>NC_054830.1:63494431-64914431 GCF_018345385.1 Vulpes lagopus
CTGGAATGAAACAGTCACAAGCCAAAGGACTCCTGAAACTGGAAGACTTAGGAAAGACTCTCCCCAAAACCTCTGGAAGGAGTGTGGTCCTTCTGACACCTTGATTTCACATTTCTGTCCTCCAAAACTGTACGAAAATACATTTCTGTTGTTTCAAGCCACCAAATGTATGGCAATCTGTTATGGCAGCCACAGGAAACTAGTACGGTAACTGGAAATTAGAATATAGATAAATGTTCATGAGCTATGCATAACTTCTCATCGCCTGCCAGCAAGGCCATTATGGAAGCATAGCTGATGCCTTTCATCCTTTACATTTGCTGCTTCTTCAACAGGGCAGGACGGGGAATGGGACTATGAGACATTTTCTCCATGATCTCAGTTCTCAGTCCCAGTATGAGCTCTGATATGCTTGTAGTTAGGAACAAATGGCAAAAATAAGACTGAAATCTTGTGAAAAATTTACCTAAGAAGGAGGAAACAGAGGAGAGGAAGAGGGGAAATCCATCATATGCATGACCTGCTTGCTTAAGCTCTAATATTGGCCCGGGGGCAGGGCATGGTGCCTTTTTCTACACTTTCTCCCCCCACAGAGCTTTTCCCTGAGGATGATATGGTGGAAACATTGTTGGACTGGTTGTGCGGAGGGCCAGCTGTCCATCTAGACTTGGCCACCAACTCAGAGTGTAGTCAGTGCTCATAACTCCTCCTTTCAGCCTCAGTTTTTTCATCAATAAAGTGAATATTTTGTACCATAATTATGCCAGAAAAAAATAAAGAGGAAAAGCTACTGTCTACTGTAAGTTGCACATGGCTAATTTCACTATCATCTATCTAAACTTTAAACACAAAGATGAAAAACAATTCACCCAGTTGCATGGGTATTTGTTCTATTGTGCATCATTCTACTGCCCACTTTGGGTAATAGGGTTGTGCCTATTACTCTGGCATCCCAGATTCTGCACAGTCCCCCAGTATATTTATCACAAACATTATGCTTCAGCCTAATGGAATGATTCTTCAGTTGATACTGTTTACCTATGCAGAGATGGAATCATTAGAAATACTCCAAAACAAAACGTCGAGTAACAGCAGAGGTCCTGACATAGGTTAGTTCTTTCTTTTGCCCTGACTCCCCGTACATCCCAAGGAACCCAACGCAATCTTCATTTCTGAGAAACAAAAGTGATGCATGTGGAAAATGTAGGGTCTTAGCCACAAATTATTCAACCAGTGAATACTGTCTGATGATTTCCCACTTCATAGTTCTAATCTGATCAATCTGTGTCATAAAATGTTAGAGTAACAGGAAAGATTGTAGGACATCTCATTTTGCCAATATGGAAAACCAAGGCCTATAGAGGAAGGAGGTACCCAGCCATACATCATAAGGCAGGGACAGAGAAAGGACTAGACCCTGAAATATCTTAAGTCATATATTCTGCAGTCTTTTTAAATAGTTCAGTGCCCCAGTGGTGGAGCGCTTCAACGTAATGAAATGTGTATAGAGGGGACAAGGGGAGGTCATGAAGTTGTAATGCCAACCAGCATTCCTTCCGTACTTTGAGACTAAGGGTGAAGAATAGAAAGGTAGAAATTACTCCTGAACTGGGATTCAGTAGTATAGTTCTTCTCAACCAGGAGTGGGGAGAAACTTTGTTCTCCAGGAAACATTTGACAATATCTGGAGACATTTTTGATTGTCACAAGGTGGAATGTACTGAGCACTATTGAAATCTAGTGGGTAGAGGCCAGGAATGTCATAAACATTCTACAAGGCACAGGACAGTCCCCCACAACAAAGAATTTTCCAGTCCAAATGTCAATATTTCCAAAGTTGAGGACCTTGTACTAGTAGTATTTCTCTCCTATCAAAACAGCTTCTAATGGGATCAACATCCTGCTAACTAACTATCTCTGCCAGATATTGAGTAATACTCAAGGAGCTTGGGTGTAATTAATCTAGGCTTTCAGGTACACAGAGGCTCATTATATTCATCGCTATAGAAGTTAAATAAACTACAATTAATAATGATAATCTCTGATAATATTTTTTAATCTGCTCAGTATCCTTACTTTTTATTTTTCCCTTCTGATAATATATCTCTTGGGATTAGTATTATGAGTCAATTCGTCTGTGCCACAGGGTGCCCAGATATTTGGTCACACATTATTCTGGGTGTTTCTGTAAGGATATTTTGGATGAGATTAATGTTTAAACCAACAGGCTAAGTGAAGCAGATTGCAGCCTGTAATGTGGGTGGGCTTCATCCAATCAGTCGATGACCTGAATAGAACGAAAAAGCTCAGGGCCTTTTAAATAAGACAGAATTCTTCTTGCCTGATCTTGTTTAAACAGGAACATTGGTTTCTGCTTGTTCTTGAGTCTGCAGCCCTTTTGTCTAGAACTACACCATGGGCTCTTCTGGTTTTTAGGACGTCAGACTTGGACTGGAATTACATCATGGCTCTCCTAAGTCTCCAAATTATTGACTTGACCTGGAGATCTTGAGACTTGGCAGCTGCCATAATTGGCTATTTCCTTTTTTTTTTTTTTTTCAACTCTCCTATAAATATAGGTACAGATGTACTCATATACATTTCCTATGGTTCTGTTTCTCTGGAGAAACCTCATACAATATCCCTCTGTCTCATGCTAAATGGAAAGGGTTATGAACAAGCCTGAACATTCTTAATAATCTATCTCCTCCTACCCAGTGGTTAGCCCAAGGTTAGGCAGGAGATTAAGTCAGGGCCAATCAGAATCCTTCTTTGAAGTGGCTATACAAGAGAAGAAGGGGTATAGAAGGGAGAATTTCTCTTTTTTGCTGGCTTGGAATACTGAAACAATATGAAGCTGGTATCCTGGCACCATCTTCCTCATTACATGGAAAAGGCCTATGTGGAGAGGGAAAGAGTCTTAGCCATCAGAGATGACACACAGGTGTAAACTGTGTGAGTTATAATGAGCATCAGCTTGGGTTCCCAAAGTCTGGTTTTTACAGCTCTTCCTTTGGGACAGTAAACTACCCTAGAATCTAGTTGCAAGAGCCAATAAATCTTCTCTTTTTGGCATCCTGATTTGAGTTGGGTTTTTGTCACTTGTAGTGGAAAGAGTTCCAACTAATAAACTCACTTTTATGGAGCACTTGAGAGTTAGCTAAGCGTTTTCACATTTGTGATCTTATTTGAGCCTCACAAAAACCTATGCTATATATATATGGAGAGAGAGGGAGAGAGAGAGAGGTGGGGAGGTAGGGAGCATTATCTGACATGTGAAAACTGAAACCCAAAGTGGCTGAGGTTAAATGACCATCCTAACACCATCCCTAAGATGTTGAATGCTATAGAAACTCTTCCTTGGTGGTGGTGGTGGTGTTGGGGGTGGAAACCTGTACATTCTTACAGTCAGAATAGTACAGTAAGAGGTAGTATAATAAAAATAATAGAATAATAGTTAACACATACAGAGTGCTTACCATATGCCAAGCTCTACCCTAAGTGGTTTGCATATATTAACTTATAAGTGCTCAAAACAACCTCATGAAAATAAGCACAATTATTTTCTCTAATTTACAGATAAGGAAATCAGGCCATTTTGAGGAAATTGCCAAGACCCTCTCGATGATAAGTGACATAACCAGGATTCAGCCCCAGGGTCCTCAAGCTCAACTACTGCATCCTATTGAGTTACAGAGAGGTTATGAAATTTGATCCAAATCCTCCCCGTTCAAGGGAAGGCATGGAGCCCGGGTCCGAATCCTGATCTAACTCACTGAAGGTCATTATTCTAAACTGGCACCCAGTATTCCCTCTTGTTCTAGGTAATTGCATCACCAGGATTTAAACCCAGATCTTCATATTCTAAGGCTAATGCTGATGTCCTCTCACACATTCATTTAATACATATTTAGTGCACACTTACTTTATATGTCAAGCCCTTTAGAAATATTTTTGGAATGAGGAACAGAGTTGATGCACCATGTGACTTACTGAATTGCAAATCTGTTCTTATCCTCGAAGAAGATGGGATTCATATTCAAACATTTGAATATGAGCTTGGAAAGGAGAGTCATCTGCCTTTTATTAGGGAAAGACAAGAAAACTCCCTTCATCAACCTCAGAAGCCAAGTTAAAAATATGCTAGTTCACAGTTCATAGCAAAAATTGGATCCGTCACACCAAAATCACTTTTGTTCCAGGAGCACATGTGGTGAGGAGAGTGAGACTTGTTTATTTCGTGGCTTACTAGTAGTAAATTTGGGCTGAGGGTTTCTTTTCTGTCCCTCTTTCTATCATGCCACTGGAAAAAAATCTTTGGGTTCAAAACAGATGGCTTTTATAGAGATGAAAAAATTCTGTATCCCATTCTGACAGAAACAGGCAATATTTAAGAGTGAATTGAATTTCAAAATCCTCGGAAAAATGATATGAGAGAAATAAATGTGAAACAAAGATTATTTCAACAGCTTTCAAAAGTTTCAAAATTCTATCTGGATCATCTTTATTTCTCAAGACTTTTGAATTTTTTGATGTGTCTTCTCAGCAGGAACATCTCCACCTCTGGGATCCTCACACTGTGATCTGCCACTATGCTACTAAGATGGGGCACAAAGAACATCACACACAGACACACATGAAACCAAGGGCCAGTCCTACCAGTTGAGGGATTTTCCAAGGCTTAAGATGACCAACAGAAGCAGAAACTTTGATTCAGAAAGAAGCATGTATCTGCTTTGAAGACAGAGTTTGTTTCCTTAAAGCTAATGTAAAAAGGGTTCTAATGAAATGAGCTTGGTAAAAGCAACACCTCGAGTTCCTGGGCCAAATTAATCTTTCCCTGAAAACCAGGTATGAGTTTCCCATTCTTAAATGAGATGTGATGGAGATCCCTGGGTGGCACAGCGGTTTAGTGGCACCTTCGGCCCAGGGTGTGATCCTGGAGTCCTGGGATTGAGTCCCACATCGGGCTCTATGCATGGAGCCTGCTTCTCCCTCTACCTGGATTTCTGCCTCTCTCTCTCTCTCTCTCTCTCTCTGTGTGTGTGTGTGTGTCTCATGAATAAATAAAATAAAATATTAAATAAATAAATAAGATGAGGAAGTTGGTACTCTGGGGTCCAGCTGAGAGAATGAGATTTCTGCTTCCTCAAGGCCCCTCAAATTCATGGCTTTTAAAGCTGAGCATATTGTGTTCCCCCAGAGTGGCACTTCCTCATGTGTCCCCTGTTTTGTGATGGGCAGTAGTGTCCACTAGTCCATCGATAGACGTCTAGAACATCTCATCTCCCTGTTTCAATCAACTGCCAACTCCCATAGACCCTATTTCTATACCCTCTTGGCACCCCTGTGGTCCCACCCCCTGTACCCACCTAGAATACTGCCAACACCTCCCATCTGGTCCCTCTCCTCTCATCTTGCTCTCTCCTTCATGCAGCTACTAGAACAGAATAAAATGTGAGTTCCACAGTGTCACTCTCCTGCTCAGAGCTCCTCAACACATATTAGCTATAAGATGAAGTGCAAGCTTCTGGGCCAAGCACACAAGACTCAGTCCTTCTGGTCCTGCCTTGCCTCCTCAGCTCTCCGGACCCCAGATTACCTGTGGTCTGCCCCCATGCACTGTAATGCTTCTCATCTCTGCATCTTCTCTGGATTGTTACTCTGCTTGACTCTGGCTCCTGCTCTTCCTCTATGTGGTTGACCCTCCTCATCTTTTAAAGGATGACTCAGCTTAGTCATCCCTTTCTATTGTGTGCATTTTTCAGAAAGCTTTTTCTAAAGTCCTACAAGCCCCTACCTGGAGGATCTAATACTTGCCCTTGCTTCTCATTATGCTTGCCATATTGATTACCCTGATCACTTTATACATCTGTTCCGGAACATTAGGTCCTTAAAGGCAGCAATGATCTTGTTCTAGACCAAATCCTCCTACCAGAACAAACCCATAATGAGACCCATCACCTCCCTTGCATAGAATCACAATTGGTCCATGGGTGAAATCTCTTCTGTGTTTGAAGCACACAGTGGAAAGTCGTGTCTTATGTGAATGGAAAAAAAGGGAAATAAAATAACAGGAACAGCTCAGCCTCTAGCACTTACCTTAAGTATATATTTCCTAAAATCATTTGGAGGGAATAAAAAAGAATTGCAGAAGATAAATCACCCTGGATCTTGCATTTTTCTGAATCCCTTTGCCTGCCATTCCTTAAGTAGAAGCTTTTATATATAAAATGTCAAATCCACTTTACAAGGTTCTTTATTTTTTTACTCTTTCTGGTTTTAACTTTCTATTGCCTAAGTAATAAAATGCAAAACTCCTTTGCCAGGCATTCAAGGATCCATATAGTGTGATTCA
Organism: Vulpes lagopus; assembly: GCF_018345385.1. Classification (NCBI taxonomy): domain Eukaryota; kingdom Metazoa; phylum Chordata; class Mammalia; order Carnivora; family Canidae; genus Vulpes; species Vulpes lagopus. Next base: position 63,500,790 of record NC_054830.1, read on the forward strand.
AAGTCACTTTTCTAGCCCTATAATCTGCCATTCTTTCTCTAGGAATATCCCATATTGTCCTGGCCCCTGTTTTTGCTCCCAGCCCTCCCCTTTTTATTCCCCTTCTTTACACAAATAACAGATGTGTGCAGGGGTAACATTGAGAGGGGGAAGTCAGTCTACACTAGGAACTCATCTGGTCATAATATCACTCTCATCTTCTTATAAGAACAGAAAAATAATTTTCCACATAGCATTGCTCAGATTTTTCTCTTAAATCCTTTCTTATCATAAAATCCACTGTATGGCCCAGGCTGGACTTATATAATGCTTTGTCCTCCTTTCCCCCTATGTGAGAACAATACCACTCTCACTTGGGAAAAGAGAATGAAGACTACCCTGTCCTACTGTGTACCAGATGCAGCACACAGCAGCCTGTGTCATTTAATATTCCAGAAGTAGATATTAGTCCTCTTTTAAAGCAGAAGAAACTAATGTCCGGAGGTACTTAGGTAATTTTTCAAGTAAAAGTCAGGTTTAAAAAAAAATTATTTATTTGAGAGAGAGTGAGAGCAGGGGTGGGGAGGCAGATGGAGAGGGAGAGACTCTCAAGCTGACTCTGTGCTAAACACGGAGCTAGACTCAGAGCAAAAACTAAAAGTCAGATGCTTAACCAACTGCACCACCCAAGTGCCCCTGGAGTCAATATTTAAATATGATTATTTGGATCCCAAAGTCTAACAGTGAGGTTGTAGATGGGGAAACAAATTGTGATTATATAAGCCATTAAACCAGTTAAAGCTTCATATAACCTCAAAATTTCATTGTCAGTTGTGGAAAGGGAAGGAGGATCCAGGAGAAGAGCATAATAGAAAAAGATCCAGGGATTTCTATTCAGCCTCAAAATGAAGGAATGAGCAAAAGTGGTGGGAAATGAAGAAGAGAAGGAGATGAGTCCGGAGATGGGACGTGTCAAGTTACCACATTCTCTTCCTAAGAAAGGGGGTTGTTGGGGATCCCTGGGTGGCTCAGTGGTTTAGCGCTGCCTTCAGCCCAGGGCCTGATCCTGGAGTCCTGGGATCGAGTCCCGCGTTGGGCTCCCTGCATGGAGCCTGCTTCTCCCTCTGCCTGTGTCTCTGCCTCTCTTTCTCTCTCTGTGTCTATCATGAACAAATAAATAAAATCTTTAAAAAAAAAGAAAGGGGGTAGTGACACTTGGGGTGGTGACATGTGGGGCGATGCACACCTGGAGGAGCATGGTGTGGCTGCACACAGCAAGGGATTTGGCAGGGTGGTCTGAAGACCAGCAGGCTTTGTAGTAAGTGGCCCCTTTTCCAAGTATCTGAGCCATGGGGGCATCTGGCCCAGAAGACATTCTTGGAACCAGGCACTGAAGAAGGATGCAAAAAAATAAGGAAAAGCTAAAATATATCATGGGCTCCATGTGTCAGGGCTCGCAGGAATGTTTTGACTTTGGAGCCACTTTTTGTATTGGCACCAGAATTTTCCACGGAGGTCCTATCCCAAACTGTAATTTCTTACTCAAGGGTTAGTGGGAACTGTGCTGGAAAGGGGTTACGAAATAGGGAGACTGTATTTTGTCACATTATCTCGGAGGCCAACTCTATGTAGTCTCTTTTTATGGGAGTTATATATGTGGTTATTTACCCAGAGCCTCTCAGCCTTAAGGCTCCTCACTGCCATCTATACTCTAGAGCCATGCTAGAGCTGGAAACCTACAAACTATATTTCCCAGAGTTCTTGCTGGCTTACAGCTCAATAGGGTCCCTTGACAGGGGACTAGCAGGTGGCAGGGCAGAGCTTCTCTTCCCATTCCCACATCCTGTCAGACATCTTCCAGAAGCAAGGCAGCTGTGAGTCCAGCCTCCAGCTTCCTTCAGCACTCCCAGTGCTCATTGTGGGATGCCCCCCTAGAAGCACAAACGCCAGCTGGTCTGAGCCTAAGTGATATGTTCTGAGCCTAGGTGATATGTTCACATTCTTGGAGTCCTGGCTCTGGGCAAAGGGTGAGGTCTGAGCACCAGTTTTGTGGCACCTCGCTGGATATCTAAGCACTGGCTACAGCCTTGCTCAGAGGTTGGCACACCAGTGACAAGACATACCCTCTTTCAGAATTATAAGAATCAGCCAATCAGGGATGCAGCCAATCAGGGATGCAATCCTTCTCTCAGTTCCTAATTTCTCCTTTACTTTTTTTTTGTTCTGCCTCCTGAAGGGGTAGCAGCTACTTCCTGTAATTGCTGATGTCTGGATTACCTGGCATCCCCTGTTTGCTAGGTCAGCTTTCTGACACACATGTAGTCACTTTCTTATATCAGGGCTTCTCTATTTAAAATTCCTGGTGTGCTTTGGGAGTTTTATTTTACTTAGCACCGTACCCTCTAGTTCCACCTCCATTGTTGTAAATGGCAAGATTCCATTCTTTTTTATGGCTGAGTGATATTCTGCTGCATAGATATGTATACCACCTCTTCTTTATCCATTCATCTATCAATGGACACTTGAGTTGAAATTTAACTTCTTTAAAAAGAAAACTACCCTGTCAAATCATTGTCTCTGTCAAGAAGAGAGGATATACTAGCCCTGTAGGTACAGGAGTCCAAATTCTTCGTTCACTCTTGAACAGTCTTGATCTGGATCCCAATAGTATGCTAGATAAAGTGTGTCCTAGGCTCTAGGGACGCCACTTTGAGTGAGTTGTGATCTCTACCCCCAGGGAGCCTATGCAAGGAGGAGATCCTCTCCTCATAATGCCACAGGAGAGGGATCTACTAGAGCAACAAGGGCCAAGGAAAGAGTAAAATTTACAAGGAAAGTCACCACCTAGCTGAGTCTGAAGGGATGTATTTCTTATTATCATTCCGTTTTTCTATTGCAAGGAGCAGAAACCAATTTTGAATGACCTAATCTGAAAAGGCATTATGTTGAGAATGTAAGAATAAGCTCTGAGGTCAGGAGGAAAGGCTAAAGAAGGAGATCGTAACGCATGGGAGTAAGGCAGCTCTAGAGAGCATTAGTGGCTGATATTTCCTGGCATCTGGACCTGGAAACATGCCAGAATGAAATAATTCATACATTTCATGCATTCTTCTAGAGAGAAAGTCCAGTTGGCCTCAGATTAATGCCCATTCCATGTCTGTACCAAATAGGTGAGATGAAGAATCCAGAGGCATCTCTGTCCACAGTAGGAAAGACAATCCCCCAGAGGGAAATCAAGTTACTCTGAGAAGAGGGAACAGAGGATTAAAAAAAGAAGAAGAAGAAAGAAAAAAGAAAAAAAGAAAGAAAAGAAAGAAAAGAAAAGAAAAAAAAGAAAGAAAAGAAAGAAGAGAAAAGAAAAAAGAAAAGAAAGAAAAGAAAAGAAAAGAAAGAAAAGAAAAGAAAAGAAAAGAAAAGAAAGAAAAGAAAAGAAAAGAAAAGAAAAGAAAAGAAAAGAAAAAAAGAAAGAAAAGAAAAGAAAAGAAAAGAAAAGAAAAGAAAAGAAAAGAAAAGTGAGGGGAATAAGACAGAAAGGTGTCAACTGCAGAGATGAGTAGGAATGTTCTAGTTAGATGAGAAGAGGATGGTCATTCCCAACAGGGAGAGCAAGCAGCATGAGTAACAGTTTAGTGTTGGGAGAGACACATTAAGGGAACATAGAATCCTGAATCAGCACAGTAGGGGTGAGGCTGCCAACATAAATGGACCAGAGGATGAGAGGCCACGTGCAAGTGACTAAAGAGCCCAGGTATAGTCCAGCAGGTCCAGGAGGCAGTGTCGGGTGGATGTCAACAGTCCATCTGCCACATGACCTGACTGCAAAAGTGCGTTTTTGTCTTTGTGTGTGTGTGCACACATGTGTAATGAAACATCTACAACAGTGTAACCTTGACAAGAAAATTCTTAGTGGAATGGAGGGGACAGAGCCTCATTGGAGTAGGCTAAGGAGGGAATAGGTGGTGGTGAAGAGGTGGAAATAGGGAAAGAAGATATGTACGGCTAAATACTAGATTATCGGCACAAACTCAAGGTTGGGTAGGAGCTTAGGAAGGCAAGTTCAGGGGATCCCTCGGTGGCTCAGCGGTTTAGTGCCTGCCTTTGGCCCAGGGTGCGATCCTGGAGACCCAGGATCAAGTCCCACGTTGGGCTCTCGGCATGGAGCCTGCTTCTCCCTCTGCCTGTGCCTGTGCCTCTCTCTCTTTCTCTCTCTCTGTCTATCATGAATAAATAAATAAATCTTAAAAAAAAAAAAAAGGAAGGGCAAGTTTAGTGCAAACACTAAGGAGAGAAAAAGAAAAAAAAAAAAACACTAAGGAGAGGATGTGACACTGAAGAGAATGTGAACAATACACCCTTTGTCATAAGAAAGGGGGCTGTCAGTGTCCTTTCTATTTATCAGACATGGAGGAGGCCAGCCTCAACTGGAGAGCAATTAATTTGCAAGAATCTTTGAAAAATAAATCATGATTCTTCCCCAACTCCCAAGACTTTAGACCTCTCCAGGATACCAACTCTGTTTTATTGACTTCTGTATCCCAAAGTCTGATATCAAGTAGGCATCAAAACAGCCTTTGAAATGAATTGATTAACTGATGAAATGACAGATTTACAAAGGTTGCTTTTGCTCTGTTGATAATTCTTTTAAATTACCAAAAACAGCACATGTTATGAAGATGCATATATTTAAACAAACGTGGGCTATGTTGATAGTGATGTGTTTTGGAGTATGTTGGTGTTTGGGGTCCAGAGCCTATGGCCAAGAAAGAATTCTTGAGACATCTTTGGTGCAAAATGGTGGTTTTATAAAAGCACAGGGACAGGACCCGTGGGCAGGGAGAGATGCTGCCCTGAGAGTAGGAGGAGCATCTGACTATATACTTTGGGGTTGGAGTAAAGTAAGGAAGGACTAGGGAAGATCCAAAAGGGTTTTCATATGCTAAAGAAGACTCCGGGGATATGGAAGGCCTGGCTATTGTCAAGCTAAGGTAGTTTTTCCCTCTAGCAGGGCATTAACCTTAAGAGGGTTGGGAGTTTCCTGGAGGGAATGTTATACTCCTCCTGCCTCAAGTATTTCTCAGTGGGCTGCAGGTTCTCAGGACAGTTAGTTTTATCTACATTTCCTTCTGCCTTTGTTTCCCACACCTGTAGCCCTCTGCAACTTGCTTCTTCTACTTAATAAATGGGTGTGGGCAGCATTCTGTGTCAGCTTAGCACATCTTTAAAATCACAAAATTAAAAAGCCAGAGGAGGCCTTTGAGATGACACTACGTATCACTACATATATGGATCACTCAATGGCTCAGGAAGCCAGCTCTCAAAGGGGAAGAATGCTCTTCCCAAGGTCATGATACAGGGAGTTTACAGCAAGACTGGGTCCTCCAGTTGGGTGCCCTGACTTCTCCCAGAGCCTCTGACATCTGTCCCCATCAAGGCTGAGAAAGGAAGAGTGACTTCCTGTCACCACCACCACCACCACTCTGGAAGGTGAGGAAAGCCCCTCTAAATGGTATGTGGAAGAGTGAACCCCAAAGCGGAGGTTTTTCACACTGAGCTCTTCAGGGGAGACTGGGGTGTGGCAAGTCTGGTGGTGCCTGGTTCCTGCAGAGCAGTTCAGCTGTTAACAGTCCAAAATGTGGAACTTTCATTTGCCTAATTAATTTTGGCTGCTGCTTCCCTAAGAATGCACTGCAATGAGCTCTGAGGATGCTAACCCAGGACTGTAGAGGACCCAGCAAGACTGAGCAGGGTGCCAAGGAGCAAAAGGAACTACTAGCTGAGTAGGTACCGTTGAGACTGGAGGTGATGCATACGGTGATCAGTTGTCAGCCCTGCCAGCAACCTCACCGGTACGCTCAGGATTTTACCTTTCTTTCAAAACAACAAGTATCCTTTCTTTCATAACCCTGCATGAACCCTCCATGAATGCCCTTCCTTTTTCTTTTTTTATCTATTTGCAGAACAGTGTTGCCAGGAAACACTGCTGGGTCTGATGTGGGAGATCTCAGGGAAGGGGGCAGATGAGCACTGCAGCTTAGCCAGGTGATAATATTGGCTTCAATAGGCCACCTCCCCAGAGGGTTTAGACCCCTGATTGTGGCCTCCTTTCTGAGAGGCCAGAAGGGCACCTGTTAATTTGAGGATGGCTAATAAAATCACCAAGGGTGCCTGCTGCATGTTCTCCACCATGTTGACCACAGGTGTCGGAAAGAGGAGAAGATGTAGAGTTGGGACAGAACACTATTTTTTATTTTAGTTTGATCAGGCAATTGCTCTCTCTTAATTCCTACGTAAACTTAATTAATTTAATTCTCCATAAAATAGGAGTCAGCTTTTATTCCTACTGAGGGCTTTGGTGAGAATCAGAAGAGAAAATTTAAGTAAAACACCAACAACTTAGCAGGCACTTGCTGATAGTCCTTCCTTGTGATATTGTGATTTCTTTTAAGAAATATAGATTTGGTCTTCCAGTTTCTAGCACAGAGCTCCTAAAGCCCTGGGAATTTCCTCACGGATAAGAACTATCTTTTGTTATGTTAATGAGGTGACTTTTGGAAAGCCCTTAGATAACATGAGGGTGGGGGCTGGTTGCCAGAAGAACCAAGCCTGTGTTTAGAGGGTTGGAATTTTAGGTCCTGCCTCCTGGCTTCTGGGGAGAAAGAGGGGGCTGGAGAGGAAGTTCAATCACCCATGGTTCCATTAAAACCCAAAGGAAAGGAGATCGCTTCCAGTTTTGGTGAACATGTGGAGATGGTGGGAGAGAGCATGGCAGCTCCACAACCTTTCCCTAGGCCTTGCTCTATGCATGTCTAACATCTAGCTGTTTCCGAGATACTATTTTATAAGAAACTGGTGACTCAAAAAGTAAATTAATTAAATTAAATTAAATTTAAAAAGAAACTGGTGATTCAATGAGCAAAATGTTTCTCTTAAGTTCTATGAACCATTGTAGCACAATTAATCAAACCCATGGAGTGGGAGATCATAGGAATCTCTGATTTATAGCCTGTTGGTCAGAAGCACAGTAAGGACCTGGGCTTGTGACTGGCTTCTGGGGTGGGGTGGGTAGGACTGAACCCCTTAACCTGTGGAACCTGATGTTCTCTCTGGGTAGAGTGTCAAAATTGAGTTGAATTCTTGGACACACTTTTGGTGTCCCTACGTGTTGGAATTGGGTCCAGGAACCCAAAAATAGTAATCTCTTTTTATTCTTGAGTGAATTAACCCAGAGGATAGCAGAGTGACTTCCTAGGAAGCACGTCATATTTTTAGCAAAAGAATAAATAGTTTATCCTGAGTTTTAAAATTATTCAGATGCTCATGACTAAGCTTAGCACTGGGAATGTGACAGTGTCCAGGTTCAAGGTCTTGCCCGTAAGAACGTAGTCAAGGGGAGAATGACAAGAGGCAAAGAGACTTCTGCATCGTAAGTACTTCGTTTCTAAAAGTAGCAACTGCTAAGGGAACACAGATGAGAGTCCCCTACCTCACCTTCCGGGATCAGGGAAGGTTTCCTAGAGAAAGTGACTCTAGTGAGGAACTAAGAGATACATAGAAGGTAGACATGAAAGGAGGGATCAGGATAATGACAGATCTTCCTTCAACAAAATGTTGAACATATTCTAGAAACTATTGTAAAACTGAGGATCCAGTATTGAACATGACAGCCAAGGGCTTTGATCTTTTTTTTTTTTTTAAGATTTTACTTACTTGGGAGAGAAAGAGAATGCACAGGTGAGTGCACACTAGGGGAAGAGCAGAGGGAGAGAGACAAGCAAGGACCATGCTGAGAGTGGAGCCTAATGTGCACCTAGATCCCAGGACCCCAAGATCACGACCCAATCCTAAGGCAGACACCCAGCCGACTGAGCTACTCAGGCACCCTGGTCTTTGATCTTATAGAGTCAATCTCCCAGCTGGTCAATCAATAACAAATGATTTTTAAAATACCAGAAAACAATTCAGGCCATGTAGAAAATAAAACAGACTTCAGTGGAAAGTGATCTTAGAAGACCATTCCAAGAAGTTTCATTTCAGTTGAAAGAAGCCCCAGAAAGGAAACGCCAGTCATAGAATGATTGGACAACTTATGTGCAAGTGGTAAGGTGCTAGCACAGAGGTCTTAGATTCCATCCATGACAAGTTCTGGGCACAAAAAGAAGCCCATCGTGACAGTCATAGAGAGTGCAAAGAAGATAAGAAATGCAAGACCAGGGCCAGCTTGGTAAAACCATGTAGAGAATGGAAAGATGTTTGAATTATATTCTGTGTAATGGGAAGTTTTAAGCAGAGGAGAGCTGCGGTCTGATTTACATATTTAGTGGTCATGAGTTTTTGCAAAAGTATAAAAAGCAATATATGCAAAAGCTCCAGATGAGAGAAGACATGATCATGTGAAGAAAGAAAACCAAAACAAGAAAACGAAGGGAGGAAAACCACCCCGTCCAGCTGAGGGAGACAGTAGCCAGGAATGATCCCAGAGAGGTTAATTGAGACCCTACCTACCGCACTCTAATGTCTCAGGTCCTGTAACAAAAATCTGGACTTTAATCCATTGCGATGGCTGCTATGGTAGAGTTTGCAAAGGGAAGTCAGGTGTCTGTTTTAGAAACACATCAGTGATGGTGATGGTTCCGGAAACCAGAGTGTGGCTGAAAGGCTTCCTCCCTCAGAGCAAGCATCTCTGTTGTGTAGGTAACATGTGTGCACCCTTGGAGAACACACTTGAGCAGAAAGAGGGGAAGCTGGATGCACGAGGCTGCAGAAGAAAGTCAGAAAACCCCCAGCAGGACCCCCATGGCAGCTGTGTGGACCTCTCACGGCTCTGCTGGTCATGGGTGCAGGGGCCGGGGGTGGGAGGAATGCCACAGCTCCCTCAGAAGGGTTTCTTTAAAAAACCACACATCAGAGCTGGGAGAGATGAGTGATCATTATCTCATTCAGGCCTATCATTTTACAGATGAAATTAGTCCCCTTATCCTTATTCCCATCAGCCATATGGCTCTGAGGTTAGTTTCTCCAGGGCTCAGCCACAAAGACTGGCTCGAACTTTTTATGTTTTTTTGTTTTTTTTTTTTTAAGTCTGGAGATAGGAGCTAAAATGACTGTCTCTGTCCCCACCACAAATAGTCTGCTTTGTCCCTCAGTCTGTGGAAGGCCCTGGGTTATGTATTTGATTTCCCATGACACGACTTTCTCCTTCACCAAACCAGTCCCCAGTCACCCTGCACAAGATCATACCTTTTTCCCACAAGTTAGGCTGAGAAACCGGTCATGTCTGCAAGCATGATCTCCTTGGTTGGATCTCCTCCAAATCGCTGTTGCTGGAACTTGTCTGGGGGTGAAATCTGGGGAGCACTGAGCTCACATGTTCACACTAAAGCCAGAGACCAGTTTTGACATCTTTTTGTACCAAATATCTATTTGAGTCATCTGTGAAACAAAAATGGGGCACCTATTAAGTGTCAATCCTCTGCTTGTCGCCGAAGGCATGTTGACGAAGGCATGGTCCTGCCTTAGGAAGCTTCGGATGTAGTGATCTTTTTATTGAAATTGAGATAACATGAAACAAACACTAAAATCCTATAAGACACGAACCACCACCTCAACCTTTCTTCAGAGATTCATGAACATTTTAAAACTGATTTAATACTATCCAGGAGAACAAGTATAGTTTTAGCTCTGAAAGAACCAGAATTTTGTTTGATACAAAGAAATTCCTTTTTTTTTTCCTTTCCATTTTGAGTCTGAAAAGCTTCTTGCTTTCTCTCTCCTATTGAAGTATCATTAACAAACAGTGTAATGGGGATCCCTGGGTGGCGCAGCGGTTTGGCGCTTGCCTTTGGCCCAGGGCGTGATCCTGGAGATCCGGGATCGAATCCCACATCAGGCTCCCGGTGCATGGAGCCTGCTTCTCCCTCTGCCTGTGTCTCTGCCTCTCTCTCTTTCTCTCTGTATGACTATCATAAATAATAATTAAAAAAAAAAAAAAAAAACAGTGTTATGTTTGTCCCCACAAGTTGGGACATCAATGGGATTGTCATCCCATCACAATTAATTTAACAGTCAATTATTATAAATTATTATAGTGGTAGTAGTCATTCATCCATTTTTTAATGACCAAACATTCACCTAATACCAGTTATGTTTCAGGTGTACAGTATAATTCAACAGTTCTCTGTGCTCATCACAGGAATTGTGCTCAATCTCCTTCACCTATTTCACCCTTGCCCCCCAACCTCCCCTCTTTTACCATCGATTTGATCTGTTTTTTTTTTTTTTAAGATTTTATGTATTTATTCATGAGAGAGAGAGAGAGAGGCAGAGACAGGCAGAGGGAGAACAGGCTCCATGCAGGGCCCCGACATGGGACTCGATCCCGTGACTCCAGGATCATGCCCTGGGCTGAAGGTGCCTCTAAACCGCTGAGCCACTTGGGCTGCCCCATTTGATCTGTTTTTAAGAGTCTGTTTTTTTGTTTGTCTGTTTTTTCTTTGTTCATTGGTTTTGCTTCCCAAATTCCACATATGAATGAAATCGTATAGTATTTGTCTTCTCTTACTGACTTATTGGATCCAACCATGTTGTTGCAAATGACAAGATATTCTTTTTTTGGCTGAATAATATCTGTGTGTGTGTGTCACATCTTTATCCATTCAACCTCAGATGAACACTTGGGTTCCTCATCTTGGCTATTGTAAATAATGCTGCAATGAACATAGAGGTGTATATATCTTTTTGATTTAGTGTTTTCATTTTCTTGGGGAAAATATCCAGTAGTGAAATTACTGAATCATATGGTAATTCTACTTTTAATTTTTTGAGAAACCTCCATACTATTTTCCACAGTGGCTGCACCAAGTTGCATGCCCACCAACAGTACATGAGAGTTCCTTTTTCTCCACATCCTCACCAACACTTATTATTTCTTCTGTTTTGATTGTAGCCATTCTTACAGGTATAAAGTGATATCTCATTGTGATTTTAATTTGCATTTCTCTGATGATTCATAGTGTTGAGCATCTTTTCATTTGTTTTGTTTCTTAAATTCCACAAATGATATGAAGAAATTCCTAAGCTGTGGGTCCTTTACTCTTCTTGGTTACTAGTACACATCTTAAATGCCCAGTGATTGCCTTTTGTTATGATATATATGGGAGGCCTTAGCAAAGGGGAGAAGGGTACAGTGGGGAATTAAGTTTACATATAGGAATAATAATCACATCACCTTAACTATCAGCCCCATTTTATTACAAGGGGACTGAGATCTAGAGAGAATCAGAAATCTAACCAAGCTCATTACTTGATTAGTAATAATTTCCCTTATTTTCAATATTGTCATCCCATCACAATTAATTTAACAGTCAATTATTATAAATTATTATAGTGGTAGTAGTCATTCATTCATTTTTTAATGACCAAACATTCACCTAATACCAGTTATGTATAAAACTGAATAAGAGATAGTTCTTGCCACCAGGGATCTCCCAGCTCCATAAATCAAAACATCCATTCATCACCTGCAAAATTTTGGGTTGTGTCACCTCTTTACTTTATGAATAATGCCATGCTATGAACTTTTGTGTACAAGTTTTTGCGTGGACACATGTTTTCATAGGATGGAATATTATTCAGCTATGGAAAAGGACTGAAGTACTGATAACATTCCACAACATGAAAGAACCTTGAAAATATCAGGATGAGATTAAAGAAGCCAGGCACAAAAAGGTACATATAGAATGGCTCCATTTATATAAAATATCCAGCACAGGCAAAATCCATAGAGTCAGAAAGCAGGAGGAAGGCATGGGTGTGTAACTGCCAATGAGTACAGAATTCACTTTAGCGTAATGTAAATGTTCCAGAACTAAGTAGTAATGATGGTCCCACAATTTCATGAGTATACTAAAACCCCTGAATTGTACACTTCTAAAAGAAGAATTTTATGGTATTTGAATTGTACCTCAATAAAACACATTGTTTATTCTGCTATTATTACCTATGCTTTTGGAGTCATAACCCCAAAAAATCATTGCTCAGACCAATGTCAAGAAGCTATTTCCCTGTTTTCTCCTAGTAGTTCTATGGCTCTAGGTCTTACATTTAAGGCTTCACTCCATTTTTAGTTGATTTTTGTATATGATATTAGGTAAGGATCAGCGTATGGATATCTAAGTTTTCTAACACCATTAGTTTAAGAGACTGTCTTTTCCCTATTGTGTTTTCGTGGCATGAAAGTGGAAGATTGGTTGATTGCAGATGCATGGAGTTATTTCTGTGCTCTCTCTGCTGTTCCATTTGTCTGTGTCTGTTTTTATTCCGAAGTCATACTGTTTTGATTACTATAGCTTTGTGTATATTTTGAATTCAGGTGGTGTGATGCTTCTGGCTTTTTTCTCCTTGCCCCAGATTGCTTTGCATATTCTGGTTCCATATGAAATTTAGTACTGGTTTGTTTTCTTTTTTTCTAATTTCGGTAGAATGCCATTAGGATTTTGATAAAGATTATATTAAATCTGTAGGTCATTTTGAGTAGTATGGACATTTTAACAATATTAATTCCTCCAATGCATGGATATAGGATACCTTTCTATTTGTCTTTACCTTCTTTAATTTCCATCATTAATGTAATACAGTTTCAGTGTACAAATATTTTAGCTCTTTGGTTCAGTTTGTTCCTAAATATTTTATGCTTTTTATTGCTATTGTAATTGAGAGTGTTTTCTTAATATCCTTCAGATAGTTCATGGTTTGTGTATAGAAATATCCCTGATTTTTCATATGTTGACTTTGTATCTTGTGTCTTTACTGAATATATTTATTAGTACTAACAGTTTTTTGTTGAGCTTTGGGGGTTTTCTAAAAATATAATTATATCATCTGCAAACAGACACTTTACTTCTTTCTGATTTGAATGCTTTTCATTTCATTTTCTTGTCTAATTGCTCTAGCTAGGACTTCCAGTACTATGTTGAATAGAAGTTAGCCAGAAATTTATTAAACCCATTTTGTAGATAAAGTGAGACCTTCAGTTGTTTAGTAAGCTCAGTTAGTATGGGTTGAAAGTGGGGATTTATATTGGTCTCTGACTCAAATTCCAGGGCTCATCAAACATAATCAAGTCTTCCACTTCAACCCCCTAAATAGGTGAAATTGCAACCCCAATCTCCAGCCTGGTCTGACTCCTCAGTCTACTCACTAAACAGATCTATATTCCTGCTCTTTTTCTCTTCAAGAACACTGGGCAGTCCTCTTCTGTTGCCATGGCAAACCATGGGCCATGTGGCCACACTAACAAAGGGCTTCTGTGCCCTCTGACTAAATCCTCTCCCAAAGTCTGATTACCACATCCAAACCCAGTTTGGAAAGACTCCCTGAAAAATTAGCCAGCTGTCTTCATGAGTAAAGGTTTCTATTCTGCTAATTTAGCATTTTCTTTTATTACCAAAAAGGGCATATTTCCATACTCTGGGCCTCAGTAACACTCTTAGAGACCGTGCTTTCCTTCGCTCTGTTCTCAATCCCTACATTCTTCTTTCCTGGTCATGTGGTACCAGTCCCCTTCATCCCCCCTGGTCATGTTCTGTGGCTTAGGAAAGACACAAAGATGGCTTACTTAGGGTGACATTAGAGTGACAAGATAGTAAGAAATGGTCAGTTCAGGCTATAGTTTGCAGGTAGAGCTAACAGGTGCTATGGGTGAAGTAGATGTGAGAAATGAGGGAAATAATCAGCCAGAGGGAGAGAACTGTCAAGTCCTGATAAGGTAAAGATGGAGGAAAGAGCAAGCTTAGGGCTGGTAGAAATCACGAGGTCTGTGCTATGCAGGTTTACGTTGACCTACTTATTAGACATCCAAGTAGAAATGTAGAATAAACACTGCAGCTATCCAGAGCTCAGAACACCACGTGAAAATAAAGACAGTCATGAAGTTTTGAAGGAGTATAAATATTTTGGCATATCTAAAATGTAGGATGCGTAATAGGAACCTGGGAGACACAAGGCAGAGACCAGGTTACAAATGGTTTTCCAGGATCAGTGGAAATCTGCTAAAGGTCCATTTTCAGTCACCTTGTAATTGCATACATAATTCACAATTACATTTTTCTAAAAGGTCTAAAACATTAGAGATAAACTTCTTTTTGACATGCATCTTCTTATTCTGATTTCTTCTTTATCTACCTAGAGCAGCAGGATTTCTCAGCCTCGGTACTACTGACATTTGGGGCTGGATCACTCTTTGCTGGAGGTGGCTGTCCTGTGCAACATAGGATATTTAGCAGCATCCTTGGCCTTCACCTACCACATGCCATTAGCATCACCCCATCCCCAATTATAAGAACCAGAATATCTTTTGACATTGCCAGATGTCTCCTGGTATTGCCAAATGTTCCATGGGGGCAAAAATCACCCCTAGTTGGGAAGCAATGACCTAACAATAACCAGTGTTATTTATTTGCAATAGAAGTTCATGGACCTATTTCTATATATTTACCCGTACATGTATCTACCAATAGAACATGTTCTTTTTTTTATTTTTCACATATGTGCTGTTACATTGATATGCATCCATTTTTAACTTGCTGATTTCACATGACTAAGTGTTTAAACATGCTGGTACCTAGGTAGCTGTCAGGTTGTTTTGCTTTGTTTTGAACATGGCATAGTATTCTGTAGCATACATATATTTATAGTATATCTGTATCTATATCATTGGACCTTGAGTTTATTTGCTTCACATTTCAAACAGATTTGCAGCGAATGTCCTATTGTATATTTCCCTATGCACACATGCAAATTTTCTCTCACATAGAGAAAAGTGGAATTGTCAGGTCAATGAGTAAATACATTTTTAATTTTAATAAAACTGTGTTGCATAGATTGTTTATAAAAAAGGCTGAAATAATTTTCTCCCTGTATCCAGGCTTCTTTGCAATAACATGTGGTGGTTCCTCCCTTTGTGGGGTGGTGTCCTTTTCTCTACCTTCTGATTTGGGTTGGCCCTCTGACTCACTGCCCAATGGAATGCAGCACTATACAGTCGGGAACATGCAACTGCCTTAGATGTAGTCTTGCCCTCAAGGTATTGCCCATGACAGATGAAGCACTAGAGGTTCCAAGTATATAAGATATTATAGGGGAAGCATCAAGAAGTAAGCCAGGAGAGCAGGGAGGTTAAAGTGTTTCCCAAGGGAAGCCGGATCTTGAAGGATGGAAGGGAAATTGCTCATCAGGCATGCCACGAGCCCATGCAAAATGAGAACCTTAAGGTTCAGCTTCTCCCAGAACAGAGCTGATTAATCCCAAAGGCTTTGGCCCTCCTCCCTCCAGATCTAGGACAGGGAAGGCTGTGGGATACCAAACACCACTAATGCGGTAAGAGGAACAAGGACGAGGTTATAAACTAATTTCCCGTGGAGGGGTCCAGCCCTGTGCCAACCTATCAGCCTATGAAGGAAAGGGTCTATTGAGAGTTATATATATTCTCAAAACATAAGACATATCTTAGATAATTGGCTTAAGCAGGAATTAAAGGGACGCATTTCTTTGGGATAAGGCATATTGGAGGCTGGTTGGTGTTGGCTGTGGATCAAATCAGAGGGTGGGGGGGCAGAGTCTCAAAAAACTGGGGAACAAATCTGGAAACTTCATCTCTCTCTCTCTCCCTCCTGTTGTGGTAGGATGCTTCCTTTGACATCTGAAATACCCTGTCGTGCTATTCATCTCCTCACCAAAAACACATTCTTTTTTTTTTTTTTTCCCTTCTGAACTGATACTCAGCAGCACTGTAGTTCCAATCAGTGGAGTGGCTGGTAAACCCCTCTTTGTTTTCTTCATTTTTCTCCACTGCCCTCCTCTCCCTTGCCCCCTCTTTCTTTTCCCTCTTGGATTGTTTTCAATAAGAGAGAAGCATTTCTCTAAGAAGCACAAAGAATGTAGTTAATGGTGTAGTCATTTTGGAGATGAATAACAGCAAGGCTGCCTTGTATCCTGGGTACGGACTTCTGTGTGCTTGAGGGAATGTGTGTTAGGACATTCATTGCAAAATTGTTTGAAATAGAAAAGAAAAGAAGAAACAAACAAAGTAAATGTTCAATAACAAAGATGCAGATAAAGAACACGGTGATATATCTCGACTACAGAATATTATGCCATTAAAAAAAGAAAAAAACCTGACAGCTTCCTATGTACCAGCATGTTTAGTTATACCAAAATCATAGGTATGTGAAGGCATCATAAAAAATTGATGCCTATAACATAATAGTACATATGTGAAAAAAAAGCAGAACATGAACAGGAAAAGAAAAAAGCACAGTAAACATATTGACAGGTGATTGTATAGAAATAGGTCCATGAGCTTCTACAGCAAATGAGTGACACAGGTTTCTGTTAGGTCAGTGGTTCCCAACTAGGAGTGGTTTTACCCCATGTGATATTTGGCCACATCTAGAGAACCCTGTTGGTTATCTAAACTGTTAGGAAGCACAGTAGTGGGTGGAGCTCAGGGATGCTGCTAAACACCCCACAGAGTACAGGGCAGCCACCCTGTACTAAGGATAATTAAGGAATTATCTGGCCCAAAATGGCAAGAGTCCCAATTTGAGAAACCCGAGTACTCTAGGTAGACAAACAGGGCGTAAGGATTGGACAGATGTCAAAAAGAAGTTTATCTGTAATGTTTTAGACCTTTCAAATAAAATATAATCATACATTACTTATGGAATTAAATTAAAAATTAACTTTCAGCAGATTTCTATTGACCAGGGAGGACCCTTTTTTACCTGGTCCCTGTCTTATCTTCCCCAGGTCCCTGTCACACATCCTACATTTTAAGCACACAAAAATATTTATAATCTTTTAAGGTTACAATATGCTTTATAATTACCTCTCCCACCCCCCCCACCCCCCGCCTCACCTCCTTGTCTGGAACCCAGCTCTTCCCAGGTGAAGCTGCCTCCCCTCTGCTCTCTGCTAGCTCTTCAGTACCGAAGACAGGAGGTGTTATAATCAGACCTCAGCACTTTGACACGAAGAGAGCAAGCCCTAACCCAGTCAGCCATGGGGGCCATCCCAGCTTCCCACACACTCCCCAGTAACACTCTGAAACACCTGTCACATGTCGCACAAACTTTAACATATGATCTCTTCCCCTGGACAATCAGGAATTCTCTCTTAGTTTCAAGCCTCGCATTAGTAGAGGGCACACACTCAAACACGCACTGGAGTGTGAGATATTGTTAAGTGTGTGGAGTGGGGGTCCAGGGGAGGGCCCTCTGGCAAACAGAAGACCATGGCCCCACCTAGAGGGTCAGACTTGGCTGTCTCCTGCTTGTTGATTACTGCCATGTAGAGGCCACAGTGCCAGATCTTCCAAGGTCAGTTGGAAGTTCAGAATTGTACAATTCCTCAGTCCTCAAAGTTTAAGGTCTAAATCGAAACTCCACAATTCTTCTTTTTTTTTTTTTTAAAGATTTTACTTATTTATTCATGAGAGACACACTGAGAGAGAGAGAGGCAGAGGCCAGGCAGAGGGAGACGCAGGCTCCACACAGGGAGCCCGATGTGGGACTCGATCCCGGGTCTCCAGGATCACGCCCTGGGCCAAAGGCAGGCGCTCAACCGCTGAGCCACCCAGACGTCCCTCCACAATTATTCTACGAGTGAAACAATAGTGCATCAATAAGATCAGATTTGTCCTAGGGGCTGATTTTTCAACCCTGAATTAGAAGTATTCATAAATAAAGTTACTAAGCTGGATAAATAAATTTACAATGAAGTCTACTATAGGAGATGAGCACCAAGACACATGAGAACTCAAGAGAGGTCACACGGCACAGCATCTTTAACACATAGACCTACCCTACAGAGAAATACGGACAAACAGAAGGTAGACCCTTGTCACCACCAGACAAGCACTACTGTCTCCTGTGGGGATGGGGAAGTGAGGGGATAGAAATAAGAATCAATGAAAGTTCTCAGATGGGAGAGGTTCTTATTTCATGACCCAGGATGGGTGGGAACAGGAGCGTAAGAGAGAGGATGTTTCCTCCTATAATAATGACATTAAATTGGATTCCTTTTGAATATAATTCTGTGATCCTATGAACTGTTTGCAAACAACCAGTTCTCAGGCTTGTTAAATGACCAATAAATAGACATCCTAGAGGACAATGATTCCAGCCTAATGCAGAGTTCTCTCTGGTACCAGCTCCCTCATAAAACACACTCTTTATAAAAGAATCAGGAGGAACAATGTCCAGATGATCTTTTCATCTCATGGCCCTGAAAACCCAGTCAAGGCTAGAAGCCAAGTGAGAAGAGGGAAGGGGCCGGGCCTCAATTTCTGATCTGCCACAATCATGCCCAGTGTCTTTAGAGCAGACTCCATTCTCCTGTGTCTCCAGTGGGATCCGTGGCTTCAGGATCTTGGACTCTGGCCCTGGGCATTTCTCTCTGTGCGTATCTCATGGAAAGAAGCACTGACTCATGGTAGAGCCCATTCAGACAACGAGGAAGGAAGTAGCACATGATCAGATTTTCCTGAGAGGGGAGTCTGTAAGGTACAGCCCCTCCACATGTAACACACTGAAACATACACCTGTTGCCATGGAAACCCCATAATGCAGGGTGAGTAAATGCAGCTTGAATAGATCCCATCCAGAATGCTCGCTGAGCCCGCTTCTTTCAGCCCCTTTCATCACCCGAGCCGGAGTCCAGCTGGAGCCAGAATTAGTGATGGGTAAAGAGCTCAAAAGGCTGCTGGTCCCCTTCCAGGGCATCTCCAATTTATGTAAAGTCTCTTGGGTTTGGAAGACTTGAGTGGCCAGGCTGTCCCGTGAGAGTCGCGGCTCCTCTCTTTCTCTCATCCTGGGCCACAAACTAGCATCTCACTCTGTGTTTGTGGGGGGAGTGGTGTGGAAGCTAATCAAAGCAGCTTTTTAAAGGCTTTCAGGGTTTGCAAAAAAAAAAAAAAAAAAGGGTGTTTTGGGAAGAGAGCAGCACACAGTTTTGCTCCCAGCCTGTTTCCTCTTTCTTAAATACACACAGATTGAATTAGGCTCTACACCAACAAGGTTGGAACAAGCAAAAGCCTTTACACCAAGATATTAAACACGATTTTCCTTCTCCAGAGAGAAGCAGCAGCCATGAGCTATCCATAAATTCAGAATGCCCAAAGTTCTGTTATGAAGACTTCACACGAAGGAAAAACAGTTGCCTCTCTTCCTTTCTGTAGATGTATCCAATCAAGTTCTATAAAGACTGTATAGCTATGCAGAGCCCACCAATAGAGCTGAACTCTATTTCCAGGCTCTTAGGATAAAATAAGTAAGTATAGAAGTATCAGAGGCCATTTAACACACAAAAATCTCTGGAATGATCCATCCTATGGGATAGCTAATGTCTCAGATCAACTGGATTTAGCAAAGTGAGTTTGCAAAACTACCTGCTTCTCACATTCCCTCCCATAACTGTCATGTCATGCTCCTTACATGACACTTAACGGCTGTGGTCCATCTGGATGGGGCCAAGAAAGAGGCACCAAGTATCATAAAGTCAACAATCACTTCCTTTCTCCTGAGGTGTCTTATAATTCCTAAATTTATACAACAGATCAGAGAAAGGAAATTCTTCACTTTTCACATTTTGAGTCTTGGGGAAGAGAATGTTAAGTTCTAGAGGTGTATTTGTTGAATGAGGCTCTCCGACTCAATTAGCGGGGACTCAAATGCAAAATAAAGCCAGCATGCTGGTGTGTGTGGCTTGGTAGCTTTCTGCCTCCACGAGTGCCCTGATTTCCAATGAGGGGAGGAAGTAAGCACTTCATCACTTCCACTTCACTGATCTTGAGACTGAGGCTCAGAGGTGGAAGGAAGTACCTTTGTGAAAACCAAGCAGCTTCATCAGCCCCTTACCCTATGTGCTGAGGCATAGGACGGCGTCTAATCAAGGCTTGTCTCATATTTCCAGGAAGATTCCGAGAGACAAGTTATTTGGCCAGTTTAGATATTTGAACATTAGAGGTGTGGATGAAACACTAAAATGTCTACATAAAAAAATAAAAAATAAATAAAAAATAAAAAATAAAATGTCTACATACACTATTGAATTTGTCAGTTAAGTTACCATGTATTTTCAAAGTCCTAAAATGATAAATATATTCAGTCATTTCTTTTTCCTCCAATTCACTTTCCATGAACGTGTTCTACACAAGCTCCTGACATGGATCCGTCTGTCTTAAGGTCATTTAACAGCATTTCAGAGCCATCACTTTTGCATTTATCTGATTCATCCAAGGTCTACTCCCTTTTTTTTTTCTTTTTTTTTTTTAGATTGTTCTTTTTTAATCCACAAACCACAAGGACTGACTTGCCTAACAATAGAGCACTATTTGTTTCTTTTGAAATTTATTCTGTAGACATGTATATTCTTGAATACCACAAACAGTCCATCAGGGAAAAATCACAAAGTGTAATAGATAGCTTTGCCTTCTGTTTTACCATTTGGTCAGATAATCTCTATAAATATACAAACTTTGCATCCATTTTAATTGGTTAATGTGTTTTCCCTGACTAATATTTTTGTTATGAAAAATGAAGCAACTAAGAGGTTTGTCTGTGAATCTGCAGGACTTGTCAGACCTTGTTTATAAGATGGCCCCTCTTTGCCAAGAGAGAATTTTTGTAGTCAAAAATCCATTTCCTTATAAGTGGGCATGCAGAGCTCTGTGGCAGAGCTTGGGAGGAGCGCTATCCTTTGGCTTCTGGTTGGGAGTTAATACCACTGCTCAACACTATTAATGGACTACAAGTTTCCAGAGGGCTGGGCAGTGCTTTATTTATCTTATCCAGGTGCTAGCACCCTACCTGACAGCAAATAGCTTTTCGGTAATTAGTGAGTAAATCTAAACTGAGGAAGCACGTTGTTTCATTTCTTGTGACAATCCTCTGTGGTTTTCAGATCCAGATTGCCATATCTCAGAGTTCAGGCTCACCCATCCTAGCTCATCCCATTTTAAAGTTAAAATAGTGGAAGCAATCAGCCCATAACCAGTCCAACACCTAGTGGCCATAGTAAATGATCCAAGAGGGCTGATCCCAAGAATGTGGCTTGAGAGTTCCTGGTCTTATGGACGAGTTCCCTCCCAGAAGAGCAAATCTGGTGCATTGTCAATTAAACCCTACTTTCCAGCCCTCCGAGTGCCCAAGAACCCAGTCATCTCCCCACTCTGGGGCTGGCGCTGCCTATGTAAGAGCGTGCAGGTAGGGCATTTTCTCGGTTTTGCTCAACTGTGTAAGGATGCGGGCTGGGTGGGGAAGAGTTAACATACACAGGAAGTAAGACAGGAAGGGAAGTTGGGGGCATAGTCTCTGGAAACAAAGCTTCTGACTGCTGATGTTATTTGGACTTCAACATCTGAAAAGCCATTCTGGGACTTGAGAGTGTTGATGGGACTGGAGAGGGGGGCGTGGAGGGGAAGGGAGCAACTCTTGCTCTGGGCAGTTGTGAAACAGGCCAAGTTCTTAAGAAGTATTCCTCTTCTCTCCCTCCAGGTACCCACAGGTACCCTCTCTCTCCCTCCAGGTACCCACAGGTACCCTCTCTTTATCTGCTACCAGGACGTGAAGGACTTGCTCAGGGGACACACCAAACCCACTAAGCATCTCCTCAGCTTCTCCTGCCTGTTCTGAGTCCCTAGGCTGGTCCAGAGAAAATCCCCAATAGATTCCAGTTTTCTTGCTTCCTTTCTATAATTAGTTAATTGATCCCTAGTTCATAGCACACTTTCACAGCCATTTTATGGAGCGATCTCCACCATAATCTTTTAGGGTAGCTGGGCAGGGATCAGAACACCCATTTTAAAAGTGGAGAAAATTTCTGCTCAAAACTTCTAGGATGCTACTCATTTTGCTAGGATAGCCTGTTAGCCACTTCCTGGTCTGGTCTTTGTCCTCCATTCTAGCTTCTCTTTCCTTGACTCCATCTCCTGTGCTGTATCGAAGTTACGTTGTACTACTTGTGGTTGCTTGAATCATACCATGCCTTGAGTCAGGCTTTCCCTGATTCCTGAAATACCTCTCTACCATCCTCTGGTTGGTAGATACATCCTGTCAAATGCTTCACATGCTTCAAGATTCAGACCAGATGTTGTCTCCTACAGGGAAGACTCCCATGGCCCTTATCCTTGCCAGGCTGCCTAAAAGTCCCTGGTGTTTCCCTACATCATACCAACCATCTCTTTTTAAAGAATTTATTCACATGTCAACTTTACCCCCCACATGACTGTGAGTTTCTAAAACTCCAGGAATATCTTGTTGCAAATGAAAGTAAACTCAAATCAACTTGAACTTAATTCGTAAAAAATAAGAGGGACAGGGATGCCTGGGTGGCTCAGTGATCGAGCATCTATCTGCCTTTGGCTCAGGGAGTGATCCCGGGGTCGTGGGATCCCACAGTAGGCTCCCCGCAGGGAGCCTGCTTTTTCCTATGCCTGCTTCTGTATCTCTCATGAACAAATAAATAAAATCTTTTTTTTTTTTAAAAAGATTTTTATCATGGGTTGGATGGAGATAGTGGTTATGGATAGGTAAAAACCAAGGATAACTTTTATTATATTTACAACTCAAGCAACCGGTGGTACTAGTTTCTGGATAAAGAAATAGATTGGCAGGAAGGAGATAGCAAAGAGACAGGGCAGCAAGTTTGGAGGACAGAGTCGACAGCTCCATCTGGGTGTGTTAATAGTTCATGAAACATCCAGGCGGACTTCAGTTTGGTTTGTGCACTGACCTGTACCACATTAGTGTCTGAAATAGGCTATCTAGTGACTGAGGAGGAAAGAAAAGGATATAGAACAATCAGGTGAATACAGACTCTGTGATTGACAGAGATCACCTTTTAAATCTGGAAGTTTCCATTGTAGAGAGTTGGACATAAAGACAACCAGATAACCAGGTCTGGGTTCCATGAGCAGCTCTGTTGCAACTCATGGTCAACTACATGAGTCTGGTCTGTTCATTTTCCCTTTTTTGTTTATTTGTTTTTTAAGAGAGGGAGAGAAAGAGAAGTGGTGGCAAGGGGCAGAGGGAGAGAGAGAATCTTAAACAGGAGCCTGACATGGGTCTCAATCTCATGACCCTGAGATCACGACCTGAGCAGAAATCAAGAGTCAGACGCTTAACCAACTGAGCCACCCAGGCACCCCTGTTCACCTTCCTTCTTGAAGCTAAGCCTCAGCCATACATGGGGATAATTCTGTGTCCTTCACTTTCAAAGCTTTGATGAAGATCTGTATGTTCAAGGGCTTGCAAATTGTAGAGCAATAAATATTCATAAATTAGAATTATGATCATTTTAACGTATGCCCAGACATCAAAACCAAAGGAGTTTGTAAATGAAAGTGAACCATGTAAGAGACGTTGGGTACATTCTTTCTTCAGGCCCTAAGCCTTTGAAACAGCCCCAAGAACAACCTCAGCCTTCTGGTGTCAATGAAACACTTTGCATACTTGGTTTTTTAAACTCCTATTACCCCCAGCTAGTTGCTCACAGCTTGTCCCCTGTGACTGTTGCTGAAATGTATTTCTCCCCCTTTATGTCCTCATTTCTCAGGCAAAATCCATTCCATTAGGCCGAGGGAACAGGCCAGACAATATCTGACATATCTTTCCTCCCCGCGGCCACCAGGGAACTAAGAGATGAGTTCCAGTGTTTTGCCAGCAACCGATGAGGGCTGAAACAACCACCTGTGAACTGAACATTGTAAATTTTACTCATTTATTTATTTAATTTTTAACAGCAAAGCCTGGGAATGCCCAGGAAGGGAATGAGATCATCTGTCTCGTCTGTGAGCAGCATGGTCTGCAAGTTTTCTCATTCCACATTACGTCATGCTGGAAAGAGAAGGCGTCTGGACATTCCTTACGCAATCTACAGGGGTGCTCAGTAAGGGACACACGGGCTTGCTTGGAGCATCCTGCTTCCCCACTTTGGTCACACAGGAGTATGCATGCTCATTAATTCTGCCAACACCTACAAAGATGCCCACTCTGTGCCTGTGTTTTTGGATGGAAAAATAATCTTGCACAGTCACTAACTTACTCATTCATTCACCAAAAGTTTATTTTGAATGCTTACCACATCGCAGGATTATAGGTGCTGGGGATACAGAGGTGAACAAAATGGATCAAATCCCTGCCTTCGCAAAGCTGGTATTCTATCACAAGAGATGGTCAATTAACCAAGGAGCATGTAAATATATGATACAATGTCAGGTAAGTGCTCCGAAGTAAAACTTAACCAAGATAAGGAGATAGAGAGTGACAGGATGACTACTTTTTGGATAAGATCATCAAGGAAAGTCTAAGGAGGTGGCATTTGAGCGGAGACCAGAATGCACTGAAGGGTGCACCAACAAACACCTCTGAAGGAAAGGAAGAGGTCTCCAGGCAGGGGGAACAGTAAGTGCAAAGGTCCTAGAAAGTGTTTTAGTAGAGATGTTACCATTTTTTCACATCCATTACCTTGGAGCATAATCTCTATAATCCCATGCTAACCCCAGAAGCAATTCTTGCCACCCTACAGATGAGGAAACTATGCATCCAAGAGGTTGTCAATTCACCTCCTCATTGATCAAGTCTTTATATATATCTATATATATATATTCCACAGACTCAGTTTTCACTCTGCTCTACTTTTATGTAATTCTCACGTGCATTCTTTCTATAGAAGGAAATTAAAGCAAGAGAATATGATTGAGGTTAAGAGCAAAGAAAAAGAAGAGGGAAGAATTCCCCTACTTCCTTTCTGGTTTGCATAGGAATCTCAAATGTGCTATATTTGAAGCAAAAATTCTAGGACCGACCATCTTGTTATGTCCTTGGTCATATTTAAGGTCCCAGCCAATTGAGAGTTATCCACTGTGGTGCCAAGGATGTCATGAAACTGCCATTCTTCCGGTGGACCCATGTGACAGGCCAGCTGCTAATCTGTGCATTTGCATTCAATGCAAAGAGTTTGTTCCAAGCAGACTTGTCTCTGCCTTTTGTTTCAGCTCTTCATGCTCATGAATAGATACAATTACTCAAGCAGTTTTACAGGCAGACATTGGGGAAGCCTTCAAACATACCAATTTGCTGATAATTAGGATCCAGTTCCACTGAGCTTCATGAACTGGGACTCTGGTTAGAGCCATAGGAAAAAGAAGGAAGAGGTAACAGAAAGAAAAGGGGAGTTAAGCGAAGAAACTAGAAAAGGAATTAACATTAATTGTGTTAATTAATGACCAAGCACATTTAGTCCTCCTCAGAACCTTAGAAGACCAGCCAGCTGAAGTTCATGGAGATTCCAGAACCAGTTAAAGATCAGATAGTGAATACCTCTGTTTTGGATTCAGACCCGGGTTCAGCTTCCCTATACTAACCTATCTCTGCCTCTGCCTTGATTGGCTTTCTGAAAAGTCAGAGGTAGCCCAAAACTCTCTGACAGCTCTGCTAATATTTTCATTTATTTAAAAGCCTTAGGGAAAAAAAATAAAAAAATAAAATAAAAGTCTTAGGGACTGACATTTTTGCTTCATGTCCCCCCAATATATAACTATTCCAAGTTTAAACAGAGGATAGCATCCCTCTAAAGCAGTCTTTCCAAAAAGTTCTGACCCTAAGTTCTTGGCTCCCATTTGAGGTTACTTAATGGGGATCCTAGAATAGATATAAATAGCATTGGGTAATCCTTAAGGCTCCTTGCTGAGAGACCACTGCTGCAGTCTGAGGTTTGGATGACACCATCACAGAAGTATTGGAACCAGCGGATATCGTGCTCCTTGGAGTGGTGGCTTCTTTACAGAGGAAATAGGACTATTCCCACCGAAAGGATCTCACAAGTTGCTTTGATTAATCACATAATTTGGTGTGTGCGATTATTGGTTTACATGTCTGACTTCCCACTTGGAGTGGTGGCTGCCCCTTCAGAAGGGGGACCATCACTTCATCACCTCTGTGTCCCTATGGCATGCCACGAAGTTGGCACTCAGTCATGTTTGAGTAAATGTGTGTCAGTTATCTGATGCTGCAAAGCAAGCCCCTCCAAGACTCTGTGGCTGGAAGCAACAACCATGTATTTAGCTCACAGCTCTGTGGGTCAGCAATTTAGGGCAGCCATGGCTGGGTGGCTCTTCTGGTTTCTGCTGGGCTTCCTCTGGAGAATGCGGTTAGCTGTGTTCAGCGAGGCAGCTCTGCTTCTGAGTGAGGCTGGCCACATGTGTCTCTCCTCCTACACTCTGGCCCAGTTTTGTTCCCATGGCATGAGAGGGAGGCAAGAGTAAGCAAGAGAAACGGAAACACGTGAAGTTTCTTGCAGCCTAGACTCAGAACTGGCACGTTACAGCTTCTGTCACATTCTGTTGGATGAATCAAGATGTGGGGGGAGCCCAAATGGAAAGCATGGGGAAATGGATGGCCTTCGTCATGAGAGTTGCAGTGTCACATTGCAGTGAATAAGGGATGAGGAGAGAATGAAGGCCATTTCTTTTCAACCTATCACAAAATACCTGCGATGAATGAAATGCGTGACATATCAAAATGTGATAGAAAGGATCTAGTTTCTCACTAAAATGTATGCCTCCCTCACAATAGCTTACCTTCTAATCTGGGAAAAGGGGATAGATGTTATCAGTCGAGAGCATGAGATGGCCCATATTCTACAAGCAGCAAAGGCCGGAACATAGGACTCAAAAGAGTTGATGTTCCAAATCAGAATACTGAAGTTCATTATTTTTTATTTGGTTTGGTTTTCCTGGGGGAGGGCCTGGGGTGGGGCATCTCCTGACCTAATCTTCTGCATGGATCTAAATTAATAGAGTTGGTTCTCTGCTTTGCCGTGAGAGGCAGTGTAAAATGATTGGTGAAAGAGCATATTTTTGTTTGTTTTTTGTTTGGTTGGCTTTTTTTTTTTTTGCAGAATAATGTTTTATTTACGTATGTACCATATTTTATTTATCCATTCATCTATCAGTGGACACTTAGGTTACTTTCATATATTGGCTATTATAAATAATGCTGCAGTGAGGATGTAGGTGTATATATATTTTTTGATTTGGTGTTATCGTTTCCTTCAGATACATGCCCAGAAGTGGAATTGCCGGATCATATGGTATTTCTATTTTTAATTTTTTGACGAACCTTCATACGGTTTTCCCTAATGGCCGTACCAATGTACGTTCCCACTCACAGTGCACACGGGTTCCTTTTTTTCCTACATCCTCTCCAACACTTGTTATTTCTTTTCCTTCTTATAATAGTCATTTTAACAGGTGTGAGGTGGTATCTCATTGTGGTTTTGATTTCCATATCTCTTATGGTCAGCTCTTAGTCATCAATAATCATGCCTCCTATAAGCTTATTGACTATGATACTGCCCCTGCACAAAGCTTTTCTTGGATGATTAGTGATATCGATTATTTTTTCATGTACCTGTTGGCCATCTGTACATCTTCTTACAAAAGTGTCTTCTTCAGTGTGGCCTCTTCCGTCCTTTTAGATGGGTAGTTTGTTCTGACCATGTTTAGGCAAATTTAGGGAGCATTTAGAACGATTTGATAGTTATCTAATTATGTTCATGGAATGAGGTGAGCCTAAGTCTTCCTACTTTGCCACCATCTTCCTCTCCTCAAAAGAGGAAAACGTTTTATTTATGGTTTTATTTTTTAAAATATTTATTTACTTACTTAGAGAGAGAGTGAGAGAGTGAAAGCAGGGCAAGGCAGAGAAAAAGAAGAGAGACTCTCAGGCAGTTTCCACACTCAGCAGGGAGCCTGACAGGAGGGCTCCATCCTAGGACCCTGAGATCATGACGTGAGCTGAAATCAGGAGTTGGATGCTTAACTGACCAAGCCACCCAGAGGCCCCAAAACATCATATGTTTTTTTTTTTTTTTCATCATATGTTTTAAAGTCAAACAGACTGAGCTTCGAATATGACTCCTGCATGTTCTAGTCATATGACTTGGTATAAAAATTTTTATATTAAGTTTTTAATTTTAATTTCAGGATAGTTAATGTACAGTGTTATATTAGTTTTAGGTGTACCACGTAGTGATTCAACAGTTCCATATATTACCTATTCTGATCATGATAAATGTACCCTTTAATCCCTTCCACCTATTTAACTCATCCCCTACCCACCTCTCTGGTAACCATTTGTTTGTTCTCTATAGTTAAGAGTCTGTTTCTTGGTTTGTCTCACTCTTTTTTTTCCTTTGTTTTTTTGTTTTGTTACTTAAATTCCACACATGAATGAAATCATATATTTGTCTTTCTCTATCTTATTTCACTTATCTTTATACTCTCTAGATCCATTTATGCTGTTGCAAAGATTTCATTCTTTTTTAAGGCCGAGTAATATTCCATTGTATACACACACACACACATATCACACCTTCTTTACCCATTCATCTGTCAGTGGACACTTGGACCACTTCCATAATTTGGCTATTGTAAATAATGCTGCAATAAATATAGGGATGAATATATCTCTCTGAATCAGTGTTTTTGTATCTTTTTGGTAAGTATCAAATGATGGGACTACTGGATTCTATTTTTAACTTTTTGAGGAACCTTCACACTGTTTTCCACAGTGACTGCACCAATTTATATTCTCACCAACACTGCATGAGGGTTTCTCTTTCTCCACATCCTCCTCAACACTTGTTTTTTGTGTTGTTGATTTTAGCCATTCTGAGAGGTATAAAGTGTTATCTCATTGTAGTTTTGATTTGCATTTCCCTGATAATCAGTGATGTTGAGCATGTGTCTATTAGCAATCTGTATGTCTTCTTCAGAGAAAGGTCTCTTCATGTCTTCTGCCCATTTTTAATTGGATTATTTGTGGTTTTGTGGCCCATAATAATTGAACTTACCTTTCTGGGTTGGTTTTTTCATCTGTAAAATGGGGATTAATAATAACAACTGTGCATAGCTGTTATGATTATTAAATGAGATAGTATGTATATATAACTCTTAACATAGTACCTGATATAATATAGGTGACAAATAAATATCAGTCTCCTTCAAATATTCTTCCTTCCACCTCTGTATTGCTGAAGGGTACCTTCCCATAACTCCAGAATAGGAAGATGTTTCTTGACCATTGCTATAAAACAGTGTTCTTGGAAATGCTCGTATCCAGGGATAAACATCAGGCATCACTTTTAGCTGGAAATTAGAATAGGTTAAGAAATTTATTTTTTTTATTTGATTTAATTTTTGTAACTAGGGCATAGTTGCCTAAGTGTCCACTGATGGACAAATGGATAAGGAAGATGTGATGCAGACACACACACACACACACACACACACAGGACTACTACTAACCCATAATAAAAGATGAGATCATGCCATTTGTGACAACATGGGGGGACCTAAGGGGTAATATGTAAGTGAAATAAGTCAGATTGAGAAAGGTAAATACCATAAGTTAAGAAATTGATCTGAATGGGAATTTAAACAAGTATTAAAACAAACACAAATGTGAATTCCCACTTGGCAGGTATTTGATTAATAAACATGTGGTTTTAAAGAAATTTCCAATGTGCTGTGGTCCACTTTAGGCCTTACTGTGTTGCAAACATGCTGGAGGAAAAGTTTGAAAATCAAACACAGGGTAATACCTACCTAGAGCCCAGCTTGTCACTGGGATTCTTCTGGATGCTGATTTCTCGATTTCCATGCCTGCAATTAAAGAAAAGTCCCTCTGTTTTGCCTACCATTCCTGGCCCTTCATTCCTGAACAGACAGCTGGCCAGTGCCCAGTTCCCCTTTGTTCTAATGAATTTTCCATCTTGCAGCTGACCCTCCCCCACCTCACCACTCACACCCAACACTTACTTTTCCCCTTTTCCAACATTCCAGAAGATTACAGTGTTGACTTGTTCAGCCTTTAGATAAGCTTTGACCACATGAACACTGTCCGTAACAGGGCCTGACAGAAGGGGAACCGCCAATCTGTGAGGATTCCTCCTGCCTAGCAGAGCACCAGCTTTCCAACAGAGCAGTGTATTTCTTGCAGGTCGCCTTCACATGTCATTAAGATTCAGTCCAAACTCCCAGACATCAGTGCAGACCCATCTCAGTAACTATGATCACCACTGACAGAGCATGCATCAAATCCCGTCCTTTCGACACAATGAGGTCACCAGAGACTAAAAGAAATGGATGAAAAATACAGTTTAAATCCACTCACACAGACACCTGTCCAGAGCAAGGAGGTTCTGAAATCAGACAGTCAAGCAGCATAGGGACGTGGTGACGAGCTCTGAGTCAGGACCCAGGACTGTACTGTCTCCCATTCGAGCCCCTCATCCCACAGACTGGCTGTGTGGCTTTCAGGAGTCACTTCCTTTCTCTGTGCCTCAGTTTCTCCACTTGTGCAATATAGAAGATAATGTGATAATGCTACCTACTTTGCATGATTATCACAGGGACTGAATGAGTTAACCCTATGAAACATTTCAAAGGTGCTGGCATAGACACAGGTTTGTGTTTTATTAATATCTGAAGTTCCTATGAGTTGATGGCTATGTGACTTGGACAGGTTAACAAACCTTTCTGCATCTCAGTTTACACATCTATAGTTTGGGGACCATAGTATTTGCCTCAAGAGATTATTGTAGGAATATAAGTTTTGGTAAGAGGTTACCATGATATTCAGAAAGCAGCAGCAGGAGACACCTGGGTGGCTCAGTTGGTTAAGTGTCTGTCTTCGGCTTGGGTGGTGATCCTGGGGTCTTGGGTCAAGCCCCGCATCAGGCTCCCTGCTCAGCAGAGAGTCTGCTTCTCCCTCTCCTCCCCACTCATTCTCTCTCTTGCTATCTCTATCTCTGTCTCTGTCTCTCCCTCAAACAAATAAATACAAATATTTTAAAAAAGAAAGCAGCAGCTTTTATTAGTCCTAGCAATAATCATCACCACCATGAAGTCAATAATCAGGGTAATAATTGCCTGAAGCAAATGAGGAGTTATTTTAACCATCAAATCATATTTGTAAATTAAGTCTTAGGGATGTGTTATGTAGAGAGACAGCTATGGGAAATGAAGACATTGGAGTTGACAAATGAGATTAGAGTTACTAAATCCACCACCCAGCAGGAGCAAGACGACCAGCATGTTCTTTGACTTCTCCGTGTTTCTCTTTCCTCATTGGAATGACTGGAAAAATACCACCTACCTTGCAAGACCGTTGTAGGATTAAATGGGATACTACGTAAAGAACTTGGCACATTGTTAGAGCTCAATAAATGGCAGCTATTCTAAATCAAAGGTCTAAGGCAGAAAAATGACCCATAATTTTTATTAATAGGAATTGAATTTAAAAACAACAACAACAACTCTGATTTATCCTTGTGAGCTTGGCTCCAGCTAAGTTAATGAAGATGGAAGAGAAAAGAGAAATGGGGTTAGGAGGGACTGAGTATACAGAGTGTAAGGAGTTTTGCTGAGGTTAGCTATAAGGAATTTGTGGTTTGATTCAACAGACTTCAGTTTTATGAGGTTTGAGGGCCTTTTTCAAAAGGAAAACCAGATGTATCAATGGAAAGTTCATGCAAACAGTGCTATCTTCAGCAAATGCTGCTTTGAGTCTAATTCTGTTATACTGGCTGGGGTCACAGTGGAGAGAGATGCTGGGGTGTTTTGAAAAACTCACTTGGTTCTATCTTGTGGACCTTCAGTGATGTTCCCAAATGGGTCATGAGAGCAGAACTTTGTAAGCAAAAAGCCTCAGAACCAGAAGCAGAGGAAAGATTCCAACGTAGTCCAGAAAGTAGTAGGGCTTCTCATCTCAAACTCTTGCTTTGAATCTTAAAGAAAGTCAGGTTTCCTTCACCCAGCAGTCCAGCAGAGCCAGACCTGAGGCTTTCCCAGAATAGTCAAATAAGGATGAGTTGCTTCCCTCAGCCCCACACTTGACCCCAAAATATTTGGGGTCAAGAGTATTTGACCCCAAGGGTCTGAAAGGTAAAGAAGACTCGTGAGACGATAAATAGCATTACATTCAACTTTGCCATCTAGGCTGCAAAGACAACACATTTTCTAGCAGGCTCATCAGACTTAACTGGCAGACCTCATGAAAAGGCTTGGAATTTTAAAATATATGAGGAAAAAACCATCAGAAGATTATGGTATAAATACACATAGCTTGGGTGCCTACTATGAGGCATGGTTCCCCACATTTTCCCCATACAGTCTAATCAAATCATTGTAAGTTAGGCATTATCTCTTTTCATATATCAGGAGCTCTAGTGACTCATTCAAGTCTAGATTTGAATTTCTCAGTCTGTGTTCTTATCATTACACCAGTATTTGTCTATATGTGGCAAACTTAGTGCTGATAAGATGTGAGACAATTTTCAGTGGTGAGTGGAAAAATATATTCCCATTTCAGTGATTATGTATGAGTTGTATGTGTATCAAAATACATAGAAATATTGGAGTTGTGGTTTCATGAAACTAATTGCTTTGGACAAAGAGACTTTTACCAGAAGTCCATTTAAAGAATATTCAGAATTTGAAACAGATATGGAAAAATTTGTAAAGAATGAGCAGAGGGTGGGGAAATGCCGTTCTAGACCAGGCTGCCCTCTGTCTTTTGTAAAGAATGGCCACAGGCTAGAGGAAGCAGGATTTCTCAGAAAGCCCTGGTCAGTTTGTCAGACACCACCACCCCTGTTTGTGCCAACTTATAAAGACTCCACCATCCTTTCTGATCCTAGAGCTGGACATCCAGAATCCATCTCTTTCTCTATCCTCACTAGCAATCTCAGTTAGCTTAGGCTGCTATAACAAAATATCGCAGACTGGGTGGCTTGTAACCAGTAGACATTTATTTCTCACGGCTCTGGAGGCTAGAAGTCTGAGGTCAAGTGCCAGCACGGTCAGGTTCTGGTGGGGACCTTCTTCCAGGTTAGGGACTGCCCACTTCTCCCTGTGCCCTCACATGGCCACCCCTTTTATAAGGATGTTAATCCTTTTCACGAGTCTCCACTCTTATGACCTAATTACCTCCCAAGTCTCTACCTCCTAATACTATATCACATTGGGGATTAGGGATTGCACAGAAGAACCTGAAAGGAAGATACAGACATTCCATCCATAGTACTGACCAAGTCCTAGGGAGCCTGGTTCCTTCCTCCACACCCATTTCTCCTCAGCATCCATACTGCCTCTAATGCTTCTGTTCATATCCCTTCTCCTCCATCTTACCGTGGCATTTTAACTGGTGTCCCTAACTCTATTCTCACTAGAGTAATCTGGAAAAATCCCCAAATAACCATGCTACTCTCTGTGACAGGCTGGATAATGCTTCCCCAAAGGTGTCCACACCATAATCCCCAGAACCTACAGATGTGCTACCTTACATAGCAAGAACTTTGTAGATATAATTAAATTAAGGATCTTGAAATGGGAAGATTACCCTGGATTATCTGAGTGATCCCCCTTAACCACATAGGTCCTTATAAAAAGGAAGCAGGAAAGTCAGAGTCAGATAAGGAAATGAGATAAGGGAAGCAGAGGTTGTTGTGATGTGGGGCCATGAGCCAGAGAATGTGGGCAGCCTCTGGAACCAGAAAAAGCAAGGGAACAAGTTCTCCCATAGAGTATCCAGGACAAATACAGCACTGCCTATACATTTTTGACTTCTGATCTCCAGAACTTCAAAATAGCAAATCTGTGTTGTTTTAAGACACAAAATTTGGTGGAATTCATTACAGTGGCGATAGGAAATGAATACACTCTCCTATCTGGAACCCCTCTTCCCTGCAGCCAAAATCTAGCTGCTTCATCATAAAATAACTCTTCAAGAATGTGAACTGGTGCAGCCACTCTGGAAAACTGTGTGGAGGTTCCTCAAAGAGTTAAAAATAGACCTGCCCTACGACCCAGCAATTGCACTGCTGGGGATTTACCCAAAGATACAGATGCAATGAAACAACGGGACACCTGCACCCCGATGTTTCTAGCAGCAATGTCCACAATAGCCACACTGTGGAAGGAGCCTCGGTGTCCATCGAAAGATGATGGATAAGAAGATGTGGTTTATGTATACAATGGAATATTCCTCAGCCATTAGAAACGACAAATACCCACCATTTGCTTCAACGTGGATGGAACTGGAGGGTATTATGCTGAGTGAAGTAAGTCAATCGGAGAAGGACAAACATTATATGTTCTCATTCATTTGGGGAATATAAATAATAGTGAAAGGGAATATAAGGGAAGGGAGAGGAAATGTGTGGGAAATATCAGAAAGGGAGACAGAACATAAAGACTCCTGACTCTGGGAAATGAACTAGGGGTGGTAGAAGGGGAGGAGGGCAGGGCGTGGGGGTGAATGGGTGAGGGGCACTGGTGGGGGGGGGCTCTTGACGGGATGAGCACTGGGTGTTATTCTGTATGTTGGCAAATTGAACACCAATAAAAAATAAATTTATTAAAAAAATAAAAAAATAATAGCTCTTCAAAAAAAAAAAAAGAAAAAAATAGCTCTTCATGATATAGAGCTTGCAACTCCTCAATCTTATGTCTTAATCCCCCAACCCCCAAATTAACATGAGTGGCTAATACTGCTTTGCGTTTACTGTACCCCAAACACTAGACCAAATATTTATATATTAATTTATTTATTAAATTATTGAATATACAATAGGGATTGTCATTATCCTCCATCCTACAGATGAGAAAACAAGGACGTGGGATAGTTACATGATTACCCAACATCCAGAATTAGTAGTTGTGGAGGAAAGAAGTAAAGTTGGGCCAGTCTAATCTCAGCAGTCATCAAACATGATGCTGTATCTCAACCTTGTTGTTCTGTGAGGAAGCCCAGTATTTAATATCCCTAAGAAAACATTCGCCAAGAATCAAGCTATGATGTAGGACCAGGACAAAATGGTAAGCTAGAGAAGACAGGACTCTGAAAGAAAAGGAGCACAAGGACATTAGGAGAAAATAGGAGAAACAAAGCACAGGTGGATGGAGGATGGTGAGGACTGGATGAGCCAACATTGATCTGTGCTTTTTCTTTTGTGGGGCACTAGACATACTTCTAGGAAAAGGAATCAATTCCTAAAGGGGCTATATGAAGGTAGAGAGGTAAGTGGGTGCAGTCAGGGCCCCAAGCTACATTCTAGTATCTTCAAGTTCATTGGTCTGCCAATACTTCTTAGTAGCTAGCACTCATCAAAGCTGCTATGACCACTTCCCTCACCTTACTTGAAGGCAGTTTAGGGAAGGGGCCAAAATTAACAAAGACTCAGAAAAAAGGCAATATGTCATGGTGATTAAGAAGTTTGCCTCTAAAATCAGCCTGAGATGAGTACCATGGCTGAATTTTTAATTCAGAGTTTTTTGGTTCTAAAACACATGCTCTTAACCAATTAACTCTATGAATATCCCTAAGACAAAACATGTTGACACTGCTAACCTGAATAACATGAATGAAGAAACTTCCTCTTTTATATCCTGGCTCTGTACATAATCAGAATGAGAAATCTGATATATCTATTTTGGGTCAAAAGTACAATGAGCAGCATTTTAAGTCAATGAAGGATACAGTCCAAGCCACATTCGTATTATGGTCCATTCTGCATATCCAGGCAGGTTTGCCCAACCTTGAGCATGACTCATTTGCTGAAAGAGGCATATATCCACCTCTGACTCAATAGTGGGGAAATAAAGGTAAGACAGCTATTTCCTTAATTGGTCAAAGCCTAAGTAATTGGAAGGGGAGGGAAGAGCATTTTTCCAGTCCCATGGATACCAGCAGTCTTAGTCTTGTACCTTCATCTATATGCCTGTATCCTTGTCCATCTATTACAAGGGCAATGGAGTGATCTTTAAATTTCAGATCTACTTGTGGCATAGATTACTAACTTTCCTAAATATCCATTCTCCAGTTCTAGTAGAAAAATACAAAACCTTATTTCTATGTAGACCCATGGCTGTCCATGTAAAAACATTTTCCAATTTTCTTTGTAGTTGGATAGGGACATGTGGAATATGGAATAAATAAAATGGAATAAAATCATAGAAGTGTTCTGATGAAGCCTCTGGTGCTCTTCCTTAAGACAGTGATTAAGCTTTTCTACTGTAGTCTGAATGTTTGTGTCCACCCAGAATTCATATGTTGAAACCTTAATGCCCAGTATGATAGTATTAGGAGATGAGGACTTTGGGGGTGATTGGGTCCTGAGGTGGAGCCTTGTGAATGGTGTCATTGCTCCTATAAAAAAGACCCCCTAGAACTTCACAACCCTCTCACCATGTGAAGATACAGCAAGAAGTCAATTGTCTACAATCTGGAAATGGGCCTTTATCATAGTTCGACCATGCTGGCACCCTGAACCTCGGACTTCCAACCCTCAGAACTGTGAGAAATAAGTGTGTGTTGTTCATAAGTCATCAGTCTCTGGTATTTTTTTATAAAAAGCTCAAAAAGATTAAGACACTTCCCTTCCTTGTTTATGACTCCTCCCATCTTGCTGCCGAAACTGAGTTTGAAATATGAATTTGAAAGCCACAGATAGTGATGGTTTGGAAAGACCATGAATTCCTGAGAAGAGCCACTAGAGCAGTCCTGGACTACATTAACTCCAGACTTTTACATGAAAAATAAACTTCCATTGTTTTAAAACTGGTATTAATTTGGAGTTTTCCATTATTAGCTGTCAAGCCTAATCCTAAACGAAATGGCAGTCCTGTTCCTTTTTTGCTTAAAACCTACCCATGGTTCCCAATTGGCTTCAGGAAAAAACAAACAAACAAAAACCCCCATCCTTTGGCAAAACATTAAAAGTATATTTGATATCGTAGTTTAAGCTTCCCACTCATGTTTCAACAAGCCAGCAATAATACCTAAAAATATGTAGCTCCCTAAGGATTCACAATTTCTCCTACCCATCTCTCTACATGTATTGTCAACTCCTGAATGTCAACTGCATTTTGACAGAAAAGTGACACTTCTTTGATAAACCATCTCTTACCTTTTGGGCAAATTTGCGTGCACCTTCTACTCTATTCCAATTGTCCCTGAATCTGTCATCTCCCTAACACCACTTCAACACAAAGTAAGGGTTTGTTTGTGTTTCTGGTTCCAACACTAGTCTGTTTTCTCAGAGGGATGGAATAGCGTTATGGGCAACTTTAAAACCACATTTGCTGCCAGGCACATAATAGATGCTGAAAAAGTTCCTTTCAAGTAAATAAATGTGGATCACCCAGCCATCTTCCACCGCTAATCAACTGAGTGCTTCAATATGGCTTTGCTGTTTCCTTTAAACTAAGCCTTTAGAGTCCATCTTGACGTGAATCTAGGCTGTGCCATCTGCAAACTGTGTGGGCAACTTTCTTTCCATTTCTGAATATCCTTTAAAATACGAGAGTAAAAGACCTTTCTTACTATTTGGGGATTATTATGCACAACACAGTACATGGACTATTTAGCCTGACCCAATATTAACCCCCAGTAAATGGCATTAATTTTCACTATTCTCTAGGAATAGTGGCTTAGAGAAGTTAGCCCCAAAGCTACCAGTATTCAAAGTAAGAGAGACCATGAAGACTGTGTGTCCAGAAGCCCACCAGAAAGCTAATGGCACAGGCAGCAGACATAATGGGACAGATGCTAGGCTGGCATTTTGACATTTGATAAAGCCCTGACTGAGCCACTAGATTGCTATCAGATATTGAGGAAGTCACTTCCACCCCCAAACCTTGGTACCCCCATATCTATAGCTTGAGAATGCTCAGATGATGTCATAGGACCAGAGTGTCCACCATAACTTTGAGCAGCACTTCCTTTGGCTCCATTTCACCATTCTTATACCATCAAACCATACACATTTTGCCCTTAGATGGATTGCTCTGGCCAGTTCCTCAAACCCCCCGACCCCTTACTCACCCACTGTTTTATGGGAAGCAGGATGAGTTGGTTGCACCTTCAGACTTTGACCTGATGACACATGTTTGTGCAGAGTGGGTGATTGGTTTCATATGGCCACATGATCTGGCAGCTGGAGACATCTGCTTACACTTAGCACACAAAGTTTCCATAGTTAGAAGTCAGTGTGCTCCTGGCCGAGCAGAGCTTGGCCCCTCTAGGCTGCCTAAGTGGGGGACTTAGACTTGTCCTGCACTCACACGTCAGGAAGAATCATCTAGACATGGAATAATTGGGGTCAGAATCAGCACTCAGGCATCTCTGGAAGCATAAATCGCCAATGGAAATGGGGCAGTTGGACAGGAAGCAACATATTACACTGATGAGGATGGCTAAGGGAGACTCTGAGGCTGCTTTATCCCAGAGGAAGTCCAGACCTCAGGGATATTGACCCATACAGAAAGGGACGAGTGTCTCAGAAATAGCTTCAGTGTAGCCCATGCTCATCACAGAAAAGGAGTGTACACTTTGTATGATACTTACCACAGACCTGGATTTTTGCTCCAATGCAGTAACATTCATGGGGGAAGGAGCACTGGTCTTGGAATTATTTAAGCCAGCTCTGTTTTCCACATCTTCCACTCATTCTGTGTATCCTTGGGCAAGTCATACTAGTTCTCTGAGGAGCAGCTACATCATCCCCAAATGAAAGCCACTTGGGATCAAATAAGAGCATCAAACAAAATACTCTGTGCAAGTGTTTTGTCTAATGTGAAATATTATCCAGATCGGGAACTGTTGTTACTATCCAAAGAGTATCTCAAGATTTTAGAGGTGTATATATGGAGATTATATATATATATATATATATATATATATATATATATTTCTAGCCAGCCAGAATAGAAATTATTCTACAGGTTTTTGAGGAGATGTTTGTCCACTTTTCACATTTAAGGTCTCATCTCCAGGGATATGGGCCACAATCTTACAGAAAAGTCAGTTTTGTTCTCGGAGAGCCATGGTGGTCATAAAGTCCTGCAAAGCCCCTCCTCCTTCCTATCATGGAAGATATTGTCGTCTGCTTTCTCTCCTCTGGAACCAGGGGAACAAATGTGCTTCCCCTTTCATGAGAAACGCCTGGAAATATGTGGAAATAGCAACAGGAGAGAAAAGACATAAACTTTACTGCCAAGTAGCCCTGGGTTCACATCCTACTTTTCTCTTCTTCACCTGTGTAACTTTGAGAGTCTTGGGTCACCGGTCACCATGGTCAAACTCAGTGTTCCCATCTATAAAGGGGGATAGCAATACTGAGCAGTGAGGAAATAGTGAAAATGAAGTCAGGTGATGTATGGAGAGTCTGACACCATGCCATAGCTTAGAGCGGATCCCCAGGAAATGATAACTGTTAAGCTGTTGCCATATTGCTGTTAACACCTACTTTTGCTCTTAATCCTGTTATGCCTCATAATTAATACATGTAATTCACTGAATGTTCAAATGGACCTTTTCATAGCTATGTTTGGGTCATTTACAAATCAACTTTTTAAAGATTTATTTATTCATTTATTTGATAAAGATAGAGAGAAAGCAAGTACACGTGCATATGAGAGCCAAGGGAGAAGGAGAGAAGTAGACTCCCCACTGAGCGCGGAGACCCACACGGGGCTCCATCCCACCCTGAGATCATGACCTGAGCATATTCTTCTTTGAGGATGAGCATAATCATCAATGTTTATAAGAAACTGTCCTCAAGCATCCTAATCCTATTTGAGATTCTTTCCCCTCCAGTGCCAAAGCATGTGATCTTTACTGCCGTTCTGCATTTACTTCACTTTTTTTTTTTTTGTAAATTCCTATTTGTTTGTTTGCCACTAGACTGTGAGCTTTTTGGGAACAGAAATCATACCTTATTCATCTGTGTGTCATTCATAATATTCCATAAATGGCTTCAGGGTGGATGGACAGAAGCATGGATAGATGCATGAGCAGTTTCCAGAACAATAGGTCAAAAGCACACCATCTTTCTTTTCTGAATAATAATTGCATAAGACCCAATAAATCATCTAGAACCCTCTGAAACATCTTGGCCATAGCCTTAAAGAAGCTCAAAATGTTTGGAATTGACCTGTAGATTGTCAAATTTAATCCTGAATAGTTTACTTCTCTTGACAGCCATAAAAAAGAACAATTGTGCCTTTTAATTTTTCATTTTATCTAGGCATTCCAAAGATTTAACATGACAAACGGTCCCTTCCTACTCACCTTATATTTTAAAGATAATCTTAACCATGTTCAGCATTCTACTCTATATTACATCTTTTTAAGCAACAGAAAGTCTTTTTAAAAAAGAAAAAGATATATATATATATATATATATATATATATATATATATATATATAAAGAGAGAGAGAGAGATCTATATCTATATATACATATATATATAGAGAGAAAAAGATATCTATAAAGAGAGAGAGAGAGAGAGAGAATGAAATGGAGAGGGAAGGCAATATGGCTTCATCTTCAATCTTTTATGGCAATATATAGTTCAGTTACCCTGACCCATGGTAGCCAGCTTCAACTTTTGGTTTTCCCCATGAATCTCTGTTGGCTGTTGGTGGGCTCATCAATCTGTGTCACTCTTTTGTAGAAATCTGCTCTGAATGAGGAAAAAGAATGTTCTACTGAAAACGCTATAATAGTCTGTCCAGGTATAACTGATGCATGAAAGGATGAATTTCTCCATATCTCAAACGTACCTGAACTTCCATCCAGCTAGGCCCTCTCCCTTCGTGAACTCTCTAAAACTAGCAAAAAAATTTTACTCTGAAGTCTCCAAATAATCCTTGCTCACACCGGCTTTTCCTGCTGTCTCTGATCTGGGAAAGGATTTAACCAACAAAGATATAGACACAAAGACATGTAGACATGCACAATAGTCATGGTGTGTTTCAAACTACCCCATGAAGACAATCATGTTGTCTTTAGTTTGAAGTGCTAATTACAAAGCTCCCTCAAAAGCAGAACATAGACATGTTGGTTGCTTCCTCATTAATTCATACCTCTGCTCAAAGAGGTATCCTCTGTATAAGGCACCTTATCTAAAAGATCCCCCTTCATTCTACATCTCTTATCCCTGCTTTAGTTTGCATTATTGCCCTTATTGAAGGGAGATCCATGAGAGTGAAAACTTGGACAGTTGTGTTTATTGTCACATATCTTCAGCCTAGAATTCCTAACTCATAGTAGTGAATGCATAGAAAGAGAAATAGAGGTATAGAGAGAGGTAAGAGAACTAAAGATATATATTAAAATATAGATAGATGATAGATAGATGATAGATGATAGATATCCTCATCTGGCTTTGTGCTTTAGTTCTTATAATCTGTGTGGCTGTGGAAAAGAGATTTGATGCCTCTGTGACTCAGTTTCCTCATGTCCATTCCCCCCTAGAACCTATAAGACTCCATATCAGAGGCTAGAAAGAAAGGAAAGGAAAGGCTCAGAGAGGAGATCTGAATGTCCTTAGTCAGCCTGGTTCCTCCTGACCTCATCAGCCTCACCTCTTACTCTGTCCACCATCACCTCGTCACACAGACTGTCTTTCAGCTCCTGGCACATGCCAACATCTTGCCCACAGTAGAGGCTGGCCTGGGGCAGTCATCACACCCTTTTTTTCACCTGGCATACTCATCTAACAGAGAGTCCTTCCCTCCATATCCTCTTTGAAGACCTCCATTCCCTCATCATTCTCTTTCTCATCACTTTGTATCCTTTCTAACATTATCATTTTGTAGTTAATGTTTTCTCCTCACAAGACTACAGGCACAAAGACAGGAAGCATATAAGTCTTATCCAACTTTTTTGGATCCCAAAGGCTTAGAATCATGCCTGGAATGTAATAGACATTCAATAAATATCTCCTGAAACTAATAAATGTTTCTGAAGATGATCATAACTACTTATAAAAGTCCCTGAAAATTAAAAAAAAAAAATCATTTAGAATTGATGGGACCATGGAAGTCGCATCCATGGCCAGGAAATTTCTCAGCAGTGTGGCTGGAACATAGCATAGTATATACTTAATAAATACTAGCTGTTATAAATACATTATTCTTATTATCATTTTCCTCTCTTCATAAATGTTTCTGAACATTTTATGTTCAGAACATTTGTAAATAGTTACATTTAACTATTCCACTGAAATAATTATGCATGTTTGAAATTTAAAATAGTACCTTAAAAATGGTACCCTCAAAAGTTTTGCTATTTTAGAGCTTGGCTGTCACTAACAAAAGCCATTTTTCTCGATACAGACTGTGTAACAGAGTAGTTGAGTAAGACCCATACAGACTTTAGGATTTGGCTAGAATTTAATGACTTACCACTTTACCTCGATTTGTGTTGAAATAAGTTTAAGTCAGGCAAAGTGTTATAATGAAATAAGTTTAAGTCAGGCAGAGTGTTATAATCGGAGCTAGCTTTTCTACCCCAAACTGGTGAAAA
The DNA here is from genome assembly GCF_018345385.1 of Vulpes lagopus. NCBI lineage: Eukaryota > Metazoa > Chordata > Mammalia > Carnivora > Canidae > Vulpes > Vulpes lagopus. The sequence goes on from NC_054830.1 coordinate 63,543,201, forward strand.
AAAAAAATATTACGAGTAATAGATCTATTCTCATAACCTCGTTCTCCATCCTCAACTGATTAAGCATCAGATCAAATAAGACAGAAGAATAGCAGAAGCAGAAATAACCTGTGAAATGATGTCCCTGGTTCTTTGTCTCTGATTTGGGTTCTGGGAGATGACATTTTAGGATCTCCGTGGTTCTGCATGACTCGGGCTCCCTGGCTGCCAGTACACGAGCCCTGCCTCTGTCTCCTCTCGGTGGTTAACACAGTCTTGGCCCAGCCACTTTGCTCTGCTGACTCACTGGGTCTGACAACTGGCTCAACAAGATCCATATGCTGACCCCAGAAGGTAGCAAGGAGACTGTTCCACTTCCAGGAAAGACCTGTGGCTTTGGGTTGCAGGAGGAGAAGAAGGGCTCAGAGAGAGACCTGAATTCCCTTGACATTTGACAGCATCAGACTTTCACCATTAGAGGCCAACTCACAGAGTTTTATAAGCAAGTTGTAAATTGGATTCAAGTCTGAAGCAAGTCCTTTATCAACAGAATCTTGCCTCCCTGGAATGTAATTGGTTTCCAAACTTGAAGGGAGGTGGAGTGATGGAGTTTAAAACTAATGAGAAAAGAAAAACAATCAAAATGTGCTTCGTCTGCAAAACGGGACTTCATTTATACAATCAACTAGTTCCTGTCTGCTAATGACTCATGCACTCACAGCCATCACTTGCCCTGTGCCTGGTCCTCTCTGTGCCTTGGTCTCCCCTCCAGTAGAAGGAGATCAGAGCCTTTCAGGGCTTCAATGTTGCATTCCAGGACCTGCACAATGTTTTAAGAGACTGCAATTAATTACTAGCTCTAGTGATCAGTGTTTAAACGGGACAAAGAACACAACTGAGAAAGCAGGCGTGTTTTTAGATCCAGAAATAGCTACCACACTATTTCATCAAACTGCTTTAGCATGTTTGCTTTCCATCTGGTCTGTTTTGTCACCCAGTACTCATAAAAATTCTGCTTGATGGGGTAGAGAACAAAACTCCATGCGTTCCTGTACATCAAAATATACTTTTTTCTCTCTTTAGTCCTGGACAAATCCAAGATGTATGTTGTTGTTTTGTTGTTGTTGTTGTTGTTGTTGTTGTTTTAATAGAAGTTGAAAAGCATCATACAACCAAGTTGTGATGTAGGGACTGGGATGTTGCCCAAGGAGTTCAAGAGCCCGAGAGGTGTGTGTTCATTTGAAGGCCACAGTTTAGCATCTCCATGGGGGCTGTAGCATTGTCTGGGGTGCATATTATATCGCAGGGGTACTAAAGTATGTGTGTGTGTTTGTGTGTCTGCGTACACATTTGTGTGTGCTTTTTCCTTTGTGAAGTGTCAGACGTGATCTCCGAGTTGCCATAGCCTCCATGTTGCAGGGGCAGCTGCTTCTCTAGCCTCCTTTGTTCCAGCCTGCACTGCTGTCTTCTCAGCATCTCAGATCCCTCAGAGATCCTTACAATATAGCCATTTGCCCGGCCTCATCCCTGACTCTGCCATGACACCCTTTCTTCAGGTCCCAATGTGCTATAATTGCTCAAGGATCCAGCTGAGGTGCAAACCCCACATGGGAAGAGGCTGGGAAATTGATTCTGTATAGACAGCATAAGGCAAGAGGAGTCAGGAGACACAGGCTCTGACCCCCACCCTGCCAACTACTAGCTGAGAAGTTGTGGATGCTTTTCATCCTTTCTCAGGGCTTCAGCCTCCTGAATTGCCAACTTACGGATAATGATCTTTGCACAGGCCTACTATCCTGGCTACTGCAAGAGCTCAATGAATGGAGTAGGGCTTTAAAAATGGTACAACTTTTTTTTTTTAAGATTTTATTTATTTATTTGAGGGAGAGAGAGAGAAAGAATGAGTGGTGGGGAGGACCAGAGAAAGAGAGAAGCAGACTTCCTGCTAAGCAGGAAGCCTGATTCAGGGCTTGATCTCAGGACCCAGAGATCATGACCTGAGCCAAAAGCAGGTGCTTAGCCTACTGAGCCACCCAGGTGCCCCCAAATGGTACATCTTTTAATAACCAAAAGGTATTATATTGATAGTAACAGTTTAAGACTAGGGCAGGCTGTTTTCTAGGACTTTATCATAAGTGATCTCACTTTATACAAATAGAAATTATGTGCTATCTTAGGATGTTTTGGAACTGGATAAAAGCACAGATCTTCTTGTCCAGTTTTCCTGCAAGAAAGGAAAAGCCAACAACAACAACATTCCTTTGCAGGCTGAAAAGATGTTTGGGGGCATGGAGAGAGGGGCATTTTAATATCAAATCTCACTATGAGAAAGTTATTCCCTGTTGAGTTTCCTTTCAGTCCTTTGGTTTGTTTCAAAGACACAGGCTTAATTTGGTGTCAGCTTGCCTTTAACATCCCTTAGGCTCTTGTTCATCTCCTTTATCAACAAAGAAACAAAGTGCCTAAGGCTTAGAGTTTTCTACAGGCAACATTATCTAGATAGAAGTTAGGTTGAAAGAAAATTAGATGTTCAGGTTTTTTTGTTTTGTTTTTTTTTTGACTAGAGATGTTTATTGTCCATTTACAGCATAAAAAGTTTACCCTTTAAAATAAATGTATGCAAATAAAAAGAATAAACCATTTCAAGAAATGCATTAATATGTAATAGGCATCTGTCACAACAAAAATGGACCTTGAGGGCATTATGCTAAATTAAATAAGCCAGATAGGGAAAAACAAATACTACATGATATCCCTTACATGTGGAATCTAAAGCAAACAAACAAACAAAGTTAAACCCAAAGAAACTGAGAGTAGAAAAGTGGTTACCAGGGGCTGAGGGGGTGGGAGAAAGAGGGAGAAGTTAGTAGGTTATAAACTCCCAGCTAGAAGATAAATAAAATCTGAGGATTGAATATAAAACGTGGTGACCCTAGTTGAAAACATTACATTATGTAATTAAAATTTGATAAGAGACTAGAACTTAAATGTTCTCACATACACACAAAGGTATAAATATGTGAGCTGATGGTATTAATGTGCTAGACAGTATACACACTTTCACAATGTCTATCAAATCACCACTATGTACACTTTTATATTCTTATAATTGTATTAGTTGTAATTCCACAAAACTGAAAAAAAAATATGTAATAGAAGTGATGGAAGGCAGGAATAGCACACATGACTGTGTATTAGTTAATCTATTGCTCCGTGGCTTAAGCAATAATAAATGTTTTTACCCGTCATAGTTTTGGTAGGTAAGAAATTTGGGGGTGGGTACTGTTCTGGTTCAGGGTCTCTCGTGAGGTTGTCAAGATGTCAGGCAGACCTACAGTCATCCGAAGGCTCAGCTGGGGCCGGAGGATCTGCTTCCCAGGTGGTTGACTCACATGACTGGGAAGACAGTGCTGGCTGTTTCTCAACATATGGGGCTCTCCATGGTCTGTTCAAGTGTCCTTATGGGTATGTCTGCTTGCACACCCCTACAGCTGACCTGAAAAATCAAGGTGTAAACATCAGTGTCTTTTATGAAGCTGGCCCCAGAAGTCACTCACTTCCGAAATGTCCAGTTAGTCACCCAAATCAGCCCTATTCAGTAGGAGAGGAGCCCCACGAAGGGTGGATAAGAGGAGACAGAGATCACTCAAGTGACAGGCTTCCACACTGTGATATATCAGTGACCAAAGTTTTAGAAATATTGATCCAACCTAAAGTTACAATTTTATACAGAGGGCAACAAATGAGTGTCAGAGAAGGGAGATAATGTAACCAAGCCCAGCCAAGCATTTTTGGCAGAGTGAAGGTTAGGATCAAGAGGGCCTGGTCCCCGGCACAGTATAATGGCCCCCCCATCCCCATATTGCACATGCAGACACTACCTTTGGCCTTCCAAACTTTAGGAGAAATCCAACCCTCTCTCAGGGCAAGACTTCTCCCCAGCCTCCAACAGGGAGCTGATGCTGTAGCCAATTATTGGGCCCTCAGACATCCCATTTGGGTCTGGTCTGGGCATGTTAGCTGATTTTGAAGACAAATAGTGAATCTGGGGTCAAAGATCATCTACCCTCACCCCCACCCCAAGGTTGTAAGCTAACTATCCACAGGCTGTGTTCAGCCACAGATAAGTCTGCTTGGACTAAACAGGGCATTGCTAGTTTGCTTTATTTTTTTAATGAATTGTTAATTAGATGTGAAATCAGGATATTTCACATAAAAATCTAGATATGAGGTTTCCCTTGAAATAATCAGAAGTGTTGACAATGCCTGGTCTATTTTTCTGCACAGTAGCCCTGTGCCGGAGTTATGTTTAAGCTACATGTGATCCTTTATTCACCGTGGTACCTGCCACTCGTCTGCTTTCTTAAATTCCCTTCTTATTCTCTACAAGCCATTGAACTGACTACTATTGACTTAACTCAACTCTCCCATTTACAGGTAGCTAATCTGACACCTTGACAGTTGGTGGGCCTACATCTATTAAATGACATTCCTGAGGCCACATGGCCGCTAAGCAGTAGGGTAAAGATCATGGCAAGTTACTTTCCTACCCAAGCTGACGCTCTTCCCAAAACACTCCTCTGTGTCTCTCACAAATAGTCTTCAAGATACCCACAGGATATTCTAGATTGCTCAGCGAACATGACTCTCTTCCTCTCACTGTACTTTTAGCCTGAAGAGGGTCTTGTATTGCACAGCTGAATGAAGGATATTTCAGGGAAGAGGAAATTGTGCAGCTCAATTCCAACCCATTACCACAATATAAAAACGAAAAGTTGAAAACTGACACATACCTCCATTCTAAAGGAAGGATAGCAAATAAAGAATAATAGATAGAGAAAACGCAAGGACAAAACCACTTAAGTCCTGGGAAACAATTGGCAACAATCCCTACACATCACTGATCCCAGCCTATCCAACTACCAGGCTCCTCATCTTAAATATTTCAATTTACCATTTATTATTACTAAAAATAAGTTATTTTAAATCTTTCAAGGAAGTTTCTTGCTTCCCCATTTCCTGACCTTTATGAAGTCACCATCTTGGCCTACACATGAAAGGCAAGGGTTTTAACTAAATTGCATATAAAAATGGTGGAGGAGAGAGAGTGAGGGAGATTTTGGCATGCTAAGAGCTCCCTGTGAGAGATGATCTTGAAAGCCAGGCTCGACAGCTGCTCTGGTGATCAATACAGAGAACTCAGATTCCCCAGCACCAACTGGCTTCTGCCAAGGTCACGGGCTTGGGGCCAAATGCACTGAACTAGGAGGGGATTTTGCTTCCCTTGGCCCCCCAGCTCAGATCAGCTTTCACTTACGAATCTGCAAGATTAGTGAGTTCAAGAGGTGGGGGTGCACTGTGACCGCCACCGCAGAGCCACAAGTCATAGCAGACCTAGGAAGTCTGTGTGCAGCTCCCCAGCAATATAAGGCAATGGTGAGGGGGTGTTTTTGTCACAGAGCATTGGACATTCTGACTCATCCCTTTGGACTCCCACACACCCCTCCTCCACACCGGAACCTCAGCCCCTCCCCCTCCATCAAGAGGCTCCGGATTTCCTCCATGGAATTCAAGGTTGAGCTCTGGTCAGCTAGTGGTGGTGCAGATAGAATGATTCTTGCCTCCATGTCACATGCAAGCCAGGGCTACCTCTGGGCAGTGAGGAAGGAATAAAATGAAGTGGAGAATTGTATCTCCTTTCACTTGTTCCTTCTAATATTAGCTAGGTTGTCTACAGGGCTCCATGTGGCAGTTAAGGCCTAAATAACTGAGACACAAGCCCTCCTCACCAGAAGCTTTGGTAGAGGAGAGAGATTGATGAAAACGAGGTTACAAGGAAATGAGATGAGTGTTATTATCTGGGAAGTGGAAGAGGAATGGAAATGGATGGAATGAGGAGCAGGGGAGGAAGGGACCTTAGGGAGAGATGAGAAAGATGAGGAGGATTAAGTACCAACCATCCCAACCAGAGAGAGGAGGGAAAGTACATCAGATGGACAAAGAGCTTGAGTTAAAGCCTGCTGGTGAGAGCAACTAAGGTGTATTTATGGAATTAGAAGCAACTCCATAGAAATAGGGGGCAGAGGCCAGGTGAATAAAGGTCTTAAAATATCTGGCAATGCACTTTCATTCAGTCTAAGTTCATTGGGGACCCAGTAAAATGTTATCACCAGTGGGGTGACAGGCAGAGCTGGAGTGTAGGGACTTCCATGAGTCCTGCCAGGTAAGAAATGAAACACAGAGCTGGCCTCAAACCCACCGTAAACGTCTCTGTTGAGAAACAGAATAAAAGCAGAGTAAGGAATGGGTGGAAGCTACAGCCTTCTGGGCCCTCCATCCCAAACCAGCAGCGTCACTCAGGGTTTCTACTCCTGTGGGAAGAACCAAGAATAAAGCTCCACAAGAGGAAACACTCAATACTTTAGTCAGGCTCTGTGCTCCGAAGCAAAAGGCACACCAGGGTCCCCTGTTACTAGGAAGAGACTGAAATTAATCGGTGATGCGACCGTTGCCTGACAAAATGGGCTGGAGTGTGCGGATCCATCCCTGCAGCCAGGAAGCCAGCTGAACCTGGCCTTGTGCTCCCTCCAATAACCAGACCAAAATATCTCCACAGTGTCTGTGGACCAGGAATCTCCAACGGTTGTCAGAAAACACAGTTTTGGAGGGCAGCCCCAGAAATATAAAGAAGTACTCTCAAGTATATAAAGGCTTCATCAAAAAATATGCAATATATGTTATTTTCATAATTATCTAGTAGTCATACAGCCTTTAATCTGTAATAAGCATTGTTTGAATATTATCTATCTAGATACACAGAGAAAGGAGATATATATGTATATATCCCAAGTCACACAACCTTTAAGTGATAGAGCCTAATTTCAAATCCACTAGATCTCAGAGTTGCATTTTTAACCACTATGCTGCATGGCCTCTCTATGATGGAACACTAAAAACATTCCCTTTAAGATCTGGAGGGAGCCAAGGAGGCCTTGTGTCACCCCTACTATTCAACATTGTCCAAGAGCCCTGGCCAATGCAATAAGAAAAATAAACATGTGATTAAAAAAAAAAAAAATAACCAGAGATAAAATGGCCTTAACTTGCAGACAACATGATTAGAAAATTCAAGAAAATTACAGATAAAATATGAGAAAAGAAAGAGAATTCTGCAAGCTGTAAGACCCGTTCACAAACCCATTAGTGTTCCCAGAAAACAGTTCTACCCACTAAAAAAATGTAGTGGAAATTACGGATACTTTCATGATAGCCAGAGAAATTTTAGGACTCTTATAAATAATTCTAACAAAAATGTAAATAAACCTTTAGGAGGAAATTGTAAGGAATTTTTAAAGGATATAAAAGGAAGCCTAGATAAATATTTATAGAAGAGAAGATTCAGTATTAAAGTCTCTGTTCTCCCATCAAAGTAGTCTATATAGTTGTTCCAACATCAGTGAAAATCTCAGGTCAGAGCTTATACTCCTCCTATGGAAGAATCGAGAAATAAAAATTTTTTGAAGAAAATAATTAAGAGTACCAAAACCAGGTAGTGAGCCTTATTCTAACACTATAGCATTCAAGACAATGTGCTATTAATGTAAGAGGGAACAAACAAATCAATGTAATAGAATCAAGTTCCTTGAAACAGACTTGTGGAAACTTGGCATTATAAATAAATATAGATGGAAAGACTATTCAATATTCAATGGTACAAGGACAATGGGCTTTCCATCTGGAAACAAAACAAAATTAGAGCACTAGAACAAAATAAATTTCAGGCAGACTGAAGATCACAATTTAAGAAGTAAAATTTTTATAAGGTAACGATTTAAAAAATACTCAGAATCAAGGATTTATTGAACCAGACACAAAAGCTCAAGCCATAAAAAGTAAAAAGTTTGTTCAATTTGATGGCATTAACCTAAAACTCTTTTACATGATAAAGACATCACAAAAAAAATAAACAATGTGCCATAGACTTGGAGAAGTTATTTCCAATTTTTTTAGTTTTTGACTGACAAAATATTCATATGCAGATTACACAAGGTCAAAATTTCCACAGATCAATAAAATAAATACTAAAAATTAAAGACAAAATAGTAAAGGCATGAGCAGGCAAGTCATGAGAGAGAAACTCTCAGCAGCCAATAAGTACAGAAAAAGAAAATTATTCTCATTAACAAATGTAAGTTAAAATGTAATAAATAAATTTGAATAGTTTCCTAACAAATGCAGACGTAGAAAACAAAACACTTTTGTCAAACCCATCAGATTGTCACGTATCAGACAATATCAATTATGGGTAAGGATGTAGGAAAATGGAAATTCTCCCTAGAGTGCTATTGAAAAGTTAAATTGGTACAATGTTGGAAAGCAATGTGTTTGATATTATCTGGCAAATACAAACCTGGGACTATTATGTGACCTGGAAATTCCATATCTAGGTTCATTCGACATGAACTTCTGTGTACAGAATGCCCCTTGCAGTGTTGCTTGTGATTAGGAACAATTGAAACCTACCGAAACGTCCGCCAATAGGAGAGCAGATGATATTAAGTTGTGGGATATTCCCACGAGAGCTCTTCGTAGCTCAGTTCAAAGTGAATGACTTTTACCTGCCTGTAACAACATGGCTAATTCTCAGATCTCAGTGTTGTATTGAAAAAAAGGCAACTTACAAAAGGATACGTATAGTTGTCAAGTTTCAATGCATGTAAAATAATACTATATATTCCTTTTGTGGCAGCGTATATGTCATTTTATTTTTTTTATAATAAATTTATTTTTTATTGGTGGTCAATTTGCCAACACATATATGTCATTTTAAAAGTTGCTAACGTGGGATCCCTGGGTGGCGCAGCGGTTCGGCGCCTGCCTTTGGCCCAGGGCGCAATCCTGGAGACCCGGGATCGAATCCCACATCGGGCTCCCGGTGCATGGAGCCTGCTTCTCCCTCTGTCTGTGTCTCTGCCTCTCTCTCTCTCTCTCTCTCTCTCTGTGACTATCATAAATAAATAATAAAAAAAAAATTAAAAGTTGCTAACGTTAAGTGACACAGTTATTCATTAGACTATTTGATGCTTACTTTACAATACAAAAATCTTTTAATATGAAGTAAATTAGAGAGGGCAAGGTTCTAGGCTGGGGGAACAATGAGGTCATTCAATATTTTAGGCAAAGCACAGCGGTAATTTGGACTGTGATGGATGGATGGAGGGTGGTGGTGGTGTAGGGAAAGGTGCCACATCTTAGGGAACATCACAAACCAGGAAGACCAAGGGCAAAAAACCACATCCCCCAACTTTGGGCCTGAGATCACGCTGGTAGCAATACTCAATGTATAAGATCAATAGAAGCATTTTTATTCTTCCTTTCATCAAAATCAGGAAAATAAAATTTTATTCTTTCTTTCATCAAAATCAGTAAATATTGATATCAAATTTAAAAACATGTCTTGGGTCCTGTGTGTACTTAAGAGTTTTGTACAAATTTGGTATAAGAGGAAATTGACTTTAGTAAGCAGACAAGTAACTTCTGAGTGGATCTGATGATTGCCCTGCTTTCAAGGGGAGGCGATGGTCATAAAATTGATAGACCAGCAATGTAGAGCAGCAGAAAGGAAGGAGCCATGTAGAGGCAAAACGTCCTCAATTCAGAAAAAGAGAGTGTTAGACTACCAAATCTTAGATGCCCGGGAAAGCATTTGATCCACTGTTCGGCCTTTAAGCAGATCGGTGGCTGAAGCACTCATACTAGGTGTTATGTTCAACGGTTTCACAGAAGAAGTCCACCATCCAATAGACCTGTGTTCACTTTCTGGGTTTGCATTTTTGAGCTCTTTGAGCAAATTATATAAACTTTCTGAGTGTCAGTTTCCTTACCTGCAAAATGGGAATAATCATAGTACCTCCTTTAAGGTTCTTTATAAGATGACAATTAAATGTCATATAAAGCCATCCAGTAAATTACAACTGTTCACTGTTAGTTGCCATAAGTTATCTTTGCCTCTGTTCCCGGTAGAAAGGATCTAAATCCAAAGCAAATCTGACCTATCCTCTGTTCTTGGCAGCTCTCACTGCCCTAAACCTTCTGAATTTTTGTTGCATCTGGAAGAGTCAAGAGTTGAGCAAAGTCTACCACTATCTGATTCTACTCTTAAGGTCAGTCCAGGTCAGAAACTGGGGCATATCGAGTACCTCTGTGGCCTTTTCCTGATATGCTCACAGGAGCAGCCACTCCATTATTTTCTAGTAGGCCAAATGCCAGAAATCTTGAATATATCTTGTAACACCATATGTCTCAGTCCTTAATAGATCCTTTGAAGATTATAACTGCTTGCTGGGTTCATCCTTTTAGTTTTTTAAATTAAATGTTTAAGATGCATTTGGGTGGCCAACTGTAAACCTTCTCTTTGCATTAATTATTTGCAGACATTGTGGCTGTGAGTTAGGGGGTGGAGGGTGCTAGAAAAATCCATGCCACTTGTTCTGCATCAGCACATAGTTTAGCACACATATTTACAAGTGTATGAGCTCAATATAAAAGCTTAACTTTGTCCAAACTATTAAGGATGTTTCCTGACACCTTAGAAAATGGAATTAAATTCAGACCTTCCTAGAAATGCTAAAGGAGTCCATCATACAATAAGAGCACAGCATCCAAAGGGAATAAACACTTTCCATATGCCAGGCACTCTGCTAGGAACTTTCTGTGTATTAGCCTATTTATTAATCCTCATCTCCCCAGTAAGAAGTTGCTATTCATGTGATCCTCATTTTACAGGTGAAAAATCCCAAGGATCAAAGGGTTGGATTGAGTTGCCTAAGGTCATTCAGCTGTTGGGTAGCAGAGTCCAGCAGGAAAGCCAAGTGGTTCTGCTTCTAGAGCCAAAGCTCCTTTCTCTACTGGAGCTTCAAGAAGAATGGAGAGGGAAGTATGAGGACTGAGCAGTTGCCAGCACTGGTCTAACTGCTTGCAATCTTCACAGCACTAGGAAGAGGGTATTATGATGATCATTATCCCCACCTTATAGATGGGGAAAGTGAGGTTTGCCCCCCCAAAATCAGCCAGTACGGGCAGAGCTGAATTTCTATTGCAGAGTGCAGGCTGTTAGCCACTCCGCTGTCTTGCCTGTTGAAAAAGACAGCACATAGCAAAGTTATCTGTGAATGTATGGTATCCAGAGTCTTTCTGATATTGCCTACTCCGTTAAGAATGGTATCCCTTGGCCAAGCAGTAATACTCTAAATTGTAAGAGAAGAAAAGGCCCAAGACTTAGTCCAAGTAGGACCCAAGACTCAAAGATGGGAGTGGCTTACCCCGTCCAAGGACCAGTCCGTGGTAATGCTGAAGCAAGCCTCCCCGTCCCCTGGCCCGAAGGCTCTGTAGTCATGGGGAGGAGGATCAAAGGACAGAATTGCTGCTCTAGGCAGAAACACTGTAATGGAAACCATCTCGCAGGCTGGGGCAGAAAAAGCCTTCCCTCCTCTTCACATTTTAGCTCTGGGCAGGGTCTGTGACTCATCCAGGGCATTTGGGTGTGTTTCTTCCACGAAGCCAGGGTATCCTGGGCAGAGTCCCAGAAGAAAGACAGAAGGAATCAGGAGTCTCCTCTACTCCAGGGGCAGAGAAAGGGGCTGTCTATCAAGAAGTACTGAAAGGCCCTTCAAGTGCTCCTCGGGAGCCACCAGGGGAGTACAGCCATGAAATGTCCTGGCATCACTCCTTCAGTCATTTCAAACACGAAAAAAGAACAGCTCTGGAGATGAAGCATTGGAGTTGTATGGAAGAGTGAGTTGTTAAGCCAGACCGACTTGCACTCAAACCCTATTTCCATCTCTCACAAAAGGAGTGAGTCATTCACGTGTGCAGCCCTGAGCTCCGTCATTTATAGAACAGACATCATAAATGCCTCCCGTGCAGAGTCACAGTGGGGCTTCATCGAAATAAAGTATGAAGTGTTACTGATGGAGAAAAGGAGCTCAACAGGTGCTTAATAAAGGTCGAATCTGTCTCCTCCTGATAAGGCTGAACCAAGCCAATGAAAACTATTTGGAGGATAGAGTGGGCTAAACACACAGCGAAAAGGAGTTTGTGCTTCTGAGCTAAGGATATGGAGATGGAGATATCTACACATGGGACCTTGTGATGTGGAGCAGGAGCGTGAGAGCCAGGGGAAAGAGAATGAAAGGTGCTGTCACTGGCTGTGACAATCAATGAAAGCCACGTGCCAAGGAACGTGGGTGATTGCCAGGATCTAGAAAATACAGGGAAAGGGACTTTCCTCCAGAGCCTTCAGAAGAAACATAGCTCGCTGACACTTTGTAGCCCCATGAGACTGATTTTGGACTTCTGACCCCCCAAACCATGAAAGGATCACTTTTTAAGCCAAATTTGTGCTAATGTGGTACATCAGCAAGAGGAAACTATTGCATTCGGGAGCATCACGAGCAAAACACTCACCTTAAGGGCATACCTGCACCATCGGATGAGTAGGTGAGACCCAAAGTCTCAGGGCCAGCATCCTGAGAACACTTGAAGTCACAAGTCCATCCAGGGGCAAATGTAACAATTCCTAACTAGTCCCCAACACCACCATCAGGTCCCCCATAACGTAGCCTTTATTTGTTTTTTTTTGTTGTTGTTGTTGTTTTCTCTCATTATTGGAAACATTCTCAGGATGAAGTTCACCCGGTCTCTCTTCGAAATCTTCTATGAGCAGTTTTTGGAGGAACGTTTATGAGTGCCACGGATGCAGCAGGTGCACTTGCTGAGAGCCCTGCTTCTCTCTGGTTCTCCTCTTACTGCTGTTTTCCCTCACGAGCCTTGCCAACACTCTCACTGAGCTCTGGAACTAACAAGGAGAGAGATCCTTGGGAGAAAATTGCCAGATTTGGTCCCTATTCCCAAAGTTGCACTGCTTCTTCCCAGAATCTTAATTTTTCACAAACATGATTCCTCCAGCTTTAGATATTACTCCCATGACATCTCCTGAATCGGGACATCTCCTCTTTCATCTTTGCCCCTTTTTTCTTGACCCTCCCCTGCCCATATCAGAATGTTTCCCTCTTTATTCTGATTAAAAACTGAAGCCCCATCCATGTATAACAAATTATGCAAATAAATGCTGGGTTGAGAGGGGGTATCCTTATGCCGGAAGCATAGGAATCCCAGGTCCAGCCTCTGCAAAACATCTTATTCCATAAAGATAGACATGTTCTGCTTTTGAGCACATCCCTCCACAGGGACCCTCTGGGTGCCATGTGCACTGCCAAGATAAATGTGAGTACTCAGGTTTCAGGGTTTTCCCAGTCTCTCCCCGCCCCCCCTCTCCCCCCCATCACCAAGTCCATTCTTTACTGTGCTCTGATTTCTGATTGTAAAGGAACTAGGCTGGCCCAGGATGAATATAGTGCCTTCTGCAAAAGATGATCCTGGAACAGGAAGGAGGATGTTAGATACTGTGTCTGAGAATATCAGTCTTCTGTACCTGGAGAAGTTCTTTAAGTGAAACAATACTGGCAGTAGCAACGTTGAAGCCTCTCCTCCTGCCAGACAGAACAAACACATCATCATCAGAACCCAGTATCTCTGCAAACTGTGGTACTGGTGCTGGGGTATGAGAGCAGCCTCAAAAATGCACTCTTCTTCATCTGAGTTTGAAACCAACTGAGAAATAAGTCAAAAAAATAAGGCCAAGGGAAGCCAAAACATCCCTTTTGTTACTTGTACCTCTGCAGTTGGAGAATGTGGCTTCTACCAATGAATAGATGAGACCCCAGGATTACCAAGGTATGGACAGCTCTGCACCTGTGAGTCTCCCCTTCCATCCCTGAAAGAAAAAGATAGAAATAATCCCTACAGGCAGCTCATGCCCAGTGAGAAAGAATGAGGCAGATGCAAAGCTCTGCACACTCAGTTCCTAGATCCAAATTCACCAAGTGGATGAGCCCCTATACCCTCTCCCCCAGTCAGAATGAGTGTGGGTTCAGAGCCCATAAACATTATGCCAATGGAATTCCCTCCACATTGAATATTATTTCCACTGCAGCAAATTATGTTTTTGTCAAAATACTCACTGCCCCTTTCTACTGGGCGCATCCCTCTGAGAGCATTATCTTTCCTATGTCCACGACGCTTGTTTTGGTCAGCAAGATGTGAGTTGAAATGGTACAAGTCATTTCTCCTCAGATACTTTGAGAGCCATTGCATGCCTCTAGCCTCTTTCCTTTCCTCTGCCATGAAATGTCATATCTCAGAGTGGGCTTCTCCATCAGCCTTGGTCCCAAAATGAAGAAAGAATAGAGTAGAATCGCAGTCACCCCACAATGGACATGAGTTGGAATGATAAATAAATATTTGTTGTTGGGAGTCAAGAACGTTTTGGAATCAATTGATATCTTAGCCGAACCGATCTTATACTTAGAGATACATGTAGGTTCCTCCCCACCACACACATCCATAGTAGCCAGCAACTTTTGTTTCTGCTTGGTTTTCTATCTTTCATTCTATCCATCCATTCATTCATTGAGTGTTGACTGGACACCAGGTCAGGTAAGAGGCATCAGAGCTGCAATAATAAATAAGACATGCCTGTGGGGGAGTTAGTTATGTCAAGAAATAACTCAAATGGAGGAGTGCCTGGGTGGCTCAGTCAGTTAAGTGTTTAACTCTTGATTTCAGCTCAGGTCATGATCTCAGAGTCCTGAGATCAAACCCCTCATTGGGCTCTGTGCTAGGCATGAGGTCTGCTTAAGATTCTCTCTCTCCCTCTCTGCCCCTCCCCACTGTTCCTCTCTTTCTCCCTCTCTCAAAAAATTAATTAAATTAAATTAAAATTAAGAAAAGAAGTAGCTTAAATGGAAAGTAGTTAAGTGTAGTGTCAGAGGATTATGCAAAGTGCCAAGAGGGCCCAGAGGAGGAAGGATAATTCAGATCAGCTAAGGAGATCAGGAAAAGCCACAGGCAAACTCTGCAGGAGCCCTTCACTCCAGGGGCCTCTCATAAAATGTGGCTGACACACTTGGCATATCTTGGTATTATCCCTATTCTCTGGAAGTCAGACTCAGCTGAGATGGCAACCAAAAAAATTAACTGAGTTGCCCAACACATCTGGATATATGTCAAATTCCAAGAAATGTAGTAGGAATTCAGAGTAAGGACAACATCTTTTTATCTGGAGCCCATAATCTGGAGCTAGATTTCAGCTGAGCAGTGAAATATGGATTTAATTCTTCCCAGTGAAAGGATTGGGGGCAGGTCACTTTGGTAGAAGAAAGAGAATGTTCAAAGAACCAAAGATAGGAGAATAAGCTCTATTCCAGAGACAGTGCATGGAACAGAGAGATAGCATTCATGAGGGGAGCAGGCTAGAAGGAGGCCTCAGAGACAGATCCTGAAGGCAAGATGAAGACCTGTCATCCTAAGGTGACAGGAGCCACTGAAGTTTTCTGAATATGGAAATGGCATGATAGAAAAGGCACTTAAGAATAATGGGCAAATGACCTGGCATGGTGGAGAGTGACATAGAAGGACCAACTGGAGATGAGACAACCAACTAAGAGGCTGCTAAATGTTCTGGGCAGGAAGTGAGGGGGTCCCATGCTGGGAAGGGGATGGAAAGAAGGATCCATAATTAATGGTGTAGGGATGCTGAGAGCTGCTTGGGAAGTCATGGACCAGAGCCCCAAGGAGCCATCAGAGCTGAGTGTTGAATAATGAACAAAACTCAGATGAACTGAAGGGAGGAGGATAGAAGTATAAGGAAGTACCAGTTTTCAAGGTGAGGTAGAGGTTTTCCGTAGTGTTATGACTAAAGATGAGGTCAGCAAGTTGAAAGCAACAGTTATGCATGACGTACATGACCTCTTTGCCTTCCTTCTTCAAGTCCTTTTAATAGTCCTATGAGTTTTGTACTGTTAACCCATTTCACAGATGGGGAAATGAGGATTCAGACCAATGTATACCGATCAGCTAATAATTTGTGGGGCCTACTGAAAAATGAAAATGTAGGGCTTCTTCAAAAATTATTAAGAACTTAAACACAGTGACAGTAGAGCAGTGAGCTAAGCAGTCTGTGCCCCAAGCCCTGTGTGGACTACACAGGTCACACACCCGTTCCATCAGCCCTGCTGCTATGACTGTCCCAGGTTCATACAGCAAGAAATGGTCATGGTTGAAAGTCACATTTCTTTCACAGCATATGGGGAAGTGGAGTGACATGGAGGTCCTAGCAACCTGGGTCTCTGGGTCACTATGCTGAGTAGAGCCCCAGGTGTCGATAAGAGTAAGTCATCTTGTTGGTTTAAGCCACTGACATGTTGGAGCTGTTTATTACTGAAGCAAAATGTGGACCACACTGACCAATACACCAAGGCTCAGAAAACCCTCACAGCACTGATGTGGGGAGCTAGGCCTTGAACCTGGACCTCCAATACCCCATCATGGGGGGGGGGTCTTTCATCTACAGGTGTATGTTCCCCCTACAAGTCACAATCTGGTTAGGGTGCCATGAGACCAATGTATTGGGCCACAAACAGATTTTTACAAACCAAGTGACTTAACAACTGAACTATAATATAGACTGTCCTTGTGTATTCCACATTGTAGTGGTATTTTTCATGAGACTTGTTTCCAGGACACATGTATGCTCAGGGTTACAGAATAACATGGACTTCTTGCTATGGGTCACTGTCAAAAAATGTTAAAAGCCACTGTTCTATATCATGCTTTCAGCATAGAGAAGGAGAATCGGTCTATACACGTCACCTCAATGACTTGGAGACTCATAATTTCTTATAAAATTAGCTAAATGGGAGGAAATTTGCGTCCTTATTGCCAACGTAGTTAATGCTGTGGACTTTACAGTTTTTCCCAGATAGGAAGCTTTCCACATCCTATCCAAGGCAAAACTCAAATGTTGTAATGTGCCCCCCTTTAACGCCATTAGTCCCCCACCTCCTCCATCCTTGCTTATTCTGCCTCAAAAGAACCATGAAGTCATCGTTTCCGATACAGGCTACAAAACCTCATTGTCTTTTGACACAAGCCAACAAATCCGGGCACAGATGTGCCCACTGGGGCAACTACTAAAAGGCAGGCAAGAAGCCATGATGTCACCAGCTTTGGGCCCGGAGCCAGGCTTCTTCCTTTCTTCGAACCCACGATGGGACTGAGCCCCTCAAAAGTGAGTCACTCAGGAGTGCCAGCATCTGCCCTCGGAGGGAGACACATTTACTCAGGGAAAAATTCTGCGGGCAGTGTTTACCCTTCGCTGTGCCAGAAGCTGTCAAGCCTGCCTCTCGCCACTGCAACTGTGGGACCGAACCCCCACTTATAAGAAAAAGAGCTATGAAAGAACCCAAAATAGCTTATTTTCAATTACTTGCTGAAAACTCCCAGATGTGAGCAGCAATGGCTGTGTGGTAAGCACATTTGGGTTTTGAGTGTGGATATTCTCTCTAAATGTCTCCCAGTGGCCAGCAAGTTGAGGCAGGAAGGATATTATTAATCATTTAAATGAAGGTTAGACTTTTCCCCCCCCCCCCATCTTTCATAGATCCTGACTTCTAGGACTTGGAGATTGAGGGACACTGTCCTTGATTTCTCTCTGGGCAGTAAACACCTTCGCCTGATGTATGATGGCTGCATCCAGTTGTGTCAAGCTCCTATCTCTAGAATGTGTTTTGAGTCTAACCATTTCTCATTGTATTTCCAGACCACCCTCATTTCTGGCCAGGGATGTCTCCACAACCTCCTAGTCTCCAGAATTTTACCCCTGCCCCACCCGCTTCTCTTGCCACAGAGGGATTGTCCTAAATGCAAATCTGATCAGTCACTTTCTGCTTTAAAAATCTTTCTGTAGTTTCAATGGCTCCTCCAGGATAAAGACCAAGCCCTACCAAGGTCAACAAGACCCCGGGGGTCTCATCCCTCCGACTCTCAGGGTTGACCTCAGGGTCTTCTCCCCTTGCCCTCTGAGGCTTGTGATGCCACACTGCCCTTCTTTAATCTTCTGGGATGCCATCAGGCTCCGTCTGCCCTGCCTCAGAGCCTGCTGTTCCTGCTGAATAGAATGAACCCATTCTTCTACATGCTCCATATTGTAAAAACCTAGTCACCCTTCCCTGCTCAGCTGAAACAACACTTCATTAAGAAACCTTCCTTCCAGAACTCTCAAAATACACCAGATCACCTCATACTCTCTCCCATCACCTTATCCTGTTCTGTTACTGCCCTTATTGTCCATAAAGAGCATGGTTTTGAATGTCTCTCCCCCACTGGACTGAGCTTCACAGGCACAAGGACAATGATGTGCCCCCCTCTGTACCCATATCTTAGCATGGTGCCTGGTACATAGTGACTAGTTAATAAGTATTTGTTGAAAAAATAATGCTAAAACCCCTTGAAAAGACTGCTCTGACATCTAAATGCTTGTAAATGATTTCTTTGGTTCAGGAACCATTATCTTCCTAAGAATAAATAGTTGAACCTGTCTCCCTTTTGTCTTTGGTTGCGCCAGAGCCCCCAGTGAGGCTCAAATATACCAATTTTGGGGATACATGAGGTTTGCATATTTGTGTTTTCTCTTCCCTTAGTCTTTTCATTACAGTCTCTTAGGGTGGGTTTTGCCGTCTGCTTCCACGGTAGGGAATACCATATGGTCTTACTGTGGAATACCATTGCAAAACTTCATGGTAAAATTCAAGACAGTAAGCCACGTTGAATTCTTTTAGGAAAGAGGTGAAGTGATGTATTTATCTCCTTAGTATCTGAAGACCTTTCAGAATGGGGGCATGAAATAGGGACTAGAGCAGCTGCCATGGAAGTCAGAAGGCTTAGAGCGTGTGTTGATGTTGTAGGACTCAACAAGTCTCTCCTCACACCCTGGACTCACCATTTATAAATGAGAGGGACTCTTGTGCTTAATATACAATGTTGTTGAAACACTGTATGACAGCACTTTGTAGTCTGAAAAGCAAAGACAGGCACGCACACATGCACACACAAGAATATATGGCTATGATCAAGGGGGAAAAGCTTTGATGAGATCATATTTGATTTCAGGACTGGCTCATGGACAAGTTTTTAAGTGAGTAAAGTTTTCCACTGTTGCGTTCCTTCCCTCTAGCCTCTCCTTCTGGGTCTTATTCATAAAGCTGCTCAGTGCTATCAGGCTCAGAGACCCCCACTGGGCACATTTTCCTTCTACTTCCTATTGTTCTCCATCAAGAACTGTGAGTCCTGTGAAAGGTTTTTCTCATGTCTCCAGAGTCTTATAGGTGATAAACTCATCTGGGAAACTAATTAAAGCTAAAGGTGGCAGACATTGTAGAAAGAAAGATAATTGAACAATTAATCTACAACATGAGCAGGGCTATCATGTGGGAGGCCCAAAGAGGGGACATACAAGAGCACAAAGGCTTCCCAAAGGAAGATTTATTCTGAACTCAAAAGGGCAGTCGGAGTTCTCAAAGTGGAGGAGGAGAAGGAGAAATAGCCTGTGAGCAAGAACAAACAGCATATTCTGAAAAATGAAGATGGGCATTAACCTTGGCTTATATTTTTACCTCCTAGTTCTGAACCACACTGAAGTCTGTATCTCTGATAGGCCCAGAGATATTGCAGGGAGAGGACAAGTAGAGAACTTCCCGAAGCAAGGAGCTGTCTGGCTACACAGGGAAGCATCACCTAGGAAGCATGACAAGGTGGGGGCAATGCTCACAAGACCTATACTTGCAGGGTCACTACTCATTGAGCATAGGGAAAACTCAAGACTTGTTCAATTTACTCTTTCTTCTAAGATCCAGCACTTGTCATCCCTCTGCCAGAAGGATGACTGGCAAACGTCTTCCTAAAAATCACCAGCCTAGATCAGGGCAATCCAGCCAGCCAAGCAGATGTTCATTCCTCCCTACTGTCTGTGGGAATAAGACTTTAGCATCTGCTATGTGCCAGGAAGCTTGCTATGGAGAGAGTGTGGCAAAGAAGAAACTGCTTTTCTGGCAACTGCTTTCAGGAAGCTCACAGCTAGTGAAGCAACAGTCAAGTAAAGTGCCGGTGATAGAACAGTGCATGTGGAAGAGACAGATGTTGGAAGCATGGACCTGAGTTCAGGGAAGACCTTCCAGAGAAGAGGAACCTGAGCTGGTTCCTGGAGTTGTTTTTTTTTTTTTTTTTTTTTTACAGTTCATATCACCAAGGATTGGGTGACCATCCTTCCACACACAGCAGCATTCCGGACTCTCCTAAAATCCCCAACAAGCTCCTCAACCACTCTTGGAAGATATTTTGATCACATGATCCAGAAATTACTGTCTGTTATGAACTGAATGTTTATGTCCACTTTTGAGGGATTCATAGGTTGAGATCCTAACCTCCAATGTGATGCTATCATGAGGTGGAGACTTTGAGGATGATGAGTTCACAAGGGTAGAACTCCCCTGAACAAGATTAGTGCCCCTATAACAGAGACCCCAAAGAGTTATCTTGCCCCTTACACCGTGTGAGAACACAGAGAGTAGACAGCCATCTATGAATCAGGAAGTGGGCTCTCACCAGATACAGAATTTGCTGGCTCTTTGACATCGGACTTCCCAGGCTCCAGAGCTGCGAGAAATATAAGCCTATTGTTTAAGCCATTCAATCTACGGTATTTTTGTCACAGCAGCCTGAACTAACTAAGACACTGTCATCCCAGGACCCCCTAGGGTCCAGAGCCTTATGCAGTACTTACCCACTCCCATCAATCTTCCTGTCTTGCATCCTCGAATAAGTAACAAACTATTGGCTAAGGATTAAACTCTCTCCCTTTTTGTTCTCTAACAACACTTGGCAGACACGAGGTGCTCTGTAAATGTTTGTTGATCTGAAATGAATTCATTCAATTGGATTGATCATTACCCTCAGTGTCCAGGAAAGTAAAGTGCCATCTGGCCAGTATCTTGTAGTATCATCAATAAACTTTGGCATCGAAGAGGTTTCAGTTTAAATTCCAGCTCTGCCAGTGGAATTTGAGTGAGTTTGAGTGTGACTTTGAATGAGTTGCTTGACCTCTTTTAAGTCTTATTTTCTTATTAGAATCTTATTAGAATAATATCTCCCTTGCAGTGTTGTTGCGAGGATGGAATGTGATTATGAACTTAGATAATACTGAGCATGGTCGATTCTCAGTAAGCATTCCCAACAATAACCATAGCAAAAGCGGGTTGCTCCTTTAGTATGTCCCAGGTAGTTAGCTAAAGCATTGTGCATACATGATCTCATTTAATTCTCACTTTGGCCCTATACAACTGGACCACTTCTCATGTCACTTCATAGGAGGGAAAACTGAGACTCAGGAAGATCATGTAACGTGCCCAGTGTCACGCACTGTTCTCTGTGGCACTGCAATCTAGGCCTGATTCTCTCCCACCCGAGCCTGAGCGCTCATCATGACCTTGAGCTGCTGCCTCACATATGGTGTCCATCTTTACCCACAGTGGGGAACATCAAGATCACACAAAGTGATATGACTTACGCAAGGTCATACCACAGATCACTGGCCACTGTGCCATGTTGAGAAATGTGTTCTGGTAAAAGGACCTTCTCACCATGGTGAAGCAACAGGACCCAACACCTACACTCCTTTTCATAACTGGAAATAATGTGTAATTGGAATACATGGAAAGGCTCAACAATGCCTGGCACCACTATTTTTGTTGTTGTTGACAGCGACTGAGCTTTTACATTGAGGCCCACAAGAGGGAAAGCAATACAATCCCAGAACCCAGCACAAAAAGTCCATCCCAGGAAGGTTCAGAAGTGACAGAAAACACTGCAGTTGGCTTGAGAAAAAAAGTGATGTGTGATCTGGTTCTTGTCTCACAACCTTCTGTCAAAGTACCTAATTTACAGGTCATGCCCATAAGGACATCTGGACTCTGTCAACTGCCCCCAGGATCTATGCCAGTCTAGACCAGCTGTCTGAGTTAAAGAATCTCAGAATTAAAGTGCAGCTTAGCTGTCCAAATTGATGGGAGGAAGATGGATAATACAATAACATCATCACTAAAATTTACTGAGGCTTCCCTATGTGATAGTGCCTTGGTAAAGGACTTTAAATTCATTCTTTCAGTTAGTAATCACAACAGAAAGTGAAATATATCAATTTTATATATGAAAACAATAAGCCTTATTAATTTGCCCAATAATTCTAAGAGTAATATGAAACTCTTCTTTACCCAATGGTTCCAACTCTCTACCTTCTCAGTGGATATTACCCATTTTTGTGATTTACAGTCACCCTCCACAATTTTTATAGGCTTACACTGGTAGGATAGGTGTCGGGTGAAAGACACTGGCAGCCTCGGGCTTAGAGAATCCATTCTTTACCATAGACTGTGTCAGGTATTTATTATGCACCTTCCAAATTATTCCTCACAAGGCTACATGCTATCGTTCTTTATAGATAAGGACAATGACACTCAAAGAGGGTAAATGATTTTCCCAAAGGACACATCTTATAGATAGGAGCACCACAGCCCCTCCAACTCTAGCTCATGCTTTTTCCACTTCCCAGGAGATCAAGCTAACAAGAAGACAAAAAAGCCACATAATAAGCTAGATGAAGGGTATGGGTGATTCACAGTTGAATAATATTTCCTAGAAAAATGTGGCAGTCTGTTTCCATCTAAGATGCCTCTATATCAGAAAAAGAATAAGAATATGGCACAAAGCAACTGATAGAAAAGGTGTAGATATTCCTGAGCCTCTAAGTGGTCTTAGATGGTAGGGAGGGCAGGGCCTGTTAGAACTGAACTTTTGATTCATTGGTTGCTTTATGCCATCATTCATATTTATTGCTTGCTTGCCTAAAGATGTGGGAATCTTGAAAATACAGTGCCTGGCCCAAAGTAGGACTCCATGAACTACCTAAGGAAAGAAAGGAGTGAGAGAACGAGAAATAAATGAGACTCTGTCCCAGTCCTCAAAGAGCCCAAAGTTTGATGTCAGTCTGAAAATGAAACAGACAATGCATAATAGCAAATACAATTATCAGACTCCAGTTGCAATGTGGACTATGAAGGAAGCAGAAAAAGATGCAAGGCTCCCCAGAGGCAGTGATGTGACTTTCGAGCAGAAATCTAGAAGGCACATTTCAGTTGAACATAAACTGAAGTTGTAGGAACAAAGATGTTCTAGGCAGAAGTATGCCAAGGTTCAAAGGACCTCTTCATGAATTCATGCATCTCAGAGAGACTGTAAGAGAGATTGTGGGTTTATGTGTGGGAATGGGCGGCATTGTTGGGGCTGGGAGAGATGGGTCAAGAGATGAGCTGGACAGACTGACAGAGACCAGCTTTTAAAGAATGTGGAAGGACAATCTGAAAACATGGACTTTTTGGAAGAGCAGAAAGCCATGAAGATTTTCAGCAGAGGTGAAATGCCTTTACACTTGCCTGCTATAACACAGAGCAGGCTGGAAGAGTTGAGATAGGTCAGAGGCACAAGATAAAAAGCACCTGCCATAATCCAAGGGAGGAATGTTGGCAACCTAAGTTAAGGCAATTTAAGTTTCAGAAGGTTCATGGTCCAAATTGGACAATTAGAGACATTTCAGAATATTCTGAAACCCTAGGCAGAAACTCTAATGCCAGAGTTAATGGTATATCTTCCATAATCATAATACGTTTGTGGACCAAACTTAAATTTTCTCAAATATTATAACTACAGCAACAAAAAATTCCTTACATTTACATAAGTCAACGATTCAGTAGATATTCAATAAATAAAGTCCCTCACTGGATTCACCAAATGGTTCATTGAGGCAAGCAGGAGAGCTATGATCAGAATCTCCATTTTACAGATGAGAAAACTAAGGCACAGAGAAGTTAATGAGTGCCTGATCATTCAAGAAAATTCCAGACTCAGGAGCAAAACTAAGTTCCATGTGGTCTTAGCTGGTTATTCCAACTACCTCCATGCTAGATAGAGTCCAAGGGCATAATTCTTGGAGCCTCTATACAGGAATCTGAATCCGTGAGTATCCTAATGTCAGTTAATCTTGAAACTTATTTTTCAGACATGGTTTTAAAAGAGGATTTGAATGCAAGCTATACAAATACACCTGGGAGGCCGGAGAAAAACAAGAGGGCTTGAAACGCCTAAGGAGGCAACGACAACAACAAAAAATCAAAGATGGTCTCTCCCAAAGCTCCAAATATTCAGGTCAAACTAAGTTTTAACCTGGCTTTTTGTGTGCTTAATCCATATTTATGTATGTTTATTCCTACTGACAACAAGTAAGGGTCTGGTCATTGTCACTGTCCTGGGATCACTCTCCCTGGCTTCTGCAGACACCAAGCCCCACATACATCATAAGTCCATCATCACAACTGGCACCTGCTGAACTAGTGCTGGCTGCCAACAGGAATTTCTCAGGGGTGTGGGCCATGAACTTCTCTAACCTGGGAGAGCTCCCATCCCAACAACATTAGGAAAGACTCAGATGATAAAATTCACTTTTCTACCTCCCAAAAGCCACATCCTGAAAGGATCTTCTGATTCTGGATATAGGCCTCTTCTCTCCGTCTCCCTTTCTGGACCAGGTGGAGATGAAGTCAGCCTCTTGGCTCTTCCAGCTCATCTCTGGCCACTCAGCTCAGACCACAGCTCTCCCACACAGTGTGGTTGATGACTAGCCACTAGGAAGAGAGGTTTGGGGAGGTAGACCCAAAGTCACAGAGAGCACAGATAGACGCTGCCCTAGCCCCCTGTGGTAGGCAACGTTACCCTTCACCCACCCTGTGCCTCTTGTGTGGAGGATTATTCATTCTCACCCTATTAATTTTGGCAGAGACATGTGACTTATTTTTGGCCAAGGAAGCATGAATGGAAGTGACGTGTCACTTCTAGGAAGAAGCTTGTAAGAGGCCATGTGTGGTGGCTGTGTTCTGTTCTCTCTGTTAATGCTCCAGATAGAAACTGCTCAGTCGGCTTAGGTCCCAGGCTGAGGTTAAGATGGAGCAAAGCCACAGCTAAGCCAAAGGCCACATAGCATGATAGAGAAATAAACTCTGTGGTTGCACAGTGAGACTTAGCGTTCATTTGTTACCTAAGCATATCCTAAACTATCCTGACTTTCTCTGACTCCCTTTTTGCTCTCCTCCAACCCACTAAAGTGGGCCACGTGCTTCTACTTCAGGTTCCCTGAAACAACACCCCTCCCCTGTGTACACACTGCCAAGTGTACCTATATCCTAACATGTACCATAGCAAATTGGGATGTGGTTTTGTTGAATATCTATCCACCAATCCCCAGGTACTATGTTGCTTGATCTGGACCTACACAGTTCCTAGCATATGGGCCTCACTTAGGAAATGCCTACTGAAATGAACTGAATGCATTTATTCCTGAAATTCATATTTTGCGTTTTCCCTATTTTGGGTGTAACATTGGGGTCTACACTTGTATCAATGGTGCCTTTATAAAACTCCCAGGAGAGCAGGGGTGATCTATAGAGCATGTTGTTGGTTGGCTAACCTACCACACATTCCTGGTTGCATCCCCCCTTACTCATCTCCACTATAGAAGCTGGAAAAGCAAACAAAAGTAGTCATATAATTTGGTTCTAGACAATAACACATAAGTGGAGTTTGGCTGGATATTATAGGAAAATTCTTGCTTTTCTCATAAAAGGATTAAGTGTAGATAATGTCAATAATGTCACCCATCTCCTTTCTTCCTGGTTTGAAGGTGGGTGAGATGCTTGAAACTGTTACCACCAACATGAGATTGGGGGAAAAAGTGCCAACAGCAGCCCTGACAGTGTTAGGGTAAGATAGCCTGATGGGTAAAAAAAAAAAAAAAAAAAAAAAATGTAAACAGAGTATTTCTCCCATTGTTAGTTTTTGTTTTTTGTTTTTGTTTTTTTGTCACTGTCAACCAACCACATCCTAGCTGGTAAAGGAAATACATTGTTTATTTCTGAAACATCAACTTGCCTTCCTTATCTAACTCCTACCGACCCTTCTAGACTCAGCACAGTCACTATATTCAGCCTGAAATCTAGTTTATATATCAGAGCACAAACCCTACATTCATCTTACCTGGATCAGTGAAACAAGCCCATTTCTAAGTGAATTGTTTTGCCACGTAAATTTTCTATGAAGAGCTATTTGTATTATACCTACACTTTTTTTTTTTAAAGATTTTATTTATTTATTCACGAGAGACCAGAGAGAGAGAGGCAGAGACACAGGCAGAGGGAGAAGCAGGCTCCATGCAGGCAGCCCGACATGGGACTCGATCCCGGGTTTCCAGGATCCGGCCCTGGGCTGGAGGCGGCACTAAACCACTGAGCCACCCGGGCTGCCCGTGCCTACACTTCTTAATGATAATTCTCCTCAAATCTTCGATGTCTGCTGGGTGTCCCCAGTGAATCCATTCTCTCTGGATTTCACATTGTAAGTTTTCCCCAAATATAACTTGAGTATCTCTTCTATAAACTGCAAGGGGTTTGACTGTAACCAGGGGCCAACCTGGGACGCCAAGCCAGCAGCAAGATCTTCTGCATCTATCACACCATGTTGCTGGTTATAGGTAGTCTCCAGAGATATCTGTGATGATGACTCTTGGTTGTTGTACACTCCTGGAAAATTCCTGAATATTTCCCCAATAATCATCATCTCTCTCCAGTTCTTCCTTTGACACAGGCCTGGGACCAAATGTGCCCCCTGTGCAGCTTCTGCAAAGCTTGTAGATTGCACTGCCTCTACCTCTGCTAAGTCATCCCAGAAAACCAACATACACCTCGTTGTGTAAAATGGTCTTGGAGAAGATTGGGCTCAAACTCTACCACAATATATACATATACAGAGCAAAGAAAGGAATAGCACATCGAGAAGGTAGGAGTATAAAGACACGTTCCAGATCGTTGTGCATGGAGATGATGGTATAACCCAGGGCTAATGGGAAATCTATGGATTCCACTAACCAGGGCTTAAATGTTGACTCCACCACTTAATAGCTATGACTTTGGAGAAGTCAACCTCACTGTGCCTCAGCTGCTTATCTAAAAGGGGGGATGATAACAGTACCCACCCCATAGGATGCAGTAAGAGGATTGGTTACGCCAACACATGCAAAATGCTTAGCACATTGTTTGGTGCGTAGCAGTTACTCAGTAAATTCTAGGTGGCATTATCAAATTAAAGGTAGGGATACATTGGTTGGTCTCTAGCATCAAAGCTGGCGGCCGCTGTGAAGCTTCTGAATACGAGAAATGCGTGCAAACAGACAACCAAGAAAAGGAATCAAGGAAGAGGAAAGCATAATGTCAATAAAAATTAGATCAGTCAGAAGACAATTCTGAAGGCCAGATTGTTAACTCATAGGAAATGTCTCTGGCAGCAGATCAAGCAACCCAATTTGGAGAAATAATTAGACGGCAGACTGGAAACAAAAATGACTAAAAGGAAAAGGGGGTGAGCTCAGTGGCGTAGTTGAGAGCACTTCCTCATTACACAACGTGCTTTCCCTGGGATGAGCTCAGTTTGGGATTAAGAATTTGGTTCCTTCCACAGAGATGCTGAACAGCTGCAATGCATTTTCAATTCCTGTCAAAGCAGTTGGATGCAGGAAGCTGGGGCAGGAATACAAGGATGTGACACTGACAGAGGCCATATTCACTAGGGGGCCATGAGAATGAGGTAGATAAAGACACATCCATGATTTCCAGACTGAAATGTAAATTAGGAAATCTTCAATGTAGTAAGATGAACTATTCCAAATACGCATTTCCTCTGTTCCAACTTGGAAATGGTGAAGGTACCTCACGGTTGTGTTGGCTAGACGTGTGGGTCTGAGCCCAGAACTGGAAGACCTC
Source organism: Vulpes lagopus (assembly GCF_018345385.1). Taxonomy (NCBI): domain Eukaryota; kingdom Metazoa; phylum Chordata; class Mammalia; order Carnivora; family Canidae; genus Vulpes; species Vulpes lagopus. The sequence goes on from NC_054830.1 coordinate 63,571,049, forward strand.
CACCTCCAGCCAGCTGACTTGCTAAGTGACCTTGAGTAAATGTCTTCCCCTCTCTGGGCTTTCAGTTACTCCAAATATAAAGTGAGCAAGTTGGATCATTCCAAATCTTCTTCCAGCTTTATATGGATATGATATGTACCCATTAAGAAACCAATAAATAATATTTTTGCAGTTTTAAAGAGCCCAATAGGCAATACACCACCCCTCTCTCCAAATTCAGCACCAACTGCAGAATTGAAATAAGAGTCATATTTAAAGAAGAGAATCCTAATGTCAGTTTTATTAGATTAAAGTTTGGTTGGAGGACACAGTGTAGGTATCAGAAATCATGGGTTTTCTAACATTGCACCTGAAATTAGCATATGGGAACCTTCCATCATGGGTAACTCTGCTTAACTGCATGTTCTCCCCCAGTCCTACTGGACAGACTAATTTTTTTAGACCAAATGACAGAAAGCAGACCAGAACATAGCTCTTCTGCAGACAGGAGAGCCAAAGAGAGAAAGGAGAAATCAGCTAACCTGAGGTCCCCAAACTTGAGTGGGCATCATAATCATTCAGTGGGCTTGTCAACAGACAGATGACTGGGCCCACCCTCAGAGGTTTTTTTTTTTTTTTTTTATTTAGAAGTTGAGAACAGGGGGTAGGGAGGGGAGGGGGAGCTGAGAGTTTGTATTTCTAGTATGTTTTCTAATGATATTGATGCTGCTGGTCCTGGGACCAAATGGAGAACACTGAGATAAGCTAAATAGGCTCAGCAACATCTCCCAACATCATTAATATGATCAACTGGCTTCTGATCATCAACATGATCAACAGAACATGAGTAGTGGAGGGGGTGAGAGGGGAGGAACTTTAGTAGATATTTCTCCACAGGCAGTGAGGGATGAGTGCCCCACAATACTACTGTTGAGTTCATGGTGAGACTTATTTATGTAGTACTTATTGATTTACTGAAAAAATAAAGAAAAAAAAACAACACTGTTATAATTGTGCTTTATTATATTAACTATAAGAATTAACAATTCAGTGCTACCTGGGTGGCTCAGTCAGTTAAGTGTCTGCCTTTTGCTCAGGTCAAGATCTCAGGGTCCTGGGATTGAGCCCTACATTGGGCTCCCTCCTCAGTGGGGAGTCTGCCTCTCCCTCTCCCTCCCTACACCACTCCTGCTCTCTCTCTCTCTCTCTCTGTCTTTGTGTCTTTCTGGCTCATTCTCCCCCTCTCTCAAATAAATAAATAAATAAATTAATTAATTAATTAATTAATTTTTAAAAAAGATTTGACAATTCACTAGAAGACTAGTATAATTCCTAAAAATGATTATATCACTCTTCCAATTAAAATAGAGTTAAATAATTTTCAATGTGTTAGTCTACAATGGAGCAGCATAATAAACAGACCAGGAGGAGAATTCATATAATTATTGTCTTTGAAATTACAGCAATGTTAAATTAGGTATTGACCTGAACCATACACTTGTGTTATTGATTTAAAAGATTACAATCTTTATTAAAGAAATGTCAAGGGCTTATTATAATCTGGTATGCTGTGTGCGGGCAAAAATCACTGCACTAAAAATTACAAGATCAAGATTTATAGGACCACCTTGGCTACTTTCTTAGTTGGGTGATCTCAGACATGTCACATCTGCCTTCTGACCCTCTTCCACATCTGTAAACATCACAGATGATAATATCTGTAGACATCTGAAAGGTCTGTACACTCTTAACCTTGTTCGGCCTTGAGTACTTTCTATTTTGTATGACTTCAAATATGTAACTTCATTTGGTGCCTGTTGATTGAGAGCCCTTAAAATCAAGCAACCCATCTCATTCCGTAAAGCAGGAAAAAATTATAGACGCTTAGAGAGGTAACATGCTAGTGAAATGCAAGCTGTGAAGTTGGCCTTCTTTTCAGCCTGAATTGATTTGATTAAAGGAGAAGATAAGAGTTCTCTCACCCCCAGGTCTAGGGAAGAGCTCTTCATGCTAAATAGGCAGCTGGAAGGAGTTTAAACATTCCCCCAGCTTTGGAATTTCTCTCAAGGTTGAAAACCTAAATTAAATCAAAATGTGTCATTATCAAACATTCAAGAGGAATAATTTCCATCATGCAATTACTAGGAGAGCATGGTTTCTCTGCCTTCTTAAGGAAATATCTACTAGGAGGATTTGGAAATAGGTAAAGAGGAACCAGTAGATGTGTCTACTTTTATCTAATGAGGCTGACTTTGGGTTTCTTTTGTTTAAATATGACTCTGATTTCAATTATGTGCTTGGTTCTGAATTTGGGGGGAGGGATGGGGTGTTGCTTTTTGTCCATTTTAAAGCCACAACAGTATTTATTTATTTATTTATTTATTTGTTTGTTTATTTATTTATTTATTTATTTTTTTATGGTCATGTATCATGTCCATCTAAAGCTGGAAGGAAGTTGGGAGTGGCTTAATTCACTCACTTTATACTTGGGAGTATCTGAAGCCCAGGGACGAGAAGGCATTTACTCAAGGTCACTCAGCAAGCTAGTTGGAGGAAGCCGGCTCCAGTCTGGGATAAAAATAAGGAGGTACATCAGGATCACTTTGAAATCTGTGAATCAGATGAGAGTGTGGTTTGGCTGAGGCTTAGCATTCCATGCCCACAGATAGGAACTGGCTATTAAGTCTAGGCAGAGAATAGAGGTGTGGAAGCTATTAGAACCAAAGCCCCAGCATGGATGACAGCATGGTGGCAAGCAAGGATGGAGCTAGAGAGAGGAGTGCCAAAGATAGACATCATGGGAAGCTGCAAATTTGAGAGAGAGAGAGAGAGAGAGAAGGAATGGTCAGCATTGTTCAAGCAGAAGAGTGATGCAAACAGATGCCAAAAGATGTGTTTCAGGAAGGACCAATTAGCATGACCCATGCAATGGAGAGGTCTAGCAAAATAAGAATCAGAAAGGTGGCCACTGGGTTTAGTAATATGAAGACTAGATTGACCTCAGTGGGAGAAGACCGAGGGAAGAGGGGTGGAGGGAGGAGGCTGATTAAAATTAATTGACAAGTGATTATGGGATGAGAAGAGGTAGCGGGTATAGACTCTGCTGAGATAAGCTTAACAGACCCTGGTGCACAGTATGTGATCAGAGACATGGGAATAGAGAAGAAAGAGAGGGGGATAGAAGAAAAAATAAAGAGGAATGTATATCCCGGGATGAGAAGAAAATGCCATGCAGGGCACAGCAGAAAGACAGAGGCTAAGGTTTCTATGTAACTCTTTTAGGTAAATTGATAGTTATGTATTATTCAAAGACATGAATCCATGAGTTAAATTACAAGCCTGAAGAGAACAAAGAGAAGATCTCTTCTCCCTCTGGACAGATTCTTTGCATCTTTGGCACATTTTCTATTCAGTCTAAATATTTACGGACACAGCTTTACTTGGAGTTACACCATCTCCTTTAAGGGATGTTAGCTACATGACAAAGAACAAGAGAGAGAGAGAGAGATGATCAATGTAGGATGCCTGGTGGAGAGGGTGGCAGCGCTGGGGCCAGGGGTTCTGAACTCTACATTTTCTAGAGAGATGTTTTGATGGGATTTGATCTATGGCAGGAATGTATTAGTCATAATCATAGGATGGGCATCAGAATGATTTGTTTGGTACTAACTTTACCTTTCTCTGTGTTGATGTCATGGCATTGTCAGTGATGCCTACCAAGAAGGAAAATACTGGACAGTCCTTCCCCATTTGACTGCCATCCACTTGCCTGTGACCTACACAGCCTGTGATCTGATCCTTGCCTACATTTCTATCCCCATCTCCTCCGACAGTGAGCCTCACTAACTCTACTTTACCCATAATGGCTTTGACTGTTACTCAAATATATCAAACTGACTCTGACTCAAGACATCTGTCCTACTTTTTCCTTCTGCCTGGGAAGCAGTTATCAAAGATAACTGAAGTTCTTCTCCATTAGTTCTCTGATCAAAAGACATCTCTTGAAGAATCTTCCCTGGCCACTCTTTTTATAATAAATCCTCAATCCCATATCATTCTCTAGACCTTTGCCTGGTATATTTTTCAACATTACTGCTACTTTGAATATTTTGTTTATTTTTATGTCTCATCTCTTCCATGAGACAGAAAAAAAAATCTTGACCTTCTTAGTGCTGTATCCCCTAATCCCTAGAAGAGGACCTAACACAGAAGAGTATCAAATACTGGTACCAAAGTATTTGGTGAATGGGTAAAATAATTAATCAACTGAATTCGTTAATCCTCCAAGAAGATCCTTCTATTTTCCTAGGCTGGAGAAGGAGCCCCTCTTCTCTGCTTTAATAACCCCTAGAGGATTACATAAGGTATTGAAATAAAAAGCTCTCATGTCTGGCTCTCTCAGTCCGTAGTAAGTTCCTGAAGCTCACAGCTGATTTTTCTTTGCTTCCTCAATGTGTCCAAAAGTGTTGCTGTTCACTGGACTAGAGGGGAAAGATTTGATACATTAAATACTGGTAACCACCAGCCACAAAAAGAAAAGTGGAACAGAAGGTGGACTCTTGGGATTTAGCAATGACTTGCTTAGAAGAAGGAGAGAGTGTGATGTCATGAATTATATTTTTAAAAAATCAACCAGCAAAATATATTAAGTGCCCATTCAAATTGATGCAACTGATCAGAAGACAGCATTTTGAACTGAGGGTCCACCAGTCACCACTCTGGCTGTGGTCTTTACGTGAAGATAAGCAAGGATGATAGCCTTTCCCCTGTGGGCCTATTCCTATCTTTATCGTGAGAAAATTAGATCATGGGATGTCTAAGCTTCTTCTAACCTTTCTATTCCAAGATTCTACATACTTAGGGTGGTGAATATTGTAATCAAGTAAGGAAAATATGTAGAATGCATGACCCTGCCCTCAACAAAGCACCATGCAAACTTTGGAGCCAAATACACTGGAGTTTGAACTCTGACTCTGAAACGTACAAACTTAGTGAATTTAGGAAATTTTAAAAATCAATCTAAACCTCTATAAAATTGAAATAGTAATTCCTGGTTTACACTCAGTAGACTGAGACTGAGCTTGCTTTGCATTTATTCATACATCCCACAACTAGGCTTTTAAGTGGAGTTGATTTAAGAATCAGAAGATTTTTTTTTATTTTTTTAATAAACACCACCCTAGCAGGTTGTGTATCTCAAGCGCTACTGCAGCTTCAGCTGACCGGAGCACTAGAATAGACAACCTCTGTCACAAGGATAAAGTTTTCCAGGTCCCCTTCGGGCCTCAGAGCAGACTCTGTTTGTGTACCAAGGAAGTTTCTTGAGCCATTTCTTTTGCTAGAATTTCATGGTAAACATTCTTACAGATGATTTACCGTCTGTCACAACACTGCAGCTCCCTTTCCAAAAGGAATTCCTACAGAATGAGATCAATCAATTACTAACCACGATTTCCATTTTCTTTTCTTTTTTTCTTTTTTTTTTTTTTTCTTTTTGCTCCTTTTGGTCCTGCTGTTAAGATGCTAAGCAACTCCTCTGGGTACATCAATGGGTCTCTTCCAACAGCTGTGGGAGCAAAATGTTCTAGCCGTGTAAGACAGAGCCCCGAAGAACCAAGGAGATGAAGCACAGACTCTGGATCCACGGGAGAAATTCCAAGTTAGTAAATCCAATAACTGTGAAGTAGAGTTAATGAGAAGTTCTTAGATATGCTTCTAGAGGATTTGGAAATGGGTACCGTGTGAAGGTGTTTGTCCTTCCGTAGGCGTACTGCATTCATCAACAGCCCCATAATGCCAGGAATGTTTCTTCTAACTATGTTTCATAAATGTTAGAGACCCTTTAAAGAATTGAACAAACCACACTATAGAGTGTATGGAACTCTTTATTTGGCAGATGATCAGTTCCCCCTTCCCAAGCATGTGGGTGCACTGGCCAGGGTCCTTCAGGTAAACATTTCCCACTATCCTCTTCAAGAGGTACGTGAATGTCTCAGGTAACATGAGAATGTGTGCACAGCATATGCTCATCTTCATGCACTCATAGTGATGAATTATGAACAAATTTAGTAAGTCACTGTATCTTTCATCTCATATAGTTAATGCTTATACATGATGGGTGCAGAGGTGAGGGCTGAATAGATTGAAATAAAGACTCTCGGCCAATCTAATTTAGGAAACTTCTATCTTTCCTAGATAATAATTTCCCTTTGACTTCAGACTGAAATAACATTTCAGAAACAGCAACAGCGAATTCAATTTCAGTCAATCTTCCACTCAGTCATGCAACAGAACTTTACAGAGCCCCTAAGAGAAATATAGGCTCTGAAGCTGAATTTCAGCCCTAGCCTCTCAAGCAAGTTACTTAATCTTTCTGAGTCTCAGTTTTCTACATCATAAAATGGAAATAACAACAGAACCTATCTCCATGTCCAGAAGAGTAAGTCAATCATAGAAAGTAGTGCTTGACATTGAATAGACCCCAGCAGGGATTAGCTTTGATTTCTAGGAGTAGCAGTAGTAGTATAGGAACAGCGATTGTAAAAACACAAAGACAGCAAAGGACGTGATGCATAGAGGGCTTTAGCTTTCTCATATGGTTGGAGTAACATGGATCTGCATGAGTTTGAGTGGGTAGACAGCAAGGGGAGATTCAGAGATGAATTTCAAACGTCCCTCTGGTCCCTTGGAACAAATACCAGAGGAAGAGGAAGAGGACTGGAATTCAAGCCCAAACTCTGACAGTGACTCTTCAGGGAATCACAGGTGGGTCACTTCATTTTTCTTGACCTTAGTTTCCTCACCTCTATAATGGGGGCTAAGCATTAGATGGGGAATGAGAGGAGGAGAACAGTGATGCCAGGAGGGAAGAGCTGTGGAAGATGGACTCACAAGGTAGGAGTGGCCAGCAGGGAATTCTCTCCAGGCCACAGTACTCAGTTGGCTAGTATCAGAGACCATGAGCCCCCAAGAAAGGCATTCTTTCTGATTTACCACTCTGTTCTTTCAACTTAGCACCAGGTCTAACACAGAGTAACCACTTAATGAGAATTTGTCAAATGATTGGTTGAATGAACAAATAATGAATCAAGAACAGAATGCTCTGGAGAAATGCCCCCACCCCCTTTCTGAAGGGTTTCTATTATTTCAGTTGAGCATTTCATCTCCAAATACTGCAAGTATCTCTTTGGGGCTGACTTTGTCCAAAAACAGTCTATATCTGTAAGGCTTTTTTCTAAGGAGTTTTCCAAAGATTCTCAGTTTCGTGGAGCCAGACTGGGAAAATGTATTTGGCATTTTATAGATGGGAGGGGGAAAAGGCAAATTCTGGAGAAGCATCAAGCTGAGCCCAAGTGATAAGAGAAATGGCTAGAGAAGGAACAACATTAAAAGAAACTTTTTGAAGATACAAGTACATAGATCATCCCATTGCCATGCTGTCCTGATTAGAAATCCAAAATAGAAAAAAAAAAAAGTCATTTTATTTTGTGCTAATATTTCATTATAATTGCCAGCTCAAACCCCCCGGGAGCCTGGAGTTTGTGGATCTTTGAGTCGGGAGCTGGAAGGACTGATCTCAGAGCATTACCTTACAGCCAGCTCTCAGAAGAAACCACAGCACTGAGTGTGGGCTTCCGGAACCCTTGTGGAGACCTTCTCATTCCAGCACAGTGTTTCAAGGAGGAGACAGGGCTCCCTTAGGGGGCTGGCCAACAAAAGAAACAGTTAAAGGATAGAGTCATACCAGGCATGAAGCCAAACCCCAAGTAGCCCTGGGGGTCACTGGCTGAGAACAGGCTGTCAGGGGCCTGCCAATCGGTCATTTATGCAGCTCCCTCTGTGCCTAAGACTGTACTTAGTCAACTGAGACCACAGTCCCTGCCCAACACTCAGTAGCATGGTGAGGAGAAAGGGTAGAGGCTCTATAGATTTAAAGCTGCAGATTTAAATGTTGGTCCTACCATTAAGTATCACTTACCCAAACTAAATCTCCTAATTCTGTCAAAAGAGAGACAGAGAGAAAGGGTGGGGGGAGGCAGGCAGGCAGGGAGGAAGGAAGGAAGAAAGAGAGAGAGAGAGAGAGAGAGAGAAAGAGAAAGAAAAATGCTGTTACAGGAACTAAATGAAATAATATATTTAAAGCATGATTCTTTGCACACAACATAACTTTTTAAAATATTAGTACCCTTCCTTACAGTCACTCCGTGTTATTCTCATCAAAGAGATGAGAATCTCTTTGTTACTAAGCTCAGAGGCCCTAAATTTGTGCAAATTCATATAAATTAGCCCTACTGTTGTCCCCAAATGAATACAGATTTAATAAACACTTAACATGTCGGGAATCACTCACCTTGGTGAGTGCAATGAGGAGTATCTTCTCCTATTGAACACATTGTATTCACCTGGAAATGTCTTTCTTTGATAACCATGTCCCTCATTGCTTGCAGAAGCCTTTAATATTCTTTAGTTTAAACTTTCAAAAATCAGAATCCTAGTGGCCTAGAAGATAGGTTTCCAACCACTTGGGCCTAAATGAAAATCTCAGTTCTATCAATTACCCAATTACTGGTTGTATGGTTCTTGAAGTGTTATTTCATCTCTGAAGCCCAAATTCCTTAGCCATAAGTGAAAATATCCATATCTTATGAAGTTTAAATTTTAAATGACACGACATACATGAGATTATCCAGCCCAAGGATTACTCATTAGCTTCATTCATTCATTCATTCATTCATTCACTCATTCACTCAACAAATATGTATCAAGCACTTTCAGTGGGCCAGGAGGTATTCTGGGGGCTGATGATACAGTTGGGAACTGAATAATGCCTTGCCCACTTGGAGCCTGTACAACAGTAGGGGAGCAGGCAATAACAAGATAAACCAAAAGATTTCTCTCAGCTGGAGCAAGTTCTGTGGAAAAAAAAGGAAAAAAGCAGAATAATAGGATGAACAGTGATAAGATGGCAGTGCTAGAAATAAACACTGATTCTTTCTCCTTTTGTTCACATGGTTCTTCTCTTTTGAATCCCAAAGTCTCCCACCCTCTGACCACGGGCCTCCAGGAAGGATAAACAAGAGGTTATAGTCCTGTTGAATTGAGTCATCTGACATCCTTTAAATAAAGTTGTGGACACCAATAGAAGAGTCCATGGTCAACAGGATGGACAGTTTGGGTGTCGCTTTGGAGATCCTTGGAGACTCGTAGCTATGCTGTCTCCGGGCTTGTCATGGTTGACACTACAGAGGCAATTCTTGGGGAATGACACTTCCCCCCAAAAGAGGCAGTCCTCAATAATGCCATCTTTGTTGCAGCAGAACATCAGTGACCTTGTTCTGAGCTGGATTCAAGCTGAAGGGAAAGAAGGGAACGGCCAGCTGTGAAAAGATCAATTTGTTTCCAATCCACTCTTTCTTACCGTCAGAGCGGCTGGCTCCCCACATTGGCTGGGTCTGTCAGGGACAGATGCCAAGTAGGGCACAAACTGAAGAAACACCCCCTGTTCCCACTGAAGCAGGAGCATTCAGCCTTCTGAGCAGAGTCTGTGGTATTAGCCGTCACCCAGCTGTACTGCTTTGGGGAGACACAGGTTGGGGCATCCAGGAAGGAGACCTCAAGTCTAATTCAAAGCTATACCTCTTCAAATCCTCTTATTCACATCTGAAAATACCCAATGTTGGCTGGATGTAAGCGAGTCGGCGCTCCCATATACCATAGTTGGAAGGGTAAACGGGTGTAACTTCTTCAGAGTCCCATGTGACCACATCTATGGGAATTGAAAGCTTTGTTGCAGCCAGTCCACTTCTAGGAATTTATCCTTTGAGTAAATTCTCAGAAGTCCACCAAGATAAAGTCACAGGGATATTTACTGCAGCATTGTTTGCAATAGCAAAAGTCTAGAACCAACTGAATGTTATAGCTAAAAGGAATGAGGCACACATAGGTTTATGTAGAAAGAGGTCCAAAAGAAAAAGGAGTAAGGCAGTACACAATTCAGTATGGTTGGTCAAATCCATTTGTTAGCTATGAAGCTAATCCCTCCATCAGTGTATATGTCCTGTTGTATCTCTGCTTATTCTTCCATCTAATCCCACTCCACTTCTAGGATCTGATAAGACTCATGTAGCAAATGGACTCATGTAGGGACCTATGAGTGTGTGAGGTTCTGGGGGTAAGTGGAAACCATCCCTAGATAGAACAGTAGAGTGAGAAGCCTTGCAAGCTTCTGTAACTCCACCCTGTGTGTCGGTTTCCCTGGGCCAGGGTGACATAGAATCAACAGCCAGATGAGTAGAGAGTTGCTTATTGCTTATATGGTTTTTGACTTTTCCTGAGCTCCTTCTGGATGAGCAACTGAGACCACTCGGAGTACTTTCAGCATCCTCATAATGGTTGACCCATTTCCTTCTGTCACCAAATAGCACAGAGAACAAATGTGAAGGAATCTAAGAGAAAGAAAAGTTCATATTTGCACAACAAGAATTTTCCCTCTTCCAGCTTTAAAATATCCAGACGTTTTCCAGTTGCAAATGTGACCAAATTCACAATGAGCACCAAATGTTGAAGAAAAAAATCATTCTTCCCACCCTGCCACTAATCAGCTGTGGAATTTTGATGGAGCTCTCTGCTCTCCCTGGGTGTCAGTCCTGTGGCATGCCGGGAGAGGCTTATACAGAGCACCTGCGCCACTTCCCTCCCTGCTTGCACTGACACACAGGGCTAATCAATCGTAGCATTCTCGCCAACAGATCCCAGATGATTCCTCCGAATCCTTCTTGATACAGAACTCCAAGGAGTCACCAACGATGACTCCAAGCCGATATTAAAGATAACGTTCATTGCGTCCTCCAGACTAGATGATCTCTAAACTTTATTCCAGATTTAACATACCGTTTTCATAATTCAAGGATTCATCTGAATCCAAGCTTGTTCACGAAGTCAAGCCGGATTGCAGAAACACATGTGAGTTATCCCCACTTCTGAGTTGTAGAATCTGGTCCGTGTAAGTCAATATGAACTTGACTTCTAATTGCTTTCCATTATTATCTCGTTGTCATGACCTGTACAACCTTGCTGCCTCTCTGGGGAGCCTTAATTTAATTATAGAAAGGTTATCTCATATGGCAATTTTCAAAGTCCACTGCACTATACCCACAGAGGTACTCATGGGTTTTCCAAGGTCCCCAGTTGGCAGATAGTGTTAAGGGAATTTTTAGATTCTCAACTTTCATTTGCACTCTTTCTCAAGAATCTGAGAATAAGGAGTCTCCTTTTCATAAATACCTTTCACCCACTTTACGAAAGGAAGCCACACCTCTCACTCATCTTGAGTTGCCTTGGGGTATAAATTTCTCTGGGAGACCAAACAACAGTACAATTCAGGGTTCTGTTGTAACTGCTGAGAAGGTGAATGGCTGCTGATCTAGTAGCAAACCGTGTTGCAAGTCAGAGGATTTCCAGTGCTTTGGTTACAACAAAACTAGAGGGGAACCTAATTAGAACGTCAGTTAAAAAGCATTTTGAATGATTTTTGGCATACAACCTGGTAGAAGATTATAACATTGCTATCACAATAGTCCTTCTTGTCTCATCTATTAATTGCTGTGAATGAGTTTCTCAATGCTTACAATGAAAAAATGAAAACCAGGAATGGAATTTATATAATACCATCTCATGCTACCAATAATGTATATTCCTTAACAGAAGATTGAAGAAAAATCCATCTCTTTCAGAAAGCAATTCCAAGGGCACCTGGGTGGCTCAGTCAGTTAAGTGTCCAACTCTCAATTTTGGCTAAGGTCAGATCTCGGGATCATGGGATCAAGCTTTATGTTGGGCTCCACACTGGGTTTGGAGCCTGCTTGGGATTCTTTCTGTCTCCCTCTGTTCTAAGAAAAAGAAAGAAAGAGAAGAAAGAAAAAGAAAGAAAGAAAGAAAGAAAGAAAGAAAGAAAGAAAGAAAGAAAGAAAAAAGAAAGAAGAAAGAAAGAAAAAAAGAAGAAAGAAAGAAAGAAAGAAAGAAAGAAAGAAAGAAAGAAAGAAAGAAAGCATTTCCAATAAGCCTCTGTTTCATGTCACAAATATTCATCAAAATTTTATTAAGTGTATGGTGGATTTATCAATTTATTATTTCTAATAATCGCTATAATAATTCAATCAGAAGAAATTGCCTGTGCTAGAGCCTTATACTTACAGAACATTAAAAAAATTAATATCAATTTATATACATCTTTTGTTTTAGAGGAACAGGATAACGTGATCAGTGAAAGACTTTCAAATATAAAAATACACATAATAAACTCCTATGGAGGAAATGGAATGGAAATACACATTCAAGGAGGAAAAGAAACTAAGTTTTCAACTGTTAAGAAACATCTTATTCACATATTTCTTAATGGATAAATAGCACCAAATCACTATGGGATTTAGATTTTGTGAAATCTATTTAAAAGAGTTTTATTTTTAAATGTATTTTTAATATACTTGAAGTTATATCCTTTGCAACTACTTAAACAGACAACAAAAGCATTTGTCAACTTAAAAGGTAAATGGTTTTCCAAGATTACTTTAGGAGGTACAAAACAAACTCTTGAAGACTGCTAAATTTACCACTTGAAGATTTATTGTATTTACCTTTACTGTATTTTATCATCTCTTCAATAATCATAACAGGACAGATCAAATGGCAGGTGTTTAAAGGGACCCTATTTGCTGATAAACTAATCTGTGTAAAGGAGGTAAGAATGACACATTTTCTAAGTATAAATGTTGCTTGTCAAATTGGGCTGAGAGTGGACTAGATCTGGGCCTGGTTGTCAGTCTCAGTCCAGTGTTGCTACACCTGAACCCACCTTCAAGGGTAACTACAAAGTTACCCTTTGTAACTGGGCACCATAGCTTGATTAGGATATTGAAAGATTTTTAAACCCAGGGCTTTTGTTGAGAGATTAAAAAAGATATATTTAATTATAAAATATAATGCTGGCGCCTTGGAATCAATGCCTTATCCGGAGAACACAAGCAAAGGAATAAATATTTTAAAATCAGTTTTTAGGATGCCCTTGCCTTCTTTGGTCAATTCCATGTGCTCTCCTTTCTGGGAAGATTGCTGAACCGGGGTGAAGGCAAGTCAAGGAGGTGGTAGGAGGAAAAAATGTGTGTCATCTCTCTGCTGTTGCTTTAGTTTTAAGTGGGGTTTATTTATCCACTGACTCATTCAGTAACTTTACCTAAACACTCAGTCGGTGCCAACTTCTGGGTTAGGATCTGGAACTCCCAAGGCCAAGAAGATGCAGGTTCTGCCCTGAAGAGCTCAGAGTTTACTAAGGGAAAGGTCAAGAAATAATTAAGATACTCTGCAGTAAGCATTTTATTAGGAGAACCATCAAGGTGGTAGGGATCGGAGAAGGGTGGAGAGACCTATCCTGTAAGAGCTGGCGATGTTTGAACAGGTTTTAAGTAAGTGAGAAGTAAGAGCAGTTCCAGCAGGAGGCACAGTACATAGTGTAACACGGCAGCAGCATGGGCCATCATGACACCTGAAGAATGGAAAATACATTGTGGCTGATGCAGTGGGTAGAATCAGGAGGCGGGGACAGGAGATGTAGCTCAAGAAGGAAGCTGGGGAGAGGTCACAGAGAGCCTTGAAAGCCTTATCCTTTGAGCAATGGGAAGGTACATGACTAGATCAGGATTCAAGGCTGATGATTCTGGGTGTTCAAGGATTCAAAGATTTTTTTTTCTTAATGTTTATCCTAGTGATGGATGCAAACCGATTCTCCAGAAACCCTTAGCTGACCTCTCAACAACATCTTCTTCCTCAAAAAAAGAAGGGCTCTGATTCTATGGCATTCAGTGCATCCAGTAAATGTTTTATACTAAGAAGAGGAAGGAATGAACCAGAAAGTTAGCTACTCATTTGTTTTATCAGTGTTTATCAGTGCCTCATCCCTTACATGTGGTTCCACACATTTTTTTTCATCTCTACAATAAATTTGTCAAGTGAGAACTATGAGCCCCACCTTAGTAACGTATACACTGAGTTACAGGTGGGCTGAGTAACTTGGCCAAGGTGAGACTCTGCTGTAAGAGTTAGACTCTCTGCAAACCCGGGCAGCCTGGCTTACACGAACTATTCTACTGTTCTGGACGGTGAGAATAAAAACACATCAAACTAGTGAGGAGAACCCTTCTAGAGATGAATTTGGCCTACCCTTGGCTCCATTGCAAGTGGGGAGGTTCTACACATATGTGCTCACAGGCCAAGTCTGGAGATGAAAGGAACATGAGCTCTAGGTCCTGCCGAGGCCAGGGTCAGAGAGAGTCTTTTCACTGCTATTGCTTCTATTCCTGAGCTGGAACTGCCAGGTCCAAAGGATGGGCGTCCTCGTTCCTCTCCTAATCTCACTTCAGTAAATAGCATCACCGTCTACTGAGCCTCCACCTCCAGGATGCTGCTTTTCTCTATTTCATTTCCCACATCTGATGGATCACCAAACCCTGGCAAGCTTATCTCTAGTATCATTAAAACCTTCCATATCCTTCCATCCCCACAGCTCCAACCCTGGCCCAAAACACCATCATCTCTTGCTTACGTGACTCTGACAGCTCCTCGGTGGTCTCCCTGACTCCAATTTGCCTTCTTAAGTCTGCTTCATCCTGCAGCCAGGGTGATACTTCTAAGACATGAATGAATCTATCCTTGCCCCTGCCTTGTTGGCATCCTGGAATGGCCTCTCATCACCTGGCTGCAGGAGAGATCAAAATCCTTCACATGGCTTTCAAGGCCTGCATGAGAACCTACCAACCTTGCCCTTCTCACCAGCCCAACCCCAATTATCCCGCTGTTCCCTGCTAGCTTTTCTAGAATGCAGGATGCCCTTTCTCACCTCCACATGCTGATCCCTCTGCCCTTCTCCAACTCCCATCCCTCTTTCCTTCCCTTTCTACTATAACTCATCATGTCCAAGACTCTGTTCGGGTGTAGTGCTCTCTAGCAACCTTGCTCCATTCCCACCCATGTAGATCTTGTACCTGCTTCATCATGGCGCTCATCACATTGTATCACAACTGTCCCTTTGTCTGTCTCCTCCCTGAGCTATAAGCCTCTTCAGGGCAAACCCTGTGGTTCATCTAAATTCCTCACTGCCCAGAACAGAGCTAAATATAGAACAAATGATCAGAATCTATGTATTAAACATCCTCATTGTCATCTTCACCTCATAATGGACATTATATGTTCTCATAATGGATGCTGTATTTGCAAACAGGGTGATTGTGAAATTTAAATGAGCTTGAACTTTGTCATTAACTCACCAGGGCCACCCCAGCCTCCCTCTCCTGCACATGGTAAAGAGGCTTCATCGTCTTTATGAGACCATGTTCCCTTAGCAGGGGAACCAACTCATCCTGCTAATTGGAAACAGAGGCTAACAAATGCTTTCTCCACAATTTTAAAAGTCTGAGCAGACCTTCTGACTGTGGATGAGAACATAATGGATTTTTCACACCTGCTTTTCCAAAAACAGAAAGGAATCCACTCCAAGCTCTGCGGAAGAAGAGTTCTTGCAACTTTTCCTTTTTTGGGGAAATCTTCCAATACTGTGGGCCCCAGGCTACTGAGTGGAAACCCACTTCCTCACTTTTGCCTCCTTCCCAACACACACACACACACACACACACACATACACATACAGATCGAGAAAGAGAAGCAGGTTATTTGAAGATTTCCTTTAACCAAGGATTGACCCAAAGAAGGGTTGTGTCTCATAAGTTCTTTCAAGGAAAAGGCACACTGGGCTGGCTAAAGGTCAAGAAAGAAGATGAAAAAGGACAGACACAGGGTGGTCCAGATGCCCAAGCCCTTTCCACACTGTGACACACAGCTGTTTGGGAGAAGTTTTGCAAATCTGATCCTAAAATATATCACGACGTCACTGAACATTCTTTTTATCATGATGAAGCACAGAACAATATGCGTCCTATGGTAAATGCCAGTGGCAGAAGCCCAAGATTTAGTGCTCTGACTCCTTGGTTACACCACTGTTGAGCTTTCCGAGTATTTCTATTCTAATATAAAACAAGCCTTGGCTGGATATTGCATTACGTGGGTAGGGAAAAGAATTCCAAGGATATTTGTTCCCACCACTTTCAGGAACTGTTATGCCATACCGACGGAGCGTACGGGGCGAGATAAAGATGCACGTTTTTAGACCCTCCAGGGCTTACCATCTAGGAACTTCCATCTACTTGCTTGTAATATGGAACTAGTAACATCTGCCCACAGTCAATTTGAGAAGATTCCATGAAAAAAAGAAATGTGTAAAACAATGATGCCAGTGCCTGGCACATGCAAGTTCATAGTAAATGTTACCTTATTTTATAATCGCATGGGAGAGGCACATATGGAAGGATTATTTACGATCCTGGCAAAGGGAGTAATCAGGGAACAGAGACACAAGTAAAATACAGGGAGGCGTTCTGAGCGGATTATCGAAGAATGACTCACAGAGCAGGTGGCACTTAGGCTGAGCATTGGAGAATGCAATGGCATTTTAGATAGGATGACAAGGCTGTCTTCCCAAAAGTCTGTGTAACTGAAGCACATCACTTGAGTGAGGAAAGACACATTTCTTGGCTCAGCTAGTTACTATTGTGTCATTTGTTAACATTATCAAATCTTTTCCATGTGTTTCTGTTTCCTATCCAAAAATAGATTACAAACGAGAAACTGAGATTCTAGTTCCCAGAGCATCCTCATTAATTTGTCTCTTTCATGAATGCCAATGACTGCGGGGTGTTAAGTTGCTGCAGAGTGATGATATGGTGACTCAATCTTTTTTTCTCCGGAGACTGGAAATAGCCATCAGTCCCCTGGGGATGGAGGGAAGAAGGACATCATCTTATTGGAGAGTCCTTGGGAAAAAACAAGAGTGGTACCCTAAGTGGGTAGAGAATCAGTAGCCTCTCTGGCACGCACAGTTCTATAAAAGGCTACCATGTGCAGCAAACATTGTGTGTGGACTACAGCTGCAAGGGCACGTGACTACAGGAAGTCCTTTACCTAGTGGGGTGCACAGGGGTAGGCTGGTGGTGCCCCAGTCATTGTAGGCAAGCAGCCAGTTCTCACCAGAGCCAGCCATGGGCAGATCCATTGGGTTCCATGAAACTCCGTATTCCCCCGTAGACACTGTCCTTTCCGGAAGGTCAGCGAAGCTGAATAAATGCTTCGTCCTCTGCCAAGCACACCGCACTCATCATAATCTAGTCCAGCCATATATCTCCCTTAGGGATCCTATATCATCCCTCCTGAATTATTCACTGCTCCAGAACATTCTTCCATGCCTCCTTGCCTTTGCACGTGTTGTGTCTTCTACTAGAACATCCTTTCCCAGTTGCTTTGCTCTCAAGATGTTTTAAGACTCAGTGTAGAGATAAGTCCACTAATCCTCCGTCTTGCCTGGGTTAGATGACCCTAGCTTGTACCTACCTCTGCCACGGGACTCGTTCTGCTGGATTGTAACAGCCGCATTGCTCATCTTTTCCACACTTGAATGTACACGCCCCAAGAGCAGAGACTGGATGTTTAGGTCCCCATTGCCTAGCATCGTACATAGTATACTCAAATGAATGTTTGTGGAATAAATGAGCCAATGAACCAGTTACAATATGGGTAGACTCACATGGAACAGAAAGATAAGAGGGCCCCACTGATCCTTATTCCCAAAGAGTTCTATTTTCATCCTATAAATTGTTCCAAACCTCAGGGGAGTATTGCTCGCCACCCTGTCATATTGCCACCCAGGAGAGAGGTCTACACATAGAAAGAATTAGTCATCAACTAAAAGGTAAGGTCTGAGGGGCATGGCCAGATCTGTTACCTACCAAAATTTCTTCCATATCCCTGACCAAGATCTTCCAAATTCAGGAACAAGTTCATTGATCCCCCACGGTGGCAGGGACTCTTCTCTTCATAAAATGTGTCTCCTCACTTTCCTAAGACCCCTAGATAAACTCATAATTGTAGCCAATGGAATGCCACTACTACAACTGTTCCATAATCCCACACATGCATTCCTCCTTGTTCTTTTTACTTCTGCTGGCTTATTGCAAGTAAGCATGATCTCCATGGAAGTCAAGGACATATAGCTACAGATGGAAACATTCTGATATGACTGCTTGATGGAGAGTCAGCCCTCTAACAGGGCTCTGTGTGGACAACATAGAAATTTCTGTTGTGTTAAGCCACAGAAATTATGCAAGTTATTTTTTTTCCCCGTTACAGCAACTGTTTAATTCTACCTACACATATGCTACCCTTGAGCCTATGGCACTATTCATCAGATAAACATAAGAGCAAGGGTTTTAAGAGGATGGGCCACAATGAGGTCAGAAAACACCCAAAGCTTGAGACAGAGGTGGCAGTGGCCACCTGTTTCCTAGAGCGCAATTCCAAGAGGGGTCCTAGATCCTTCCATCACTCCTCATGTAACTCTTCTTGGGTTAGCCATGCTTTCTGCACTAGTGAGGGGCATCTAACTTGATGGTGAAGACCCAGGCCGTGAAAAGAGTGAGACCTAGCTCGAATCCTGGTTTTGTCACTTAGTGGCTCTGTGCCCTAGGGTCAGCCAGCTTCACTTGCCCTGTATTAGAAGAGCTCTCAAGTAGAGATGCTAGCCTACACATCTCTGTTTCAGAGTCACATGAAAAAATAGTTGTTAAACACATAACAATATTTGTAATATTATAACCACTCAATAATTAGCACCGATCTTTACTCTTTCCTATGAAATACAAACTCCTACAAAATTTGTAACATTTCTGTGTTTTTTTTTTTTTTTTAATTATAGACTACTTGCCACTTGGTGTGGAAAGCACAAGAAAAACATCCAGTCCCTGCCCTCAAAGGAGGATATCAGCATCCTTTGGCTTCTATTTCTCACCTTTCTTTCCTTTGATGGCTAGAGCAGCAAATGAACCCCTCTCCTTGCCTGTCCTGGGATACATTTGCGTTTGGAAGGTCATAGGCCAGCCCAGAAAGCACCAGGCAACTGTGGGTCTCTCAGAGCCAGAGCTGCTGTGGATGTAATCCGATCTGACCACAGAGAATGTGATTAAGTGAAACCCCATCTGCTGCGAGCCTTCCCATGTTCCCAGGAGGGACCAGAGCAGGATATGAGGCGGCGGCGATCCCGAGGTAAGGGGTCTGTGCGGAAATGGTGAGATCCCCCACGTGTAATGTGTCTCACCGCAGGCCTGTGTGGGTCTCCCCCAGCATGACATCATCCTGGAGTTCACCAGGGCTCAGATCTGCTCACACTGTTCCTTGCATGTGGGCAAGGGGCTTGGGGCGTACGTGAGTGTGAGCATGTCTGTGTGCAGTGTGCATGTGTACATGTTATGTGCATGTGTGTGAGGTGCTAGAGGGTATAAACCAGGATTCCTCAATCTCAGCCCTACTGGCATATTTGTATTGCATAAGCCTTCGGTTTGCATGGGACGCATTACAGGATGTTCAACAGCATCCCTGGCCTCTATCCACTAGTTGCCAGTAGCACTCCCACCCAAGTTGTGAAAGCCAAAAATATCTCCAGTCATTTCCAAATGCCCCCTGGGGAGGAAAATGCCTTCCCTCCCAGGTCAGAAGCACTGGCATAAACCAAAGAGTGAAACAAATCAACCCCTTTTTATCAAAGACAGGAGAAAGAATTCAAGAGGAAAACAAAATACATTAAGTCCCCAGATCCTTATCTAGTTTTAGAAATGAAGTAAAAGCTGGAAAGGAGGCTTTGTTCAGATATTTGTTAAATAAAGAGAAAAATCTAGAAGCGACAATAATTTCCAACTATTTAGCACTTCATATGTCCTAAGTGCTTTATTTCACTGACTTTTTATTTATTTTTTATTTTTTTTAATTAATTTTTATTGGTGTTCAATTTACCAACATACAGAAAAACACTCAGTGCTCATCCCGTCAAGTGCCCCCCTCAGTGCCCGTCACCCATTCCCCTCCTACACCCACCCTCCTCCCCTTCCACCACCCCTAGTTCGTTTCCCCGAGTTAGGAGTCTTTATGTTCTGTCTCCCTTCCTGATATTTCCCAACATTTCTTTTCCCTTCCTTTATATTCCCTTTCACTATTATTCATATTCCCCAAATGAATGAGAACATACACTGTTTGTCCTTCTCCGATTGACTTATTTCACTCAGCATAATACCCTCCAGTTCCATCCACGTTGAAGCAAATGGTGGGTATTTGTCGTTTCTAATTGCTGAGTAATATTCCATTGTATACATAAACCACATCTTCTTTATCCATCATCTTTCGGTGGACACCGAGGCTCCTTCCACAGTTTGGCTATTGTGGCCATTGCTGATAGAAACATCGGGGTGCAGGTGTCCCGAAGTTTCATTGCATCTGTATCTTTGGGGTAAATCCCCAACAGTGCAATTGCTGGGTCGTAGGGCAGGTCTATTTTTAACTCTTTGAGGAACCTCCACACAGTTTTCCAGAGTGGCTGCACCAGTTCACATTCCCACCAACAGTATTTCACTGACTTTTTAAAAATTATTTATTATTTATTTGAGAGAAAGCATGGGCAGAGGGAGAGGCAAAGAAAGAGAGAGAAGCAGACTCCCTACTGAGCAGGGAGCCTGACATAGAGCTCGATCCCAGGACCCTGAGATCATGACCTGAGCTGAAAGCAGATGCTTAACAGGTGCCCCTATCTCACCAACTTTTAACAGCAGCCCTGCATGTAGCTGTTCTTACCTCCATTTCATGGAGGGAAAAACTGAGACTTGGGGAGGTGACCAGTCTCGCCCAGGAGCATTCAGCTCTAAAGTAACAGCTGGGATTTGAACCCAGGTCTGCGTGATATAAAGCACAAATTCAGAGCCGTTGGGTTATCTTAGGGCGTTATTTTGGAGTTGTGTATGCAACATGATAAAAATTTCAAAGTCTGTGATTTAAACCAGTGAGTATTTGATGAGAACTACTACACTCAGCGTCAGCCTAGACAGAGGTGGGTGGATTTGAGTGGAAGAATCAGACTTCCCATGCTCTTACTTAGACAAGAGTAACCAACCCACGTTTATAAGTCAACAAGAGATAGCACATAATTAACCCCTAAGGGGGCAGTACACGTTAAAGGCATAGAAAATAAATAGTAGGACGAAGAAAAAGAGCATGTTTCAAAGATTGGGTTTCTAATATTCTGTCCCTGAATTGGGTGGCCGGTACACCTGAGGCTCCTCAGTGATGACGTGGAGCCGACGGCCTGTACTTGCCATTGAACGGTGCTGGGATCTAATTCCAGCTCTGACACTTACCAGCTGTGTGGCTTTGGGCAAAGCACTTTACCATAGGGAGCCTCAGCTAACTCCTCAGCAAAATAGAGACTAAAACACTCAGTTCTCACACCAGTTAGATGGGCACATTTCAGAGTTCATCTGCCTTGGTAACTCCTCAAAGGGCAGCCGTACAATGGTGATAAGCAGGGACTCTGGGGGCCAGATAGTCTGGATTTGAGTCCTGGCTCACCCTTAGTCTTATCAGTTGTACAACCTTAGACATCTTATCTAACTTCTCTGAGTTCCTAAGCTAGCTCCTTAATTAAAAAGTGGAAATAATAGTGATGATAATAATACCTCTCTGATAGGTTATGAGGATTTAATGAGTTTAGCACCTGTAACGCTTTAAAGTCCATAACACAAAATAAATATTATATGAATATGTTTTAAATGAATAAAGTAAAAATTCACATCCCCACTGTGAAAATTGCAAAGGAAACCAGTATCATGAATAAAGAAAAATGGCTTATGTTATTTTTTTTTCTATCAATAGCAAGGTATTTTTAAATGGCTAAGCATTTTCTGCAGAAATTAGTTTTGTCTGCAAAGGGTCATTAAATTATATTTTTTAAATATAAATTTAAAAAAAATACTCACCCCTCAGGATTGAAGTAAGTCCAGGAAATGGGAACTAATGTGGAGCATCACAGCCACTTGGTTCTTGTTTTACCACACTCATCACTGTTTTGTTTACGACTATATGCTTTCTGTGTGTATTTATGTGTTTAATGGTCATCTCACCCATGAATCTGAAAGTTCACTGAGAGTGAGGACTGTGCCTTTTATTCACTGCCTCTCCAGCACCTGACTTAGTGCCTCGCACATAATAGATATTCGTTACAAAAAAAAAAAAAAAAGCTGAATGATTAGAAAACGTTAATGCACTCTTTCTCCCTGCATTTTCTTGTAAGATAATGAATCTTCTGATCCTGGAAGCACTGAAGCAATGGAAAACATTAGGTTCTCTATACCTCTGTGTCCTATCACAGCCTCTTATGGTGACTTTCACTACAACACATATCACATTGTTCTGCAATTACCTAAGTTTCTCTGTGTGTCTTCTCCTATGGGGCGATAAACAACCACAGAGCTGGAAAGATCACCCTTTAATCTCTGTGACATGGTGACATGGCCCCGTTACTGATACCCATGGTGGGACATATGTCTGAATCCAATAGATAAGGTTTATAAAATAAAGACATTGACGTCTTAGAGGGAGGGCATCAATGACCAGACTACAACTCAGACAAAATCACCACTCTGATATCTTCCTATTCAACTCACGAATTCTAGGCTTCAGCAATTCTAACTGCTACCAACTCTGTTCATGCAACATCCGACCATCAGGAACAAAGGACTGCATTCATTATTTTTATTTCTACAGAAAAACATAAACAATCAATAATTCTCTATTAAATTAAATTGGCTGCTTTTATAAGGAAAAAGTGTGAGCCGGTTTTTTCACATCCAAGCTTGTGATTCAAAGATATTGAGATTCAACCATTAATAAAATAAATGCCTACAGAGTGCTTACTGTGTGCCAGCCACTTAGCAAGGGGCTGGTTAAATCTCATTGGATCATTCATGACCTAGAGAATGACCTTGCCATGGGGCATTCTTCTCAGCTACCCAAAGGAAACCGGAAGTTCTTATTGCATTGTTTGGGTTAGAGATCACAAAAGGACTCAGAAGTCTTGGAGACAAACTCTCCATCCTTTGACCTCAGTGCTTTTGGAGAAGGGAACTCCTCATGCACAAAGAAAATAGTTATTAAGCCACAGATACTTCCTAGCCACAAGGTAGACTCCAAAGCAGGTGCCTGGGCATCGGGAAGTCTGGCAGATTTATAAGTCTCATCTCTCCAACCATCATGTAACTCCCTTGACACACAACTTCCTTCATGACTTCATTTGTGATTGTTCTCCATGGGAAGGAAGAAGGAAATTGGCATTTTCCGTGTCTGGCCATAAGCTGGTAGCTTTGTGTCTGTAGCCCTACAGTAGATACAATCCTCATGCAATACTGGAACATAGGAAACATCTCATTTCTCTCAATCCTGCCTTTCTGCTCTTACATCCTCACCCAGGTAACTATTGAAATGGAAGGGAAAAAAAGTAATAATAATAAAATAAAAGTCACCAAGTATCTGGTAAAATTCAATCTCAACTCTGATGGGGAGTTGTTCCTGGTTTATTCAGGTGTCCAGGGGTCCTACATGTCCCAGGATATCTAGGAAACACTGCACACTTCCCTCAGCTCTGACTGTGGCAGATTTCGTCGCTGTGCAAGCCTGCACTCCTAGAAGTGAGTGGCTCTGCTCTGTGCACACCCAGTGCTCTGTGCACTGTGGTGCTGGGATCTTAGCAAGGCCTAAGTTCACTAGTTGAACTAATGTGTAAGTGCCATCTTTGTAGGTTGAATGTAGTCGAATGCCAGCAGTTTCACATAAATCATGTTAGATTAACTGTGAAAACAAGACTGCAACTGTCCAAAGAACCAAAGTACTTCCATATCCTTTAGAAGCATCCACTCACTACCGATTCCCCCTCCTTAAACCAGGCTCCCAGAAGATCTCTCACTGGCAACACTATAGTAGCCTAGACGAGCTACTGGTGGAATAGGCTTCAGAGTAAGCCCCCTCTGCTGGCTTCTACAATGCAGCTGTCTCCCTGATTCATTCTGGCCCCCACGCCCCTGCCGTCCATGGGGATTATCAAGGCTTCGCCACGACTTCCTTATAAAGTATTTCCAGGGAGGAAGTCTTCCATCATCTGCTTCAAACAGTGAGTCATGTATCTATACTTACTCCAGAGCACTCCCCGTGTACCATCCTTCTGCAAGTCAGGCCGCTTCCTGGCCTGGGCAGGTGTTCTAAAGAATTTAGAAAGCCTTTGAACTTCCCCTACGGAGGGGGCTCTCTGAGACAGCGTCTGAAAGACTGGCTTGGCATCTCACTCTGGGGCTCCTCTAGTCCCCAGATACCACAGCTCCATCTGTCACCAAGTGAACTGGAAACCTGAGGGAAGCAGGTGAGAGAGGACTCGCGGATTGGACACCGCAGCAGGGAAGCAGAGAGGTGCTCCCTCTTCTCAATCACCCCCTTACGTCTTTTCCAAGTAGAAGAAACTCCGTGTGAAGGATTTTCTAAGACATAAACCCCTCTGGTTTCTGTGAGTCTTAACAGAAATCCAGACCAGTCGCTTCCTCCATGTGAAACGTTGCTCTGGGAGTCAGCAAAGCTGGATTTTAGCCGCAGCTGACCACAATTCACAGTGTGTGGGCAAAGCCGGCCACTGCTCTGAGCCTCCTTTTCTTATCTCTTCCCTGAGCACGATGATCTCGTAGCTCTTTCAGCTTGACAAAGTATACTGGAGAGGAGTCCTCGGAGTTACAGATGAGCAACCACCCAGATAAGCCTGACACTTATTAGGGTCGGGCTGGGTCCAGAGTGATAAGGATGTAATGTGTAAGTCCAGGTTCACCCCTGTCTCTGAGCTAAACCACTCAACACCGCAAAACTCCCTCATCAAGAGGCCCCTTCAAAACTGTCGGGCTACTGGGGGAGGCTGAGCTCCCTCCAGCTTCCATTCCTTTCCCTGTCTTCCAGACAGTACCTAAAAAGTCTTATTAAAGGAGCTGCAATAAGAAGATATTTCAAAATCCAGTGATAAACGGAATGATCCTTTTAAAGGCCCTGCTGTGCACCAGGCAGACACGGTCCCACTGAGTCTTCGTATTAGTTTCCTGTGGCTACTGTAACAAATCAGCACCAGTTTCATGGAACAGGAATTTATTCCTCACAGATTTGGAGAGCAGAGTTTAAAATGAGTTTTATCGGGCTAAAATCAAGTTGTCCGCAGGGCTGGTTCCTTCTGGAGGCTCCGGGGGAGAATCTGTTCCTTGCTTCTTTCAACTTCTGGAAAGGGCCAGCAGTCCTTGGCATGTGGCCACATCACTTCAATCTCTGGTCACTCTGCCTTCTCGTCTCCTGCAGTCAAATCATCCTCTGCCTCCCTTTTATAAGGTCACTTGTGATTGCATCCAGGATAATCTCCTGATGACGCAATCCTTACTTTAAGCACATCTGCAGAGTCCCTTTTGCCATATAAGGTAACATATATAGGTTCTGGGGAATTAGGTCATGGCCGTCTTTGGGGTTAGGGGGAGCGTTAATCAGCCTACCATAGTCCTCCTGCCCACTTATGAAGTGAGTATTCTCACCCGGGTTTTACAGTCAGCGACACAGATGGGGCTCACAGCCCTGAAGGAATTTGAAACACTTTACACACTAATAAATGGCAGAACTGGGATCAAACCCAAGTCTGTCCAGTTTCAAATGATAGGCTTCTTTTGTTATGCCACCGAACTCATAAAACTGATGAAATAATACTCCATATAGACAGTTTCCACAGCAGAAACCAAGAAAACCAATATTTCGCATGGGGAGACCCTCTGTCACACTGCTTATGTACTGGTTATGTGACTTTAAGCAAGTTTCTTGATTTCTCTTCACCTCAGTCTCACCCCGGTAATGTAGGGGGAACCTAGGTGTGAGAACAGAAGTAATGGTCATTGGGGTCGTTGGGTGGCTCAGCAGTTGAGCATCTGCCTTCGGCTCAGGGCATGATCCCGGGGTCCTGGGATTTAGTCCCACATCGGGCTCCCCACAGGGAGCCTTCTTCTCCCTCTGCCTATGTTTGTGCTTCTCTCTCTGTTTCTCTCATGAGTAAATAAATAAAATATTAAAAAAAGAACATTCATTAATGCCTTATGATGTTATTAGTAAATATATGTCGGTATATTTCTCTTCCACTCTCTTCCTTCATCTTTAAACCAACACTGAAAGGTACTACAGGTAGCAATTTTTATCTGTCTCACTAATGGGAAATCTGGATTTCAAAGAACAGACATGATTTCCTCGAGGTAATTCACCTTTTAATAGTCAAGCTGATGAAACCCCAAACTATGCCTCTTGATGAAACCTCTTCATCATCTAGCCAATCGGTTAGTCAGTCATTTCATGGAAATGCTAACTGACTTCCCAGTGCTTTGGGATGGAAAGCAGAATTCTTGTCCTGGAGGAGCTCTCACAATCCCAATGGGGAAATTGATGAGTAAATCAGTGATAACGATAAAGTCTCTAATCATCTAATAAATGATTCCAAGAAAGTTGGGTGTTTTTTTGTTTTTGTTTTTGTTTTTGTTTTGTTTTGTTTTGTTTTGTTTTTGTTATTTCCCTCCAAAATCTAATGTGGGTCTATGGCATTTTAAGAACCATAATGTGCGGGATGATATCACCATAATTAATGAGTGGTATGGCATAGGAACCAACATGAACAAATGCTGGTTATAGACATATCTGTTAATAAGCAGAGGAAAGGTATGGTGCCTGCCCTCAGTCTTCATCGTCTAATAGGATAAAATATACAATGTGCTAAAAATGAAAAATGAAAGTCTAGATGGGAAGAGAAGCCCTTCTCTCTTGATGTTAGCTCATGGAAATGTTCTTGGAAGCACTATGAAGTAAAACTTAAGAAATAGTACAGGAATTTGTCTTGTGGACAAAGTGGGAGAAAGGTTGTTCGAGGGACAGGGAATTGAATATGCAAAGTCTCAGGGCCCTCAAAAACTATTTCTTTGATTTTTTTTTTTTTGAAAAAATTTAAGTTGCTAAGATCATAGGTGTGGCTTGTTTGGTAACCAGGACACTCAAAGCCAAGGAAAGGCAGGGATTTGCCCAAAGTCACACAGTAAGTCGATGTGCATCAGGACCTGAATCCATGCTAGGCCAAAGCTCCATCCACTCTGCTATACTGACCAGAAAATCTTCCTAGTGGTTGGATTATGCAGCTGATTTGATTTGTGCTATTCCATCACACAGGAAAGTTCTCCTCTGGCTTGCGACTCATTCAATGATGCCTTTGAGGTTTTTTTTGTCCTTTGTTGTCTCAGGGAAAATGAGAAGAGATGGAGAAGAGCACTGAACAAAGAAAGACTTGCAGGCAGCAAGTTTGGGGAACCTTGCCTCTAAACAAATGCATCTCATTGAATGACTAGCCCATTGTGTTGGGTCAAAGCTCCTTCATTGCTTTGGGAGAGATTTCTGGCAATTGTAGAGCCATGTGGGATTTCTGGACAGAAGTGAGCACACTAAACGAATCCCAAGAAGAGGAGGAGGTTGGAAACAGTAAAGGAGTGGCTAAGCAGGAGGGAAACAAGGGGTCCTGTGGGAAGGAGGTGCCAGGATTCTCCAGGAAATAGATGCTTGACTGTCTCAGATACTGCTAGTCCTGGCCAACCTTCTACTCCCTGGCTGGTCTATCTGAAAAACAAAAGAAGTATTGCATTTCACAGACCTTCAAGGAAATGAGAATGATCTCACCTGAGGCAAAACCTCATGCTCCCTCTGGCCTCCAAACCACAGCCTCCACCAGCAGCCGGTGAGGGAGGATCACAAACAGGCAACAACATCGGTCTTTGGCACAGAGCCCCATGCAGAGGTGGTGTTTACAAGCATTCACTCTACCCTCTCACGTGGAAAAAAGCTCTTATAGTATCAAGAAGGACAAGACCATAGAGATTGGATGCCAAGAGGTGTGGCCTCTGCCAAACAGGAGGATGAATGGTTATTAATTCTATAAACATGCTTTGCTGTAATGTCTAGGGTGGAAGCCACCATGGTGGCTTTGGACAAGTCACTTCTCCTCTGTGAGTCCCCTTTCCTCATCTGTGCAATGGATGTGTTGGACACAATAATCTCGTTCCCGTCTCATGTTCTATGAATGAGAAAGGAAGATTTTTAGTGATAAAGCACAGCATGTCAAACATTCACGTGTTCCTCCATTAGCGTATTCATTCAGTGAACATTTGCCGAGTGTCGGCAATACCCAAGGCTCTGTGCTAGGCACAGGTGTGATCCCTGTCCTCTGGAAGTCTGGAGTGTAGGAGGTAAAAACTAGACATATGTATACCACGTACAGACAACGAATGTCCTAACAGAGTCCCCAAATGCTGCGGTGCATGGAGTCACATCTTAATGGAACATATCTAGAAAGCTCTATGGTAGAGTTAGATCAGAACTGGTTCATAAGCTGATGTGAGGACGCCGAGGTGACGTTTCTAGGTAAAGTAGAGCATTAGCCAAGGTTCAGAGGCTGCAAAAGGCCCAGGGATGGATGGAAAAGAGACCTTGTCTGGGTCCCCCCTGCTCCGCCCCCCCGCCGACTCAAAAACCAAGGTATGCGGAGAAAAGGGAACCCTCTTACACTGTTGGTGGGAATGTGAACTGGTGCAGCCACTCTGGAAAACTGTGTGGAGGTTCCTCAAAGAGTTAAAAATAGACCTGCCCTACGACCCAGCAATTGCACTGTTGGGGATTTACCCCAAAGATTCAGATGCAATGAAACGTCGGGACACCTGCACCCCGATGTTTCTATCAGCAATGGCCACAATAGCCAAACTGTGGAAGGAGCCTCGGTGTCCATCGAAAGATGATGGATAAAGAAGATGTGGTTTATGTATACAATGGAATATTCCTCAGCAATTAGAAACGACAAATACCCACCATTTGCTTCAACGTGGATGGAACTGGAGGGTATTATGCTGAGTGAAATAAGTCAATCGGAGAAGGACAAACAGTGTATGTTGTCATTCATTTGGGGAATATGAATAATAGTGAAAGGGAATATAAAGGAAGGGAAAAGAAATGTTGGGAAATATCAGGAAGGGAGACAGAACATAAAGACTCCTAACTCGGGGAAACGAACTAGGGGTGGTGGAAGGGGAGGAGGGCGGGTGTTGGAGGGGAATGGGTGACGGGCACTGAGGTGGACACTTGACGGGATGAGCACTGGGTGTTTTTCTGTATGTTGGTAAATTAAACACCAATAAAAGAAAAAAAAATAAAAAATAAAAAATAAAATAAATAAATAAAATAAAATAAAATAAAAAAAAAAAAAAAAAACCAAGGTATGGCTTCAAGACGCCGCATGAGTTTTGGAGAAAATTCTTAAAATTCCTCTCTCTTCTAAAGACACGTAAATAAAGCCACTCATCTCTTTTCTGTGTTATCAGAATATACTTTTTTTGGTAGTAAATGAATGCCTCATAATATTCTTGTTTGTTTGTTCCACTGGCCTATTCCTGCCTCAAGGGCCAGCCTGGTGATATTTGGCTTTGTTCTCCCTCTGACTGTCTAAGCCACATGTAGTAGACCCTAGTCAATGGCTGTGGAATAGTAGGAGGATTGGGGGGGTGTGTGTGTAGGGGGTGGGCAGTCAGGTTTGGGACATCCCCAGAAGTCCTATTTCTTACCCAGTTTTCTAGCATGCTTCCTTGTCTCAGTTAAATACACACACAACTGCAAGCATGTACTGATCCCATGTTATTTTTTTTATTTTTATTTATTTATTTTTGATAGTCACACACACACACAGAGAGAGAGAGAGAGAGAGAGAGAGAGAGAGAGGAAGAGACATAGGCAGAGGGAGAAGCAGGCTCCATGCACCGGGAGCCCGACGTGGGATTCGATCCCAGGTCTCCAGGACCGTGCCCTGGGTCAAAGGCAGGCGCCAAACCGCTGCGCCACCCAGGGATCCCCTGATCCCATGTTATATGCGAACACAGCCTCCAGGCCATATGAAATGGACCATACACCGCTCTCTTTTATTCCCTAATGCCGGGAGATAACCTTGGTGGAATCTGGGACACCACGAGGCATGGAAGCATTCGCTACTAGATGAAAGACACAGTCTCATGCTACTGCAGCATACTTTGGCTAAAACACAGAATTAAAAACTTCCAAAACAACCAACATTTGAATCAGCCAAAATGTCCAAAAGTTCAAACGAGCTGTTTTGTGACATGACTATTTATGGGCTTTCTTGCTGTCTGGGAGGGTCACGTAAGCAGAGAATCCTAGAATGCCAGAGCCATAATCAACTGTGGGGATGACCTAACCTCGTCCCACTTTTTCCAGATGGAGAAACTGAGGCCCACTGCAAATAATGAGTATGGGAATTATATCATTCATTATTAAAAATAGGCAGATAGTTGAAGCCTCCATTATTAGCAATGAATTTTTTAAAAACCCAAACCAAACCAAGGATCTCCCCTTTATCTCCTACGGAACAAAGAATTACAGTTTCCACATTCAGAGACAGCAGTGATCTTTGTACAAGCAGTGTTATAATCCAATAGGGCGCAAAACACTGAAATATCCTCTGCCAGTGTTCGTGGGCAATGCTGTGCAGTTGTAGGAAGAACGACGGACTCCAGTGTTGTCATCTGAACGCTTCCCAGGTACACTCCCTAAGTGGACGTAACATTACTTCTCTGAACCTCGATTTCTTCATCTGTCTAATGGGCCCAGGTGTCTGCGGGCAGGTAACGGAACACCATCCCTGAAGTACCTTGCAGCGCGCCTGATACAGACTTCCTAGGGGCGGGTCCAGGGCTGGCCTCAGGTCACAAGATGCCTCGTTTCCCATCGTGGTCACAAACTACGGTGTGCTGTGACCAGCTGACGGGGAGCGCCCTGTCCCAGCTGCTGCCCCCTCCTCAAAGCCTGCGTGTGCCCTGGGGCTGCTCAGCGCATGCTAACCCCGCACCACCGCACCACCGGGTGACTCAAAGCTTGGAAAGAATCCACAGCAGGCTGGAGAGCAAAGGCACAGCTTGTGTCTCAAAGATTGAGACACATTTTCTTTTCTTTTTGCTGGGCACCTTGCTGCACCGGGGAGAAAAGTTTATAGAGAACTTTCCCCAGAAGTGCTGCTTAGAAGACAGGCCCGGGCACAGGGGCCCTGGGGCTGCCCAGGGGAGCCTGGGGGCAGCTGGGCACGGCTCCCTCCTACCCAGGCCCGCCGCCCCACCTGCTGGGAGCTAATCCTGGGTTCCGAAGGGCTTTATCTCCTCTTTCCAGGAACCGGGCTGGCCTGGCTGGCTCTCCAAGGTGCCCCTGAGCAGCTGCCGCCCAGAGCCCGGGCGAGCCCCGGGGCGCCCTTCCAGCCTTGCCTGAGCAGCAGAGCCCGGGCTGCGATCCTGCTCCCCCTCGCTCCTCCCGGGGCTTCGGTCTCACAATCAGAAAATCTGCTTGGGGAGCCGGGCAAAAATCACACCTAGCGAACAGCTGCTCTGGATGGGGGTGGGGGGTGTGGAGAGAGAAGGGGAGGAGGCCGACCGAGGGAAGCTGGAATTCCTACTTTCGCCATAAATTGTATGCAAATGGGTTCCTTTCCTGGCAGGGAGCAGGGAGGGAGTGCGTCTTTCATGAGCTAACCCCGTTCCGCTGGGAGGGCTGTTCCTTTAATTCACCAACTGAAAAAGTAGGAAAGGATGTCTGGAGGCGAGGCGTCCCGTTACAGAGGAAGGAGCTGCTATATAAGCCAGCCAAAGCTGGCTGCGCTGGCCACAGCCTGCCTACTGTCACCGCTCCGGCGCACACACGCCGCCTCTCCTCGCCCAAGGACCCTGCGGCGCGGGGTGACCCTGGGGGCAGCGCACGTGGGAGCCCCGCTGCTCACATCCAGCTACTTCTTCCATGGAGCTGGTCCATTCAAGGATCTAGGTCTGTCCCGACCTCCGGAAAGGTAAGTGTGTTTCACCCCCATCACCTAAGATCCTTAGGGCGCACGGTTTGCATTCCTGGTACCAAAGGGCTTGCGGGGTCATGATTAGACAACTTTGGCTGTGTCTTCGCTGCTGCCAGAATGGGGTATTTGGGATGATGCACCTTGACTCTTCTCCTTGCCCCTTCCCGTCTTGTGGCTTGAGGAATGGGGTGGGGGGTTGTCTTAGTTCTAGGGACAGTAGCACCTGGAAGGAACTTTCTGTAAAGTTTGTATCTCTGTGTTCTTCGCAGGAAAAGTAGGAATTTTCTCTTAACTGTCCCCCGCCCTGCCCCTGGCTGAGTCACCTGTGAATATTTTTGTTTGAGAGTGAGAGTGGTAGGATGATGGGAAGGTGGAGACCGTTCATGCCTCACGCTGGGACAGGTTAGGGACAGGTTGAGAGAGGATTACGCAGAGAACAATAAAATTGTATCTCCAAACAGTGCTCACCTCACAATTTACCAAAGCTTTGTATCCATCCCTTATTCCACGACACGTTCCCTGTGGCAAGACGCAGAAAGGGATGAGGGCTGGAGGACAGGAGGGAGGAGGTGACTGCTAGGGCCAGATGAGCAGCTGCGGAGGACAGGGTGGGAAGGGTGGGCACCAGCTGCCACTCTGGAGGGCGGGGGGGCTCCTGATTCGCCGATCCTTGGGCCGGGTAGGTGTGCATGTCTGGGGAGCTTGAGCCTCTCTTTCATCAGTGGGGACCCGGAGCTCGGGGTCTGACGATAGGGGGTCTGTCATTCTGGTGTCCCCACCACCACCATCAGGATGTTACCCTGATGAGATTATGCAACCCCTATGAGCTTCGGTGTCCACTTCTCTCCAATGAGGATGACAACCTGGGTTGTCATTCCGAGGAGGAAACAGGACACAAAGCATTTGGGAGAGCGAGTGCTCAGTAACCGGAAGTTCAGATAATCATTGTCACTGTCAAACCCTGTCATTGACCTCCTCGGAAGTTATGAGAGGCATCTAGGCAGTCTGGGGCTGGTCCCCCTGTGCACCTCACCCCTGGCCCCCAACCCCCTTCTCTTCATCTCCCCCATCTAAGGGTGTCTCGCTGGGCTGGCAGGTCGGAGGCTTGGCTGTATTTTCTAAGTAGGAGGCTGTTTGGCATAGGTCAGGGGAAAGGGAGCAGCCCGGGGCTGGATGTAAACGTTGAGTTCTGCGTCCAGAATGCACAAGGTTTCGGGCTGGGGCGTTTGCAGATTCATCGTAAAGCCCGATGCTGCTGGTGGGGGGGAGGTTGCTCCTTGGCAATGCTTTCCGTCCAGAGTGAGAGCGGGACAGGGAGCCCCACTTGAAGAATGAATGCCTCTTTTTCATGTTTTGTGGACCTTTCCCCCCCTTTTTTTATGAAGCTTTCCCATATGTGCTTTAGAAATAATAAAACCCGCTCGCTGCCCACCCCCGCCAGCTTCCCGCCTTGCCTTCCCTAAGCCCAACGGAGGACTGGGGGGAGGTTTGTCCGGCGCTAGAGAAACCGGGGGAAAGTTTGCTGGTGTCGTGTGCAGCTGAGCCCATTGCAGTGGATGTGCTTGTGCCCTGAGCATACGTGTGATTCAGGTAGGTGACGGCGTCTGGGGGAAGAAACGCGCGCGCTCCATGAATATGCTCGGTTTTGCTCAGAACAGTGTCATCGGATAAAGGATTAAAAGGGGATATTACCAACTCTACAGTCTGGAAGGATTTTTTTCTCTATGCCTTGTTTGAAAAACCTAGCTTCCCTATCCCATCTTCTACTGACTGACTCCTCTCCCCAAAGAAGTCACTGATCTCCCAGCCCTCGGTTTTGTTGTCTGTGCAGAGAGGATGACGATCTCTATCCCTCAGGGCTCTCGCGACATCCAAAGGAGATAATACAGGGCGGACTCAGTAGCTGACACATGGCAAAGGCTCCATAAATGGAGGTTTTTCTTGGTTTTCTTGCTTATCAATTTATAAGGACTTATCTGAAATTCGTGTTCTAAGACAGGGGTTTTCATATATTTAGCTGAAATATTCCTTAGATGAAATTGATGGCAGGCCTCCAATATGACAGGTAGATGTGGGGCTGCTTTGGTTGAAGTGGGGTGGAGGGTCTGAAACTCACCCCACTCTTCTCCACCCCCAGGGCATTTGCACAGGACCTTAAATGACCTTAAATGACACAGTTAAAAATCATGAAGCCGGGCAGTGCACATTCAGGCTGCGATTTTGCACCTCAGTGGGGGTGTTTGCCCCTCCATGTCCCTCCACCCGTAACAGGAGTCAGTGCAGTTCCCCAAGCAGTACAGTAGACAAGTACATGGGAAGTATGAAATGCTTAACGGAGGACGATTATTTTAATTAATTCTGATGATAACAATAGGCAAAATACATGGAGAGCCCACTTTATGCTACAGCCCCCTTGTGTACATCACCTCGCTAAATATCCACAATACGTCCCTGAGAAACGGACCATGCCTGGTGGTCAAAGATATAGGTTGAAGAGTAGAGAGGATGAATAATTTTTCTAGAGCCCTAGAACACGGGGTGATGGAGCCAGTTTTCAGCCCCAGGTCCCGATGATCCCCAAATCAGAAGCACACTTCCCTGTGTTCCTCCAGAATGCTGCTACTTCTTGCGCTTGCTGCCTTTAGAAGGGGAAAAGGAAAAATAACTCTGACTAACTCTACCCCTCCAGCCAGACTGTGGCCACCCATAAATACAGCAGTAGCCTGATCGTATAACCAGAATGGAATTTGGAAAGGGAATTCAAGCTGACAGAATGAAAAACACGTCCCCCCTAATCCTACCCCTTCTGATGCTCACAGTGAACCAAGAACACCTAGTCCCTCCTTCCCCAGGATTGCCAGAGACACACGGTCGGTCGTGTTTTCTTACAGGGCAAAGTATCTAGCTGACGTCAAGTCCCCCCACACTGAAGTCACGAGAGTTTGAAAAAGTAGAAAGTAGGTAACGAACATTTAGCTCACTCCAAATCCACGGCTCCTCGGGTGCTGATACAACACACACACACACACACACACACACACACACACACACGGTGATATCATGAAGAGCTACCCGTGGAGCACATGCGAGATAGCAGGGCCTGTTGTTATTCTCATCTGATTCTTACCCCAACACGACAAGTTACAAATGGCCCCATTTTATGGACAAAGAACAAGAGCCCAAAGAAGCTAAGTGGCTCAATGAGGGCTTTCCGTAAGTGAGGAGCAGGGGTTGGCTTTGAACCCAAACTTTCTGGCTTAAACTCTACGATTCTTTCCACTGTGCTGCGTTGCTTCCTGAAGGGCAGGGCTGACCTCATATCGAACCTTGAGTGATCTCTTTAGTGATTGGCCAGACGGTGGAGAAGCCCCCGACTGGCATTGGTGTCTATTGACTCTACAGAATAGCCCTGCCTAGATCATTTTTCGTGGTGCTCGGGAAAGGTCAGCTTATAGTGGCACAATTCTCTGCCTGGAAACAGCAAAGTTCAAATTTCAGCTCCGAGAGGGAGAGAAGAAGGACACTAAAGGTAGCCATCAGGTCACTACTGTTGATTTTCATCCCAGGAAAGGAGGCACAGACTTTGCTGGGCTCTGCAGGTTGGAGCTTGGATGGGAAAAGCAGGACCGTACCTGTGTCCGCACCCTCTCTGAGAGCCAGGTGAACCAAGCACCTGGTTTATAAGGGTTGATGGGGCTGAGGGGGTACAGAGTGAATCAGGTTGCCCAGCCCTGGGGCAGCGAACCTCAGCATGATCAGGAAATGATTGTAGGCTCCAAGCTACAAATTCCCCTGAAGTCTTAGACGTGAGGGCTATGGTCCAGTCACTTCTCGCTTTGAGACGATCACAGGGGATTCCCGTGAATCTAAACCCGGCCAGTTTGAACATCTTCAACATGTGGGAAACATGAGATGAAGGCTCTCTTCCAAGGTGGGGAAACCCCATCCAACTCCTGCCATCTCCAGGATTAATTCCATCCAAACAAAGGGCCGCAGTGGCCTGACCTACCACCAAGGGGCTGTGCATACCTTGTGACTCCTTGGTAGAGAAGAGTCTGTGTGCCTCCCTGACTTTAACCCTGGTGACCAGACTTTTATTTCAGTAATGCCCTTAAGTCTAGAATTTTTTGTCCTGTTTCCTTCTCCTTCATCTCGTATTTCTAGCCTCTATCCAGCAACAACCTAATTCAGCACTATCATTGTATCGCTTGACCCTCCATCAAGGAATCAAAGCAAACTGCCCACTCTGAAAGCAGATTGTGTGAGGAAAACCCCTTCCATATTCATTTCTAGTCTATTTGTGGATGGAAGTGAAAAAAAAAAATGCCGAGTTGTCTCTGATCTTTTGAAATTTCCTGAAATTCACAGGTTCTTAATTATGTAGCCAGAGTAACTCGAATAGTTTTGGTTGGTCCTTTAACAACCAAAGGTTGTTTGGTTGGCCTCCACCCCCCACCCCTCCATGAAAAACCATCCTATGTCAAGAGCCAGAGAGATTTGGTAAGCTCTGAAAGTCAACATCTTTCCTTCAGGACTAGCTACTGGTTCACTCTTGCCCTCGAGGCGGTGAGCTGGCTGCTATGAACTTCTGCGTAAACAGGTCCAAAAAGTTCTTCTAGCAGCGGTGTTGGGGTGATTGTAATAGCTAACATTTCCCAACAACTCTACAGGCATTTTGCCTTCGAATTGTCAACCATCCAGCAAGTGTAACTGCCTCCCCTTCAAACACGGGGAATCTGAAGCTCAAAAAGTTTAAGTAGCTTCCCCAAGACCACCCAGATAGTAAATACTGGAGCCAGAGCCCAAACCCAGTTCATGGGCCTGAACATGTGGTTCTAACCATTAGGATAGACGCTCGGCGCCTCAATTGTATTTGTCTTCTGACAACAGAGAGGGCTGGACATCACAAAGCTAGGAAAGAATCAAAAGCTCATCTTTCAGACCCCAGTGCTCTCTTCCACAGGGCAGCCACTGGTAATATCTCTGACTTGCTCCTCCTGATTTCACTTCCTGTGGAAACCATAATTAAATAATTAGTGTGTAGTGGCTAATGTAATGTGTTCCCTCTACTGGGCTCTAGGCAGCCCAGGGTGAAGCCTGGTCCACACCCCGGAGCCCCTCACCAGCCTGAGACCCAAAGCGTGTGCACAGACTAAGCAAGTGCTGCCTGACAAAGCCATGCTTGCCCCACAGGCTGGCTCAAATACCCCAATTCCGAATTCCTACAGAACTTTCTGCTTCCCCCACTGATATCTGTGTATCATAAATACTTTGATGATCACCCCCCACCCCACCGCACCTAACTGCACATCCCTGAGGTCAAGGTCATCCGGCAGGAACTATGTCTCACTGGTGCTCATTTTCCCCAAAGCCTAGCCAGCTGCTGACAGGTGCCAGGCCCTCAGTAGGTTATTGCTGGAGATCCTCTCTGCCGTTCCAAAGGAAATGGAACAATAGCACAGCACTGCCTTGCTTCTGAATTGCGTCTCATGGTTTTTGAAGCATCTTCATAACCTGAATCAATTTTTCTCAAAGTAGGATACACATAAATCCGTAAATGTATAAAATAGCTTTTCTATGCTTCACTCTCAGATGGTCCCAGCAACTATAGATAACCTTACAGGTAAGTAAACGGAGGCCTAGTAAAGCTGTCATTTGCACAAAGTGCAAAGTGATGTCACTCCCGACTCCCACAGCTATGCTCCCTTCACTGTGCCACTGAGCACTCAGGTCTTATTCCCATTTCTCAGATAAGACAGTTCAAGGCAGCAAGCAGGCTGCTTTCTAGAGGACTATTTCATTTTTGAAGGGTTGTTCAGAAGAGAGGGCAACGCCTAACAGATAAGAGAAATAATTGGCAGTAGAATCCCCCCTTTCAGGCAAGGGTCTACTTTGGTGGGGTAGCAGAACTCAAAATTTATCACCTAGGGACATTTTCAGGGACAAGACCATACTTGATAGAAAGAAACATGGCAGGGACTGAATATTGAGTGCAAGTCAGTATAATTTTGGTCTCTAAGGCTACAAATGCAGTATAAAGAAGTCCTGGCTAATAACTGTGTGCTGGGGAACTTTGCTGTAGGCATGGGGTGCATTATGGACACATGCAGCCTCACTGCAGAAAGTGACGCACCACAGCCAGAACAAGAGAGCCTGAAGCAGCACTGGACACTCTACCAGCCAGAGACTCTCCGAAATACTGCATCCAGGGTAGGCACCAAGATACAAAATAACCACCACAGCAGCAATAATAATAGAGCCTCTGAGTACATCCAGACAAGGAAGCCGTGACTTTCCACCTAGGAAAGAAACAGTCTGGGAGAGGCAGACCTGAGGAGCAGGAGAAAACGCACCTGCTGGGGAGCTCAGGGAAGTGAAGATGAGCTCATGCCAGGCCCTTGCACTTTCAGTGCTGTCCCCAAGGGAAGCTTGGGTGGCTTCTCTCTGGGAAATGGATGGCCTGGGTCCTGGGATAGTCACACTGAGGAAGCTGGATGCAGAGACGTCACAGTAGAGTGCTCTAAATTATAGGTAGTTTGTTAAAAAAATTTTTTTTTGTTAGAACCTGTAGAATATTGGAATTAAAAGGGCTCATCAGCAGCCTCTAAGCCACAGGTTTGGAGACAGGATTCAAAAGACTCCTCCAAGGTGATTTGGGGACTGCCATGGAGAGATGGTGAGGCCAAGCAGGGGCTCCATTCAATCTTACTTTAATTTAAGCCCCTTCACTTATATCTGTTTTGTGCACAGAGCTTCCTTATGAAATGTCATTTGGTGAAAGAGTTCTGTGGCAAAAAAATAAATAAATAAATAAATTTAAAGTTTTTTTGTAAATTGCTGGCCTGGTTTAACTTCCCTCATTTGGAAGATGGTGAAACTGAGACTCAGAGGAGGGAAAAGTCCTTCTAAAATCCCACGCCAGTTGGCAACAGGGTCAGAACTCAGTCTGAGGTCTTCTGACTCTTGCTCTTGGAAGCCAGAGACTATATTAAAAAAAAAAAAAAAAAAAGAGAGTCAGAGTTAATATATTATTTACAAATGAAAAATTAGTAGAGTCTTATTCTCTGAACAGCTTTAGCACACATGGGGTGAAGCAAGAGTGCACTGTATTTGTTATCTCTTGCTGCATAACAAATTGCCATGAAATTTGGTGATTTAAAATAACACCCAATTTGTTATCTTACAATGTGTGTAGGTTAGGAATCTGAGCATAACTTAGCTGGATGTTCAGCTTCATGGTCTCTCATGAGGCTACACTAACAATGTTGGCCAGAATTGGGGTCTCATCCGAAGGTTCAACTGGGGAATTATTAGCTTCCAAGCTCACTGACGTGGTTGTTGGCTACATTCAGTTCCTTGAGGTCTATTGGCCCAAGGCCACCCTCAGTTCCTTGCCACATGGAATTCTCCGACATGACCATATGTTTCATCAAAGCCAACGGGGCGGGGGGGAGCAGTCTGCAAGCAAATAGACATCACAGTCTTGCACAGCTTAATTGTGGAAGTGATACCCATCACCTTACCCATATTTTTCGGTTAAAAATAAGCCACTAGGCCATCCCACACTCAAGGAAAGAGAATTGCACAAAGGTAGCAGGGGCATATCATTGGGGCCTCTCTTAGAGCTTCTCTGGAGCACCCCAGTGCTCCAATGTCACCTATTTCTGACAACTTCTTAACAATAACAAGTTCACCCAACCCACCTACACTTCTGTTGATGAGCAATCAATAATTATGGCAGCCACTAGAGTGGGCTGTATCTTACTTAAGCTTTCCATTCATTTATAAAGGGGAGCCAGATGTTTTGCATTAGATGTACTAGTTCATTGGGGAGACATAATTCCTCTTAAATATCTCAGGACAAGGCTTTCCAAGGCAATGACTTCAAATGTATTTCACTCAAAGGCAAGATATTCAAAGTGACAAAAACTGAAACTCAACCTATTCCTCTCTTAGCAGTTATAACGAAGATTAGAAATTTAGGATTAATTATTGCTCCCTTTCCACTTTTTCCTTACTAAGCCACCATATTTCAAATCTTGTAAATTCTTTTGCCTTAATAAGTAAATCAGTTCATTGCCTTCCACCCCTCCCTCATCATCCCATTTCGGGTCATGCATCTCACAGATGGACCATAGCAATAGTTTCTCCATTGGCTCCCATCCCACCAGGCTTTCCTTTCAATCTATCCCTCAACTGGGGTTGTAGGTAAACAATCCCAGGCTTAAATATTTGCAAATGATGCTCTTCTAGCCACAGGAAAAAATCATATCTCCAGCCTGACTTTTCAAATTCTTTCATGGTTTTCTTCGGGCCTCCAAACAGGCCTTGTACTTCAGCTGTAATCCATGCTCTCAGCACCATCTATTTCATGCTTTTTGTGCCCTGGCAAATGCCATTCTCCCTTTCCTAGAATATCCTTCCCTATGTTTTTCATCTACTCATAATCTCCTTTTAAAATTCAGTTCAGGAACCACCTGCCTCCTCTGGGTAGATGAGATTTTTTTTATTGTCAACCCATTCTACCCCATATCTTTTTGTCATCACCCTTATCATCCTGGAACTGCCTGTCTGCTCAGAGATCAACTCCTTCTGTCAATGAAGTTCTTGAAAAGATAATTTGTATCTGGTTCATCTGTAGTTGAGCACAATTGGAATAAAATTAATCTTTAACCACAGACAAGAGTCCTTACTGTGTCCCAGATTTGGGCTTCTTCCTCACCAGAGTTTATTCAGAAAGCTTAGAACTTGACGTTGTTTTCATGCCTTGCCCTCTGGGCTCTCTACTGTGCAGAGTGATGTCATAACATATCACAGGAGGAAGCCAGCCCTGTTCTGGGACAGGAAACTATCTTAGGACTCATTCTTCAAGGAATGCCCTTGCTTTCAGAGGAAGCTTCTGGAATCAAAGCATGCCCTGCCTGGGATTTGAAAAAACCAGTACCAAGGACAGAGGAGGCCTGTAGGGGAATTCAAGACTGCATCACAAGAGATCCTAGTATCTGGAGGTTATGACAAGGATCAATCTACAACCAGTGGGAGGAAGGGAAGGATTCAAGGGAGGGGTGGAGACAAAGAGCTCTCTATCTTAGGACATGGAGAAATTCACAGTGCAGGGGGAAGATTGCTTAATGCTAAGAGTATGGTTTTGCCATTAGCGCTGGGTTCAAGTGCTTGCTCTTTTCTTATCAACGTGATGTTGGCCATGTTAGCTTCTCTACTTAATTTCTCTAACCCTCATTTTCATCCATAGTAAAGGCAAAATAGTAGCACCTACTCCAGAAGGTTAGTGTGATGATTAAATGGCGTAAGGGTGAGTGCACTGCTTAGCACAGAACTGACACTCAGATATAAATGTTATATTGTCGTTGTTGCTACCTGTTGTTGAAATGGTCATGGGTAATAAGGCTCCATTAGAGAAGTGGTTCCCAAAACTGTGGCCTGTGAAGCAGCATTCTCATGAAATGCAACTGAAAAGGTGTTCTGTGGCCAAAGGGTTTTAGGAGACCCTTGGCATTGTGTGCTGTTCTTGGGAATTCTTAGCTCATATTCAATACATGGTTCCAAAGATGGAGATACAGTAGGTAAGAGGACATGAATGATCCTTTTAAGCTCCTCATGGAGCTTACATTATGGTGGAAGAAGGTAGATAATTACAAGGAATCAAATAAACTTGCGAGTACAATTTCAGGCAAGTATTTGCTAAGAAGAAACATAAAACACAGTAAGGGAACAAACAATGAGGTGGTGCTGAATAGGGTGATCTCTTTTTTAATTAATTAATTAATTTATTTATTTATTTATTTTGTCATAGAGATGCACACGGGGGGGGGGGGGGGGCAGAGACACAGACAGAGGGAGAAGCAGGCTCCATGCAGGAAGCCCCATGTGGGACTCCCGGGTCTCCAGGATCACACCCTGGGCTGCAGGCGGCGCTAAACCGCTGCGCCGCCAGGGCTGCCCAGGGTGATCTTTTAAATAGGGTGAGACATAGAGATGACAGTTAAGCAGAGAGCAGAATAAAATAGGAAAATGAGCTCTGTAGATAGTGGGTAGGAGTTGATATTTTATTCTGAGTGTAATTAGAAGCCAATGGGAAATCTGGGGGAGAAGAGTACATGATCTAAGTACATGATATAGCAATTAATCTATTCAGCTTTGTTTAACCCAGTATCACTCCCCAAGTTATCTGACCCCAGATGCCATTTTCCACAGGACATGTACCTAAAAACATCTTGGCATGTAATCTGGTAAATTCTGCACTGGAGCATAAGGCATCATAGATTTTTTAAAAGGACTATAAATTTGCTCTCACTCATCTAGACCTATAATAAAAAGCCCAGCAAACCACTTGGTCTGAAATAGTCACGCCTGGAGCAAAAAAAAAAACCCTAGCTTTAGAGGTAAAGAAAAGCCGGGTGTCACCCTAATTAGCAACTCCTTTTGGCTATGATCAATGAGCGCAGCCAGGCTTCAACA
Source organism: Vulpes lagopus (assembly GCF_018345385.1). NCBI lineage: Eukaryota > Metazoa > Chordata > Mammalia > Carnivora > Canidae > Vulpes > Vulpes lagopus. The sequence continues at coordinate 63,613,449 of NC_054830.1, forward strand.
GACTCTGGAATCCCATCTCAGGCCAAAGGAAACTTGCCAACATCTGCCTAAAAGCTAATAAGTGTTTGCAAACAGTACACCTTGGCTTAAGCATTCTCCAGAGGGAAAGTGTATAAAACTTGAGGTCCAGCCAGAGGCTCCAGGAGAAAGACAGAGGTCAAATATTTCAGTGCTTAAACACAGACAGCCACCAGATTGCTGTTAAAGATCTAGGAAATGGAAGGTGAAGGTGACTGCTTGGGCTCTGATCTCTCTCTTCACTGAGCAGTGCTAATTTACATTTTCACCTTGTATGAACTGCAGGAGGTTGCTTGACGAATCTGCCCAGGGTAGTAGTTGAGAGCATGCATTTTAGAGTCACAGGCTAGGGTCCACATGCTGACTGCCCCTCTAAAGCAGTCATTGAATCTCCCTGAGTCTCAATTTAACTTCCAGATAATACCTATCTCAACAGGTTGTCATGACAAATGAGGAGATAAATGATACATGTATAAAAAGCATCTAGCATAAGGCCTGGCACACAGTGGGTATATAGTAGGCTCTCAACAAAATGGTAGTTTCTTTCTTGTCCATTTCACTCTGTATTTGGTTTTACTACTATATTCCAGCAAAGGTCAGGAAACCACCAGGTGACAGCCTATTTTTATAAATAAAGTTTTATTGAAACACAGACATGTTCATTCATTCATGCCATGACTATGGCTACTTTCTCGGTAATAGTAGAGTTGAATCTTTGTGACATAGATCATCTAGTTGCAAAACCTAAAATATTTACTGTCTGGTCATTTAGAAATATATTTACTGGCTCCTGCAAGTGTGCTAAATTTAGACACATAATTTCCAATCACCACAACCTAGCAAGAATGAAATATTTCAATGAAATATTACAATGAAATATTGTACTTACATATATAAAGAGATTGAAGCAGAAATAAAGGCTTATCTGGTAAGTCCTCCTCCAAAAACATGATGCTGAAAAAAGTTTCAAAGAATGACAGAAGAGTTACACATTTGTATGATTCATCCTTGATTTCTCCAGAACCATCTCTGCCTTTTATCTCTCTCAGGCTAAATTTCTTGACTTTCCTGCGATATGCTGAATTAAATGTTGCTGTCCAGAATGGGTCCTCCTGCCTTTTCCGTATATTTTTGTTTGTTCATATAAGTCCATTCTCTCAAGAATGAAAGTTGTAATTTCTAGACCCTCTGACACTCATGCCTTAACTGAAACCATACTCTTTTCTTTTTTTTTTTTTCTTTTTTTTTTTTGGTTGTACATAGCATGAGGGCCAGTTTTCCAGAAAGGAGAGATTCATTAAGCTCCTCTGTCTGCTACTTCTCACTTTATCTTCCTCTCACTTACTCATTTTCTCTCCAGGCCAGACTCAAAGAGAGTAAGCTGTTTCCGGAGGCTTTAAAGATTTGCCTGAGACATGGATATTACAGTGCATTTGGCTCTGTGCCTCCCCAAGTTCAAAACTATACATAAAATGTCTATGTGCACTCCAGCTCCCCAGCCCCACCCTCCCAAGGGGCCTCATTTTAGGGATCCAACAATTCTACTTGTATCAGTGATACTAGGTGTTCTTCTGATATTTATCACATACATATTAATTGCTTAAACTGAAAAAAAAATGAATCTTGTTTAAAAAGATAACTTGGTGTAGCAGAAAGAGCATAAGATTTGGAATTATAGGACTGAGTTCTTAATTCTGAAGCCTTCAGCTCTCTTAACAGTAAAACACGAATAGCACTTCCTCACTCACAAGGTTGCCATCACAGTTAAACAGCATGTGGAGGGGGCAGCTGGGTGGCACAGTAAGTTAAGTATCCAAAGCTTGGTTTCAGCTTGGGTCATGACCTCTGGATCGTGAGATTGCTGAGTGCTTAGTGCTGCTCAGTGCTGAGTCTGCTTGGGACTCTCTCTCCCTCTCCTTCTGTCCTTCCTGCTCATGTTCTCAATCTGGCTCAAATAAATAAATAATCTTTAAAACAACAACAGAAAAGAAACCCACCCAAAACAGCATCTGTATAGCTCCAGGCACAGAATACATGTGACACTATCTATCTCACTCATGCTTTACATTGGAAGAGTCTCCATCCATGAGGTCCTCACTCAGAGGTTGGCCATGGTTGGATGTAATCATTACTCCCATCTAATGTGTAAGGAAATGGAAAGAGGAGGTTGTAGATTTGTTCCAAATCTGCACTTTCCCCATTGTGTGCCACCAAACCTAATCCCGTGATGTACTTAAACACAAAATAATCAAGTGGGTTTGGAAAACACTATAAACTCTCCCAGTCTTGGAGAGTTCCGATGAACACAAACCCATAAAAGACACTGAAATAAACAAAGCAGTATAATTTGTTTGGTTTTAAAATAGCATTTTTCAAATATGTTTAACTAGGAAATCTTTTCTTCCCTTGCATTAATACCTGCTAACATGTTGTAGTTTACGCTTTACAAAATGCTGTCTAAAGTTATACAGTTAATTAGCCCAAGTCAGGGGTTAGAAATATCTCTATTTTTCAGGCTCAGGTACAGCTTCCCCTACTCTCTCTGGAAGTCATAAAGGTCTTTCATTGCCAGTGGTTGCTCTGGACCCTGACCACTGGGTCCTTTTGAAGTCTGCCTTTTTACTTTTGTTGTGCAAATCACACTTTGATATCAGTCACAGATGGCACCAAAGCTGAGGGTTAGGACATGTGAGTTAGTCTATCTGAATTAAATCCCTGCTGCCCCTTTCTAGCTGGGTGGGCTGAAGCTCTGTGAGCCTCAGTTTCTTTATCTCTAAACTAATAATAATAATAATAATAATAATAATAATAATAATAATAATAAAGGTAGCTACTTTATAGGTCTTGGAGAAGATTCAATGAAATAACCCATGTAAGACATGTAACATAATTCTTGGTACTGATGTGTTCAATCAACATTAGCTATTATTGAGGCATTGAAATGGCCCCATTTGAGAAAGCAAAAGCAGACAATGGAAGTATGTTTCCTTGCACGGTATCACACAAAATAACTGCTGCAGCAGTATTAGTTTTCCCTGAGAGTCCAGTTTCCTGCTTCCAATCTTAGAAGCATAGTTTCATTTCAGGAGTCAACTACTATCAAAATGTATTCAACTTTATTGCCCTTGATTCACAGAGGCTTTTATATCGTCAGAGGCTCCATCTGGCTCCCTCTGAATCAGGCCTCAAACAGCACTCCATTCATTTGAATATCAGCACATTGACTTGGAAGAGATTGCCAAAGACATCTAGCCTTGCTATGCCAAATATTTGGCACACATATCAACACTCCGTCACTTCGGTACCCATGGCACTCATCGCTAAACCATCACAGCACTTCCCCCCCGCCCCCTTGAGTCCAAACGAGGCCATGGAATCTTTCTCAACATGGTGCCAGATGGCCATATCAGCTCACTGAGGTTGACACATAAACTGAAACTCATATGCCATCCCAAACCAATTCAACTTCTCAGTCAATGAATGTTTGAACCACTTTTACAATATTACTGTCTATTTTTTTAATATGTCCGATGTTGTGGAGATCTCTATTAGGGAAGCCACAGAGGAAGAGGAGAGAAAAGCAGAATGGATACTAACATTTGGATAGCGTTTATAACTCTATTATCCCATTCACTGTCTCCAACAACCCTGGAAAGATCCTTATTTTAGAGCTAAAGAAGCCATAATTCAGAAAAGTTATAGGATTTAGTCCAAGGCTCCCCAGCAGGTAAGTAGAGTTTGATCTCCAGGCTTTCTGCTCTAAAGGCTCTATTATTCCCTATCCCATCACAGTGCATCCTTAAGAATTTTCAGGCTTTCAAGGCTACATCTCTGGCACTGGGCAGCTAACAGCAGTTTCACAAAGGTCACCATGTCACAGCCCTTTCTAGAAGGTCTCTTATTTAACATCGAGGTATAAGTCAGTCTGTAACCCATCCTTGCTAGACAAATATCTAATCTCTTGACTTTGGCTCAAGAGCTCAAGAACCTAATTCCAGTACTTACAAAAGAGTCAACCAGATTTCCTAAAATTCTGCATGAACACCAGAGGAGGTCATTGTACCCTTAGGAAATGAACTGAAATTTACATTTGAAACAATTTTCCAGAATTTTATAGGAACCTATATTGTTGCCACTTGGTCAGACCCCCTTTTTATTTTCCTTTCTGTGTAGGCAAGAAAGAGGAGCGAGAAAGCAAGTGCTCTGCAGAAATTTTATTTCAAAAATTGAAACCAGACCACACCAGGGCAGTTTACGGTCTGAATGTATCAATGGATCTAGTCATATTTCATCTGAGCTTTTCTTAGGTATACTAAACCACAAATATGAATCTCATTATTGTGTCTGGATGGAAATATTTTATGGATTAAGATTTGTGAGCTTAATTTGGTTAGTAATGAAACCTCTGTTGGGGGATGGGAAGGAGGAAGCCACAAAGTACCACCAGTGCTTCAGGCAAACAACTAAAGAAAGAAACAGTATTGGGGGGGCAGGGGTTGGGGGGTTGTCCTTAATATTGCTACCTGACATGGATCTAAAATGAAATCCAAATCTAAGTTCAGCAGAAAATATTGCCAAATTAGCGATGGATCACAAGTCCCTAGAACCAAAGAGTCAAGGACTGGGGACACACACTGTTGCTTATTTGATAAGAGAGTGATGGGACCTGCCCAAGGACCCACAGTGAGTGAGTGGTTGGCAGGACTGTACCTCAAAGTTCATCTTCTATCCCTTCAACCTGCTGCACTCCCCACCACAAAGTCTCAGAAGAGACTCAAATCTCTGGAAACTGAAAAATAAGTAGTGAAAATTCAAAATCCCAAACGAGAGACCTAAATTTAACCATCAACAAATACTGCAGTGAAATGGGAAGAATTGCTGACTAATAACCCAGGAGGATTCATTCACATTGAAACCAGAATTTTACACTGAGTATATCACAGGCCTGGTTGAGTTCACCTCCTGCCAAAGGTCTGGTTGAGTTTACTTTGATCATATGGAAAGTCTATCTCAAAGTGGACAGTACTGGGCTCTCAGGAGCCTTTGAGGTATTGACTAGAATCTCATGGGAAGGAGCCCAGTGTGTCTTGGCACTCTTGCAACCCCTGTGCTTAGTGTGGTATCTGGCATTTAGTATGTATTCACTGAATAGCCAAGTGAAAAAAAAAATGAACTAATTCTGGGAATTCAGCTATGATGAATTCCTTCATACATCTTGTCTTAGAAGAGATCACAGGAGAACTCATTACATGAGAGCCGTCAGGAAAATAAGAGTATTAGTTCATTCAGTCATCCCATGAATATGAGCCCCTGCTATGTGTAAGTTCAAATCAAGAAATATATCCAGCTTTATTTCATGTAAATATAAACATATTGTGCCTTCACTATGTTGGAGACACTGAGCTTAATAAATAAATAAATAAATAAATAAATAAATAAATAAATAAATCTTAAAAAAAAAAAAAAAGATGAATGACTCAGATGTCAACCACAAGCAGTTCCTGCCCTCATGGAGCTGATAGATCGCATACATTCTGACTCCTTACAGTCCAACATAAATACAAGATAGAATTGGCTTATACTTTAAAAGAGGGACATATACATACATAATAAAATCACCCCAAAATCAATTTTAGAATGATACATGATGGAAATCATACCAAATCAAGAACTCAGAGAATTCAGAGGGAAAAAATTACCAGGTGTTTGAGAGTAATCAAAACAGAGCGTGGGACTGGTCTTGAACCATAACGTTCTTCCTTGGCCCTCCAGCACAAAAGGCTGTAGAAGATCAGGTTCAGGGCATTTGCTTTGGACTCAGATGGACTTGTGTTCAAATTCTGACTCCACTACTTAGTAAATGTCTGAACTTACATAAGCTATATAATTATTTTCTGCCTCGGTTTCCTCATCTTCAAAATGAGAATAAAGATACCACCTCATATCATTTTGTGAAAAATTAAAATTGGAAACGTAAGATGCTTACTGGCAAAGTACACAGTGAATGGCCGTAGATGACATTTTCATTAGTTTTATCATCACTGTTATGATTTCAACCTCTTCCTTATCTTCCAAGGCCTTTTCAATCAATATTTGGTTCTTCCAAGTATTTCCCTCTCCAGGAAGCCCTCTGGGAACTTTCTATGCTCAGAATGACACTTTCTTCAATTCCTTCATTCAGACCAGTGCTGCTATTGAACCTTGCTATGTATGTTGTAGCTTCTGACATTTCTGGAAACAGAAAATAAGTCCTTCTTCTGCTTAGTATTGCTAGCACTCAGCATGTTGTGCAGCACATAGAAAGTAAACAAGAAGTGGCCCTTAAAAGAATCTTAACATTTATACTCTTGCCATCAGCTTAAGAGTATGTGCCACATTCCCAATCTGCAGTAAGAATATCACAACTATTAAATCCATAGTTCATGGACTTAAAATCAACTGCATTTATGGGCACCTGAGTGGCTCAGTCAGTTGAGCATCCAGCTCTTGATTTCAACTCAGGTCATGATCTCAGGGTTGTAAGACTAAGCCCTGCATAGGCTCGGATCCGTCTGTTGATGGTCATGGAGCCTACTTGAGGTTCTCTCTCTCCCTCTCCTGCCCCTCCCCACACACTCTCTCTTTCTCTCTAAAAAAATAAATAAAAAAATAAAAATAAAATAAAATGCATTTGAAGGAAATTTCCTTCTAGAAGGAAATTGTAAGCTTGATGATTAGAACATGCTGATCTTCTTCATTGCTATTTCAACGTTTGGCAGATGGCAGGTATTTAACAAATATGTTCTGAAAAGATGGATAGCTGGATGGATGGGTGGATGGATGGATGGATGGATGGATGGATGGATGAATGGATGGATGGGTGGGTGGAGAACTGAAGAAATCTTACAGGACCAAGAATGCTAGAAATCTCTTAACACAGAGTCTCTCCAAGACACTGCTGCTGATACTTCTCTCTGGGAATCTTTACAATGACCTCATACTAAGAATTACTAGAAGCCTCTTCTATGCACTTATTTTTGAAGGGCGCTCAGTAGCCTCAGGGAAGAGATAAACCTCAATCGAACGTATTGACCAAGAGGGAGGATCTCTGGGTTTTAATGTCAACTTTACCATGAATTAGCTACCGACCTTCTGTGGTGTTTCAGCTCCGTAATTCCCTTTCATGGCAGGCACTACCTCTACTTACTCAGACGGGGCTGCCTGGAGCGAGGTATTCGTAACACTTCTGAAGTGGGGCTCCAAAGAAAAGGATAGGTGTGGATTAGCAATGCCTGCCACGTATACTAGAAGGAGGTGTGTTGGTGCACAGAGTTGCCACCCCTGGACTCAGTGATCCTCCACAGTTGCTTCTAAGGCCCGCTCAACTCTGATTTCTCTGTATCATCTCATGGCTCTTTGTGTCTATGGAAAGTGCTGAGAAGCTGAGCCAAACGTTTCCCGTCAGGAGCAATGTCTTAAAAGACTAAACCACAAGCAGCCTCTTCTGGAGAAATCTCTGGCAGAGCATCATGGACAACCATCCCAGTAGCAGCACTGCCTCTTGGCCAGGGTACTGACCTCCCAGAAAAGAGCTCCACCCTAGGCTCACAGATTTGCTTTTCTTGCTACTGAATGAGAATACACCAGGAGGAAAACCAGGGCCGTAGCCTCAGCCTCCTCACCCCCCTATGAATTTCTAGTATCCCTGTCACTTAACAAACTGAAGCACTAACAATGATACATTTCCAAGGAAAAAGCACCAGTGGACAAGAGGGGACGCTCCCATATTCCCTTATGAATCTCTCATCCGTCAGAGACTAGCCTTCTGCTAACTGCCCTCTCTAAACGAAGGACACAAACCATCACACAATAATGAGACACACAGATTACTGAGGTCTCTCCCCTGTTAGGCACTGTCCTAAATATTCTCATAATAATGAAATGACATAATTATCACTTAATCTCATTTTCTCCCACTTGCAGTGGAAAGCACTTTATTGCCGGGTTGCTATTAGTGTCACTGTTTTGCAAACAAGAAAGTTGAGGCCCAGAGAGGCAATGCTACATATCCAAGGTCATAGATACTAGATGGAACCATATGAAGTTGCCTTCTACCTAACGATTTTCGACCTACAAAACTGGCAGTTCCGTAAGGTTCCAACTGACAGCAAGTGGCAGAACAAGGGTTCAATATAGTATTTGACTGATTCTAGAACAGATCTTTTCAAACACTGTGCAGATTCTCCCTGGATAATTAATTTAGCGTTTATCATTCTTCCCTGTAATGATCTGTTGACACGTCTGTTTCCTTTACTGGACCATGAACTCAATGAGAGCAAGAATTATCCACCACGGGTCTCTGAGACACCTTAATGTCCCTTGGGCTATCTTGGCCTTCATTCAATTCATCTCTGTTGAATGCAAGAATGAGTAATTTTTCGAATGAATTAATTCTCAGGCCTCTGGGATGATGGCTGGCCCCAGTAGCATCCGAATTGGGCACCAATGAAGCCACCGTGCTACATGAATGGATAAATGCTTTTCAATGCCAGGATTCAAACACCTAGGGCTTAGAGGTGCTTTGGTTTGGCAGTCAGAGTTCTCTTAATTCTTTTAAGACAGGTTGTGCTGGCCTCACTCAACTGTAAGGATCAGATGTCCTCGGAAAAAATCCACACTTAAGGCTGTTTCCTGGCTCCTCTCTCTTCCTGACACATTCCAAGAAGGAATTTATGGATGTTGGGAAGGACAAGGGGTGAAGAATTTCTAGAACCTTTAAGAACGCCCATGTAAGCACCTCCGTGCTTAAATGACTGTGTGCGATAAAATTCTCTTGCTTGTAAGCAAGAAGAAAAATTTGGTGTGAGCTGCCTCTTGTGTTGCCAAAATACAGTGGAAAGAGATTCATCGGCATTTCTAAACAGTAGGAATCCTCCTCGCTGCCCCCAACCTAGGATATTTCATGTGCGTGCCTCAGTCAACAAGATAGATATATTCTGGGAGCCACTAAAAATGAAGTCATAAGTAACTAATTCTGAAATATGATTCTAACCAGTTGGAAATTTTATCTTTATCTAAAAATGAAATTGTTTATTCTCCAGCTGTGACCAGGAAAAAATTCAAAGATTGTTGATTCCTTCATCCAGCAAAGGTCTTTGTCCTATGGGGAAGTGCTTAAAAATAACTGATAGTTTATGTCATGCTGCTTCCAAAAGGTTAGCTACCAAACAGCATTTCTTGGGGTTGGGGTCAGGGCAGATCTGATAAACAGACAAGAGGCACCTTAAAGTATGAAATTATTAACCAGAAAGTCCTTAGGATATGGCTGCCATGATCCTGACCCTGCTTCCCTCACCTGTTAAATGAAGGGTTGCCTCAGAGTAATGTTCTGAATAAAAATCTATAATGCCAAGGCCTGGAAAATGAAGGTCTGGAAAATGATCCTACATTGGCAACATCTAGCTCCAAAGAAGATGAACCAAGAACTAATTTTTATCTAGCAACAGTAATGAAGTCCTAACATTTTAAGGCCCTCCCCCACTTAAAAAAAAAATAAAAAAGGCTTCAGGACCATTATTTTTATCTTTTGAAACTTGGAAGGGGGACCCATAAATATGCCAGGTATTTGGAGACCAGGGACTAAAGACAAAATCCCATGTTCCATGTAAGCCTCTCCACAGAGGACACTGAGCAGTTAGACACCTATCCTTAGAGAGCTACAACCATTGCTTACTGGGCTCGGTGCCAGCCCTTCTCGTTGGCCTTTCATGTATTCTTTTTCCTCACTATGGCTCTACCAACTCTGTGTTCTCTCCTTTCTGCTCCCCTGCATGTCTTGGACACCCCAGTAGGCCTCTTCAGTATTCCACCCACATCACCCTACCTCTGCCTCTAGCAGAGAGCCACAAAGGGGAGCATTTGTCATCTTCTTTATTCTTATCAGTCATGCATTCCAAGTCCCTTGCTTCTCTCTGGTCCCTTTCTAGGCTTCCACAGGTTTTGCAGGCTGCCCACCCACTGCCGTCGTATCCCTCTGCTTTTCAAAACTGCCATCCATCTTTCAGGTCCATCTCAAATGGCACCTCTTTCAAAGTATTTTTCTTAAGCCCGCCAAAAGAATGCAGCCTCCCTCCACTTTATAGACTGAGACTCCCTCCACATGCATAGACTGAGGTTGGCCAATCTCTCTTGTTATCTATTATATTATTATTATTATTATTATTATTATTATTATTATTATTGATGTATCTCACTGGTTCTCCCATCTCTTGTAGATGCAAAGTTTTCTTTCTGATCCATTCTCTATTTGACCAGTGTTATTATAGCTTCTATTATTAGCCACCATATATAAAGCACCTACTGTATACCAGACACTATGCTAGTAGCTTAACATATATCTCACTTCATTCCATTCTCCCAAAGCACCATGACATAGACATATGTATAGCCATGTATAGGGAACCACATGATAAGTGAGACTTAGGGGGTAGTGAATGGCCACGAGAAGCGCCTACTAAGTGGAAGAGCTGGTTCCTAACTTAGATCGGTTTCTCTCTGAAGACCAGGCTCTTTCTCCCACACCCAGCTGCTTCATCAACCATAGAATGGTTTATATTGCTGAAGTAAATGGACTGAGTCCTCTCAAAAACTCTGGAGCAGAGTAGTATAGGGTCAACAGAAAGAGAACCATAACTTATCTTTGACGAGTTCTACTAGCTTGCAAGAGAAGGGTGGAGCAGAGCAGGCCAAGATGTCAAGCATGGCCAGAGTGGTCCCTGGAGTAGTTTATCTTTGGTTTGATTTAAGAAGAAGAAACTCACAGAGAACTTGAGGCTCTAAAGTATGCAGATAGAGAAGAAGAAGAAAGAAAAGAAAGAAAGAAAGAAAGAAAGAGAAAAAGAAAGAAAGAAAGAAGAAAGAAAGAAAGAAAGAAAGAAAGAAAGAAAGAGAGAAAGAGAGAAAGAGAGAAAGAGAAAGAGAAAGAGAATTTCCTATCCCAAGGGTAGAATGGAGGATAGAGGGATAGAGGAGAAAGATACTGGTCTGGGGCGAGGCGCATGTCTCTTCAGATTTGAAGAGGACAATAGCCAGAAAGACCATTTCTCACTTGTATCTGGATATGTTTGAATATGTAAGGTCCAAAAACGTAATGGAAATTACACTGCACATGCCTATTTGCTTAGTTTAGCTGAGTTACCACACAGACGCCATCTTCTCATGCTTGTCTCCTGGCACCTGTGCCTGAGGTACTCACCCATTTTCATTAGACAGGACACTTAGCAACATCATACAGATTCTCTGAGCTTCAGCTTCCTTGTCTGTACCACGGGTTTAATATCACCAAGCAGTGAAAATTAACAGGACAGGAAACAAATGTTGGAGAGGATGTGGAGCAAGGGGAACCCTCCTGCACTGTGGGTGGGAATGTGAACTGGGGCAGCCACTCTGGAAACTGTGTGGAGGTTCCTCAAAGAGTTAAAAATAGACCTGCCCTACGACCCAGCAATTGCACTGCTGGGGATTTACCCCAAAGATTCAGATGCAATGAAACGTGGGGACACCTGCACCCCGATGTTTCTAGCAGCAATGTCCACAATAGCCAAACTGTGGAAGGAGCCTCGGTGTCCATCGAAAGATGATGGATAAAGATGTGGTCTATGTATACAGTGGGATATTCCTCAGCCATTAGAAACGACAAATACCCACCATTTGCTTCGACGTAGATGGAACTGGAGGGTATTATGCTGAGTGAAATAAGTCAATCGGAGAGGGACAAACAGTGTATGGTCTCCTTCATTTGGGGAATATAAAAATTAGTGAAAGGGAATAAAGGGAAAGGAGAGAAAATGGGGGAAAATATCAGTGAGGGTGACAAAACATGAGAGACTCCTAACTCTGGGAAACAAACAAGGGGTAGTGGAAAGGGAGTTGGGTGGGGGGTTGGGGTGACTGGGTGATGGGCACTGAGAAGGGCACTCGATGGGATGAGCACTGGGTGTTATGCTATAGGTTGGCAAATTGAACTCCAATAAAAAAAAAATTAAAAATCATCAAGCAGCCCTCTAAACATATCCTGCACAATAGAGCTTCCTGCGACAATGGAACTGTTCTTTATCCACTGATGTTATAGTCCCTGGCCACATGCCACTATAAAACACGTGGATGATGAGTATTACCATGGAGAATGGAAATTTTAATTATGTTTCATTTTAATTCATTTTAATTTTAGCAACCACCTGTGACTAGTGGCTGCCATATTGGACACAGCAACTCTAGACCAATTAATTCCACGTTTTCTACCTCTTCTTGAACCTTCTATCTCGTGGGGAAATGCTTATGGTATTTTTTTTCTCTCCCGATTAATTTTTGTTTTGAGAAATTAATAGGGAGGGAGGGAGGGACCTAAAGGGTCTCACAAAAATAAAGTACAGCAGTTCCTTTGGACCTGAAAATTGCTTTTGGTAAAGATACAAAGCAAAGTCTCATCTGTGCATGTACTTTTCTGCACTCAGAATATATGCTTAGACAGGATGAAGAGCAGGGCAACATGCAAAGTTTGGAAATAGCCCATTTGTCCCAAATGTGTAGCCCCAACAATCTATGTATTGAGCCAATTCGGAAGCTGTGTCTCTTCCTGCTCTTCTCCTTTGCAAACACTAATGCTCACTAGATCCTTTAATCTTGTTGTAAAATGTAGGTAGACCTGGATCTACATCTGCATCTGTATCTTCCAGAGCCTATTTGTCTGGGAACTCCGAAAGAGAAATCTCTACTTCGCAGCAGAACTCTTATCCTTTCTTTAAAAACAGATCTGCACACGCCAAGGTAGATTTCAAGAGTTGGGAGAAAGAAAATTCCAGGCAAAATATTCACTGAAGATCATACTTTTCGCCACAAAAGCTTCTCTTTGATGAGCTCTTGTTGCTGACAAAGGATGTCATGCCCTTTTCACAACAAATCTCTCCTGAGAATCCCTGTATCACATTCAAATGATGATGTGTCTCTGGTTTAGGATACTAGGTAATATTTTACCCAAGAAAGAGAAAGTTGAACAGTGACTGGAACCCAAGATAGTTTGTCTACGGAAGTTGTGTTTTTCCACACTAGTCTACATTCCAGTGCCTTGGACCGTGCTATAGTCTCTCAAAGAAGCCCTTTCTGCTGGAGAGTTCCAAGTAGAAAAATATTTCTCCGGTTGTGCTGAAATTTGCCTTCTTGTAACCAACCCCCCTCCCCACCCCGCAACATCAACATGCATCAGCGCTTGTTCTGTCCTTTGAGAGGACAAGGGACCAGCCAGTTCTGGCTTCCCTAGGATATTTACATGGCCATCCTGTCCCTCTCAACCCTGGCTTTTGCAACTACAGGATAAACACACACGGTCCACACTCATTCCTCCTACAAGATATTTTCCAGACCTTCTATCACCTGATCACCTCCTATAAAGATAAGAATCTGTTTGTGCTTTTTTAAAGAGTCTTTATAGACTAAGTCTTTCATTCTGAAATTTTAAAAGCCCTACCACCAGGACATGACCCTTCACATCTGACCTAAAGATCGCAAACTACAATCTAAAGTAATTACCCCTAGTTCTATCCTCAAAGGAGACATTAAACAGCCAGTTGTCTGCGTGAGAATATTTTACATTTTTAAAGGTTATTATTTGCTCATTATCTTTTTCCTCTCTGGCATAAATATTTCCAGCTCTAGAAAATCTATCTTTATAAAGTTTACCTCCTCCCCCATCAGCAATTTCTACAGTGCCTCTTTCATCTAGATCCAGGTTGCTACAGAGCTTAGGACAGGACTCAATGTGGAGTCAAGCTCAAGCTTAAGCAGAGAGAAACTATTGACCTGGGCTCATGCTTCATTTTGTTCCTCGTTGTGCAACACAATAGCAGCTACTCTCTAATGAGTGCCTACTATGGGCCCTACCCCATGCTGGGCGCTTTCTGTACTGATTTCTAATCCATAATTCCCCTTGGAAAGGCTTCAACTCATATTTACAAATAAGGTCATGGTTAGAGAGGATAAGTAGCTTGTCAAAGTCACAGAGCTCGTGAGTGGCATGGAACCCAGGTGTGGGTAGCTCCGAAGCCCGGGCACTTTCCTCTGTGCTGAAGATGTAATGGGTCTTTTCCAAAGGGCAAAAAATATCCACCTGCCCTCAGACCACCCTGAGCCAATGGGAAATACACAACCCGCAAGAAACACATTTCCTTCCTCCAAACAATGCAGCGTTTGGCTGTGCCAGGGCACGTCTCTTAAATACGCAGTGAAAAATCCTCACTCAACCCGTACTCTGGTCATTATTACCCTAGACTCATTGCCTCAGAGTCTCAACCAGCAACTCTAATGGCCTTTTAGATGGAAATTTAAGTCATTTAGCAACACACAAAAAAGTGTTGGATAGAAATCCAAAAGCATTTCAGGCTTGGCCTGTGGCCCTTCCTCATAAAAAAAAAAAAAAAAAAGGAAAAAGAAAAAGAAAAAGCTAAGAATTGATGGGAAGAGGGTGGAAGGAAGGACTTTGTGGAAGGCAAAGAGAGTTAAAGTGATTGCAATAGAGTGTGCAATTAATGAATATTTGTCCAGTAAACAAATAAGATGGGCTATGCTGTTTTAAAAGAAAAGAACTTGCCAAGTTTCTCTTCATAATAATTTTTATTCAATGGGCTGGTCTACATCACAGATCCACACATTCTTATTTAGGAAACTAATTTGAATAAGAAAGCATACTCAAAAGAAGTGTTTGTTTCCTTTTCTTGCTGCTGTTGTTTTGGGGTTTTGTTTGTTTTTGCCTAACCAGGGAGTGGATGCCCTAAGTAGATGTTACATGGATAACTAGTAAAAATATCAAGTATGAATATAATTAGGATGTGATGAGGATGTGTGGATAGGAAGTTCTTGATTAAATGCATAGCTGGTGCGTTCTAAGTCCCCAGATCCCTGCTCAGTCCTACAGAAATGCTTCTCGGTTCTGTTTTCCCTGCCATAATCCCTCTCCAGAGTTCACAAAGACGTTCTGTTGTTGTGCAGGAGGCAATCACATGGATCATATTGATGCATTCTATCATTGGAATAAGATCTTTCTGGAAAAAAAGAACCCCTATAGGATACGCATTCTAAATACTGCATCTAATTGACATATGTAGCTAACTCTGAATGAGCAAGTGTAAAAATAATAGCAAGGGCATAGAAAAATACCAATTTGGGAAATGATTGATTAAAAACTGAATATGGGGGGATCCGTGGGTAGCTAAGCAGTTCAGCATCTACCTTTGGCCCAGGGCGTGATCCTGGAGTCCCGGGATCGAGTCTCGTGTCGGGCTCCCTGCATGGAGCCTGCTTCTCCCTCTGCCTGTGTCTCTGCCTCTCTCTCTCTCTCTCTCTCTCTCTCTCCCTCTTTCTCTCTCTCTGTGTGTGTCTCTCATGAATAAATAAACAAAATCTTTCAAAAAAAAAAAAGAGGAGTATGAATGATTTCATTTCCTGTATATATCATTCTCACATGCATCCAGAGCATCTTTAGGTCAATATTATAACCACCTAAGGTTTAACCGTGTCTTCCTATCTACCCAATAATTTCTCAACCACTTTTGACAACAGCCCTTTCTTCTGCTGCCCTGATTGTCCGTACTAATAAATAGTCATAAGACAGATGAATAAGGCAATTTAGTGAAGTCAGTACTGCCTCACAGTAGCATAATCTCCTCCGTACTTTGTTGGCATCTAACCTTTCACTCTTTAAGGCTCAGTTTAAATTCTGTCCTTCCTGACCACCATTATTTTGACAATTCTTTTCATTTTTATCCCAAATTCCATAACCAGCTGTACTCTATACCACAAAATCAGCAATTTGCATTCCATCCTGCTTAGTTCCTTAAGTACTGAATGTGTGATTCCATTTTATTTATAATTCTATTGTTAAGGCCTCTGAGGGTAGGCACTTGGTCTTATGTTTATTTTAACCCCCACAGAGCTCTGATTATTGTGGAAAAATCAGTGTATTAGTCTGTTTGGGCTATTATAACAAACATACCACAGACTCTTATTTTGGCTTGAACAACAACAATTTATTTTTGCATGTTCTACAGGATAGAAGTCCCAAATCAAGTGCTGGGAAATTCAGTTCTGGTGAGGCCTCTCTTCTTGGCTTGCAGATGGCTGCCCTCTTACTGTGTCCTCACATGACCTTTCCTTCATGCACAAGCAGAGAGAGAGAGAGAAAGAGGGAGATTTCTGTCATGGGGTGACTCTTCCCCTCCTAACAAGGACACTGGCACTAACAGATTAAGGACCCACCCTTATGACCTCACTTAAACTTAAATACCTCTCTACAGGCCTTATCACCAGATATAGTCACATGAGAGGTTAGAGCTTCAATATATGAATGTTGGGGGAGGAGAGGACAGGATTCAGCCCATAACACGCAGTGACAATTGTAGAAGTACTTGGAGATCAGAGAACACACCAAAGAGGCTCACGGACATTCTTTCTGAGCCATCTCCTACCCTCCATCATAGTTGGGACTACTGGTTTAGAAACCTTCTATCAGATTTTCCAAAAAAAAACCTGACTTTTTAAGGTTTTAGAAATAAAGCAAGGAGAAGGGAAACCGAGGCTCAAAGAGGTAGAGTACTAGTCCAACGGCCACCTAACAGTTAAGGAGCTGGGCTGGAATTAAAGTTCACCGTGCCTTCTAAGCATGTTCATCATTTGAGGCTCTGCCTCCCAGTGCAGAGAGAGGAACCAACTGAACATCTATTGTGCCTACAGCCTCATATCACTACAGTGACTCACTCAGTGGGCTCACCAAGCAAATACTGAAGGGATTCATAAATACAGGAAAGATTTCTACTTAGTCTTTACTTCTATCATTTTAACCCCAACATTAGTCATTCGTTGTACGGAAAGAGAAATAGGAGAAAGAAAAGCTGTATGTCTTAGACCTAGAGCTGAGATCCAAATCCAGGTCTGGTCTGTACTATTCCAAAGTTTTGCTCCTTTCTCTATTCCCTGCTGTCTCCGTGTACTTCTGGAAAGTGAAAAGTGAGCGAAATCATCCCTTGGAGATGGTAATATTCTTTTAGAGACCAGTTTGCATCAACACCCCAGGGACGGAACATCAGAATTCCCTGGGAATTACGATACTCAGTAGATTCCGTGAGCATTAGATACTAACAAGCGTATTGTTTTCCCCCACCTTCTTGTAGAGGGGAGTTCTTCAAGAAGAGCACGAACAAGCTGATCTGGGTTCTACTCTGTGCTTCCACGTCCCCACATCTGCCTGAGACTGAGACACCCCAGGATCAAGAACGCAGAAAGCCCCAGCCAAACCCACCTCCACCATGGGGGCCGCGACTCGGCTGTTGGCAGGCATCCTCCTAGCTTTGCTCACCCTCACAACCGAAGGTGGGGTCCTCAAGAGAGTCATCCGGCACAAGCGAGAGAGTGGAGTGAATGTCACTCTGCCCGAGGAACACCAGCCAGTGGTGTTTAACCACGTCTACAACATCAAGCTGCCCGTAGGTTCCCAATGCTCGGTGGACCTGGAGTCAGCCAGTGGGGAGAAAGAGCTGGCCCCACCTTCAGAGCCCAGCGAGAGCTTCCAGGAGCACACGGTCGATGGGGAAAACCAAATTGTCTTCACACACCGCATCAACATCCCCCGCCGGGCCTGTGGTTGCGCGGCAGCTCCTGATGTCAAGGAGCTTCTGAGCAGATTGGAGGAGCTGGAGAATCTTGTGTCTTCCCTGCGGGAGCAGTGCACCACGGGAGCTGGCTGCTGTCTCCAGCCTGCCGAAGGTACACCCAGCCCCTCACTGCCCAGATGGGAGAAGTGATGAGCATGGCCAGATCCGTCACTTTGATTCCAAAGCACCTTCCCTGGGGACTGGCCTCACAAAGTGTTCATTGAGAAGAGATTTTATGGTCAAATAAATGTGGAGAATGTAACCATCTCCACTCTGCTCTTGGAGAACCTTAATGACAAATGCTTCTCAGAGGAGTTTCTAGGCCCCTGAGAAGTCTCTTGCTCGGAAAAAACCTTGTTTCACTTTAATGACCGGTTTCTAACACCTATTTGACCATGAGATCTACACATTCTCTATCCCAAAACCTATGGGCACATTATGAAATTCCTGACCCCAGATCACTCTCTGAAAAGTGCTCATCTATGGCCCTATCACTTCATTGTCCCAGCAGGAAAACTAAGACCCAGAGGAGGGTAGGATGCCTCATGGTCCTGCCACAAGTGGCCGAGTTAGGACTTGAACCACAATCTCCCACACCCTGGTGTTCGCACAAAGACACAGAGCTGCCTGTGGTCGTACAAAGTCTGGAAACTGGAAAAAATGTTCCAGTTTAAAGGCACCAACAACCACGATCACAATATGCATTGAGCCCTCTTTGTGCATCAGGTGCTGTCATTCTTTACCTCATTGAACCCTTCCAACAACCCTTTGAGATAAGGTTTAATACTCCCATTCTACAGATCTAACAGCTGAGACTCAAAGAAGTTAACCAACTGGCACATCATGACAAACCAGGGTAATGAGAGAGAGGAACTCTGAATGCCCCGGAGCTCACGCACCGCACCCCCCTCCCCCACCGTAATAGCCTGTATCCATTGGGTCCTTTTTTCAGAGATTTTGCCACTTTAGAATTATCTTCATCTTCACTGCCTAGAGTTAGGGCTATGGGAGTTTTGTCAGCTTCAAATCAGAGCTGAACATCTTTATTTCTGCCACCCTGAAAGAATGACCAGAAAGCACTTTGATAAGTTCCTTCAAGAGTAGACCTAGTCCCCGTAAGCGGAGGGGACTATAGGACATGCTCTAAGTTTCCAGGGGAGGGGGGAAAAGTTTCTTTAGGCACAAATTACTTTATCTTCCACTTTCATCATCTGCCTGGCAAAAAGCAGATGAGGTCACACAATACGGTGAATGCTAAAGAATGGGTTGAAGTCATCGTTTAGTGTGGTGCTGCCCAATAGGAATATAACGTGAGCCAGATATGTATTCCTGACTTTCCCGGTAGTCACATTAAAGAAATTAAAAAAGGAACAGGTGAAAATAGTTTTTAATCAACTATTTTATTTAACTGAGTGTAACCAAATTATCCAATTTTCCGGCCTGGAATCAACACAAAAATTGTTAATGGCCATTTTGCATTCCTTTCTTTAAACTAAGTCTTTGAAAGGCCGTATGTATTATCATGTGCAGCAAATCTCAGTTCAGACTAGCCACGATCCAGTTGTTTCCTACTAGCCTCATGTGCCCAGTGGCTACCCTACATGAAAACGTATGTTTAGATTCTCACCTTTCAAACTATTTGTTCTAATGGCCTTCTTCCCTGCTGTGAGGAAGGAGAAAAAACATATTAATGCGACTGTATTTGGGTGCAGAGAAAATGGAGTGAGCTTTGTTTCCTCTCCTTGGCTCCATGGAGACTACACCAGTCACTCCTGCAAGCTGAGCCAAGACGTTTTGTAGACTTCAAAGAGCTGGAATCATGTCAACCCCGACCATGTCTTTCTCAGATTAACCCACCACTGCAGCCTTCAGGATGAGGAGGAAAAAAGATAGATAGACGCACATGAGTGCTATGGGGGCACTCATAGTGCCCTAGTGACAGAAGGAGAAAGCCATTCCTGAGCTGCCTCATTTCAGTTACGGAAAATTAGAAAGTTTGGTCACGTCATAAACCCACATACTGACTTGAGTCAGCCCCCCCCCCCAAAAAAAAATCCAACTCTGCAAGAGAAAATCACAATGAGAACAACAGTAGGTCTGTGGTGTCCTCGCTTAACCCTGATACACCGCAGGAAACTAGGCTATTGGTCTCACTTGACCGATGAAGAAGCTGATCTCCAGAGCATCTAACTCCCTTTCCAAATGCAGCACAGCTCCCGAGCCAGATCAGAACTGAGCTCAGATCAACAAATATTTCTTGTGTGAAACAATTGTTCTCTTAATGTGTCTGACCTTGGCTAGGTGCAGGAGGAATCACATAGCCCAGCATAACACATTCCACGAGGCAATGATTTGTGATCCCTGGGGTCATGGGAATACTTGAAAATTTGATAAAAACTATGGATCCCCTCCAGGGTTGGGGGTAGGGGGGTGCAGACACACACACACACACACACACACACAGAGCTACACACATAAGTACACAATCTTTGCATGATTGTGCAGGTGAAGAATTCGTATCTCCACTAGTCAGATGTCTGTTCCCACCCATTCCGCGCACAAGGCAACCAGTTTTCGAGCCAGATAGAAACCTGAGGGTGCCACCGCCTTCTGCCTGAATTTGAATCTGGGTCTGGCAGGCAGTGCCAGGGAAAGCCGCAGCTTCTGCTCAGCTGCCCGCCTCTGCTCTGTCGTTGCAGGCCGCCTGGACACCAGGCCCTTGTGCAGCGGCCGCGGAAACTTCAGCACGGAAGGCTGTGGCTGTGTGTGTGAGCCGGGCTGGAAAGGCCCCAACTGCTCGGAGCCCGAATGTCCCGGCAACTGTCACCTGCGAGGCCAGTGCCTGGACGGCCAGTGCGTCTGCGACGAGGGTTTCACGGGGGAGGACTGCAGCCAGCTGGCCTGTCCCAGCGACTGCAACGACCAGGGCAAGTGCGTGAGCGGGGTCTGCGTGTGCTTCGAAGGGTACACGGGCGCCGACTGCGGCGACGAGGTGTGCCCGGTGCCCTGCAACGAGGAGCACGGCAGGTGCGTGGAGGGCCGCTGCGTGTGCCAGGACGGCTTCGCGGGCGAGGACTGCAGCGAGCCCCTGTGCCTCAACAGCTGCCACAACCGCGGGCGGTGCGTGGAGAACGAGTGCGTGTGCGACGAGGGCTTCACGGGCGAGGACTGCAGCGAGCTCATCTGCCCCAACGACTGCTTCGACCGCGGCCGCTGCGTCAACGGCACCTGCTACTGCGAGCAGGGCTTCTCGGGCGAGGACTGCGGCCAGCTCAGCTGCCCCAACGCCTGCACGGGCCGCGGCCGCTGCGAGCAGGGCCAGTGCGTGTGCGAGCCGGGCTTCGCCGGGCCCGACTGCAGCGACAGGAGCTGCCCCAACGACTGCCACCACCGCGGCCGCTGCGTGCGCGGCAGGTGCGAGTGCGACGCCGGCTTCGGCGGGCCCGACTGCGGCCAGCTCCAGTGTCCCAGGGGCTGCAGCGGCCACGGCCACTGTGTCAACGGGCAGTGCGTGTGCGACGAGGGCCACACCGGGGAGGACTGCGGCCAGCTGCGGTGCCCCAACGACTGTCACAGCCGCGGCCGCTGCGTGCAGGGCCAGTGCGTGTGCGAGCCGGGCTTCCAGGGCTACGACTGCAGCGACATGAGCTGCCCCAACGACTGCCACCAGCACGGCCGCTGCGTGAACGGCATGTGTGTCTGCGACGACGGCTACACCGGGGAGGACTGCCGCGACCTGCGGTGCCCCAGGGACTGCAGCGACCGGGGCCGCTGCGTGGCCGGGCGGTGCGAGTGTGAGCACGGCTTCACGGGCCCCGACTGCGCCGACCTCGCGTGCCCCGCGGACTGCCACGGCCAGGGCCGCTGTGTGAACGGGCAGTGCGTGTGCCACGAGGGCTTCACGGGCGCCGCGTGCCAGGAGCGGAGGTGCCCCGGCGACTGTCAGGGCCGGGGCCGCTGCGAGGACGGTCGGTGCACCTGCCAGGAGGGCTTCACGGGCCCGGACTGCGGGCAGCGCTCATGCCCCAACGGCTGCAGCGGCTGGGGGCAGTGCGTGGAGGGCCGCTGCGTGTGCAGCGAGGGCCACGCCGGGGAGGACTGCGCCCAGGGTGAGTTGCTGCAGGAGCCCGCCCCGGGGCGGCCTGCACAGCCGCAGCGCATGACAGGTGCACGGGCCACCTGTCGCTGGGCCACCCACCGGAGGGCTCGGAGGCTCAGGGCTGTCGTGGAACTGTCCCAAGGCCACCCCTAGCTCGAGCACCTCGGAGCTGCTGTCCGAGTCTACCCCCCTGGTCTACACCAAGTGTAACCCCGAGGGCCCTGTGGTGAGGGAGATGAAAGGAAAACAGCCGTTTTGCTAGACATGAGCCTTCTGTCCTACTCCCCACTGACACCGAACCCCAAAGAACCTGAATCCCTCTGTCTGAATGGAAGCAGAAATTCAGCACAATTTGAACAGACAGTGAGATTACGTAAAACCGTTTTAAACGCACACCCAGCTAGAGAATAAAGGCCAGTGAATCACTTAGGAGGCAGGGAGGTCGTGACTAACTCTTAACTCAGTTTTTCATGACTATATTTGACCCCAGGGATTACGGGCTCCTGAAAGGAGCGCTATCCAGACAGCCCGGGCGCAGTACACAGTAAGCACTCACTAGACCCGGTGTGAGTGAAAATACAGCAAAGAATGACACTGCGGGCGTTCGGTGACAGTCCTGTTTGTGGTCCTCTCACCCACCCACACCATACCTGCTGTAATAGAGAATTTCCGCCCTGACTAAAGTGTGGTTGAAATGAATAAATAAATGTGGCTAATGTGCCCAAGGCAGGAAGCCTCGCTGGGAGGAGCGCCGGGCTAGCCGGGAGGAGGTGTGAGTCCCTAAGTTGATGAGATGAGCAAAGTTAGGCAAGTCCCTCAGCCTCGCTCACATCTAGGAAATGAAAGAATTGGACCAAATCAGTCCCAGGCCCCCTTCCAGCACACGAGGGGTGACCTTGAGTTCAGAGCAGGGAGCTGCACTCGGGCGGCCTGAAGCTGAGCTGAGGTCCAGAGAGTAGAAAACTCAGAGGGGCCAGGTCACAAGGAAAGCTGAAGGCCGCACTGGGGACTCAGGACTTGAGCCCGAAGGCCACCAAAGGTTGTCAGGTCGGGTCACAGCAGGAGGTCCTTGGTGAGTTTTTCATTTTAGGGAATGGGAGCTGGATTGCAGGGCTCTGTGATAGACAGTGGAAGGGACAAGTGAAGGGAAACAAAACGACAGCGAATCTTATAGGGGACCCGACTGACCCCACTGACCCCAGCCGTCCTTTCGTATTCCTGCCAGTGTCCCCTCCGAAAGACCTCATCGTGACAGAGGTGACGGAAGAGACCGTAAACCTGGCCTGGGACAATGAGATGCGGGTCACGGAGTACCTCGTCACCTACACACCCACCCACGAGGACGGCCTGGAGATGCAGTTCCGCGTGCCCGGGGACCAGACATCCACCACCATCCGGGAGCTGGAGCCCGGCGTGGAGTACTTCATCCGCGTGTTCGCCATCCTGGAAAACAAGAAGAGCATTCCCGTCAGCGCCCGAGTGGCCACTTGTGAGTGTGCAGAAGGCTCCCCCAGCCTCCGCAGCCTCCACTGCCCTTGGTTTGCCCAGGACACGACCCGCCCCCGCGACTTACTGCTTCACCTTTGCCCCCATAGCTGCGCGGCTGTCCTTCCATCGTTGCACCGATGAGGACCCCGGCATCCAGTCCAGCCCACTGAAACCTCCTTTAACGCAACCCCTCATCTACTACTTCATTCAACTCACAATAACCCTGTGAGATCGGGACAATTATTAACCCATTTTACGGATGAGAAAGCTGAGGCTGTAAGGTCAGCATCGCATCCCGCAATCAGACTGTTAATAAGTGCTGGAAGTGGGACTTCATCCCTGGCGGTCTGGTTGCAGGTTTATGCTCTTAACCACTCTACCAAGACCTTTCTAGGGTGCTCATTGTTCACATATCAAAAATAAATCAATAAAAAATAAAACAAAGAGTAGAAACATTAGGGTTCCAGTTACTCCTTTAAGAATCCAACTTCAGTACAATTAGCCTCATACCTAAAGAGCAAGTTGTGGCTAGAAACTGGTCCTTATTTTTGCTTAGTAAATATACCACGGGCCACCACGTATTGAACGTATGCCGTGGGCCAGGATCCATGCCCAGCGGTCTACAGGCAGCACATGGCTGAGTCTTCTCTACATTCCCTTACGTACCTCTTCCTCCTGAGCAAAGAAGCCGAGGCTTGGGGCGCTTCGTGCAACTTGTCCCCGCACACAAAACTTGCAGTGGCGGAGCTTAGATTCGAGCCCAAGTCTGGCTGATTCGAAACCCTGTGTTCACATGGCTCAACCCTGTGAAACTGCCAGTATTTACCCATATGGTGGGTCCTAATGCTAATTTTCATACTGCCTGGCAGTAAACAGCAACCCGGATGTGGTCAGAAATAGAATCCGGCTCTGACAGGGCTGGGGCACCCACCAGTGGGGCTTGGGGGAATCATCACTCTGTCACCACCACCACCCCAAATATGCAGCCATCCTTCCCTCTGTTCTTCCTGACAGACTTGCCGGCACCTGAAGGCCTAAAGTTCAAGTCCATCAAGGAGACGTCTGTGGAAGTGGAGTGGGATCCTCTGGACATTGCTTTTGAAACCTGGGAGATCATCTTCCGGAATATGGTAAGGAGCACAGAGGAGCAGGCATATTTGGCCTCGAGGATCTGAAAGACGGTCCCAGGGCTCTACAGACTCATATTGGCTTTATTTCCCTAGCTTCTGGGGGAGGACAGGGCTGTGGTTAGCCCCTGCATGTTTTCCCCTATATCTAAGGGGTTTCAAGAAGTCGGTAAGTGTAGCCCTGAGGGCTGTGAACTCAAGTAGATGTTAAGCCATCTCTGGGTCCCCTCTGCTCCTCATATTCTGGCAAATTTCTACTCAGAGGCAAAGAAGAGGAAAAATGACCTCTGTCTCCAGATGCCCCAGGCATATCTGAGGTTGAGCATCCTTTCTGTCTGGGCCTTAAAGCACAGAAGAGGCGAGGAATCAGGTTCCTGAGACCGAGCCCGGCCACTAACTCACTGGGTGCCTATGGGACAACCAGCCAACTTCTCTGATGCTTGCTTCTCGGTCTGTCATAGGAAGGATGGAATCTGTGGCTCTAGAGCTACTTTGGCTCTCACATTCTGTCCCTTGGCTGAAATGTCACAGGAGTGAGTAGAGAGGTTAGCAAGAGGGAGATGTCAACTCCAGAAGTGTCCTTATCATCTGTGTGTCCCCAGTACCTGCCACGCTGATCGGCAGCCCAGTGAGAGTTTAGCGAAGAAGTGGATGTGGAAGGAATGAGTCACAGAGAAGAAGAGGTTGGCACCTCCTTTAGGTCTTACCGAGGTCCTCCTGTCTTCCAGAATAAAGAAGATGAGGGAGAGATCACCAAAAGCCTGAGGAGGCCAGAGACCACATACCGGCAGACTGGCCTGGCGCCCGGGCAAGAGTATGAGATCTCTCTGCACATCGTGAAGAATAATACCCGGGGCCCAGGCCTGAAGAGGGTGACCACCACCCGTGAGTACCACCTTTAGTAGCGTAGACACTGTGACATAGCTGACTGTCCCCCATAGTGCCTCCGCTCGATAGCATTTCCTCTTGCATAGTTTCTGCATCAACCAGATTTTGCTACGTAAAAAAAAAAAAAAAAAAAAAAAAGCTTAAAACAATGATTTGTGGCTTAAAACAATGATTCTGCACATTGGTGATTTGGGGTTGGGCTCTGCTGGGCAACTCTGTTTGAGACCATGTTTTGCATGCTCACTTATGCATCTGTGGGGGTTGGGGGCTGGTCGGCCCTGGGTGGCCTCAACCAGGATGTGCCTTTCTGCTCTCTCAGCCTCCAGCCTGCTAGCCTGGGCCTGCTCACGTGACACTGTATCACTTTGTCAAAGCAAATCTCAAGGCCAGTCCAGACTTAAGGGGTGGGGAAGCAGACCCATCCCTTGATGAAAGGAGCCTCAAAGCGATTTCAAAGGGGGCACAGGGACAGGAAGATAGATAAGAGAGACCACTGTAAATAGCCCACCCCATCATCTAATACTCCAGTCCTGTGAAAGAGGTAGGACACATACTATAGCTGCTACTTTTCAAGAGTAGAAACTGAGGCTTTGGGAACCTAAATCACTCTAACAAAGACCACATGGTTAACAATGGGCTGCCACGAGGCCACAATTGTCAGTGAGCATCTAGACTTTCACCTCAGTTACCACTGGCATTGACTAGGAGCTGGTCTATGAAGAGTGTCCATCCCGTATCTCCAGTAGGAACATAAGTGTCACTCAATAATAAAGATGTCAGAACTTCTTGGAGGTAGATCAGAATTCGGCACTACTAGATCCCTTGGTGGGGGGGCGGGGGGGAAGAAAGTCTGAATTTGGGATCATTCTACCAAGAAGCAAAATCATAAACATCAATAAATAAATTTATTTTGCGCTGCCATTTGGGAAAACCTCTGTATCTCCTTCAGGATAGCGCATGTGCCAACTGTATAAGGAATTGATTCCTTTTGGCAAGAGTTGTCGGAAAAATTAAATCTGTTGACTAATGACAAGAAAGAACATCTTGCATTTAAATATTTGCACATTTTGCCTAGCTCAGAGCCAACTCCTAGATTGTCTCCTCTATAAGCAAGTGTTTTCCATCATTCTGACACCATCCCTCTGTGGTAGGTAGAGAGCGGTATCAACAGGAAAAAAATCATTAGATCACCAGAAAGGCAGAGAAAAGACCCAGTAAATGCTTACCTGCTGTAGAGAAGGCACACCAAAACTACACACACACACACACACACACACACACACCCAAAAAAAAACACCATTTCTTTTATCTGCCTCTTTCTTTTTAATCTAACTCTGGGGATTAGCTGCTTTATTCTTCATGTAGGACAAACATTCCAACACCTGAAGTTCCATAATCACATAAATATCAACACTAAGAGGCAGACACTTATGTGTTCATTTTGCTGGTAGCTGAACTTTATCCAGGTTTAAAGGTTAACCTTAAAGTTTGGGTAACAAAGCATTTTTGGCTCCTTCTCTCTTCTTATCTGTGTAAGACTGTATCATAACCATTTCTGGCACCTGGATGCTTTTGAGAGTCCTTTAAAGGAGCAAGAGCATGGGCTGTGGACCCAAACAGACCTGAGGGTGAATTCCAGCTTCATTGCTCACCATCACCTTGTGCAATTCTTTTTCTTTAATCCCATGACCTACCATCAGGAAAATGGGTTTATGGTGTCCTTGCGGGGTCATCATGAGAGTTAAGACATACACGACAAAGCATTGTGCTTGGCATGTAGTTGGCACACAGCAGTGCTAGTATCCTCTTATTCAAGGGTCTCAAGGGTCGCTGGGGGGGGTGAGGGGGAACATCAGTGAGCATGACTCAATCCCAACTTCTTACAAAACAGCTGCTAAGGCTAGTAGCAGGCGTGGTCTGGGTGCTTGCTAGCATCTGTAAGAACACAGGACAGGCAGGGTCACTGTTGAATTGTAGTTTTGTTTTCATTGTGTATCTTGTGGGCTCATTGTCCATAAGCTGAGACTGATGCGCTAACACTTAGAAGTCAAAAAATAGACTCTGCAGGTTTCTTATAATCAAATATGTCTTATCCCTCCTTCTCATTCTCCATATAACACTGAAGTTCCTTTCATCTGATATCATCTCCTCAACCAATGCTGAAAACACAAACTTAGCTATTTTTAAATTGAAGAAATAAAGAAA
This sequence comes from Vulpes lagopus, assembly GCF_018345385.1. Taxonomy (NCBI): domain Eukaryota; kingdom Metazoa; phylum Chordata; class Mammalia; order Carnivora; family Canidae; genus Vulpes; species Vulpes lagopus. Next base: position 63,640,949 of record NC_054830.1, read on the forward strand.
CATTGACTAACTGCCTAAATATCTTAATTTTAGGCATTTACCAAATGCTTGGTCTGTTTTAATGTTTGCATTAAAATTGTTTATATACTTAGAAAAAAAGAATTAAGACATAAATGACAAAGTCTGACACTCTGCTGGGAATTAAAAGGGGTCAAAGACCCACTCTCTAAATAAATGAATTTAGATCCCTATCTAAATTGAATAATACAGCTTGAATAAACTATAGAGAAATATGTTACAAAAGAGTGAAAAAAAGTGCATGAGGATTCTCTTATTTTTAATTGTGCTAAGACTATTTAGAATGAGATTTACTCTCTTCATGACTGTTGTCAGCTGCAGACACTGTGTTGTCCAGCACATCTCTAGAACTTACCGTACATAACTGAAACTTTATACTTCTTGGAGGAGGGTGTATGTGCTCCTCTGATTACAACAAGGGTCAAAGAGGACACGTAAGTGGGGTTTTGAGGGATGAATGAGAGATTTTTAGAGGGAGCAGGATCAATCTCAGGACGAAGACACAAAGGAACAGCAAGTGCAGAGGCCAAGAGGTGAGAAATAGTACGCCATGCCTGCCATCACAACACAACGGAACACACACAATACAACACGACAACATGAGGGCAGGTGGGGTGGGAGGAGGGCTGAGATGGAGGCACAAAGATAGCGAGACTTGGGACAGCGGTGACTTTCTGCCTGAATTCTTTCCTCGTAAGTAATTTTCCACACCTGGCCAAGGCAGGGATGGCCTCAATTGTGGGCTCCATAATTCTAATGGAGAAGTTACCAACCATCCAGGGAGTTTTGCCTAATTAAAAAGTCAGAGAGACTAAATCAATGTTTTGTTTTGTTTTTTTAAATGAAAAAGGCCCTTAGCATGTTTCTTCAACTCATGAGAACCATAGTGATAATAACAGGGCAAGGTGCATTTATCATGTAACTGCCATGCTCCAGGCTCTGTGCTAGGTGCTTTGCAAGCATTATCTCCTTTAATGTTCAGTAAAACAACAAACCCTGCAAGGTGGTTGTCATCATCTTTCTCTATAGCTTGTCAAATGGGAAATCAAGACTCAGAAAGACAAAATAAGGTCAGTTGGTCAGTATACACTGAACTCTCCAGAAATGCAGCTGGATGGTTGGTTGCAAGTCCCTCTCTGCTCAGCCCTTGATGCTGGCCCCAATCTCTGAAACTACTCTGTCATCTGCCTGTCACAGGCTTGGATGCCCCCAGCCAAATCGAGGTGAAAGATGTCACGGACACCACTGCTCTGATCACTTGGTTCAAGCCCCTGGCTGAGATTGACGGCATTGAACTCTCCTACGGAATCAAAGATGTGCCTGGTGACCGTACCACCATAGATCTCACACATGATGAGAACCAGTACTCCATTGGGAGCCTGAAGCCAGACACCGAGTATGAGGTGTCTCTCATCTCCCGTAGGGGTGACATGTCCAGCAACCCGGCCAAAGAGACCTTCACAACAGGTAACAGGCCTTCCCCTGTCAACAGCCAGGAAAGAAAGGATTGTGTCTTCCAGGCTCCTTTGACAGTAGGAAAATAGAAAGGGAGATTTCATTCCTTTAAATGTTTATTTTAAAATATTGTAGGAGTTAGACTTTAAAGGAAAAAAACTATACCCACATAACCTTCTAAAAAAAAAAAAAAAACAGCAGACATAGAAGATGCTGGTCTCACAATCTCAGACCAAAAAAGTGCTGATTAAAATAAAATTCAAATAAATATTTTCATAATGAAGTATAGTTTAATAAAGCATAGTGACAAAGACGCCTGTAACCTCTTAGCCTGTGGCATTCCTTTAAAAGTCCCAGAGTGTCAATCACTAATTCAATAAATATATTTTGGAGCTCAGTAAGCACCATATGAGTTATTAGAAATACAGTGATGGGCACAATAGACCAGTTCTTAACATTCACAGATCTTATTTATTTGTAAGTTTCTATATAGTTTTTTTAAGCATAAAATCTGAGGAGCTTGTGAATGACTAGAGTATCACATACATCAATAATAGGGAAAGGTAAAAAAATGAAATGAAATGAAATAATGGGGAAAGGTGCCAATATGTAGTATTTATTTAGATCTGTGCATCAAGTATTTGTGTGGGTGGGGACGATTTTGTCGTTTTGCTCCAATGGCAGGTGCCTTTCATGTCTCAGCTTGAATTGTCAGACTCCCAGTCTCCTGGGCACCTGTGTTTTCAATATAAATGTCCCTTCCTCTTCCAAATAGGCCTGGATGCTCCTAGAAATCTCCGTCGTGTCTCCCAGACAGACAACAGCATCACCCTGGAATGGAGGAATGGCAAGGCAGCTGTTGACAGTTACAGAATTAAGTACGCTCCCATCTCTGGAGGTGACCATGCCGAGGTCGAAGTCCCAAGGAGCCCGCAAGCCACCACCAAAACCACACTCACAGGTGAGCTCCACCTCCCAAATCCAGCTGACCCATCAGGAGGCATGTCCTTGTTTTGCAGCCCTTCACATAGAGAAAATAGTGCAATTCCCAGCTATCCCTCCCACTTGGACTTCAGGGAGACAGTCTGTAGAACATACCAGACAATGAGAAATCATAGCTTCCAGCAACAGGCAGCTCAGAGCTATTTTGATGATCCTTTGAAAGTCTTTCCAGTTTGGGGCTGACTATCCACCTGCATGTTCTCTCTTAGGTCTGAGGCCAGGAACTGAATATGGGATCGGAGTGTCTGCTGTGAAGGCAGACAAGGAGAGCGATCCAGCCACCATCAACGCGGCCACAGGTGAGGCACTCCTGGGTCCCCATAACCTCTGGGCTGGTGCTGGCAGATGTGCTGGGGCTCGGGAGGCAGAAAATGTACTTTGAAAGGAACAGTACATGCTCAGAGGAGAAAGGGACCCCTAGCATCATTTAGCCCAGATGTCTAATTCAAAAGTAACATAAGCACGCCGCATCTAAATGATTCTGAAGGGGAATGAGATTTTTTTTTTTTTAGGAGAAATTGGAACCAGATTTTATAAGAAACCTTTTAAGCTAGTAATCAGTACCATTTTTTAATAAACCATGAACAAATCAAAACATATCTGGGAGGTTTTCTCTTAGAAAACACCTGACTTTTATAGTATAACCTTGTTCTACAGATGATAAGTAGCAGGAACATAGTTTCAGACTATGGATAAGAGTCCACAGTCTTTACCCATTTCCATCCTGAAAATACTCTTTTTCATTTGCTCTTACCCATTACATCCTGAAGCTCCCGCCTCTGGATGAGGGTGGTGAGGAGCTGTATGATTTGAAGCCACTGATTCTTTCTTCAAGGTTTGCTTTGTTGTTGTTTTTCCACCTGGAAATTTTGTTAAAGAAAAGAAAACTCTTCCCTCTACTTCTCCACCAGTCTCCTCCTTACTTCCCCCAGGGACTGTGAAGAAAGAGGTCCAGTGTGCAAAGAGGATGTAGATCATGCCTCACAGGGCTTCCTCATTATGCAGGACCCAATGCTGAGCACTCGCGCACCTATTCTTTTTCATCTTTTTATTTTGAAGTAATTGTCAAGTCACATGCTGTTGTGAGAAATAATACAGAGAGATCCCCCTAAACCCTTTGCCCAGTTTCCTCCAAAGGTCAAAAACTGTGTAACCATAGAACAGTAGCACAACCAGGAAACTGACACTGATACCATCTATCAACTTTATGCACATTTCACAGTTTTACATGCATTCATTTTTGTATGTGTATGTATTTAGTTCTATGTGGTTCTATCATAAGCAGCCATCAATACAGTTAAGACACAGAATAGTTCCATCACTAGGGTCACTTTTGTCCCCTTTTTCATAGCTGTGGGCACCTCCCTCCTGCCCCCTCTCCCTAACCCTGGGCAATCCCTAATCTTTTCTTCATCTCTGTCATGTTGTTATTTCAAGAATGCTACATAGAAGGAATCACACATACAGTACGCAGCCTGCAGAGACTGGCTTTTTAACTCCACATAATTCTCTCAAGGTCCATTCAAATTGTTTCTTGTGTCAATAGTCAGTTCTTTCTTTTAGATGCTTTCAATCGAGTAGTATTCCATGGTATGCATACGCCTCCGTATTCTTTTTAATCTTCCAAAATTCCAACAAGGCACTGTACAACAGCACCTTAGAGAGGGGAAAACAGACTCAGAAGGAAAGCCACCTGCAGCCACATAGCCCCTGGATGGCAGAGCTGGAATGCAAGCTCCCAGCTCCCTTTCAGCCCCAGAAGCAGCCCTGCCTTCCAGCCTGAGAGGCGTGTTAATCTCCCTGCTTTCCTCCCAGACCTGGACGCACCCAAGGACCTTCGGGTGTCTGAAACTGCTGAGACCCACCTGACCCTACACTGGAGGAAGCCTTCAGCCAAGTTTGACCATTACCGCCTCAACTACAGCCTGCCCTCAGGCCAGCCAGTGGAGGTGAAGCTCCCCAGAGATACCACCTCCTATGACCTGAGAGGCCTGGAGCCTGGGAAGGGATACTCCATCCTCCTGACAGCAGAGAAGGGCAGGCACAAGAGCAAGCCTGCACGGCTAAATGCATCCACAGGTGAGGTCAGCCTCTGAGCTCCCTCCAGATCCTCTGTGGGGCCTAAGGTTCGCACACCCATAAGTCGGGCCATCTTCATAAGGGAAAGTCGGGGGGGGGGGGGGAAGAATGAACAACTTTCTCTACTTATGCATCTTCTACGGAGCACTTTGAAGGAAATATTCACTTACCATTTCCTCTCTCAGCTGACTCAGCAGTCTTCTTGCTGGGAAATCACTAGCATTTTTAAGATATTTCTTCCCAAGGGAACTGAAAGCATCAGGGTTTGTGTTTTTCTTTGGTGTTTGTTGTTGTTGTTGTTGTTGTTCTTCTTCTTCTTTTAAATTAATTAATTTTGTGCATTTTACAGAGTCTTTTAAATTGTTTCTTATATTTTGGCCCCCTTCATGAGACTAACAATTAATTTACTTTTCACTTTTTTTTTTTTTCAAGATGACCAAGATTTTGGTAAGGATGTTTTGATTATTTCCTGCTAAATGTTTTTTTAAGTTGACTTCTTATTTATTTATTTATGTTTAGTAATCTCTACACCCAACTTTGGGGCTCAAACTCATGACCCCAAGATCAAGAGTCGTGTACTCCACTGACTGAGCCAGCCAGGCACCCCTCCCGCTAAATGTTTTTGTTTCAGGTCTTTTGCTTCCCTCTAAGGTTACCTGAGAAGTTGCATATGATCCTTTGAGGCTTGCACAGCACCATCCTCGTTTTCTTTCCTCCTAGTCTTAAAGAAGCAAACTTGATTTTTCCATAACAGCTAAATCCTGATTGCCAGTGTTCCTTCTTCCTGATTATCCTATTCCTTGTACCTGCTGCCACAGTTCCTCAGTAGCCAAGTTGAAAAAATAATCAGGAAAAAAAAATTCATTCTTCCTATATGAAAAAATATGTGCACATATAACTGTGGCCCCAAACTATTCAAGAAGTATAGGTGGAAAATGTTAATTCTTCAGGGCTTGGCAAGTAATAGTCTTTCATTTAAATTTAATTAGTCTTTATTGAGGACCCACTGAATACATTTTAGTGTGCTGATATTTGAGGGGGAAGTGGGGGGTCACGTACTCGGCATTGTTATTTTTACTCATGTGTTCCCTGTCCGTGGGGAAGACTGGATAGTCAGAATGTCAGACAGAACAATGTCAAGGAAAGGGGGTGAATGGGAGAATCAGGGGCAGCCAGAGAAAGGGTCATGGCAGAGATGTTAGTCTTACACAATCTCAATAAGCAGGAAAGAGGTCATAATGATGGGCAAATTTGTAAATGCCTTGAGGAGTCTTTGTCATTTATGGGTACCTTCACCTGCAAAAAAACAGAGAACTCAAAAAATGTCACTTAACCAAAATGGGAGTTGATTTCTTCTCCTAAGGTAAATCTGAGACTAGGTGGTTCAGGTCTGGCATAGCAGTTCCAAGTTATCAGGGACTTAGGCTCCTTCTCTTTTTCTGTTCCACCATTCTTAGTGCTTGGTCCATTCCCAAGGTCACTTTCATGTCACAATATGGCTGCTGCAGTACAGCCTTCACGTCTCTGAATGAGGCAGCCAGAAGGAGGAAGAACCAAAACCAAGGAGTACCTCCTAGATGAGTCTTTCTGGAAACCTCACCATTGACTTCTGCTCATATTCATGGGCCACTCCAAGCTATAAGCAAGTTTAGGGAAAGTGGTCTGGTTCAGCTTGTTCCTGCCCACATAAAATTGTTGTTTATAAGGGAGAGAGAAGGGATATTTGGTAGACAAAGAGTAGCTTCTTTAGAAAGTCTAAGGTGAGCTCAAGTGGTCAATTGTATTGACTCTGCACACGTACTGCTTCCAACCCAGCTATGAGATGATCATCAAGGGTGATCTGGAGGGACAGTTGAATCCTAGATAAAGGAGGGGCAAGATAAACTCCAGAAGAAAAAAATCTACGGTAGAGATTTGAATGTTTCAGCTTTATAAACATGAGCTTGTCATAAGATGTCAAGGGACAGCAAATGAACCAGAAAAACAAGAGAGAAGGTATTTCTCTTCTTTTTCTACTTCCTCTCCTGCTCCTCTTCCTTCTCTCTCTCTCTCCCTCTCTCTTTTCACCTTTCCTTGAGTTTGACAAATGCTGTATCTGAATGTTTCCTATCTTTACTCAATCATTTTACCCTCTGGCCATAGCTAGGTTATCTCCTGTCTCCAGAGGGAAAGCCCCAGGCCTCAGCGGCTCAGGAAGATGAAAGCATTCAAGTGAACCACAAGCTGGAATTACTTGGTCTCTGACTAAGAGCCCAGTTTTGGCATCCCAAAGATTCAGTGGTTTCATTTCCCTAGCCATGAATCCTTCGTATGGTTTCATAAAAATCATGTTGTCTATTTAAAGACATCCTTCATTTCAGGAAAAAAAAATGTGCAGAGTCCCTTTTATTAGCTCTTCCTCTACAGTCTCCAGAATATTTTTCCCTATGGCTTTCTCCATGGAACAGCTTTATTTTATTAAAAGTGAGGTGGATGTTTCTTTCCTTCTCCTAAATTCTATCTTTTCAAGTCTTCAACATTTAGTTGACCAATAACGTTTACAACTGAGCTCTATGGGCTAAGTTCTATGGATACTAGATCAATTAGGCCCAGATTGTGCCTCCAGGGGACTTGTGGGTAAACATAGGAACAGACAACAACAGAACACTCTGCTTGCTAGAGTTAGGGGTACAGAGGGTAGAGCAGAAGTGCAGGATGACTTTTGGCATCAGGAAAGGCTTAAAATGGCAGGAAGCTTTTGCACAGACACATAAAGGCAAACAGGACTGTGTTGAGGAATATGGAAATAAGTCAAGTGTAGGCACTTAGCCTTATACGTATGGGGAAAAAATACATATGGAAAGAAAAAAAGAAACAGATAAAGTGGGAGCTCTTGGGCAAGTGTATCATGTGGCTGTGAGTCCTGAAATGTCAAAGGGCTATAGGTTCAAACCTCAAAAGAAAGGGGGTCCCGGTTCTGCATCGCTAGACTCTTCTTTTTCTTTTATTTTAAAGATTTATTTATTTATTTGAGAGAGAGAGTTCGACCAGGAGAGGCAGAGGGAGAGAGGGAGAGAAAATCTCGAGCAGACTCCACGTTGAACACAGAGCCCAATGCAGGGCTTCGTCTCATGAGCCTGAGATCATGAGCTGAGCTGAAACCAAGAGTTGGATGCTCAACCAACTGTGCCACCCAGGAAGCCCCATCCCTAGATTCTTAATAACAGAAGTCTGCAAAGTGCTGCTGATTATCCATGGGTTTTATGGAGGAAATGTGGAATTGGCTGTCCCCAAAGCATTTTTTCCCAGGGAATTCCACAGCTCTAGCCACGGAATTGAGCCAAAATGCAAACTTTTTCCTTCATGCAGAACCAAATTAAACATATGCATAAGCCAGCTGCCCATCTGACACCTGAAATAAAATCCAAAGACCCTACCGCAGCCTATATGGCCCTGCAGACTCTGGCCCTTCCAATCTCTCTGACCTCACTCCCGACTCTCGTCCTCTTGTTCCTTTCACCATGGTCCCCCTGGCCTTCTCGCTGTCCCTGAGTATTCCTAGCCTGCTCCTACCTTAGGTCATGTACACATGCTGTTCCTGCTGCGTAAATACCAGTCCTCTCCCAGTGGTTCATTGGCATCTGCTTCATTTCATTCAGCTGGAGTGTCCTCTCAGTAGACCTCTCTGGCCACCAGTCTTAAATGGTGTTCCCATCCTGATTTACCCCTTCATGCTACTCCAGAATTCTTCATGACAACTTACCTGGCCTGATGCTATTCAGTATTGGTTTATTTGCCTATGACCTGCCTCCTTCTACTGACCAGAATGTAAAGACTCTGTTGTGTCCCTTATTCAGGGCTGCATCCCCAGTGCCTTAGACACAGCCAAGCATGTGCTTCGTGAGCATTTGGGGACTCCCGCTGCACCAGAGGGGCAGTGTTTCCATTGAATCTCCTTGTTTTTTCCTTCTACCTCTACATTAACAGGCCAAATTCTCTCTCTGTAGGACAATGGGAAGGGAAGTTACTCTGCTGTCTTTAATTAAGCTTATTCTGGATAGAAAAGGAAGGAAAGAAAGGAGAGGGGAGACAGGAAAGGGAAGATGAAGGAAGGGAAGAGAAGGAGGGAGGGAGAAAGAAAGGAAGGAAGGAGAAAGAGAGACAAAGAGACAGAGAGAGGTAGAATGACATTAACGTTGAGGAAAATCAGTGTGTGCCAGGCATCTCTCCCACCCTGCACCCCTGCACCCCATTTGTATTCTGATAACTCAGTAACACTGCTATTAATTTGCTGTGAGCAGTAGGGACATGAAACAGTGAGAATATGTTAAACAAAAGGCCAATAAAGCATCTCTCCATACTTGCATAAGACTCAACAATGACAACCCAGTAATTCTCATGGGTTTGGGAAGCAGAAAGGTGGAAATTTGCTTATAGTCTGCAAGTAACAGAGAACATTCTGTTCTGATGCCATTTTGATTCATTCATGGAGCAAACTCGAATTTATTCAAATATTTAACCATCCAACAAATATTTATTGCTTAACTGCTATGGGTCAGGCAATGCTGGTGTATCTATAGATAGAACAGGAAGGCATACAATGATGCAAGTTGTGGGATCCCTGGGTGGCGCAGCAGTTTAGTGCCTGCCTTTGGCCCAGGACGTGATCCTGGAGACCCGGGATCGAATCCCACGTCAGGCTCCCGGTGCATGGAGCCTGCTTCTCCCTCTGCCCATGTCTCTGTCTCTGTCTCTGTCTCTGTCTCTGTCTCTCTCTCTCTCTGTGTGACTATCCTAAATAAATAAAAATAAAAATAAATGATGCACGTTGCAATGAGAAAGAGAGACCAAAACCAGAAATATAAGAATATAACTAGTCTGCTTTAAAGGGAAATGTGGGAAGCTTTGGGAGCAAAAACTTAAGTAACTATTCCAGACCTGAGCAAAGGGAAGGAAGGCTATCAGAGAAGGCTTTTTGGAAGAGGCTGAGTCCTCAAAGAGGAAAAGGAGAAAGGAAATGCAGAAGGGGGTTATGACATTTCCAGCAAGAGGGACAGCATGTGAGAAGCTCACAGGCGTGAGCAACTAACTTCATATTAGTGGAACACAAGCTGCCCAGTCCTGCTGTAGGATGGAGCAGGAGCACAGCAAGGTATGGGGTTGGAGACATTATCAGAAGCTATCTAAAAAGGGCAGTGAATATCATGCTAAGGGGCTTGGACTCAATAATTGACAGTTATAAAGAGTCACTGAAAAGTTTTAAAGCAGTCAAGGCTTTTAATTTTAATTCTCTTGACTTTACAAGATAAGATCAAAGCAATTAAATCTACCCTTTGGGATCCTCGGGCTTGAATTTGGCCGTCCACCTGCTGTGGGAGAATCACTCTCTCCCATTAGTGGACGCTGAAAGTGAATTCCTAATCAGCAAGCACTTGGTAACCACCATCTACAAGATGGTGGAAGATTTAAAGTTGGCAACATCTGAAGGCTGAGAGTTGGCACAGCCAGAAATTCCTCCAGGCCAGCTGGTCAACCCACCATGAGCATAGAAATGGGATTTCGAAATTCTGATTTCCCAGGCCCACTGGCATTGTTCAGAGGGTAGATGCCAGTGCACAGCTGTAAAAAAAAAGACAACAGCCTTTTCATAAAGAAATGCCAAGAAATGCAATGTGGAACTATACAGCGGAAACGCTGGGCTCTTGGGGCAGTAAGGCCACCAGCGTGTCACTTGCTGTTGAAATGTAGAGTCTGCATTTATGTGAAACTTCTTGGTCCCCACCTTTTTATTCATATCAATCCCTTTAATTTCATAATGATCTCTCTCCCTTTAACTTATCTATCAATTCCCTCCCATTGAAGTTACACCTTTTACTTATCTGACTAGCATTTGTTTAGTGAAAGGTCGTGGAGAGCACCCATTACAGCACCCATTACAGAGATAGTCACAGCACTACTACTCACTAAAGACAAACTGATAGTCTTCCTTGATTTACTTTAAGAAAAAAAAAGTGGAAGAACAGTGAAACTTTTTGGTGGAAATATCATCACCATGATTATTCCTATTTACTGAGCAACATGACATTATGTGAAAATCACTCTGTCAACTGCAAGAACAGATGGACCAGGACACAAGGGGTGTCATATAATAGTGTCAGTGGCATACAAAAAAAATACCAATCCGAAGAGAAAAGATCATTTTCCCCAGGAAGAGCTATTTCCCACCGCGCATCCCCTCCTGTCCTCTCTCCATCCATCTTTACTTTCATAGACAATCCATAATCACCTCCTCCCTACCCCAGTTAGGTAACTCTCCTTACCTCTCCTACAAGCTCGTCCCTGGCATTGTTGTCACATGGGGGGGGGGGGATGAAGTTTTATGTCAGGAGTAGAGAGACAGCTTAAAAAGCAGCTACTTGAGAAGGAAAGACGGTGGCTTCATTCACTTAAAGGGGAAAATTGTTGATGCCAGCTACATTCCTGACAAGCAGCAGGAGGAGAAAAAGAGAGGAAAGTGGGATGAGTCATAGGGGGCATTTGTGGATGAAAGGATTAATCTCCTTAATCTTAAAGTATTGCTTAAACTGGTTTTTTTTTTTTAATTATTTATTTATTTATTTATTTATTCTGCTTTATATCTCTTCAATGAGGACTGCTGGAATATTTGAAAAAGACACACTCCTGATTTTAGTTGTGCTTAAATCCCAAGGTCAAAGAGGCAACTGTTATATCAGAAGCACTGCTCTTGGCCTCACCGGGCCAATGGGTTTAAGGATGACTGACTCTCCCTTTCGTTCCCCCAAACGAGATATGCTGGGTCCTCTCTTTCTCTTCGAGATCATGTTTGTGTAGTTAAGAACTGCTATAGGGCTTTGGGTAAGCTTTTGTCCATGGATTTAGGTTATATGAGGAGCCCACAAAATGTAGTTCAAGATCACGTATGGCAAATACTTCCTGTAAAGGGCCAGAGATTAAGTATTTTAGACTTTTCAAGCCAGAAGGTTTCTGTCACAACTGCTCAGGGGTGCTTTTAGAGCAAAAAGCAACCATCAGCAATACATGAGTGAACAAGCATGGCTGTGTTCCAATAAAACTTTATCTATGACACCAACATTTGAATTTCATTGGTATTTTCATATGTCATGAAATCTTCTTTTTGTCACAGTTTTGTATTAAAAAATACAAAAACTATGGTTAGCAATTTATTACCAAAGTAGGCAGCAGGCCAGATTTGACCATCAGATCACAGTTTGCAGACCCCCTGTTGCAGATCAAACAAGATTTGAAGGCGGGCAAGCTTTGTCAATATGAAACATGAAAAAGAACTTTCCCCAGAACTTGGAAAAGTCTGAATTAGATTCTTGAAAAGAAACATTTTTCCTTCAGAAAGGATAGCTTCAATTTTCAGGTTAGGAGCCAGCTTTAATGGACGCGTAGGGCTCTTTTGAAACTAGCGGCCGATGGGAGGCATAAATAGAGAAACAATTTGTTCTTTTAAATGAGCTGGAGGGAGTTCTTGCTCTGTTGTTTACAGGATCCATTTCCAGAGAAAACCATCTCTTCCTAGGTCAGGACGCAAAGCCCGCTTACACTCAGCCCCTGGCCAGTGATCACCTGGAAGGCATAGTCAGACAGGTGTGCTGTTGCTGTACATGGTATGTTCAGGAGATGAATGACGATGGCACCTCCGCTGTTAATTGAGCTTAATAAGCTCTGTCCGTCCCAGGCCTCAGACTTTCTTTCCAGCGAGGGACAGTTTTGCCAAGGCTCCTCGCCTTCCTCAGTACGCCCTTACTTAGACTGTGCTGATTGGTCTCTGATCTTCCTCAAGTGGTTTGTATAAACTGACCTGAGCCCCAGAGACTGACAGAAATCCCAGCTCTTAGAGACTATAAAGCAGCCCTTCCAGACGAGCCTGAGGGAGCATGAAAAGGAAGGGAATCTAAGAGGAGCCAATTTTCTCAAAATACAGAAGGCTGAGCGGCTCAAACCAAGAATCCTGAGAAGAGCCAAAGGCTGTTCCTTATGATCTCATCCTTAGGATGAGAGACACTTTCCAAAATGGAAACCAAAGCCTAGGGCACTACTAACATGGATGTGTAGAGTTTTCTAGATCCACAGGATACTGGTCAGTAGAAAAATACCATTTCCATAAGACACACCCAAACAGGCCACAAGGCAAAATAAGCATTATATTGATTTTTCTGTTGATGTTTTGATGGCGACAACACCTGCAGGGGTGACAGTGAGAGAAACATGGTGCTCGACCCGCCCCGGCCCCCACCGCAGGCCTTTCAGCATTGGCGGTGGGTTTGCCGTTTTGGGGTTCCCAGCAGGAAAAGGATTTGAGGCCTGGTTTAACTGACCCATCTCTGTCATTATTCAGACCATGCCCCTGAACTGGAAAACCTCACCGTGACCGAGGCTGGCTGGGACGGCCTCAGACTCAACTGGACCGCAGCTGACCAGGCCTATGAGCACTTTGTCATTCAGGTGCAGGAGGCCGACACGATGGAGGCACCTCAGAACCTCACGGTGCCGGGCAGCCTGCGGGCCCTGGAGGTCCCGGGCCTCAAGGCCGCCACCCCTTACAGAGTCACCATCTACGGGGTGATCCGGGGCTATAGAACACCGGTGCTCTCTGCCGAGGCCTCCACAGGTACCTCTCACCCTTCTGTCTCTAGCTTCTGTTTTTCCTAACAGGAAACTACCCACGGATCATCAGACACAACTCACTGTTCAATGGACTTGCTCTGCCCCAAGCTATAGCGTGCTGCGGTGTCTAATAAAGGGGAGCTACCAGGCTCTACGACTCCAGGGGCACCTTTGACTCTGCACCCCATGTGAACCATACCCTTCGGGGTTGTGCAGAGTCCTGCCTGGGGACTATACACGCAGCCCCAGGGGCGGGCATCTTTACCTTCATAGCCAGACTCCCTACTGGTAAGGGATGTGAAGGCATTATATTTAAAAGGGAGAAAAAAATCCCATAATTAAGCTCCCTGCCCACTGAAGGTTGGGGCAATTCTTTAATAAGATAACAAATATTTTTCTAGACGTCATGCTCTTTGCTCTATTTCTCAAATTCAGGAAGCTGCATGATACCTGTCTCTCTAATGAAAGTCTTGTATTTCTAAGTAATGTAAAGCTATTCTTGTCGTAAAGGTCCCCTGGATCCTGCTGTGTGGTTTGATCATTAAACTAGTTCTTTGTCCTTCTCCAGGGGAAACTCCCAAGTTGGGAGAGGTCATGGTGTCCGAGGTGGGCTGGAACGCCCTCAAACTCAACTGGACCGCTCCGGAAGGGGCCTATGAACAGTTTTTCATTCAGGTGCAGGAGACTGACTCGGTAGAGGCAGCCCAGAACCTCACGGTCCCTGGAGGACTGAGGTCCGTGGACCTGCCTGGGCTCAAAGCAGCCACTCATTATAGCGTCACCATCCGTGGGCTCACACGGGACTTCAGCACGACTCCTCTCTCTGTTGAAGTCTTGACAGGTACTCTAGACTAGTTCATTAATTCTCCTCCTCCCCATTTCTCTGCTCAGGAGGGATCAGAGCTCTTCCTGCTGCAAGCTGGGCTTAGGCCCCGCCACTTTGGGGAACACCAGTGAATCATCCCCACTTCCATCCAAATGTCATATCCCTTATTTGGCCAAGTCCTAGTCTAGCATGGTAGCCAATTCCATGGAAAATTCCACCTACTCTTCCCTTACAAAAGTGAGAGTTGACTTTTCTTTCAAAGCAAGATTCAGTCATAATAGCTAAGGAATTGGAAAGCACAATTTGCAAGTGGAAAAAAAAAATTGGTCTGAGCTCATTTTAAGAACACACTAAAAGATTCCCCAAAGCCCCATTTATACGTTAAGAATGGAAGTTATGAACAATTCCTAGAACTATCTTTCATTCCCGGAGACAGAAGAGAAAAACCCTGGCTTTAGTGCCAGCAATTAGAGTGTGCTCGGCACCTGCTGTAAATCATGCATCTGTAATCAACACTAACCAGACAACTCATCCCAACCTCAGCCAGGGCGTCATCTTACCTGAATCCCAGCATGCAATTACCTTTTTTAGTAACTCAGCAACTCTGTGTCCTCATGCAGAGGAGGTTCCAGATCTGGGAAACCTCACAGTGCCTGAGGTTCGCTGGGATGGCCTCACTCTGGACTGGACCGCCCCCGATGGGTTCTATGAGCAGTTTGTCATTGAGATCCAGGAGGCTGACCAGGCCAAGGAAGCTCACAGTCTTACGGTTCCTGGCAACCTGCGCTCTGTGGAAATCCCAGGCCTCAGGCCCGGGACCCCTTACACCGTCACTCTGCACGGCGAGGTGGGGGGCCACAGCACTCGACCCCTTGTGGCGGAGGCCATCACAGGTATAGGACCCTCCTCCCACACCAGGGACATGACTGAGCCAACCTCTCTTTGGAATAGAGAACATTCCCCGTGCATCAGAATTTTATCCCGATGTTCCTGATGGGCAGCATGAACGCAGGTTCTAACTCAGGGAGGTCTGGGTTGGAATTCCACGTTGCTGGCTGGATGTTCCTGGGTCTATCATTTGACATTGCTGAGCCTTCTCTTCTCACCTTCAAATCGGAGATAATGGCCTACCTCAGAACATCCTCCTGAGTAGTGAATGGAACAATAGCCGGAGGTGCTTAGCAAAGGTCCCATACTACGGTAAATACTGCACAGCAAAGAGCTAAATCTATCAGAGAGCCAGCGTATCATAATGAAAATAGCAGACACAGTAGCGCTGTGGCACAGGAATAAGGTCAGAACTTTCTAGAGAAATCTTATCATTAGTGGCCTCAGAGTCATTGACTGCCGTCCAACTTGTAGTCATATCTCCATGGGATAAACTTTGAAACCATCTAGCCATCTTTGGCTGAAACCGTCCGAGTCTCTCTCTCTCTCTCCTTAACAGACACTCACGGCAGATTTCCAAGAAAGAACAGCCACACTTGACTTCAATGTTTTTCATTCAGTTTGGGGAGGAAAAACAATTTATCCCAATTTGTCCCCTGGAAATATGCTGTTCCATCTGTTATAGGAAACTCTGTGCTGTTCATGAGGTTTTTAGAAACAGCCTTAAAAGGGGCAAATGGGCCAGATTTCTGGTAATAGAGTTTTTATGCTGGACCCTCCATCCGTGCCTTTCTCCATACATCCCGTGGTTTGATAATAGCACCCAAATAACCTAATTCAAATAAGTTGTTCTTCTTGTTCACATATACCATATAAATTTGGTCCTTGCTAGAAGCTACACACAATTCCAAAAAAATAAGAAAGGTGATATCGCAATCCACCTAAGCTGGCCAGGTTATATTGTCCTGTGCTGCTTGTAAGGCCTTCAAACCAAATGAGCAAAATGGGCTTTTGAGGCACGAGCGATTTGGATACAGGGTGCTAACGGTCTCTATCTGTAGTGTGTAAACTTTTGTTTTTAGCAATAGAACTCCTTTTGCACATGGAAATCTTACAAGGAACCCTACTACGTGACAGATAAGTGGCAGCTCTCCTCGGTGAGGTAGGGAGGCAGAGGGGACTTCCTGCATTGATGCTTTCCTACAAAAGCACCATGATGACGTGGTGCAGTCTGAATACGGCCCCTGAATATGGGGCCCTGAATACGGCCCCTCCACTAGGCTGAGTTTGCTCAGACTCTCGCAGTCCTCCGAATCCTGAAATACCTGAGAATAAGTACCTCGGGTGCACCTTTTTTTTTTTTTTTTGGCTGAAATCCCTACAGGTATTTTCTTTTCTAACTTTGAATCCATGGCCACTGCAGCCTTTAAAAAAGAGTCTGAGAGATTGCACTTAATCCTGAGAGGTATGCCGCTAAACAGTGGGCTTTGCCACGTTCCGAATCCAGACTTTCTAAATCAGCAATAAGAACTACATTAAATTTCCTTCCTACGCAGTAGAGAGATAAATAGTGGGCCCTGTTCTGCACCATTTACCGAGCAAAACATAATCACTTTTAATTAAAAGTAGGCCCCTCATTTTGCACAAATGGCTTTGCTTCATGATACAGCCGTTCTTCATTCAGGCACAAAGTACTCACAGAAGGTAGGAGGGAACGAACCGAGCCAAGAATCCAGTACAGAACGTTTGATCCCTGAAAGCCGAGCAAAGTCCAGAGATAAAACATCACATTTGCCCGACTGAGACCGCACACACTTTATAAAGCCAGTCAGATAGCAGGTGGCCAGCAGGCAGACCATGTCTCCCACGTGGAGCCATGAAATGAGGCAGGTCATTGTCTCCAATGGCTGAGACGTGCCAGGGAGACGCATCTAAATAATGATGTATCTGTTGGGCTGCCGCTTACTAAGCACTCCGTGTGGGTCAGGTACGACACTCAGGGCTTTATAAACGGGATTTAGCCATCACATGGTCCAGTAATAGGGCACTATCCGCTCTCTTTGTAGGTGAGGGGAGAGAGACTCAGGGATGAGCTGGGTGACAGGCCCAAGGCTACCCAGCTGATGTCTCATTGGTGGAATTCCAACCGCAGCCCAGCTGCCTGCAAAGCCTGTACTTTTAGCATCCCTACCCCCCTTTCTCTGACCTACTATCCCCCCTTTCCCTGGCCCACAATCCCACCTTTCCAACTGCCTTTTAGCTTCTGGCCACACATGCCCAGACACCTCTTGTGGGTTGTGCAGTGGTTCGGATGGCATTGCCTTCTAAAGGATGAACCCCAAGGATCTTCCCCCTTACTGGCCATTTTCAACTCCTGAAGAAAGCTGTGGCTAGGTTATGGCAGTCCAAGTTGTAAAGAAATGCCCAGAGACTGCAAATGACCACACTTGCCCAGGAAAATGCTCATGCCTCTCTCTCTTTCTCTCTCTCTTCCCTAGAGCTGGGCTAGGGGACGTTTGGTTTCCTCCTTTTCTGGTTTGCAGAACTGACAAATACCTCTCTGTCCTTCTTCAGAGGAGCTCCCCCAGCTAGGAGACTTAGCCGTGACCGAGGTTGGCTGGGACGGCCTCAGACTCAACTGGACCGCAGCTGACCTGGCCTATGAGCACTTTGTCATTCAGGTGCAGGAGGCCAACCTGGTGGAGGCACCTCAGAACCTCACGGTGCCAGGCAGCCTGCGGGCCGTGGAGGTCCCAGGCCTCAAGGCCGCCACCCCTTACAGAGTCACCATCTACGGGGTGATCCAGGGCTATAGAACACCGGTGCTCTCTGCCGAGGCCTCCACAGGTACCTTCCTCCCCACTGTCCACGCCCTCCCCAGGTCCCCCTGCTTCCTCTCTAAGAGACTGGGCAGAAAATCAGCTTCCCTCCGCGTCTGGGCCCTTCCCTCTTGCCTCCTAGTGGCTGGCTGTGCATGCTCGGGGACGTCCTTGTGAGTTGTGCTGTGGTCTACAAGCCTCTGCCATTTCCAGAATGAACGATAGAGACGTTGCCTTCTCTGACTTCCAGCTTCCAGCCTCTCCCAGACTTTCATGCCTCATCATCCCACTCCCTCTCTTTTTGAATGTTGGCTTTCTGTTTCAGGAGACAGCCTGGTGGTTTTCATTCTCCTCTCCAGTGCTGCACTATAGCTAAAAGCCACCCCTGGCCACGTGTGAGTTCGGGTAGAGCACGGATGATTTACTGTAGAGTCTTTCTGCTAGTTGGAACCGGGTGCTTTACCATCCCAAATCCCTCCAGGGTATGGGCGCCGTGATTCTTGCATTTAAAAGAAATGTTTTAATTTAAATGTTTCTTTAAAATGCACTGAGTATAATAAGAGAACTGAATTACCCACCTCTGGGCAATTCTCTCAGATACTGAGTCATTGTTAGAGAACACCAAATTAGCAAATAGCTAGACCAAAAAGGGGGGGAAAAATCACACAATTATGACTGGAGACGGTACCAAAGAAAAAGCCATTCATTAGGAGACGTCCACACAGCAGCATTTGAAACAAGGAATGTCCCAGACTATGAATGTCAAAGATCTGATGCCCTTTTTGCTCTTTTAATCAAGAGCTGCTCCCTGGAGTGTTGGCCTTGCGCGGCGCCCTCCCAGCGCTGGCCCAGGAGGGTGCGGCGAACTGCACTCACCCAGTGGCAGGGCCTTCCGTGCTCCCCAGGAGCCTGCTCAGTGAGCAGCGTCCCCCAGCACCGTGTTCCATTGTTCGCCTTCCCACGTGCCCTCACTGGCCTGAAGCTCAGCAGAGGTTGTCCTGTTTGGGTCTGCATACGCCTGCCCCATTTTTTAGATAATTATTACAACAAAACTGCCATGCAAACTGATACAACCTCCTGGATTCTAGCAAAAGCAGAGCTCTGCACTTTAGCCTCAATCATTTCAATAATCCTCGCTGAGACAAGCACTATACAGACAGCCACTGTGTGGATGATGACCTTGAAATGCCCAGAAATTGCAGCTGAGGCTGCCCAGGGTGGACCCAGGGCTCTTGGATCTGACATCCATAAGTCATCTCTTCCCAGAAGGCAAGAGAAATCACCTGCCATTTCTGATCCTTCCTGCAGATCCTGCGGTTTGGGTGCCCTTTTATGTGTGTGTCCAGTTTTGTTCTGTTTCTTTTTAATGAGAGCAGCATGCTTGTTTGTGAGGAATTGGAATGGGGGGAGGAAGCCGTAATCCCCTCTGATGTATGTCTCACCACGTCTGTTGGGATGGGACGCCTTCTCCTTCCCTGCTGGAGAAGCAGTACTAGCTCCTCGCACCCCGCTTCTGCCCGCCCTCTGCCTGTTTGATTCCTGTTGCGTGGAAAAGCACTGGTAGGACTGTCTCCCGGACGAAATGCTACTTCTTGGCCGAGGAGGAGGCCCTGAATGCCTGGCCTCGGCTCGGCTCCCCTGGCTGGCAACGCGGTAGCAGTAGCTCTCTTGGCCCGCGCAGAGGCAGTTAGGAGAGGACGGGCTATTCTAGCAGAGTATGAAAACAGCTGGCTGCTGTCAGGAGGACGGAGACAATCCCAAGAACCGTACTGACAAGTTGCCAGTTCCCTTCAAGTCACGAAATCAGAAGCCTCAAGGTACCACCTTGGGGGGGAGTAATGGCATCAGAATCACTCAGTGTTCATTTAAATAGATGGGAGCTCCCCCAAAGCGAAGGATGCCCCTAGGAGGGAGCTGAGTAACTGGTCTCCCAAGGGCAGAGACTGGAAGCTTCCAGCACTCCTTTACCTCATGACAGACGGCCAGCAGCCCTGCAGTGGGGGGAGCATGAGCGCAGGCCCCACGGTCCCTGCTGGCCTCCGCTACGTGGCTTCTCACATGCAGGATCTCAGCAGCAGCTCCAGAGCAGGGCAGTCCAGCTGCCCCCACCTGCCTCTGTGTCTTCTCCTGTTGACCAGTCCCCTTTCTCTCTCCCCTCGGCACCGACAGCTAACACCCGCTGCATTTCCCCATAACCCTGAACTAGCCGATCCTTTTACCCAGCCGCCGTTCTATTAACAGCCTCCGTCCTAAAACACGAGCCAAATAATTAACCCTCGATTCATTTTGTCTTCTCTCCTCCCCCCTTTCCCCCTTCTCAGCCACAGGACCTGAAGTGGGAAACTTAACTGTTTCTGACATAACCCCTGAGAGCTTCAATCTCTCCTGGACAGCCACCGATGGGGCCTTCGAGACCTTTACCATTGAAATTGTTGATTCCAATAGGTTTTTGGAGACGATGGAATACAATATCTCTGGCACTGAACGAACTGCCCACATCTCAGGGCTACACCCTAATAATCATTTTGTTATCTACCTCTCGGGGCTCGCTCCCAGCATCCGGACCAAAATCATCAGTGCCACGGCCACCACAGGTACATCTGCTTCCTCCCATGTCTGATACCCTCTCTCTAGGTCTGCAGAGTCTTCTTTGCAAGGTGAAGCTGCTCCTTCTCGCCCACTGGAGCACAAGCCCTAGCGCACGTAACTCCTCCAGGACGCTAGGCTGGAGCACCACTTAACATAACTCTTTTCCAACAGCAGCCCAAATGGTGGATTTCCACGAAGCCCCTTGTCTGCTCTACCACTGACCTAGCACATGCGCGGCACTAAACGTAGTCTGGTTCCGATTGCCATATGGAATCTGGAGAAAAGGATTTTGCCCTTCTGTACCTAAAAAGCCAGAGTTGCCCTTGACTTGGAAAGGTGTCTCCATCAAAGAGGTCTTAAAAATTTTATTTTGTGTTATCCTAGTGTCTTCGGCCTCCTGCTACCCAAGTATCCCAAAGATTTAATGAGATTGTGTTGGTGCTCTTAATTTTTTTTTTCAACTGGGAAAATTTTTTTTTTTTAAGAGCAGATTTCTAATCAGATGGGTGCACAAGTAATCTGTGCCATCCAGAACGACCCGGTGCCACTGCGACCTCTAGGAGCAAAGATCTGAGCATGCTGTCTTGCCCCCAAGAGGAGCAAATGGTGGTCAAAAACAGAAGTGGTCAAAAGCTGCTCTTCCTGAAATTTGTAGTATGTGTGGTACACATGCTGCCCG
This sequence comes from Vulpes lagopus, assembly GCF_018345385.1. NCBI lineage: Eukaryota > Metazoa > Chordata > Mammalia > Carnivora > Canidae > Vulpes > Vulpes lagopus. Next base: position 63,661,938 of record NC_054830.1, read on the forward strand.
AGCCGCTCCCTGGCTTGCAGCAAAAGAGAACTCTCTATCTGAATTCAGAAAGGAGAAGGTTATCCATTCAAAGTAGCATCCCTAGAATGTTCTGGACAGTGAATCCAAGAAAAGGGTTGACATCATAGCTTCATCTATCACTTAAGTCACCCATGGCCCAGGGAGGGTCTGTCCCCATTGTATGTGAGATTACAGAGGGCCAGCGGGGTGGTCGAGCTGTCGTCCTCCCCAGATTCAAGTACACCCAAACCAGAGGGAGAAAAAAACCCACCCAACCCCAAACCATTTGTTTCTCATGGCTTGAACTGGGTTTCCACCAAGGACCAGTGCCTTTTCCAAAGGGTGAAGTCTGAAACTTTATGGATTTAGTCTTACATGTTTTGGTTTTTTTGACTCTGTGACCGTATTTTAAACTGACACGCTTTCATATTTTTTTTTTCTGCTTGCTTTAGTAGCCGAACCTCTCCTTAGCCACCTCACTGTCTCGAATGTGACCTGGGCCAGTGTGTCCCTCTCGTGGAAAGCCCAGGAGGCTACCTTTGATAGCTTTCTTATAGAAGTTAGGAATTCCGTCCACCGCCAGGAGACGGTGGTGCGTTCTGTGCCTGCAGCGGCTCGCAGCTCTGTCATCACCAACCTCAAAGCTTCTTCTAATTACACTGCCCACCTTCATGGGCTGATTGGCGGGCACCCTGCTCAGACTCTGACGGTCCAGGCAACCACAGGTATTTCCCATGATGGCTTCTTCTGGAAGTCTCCATTGAACTTCTTCTGAGGAGCATTTAAAGAAAACAAAAAACAAAGAACACTTGCTACCCGTTTTCCATCCTCCTTTCCTTCCATATCTTTCTCCAATGTGATAGGGCCACCCAAATCAGAGCTTTAAAACAAACAAACAAACAAACAAAAAAACCCTCACCCCAAATTAAGGAACTTCAATGTCAACCTCTTTTTTTCCTAAATAGGCACTCACATCTGGAGCTGCTCTGTTTGTTTGTATAGTTAACCTGACTTGCTTTGGTTGAATTTCTAAACCCTCCTTCCATCTGATCTTGAATAATCGTTTCCAGTTCCACCCGTTATCATCTGCTTGTGGTCTAATCAAAGGTCGCCTGTGTCATGTTCAAAGAGGTGCGTGCATGCCAGTTTTGGTTCTCTGATCAGAATGGTCTACATCCTCTTTCTCTCCCCCCGAGACTCTAAAAAGCCAGGAGCATGCAGAGAAAAGACCCTAACGCACGCTCTCGGAACCACGTGAGAGGACCCAGGGGTCTCACCTTGTTCTTAAGACTTTTATTTGCTTGTCTTCCATACAAACAGACTCTTCTCTTTTGACCTTTCCCCTGTCAAGCATGCCTTGTCATCTACTGACATCCGTCACAAAGTGTCAGTCTTGCCTTCATCTGTCATCTTGTCCAAATCTTGGTGCATGTGGTGAACGTTCAGAGCATTAAATTAAATCTGTTGTTCCCAGGAAGCAGATGGCATGTTTTGAAGGGTTAGAAATAGTGAGAGAAAGATGTCCCAGCTTGCATGGAACACTGACCATAACTTCCTTCTCTCTCTTTCTTTGGGGTTCCTCTTGCACCTCGCTTTCCAGCTTGGTTGTACCCTCTGGGAGACAGCTGGAGGCCAGGCTGGTCATGAAAACCTAGGTATTACTCTGCATGGTGAATGCGTTGCCACTGCCAGTCCCTGTCTGTTCGCATGAGAAGGGTCCTAACACACATCCTTACACGGAGAGATTGCTTCCACGGCCAAATGCAGGGAAAGAGCAAACAGAGGCCTATTTGGTGTGGTTGAAGTAATTTGCCAACGTTGTGGCTAAAAATTAGAGCATCATTAGCTTCTCAAACTAATTGCTAAGTAGGAGATTGTGTGCCATTACCTACAGCTATCTTCTGCTTCTGAGCCAGAACCTTTTTTGCCCTTGGAGACTTCATGGCATCAAGTTATGCTGTGCGATGGTCCAGTTAGAGTTTCTCCAAGTGAGTCCCTTCTTTCCTCTTAATCCTGGAGCTGCAGCCAAACGACTCCTAAATCCTTAGAAGGAAAAGTCTTTCTCTTCCTAACACTAAATGCCGACCCTGGTACCTCAACCCTCCCAGGACTGCCGCCTCTTTCTAAAATACAGTTTGAGTTGAACTTATTTTGATATTAATATTACTTGATAAATGAGCATTGAGGAGGCCTGACGGTCCGCATCCTGGTTGAAATTAGCAGCCCAGGCCTCCTACGTCAAAAATGAGTTGCCTTCATCCCTGATCTCCCAGTCTTTAAGGCACAAGGGGAACTTAACCCCCAGGGGAGCCAGCTGTCTTTGCAAATTATCCAGTAAGTGGATTTTCTAGTCAGAAAATGCAACACCTAATTAAACTTTCTTTTCACTTTGTATTCGTGAGGAAATTCATGAAAGCCATTTTACTTTACAGTATCTCGGGTAGGATGCAGATTTCCCCAAGGTATATAGGAGACCTTCAGATTCCTAAACACTGTGGAGAATTTCTCTTGTGCGGGTATTAGCCTTTAATTTGTACAATCCAAATAGATCCAAAGAAGACTAAATAAGGAAACTTCAAAGTAGCATTTTCTAAGATGTGCTCAGCTCCTTGAGATGTTCAAAGAATATTTCTCAGGGAGAGTATCCATTGATCAGTAAGTCTGTGAAATTCTGGGCTACACAAAATTCAGTAAGTTTCTTTACAGAACCAGCATTTCAGAGGCTATAAAATGCTAACGTGCTTTGTGAATCTCTAGAGCGAGATGGAATATCCACAAATACTTCACTATAAAGCTATTTTTCTTAGAGCACGTAGTGCCCCACTGCAAACGTTAGAAATGCACCCTTAATATTCTGTATTATTCCTGTCTCCCATTCTAATTTTCTTCACACATGGCCAGCAAATGGCCATGTCTATACTTACAAGGAATGTACATCGATGTCTACAGGGAAATCAATGTATTCTCTAGCATTTTGGTCAATGCAAGTGTAGCCACAGCCTAATATACGAGCTTTCTGAAAATATTTGGAGGGATTGGCACTTTCATGTCCTATGGCTACATTCTGGAAAAACCCACTGGTTCCTCTAATAATGTCTCTCTCTTTCTCTCTTACCCATGCCCCTTTCCCTTCAGAGCCAGAGCCACAGTTGGGCACGCTAATCCTTAGCAATATTACTCCCGACAGCTTCAACGTGTCCTGGACCACTCGAGCCGGGCCTTTTGCAAAGATTGTTGTCAATGTTAGCGATTCTCACTCGCTGTATGAGCCCCAGCAATTCACGGTCTCAGGAGACACACAGCACGCTCACATCACGGGCTTGGTGGAGAACACTGGCTATGACGTTAGTGTGGCAGGGACCACCTGGGCTGGGGACCCCACCAGACCCCTCACTGCCTTTGTCGTGACAGGTACTCATTCAGAGGTTCTTGCTTGTCCACTTGTCCGCTTAGAATTCTGAGATGGGGGACGGGGAAGGGAAATGTGACAGGCCTTCTAAAGGGAAACGGCACCAAATACAGTCTTCACTCCCAATGTAAACGTTTAAGTGAAGAGAGAGCAGATCCTATTGCAAAAAGGGGTATTTTGCAGCCATTTGTGAGAAATGGAGACCATGTACTTGACAGTTCTATAAAGCTTCCAGGGATTTCCCTGCCTAGCTATATGGGCTGATCCATATTTTAGTGATTCTGGCTGAAGAATGAGTTCTAAGTTAGTAACAGCCAAGAGCAGGAATTTTGTCCATAAATCAGGTTATGTAAGGCAGTTCATAAACCACCTGCCCCAGAAATGCAATAATTTACCTTTTGCTTAAAAAAAAAAAAAAAAAAAAACTTTGTCCTAAATCAACACCTACAACAGATTACTGAAGGTTTGACCTGGGATAGCAGACAAATCCAAACTTAATTAAAGCTTACCCATTTATTGAACTTGACCTCTAACCTCTCTTTGAATTACATAAGAATTACAAAAAGATATGGCTTTCCATTTTCTTGCCTGAGATTATCCCAAATCAATGGCAAAGACTGCGAACGGTGTTGATTTACCAAATCTCTAGGCCTGACAAATATTTAGAAGTCTCTTGCTTTCCACTAATGATAATTTTCAGGAGACCGGCTTTGCCTTCTGATTGTTACATTAAACCAGGCCTCTCCCAGCATCTAAATTGCTGCCAATAAGACTTGTTAATACTTTCAATTAAATATTTAATTGACTGCGGCTGTGATGACCTCGAAGCATGAGGGTCTTGAAATCAGGCCTGAGTGGTTTCTCATTTTCTCCCACATCTTTCTTTAGCTGCATAACCTTGGCTGGTGCTTAACTGCCCTGAATTCCAATTTCCTTATGAATGAAGAAGGGACACCCACAGCTGATTCCAGCAGCCCTTGTCTCAGGAATTAAATGCTTATGATGGAATTTACCTGCCTGGCATCCAGCAGGCGTCTTGCTGGGCTCTATTTCCTAGCAATAGGAAGGGAGTGGTGTTCTTAAAAATAAGCAACAAGCCTAGATAGAAACCTGGCAACTACTGTTATGAAATCGTGACTTCTTATTTTTTTAAGAGAACAGAGGACGGACGTGTTTTAATGTGAGATCAAAAAGTGGTTGTTTTTTCTGTTCCATGCTTTTGTGAATTTAGTCATTCAGAGGAGTCTTCAAATGCAGAACATGCTCCTTTCTGAGCGGGGCTGGGGAGGGAGAGGTGGGGACTTCTATTCTCTTGCATCCCAAAGCAATGAGAAGAGCAGGAGGAGAGGAATGGCCAGCCACAGATCCCGTCAGTCAGGCCCTTACTTGTCGCCCTCTCACAGGACCTCCCACAGAACAGAGAGATGAAAGGCAGGCTGGGAGTGCTGGTCTTGGGAATCCCAGATCTGGTTACAGCATTGTCTCAGCTAATCCTTGAAGTGAAAAGACCCTGAGTCTTAAAATAAGCATATTTTTTTAAAAAGAAAAAAACAAAAAGGCTGAACATGAATGACTATAAATAAAGCCTTAATTGACTAATTAGCCCGAACACCCTCCTTTTTTTTTTTTTTTGGAACCTGCTGCTTTGATGGGGTGGAGGTGCAAAGAGGCTAGCTATCAAGAGGCGCCATTTATCTAAACAAAACTCAGCAACAGAACTTGAGACCTTTGTCTTGCAGACAAAGAAGTCTGTTTGCACAGTGTATGCAATTTCATCACTGCCTTTATAGAGTTATGATTTTTAGGAGATCTTTACAAGGTAAAAAAAAAAATCCTCAAAACAAATGTAAAGTGTGTTAAATATGTATAGGAAGTCCAAGCCACAACAAAATTTAAATCTCTGCTTCAGATGAAAGCAGGGCTGAGGGCATTCATTCACTTGTTCATTCAGTCACCAAAATCTTCTTTTTTTAAACATTTGTCTTTACATTCCATGGGTTAGACTCTGGGGATTAGTGTAAGATCATTTATCTCTTTGAAAGTTTCTATTTAGAAGCAATGGAGCAGGTGCCTCTAAATGAGGTGGAGCTGAAGCAGCCTTGGTCATGGAATGCCCAGGCCCATGCCCCCTAAAATGAAAAACACATTCATCGATATCACATTTTGTTTTGCTAGAGGGGAGTCGCTGGACCTTCTTCATCGATCCTTCTTACGCCTCCAGACCTGCCAGCCCTGATGGGGCTGACCAATTAGACATTGGCTTAGGTTGTGGAAAGAGCATTGAGCTTGGAATCAGATAGCTGGGTGGGAGGCCAGCTTAGCCATCCAGTAGATATATGATCCTGGATAAGTCCTTGACCTCCGTTTCCTTTGATGTCATGGGGGTGAAGGGACAGGTAGCAATATCTACTTCACAGCGTCATTGTGAGGCTTCAATAGGAGAATGGACCTGAAGCCTTGTCAATTGGAAAGTGCTGGAACTTAGAAACTTAGCTGATAATGAGCTCAGTCCTTTGGGAAATCTCAGCGATTGAAAACCCCTTGGCACCTAAGAAATACGAGTGCCCGGGACACATGTTTGGTGAATGAATGAACAGATGACATCAGAAGTTACTAAAGATCCAGACTTGTCTTTATCTCCTGACTTTATCCAGGAAAACAAACAGCAAAAGAATCAACGAGTCCTAATATTCCATACTGGGTCACAAGCATGATTTGTTAATTCTGACTCATGAAAAAATCCTGCCCCCTCCCTCTATTTCGGCTTATGAGGATGTCACTAATGGGCCTCATCACCTTGGTTCAAAATGCAAACTAGGACTGGAATAGAAACATATGAAGTATACCAAAAAGGAAATATATAAGCATATTTGGGAGAAGGGGAGTCGATTTCTTTCCTCCCGACCTGAAGACAGTGGGAAGCAGAGAAAGGGGTTTAGACCCAACAAAAGATATCCAGTTTTATATGGAAAAATTTATGGCTTTTAGAATGAGACCCAGCTAAAAGCCTTGCCTCTATCACCTACGAGCTCTGTGACTTTGGCCAAGCCAATTAACCTCTTGGAAATCAGGGTTTTTTGCCTGTGTAATGGGAATAATGTCTATCTCATAGGCCTGTTGAGAGGTTGATACAAGATAACATCATCTGGCACCCAATAAGCTTTTACTAAATATTCATTTTCTGAGAGTTTAACACATTTAGTGTTTGATTGGGTATCTTTGGTATTCATGGAGACTTGTGCTATCAGCAGGGTCATTGCTGCTAACCTGAGTTATTTTCACTCCTCCCTTCTTTCAGAGGCCCTGCCCCTTCTGGAAAACCTAACCATTTCCGACATTAATCCCTACGGGTTCACAGTTTCCTGGATGGCATCGGAGAATGCCTTTGACAGCTTCCTAGTAACGGTGGTGGATTCTGGGAAGCTGCTGGACCCCCAAGAATTCACACTTTCAGGAACCCAGAGGAAATTGGAGCTTAGAGGCCTCATAACTGGCATTGGCTATGAGGTTATGGTCTCTGGCTTCAGCCAAGGGCACCAAACCAAGCCCTTGAGGGCTGAGATTGTTACAGGTATTTGGATTCAAGTGAGCCATTTTCTCCCCTCTTTGGTTCTCTTCTGTGTAATCCATCTACCTCATCACCATGGCTTTAACATCCTTGTCCATTTTCTCTACATAATCCATAGTTGTGGCCTGCTCTTTTGTCTTCCCCTCACCCACATTCCCCCTTGTCTTATGTCTCTACCGAGCACTCTTCACCCACTCCAGAAATGAGAAGGTCGAAATGTTTGCCACTTGGCCTCCCAAATCCTTTAGACCATGTCTTGTCCATAGTTCTTTGTGCTTACTCCACATCACCCTCTTCTGTGTACATCTTGGCTGGTCCTCAGCTATGTTTCAGCCTTCTCAAAAGAAATATACCAATGAGTATATTTCAAAAACCTATTTACAGCATTTGCCACCTCAAAATCTCAGCTGTGATCTTGACAAACTTACCAGGTGGGCTCCTTCTTGGAAACCTACTGCAAACCTATTATACTGGTAAACACTAATGTCATAGAGATTCTTTGACACAGACTAAATCCATAATTTTCTTAAGACTAATAATAATTCCTAAAGACATATAACATTAACAACTTTAACAATCAGAAACCTGTGTTTCCCAAAGTCTTTCTAGAGTTCACTAGTTCCATAGGATATTCAAAGGTCCTCCTTGGTGAAGAAGTCCCATGTTCAAATAAGTTTTGGAAACACTCAGTTAAACATAGTTTAGTAGTATCCTTGACAACAAGGCTTCACAGAATATCCCAATGTGCATGTGTCTCTCCAAGAGGGACTTACCCAGGCAGTATTCCCCAAACCTTTTTGGTATTGGGTGCCTTTTAAGGAAGAAGAACAAACAGGAATAGTTTGCTCTGAGTACACTTTGGGAAACTCAGCTCTAAATTTACCTCGACATTGAGTTTTGTCTAGTTAAGGCAATCCAAGATAATGCCTTGGGTCCAAAGTATGGAGCACAAGAGGTTCTGGGCCTCAGGTCTACTGTCTGAACACTTATCTAATGGTTTAAAAGGCAAGCAAAAAAGTCAAGAGAAGGAGCCTTCTTTAGTACAAAAGTTCCAAGAAAAAAGCAAAAAGACCATAACGTTTATAATATTTTAAAAGCCATTTTGCTCAGGATCAAGGGAAATTCACCCAGCAGTATCTTCATGGGCAACTCTACAGATTGTTAATACGGGTTTATTTGTCTTTTCAAAAAGAAAAGAAAAAGGTCTCACAGAGGATGGGCACTCAGCCATTGGAAGACAGCAAATGTAAACAAGTTACTGGCTTTGAACTTGTTTAATAATGCTGGGAGGGGCCAAAGCTGAGTCCAGATGTGGATTTACAGAATCGCTTTTAGACAAAACTCACATATGCAAGCATCCACTTGGCTTGTACTGAATGTGTGAACTCCATCTTCCCCTTCTCCTTGTTTTGTGTTGAATAATTTTATTTTCGGTATCTCAGGACACTTCTATCTCTGAGAGCCAGGGCCACTGCCTATTGACACCCTCCCTCCAAACTGAAGAAGAAGATTGCACAGGCTGGTAAATGATGTTCTCTCTCCTCCTCCCACCATTTTCTCCTCCTCTAGAAGCCGAGCCGGAGGTTGACAACCTTTTGGTTTCAGACGCCACCCCAGATGGTTTCCGTCTGTCCTGGACAGCTGATGAGGGGGTCTTCGACAGTTTTGTTCTCAAAATCAGAGATACCAAAAAGCAGTCTGAGCCACTGGAAATAACCCTACTTGCCCCCGAACGAACCAGGGACATAACTGGTCTCAGAGAGGCCACTGAGTATGAAATTGAACTCTATGGAATAAGCAGTGGAAGGCGATCCCAACCAGTCAGTGCCATAGCAACAACAGGTATCGTACATAAACAGGAGATAACGGAGAAAAGTCGTGACTTGGGGGTCTTCTTTCACAGGGCGGCAAAATAATAAGAGCTTAAAATGCAGCCAAGCTGTTTCAATCATAGACGGTGTGAGTGTGGACAATTTGGCTAAGCCTTTAGGCAAGAAGAGTGTGATGCGATTTATTTAATGGGATTGTGAGGATTGAATGAGATAATTCATGGCAAGCCCATAGCAGAGGATCTGGTGCAGAGCAAGGGCTTAGCAAATTAAAGCTCTTTGGATTTTCATTATTTTCATTAATACATCATCATCATTACAGTTACTACATTTTTTAAATTCCAAAGAGCCTTCTTTCACCCTATTATCTTGTCATTGTGTGTGTGTGTGTGTGTGTGTGTGTGTGTGTGTGTGTGTGTGTAGAAATACCTCTGGTCAAATGTTTGACCTTACAGTATACAGAGGATAGTGGAGAAGTGGTACCTCCACCTATAAAGATGAATATTTATCAGATGCTATGTGTGAATAATCAGTACCATGCTCAGGAAGGATCAAAGGAGGGAGCTGGCAAGGTCAACAGGCTGCTCTTCATGAAGCTCATGATTTTATATGATAGATACTCAGAGCAACTCTAAAAAGCACTAGAGGGGGAAATGCAAACCCTTTCCCATATGAGTTGTTTCAAGGAGAAAAAAGAAAGTTGATTGGTAACAGGACTCTTTAGAGGGAAAGACCTATATAACAGGTGGGGTGAATTCCCTCCTGAAACTAAGGGACAAAGAGAAGCAGAGCATTCCCTGGAGACCACTGCTTCAAAGAGGAATCAGCAGAAAGAATCACAAAAGCACAGGGAGAGGTAAAAGGGACCTGAAAAAGGGTGTAGCCCAGCCCAGCCTCTTCTGTTTGTGCCATAAAGAACCTGAAGCCCAGGAAGATGTGATTTGCCTAGCATCACATGGTCGGGGTTGCTGTAGAACCCAAACACCAACTTATTTTAATTCTATTAAATGTAAGCAGGCTGGGTGAGAGATAACCAACAAATATATATACGTGCTATCTCTGACGGGCATAGAGCGCAGCATTAGCCAAAACCTTCTCTTTGCCCAGAGTTGGGTGTATTGTGATGTCAAGTCTCAGGACCTGCTGAACTCAGAGAAGCCACCTACAGAAACCATAATCAGTATCTGTGGGCGTGGAGGGAAGGCTGAAGTGCAGACAGCAGTTCAGTCAGAGGAGAAACCCTGTTTCTTATTAACTTGGACACCCTATCCCTGGGATGCGGGTCCTGTCTCCTCCTCCCTGTGGCTGCCCATAAAACAACTCCAGATCAGAGACAGAACCTGATTTTGACCTTGGTTTATAAACACTGCCTTTCAAAGTTTACTTCTGATCACTGATTTTGTTTTGCTAGAGGTCCTGCAGTTCTAAACCAAAAAAAGAGAGAGAGAGAGAGAGAGAGAATGAATAATCAAGAGGTTTTTTTTTTTTTTTTTTTTTTTTTTTTTGGTTGCTAACAGAAAGAAAGAAAAAAAAAAAAGAAAAGAAAGTAAGAAGGAAAAGAAAAAGAGACCCTGCTCTTTTGGAAAGCCTTTTCTTTAAGGTCTTATTTTGGGGCTTTATATTTCACAGCCAAGGAGAAGTGTGTGTGTGTGTGTGTGTGTGTGTATGTGCATGTACACGTGTGCCCGTGTGTGTATACACGTGTGCCTGCACCCCCTTGCTCCGGTACTTGGAGGGGACAGGACAGGACAGGTGACTCCATCACACAGCATACGTCTAATTCCACCATCACCTGAGCAGTTTCACAAAGTGTCCCTTTTGTCTTTTCCATCCTTCCTCCTCTTTCCTCCCCCACACAGTTGGAAACCCTTCTCTGAGATGTTCTGTTCCTCTTTGTCCTCATAACAGCTGCTGCAGATTCTCTCACTCCCTGGGCACAAGCTGCCAGCCTTGGGCGCCTGGCGGCAGAGAGGGAGGTTGGGGGCAGCGTAGGGCAGCGGACCTAGTGCTTTGGCCTGGAGCCTCCGGGCCCACGCCCGGAAATATATCTAAGGCTCGCTCCACCAGCGGTGTCACCTTGGGCAGGACTCCTTTCCTCTCTGAGCCTTGGTCCCCTCACCTGGCAAGTAAAATCTAACTCAGAATTCCTCCATGAGGTTTAAATAAGATCATGAATGTCATGTACTTCGTTTCCTTACCCACGGTAACAATACTAACTATTATTATGGTTGGGTGATTTTATATGAATTTCATCTTTTTAATGAGCCACTTGGTTCAAAATTCAAAAATTAAAAAAGGATATAGAGCAAAGTCCCTATTCAATGCTGTCCCTGCTCCCTAGTTCCTCTCTACAGAGGCGGTCAACATGACCACGTTCTTGTCCGTACAAATAGACAAAATCAGGCATAAATCTGTACGCTTTTTAGAATCGTTTCAGGGGAACACTTCCATGCTCTGGCGTATGTGTGTTTCTTCCCAACTCCCACTATGTGCCCTGCCCCCCCAATCCTACTGTTCCTCTCCTGGCCAGACAACCTTGAAACTCCTCTGCCCATTTCCAGTTCAGATGCACTTGAAACCACACCCCACCAAGTTACAATGGCAACGTGTCCGGGGACCTGACTCAGCAGGTCTGCAGAGACCCTTGCTTGGCAATCTTCCCTCCCCTTCTACGTGAACCAGGCTCTTGATGCTCGGTGCCTCTGGCTCTGACTCCCATGAAGCATAAACACAGCAACCACCAATTATAAAGCATGCACTCCTTGCCACATGCAGCAGGGCAGCTGACCCACTTTTATCTCCATGATTCGCCATGACACGGCCAGACCAAGTGGGTGCCGCATTCAGCCCCACTTCACGGATGTGGAAACTGAGAACTAAGGGGGTAAGGCGTTTTTAGCTAGTAAGGCCAGCATGGAATTCAAACCCAGGTCAATCTGACCCCAAAATCCTTGCTCTTAAACCATACTGGCTACAGTAGCTGTCCCCTGGAGCTTAATATGGGACCTTGGACATATGACGTATTCAGTAAAAATATGTGGGAAGGAGAATAAATTTTTAAAAATGGTTGTCAACGGCCACATAATTAAAGCAATGGACATTTGCTCCAGATTTGAGGAGGCAACGTTTTATGCAAATTGCAGATAGAAGCAATTAACATTTAGCAATTCCAAATGTTTCCCTAATGGAGTTTTTCTTGAAAACCAAGCACCCACTTGGGAAGACACAGGCATCACCTTGCTTGGGTCTTCCCAACTTTTCAATAGTAGGGTTTAGTTGCTGTGTGGGGCTCTATCTTCATGTTCCCATTGACCATCGCCTCTACGATGGTGCTGGAGACTTATGGGCACTATTTATGACAGAAGGAGATGTGCTAAAATAACAACTAGTCTTTCACACCTAGGGAGGCCTATCGTCCAAAAACTCCACGCCATTGAGCCTAGAATTCCATCACTACGGTGCCATTCCTTCGGGTTATTATACGTAGCTGTTTTCCTACCACCACTCTGATCGAGCACATCCCACTCTGATGTATGGAGCTACTAATTCTTATGACTTCCAAGGGAAAACAAGCCGTGTCCACAAAGATACATCTAAGATGTGCTGAGGTTTGCAGTCGGAGTGAAAGGCGGCATGGACCAGGCTAGCTGAGGGAGAGCACAGTGCCTGCCTGCGTTTACACACCTCGCTGGTTTTTTGGTTTCTTGGTTTTTGGAGTTTTTTTCAGCCAGCCTATCTAGATCTTTCCTGGGAGATTCTTCACAATCCAGGGTAGCCCATGGGGAAAAGAGTTATATGGGAAAGGAAATAAAGAGAGAACAATCGCATTCACTGAATTCTTACTCGGTGCCAGGTTCTTTTAGGGGTTTTATATCCATGAGCTCTGCTAATCCTGAAGCTATTCCTGTAGGTGGGCATCACTTTTCCCACTGGACAGATGGAGGCTCACAGAAGTGAAGGGAACCGCCTCCGGTTGCCCTCGCCCTCTCTGGTATTTGGACAATCAAGATCTTCCAGGCTCCAGAGCCCTTGTGGTTTCCAAAGCTTGGTTCCAAGGAGAGGGCAAAACCCCAGGCAGCCACAGAGGCTGACGACCAGGAGAAAAGGTCACAGAAGAAAGCCAAAAGAGGAGAGAAACCAAAATGAAGAGGGGAAAAACATCTCCCCCAGGGGGCTGTGGGCTTTAAAACTTAATGATCAACGTGGGTTGGAGAGGGAAAAGATGAGGAAATGAGCTCCCTGGAGACCTGAAAATTGTTTCCTGATCTCTCTGGTTAAACATGGTCAGCTGAAGAGGGCAAAGAGCTAAGCCAAAAACTACACAGAGGAGAGCCAACGGAAACTGGGTTTTGGGGAAGGTATTTATGTAGCAGAAACTGTCCCGTGGGCATGGCTCTCCCTGCAGGTAGACCCAGTGTGCAGAGGTGTTGCCTTTGCTTGCTCGCCTGGCTCTGGACCTCCATCCAGTTCTGGGAATGGGTTTGTCGAGGTCAGTTTCCCTGTCAATGTCATTTCCAGGATCCCCACGCTGCACCGGCTCTGCTGCAGCAGTCCTGGGACCCAGAAAGGTGACACCACAACCACGTGTGTTGGAGAACCAAGTCTCAGTTTCCTCCTCTGTAAAATGACTACAACCATAACTTCTACTCAGGGGTTTCTCGATGAGGATTAATCCTTATCGGTTACGAAGAACTACATAATTGTCAAGTCTTGGTATCATTTATTAAAGGAACTAGAAAGCTAAGGTTTGGGGAAAAAAATGCTAAAACTGAAAAATTGTAGGATGGCATGTTTTCCCAAGCTGTGACACAGCTCAGACTCATTTCCTCAGATATCAGCTGTCGTGTTAGGATCCTACTTGGTTGGCTGCTCTCAGGCTCTGGGCCCTATACCTGAAGGAGAGAGCAATAGTTTCTCTCAAGCCACAACTTGATCGCAGATCACCGTATTCTCCATCTGAAAGGCTTGGCTCAGACACCAACTCTAGAGGCTGAGGTTTCCTGGATAAGGAATCCAGGAAGAATCTTTGAGGAGCAAGATGGTTGACTATTTCTGGGTTTCTCCTGTGCTTTCTCCTTGACAGCCATGGGCTCTCCCAAGGAGATCAGTTTCTCAGACATCACTGAAGATTCGGCCACTGTCAGCTGGATGGCGCCCTCGGCCCAGGTGGAGAGCTTCCGGATTACCTACGTGCCCATTGCAGGAGGTAGGACCCTCCAAGACGGGAGGGGAGGAGCAGCCTGGAGGGTTTGTTTGAGTGGGCTAGTGAAGGGCCTCTGATAATCCCATCGCCCAAACACAACCAAAGAAAGTTACTTCCTTCCATTTGAGACCCTCTCTGTAGGTTTCATTCGTAACCTATAAGATCTTTGGAAGAACTGCCTTGTGAAGGGTCGTTTTATGAAGACCCTCTCCAGCCTTGAACCTCTCGATTCCCATGAGAAATGGACTCCGATGTTGTTTTCACTCAATGGCAAGAGACTCTAAATACATCTGAGCACACTCATCTGAGAAGCTCATCTTGACCTGCTTGCATGTGGGGTTTTACCCTTTGGTCTCGAAATCTGTCTGTCTCAGCACAGATGGGGAGCTGTGACTTTGGTAGTAGACCTGGGAGTCCTAGTTCAGCACCCGGGGGCTGCAAAGACCGTGGTGGGGTGGCGGGGAGGGGGCATGCACAGTCAAATCTGCCCAAAGACATCCTGGCAAGCGGAAGTATGTACAGAAGGGATGGTTGATATCTCTTTGGAGGAATGTTGTGGCAGCTCTACGGAAGTTTGGCCCGCTGGCATGTAAGCTCCTAACTCGCCCTGAAATATAACTTATGGCCTTTTTAGCAAATATAAGAGTACCACACTTGAGCATGACCATCTTCTTTCCTTGAAGAGTAGAATCTCGGCGAGTAAGGGAGCCTGTACATTCCGAAGCTAAGACCAAGGGTTAAATACATCCAATATACATTACATAGTGAGCTTTTCATATTCTTTGTGGGAAAAATAAATAAATAAAAACATGCCAGCTCTCTACTGAACGGAAACTTGCCATTTTTAGCACATTGTGACTTCATGTTTTTTTCCTCTCCTGGCTTGGATTTTGGCATCTGCATGGATGGAAAAAAAGCATTATACAAAAAGTAAGACCTCTTCGCTTATGCCAGAGGGTAGGAGCTAATGGGAGGAAGTCAAGAAAATGGTATTGGATCAAGATACAGTTTCATTTCCAAATAGGATACACCCGTTCTTGGGGCAACGGTAACTTTCAGTGAGGTTCACCATTCCCGATCTTGCTTTTGCCATGTTCCAGGGACATCCTCAGTGGTAAATGTGGATGGAACCAAGACCCAGACCAGGCTGATGAAGCTCTTGCCCGGAGCAGAGTACCTTGTCAGTGTCATCGCCATGAAGGGCTTCGAGGAAAGTGAACCAGTCTCAGGATCGTTCACCACAGGTGTTTTTCCCACCTTCCACATAATTGCTCATGACTCAGCCGCTGGAAAAAAACTCTTTTATTTGGGAAATCCTAGTGGAAAGTGGGACTGAGTTTGAGGCCCAAAGACCTCATTTCTGGCCTGTCCCTGGCCTCTTATGGGCAGGGTAGCCTGGACTTCATCCTTAACCTCCCTGGGCCTTCATTTCTTGGGTTAGTGTGGAAGAAAGAGCACACATTTGGGAGTCATACTGACCTGGATTGAAGTGCCAAGTCTACAACTTCTAGATACCTGAGCTGTCAGTTAAGTTCTCTAGGATCTAGTTTCCTTTTCTGTAAAATGGGTACAATTCTGCTTCCTTTGAAGGGTGCTGTAAGAATCACATGAAATGATATATGTAAAGCATCTGTACATGTAAATGACTGTGCCCGTTGATCCACCTCTTTCCCTCCCTGCCTATTGAGAGAATCCTTTCAAGCAGGTGCATCACATAGACGTGCAATGGTGACAGCTATAAAGTAATTGCATTTGATTGGGTGGCTACTGTGTTCCGGGCACTGTTACTAAACCCTTTGCATTTAAACCATTAATACGGCTACCATCATTCCCATTTTACAGAGGAAACAACTGAGATCCAACGAAATGAAATACCTTGGCCTAGGCCACACCACTTACTAGTTATGCTGAAGCAAATTTGAGCTTAGGTCAGTCTCACTCCAAGCCCTGTGTTCTTCTAAAATAGAGGATTATTTTCCTATTATAACCTGATTTGTGCAGCATATTGTAAGGAGGGGGAAATAATGAATTGCATTGAAGCAGAATGAAGTGGAAAATTTCTCTTCAGGCAGCCATGTCTCCAAACAATTTATCCTTTGATAGACGACCAATTATCCAGTCTAATCCATTAAGGGATCCAAAGAATGGGCCTCATAGGAAATTTTTAAAAATATCCTAATAGTCGAAAAAAGTTGATTATATGCAATTAAAACATCCCATCTGAACCCAGAGTCCTCTCCGCCCTGCCACACAGGCCCTTATTTCCCCCATAGAACTCTTTCATTCATGGACTCTCTGATTGCAAAAGCTGGTTGCACTTCCTCCCGAGGCCCATTGTCCTCGGTATTTAAAGGAGATTCTGTACAGGCAGGCTCAAGCAGGAAGGGGCTTGGAGTAGACCATGCAGGCTCCCAAAATCACTCTGCCTTCTCCTACTTCTCACATCTCTTGGAGCTCAGGAGCCTCATCTTTGAAACGAGCTGATGACAGCTGCCCTCCACCCTCCCAGGGCCGCTGTTCTGGAATAACTGAGTAATAAATGCAAATGCAAGAGGATAATAGTCATATTCAGGTTCGTTTCTGAGAAAGGGATGTTAGGTCTTAGCAGTGGTCGGTTAAACAGGCCCATACTCTTTGTCCGTACAAGTCATCTGGGAGTCATATCTAAGACTCCAACAATGTTAATAGTCATGTTAAGAACAGCAGCTGCCCTGAGCAAGCACTGCCCTAGCACACGTCACACGTACATCGACTAGTTCATCCTAGCAGCCACCCTCTGACACCTGAAGAAATGAGGTTTGGAGAAGGGCACACAGACACTAGCCAGAGAAGCCACGATAGAACCAGGGACTGCCAGCCTCTGGGGCCTGGCTCCCTGTTGCCCACCAGCCACCTACCTGGAGTTATCGTTCAAAGCCCAAAAGAGCCTCCAGCAGCCTTTACTCTCTAAGGCTCCCTGTTTTTGTAAGTTCTTACACTGGGAAAAGTGGTATGAACTATTATAATGACAACCCTCACCATGTGTTCAGCTCTTTCCAGTTTATATAGCTCCTTTCCACCTATCATAGCATGTGAGCATCAAAACAACACTGAGGGTAAAGCCAGACAGAATTAGTGTCCCCATTTTACAAGTGGGGAAATAGAGACCCAAGATAACCCAGCCAGCAAGGGAAGGAATCATGACTCAAACCCAGGTTGTCCTGGCCCCAGACTCAGGACTTGGAACTGTCCATGCAGCAGGCACTGTGTCCCAACACCAGGAGTCCAGGAGCAGGGAGACAGCAGAGCAGCTGTGGTCTGATGTCCTAGCCCATGACTGCCTATCTCTCCAACATGTCCTCATCTTTCTTTGCAGCTCTGGATGGCCCATCTGGCCTGGTGACAGCCAATGTCACCGACACGGAAGCCTTGGCCATGTGGCAGCCAGCCATTGCCCCGGTGGACAGTTATGTCATCTCCTACACAGGGGAGAGAGGTAAGGTCATGTCTAAGACCCTCGCCACCAGGAAGAGTGTCTGTCATGCAGTTATCCCTCTTCCCTGTCATGTTGGCCCAGGATGGCAAAAATACATGGGTGACTTGTGGCTCTCGAACTCAGAATAGACTCATGGGCTGAAGGCTGGGGCTGGGTAAGTTGATGTGGGGGGCCTGGCCAGAGGGTGGCAAGGGAGAGGTACCCATCCTCCTCTGCTTGTTGACAACTGAAGAGCATCAATGTTGTGGTTATACCAAGGGAGGCCAGCAGGCCATTTAAAGGGGAAAAAGGGCACATGTCCAGCCTGCATGCGTTTCCCCAATCCGTCCCCTCTCTCCTGCTAGTCTCCCTGCCTGTCACTGTGAGCCTTCCTCTCTAGGAAGCTCCCCCCATCTCTTACAAAGAATGAGTTCAGAATCTAGAGTCTTAAACAGGCTATTTCAGGAGGCACTGGGGAGCCCGGGCCTCTTAAGGTCTACAGAGGAGGCCAGTTGTAACAGATGAGATTGAGAAATCAGAAATTATTTCTCCCTGTCTTTGCAGACATCTATGCTAATTAATTTATTCAGTCGGCCTACTAGACACTTATTCGGGGCAGCAATACTCCATGGCCACCAAAACATAAGATCAAATATAAGTAAGAGGGAGGAGAAAGATACTGCTTTTCAGTGAATGAACTCATGCTTTTGTAATGAGCTGCCCTAGACAAAGACTTTACTATCTTAATCCCAAAGTATGTGTAAGTTTCATATTTTATGGTTCAGTTTTGTTTTACTTGCAGTGACATCATGAGGAGGTGCCAGAACCCATACGTGGGGCCCCTGAAAATCTTAATTCCTCCCTGGGCTCAACCTCAGGGAGTTCTTTATGAGCATAGAATGAATTGGAGAATGAGAGAAGAGAGATTTGGGGGTTTATTCTTTTTTACTCTTCTATTTATTCATTCACTCATTCATTCATTTCTTCAATTCTTAAATATTCCCAGTGAGCGAACTCCTTAGAGTCAAGGAAGCTGATGTCATAACACCTACAGCAAATCAGACTATAGTTCACAGGGATTATGGAACCAGAAGATGCAGATCTAGAAAAGGGGCTGGTCCAGGAAAGCAGGTTTCATAGAAGATAAACAGGATGATGGACTCATTCCAGTTTACCCAGGGCTTTCCCAGTGCCAGCACTAAAAGCCCCATGCCCTGGCAAATCTCTCAGTCCCCTGCAAGCCAAAGAAGTCGGTCAGTCCCCTGAGATCAGGAAATAAACACATGCACCTGGCACCGCGCTTTGGTTTCCACCACTGGACATGACCCAATAGGTCTGAGAGGTAGTAACCAGGCTGTAGTGGGGCTATGTCTGCCTGATTTTTTGTGGTTCTCAACACAACATTAGTCAAATTATAAAAGGACACGAGAGTAAGAGAACAAGAGGGGAGACCATGTAACGGGACACATTAAATCTGGGCAGCCCGAGGCTTGGAGACGTTAGCTCGCTAGCCTCGTTAGCTTCCTCTTGTTCTTGTGCCTGGAAAAATCCAGTCTCCATATGATAAATCCTTTATATGTGAGGTGAGCACCCAAGAGAGAGGCAAGGGTGTGAGTCGGAGATCAGACCTGCTTTTCTTCAGGGTCACTGAAAGTTTCCGCTGAAGTAGATGTGTGCGCCGTGTGCCACGTGTGCGATGGCTCACACGGGGAGAGGTAACCACCTCGGTGTGTATTTCATGTTTAGTGCCAGAAATTACACGCACAGTGTCCGGGAACACGGTGGAGTATGCCCTGGCCGACCTCGAGCCTGCCACGGAGTACACGCTGAGGATCTTTGCAGAAAAAGGGCCCCAGAAGAGCTCAATCATCACCACCAAGTTCACAACAGGTACGAAGACGCCCACCCACAGCCTCCCTCTTAGACGGTCGTGCTCTCCAAGCCTTCTCTCCTAAGTCACGTCCTTGCAATGTGATGATGTCAGCACCAGCTCAATTCACCAGCGCCCACTCAATCAGGACCTTAAGAAACACACCATTTCCTTTTGAACTGAAATGACCTTATTCTCCCCATGGACTAGGAAACAGTTTTAAGAGGATGGCCTTTTTAAGTGAAAAACCAGTCCCCGTTGGCCCTAAACCCAGTATTTAATGATCCATATTCTAGGCAGGGAAATATTTTTAAGAGAAAGATTTTATGGCACGTTTTCCTGGATGTCCATTGGGTTTTATACATTGAGATCTTTTTACAAACTGCAGCAAATGGGGAAATACTCATCCTTTCAGTAGAGGTGAACACCAATATCTGCACTCATCTCTCTGCTTACTGAGGAGCAAGGGGGTTAGGGATGATGTTCACAGCTGTGTCTTTCCCCGCAAATCCACCCAAGGCCAATCAAGAGTATGTTGGGCTCAAGAAAAAAAAAAAAAAGAGTATGTTGGGCTCAGGAAAACCTGGCCCTTCAGGTGAAACAAACCACAGAGAATTGTCTTTGGAGATCACATGACTCAGTCTCCTCATTTACAGATGAAAGGTTGTGCGCAAGGTCATATAGGTCAACGGTAGGGAAAGGACTTGAAGCCAGGCTCCCTGATAACCCAGCCAGGGATTTTTGTCCTAGAGTTGCTGACATACTTGATAACAGATGACTTATCTTCTGCAGACCTTGATTCTCCAAGAGACTTGACTGCCACTGAGGTCCAGTCAGAAACTGCCCTCCTCACCTGGAGACCCCCCCGGGCATCTGTCACCGGTTACCTATTGGTGTATGAATCTGTGGATGGGACAGTCAAGGTATGTTGAAGTCTATAAACTCCCCGCTGCTGTTTGGAACCTGTACATGATCCTCAAAGGAGAGAAGAATTACCCTGGGGCTATTTCTCCATCCCAGCACAGCTAGGGAGCTGGAAAGAAAAAAAAAAAAAATTAATAGGGACTGGATGCCATGCCAGGTCTTCTGAATCATATGCTCCAGCCTCCCTGTCTCATTTTAACCAGACTCCAGTTTTGATAGCCTGCCAAGGTCAAGAACCACTGCTCACAAGCCTGAAGGACATTTTAGGAGCTGGATTCGTGGTCCTTTAATGTTTTGTTGAGCAGAAGCCAAGGGCCTCTTTAGCATCTTTGCCGTATACACACTATCTTGCAGATGGCATAGTTCCATTACGTATTGAAACATACGTCACCACATTCTTATGACAGCAACTGTGAATACTGTTTACAGCAATTGTTAAATTCTCTCCCCATTAACTTCTTTTCTTTTACTTTCCCGTTTGAAGTAACTTTAGCCCTTCCTTTCATACAAGTGAACTTGACCTCTAAACTTTATTTTCTGAACCTGTTACTGAATTTTTCGTTTTAGTCATCGCTCTTTACCTGTCCAAGATCTTTTACTTATTCCCTGCTCATTCACCTTTCTCTAGCGTATGGCTTGTATTCCACGTATCATTATCTTCTCTTTATCTCTAAGAATATATGTTAACTGGTATTTTGTTTTACAACCTTCATAGTGTCTCTTCCAAATTCTTCTTCTTCTTCTTCTTCCTCTTTTTTTTTTTTTTTCTCTGTCTGTGTCATTGCTATTGTTTGGTTTGGGTCTTTATCTTTCATTTTGGAGACTTCCACCCAATGTCTGATGATCCTTTTGTACTTGAGCCAAGAATGAAAACAGCTTATTGGGAGTTCCAATTGCAGACACAGGCCTTGTCAACTAATGGGGGTCACCATAGAGTGAGTAGGCAAGAACCCAGCTATTTTGTTGGGGGACTTCAAGTAGCAGTTCTGTAAGCCTTTTCTCTGGAGCTAACCCGCCTCCCTAGAGATCTTCCAACCCCTTCAAAACAAGTTGCCAGGAGAGTAATCAGAGAAGGAGTCTGAGACCCTACTGTGTACATACCTTCACTTCTGTTTCCAGTGCATCCACCTGGTGGATTTGAATCCAGAGTCTTCTTTCTGGTCAGTGTCTCCAGAGAGTTAACCTCACTGTTTCATCTGGAGGGAAAGCCAGTCATCCACACCGTAGGGGGGTTGGGGAGAGCTTGGAGTCTGTTCTTTATTTAAGCCTTTTAAACAAACTTCTGTTCACCCATGCCCCACACTGGCCTTCAAAGGCGTCTTCGCTTTCGTAAAAATTCCATTCCTGAACTTGCTGGGCTCAGCAGCATTCATCAACCAGCTTCTGACTGGCCCCACCCACTCAGTCAGTTATCCCCCAGCCTTCTGAGTTCTGCGCCCCCCGGGGTTGTCACTCCACAACTCCCTTCCCATCTCTCAAGATACTATTGACATTGCATGCTTGTGTCTCATCTGTCATTCACTTCATCCTCATGGGCTTGTACTTTCTATCCCTTTACTCTCATTGTAGTTGGTTCCAGAAGAAAGTAGAGCTAAACTGGCATGTCCAATCTGCCATGTTTAACTAGTGCATTGATTCACTAAAATGAGTGCATTGGATTGACCAATCTTGAAAGTCCCTTCCCAGCAGGCATTCTAGGACTGTGTTTACCTGAAGTCTTGAGCCTCATTTCAATCTACCCTGATTGCTTAGAAAAGGACTTTGCACAGCAGCCTAGAGAGCTGAGCCGTCACTGTATCCCCCAAGTAATTCAATGAACTCAGCTTTAGACTTGATCCTTCCCCAGGGACCAGACCTGGGGGCCACATAAAGGTCACTGGTGTCAGCTTACTGACTTAACCTTTCCGCCTGTCCAATCCCCAACTCTGCATGTTTCACTCAAGAAAATCAACCTGGTGTAGGAGGAGAGTCCTAGACAGGATGTTAGGAGACAGGAGATGAGACTAACGTCTGCCACCAACAAAATATGGAGTGAGAGCAAGTCCCTGGGCTTCTCTGAAAGTCAGCCCCCACCCTTCATGGGGAGAATCAGGATAACCTCACCTGCCCAGCATGAAGATGCAAGAGAACCTTGCAGGGTCCTGACATGACTCATTATTGTCTATGCCTTGTCGGCTGTGTTTGCAGGTTGCACACAGCACTGTTGGGTTAGGTTTGCCAGCAGTGTAGGTTGGATTCCAATCCCAGACACCAAGACACCAAGGTCATCTGCTAAGAGGTGAAGTCACAGGCATTGGAAGGTAGAAAGAGAATTTGAAAAGGAGGAAAATCTGGACAGCAGCCCAGTGAGCAATCACAAACTACAGGGGTAGTGAGAGGCAGGCATGCCTCTCCTGGACATCTCTGTTCTAGGGTCAGCTTCAGCTTCCCGCCATACCTGCCAAGCTCCTGCAATCACCTCTGACTCAAGAGAGCCCCAGAGTCACTGCAACAGGATCATGTGAGAATCTTCTTAAATATGCACTTGGCAAAGCTCCACTTCTGGCCCTTAGGCGATGCGGCCCGTCTGAGATGGAGGCCAGGCATTGTTTTATTTTAAAGCTTCCCAGAGGACTGTGAAAAAGATCCATATTAGGGACATTGATATGACAAGTCTCAAAATCTAATCCTTTTGCCATTTGTGTGGTTCGTCTTGTTACAAAGCTAAGCTCAGTTCACATCATTCACTTGTTCAAAAACCTTTGGGGAATCCACGTTCCTTATGATAAACTTCAAATTCCACAGCTTGGCACTTAAGACCCTTTGTAACCTGGTTTTTGTCCACTTCTTCCACCACTCCACCACGTAAAACCAACTGTGGTCGAGGTAGGTCCTTACTTCTGCATATTATTTTAATGCCTCTCTTGGCCTCAGGACCTTTGCTCATGCTGCACTCTCCCCATCTCTGATGTCCCAGAAGTGAGCATGGAGCCTGACACACAGTGAGACTCAGTGGATTCTTTTGAATGAAGAAATGAATGGATGAGTGAATGAATGCATGTATCAGCTATACCCTGAGGGTTTATGTGAAAAAAAAAAAAAAAACTATTATATTCTTTCTTCTGCCCTTAGGAAGTCATTTTGGGTCCAGAAACCACCTCCTATAACCTGGCAGAGCTGAGCCCATCCACCCACTACACGGCCAAGATCCAAGCGTTGAATGGGCCCCTGAGGAGCAAGCTGGTCCAGACCATCTTTACCACAAGTAAGGGGCTCAGGGTGCAACGGGGCCTTGAGATGGAACTTTGTGAGACTAAGTCAAACCTCTACTTCTCCCCTGACTATGACTGAATTTTTCCATTAAAAGGCTCAATGTCTGCTACTACCTGAAAGGCCCAGGAATGTGGGCGCAGAAGGGCAAGGGCCTCCCTTTCCCGAGGTGAATGGGAAGGAGAGCCAGTAGTGAGACAGCTGGATACAAACCCTGTCTCCCCCATCGCTCTGGGTGATTTAGGCAAGTTACTGCCATTCTGCATCTATACAATGGGATCACTAAGGATCCCTTCTTCACAAGGACCTTGTGCAGGTCCCCGGGTTGTATTTGAACTCCCAGCCCAGGGGGCAAGGCTCACTATAAGCTGTGTCTCTTTTCTTCCCCTTCAGCATGTCAGCCTTTACAAAGTCTGTCCATGTTCAAAAGCAGAAACAGTCCTCCACCCAAGCTGGTAGAATAATCAGGGCCCAGGTTTCTGGCAGGAGAAGGAGAAGCTCCCAATGACTAAATGCTTATAGTATGAGTGAGACTCAGATCTCAGCTCAGGTGTCCCAGCCCAGGGAACCAGCCCTGCACCCTGCCCCTGGGTGTCTTCTGCAGATGGCAAATGGGCAAGGTTTCACGGTGAATTAAGAGGAAGCGTGCGGGATCCCTGGGTGGCGCAGCGGTTTGGCGCCTGCCTTTGGCCCAGGGCGCGATCCTGGAGACCCGGGATCGAATCCCACGTCAGGCTCCCGGTGCATGGAGCCTGCTTCTCCCTCTGCTTGTGTCTCTGCCTCTCTCTCTCTCTCTCTCTCTCTCTCTCTATCATGAATAAATAAATAAAATCTTAAAAAAAAAAAAAAAAAAAAAAAGAGGAAGCGTGCATTTCTGAGAAAGGGAGGAGTTGGCCTTTGGAAAGCCCTGACCATGGGATACACAGAGTGCATCCTGGAGCTGCCTCCTGCCCTTCACCCTTCACTCAAGTCACTCTGCACCCACCTGCCGAGGGAGGTGCAGAACCAACAATCCCTCTTGCCAGACCTCACGCCAGGTGCTGGGAACACAAAAATATGAGTGTGCCCTAAAGATGCTCCCAGACCAGAGCCGGGAGGTAAATAAGGACACAGCTAACAGCACGACCTCAGGAAAAGGGGTAGTACAAGGAGGAGGTCAGGTCAGATCAGAACCAACAGTTCTCTGCTCCGTCTGCTGAGCAGACCCCAAGATCATTCATTTCTATCAAGTTTTACCTTTTTTTTTTGGTCACATTATTGCACTTGGAGATTCCCCAGACATTCTTGTTTGCTCCCCCCAAGATTCCCAAGCTCAGAGCAGTTAAATGACTTCTCCAGTGTCCTGAGGCAAAGGAGGGCAAGTTTGGGATTCCTTGTCTTTGGCTCCCAAATCCTCTGAAGAAGTTGGGATGCACTGTTATTAGATGCCCAGGAGAGCGTCCTGATCCACAGCAAGCCTCCTACTGGTGCTAGAGACCCGGCCATCCTGCCAGGACCTAGGTCTGCACCAGGTGCTGCCTGGCTGCTCAAGGTAGATCAAGGTCAGCCTGATACACACTCATCACCGTGGTTTAGCTCTACTCCCACAGAGCTCATCGGCCACTGTCATGAATATAAGAGACTGAGCTGGGTCCCTTATATCCCTAACTTCTAAAGCCTCATTGCACCCCTGCAAATAGGCCTTATCCCCATCGTGCACACAAGAGAACAGAGCCTCAGAGAGAGTAAGTGGCTGGTTCATAGGCATCTGGCCAATACACAGCGGAGCTGCAGTTTGAAAGCTCCTACCCCAATCCTCCTAGTCTAAGAGGTCACTCTTCCTTCTTCTCCCACAGTTGGACTCCTGTACCCATTCCCCAGGGACTGCTCCCAAGCAATGCTGAATGGAGACACAACCTCCGGCCTCTACACCATTTATCTGAATGGTGATAAGGCCCAGGCTCTGGAAGTCTACTGTGACATGACCTCCGATGGGGGTGGATGGATCGTGAGTATCCAGGGCTCTCAGGCATGGAGCATGGGGCATGGGGCATGGGGCATGGGGCACAGTAGGGGTGGGGAGGGGAACAGGTCCTCCCCATGCACTCAGGCACACCCAGGTTTTGAGGTTTTTGCAAGATAGTGCCTGTCACACAGAGATGCTCAGGAGCCATCTCTTAAACAAAGGAATGGGAAAGAAGCTGGGGATAAAAGCTAGGAGAAAATAATGTTCTTGTAATTTATCTGATCGATCCTCAGAAGACTCTGTGATGCATAAAAATGACGGTTGTAGAGCCCATTATGTGGATTAATTAGCATTTGCTATCTAGCAGGCACTGTGCTAAGAGTTTTGCATGAATTATTTCAGTCTCATTACTTTTCAAACTGGATAGTGGTTTTTTTTTTTTTTGTAATTAATAAACTTAAAAAAATTATTTATTTGAGAGAGAGAAAGCCCAAGCGAGCATGAGCACAAGCAGGGAGGAGGGCAGAGGGAGGGAGAAGCAGGGTCCCCGCTGAGCATGGAAGCCAGATGCAAGGCTCCATCCCAGGACCCTGAGTCAAAGGCAGACGCTCAACCGCTGAGCCATCCAGGGGCCCCTGGGTGGTACTTTTAATCCCTGTTTTTCACGTGGAGGTGGCCTGCCCAGAGTTACACAGACAAAGCCGGGGACTGGTCTGATGTTCTTCCTCTCAAAAAGATGCCTTCTCTCTCTTGCAGTAGCTAAAGCGCACCCTGATGCATTGGTTATGTTGCAGGTGTTCCTGAGGCGCAAGAACGGACGTGAGGATTTCTATCGCAACTGGAAAGCCTATGCTGCTGGGTTCGGGGACCGCAGAGAAGAATTCTGGCTTGGTAACGCAGCCCTGCATGTTTGCGTCCCAGACGCCCATTTCTGCCCTCCTTGTCATTGTTCCTAACCCACAGCGCCCCATAGGAGAGATACAGACTAGGAGGGAACAATATTACAGTAGTAGACATGGAATATCAGCTCTTCCATGGAAAAGACTAAATTCTTTAGGTCATTAAAAATAAAAAACTGGTCCTGGGAGAGCCAACAACCAGACTGAGTCTAGCCTGAAGTCATTCACTGAACCACTTATAGACTCATCCTCACTGATGTTATTAACTGTTTCTGTTCTGGGCTCCAGGTGTTGAGCTGGGCCTTATAGCCATAACCTTGAGCCTCGCAGCACCTGTGCAAGGTACAAAATTCCCATCTTGCACATGGGAAAAGAGGGATGAAGTCCCATACCCACAGGAATCTAGCCAATAAGCAGTGGAGCTGCAACTTGAAATCTCCCCAAACAACACTTCAGTGCCATCATCCACCCACCACCCACCCTTCCACCCGCCCATCCATCCATCCACCCGCCCCTCCATCCATCCATCCACCCACCCGTCCATCCATCCACCCACCCATCCATCCATCTATCCATGCATCTAGTACTTTTTCAACAATCTCTCTTCAAGGAGCACTGTTCTGGGTTCTGGTACCTGGGCCGGGGAATGTCCACCCGGTTAGCATCCACTGCCTCTCTCTTGCAAGAAGCTTTGGAGGTTAAAAGGTGTTTTCTCCACCTTATTTCCTTTGATCTTCACAATGCCCTAGGAGGTTAGCAGGGCAAGGGTGTCAACCTGATTCTACCTGAGGCTCAGAAGCACCCTATATTTTATCTGCTGTTATGCCATCGAGGAGCAGACCAAAGTGCAAAGCCTGGGTCTGTGTGAGAAGGACCTCTTTTTATAGCCCAACTGCTGCTCCTATAGGGTGGATGGAATAGAAACAATAGCCTCAGTCACTTGCATTTCTTCTGTAACCCTTGCCTGTCCTCCCCAGGGCTGGACAATCTACACAAAATCACAGCCCAAGGGCAGTACGAGCTCCGGGTAGACCTGCGGGACCACGGGAAGACAGCCTACGCCGTCTATGACAGGTTCAGTGTGGGGGATGCCAAGACTCGCTACAAGCTGAAGGTGGAGGGGTACAGCGGAACTGCAGGTACGGGATAGCACACTCCCGGCCTTTGAAACCCCAAAAGCCTTCCTTGTGTTTTAACTAATTCCTCCCTCCTTGTTTCCTTGATCAATCCATTGACTTATCAGATCAACAAATATATGAATCCTTATGAAATACTTATCCCGAACCGCAACTAAACAGATCTGGGTAGATTTTGGTCACCAAAACACAGAGTTGGGTTGGGAATCAGAAAAATATATCTTTTTCTCACCCATTTTTAGGTATTAACTTTAGATGGATGAGCAGTCTCTTGGGGGCCTGAATACTCACCTAATCCAGTGCATCTAAGTTTATTTATTTAAATTTATTGTGTACCTCTGACCCCCAGGGATCCTGTTAATGTGTGGGTGCAGACACACCAAGATCCTGCGCTTCTTACAGGTTCCCAGGCGATGCCACTGTTGGGGATGTTGCTAGTCTATGGACCACACTTTGAGTAGCAGACAGTCCACTCCATCACCCACCCGCTTGCATCTTTTCAAAGACATCCCTGCCACATGGTCATCCAGCCTTAGCCCACACACCCCCGACGATCAGAAGCTCACTCCTTTCCAAGGGCCCTCGCGGTCCTTGTGTGATACACAACGTAGCTCAGATCTTGCAGATGTCATGGACCTGCAATGCCTTTGTGTGCTTTTCTGGCTTCACCATAGAGGAGAAATTAATAAGGAAGCCACATGCATTCAGGCCTATGAGGTAGCATCTCCTTGTTGGGAATATTCCACTAGCATTATCCCCTTCCAATTCTCACAGACACTGTTCCAGGAAGATGGTGCCAGTACACACATGAGGAAACTGAGACCCAGAAAAGTTG
This sequence comes from Vulpes lagopus, assembly GCF_018345385.1. NCBI lineage: Eukaryota > Metazoa > Chordata > Mammalia > Carnivora > Canidae > Vulpes > Vulpes lagopus. The sequence goes on from NC_054830.1 coordinate 63,690,259, forward strand.
AATGATTTGCCCAAGGTGGACCCAGGGGGGAGGCAGACAGGCAGGAGATAGATGTGCTTGGTATCGAGGAGGGACCAGGTCTGACGGTAGGACCACCCCACCCCACCCCCGCCACCCTTACCTGCTTTGGGGTGGCGCCCAGCTACGTCTATGCAAAGAGAAAAGACAGAAGCTATGGCACTTCTCTAACCTCTCTGAGCCCCGAGTCTCCAGATAAAGATTTGCTGAGAGCCAGGCTCAGTCTAAGGAGAGACCGGGCTCTTTTGAGACCAGTGTGCTGGTAGTGAAGAGAGAGACCCAAGAGCCAAAATCGTTTACATTCTTGCATCCCTCAAAGAATTCTGACATTTTATTACCTGGCAATAAATATCTCTTTGAGTGAAGTGGCTTCCGGCAAGGAGGATATCCTCATGGGAAGGAAGCAAAGCCTCTGCGCAGCAGGAATGCGACCTCCCCCCGCCCCTCTCTGCATTTATTTCCCAAGCCTCTTCACAAAAGGAGCCCTGGTAAAGCTGCATCCTCTGGTGGCAGCTGGCTCTCCGCAGGAGGGCATCTTTTTTTTTTTTTCTTTTTTTTTTTACGAGGAACACGAATCTGTATATTGGAACTTGTTTCATCCTTACTTACCTGCTCCTGGTCGCTTCCTTGGTGAAAAGGCAATGAGGCCCTTTGTACCTTGCTTCAAAATGTCAGTCCTGCCTTTGGCTCTCTGAGCTCCAGTGTGTAAAGGAATGCAAAATCCATGATAAAAGTAACAAGAATCACAGCTACCATGCACACCACTCTACCTTCATACCCCTTGAGGGTCCCAAAAGGACCCTGAGCTGGATAGAACCAATGTGCTAGCTCCAATTTCTAGAAGAAAACTCTGAGGCTCAGCAAGAGGCCTGACGTGTGCAAGGGGACACTAGGGAGTGAAAGCTGGACCCTCCAAAGCCACCCACAAGCCTCTGACTACCCCATGATGCTGCTTCTAGCAGAAATGAGTCCTCGGGGGGCACTCCTATGGCCCTTCCAGTCCCGTGTTTGATACTAATTCTGGGTCCAAAGTTCGAGGCCAGCCACCCCGGGATCTTTCAGTTGCCACCCTGGCCCTGCCCTTCTGAGCCCACAAGGAAACCCCAGCTGGGATTCCTCAGATCCATATTTCCTCACTACAGGTGACTCCATGGCTTACCACAATGGCAGATCCTTCTCTACCTTCGACAAGGACACGGACTCAGCCATCACCAACTGTGCCCTGTCCTATAAGGGGGCTTTCTGGTACAAGAACTGTCACCGTGTCAACCTGATGGGGAGATATGGGGACAACAACCACAGTCAGGTGAGCGAACTTTCAGAGTCCGGGGCAGGGCCTGGGAAGCTGGTTGTGGGTGACAGGCAGGCACCCCAGCCCCTGGGTCCTGGCCGAGACCTGGGGGCAGCCACCTCTGGGACATGGTGGCACATCTATTCCCAGAAAAGAGGAACCTCGTGGACACTGCAAGTCAGGTAAAATCCTAGAAACAGCACATGATCACCCATGAAGATCCCGGGGAGACCCCTAGTCATGTGGATCCCAAACACAGGAAGCTCTCCTCAGGCAAAACTTGGGTCTGAACTCCAGAAGGAAAAGTAGATAAAAGTGGAGGCCGTCTAGGTGAAGCGGGGGCAAGAGTGGGGTGTTTTTTCCACCTTATTGTGTTGCCCCCAGGACACGTCCACTCTAGCATTATGGTACCACTTTTCTTTCCTCGTCCCCTACCACCAGGGTGATACAAAGTCCTTCTGGAAAAAGTGAGCAAACATAAACGCATGCCCAAAAGGAAACTTCTCTTTCCAACCTCCTCCCATCCAATATGGGAAGAAGAATGAGCTGACAGAAAAAGGCCGTGAAGGGGTGTCAGGAGTCCTGTCCCAGCTCTGGCTCTGCCCTGGCAACTGTGACTCCATGAAGTCACTTTCCCTCTCCAGCCTCAGGCTGCAGCATAGAACGAGGAGGGCTTGCTTGCAGCTCTGCACCTCCGTCTGAGGGAAGACCGAGGGCGGAGGAAGTCAGCATAGGGACCAAGCTGTCAGGCTGCAGTACTTCCCCCAAACTGAGTAGTTACAGGCGCATTTGCTCCTGGGGTGCACCAGCCATTCTCCAATCCCACCTCCCCGTCAGACTCTGAGACTACCTGAGATCAATGATTACCAAAAAGAAAATGGAATCATATAAAATGTCTTTATTTTTGTGCATTTTACCAGCCATTAACTCCTCCATGTCCCTTCACAGCCCAACTCAGCTTAGGGAGGAGAGGGGTCAGAGAATGAGGTGGTGGCCTCATAGGAGCATTCCCGGAAGTAGACCTCCCTCCTCTGGTGGGGCAACGGGCCTTGTGGGTTTTGATGGGGAGACTCTACCATCTGTAGACTCTGTGGAAGAGTCAAACGTGGAATTGAAGGGCCCAGACACAAATATAATCTTTTCTTGAGCAAAAAAATAAAATAAAATAAAATAAAATAAAATAAAATAAAATAAAATAAAATAATAAAGTAAAATAAAATAAAATAATAAAGTAAAATAAAATAAAATAAAATAAAATAAAATAAGTAAAAATCTTTGGCCAAATTTCCAAGGATATTTTTCCCTACTGAAGATGACAGAAGTCATACTTGGCACCTAAAATGTGCCCAGCACTATGATTGCTCCTTTACAAACTCATTTCATCCTCATAGTATCCTTTCTAGGTTGGCCCTATCAGACCCTAAGCAGGGGAGGGGGAAGGTGGTGAAACTGAGGCCCAGAAAGGTTTGTAAAGAAATGCAAAAAGGAACAATGGGGGGAAAAAAAGTAACAATGGGCACAGCTTGTTCAAGACCATTTATGTCTCAAGTAAGAGCCTTAAGATTAAACTCCATCTATCAGGTTGTAAGATTTGTGTTCCCCCTGTGTTTTTCCCGCTACTCCGGAGAAACCTTTATTAAAACACTCCGCAGGAGTGAATTAGAGACTCCCCTGCACATAGCTAGTCAATCCTGTAACCCCCCATCGTGCCCTGTGACCTGAATTCCTCCCCACCCCCCGCCCCACCTACTCCTACCAATGGCAAGTTCCATGGGCCACCATTTTGTCTCATGACGGCAGCTCAATGCAAATGCAAGTGGCTTCTGACTGAAATTTAAAGCATGGACTCGGATTCGGGCCGCTCCTTTGCAACTTTTCACGGCCCAGATCCATAGAGAGGCGAGAGTCAGCTGCGAACCTACAAATGGTGGGGTTGAAACAGCTCCCTTTGTTCCCAACAACTAAGCGGCAGCAGTCAGTGCCCACCTTGACTAGTGGAAACCATCTGGAGGTCTTCTCTTTTTTACAGGGCGTTAACTGGTTCCACTGGAAGGGCCACGAATATTCAATCCAGTTTGCTGAGATGAAGTTGAGACCCAGCAACTTCCGAAATCTCGAAGGCAGGCGCAAACGGGCGTAAATTCCAGGAACAACTACTGGGTGGGAGAGGAGTAGGGCCCAGAGAAAGAAGCAAATTTTACCAAAGTCTCAATACAACCCGTCCAACCATCAGGCCACACCGGGCATTTGGCAGGAGTTAAAGCTGACCTTGGATCACCGGGGCCAATGGCAGGAGCAATGGCCTCACCTCCTCTGCGAGTACTTCCTTCGCACCAAAGACAACAGTCTCCACAGGTGTCTGTTTTGTTGTTTGAATCAGCAAAATCTTCCAGTGGCGGCATCACGGTGGTTGTCCTTCTCTTGGGTGGCTCTGGGAATAGGAGAGGGGTAGGCTGTACAGTGGTAGTTTGTGTTAGAACCAGCTGTATTTTACACAAAACTGTATAATTATCATTATTTTTGTTCGCAGTGATTTGGTGTGTGTCATGGGAGGCCGTCCCCCAATTTTTTTTTTTTTTTACAGTTCATGCAACAAAAACCAGAAAAGCAATACTGTTTCGATTTTAAGGATATGATTAATATTATTAATATAATAATGATGATGATGAAAACTAAGAATTTTTAAAGAGATCTTCCTTTCCAAAACACATCTGGACAGTACCTGATTGTATTTTTTTTTTTTTTTTAATAAAAGCACAAGTACTTTTAAATTCGGCTGTTGTTTTGCCTTTCATTGTTGATGCTAAATTCCACCAGAGCCAATGTATTTGAACAGAGGGGAGGAACGCTGGAGAGGAAGGTGAAGGGGATGGGAGGGGAAGGAGGGGGGAGGGTACAGGCTGGGAAAGAAGAAAGCACTTTTTTGAACAAAGTTGAACGAAGTTGGGGAAAGGTTATCACTTCAGATTCGGCTACTTGCTCAATGTTTTCAAGACTAAGAGTTTGTCGTTTCCTTCTTTTTTTTTTTTTTTAACTTCACTTATTCATTCATGAGAGACACACAGAGAGAGGCAGAGACACAGGCAGAGGGAGAAGCAGGCTCCATGCAGGGAGCCTGACGTGGGACTCGACCCCAGGACCCCAGATCACACCCTGAGCTGAAGGCAGTTGCTCAACCGCTGAGCCACCCACGTGTCCCAAGAGTTTGTTGTTTCAAAGATGCTTTTACATCCGTCCTCTAATGTAACCTCCTGGAAATTCCATGATGGAGATGAGGAGATGATAATCCAGCAGGGCTTAAATTGCCCAGAGGCAGACTGCCTGAGTTCAAATCTTGGTTCCACCAACTCCTAATTTCGCTGACCTCTCTGTGCCTCAGTTTCCTAATCAGTAAAGTGGGGGGTACTCACAGTTCTTAACTTCATAGCATTGCTTCAAAGAGAAAAAAAAAAAAAAAACATCCAGATGCGGCCCTTAACACGGTGCCGGGGGTGGAGCAGGTGCCAGCAGGTGTTAGCTGCCTCTACTATCACTTCATTTTCGGTGACAGATTGGGGTTGACAAAGGTGCAATGACTTGCCCTGGGCCACCCCCCACCCCCAATTAATCCTAGAGCTAGGATTTCGACTCCGGTCTCTGCCCCCGTATTCTCCCTGTCCCTCGGGATCTGATGAAAAGCCCCCCTTCCCCGAGGAAACGTGTGTGTGCCGTGAGCTACGCAATGATCAAGGACGGGAGGTCCAGTGGATGCCTCCGACAACCCCGAGGTCGTAGAGCCAGAAGGAGTGTGTGTCAGGGGTATCTCCGCGTCCTCGCCTCAGAGCCCCCAGTGTCCCCAGCCTCGGCCTGAATGCCTTTGGCGGGGCGGGAACTCCCCCCCAGCACAGCACATCTGTTTGTACCCAGGGGACACGGCATAGCGGGCTGGGACCCCACAGCACACGGCATAGCGGGCTGGGGCCCCACAGGACACGGCATAGCGGGCTGGGACCCCACAGGACACGGCATAGCGGGCTGGGGCCCCACAGGACACGGCATAGCGGGCTGGGGCCCCACAGCACACGGCATAGCGGGCTGGGACCCCATAGGACACGGCATAGCGGGCTGGGGCCCCACAAGACACGGCATAGCGGGCTGGGACCCCACAGCACACGGCATAGCGGGCTGGGGCCCCACAGGACACGGCATAGCGGGCTGGGACCCCACAGGACATGTTCGTCTTTGCGAGCAGAACGGGGGCTGGGGGGCGGCGAGGAGCAACCCCCAGCTGATCCTCTGAGAGATTCTCAGCAAATGGACTGATTCAGTGGAAACGTTGGGGCTGACAGGCCTCATTCAAATGGAATGTGATGGCTCAGATGTGAGGACGAGAAGAATTTATGGCTCGGGCCGGATCCTTTGCTGCCGAGTTTATCTCGCTTTAACAAACGCTGTCACGCCATATACGCAGTTGGCCGCCCCAGATCATAAGACTCGCTGCCTGCAGTTGGGCCATAGCAACCCCGGCTGCGCTGTGGCAACCCGACCACGGGCGCCTGCAGCCACCGAGCCCCCCGCCGGAGGCCCGGGCCGCCCGGCCCCTCCAGCAAGACCAGGGGCACCAACGCACTGGCCCGGAGCCACAGCGGCGTGCAGCTCTGGTTGGTGCAGGACCCCCACGGGGGGTCGTGGGTGCCCCCCCACCGGGGCTGGGCAGGCAGGAGGGCCAGGAGCCACAGCGGGGTGCAGTTCCGGTTGGTGCAGAAGCCCCAGCAGGCGGGAGGCCTTGACAGGCCCTGGGGGGGGGTCATGGGTACCCCCCGCCCAGGGCTGGGCAGGGAGGAGGGCCCGAGCCAAGCCGCTCAGGGCTGTGCAGCTGGGTTCAAGGGGCCCCCATGGCACGAGCTCGCCGTTCCTTAAACGGTCCTTCCGTCGGCGACTCTGGCTTCGTCCAAGCAAGCTCCAGCACCCCGAGGGCTCCTGAACGGCCTCCTCCACTTCGGCCTCCCAGGAAGCTCTGGGCGGAGGACGGACGCGGGGAGTCTGGCCTGCCATTTGCCCTGCCTCCAACCCCCCTTGTCCCCTTGTCCCCTTGTCCCCACTTGGCCCTTTCAGGGCCAGCCTGCGTGGTTTGTACCGCGCCCTCTGGTCTTGGGCTAGCCACCCAGGTGGAAAGTGCTAGAACACTGCAGGCGGGGCGCCAGGGAGCTGAGGGGTCGGGGCACCGACCTCGCAGCCCTTCCTCCAGGCGTCAGGGGAGCCGACAGTCGCCCTCCGGGCAGAGGCACAGAGCCAGGCCGGTGTCGGGCACGCAGCCCCCGCAATGAGCCTCCAGGCCCGAGGGTGATCCCGCACCGCGGCTGCTGCCACCCTGGGACCTACACTGGCCCCTTGGGAACCAGTCCCCCAGCCTCTGCCTCTCCCGGGGCTCCTGGCACCACGGCTGCAGCCGCCTGCTTGCCGCTCCCCATGAGGTCCACGCAGGCCTCCCTCCACGGAAGCCACAGGGGACCTCTGTCTCCTCCCGTGGAAGCCAGGGCACATAACTGGAACTTTGCCCACTTGATACCCACAGAGGGACTTTTCGCCTCGAGCAAGGAATGCAAATCAAGGAGCCTACGAGGCTGGCTCCCCTCACCCCAACCACAGGGCCTGCCCACACCTCCCCATCCTTTAGGGGATCCCACCTCGTCCCTTTCTCCGTCTGCCCCTCCCGCGCCATCCTTCTTCCCGACCACGTCTTGGCAACTCCAAGCGCGGGGTGGGGGCTCCCGGTGGGCTGTGCTGATTGCCTCTCTTCTCCCAACACCCTCTTTTCCCTTTCCATTTAGAAGTCAGTACTGAACATCCCCCAGATGCCCAGCACGAAGTGAACAAAATGACCACAGGCCCTGGCCTCGTGCAGCTTCCATGCCCGGGGGAGGCTGGCAACGGCCACTGCGTCACACAAGCAAACAGAGGGTAGGCTTTGGAAGCAAGTCCGAGACACTGAGAATATCTAACGAGGACCCGACCCTGACCGGGAAGGCTTCCCTGAGCAAGGGCATCTGAATCGTGGCCCCAATAATAAGTGGGCATTAGCCAGTGAAGAGGCAGGGGAAGCAGGGGACAGAGCATCTCTAGAGGCCCTGAGGTCAGGCTGTGCAGAAAGCAAGCCAGGAATCTGGTCCTGGGGGTTCCTTTGGTCCAGGATCAGGATTTTGATCTTCTTTCTAAGTGCAATGGGAAGCTTCTAAGGAATTTGAAGCGGGGGAGGATTATGACCATAGCTTTTCTTTAAACTATCTTTTTGTTGCAGCTTGCAAGACGAGAGGTGCCGAAGGGGCCCAGGGTAAGGTGATGGGGTTCCATGGGGTTTGGTGGTGTCGTGGAGATGGGGCATATGGTTCTGGGAGACGTTTAGAGGGAAGACCCCATAGGACTTGGGGTCCCACAGAGCTGCTCCAGGTCCACGTCCTAGTTCCTGAACTGCTCCCAGTTCCTGCGGGGGGTGTCTTCTAGATGCAGCTCCATCGTCTCATTAGGGGTGTGCAGGGCTGGAGTCAAAGCCTCCTGAGCCCCAGGAACCAGGAGGGCTTCAGGGTCTCAGAGTACTAGGCATCGCTCCTCGGACTTTAGGGGGTGGTGATCCGGGGGGCTCCCTGGAGGTTACTGTGGTGAGAATGGGATCAATGCTAAGGCGAGGCTGTGGGCAGAATGGGAAGGGTGAAGGCGGAGGCGGGCGTTACCCCGAAGGCCTTGGGTCCTGAGTGCAGCCGAGAGTTTAGGGCAAGAGTGAAAGAGTCAGCATTGCCCTTTAGGAGACTCCCTCCCAGACTAGAAAGGCATTTGCTCCTGCTGCGCGTCCTAAGGCCTCAGTGGGGTGCTGGACGCCCGCACAGGGGCCCCCTCCACCCCGTCCTCACCAGGATTTCGGGCGGGTGTGGCCTCCTAGTGGCCAGCAGAGGGCTCACTCGCCTGGTCCTCCTGCCTCCACCGCCTGCCCCATAAAATGAATTTAAAGCTCAGGAAGGAAGCAGGCAGGGCTCTTCTCTGGAGCATCACTCCAACCTCAGCACGACTGGAAAATAGATGTTACACACACACACACACACACACACACACACACACAAGGAGCAGCTCCCGCAGTAGCCGCTACTTTTGCAGCAGCAGGGAAAGGAACTGAGCAGTGAAATGACTTCTCTGAGGTTCACCTGACCTTGAAGGGCCAGACCTAGGACTGCGGCCTTGGCCTTCCGACTAGGCCAAGCGCCTCGGGGAGCATCTATCGCACACTTACTCCTTTATCCAATATTCTTGCGCTCGGCACGCGAGGAACACCTGCCGCAAGCCGGTGCCCTCCAAACCCTTCGCAGTTTGCAAAGCCAACGCGGTCCTGACTTCTTTGAAGTAATCACCTTCGCGGTCGGAGCTGAGCTTGAATTATTCGATGATCTCGGTCCAGTCACTGAATATTTCTGCGCGTCCCTAAAATTAGGGTGAAGAAGATAGATGCCGATGAGAAGCTGGGATGATCTGAAGGAGGAAAATGGACAGCACGTGGTCTGGAGAAGATGCCCACCCTACCTGCCCCCACCCCCCAACCCCAAAGCTGAGAGGCCCTGGTCCCAAGCCGAGCATCAGGGTAAGATCCTCAAGTCGCCAGCAGATGGCAGTCCCCTCCGGCTTTAGGAGGGGCACCCAAAGAGGCGCTCCTAGGGATGTGTTCATGTGGCTGGGGACCCAGGGAGTCACCTTCTCCGCCTTCACCCCCATCCTCTGCTCCATGAGAGGCTCGAACCCTGCCCAGGGACAGCAGGGCACGGCAGGCCATCCCTTCTGTTCTTGTCTCGCCCTCGACGGCCCCAAACCTTAGGTCGACACCGCAGACCCTCTTGCTTATATATCCCCTGGCACATGTGCACCGGGGAGGGGGGACAGGGAGGCTTCTGGCCCACGGGGGTCCGGCCCCCACGCGGAGTCTGAGGGCCCAGCCCCTCCTCCGGCTCGGTGGCCGTGCGCTCTCCTCACTAACCCTTCTTTGTTGGGGGTGACGGGCCAGCCCACACAATTTCCACGCTCCTCTGCTGGCTCCCCTGACTAGTCCCGGCGCCTCAGCCCCCCACTTCGTCGTGCCCACCGCTTAACCCTCCAGCACAGAGTGAGGCCCTTCTGGAAATGGGAACTGGTTCCGGCTGTCGTTGCTACTGTTTTTACTTTCTCTTCTCCTCACAAGCCTGGCTGGGATGGTGATCCCGCTGGGTGACCCCGAGCAGCTGGGGCACAGGAACCGTAACCAAGGGCCCTGGGTCCGCAGGGCCTGGCTCCCTGAATCGGCCTATCCCCCCACAGAGGTGTAGCTGGGCTCAAGGGGCTGGGTTCAACGTTCATCACCTCGTTCCCTCCGAGCTTGCCTTCTGGCTTCCAGCAAAGCCCGAGACGATACAGCGGCCTTGGGAGCCCTGGGTGCTCTGTCCCGTGATACCTCCCTGAACGCACCCCCGTCTCGTGGCGAGGAGCTCGGGCCCGCCCGCGGTTCTTCGAACCCAGCACTCTCCCGCTTCGGAACCTTCCCCTGGAATGCTCTTGCCCCCAAACATGTCACAGCCGCGTTCTCACTTCCTTTGTGCAACCTCCCGAAGCCGTCTGCTCCGTGAGACCCTCCCTCAGCACCCCACGCCAACACACGCAGGTGCACCCCACACGTGCAAGTCTGTGCCCCAGCACACATGCCTCCCATCCCCTGTACTCTTCTTGTCTCCACGGCACGTCTTCCCACCTGACTTGGTGGGTGTGACTTCTAGAAATGAAGCTTCGTGACAACGGAGGCTTCCTATGTGTTTGCCTCTGCTGTACCTCCAGCACCCAGCAGAGAGCCCTGCTAAGGTTTCCCGGTCCTTCCGTCTTAACCGAATGTGTCAACATGCTAGGAAGACTGGCAAGCAGGCCTTGTCCGCCTCGCCTTCCTTTCTGTTTAACTCATGGAGCATCAACTCTGCCCCTGGATATCATCATTGTAAGCGGAAATAAGCTCAGAGCAGCGATTTTTCCCAGAACGGTCATGCAACCGGTATGGATTCCAATTCGGTTCCTGCTCAGCCACATCACTTGTTCTGTGGTTTAAAGAAACAGCAGGAGAACTGCTCTATCCAGAGTCCCCGGCAGCAGCCTCTCCTCGGGAGGGAGAGGCCGTGGGCTGAGATTGGGAGAAATCCAGCAGGATAGTTAGAGGCAAAACACCATAAATATCAGTCATTTCAAAGGCAGAGCATGGTGTGTCTCCAACCAAAGTCACTCGTCCAGGGACTTTCCACACATGTGGTCACTTGGAGAGAATCCTCCCAACGCTGGACAGAGGCTGTACCACGCCACCACGCTGAGAACCATCATTTCTCAAGGGTTGATGGGAAGTGAGTGAAATTAGTGACCTGTCAAGCCTTTTATTTGCATGAATTAACTTAAAAAGAATCTACTGAAATAATAGGGAAAAGGGGAAAGAGAAAGAGACAGAGACAGGGGCAGAGACAAAGACAGAGACAGAGAAAATTTTCCAGGGACGGTAGAAGCATCATAAACTAAATTCACCTAATTGTGGGTCCAAGAGCTTCTCCAAAAAGAAGTATATCTATTTGCTGACGGTCGAGGCCTTCTAAGCACCAAGCAGAGGAGAGGGTGGAGCAGGCCCCAGGGGTCTGGTCTGCACGGTAGACCCGGCTCAGCAGAAGCTGGGGCCTGCACTCCACCTGGACACCCAGGGGAGCGTCACAGTTGGGTATGAGACAGCACCTATCTCTACCCCAAAGCCCAGTCCTGAGGCAGCAAAGAACTTCCAACTGAGGGCAACACGGGGCTGGCTCCAGGGCCACTGGGGGGCTGTAAGCTGCAGGAAGGCCCGGCTGGTCCCGGCGGGTCCTGCTGCGGTCACCCTGCATCTCCAGCACCACGTCCACGGTGCACAGTGTTGGGCCCAGTAGCCGCACGCCTAAGATTTCCTGGGTATGGTATCAATTTCCCATAACTGCCTGGAAGTTCTCAGGCAGGGCTCTCAGGTCACAAGCAGGTCCAGCCTGAAACAGAATGGCCCTCACTCAATAGATGCCATCCTTAGGGTGGCGCTCCGCGAGGCAATCGGATAGTGAAGAAACTGAGAGCGCCGCGTCTTTTGAGAGGAAGAGAGTTGGGATCACGAGCAGGGACAGGAGCTCGGGCTCAGAGTCTCTGCAGGGTGGAGAGAAATCTCAGTGGCAGAGAGAAGGTGGACGTCCCCTGTTGGGTGACCGAGGGGAGAAGGAGGGTCCGTGCTGAAACCTACATGGGGACAAATGGCACCCAAATAAGAAAAGAACTTGTCACGACCGGGACACTGGGGGGCTCAGCAGATGAGCACCTGCCTTGGGCCCAGGGTGTGACCCCGGGGTCCCGAGATCGAGTCCCACATCGGGATACCCGCAGGGAGCCTGCTTCTCCCTCTGCCTGTGTCTCTGCCTCTCTCTGTGTGTCCCTCATAAATAAATAAATAAAATCTTTAAAAACAAAAACAAACTTGTCACCACCAAAACCATCCAGGGAACAAGCAAGCCATCAGAGAGGCAGGGAGCCCCGATACTGGAGGGGTCCTAGGTCTTGAGGTTCACGTATTAAATAAAGTGGTGTCGTGATGTGCCTCGCAGCCCTAAAACGGACTTATTATCCTGCTCCTCTGGCTCAGTTAGCTTCTCATACAAGCTGTCGAAAAGCTTCTGTGCCAGGTTTTCAGCCTCCAGCCTGGGTCTGCAACGCAGCAAAGGGACAGGCCCCTGTGACGGAGTGATGACACCACAAGACATGGGTGTTATCTGAAGAAGGCGGCCCCTTGGGGACACACGAGATGAACACGGTGTTGAGGGTTCTCTTTCCTTCCTCCAGGGAATGGACTGGGAGGAGCCACGCTTCCAAGTGGGCAAAACCTGAAATGCCCCCAAAATTCTAGGTTTGATGAGTTTCTTGGAAGCAAGCTCCTTTCAGAAGGGACAACCTGCAGCCCCAACCGTGACCCCCTGCCGGAGCCTCTCACTGCCCTGGGCCGGGGTGTTTGCTGCAAAGGGTTGCTGCGAGCCGGAGTCCACTCTCTAACTTCACTGGGGGTTACAGGGGCTCAGACAGGAGATCCTGAGTGTAAACGGGGAGATCACACTATCCTTCAGCCCCCAGCATCACTCACCCCTTAACCCTTTCTTCCCGCTTCATCTAAATGCCAGGAGCGAGGAACTCGAGTGGAATTTAAATGACTTCATGTACATCGCACAATACATGCTCTTTTGTTTTTGGTTTTGTTTTTGGTTTTTGTTTTTTTTTGTGTGTGTATAATACATGTTTTTAATGTGCAGGCTGGAGATTGATTATAACAAGACCACTAGACACGAAGCAGGAGAGCGGCCCCCCCGACCAGACTCTGGGGGTCCTGGAGGCGGGAGTCTGCTCTTAGCAAACTCTGCATCAGCAGCACCTGGTGAGGAAGACAGCTCTGTGCTACACTGAGGAATGAAGCAATCGATCGACTGATGCTTTCAAGCCCTGGCTCTGCTACGGAACTAGCAGTGTGAGCTTGGTGGAGTTGGGTGACTCTCGGGGCTTTAAGTTTTTTCATCTACAAGAGACACCCTGTGGGGGGGGCTCAGCGGCTGAGCATCTGCCTTTGGCTCAGGGCGTGACCCCGGGGTCCTGGGATCGAGTCCCGCATCGGGCTCCCTGCAGGGAGCCTGCTTCTCCCTCTGCCTGTGTCTCTGCCTCTCTCTCTCTCTCTCTCTCTCTCTTTTTCTCTCTCTCTTTCTGTGTCTCTCATGAATAAATAAATAAAATCTTTTTTAAAAAAGTTTTTTTCGTCTCCAAAATCAGAAGTCATAGTAACTACTTTGTGTGATTTCAATAAATGCAATAGTGCGAATCAAGCGTCCCAGAAGGTGTCTGGCAGAAAGTAGGTGCTTAGCAAACAGTCCGCCCCTTCTCCCCGCTAGAGCCATCCTTCACACAAAGGAAAGGCCGGTAGACATTTGCCTGGCTGACCCATAGTTGCAACTAATGCGAATGAGCTCAGTTCCTTGAGGAGGAAGCACAGACAGGCGAGGCCACGTGCCTTGGGTCAGGTGGCAGCTCCCTGGAAGAGTCTGAGGCAGAGGAGAGAAGGAAATCCAAAATTTAAGTACATCACAGCTAATTGTGAGACTAAACAGCTAAGAGTTGCATTTGCCTTTCATTTAAGCCGCGACTTCCTCTTAGGACATTCAGTTGCTAGGGGATCCCTGGGTGGCTCAGGGGTTTAGCACCGTCTTTGGCCCAGGGTGTGATCCTGGAGTCCCGGGATCGAGTCCCACGTCAGGCTCCCTGCATGGAGCTTGCTTCTCCCTCTGCCTGTGTCTCTGCCTCTCTCTCTGTCTCTCTCTTTCTCTGTCTCTCATGAATAAGTAAATAAAAATCCTTAAAAAAAAAAAAAGAAAAGACATTCAGTTGCTAAAGGCAAAGTGCCCAGATCTTCTGGAGGGTTCACAGAAGATTCACACCTTCAGCACCTTTTCATTAATAAAGTTGAACATACAAACACCATGAACCGTACTCTAAGCCATGTACCCTTAAAGGACCCACATAACACATTCTTACTGCATCCAGCCCCCTCCCCACTGCCAAGAATTCATTTCTGCAAATAAATGTGTATTTGATGCTGTGATTGGGAAGTGAACTGCATGTGCCCCACGTGCCCCCTCACTGTCTCAGGGGCAAGGACGGTAAGGGCGGACTCATTGCCCACTTACTCCAATCATCGTGGCTCAGGTCTGTGTCGAATCTAATCCTTCCAGTGTCTTCTCCCAGTTTCTGTTCTCTTTTTCATCCCAGCGGTCTGGTTTTGCTTTCTGTATAATCCACAAATCTTTCTGGAAAAAAAAAAAAGATAAGCAAGAAGAATTTCAAAGATAGAAAATGACACACAGATTCCCAGTTTGGGCTTTCCTTGTCAGAAAACAGTATGTGGCATCCTGTGAGGTGAGTGATATCACTGTACCCGGCACCCAGAGGAGGAAACTGAGACATGGGAAGGTTAGGGGACGTCAAAACCACACTGTTGAGCTTTATTTAAGGCGAATGAGGTCAGAGTGTTTTGTTTAGAACCTCATCGTTTAGGACCCATGAGTATAATCAATACGCTATAGATGCAGGCATTGGAGCCAGCCCACACAGCGCAGGTGCCCACTGTCGTGAGGAGGAGTAAATTCCCTGTTCCTTCCACCTGTCACATTCCAGTATCGGGAAGTGCAGAACCTGACAGTAGACACCGTGCAAGCCAGGGGGTTAGTTACTGTTGGATCCAGGTTGGAAGGAGAAGAGACTCAACATATCACTCCCCCGGCTCTTTCTGACCTGCTGCCTCTCCCGCAATGCGGAGGATGGAGATGGGGATCGTGAGGAAGGAACACCTGCAGCCCCAGCTCCAGCCCACGGGCTGGAGGGTGATGCACCCTGTGTGCAAGCGACCTGGTCCTACTGGGCTGGCCTGAGACAGAAGTGGCAGCTTGGAGAACCACGGGCGCAGGAAGGTACCACCCAGCTGTTCTGCATTCCAGAGTCTCCAGAATTCCAGGGGCTACAACAGGCTGTTTTGCTTGTGCATCAAAACTCAAAATAGAGCCTCCTTCCAAGTCCTACGATCCCATCGTCATCAGGGATTTGGAATGAGCTACAGCAGTGGAAATGCATCTTCATGGGGTGTGCATGGAAGTCACCACTTCTCCCAAACTTTAATGACATCACCACCGGTGTGGCCACTCTGAGGGAGTGGAACCCACATACATGGAATGGAAGTGCCCTTGAAACGACAAAGCAGGACCAGGAGGTGACACTTGTGCATTCCCAAAAGAACCTCCCACCAGCCCGACACTATTTGTGGAAATCATAGCAGACCTGCTGGCCTTGCCCTAAGCACCCAGTCTCGCTGCCTGGTTAATTCTGTTCATTGCTTGCCTTGCCTGCTGTGCCTGACTCTCCTTTGGTGCTTGCTTCCTGGACTGGCATTGGCATTTGACCCTATTTCTCTGTAATGAGCCCAGCCCGAGTCTGGTATGGGTCTTGTTTGAACTGATCCCAACACCAGGACACGTGCACAAGCTAGAGAGCTTTAATCTACACTGGCCAGGCTGCCAGAAAAGGTTCGAGGAAAGAAAAATATCATGGGATCATGGGAAGTAGTGACCACAGGGAAGCTCCTTCAGATAGGAAGGTGACATTGGCACCTGGCCCTCTAGCACGGCACAAGGTTCCTGTTGGTCCAAAACGGCCAAGAGTGGGAAACAGCCCTGCTAAGGAACATGGCCTCAGCAGACATTCCAGGGCCCTACCTCATTCCTGATGTCAGCGCTGCTGCAGATCCATGGGATGGCCTCTCAGCCTCTCCCCTTATCTGCCTCGGTACTTTCCTCAGAGCCTGGGAAGCAGCTCCCATCTAACACAAAGACAGTTTCAAAATGAGAGATGGGACATGCCTTGGGGACCCTCAGCCAAGGAAGGACAGGAATGAATGACTGGATGAATGTCCTGGGTTCCTCTCCTTTCACAGAAGGAGGTGTGTTTGGCATGCCCTCTCGAGGGACCCCAGTGGGACTAAGCCACAGGGGTCCTAGCAGGAACCAAACAGCAAGGCCTAGGTCGGCCAGCCTTCCTCCTGGTCTCACTCTGCTCTTGCCTTCACTTCTGCATCCGGGATCATCTCCCAAACTCTTGCCTCAGGCTCTGCTTTTTAGGTCTGATGGGCTGAGACAGAAACTCATTATCATTATAATGCGAATCAGAAGGTCAATATGAGCCAGACAGTAAAGACCATGGAAAAGCTTTAGATTTCAGACTCTGTTGCCTCAGTAGTCAAGATGGTGGAGCCCAGCTCTGCGAATCCAGCCAACGGGACTTTGGGTGGCAGTGGTGGCTGGGGATCTGGCCTCACCGGGGCCAGATGGAGTCCTTGGGCTGCCACCAAGCCAGTGAAGATTCAGGGAAAGAACTGGGATGGGCAGGGACACTGACGCAAAAGGCCACTCACCAAAATGGGGCCACCAGGGAAGCCACAAGGTGAAGGTCTGACTCAGCCCATCTGCCAGTGCCCAGAACTTATCACTAGCACATTGGATTTGGCATGAAAATAACCGCAGCTTTCCTGAGTGCTGCCTATTTTCAACCTGCTAAGCAGTTTTCATAATGAGCTCATTTCATTCTTAAAACAACCATATAAGTCATTCTCCCCATTTTATAGGTGAGGAAAGTGAGCTCACTATGCATTTGAACGAAGACTTGAATCCAGAGTTCTTGGATTCCAAACTGCAGGCTCTGGCCAACCAGCCACCCTGTTGGGACCCAGTGGTGCTGTAGTCTAGGTTCAAGGTCAACAAATAACCTTGCAGATGTGAGCTTGAGGATTGCAGGCAGGAGGAGCTGGCAGAGGTGTCAAAATGCACGCATAGCCTGGGTTCACTAGCATCGCCTGAGGGGGAAGATGTTATCTATGCCTTGGACTCAGTGACAGTGACCGTGTCCTACATGGTCACATTGCAACTGTCCTTCCATTCTTGTACAGTGTTTCTCAAATATGTTGTCTACATTCAGGGCCCAAAGAGGAAGGTCTCTAGGCTGGGGTGGGCATGATGATTACAATATTTTGTCATTTAGAAAAGAACCTACAGCCACGCTTATGTCTACAGTCCATGCTCCCCTTCATGAAACATATTCTAGTCCTTGAAATCATGATGCTGAGGATGGGTAGAGCAGCCCATATAATTCCCACTCCAGAGAGGAGCAAACAGGATCAGAAATGTTGAGAGGCAGTGTGATAGAAATACCAGCCCCTGGCCACAGAGCCAGGAATGCCTGCTCTAGCCCGAGCTCTGCCCTTGACTGACCTTGCCTGTCCACTGGCTCCCTATTCAGCCTGGACATTGACTTTGCAGGTTGTGTAGACAGGAAATATTCCAAAAGTGGAAGGAGCCTGATTCCCCAAACAACCCCACAGAACAGAGATTAAATCCACCAATAGCACTGTCCCGTGACGTGAGCAAACCATATTATAGTGCTTTTCCAGGATGCTCACAGGGTTGTTTGTTACAGCAGTTAGCCAACCCTGGCAAATACAGTCCCTCTGTGGTCAAGGAGGTTTTCTTCTCTGATCTCAATCTGGTGGATTCAGCATCATGTGGAGCTTCCATCTGGTGTTTTCCAAGCTGGACTTCACTGACTGCACATTCCTTGGTTTTCTATGATGTCTGTTCATGGCCCCAGACCTTGCCCATCGCCCTGGAAATCAGTGAGGCAATGAAGCCAAGCACCACCCAGCTCTCCTCCCTGGTGGAGAAGAGCAGCCTCATCAGATAATCCAAAAGCCAGATCAAAGGGCACCAGATCCAGTCACAGAAGACCTGATACTGACCTCAGCTAGATTTCTAAGTTGCTATGTCACCTTGAGCACATTTCCTCAGTTTTTGGTCTCACTTTCCCACCTCTAGAACTATGAGGTTGCCCTGAGTGATACCAAAGCAACCACTAACACTTCAGGATTCTAACCTGTACATTCAAGGCCCGAGAGAGAAAGAGTCAGGTTAATTACTCAAAGCTGTGGACTAATTAACCAAGGTGATTTCCCCAGACTCTAAGGGAAAAAAGATTTTGTTCAAAAGGAGAGAATTATTGAGGCTGATGTCATGTTTGTGAAGTCAAAAGACCAGACCATTTCATTATGAGCCAATCCCACTGTTGGAGAGGCAGCCGAAGGGAATGAAGAGGCCACAGGCTCTGATTTGGAAAGACCTGGGTTCAAATCTCAGCCTTGACTCCTAACGACTTTGTATTGGCAGGAACTCACCTTTCCGGGCCTCCATGTTATCACTGGTAAGGTGGCATAGCTCACAAAGTTGTGGTAATTAAATGAGACAAGGCAAGTGACACACGTTGTAAGTTGTGGCAGGGAGCTCCCTTTATTGTCATCATGCTAGGGCAAGGGGGAAGCTGGTTTGGGAAACCAGGAGACACTTCTTTCACTCTAATGAAATCCAATCATTTGTCTCAACACATTTATCTCTCTAATCATTAATCTGGCAACACAGAGGTGAGATGAATAAAACATAGCCCTTGACCTCAAGGGATGTTGGTCTGGTTGCAAAGACAGACACATTCG
Source organism: Vulpes lagopus (assembly GCF_018345385.1). NCBI lineage: Eukaryota > Metazoa > Chordata > Mammalia > Carnivora > Canidae > Vulpes > Vulpes lagopus. Next base: position 63,708,705 of record NC_054830.1, read on the forward strand.
AAGGTTACTGATCCCCTCGTGTGATAACTACCTCACACACGTAAGGAAGCCAGCACCACCCCTCTTCACACATGCCCTAGAGAGACATACATGGGTATCCACGAGATGCCCACTGAAATTTTGGCTACCAATTTAAAAAGTAGAAAAAATTTAAATGTCCATCAATAAGACAGCAAATAAAATGCAGCACATACATAACTAGAATGATTAACATGAAGTCTCATTAAGATTGAGCGGAAAATGTAGTTATCAGACTATATATACATTTGGGTACCCTTTAGTAAGATTTCAAAACCACATACCAAATATTCTGCATTTTTCACAGATGCGTGCAACTGCGTGTATAAACATATTTTTTAAACAGACTAGAAGACTCCACATCAAATGCCTGAACCTGATGGCTTCTGGGTAGAAAAGAAATGGGTCTAGGGATAATGGTCAAAGGGGACAGTGATTTCATCTGGAACGTTTGGCTCTTGTTTAAGTTTAAAAACACTAGAAAGCAACCTTAGCATTTATGTCTTGCTTTCAATAGTGTTAACAGGTGTGATATTATTCTTTATACCTTTCTGAAATTCTTAACTTTATCAAAATAAAAGTAATCAGAATGCAGCAGTGGATTGTACCAAGAATGATGAATGTGTCCTTTCCCTCAGTTAGTCTAAGCTGACCTCAGAGTTAGGTGTACCCTAGAAGGGGGTGGTCAGAAGGCAAGATCAAGGCCAGTAGGAGCTGGTCAGTGGTCACAGAGGCTCCCAGAGAGTGTCTGTTAATCATGTTGACACTGTCTGGGGGTCAGAATGAAACTTTGGAGAAGCAAAGAGCTGGTCTTCACTCCTCATTCACCATTGACTCATATAACAAGGTCCCAACACATATAAAAAGGTCACACGTCGGTTCGGACATCGACTGCCATATCTAACGAAGCTAGTTCCTCAAGCCAGTTCCTCATGCCATAGGTGAAAGATGGACTTTACATTCTATGAAATTTAGACTTCATTTCAGCCAATGGTCTAAACAGACTTTTCAGGGACTTCTCAGTCTCTCTGGGTGGAAAACATCCAATCTCTAAGGTCATGGTGTTGCCTTCCGTCCCCAACTCCGCTCCAAGATGACGCCTGGGTGTGGTTTCCGCAGCCTCATGATGAAAGGGCAACACTGGGGCCCTGAGGCACAGAGCCAGTTCAATGCTGGCGTCAGAAGCAACCCCCTTGATCTACCTGGTTGCAGACTGACCTGCCGGTGCTTGCATCTGAAGTCTGCAACCGTGAAACTTGAGGTCTGCTGTGTGTGTCTCTCTCTTTCTCTGTCTCTGCTTGGGTGAGGTCTGGGTGCTCCCTGGCTGACTCAGGCCCACCTCCTCTAGACCTTTGTGAAGCCTGGCAGTGAATCCATTCAGCTTCAGCCCAAATGGTTTGTTACCTCTGCAGCCTTCTGTACAGAACCACATGGTCCTGCTCCGACGGGCCCTCTAAACAGGGCCCAGCTCTGGGCCACCCACGGGAACCAAAGGCAGCTGGAGAGGGCCAACCCTCTAAGCCTCCCCTGGCTTCACACCACACCACACCCTGTTTGTTCTGAGATGGCTGCCCTGATGTCATGGTGTCCTGCGAGGTGGCTCTGGCTGGTAGCTCCCAAGCAGAGAGTGAAAGGAAGAACCAGATCTTCTGTTCTGGATGTTTCTTTCATTTATCTAAAGTGCTTTTCTTTTCTTGGCCAAATGCCCCCATAGGGTGTCTGAGTCCCCTCTCCTCCTTCCCTTCTGGTCTTCTTTCCACAAAACCCTCTGCTGGTGTGAGAGGCAATTTTATGTGTCAATGTGGCTTGACCACAGTACTCAGATATTTGCTCAAACATCTCCAGATGTTGCTGTGAAGGTACTTTTTAAATAAGGTTAACATTGAGACTTTCATTTAAGCAGATTGTCCTCCATAGTGTGGGCGGGCTACATCCAATCAGATGAAGGCTTTAAACCAAAGCCTGACCTGCCTCGGGGAAGAGGGAATTTTGTCAGCAGAATTGCCTTTAGTCACAACCTTCACTGTCAACTCCTCCTTGCATCTCCAGCCTCCCGGTTATCCTTTTCTTCCCTATAAGGTCTAGTTTCCAAGGCTGTGGTCTTACTGAGGAGGTCTTCTGGGATAATGAACCTAAAGGAGGTAGGAGGCTGCAAGGAAACCATGGCTAAAAGAGAGGAATTTAAATTTGTTACTATAAATTTTTGTCATCATTTACAGTGTGTATTTTTGGACAAGTCTCTTGGCATCTCCGAGCTTCTCTCTGTCTCACAAAGTTACCCAACTCATCAAGGTATTATTATTATCAGTAGTAGTAGCGTCTACTTTTGGAGATTCTTCTAGTCAGAGCGTGCAGTTTCACTGAGATGGTGAGGGTCAGAGTTTGAGGTTTTGCAGGGATGGGGGTCAGATGCTGAAGTCGGTGTTCATGGGCCACAGTTAGAGTTCTACGGAGGGGATCTGCATCAGGTAAGTTTTAGATGGCCACGTCATGGCTGGGTTCTAAAATCCAGGTGGAGGATCGAGCTGGGACTAGCATGTGTTCAGCTATGACAGGACCAGTGATCTGGGGGCAGTGGGATCACAGCTGAGAAAGAGAGAGTAGTATCAGCTACTTCTTCCCATAGCTCTTTGTCCCAAATGATGTGAGCAGAGCAAGTTTGTCTTTGATTGGGAAAAAAAAAAAAGAATCAATGCTGGAGCCAGCTTTACCTTCTGCCCTGCCAGGTAAGAAGCAAACCTTCTAGCAACTTCACCCTTGGAGTCCGAGAAGGATGGGAAATTCCCCTGGAAGCCCAGAAAGAACCGAGGCCAAACTCTGGGCTTTTTCTGAGCAAACATTTTGAGAGAAACCAAAGTGATGATGATGTGGAAGAGCGGCCGGGGCTGTCCCCTCGAACAGCAGCAAGACTGATGAAAACACAGGGATTAGAACAGATGAATCATTGCCAGTCCTCTCCCTGACGGCGTTTGCTAGTGGCAACCCGATAAATACCGGATCTCCGAAAGCGCTGACAAGTTACCCACCAGGCCTGGGAGTTAGATGGTTTTTGAAATTGGTGGGAGGAGAAAGCGGGGAGTGAAGACACGGAGGCGTACCCCCCCTTCCAGAATTCACATTCTTCCTTTTGGTAAGATCATTTCCTATTCTTTCAGAAGTGTGGGTGATTCTAGAAACTAGATGAATGGGGCCTACAATCCCAACCTCCCGTTCTTCCGGTGTGGGTGGGAATTCATGTCCTTCTGTGACTCTTGCCCTTTGACAGCAAGGAGGAGATGCTTGGAGGCAAGCTTCCTCGTGTGGGGCTAGTAACAGTGAGGGCCGACTAAAGGTCTCTGGAGCTCTGCTTCCAACAGAATTTGGGGTGAGCCAAGCTTTAAAAGAGGCGAAATTCCCTTCAACGTCTTGACACAAACCTACACATGTGATAAAATGTATAGAACTAAAGGGAGGGAGAGAGAAAGAGACAGAGAGACACAGGGAAGGAGGGAGGGAGGGAGTGAAGAGGTGAGTACAAGTAAAATGGGGGAAATCTAAATAACATCAGTGGATTGTATCAATCTCAACGTCCTGGTCTCAGTATCCTATGGTACCATAGTTTTGCAAAATACTGCCACTGGCGGAAACTGGGTAAAGAGTACACAGTATCTCTATATTATTTCTTTTAAGAACAAAAAGAGGTTTGGGGCACCTGGGTGGCTCAGGCGGTTAAGTGTCTGCCTTCAGCTCAGGTCATGATCTCGGGGTCCTGGGATCGAGCCCCACATCCACCTCCCTGGTGAGTGGGGAGTCTGCCGCTGCTTCTCCCTCTGCCCCTCCCTCTGCGTCTGTGCTGGCTCTCTCCATCAAATAAATAAATAAAATCCCTAAACAAAAACAGGTTTATTGAGATACAATTCACAGACCGTACAATCCCCTCATGTGAAGTAAACCGTTCCGTGGCTTTTAGTACATTCACAAGCCTGTACATTCATCACCATGATTTTAAAACATTTTAATGATCCCAAACAAGAAACTCTGCTCCCTCTATCTATCATTTCCTAATAACCCCATGCCCCAGGCCGTAGGCAACTACTAATATACTTTCTTTCTCTATAGATATGCCTGTTTTGGATATTTCTTGTAATTGAAATCTACTGTAGGTGGTCCTTTGTGACTGGCTTCTTTCACATTCTTAGCATTTCTGGTAGCGTCCATCTATATTTCATTTCCTTCTTGTGATGAACAAGATTCCTTTGCATGGATAGACCACATTTTATTTATCTGCTCATCAGCTGATGGACATTTGGGTTGTTTCTACTTTGTGGCTAGTAGGGATAACGCTACTAGGAATATTCACACGTTTTTGTGTGGACAAATGTTTTCGATTCTCTTGAGTGTATACCTAGGAATGGAATTGCTGAATCATATGGTAACACTATGTTTAACCTTTCAAAAAACTGCCAGACTGTTTTCCAAAACAGCTGCACCATTTTGCATTCCCACCAGCAGTGTATGACGGTTTCGATTTCTCCACATCCTCACCAACACTTGCTATTTTGGGTCTTTTTCTTTATTAAAATCATCCAAGGGCATATGAAGTGCTATTTCCTTGTGGTTTTAATTTGTATTTCCCTGATGGCTAATGAAGTTGTACATCTTTTCATGTGCGTCTTGCCCATTTGTGTACTCTCTTAGGAGAAATGCCTATTCAAATCTTTTGCCCACCGCTTGCATTATTCCTCTTTTTATTACCCATCTCTGTATCAGTTCTTGCAACTGCACGTGAATCTACAATTATCTCAGTACAATTTCTTTAAAAAAAAAAAAAAAAAGAAAGGAAATTGGGGAAAAATAAAAGAAAATTAAGGAGTTTTTTTAAAAGGCAGAATTTCACCAAGGAGGATTTATAGACGACAACCATGCATATGAAAAGGATGCTAAGGGAAAATTAAGGAAAATTAGGGAAAAGCAAATTAAAGCCACAGTGAAATGTATCTACACACCTGTAAAATTGATCAAAACAAAAATTAGTAACAAAAACAAACATTAGTGAGGATGCAAAGAATTTTGGTCACTCAGACATTGCTGGTAAGGGATATAAAATACCACAGTCACTCTGGAAAATAGTCTGGCAGCTTCTTTTTTTTTTTAATTTTTATTTATTTATGATAGTCACAGAGAGAGAAAGAGAGAGAGGCAGAGACACAGGCAGAGGGAGAAGCAGGCTCCATGCACCGGGAGCCCGATGTGGGATTCGATCCCGGGTCTCCAGGATCGCGCCCTGGGCCAAAGGCAGGCACCAAACCGCTGCGCCACCCAGGGATCCCTGGCAGCTTCTTTTAAGAAATAAACATGCAACTGCCATACAACCCAACAATTGCACTCTTGGGCATTTATCCCTCAAAAATGAAGACTTATGGGGGTGCTTGGGTGGCTCAGTCGGATAAGAGCCCAACTCTTGATTTCAGCTGGGGTCATGATCTCAGGGTCCTGAGATTGAGCCCCATGTCAGGCTCAGCAGACAGTCTGTTTCTCTTCCTCTTTCTCTCCTCTGCCACCCCCCCTCATGCTTGCACTCACTCTCTCTCAAAATAAATTAATTAATTAAAAAAAAATGAAGACTATGTTCACATAAACACCTACAAGGCTGTTCATAGAAACTTTGCTGTAGCCAAAAACTGGAAAGAATTCAGATGTCCTTCAGTAGGTGAATGGTTAAACTGTGGCCCATCCAGATCATGGAATTCAGTAACAGAGAGGGACAGGCTACACATTGAACTACTTGAATGAATCTCCAGAATTAAGCTGAGTGAAAAAAAAAAAAAAACAAACTCAAAACATTACATACTGTATGATTCCACTTATGTCACGTTTTGGAAACAACACAATTACAGAAATGCAAAACAGAAGTTTTGCCAGGAGTTGCCAGGAGTCAGAGATGGGAATGGGGGGCAAGAGAAGGAGGCGGGTGTGTCTATTAAAAGGGCAACCCGGTGACAAATCTTTGGAAATGTTCTGCATCTTGATGAGATCAGTGTCAGTGTCCTAGTTGTAATTCAATACTACAGTTTAACAGGGTGTTACTAATAGGAAAAAGTGGTAAGTCCAGTCATGCAGCATTATCTCCTGGATCTCTCTGTATTGGCATTTCTTACAATAGTGAATTTATAGTTATCTCAAAATAGAAATTTAATTTTTTAAAAGAGAGAGGAGCGCCTGGGTGGCTCAGGTGTTTAGGCAGTCGGCTCTTGATATCAGCTCAGGTCATGACGTCAGGGTCCTGGGATCAAGCTCCGCATCAGGCTCCACACTCAGCAGGGAGTCTACTTGAGGATTCTCTCTCTCCCTCTCCCTCTGCCTCTCCCACCACACCCTCTCTCTCTGTCTCTCTCTCTGTTTCTCTCTCTGAAACAAATAAATAAATCTTTAAAATAAACAAATAATTAAATAGAAAGGTAAGTAGCCTCTGTGGATCTACTTAAAGTTCTACCAATTATTAATGTGTGATTAGCAGCAGGTTAACACTGTTGACTTCTGCTCCTGAAAAAAGGGGATAATATCTATTCATGATTATGGTAAGGGTCAAATAAAAATAAAAGTGAAAGATCTTACAGGCAACAAAGCAATGACTACTACCACTATGACTAGAACATTCCCTGACCTCAACATGCGACCCTTGGTGGGTACCTCAATGCCAGAAATGTCCACTACTCATCATTTGACTTCTTCATGGATAACGTACCCACTGTGAGAAGGGGCCAGAATCTACTACATCATACTTGAGCAGAAGTGAAGGTGGCTGCTAACACGAAAGTATTCAGATACTTTGAAAGACTCAGGATTGGAGGCAAACAGGATATGACCTGGGCACTCACCAAGGCCATGCAGAGAGGAGGGGCAGGAGAGATGAACTTCTGATATCTGGGAGCGGGGACTTTTGACCCACCTGCCTGAGAATAGATTTACTCTTAACCCTTTGCTCTTGGGAGGGCCACTTCTCCCTGCCTGCTTACCAGGCATAACCACATGTCCCTTACAAAGTTAGCCGGCATGAGGACCACCTACAGGACACAATTCAGTGTTCTCCAAACTCCAGTCACTCCCACATCTGCATCCTCATTTCTCCCAAATTCACTTATCATGGCAATTGTCATTTATTTACTACTTTTTAAATTGAATCAATTCTCTTCTTTGCTTAAATAACCTTGCTTGTTAAAGGAAACAAAGGCGGATGCACATTTGTTCACATTTTAACATCTCTGAAAGCAGCATGTTTCTTACCCTTAGTGATGTAGGATGGTTTAATTAGTAGAATTATTTTCCTTTCTTAATGGAATATATAATAATGTTGTTTTTTATAATCAGCCACATTTTAGATTCTATTAAATATGGAATGTCACTTCTTCAAGTAGAAACCCAGAGTTGCTTATTAAAAATAGAAAGAGCCATTTAAATAAATGCATTTTATTAAATGACATTTTAATTAAATTTCACCTAGAGTGTGTTGCCTGCAAATATGTTAGCCTGAGGTCTGCTCCTGACCTATTAAAAAAGGGAAATTGAGCAAGCAAAGAGAATCACCGACAACTTACTATCACCAAACTGATAGGATCTTCATGATGCAACGTAATACTTAATCCATGTTATGAATAGTCACACTATGCATCCCCTAAAACTATGTCCATTAGCAGTAAAATGTCTGCTTTTAAAAAGCACTGGGGCAAAAAGGCTGAGTACCCTAGCAGACAAGACCTGCATCACTGCCTCTGGGACTTAGGAGCTGAGAGACTTGCAGCCCCCAACAGAATGAAGATTACAGTGTAGTGTTCCACACTGAGGGCTCTTGTAGCTGTGACAAATGTCAACTTAGAAGGGCATCCATTAACTTGGACGGAGTTTTAGAATGTTGAGAGAAGGAAGAAGAAACTGAATGAGATACATGTCACAGCATCGTATATATAAATTAAAAGCTTACCCATTCACCATAAATGTAACACACACTCAAAAATACAAACATATTTTTAGGATGGCTGTGGGGAGGGTGGGGGGGGGGGTGAGGATACAGAGGAGAAAAATAATATTGATAAAATGAAAATTAAAATAAAAAAGGCTGTTTGGACCAAAGATGATACTGTGCCCTGAGACAAAGCATTTGAGTAACTCAACTATCCATATAAAAAATATAAATATAAATGTAAAGATCTTATCAGGATCACATAGGTATACAGTAGACACTCAGGGAATAGCAACTGCTTGCCTTTAGGGTAATCGACAAAGGCTGCCTAGAGGCCTTCAAGAATTCAAAGTGGTACTGAATTCCCAGTGACTGTCCCTAGGTAGATGTCCCTTAGCAGACCCCTGACTTGGTCATGGTCCCCCCGCCCGTACCCCCACACGGATCCTGAACTCCTCTAGTTCACCACCCTCCACCACCAATAATCACCCCTCCTCCAAAGCCATGGGGCACCTAAAGCCAGGCTGACTCCCCTGGAATGGACACACAGACCCTAATGAGTTGATCCAACTAGACGTTGCTTAGGAACTGAGTCCCTCCATCCCCTTGTACCTATAGGAAACAGAGGCCAGAGGCAGACAGAACCCTGATGGAACCACACAGTGAATCAGAGGCAGTCTCATAACTAAAATCAGGTTGTTCTTCCTTCCTGCATGCACACATCCTCCCCCTCTCTGCATATGGTCTGTGATGCCCTTTATCTGACTTGCTGACATGATCGGTGGCAAGGCCACCACAATAGGATTTCCACCCTCAGTGGGGCAGATAGTCATGCCCAAGGTGCTTCTCACCAGCCACTGGGGCCTCCAAAGACATTGAGAGGCCAGGAAATTATTCTGGGGTCAATGAGTGCCCTCGAAGAGGAGACAAAAGTGATTAACAGCCAGTGGTGTCATTTCTTAATGCCATTATCACTGACACAATCTATTCTCTGGAAGATAAACAAAAGAAAGTCAGGCTTGTGGGCTGCTTGGCAAGTTGCCCTCAGAGAGAGGGTGGGTGGCAGAGGTAACAAAAGTGGTGAGGTGGGCAAGGGCATGAGCCATTTTATGAGAATTGTCTCACATTCTCAAAGTATATACTATTATCTCCTTCTGACAGATACTAAAAGACTCAGGCCAAGTAACCTGCCAAAATTCATCAAGCTGTGTCGCTTCCCAACGCCCTGGTCCCTCGCCTGCACAGCTTCCTTAGACCTGGGAAGAAAGCAAGATGTTCTGTGCAGGGTTAGAAGAGAGAGGAGCTCAACTTTGAAAGGGAGCGTGAATCCAGGAGGACTTCGTGTGCCTCTATCGCTTGACATAGATCTTAAGAGAAGGGTGTGATTTCCTCCAGGTGGATTGGGGGAGGGCATTTTGGAGAGGGAGAACACATAGGGAACGTGCCTGGTGTGCTGGGTGGGTGGTTGGGTCAGAAGGTCAGGCGAGTGTGGGACAGAGGGGGCCCATGTGAAGGGTGGTTCCACATGGATGGACGTGAACACGGGTCATCAGGCGTGGGGGTCTGTGCGCACACAGCTGGCACTGCAGAGCTCAGAGGAGGATTTTCAGGTGGAGCCTGGCTAGAGAAGTTTCCCATTATCCCCAGAGCCTCTGCGGCTGAGAGAAGGAGGAGTCAAGAACACAGGTTTTGGGTTAAACTGGCTTCAGTTTGAGGCCTAACCCTACCGTGAATTAGTTATCATCTTGGGCAAGAGGCTCATCCTCTTACATGAGGATCCTCATCATCCTTCTAACACTTAGAACAGGCCTGGCATACAGTAAGTGCTTAGTATAAGTTAACAATGATGATGATGATGATGATGATGATGATGATGATGAAGAATGTAACAAAGGAGGGGTGGAAGAGGAGAAGAGGAGGAAGGGGAAGAGAATTGGTTGTAATATAGAGGAGAGGGTGACTTCAGGAGTCAAAGCTTAACTAAAGAAGAAAGAGTCATGACGTCTGTGCAGCTAGTAGGATTCCGGGCAAGTTCTGGAGACATGGTCAGGAGCCTCTCCATGGCCAAGACTCTTGTCTTTTGCTTTGTGTGGTCTGTGATAGTTCTCAGTACCTCGCTGCAGCTATAATAAATGCATATGAAGAGACCCCACATGCTAATCACCACGCTAGGTGTTAGAGACCTGAGAATGAGTCAACTCATCCTTGCCCTCAAGGAGCTTACAGTCAGCAGAGCGGAGGCAGGAAAGAGCACAGACATACACATGACGACTTAAAGCAGAAAACCTGACCGACTTGGCTACTAGGATAAGCTTCAAGTGAAAAGCTGGAGAGCTGGGTGCGGAGGGTGGGGGGAGACAGGGAAGAGGAGGGGTGGCGGGAGGCACTTCTGCTCCAAGAAGAGGGAGCAGAGGCTTCAGCTCACTGAATCTAAGAGAAAACTAGAAAACCCGGTTTACAAAGGACAGAACCAGTTCCGGGGTAGCAGGAAATAACCAGTCGTTTTGACAAGGCCTTAGAACAAATGTACAACCCTTCTTCCATTTTTATCTCTTTCGCTCGGGATTCAAAGTCCTGGAAGTCCCTTATTTGGTTTCAAGAAGGCAGAGAACATCAGGCACTTCCATCATGGGAGCAGGTTCATTTCCAGAAAGAAAATCTGATCCGTGTTGCCAAAAGAGCAGAGGACAGAGACGATCAAAAGGAAGCCCATAGCTCCCACAGCTCGGGCAGACACAGCTAGTTCACCACCCAGTCTCCTCTGATGCGATTCAGTTCATTGTGAAATCCTCTTGCCTCCCACTAGACATCCTTTCAACTAGGGGTCTGGGTAAGATCCAGCTCCAGCCAATGAGACGTAGGCAGAAGTCCGGGTGTGGACCCCCCCCTCCGGGGAACCTCTTGGAAAGGAAATGCCTCCTCTGGGATCAGGTCCTTCCATTCTTTGTGCTGGAAAACAGTCGCGATACCTGGAGCACTTGGCCAACTGAAAGCAGTGCTCTAGGCAGGTAGGATGAAGGAGCCTGGGTCCGCCTCTCTGTAAAACTACTTACTTCAGAGCAGAGACAAATTAGAAACTCAAGCCATCTGACTTCAGAACCCACATTACAGGGAGTCTGACAGGTGTTTGTGGTAGGGGGTCGGGGGTGGCCGCCTCCTTTCCTTGGAGCTTGGCGAGCAAATGACTACACAGGAAGCCTCTCCTGACCCCCAGAATAGATCACAATTCTTCCATTTTATAGGTTTGTGGTTCACCAGTCGAGCCCCTCTGGGCAATTATTACCACAATTACCCATGCCTGTTTTTTTTTTTTTTTTAAGATTTTATTTATTTATTCATGAGAGACAGAGAGACACAGAAACATAACCAGAGGGAGAAGCAGGCTCCCGCAGTGAGCCCGATGTGGGACTCGATCCCAGGATCATGGGATCACACCCTGAGCAGAAGGCCGGCGCTCAACCACTGAGCCACTGCCCCCACTCGTGCCTGTTTGTGCAATGCCGTGTCCTTGACCAGAGCTTTGCAAGGACCCAGTTACATCTGTTTCTATGTATCTATGTTCTATCTGTATCCGTGTCTGTATTCATCTATCTCTCATCCATGTAACACTCTTGTACTCCTGGTACCCAGGAGGGGTACCACGTACAGCAAAGGTCCTCAAATCTTTGCCAAGTAAGTGAATGAGTGAATGAATGAATGAGTTGAATGAAAGCCAAGAGTTGAAACCATGTCTTCAGGCTCCTCCACCACCCTCATTTCTACCAAGAGCAAGACGTGCATACACACACCGGGGATTCCTCGGGTCCTTATGAGAGCACAGACACCTCTGAAGATTCGGGGACTGATTATTCGACGTGTTGCCTCTCCAGGGATCCCCTCTGAGCATCGCCTGGCTTCTCAGAGTGCACGCAGATGCTAAGAGCATGTCTGTTCTCCTCCCTAGGAGCGCTTCCAGGGCGAGAGGCTGGGCCTGCCCAGAGCCCCGGGGTCAGGCGGGGCGCGATCACGGAGGTTGGCGCTCTCTGCCCCCTCCTCGATGGCCCTTCCCTGTGTACCCCACCACTGCTGCCCACTCCTTGGGGTCAGTGGCAGAGAGCAGCACACCCTTCTGCAGCTCCGAATCAGGGCTGCTTGTGCACCATGCACAGTCAAAGCCACATCAAAGGCCCGAGTTGGGTTGGCGGGTCTACACTGAAAGCCCTCAGGAGCCACAGCTCAGGAGGCATGGGGCTCCTGAGGCAGCCTTTGGCTCCCTGGAGGCCCAGGTACTTTCCTGAAGAGAACACATCATTCAGCTCTTCCTGTGCTTTTACTGTAAACTCTGGGTTTATTACGCACCTAAGAGGAAGGACGGGGGGAAAGAGAGACAGAGACACAGGGGAGGTTTGATCTGAAAGCAGCACAGCAAATAGCAAGAGGCATGTGCAGAGCTCTGAGCCCACAGCCCCCCCATTATAGGTCCCCCTACAGACAGAGACTGAGGCCCAGACGTGGAAAGTCATTGTCCCTGGAGCAGGAAGCTCAGAGGGCGGGGGGGAAATGCCAAGCCTCCTGATGTTTTGCCCAGTGCTCTTTCCACACCTCCGGACAGCCACTCTTCCTGAGGCCCCTTTAGAATCCAGACCCTTCAGGATAAGAGATGATGTCAGGAAGGAGGGGAGGCAGTTCTGGGTGCCAAGGGCCTGGCAGCTCAGGGCACAAAAGACACACTTAGATGTCATCCAACCTACTGGTGCCAGTCACTACATCTGGCATCTTGGAAAAGAAATAAAAAGCCCAGCACTGTGCCCTGATGGAGCTCCTAGTCTGCTGGGGGGAGACAGGGACAACCCCAGGCCGACTGGAAGAAGGGTTAGCCGTGCCCACAGGAGAGGTTTGAGTCAGGACGGGAGAAATGCAGTGCACCAGGCATTGGCAAAGTTGCCCTGGCCCGTGGGGTGAGCTCACTAGGGGAAGAAAGGTCACTGCAAGCAGAGGGAAACACACAGCAGAGGCCTGGAGGAGGGAGCGTACACGGTGTCACCCAGGTGAGTCACGCCTGCGAGGCTCAGCTTGTTTGTAGGGGACAGTTGCAGGGAACTGACTCGGGAGGTAATTCCAACCGCTCTGAGGCCCGCAAAGCTGGGAGTCTAACCTTGTTCATCACTGGTGTCTGAGCACCCAGCACAGGGCTGGACCCAGAAGAGGCGGGTACTGAATGGATGCCAGTGGGTCCCGGCTGGGAAAACTTTGGGCCTTGATGCAACATAAAACGTGAACATTGTCTCCTACTACCTGGGAGTTGGTGCGGAAACCACCTCTCCTTGCCCCCCAACACCTGTAACTCAGTACCCATCAAATAACCCCATATTCTGAAGCATAGAACCCCATATTCTATGTTAAGACTTGAGGACAGGTGGCCCACAATGCCCTGTTGCTCACTTGTGAGCTTTATGAAAGAGGACAAATGAATCCTTCTGAGGGAAAAAGAAATCGAAGAATTAGGAACTTTTAGGGAATCAAAGAATTAGGAAATTTTTAGGGAAAGAATTTGCCAGGGTGCTCTGCTTTTCTTCACCCCATCCCATCATAGGGAAGGAGCAGAGGATTTCCCCCTCACCACCCCCCTATGCCCTGCCCAAGCCCCAAAGAAGAGCCCTTCAAGAGGCTACATGGAGAGCTTGACCTGTGGCCTGTCCGGTGTGATGGTTCTGAACTCTGGTAGGGAAGGGAAGTACTAGTTCCTGGGCCCTTCAAATCTCAGCTTATTTCACTCTCTGTGTGTCTAAAATTGAACATACACAGAACCATTCAGATCGTGTCTGCAACATGCTTTCTTCACTCAGCAAAAAGATTTGGAGATTTATCCTTGATGTCGCATTTACATCTAGTTCATTCCATTTTAACTGCCATATGTATGCCCTTATGTTTTATTTATGCATTCCCTGCTTTATTTTCTAAAGCATGAAAGGAATGCATGATCAATGCAGAAAACTCAAAATACAGGAAAGGGGATTTTTTTTTTTAAGCCTGTCACACAGCTATAATTTAGACAAATCAATCTGGCTGCAGCATGGAGGCTGGATCAGTGAGGGGGAAACAAGAGGCAAGGGGGAGGAATCCTTGAGATAACAGTTTTTTTTTTTTTTAAGATTTTATGTATTTATTCATGAGAGACACAGAGAGAGAGGCAGAGACACAGGCAGAGGGACAAGGAGGCTCCCAGTGGGGAGTCCAATGTGGGACTCGATCCCAGGACCCTGGGGTCACGCCCTGAGCCTAAGGCAGATGCTGAAACACTGAGCCACCCAGGCACCCAGGGATAACAGTATTTTGAGATGATAATAACTGGGTCACACAAGTGATGACTGGGAGCCATCCTTCAAAGGCTAACTGCTTGCACAGCAAACCCCATAATTTTTTACAATGTCATGTAATATATCACCAGTAGAGTGCTGTCAGGACATCAAACAGGGTATCCGTTGGATCGACTCCATCCGAAGGGATGGATTTAAAATTTATTCTAATCACTCTTCTATTTAGATGTGGAAAAAGAAATCACTTAGAAAAAAAATGTGTTCTGGGCTCCCTGAGTTTCATAAATGTCAATATCACTGTGGGACAAGGGGGAAGTCAGGAACAGAATCTTGTATGATTGATCAGAGCTGTTCCTTATGGAGACAGGTTGTCTAGAGAGCAGCTCACTAAGGAGAGGGGTCAGTTCATGGAAGGAGCACAGGGCAGGTCTTCTGGGAGCAGAGGGATAAGAGGACCTCCATTGCTGTTCACTGAGAGTTAAAGTGAGAAAGAACTCTAAAAGGTAGAAGGTACGGACAGGAAGGCCTTGACCTAATCAGAGGTCCAGAGAGGAAGCGAGAGGCACCAGAAATAAAGCTATTAGGAAAGGGAGACACGGGCTGTCCCCCATTCAAAGCTAACACAGGGTGCAGGTACAGCACTTGGGGAAGACCATAATGATGTGGGCAAAAGTGCTTAGGCTTGTGGATGTGACCAAAGACAACCAATCCTCTGAAGACCACATAAGATTTGCAGCCCGGACAAGGAGCTGGACCTGCAAGCACAGGACAGTGGACAGGAAAAGCCATCACTCGGCTCCCAGGACTGAGTCACTGCAGTGCCACCGTGAGGTGGGGAGAAGCAGGGGCTGAGATCTAGCTCTCCCTCATGGCTTGGAATTTAGAAAAAACACTAATCCTATTAGAATGGAATGAGCAAGCATCTAAGGTTCTTGGAAAATCTGGAGAATTGGGGGAATCTGAAAAAAAAAAAAAAGAAATACTACATTTTCTTCTAGCAG
The DNA here is from genome assembly GCF_018345385.1 of Vulpes lagopus. Taxonomy (NCBI): domain Eukaryota; kingdom Metazoa; phylum Chordata; class Mammalia; order Carnivora; family Canidae; genus Vulpes; species Vulpes lagopus. Next base: position 63,723,956 of record NC_054830.1, read on the forward strand.
GCACGTAGGTTCGCAAGCAATAATGACTGTGACCTTATTCATATCTCGAGCATGTCAGCGGGATTGTGGAAAAATCTTCCCTCTGACCTATCAAACTGTTTTGACAGACTTTCCCCACTTTGTATCTCAAAAGCAGAAAAGAAAAGAAAAGAAAAGAAAAGAAAAGAAAAGAGAAAGAAAAGAAAAGAAAAGAAAAGAAAAGAAAAGAAGAAAAGAAAAAAAGAAAAGAAAAAAGAAAAGTTGCTGCCTAAAGTCATCTCACCCTCCACCTTAAATTAAGTTTTTTCTTAAAAAGGGTATTTAGTCATTTTCATGAAATTTCATGCATGTGTCATTCAGTTAACACTGGATTATGACATTCTTGGATTATTTGAATCTTAAAATCAAAATGTGGAGAGTGGCAGGGGAAAAAAAATCAAAAACCTTTTTAGCTTCAGGACCTGCTCAATAAAAATGTAACCCACTTCTGTGATTATTTGCATCATTAAGCATTTTGCATAGTTAGGCATAAATTCTGCTTGTGTGGGAAACATAGGACCACTAAACATCGAAGGTCTCATTTCTTCTTACCTTTTTTTTTGCCCTCTGCCCTCTGGCCATGTGCAGGTGGTGGAGAGAATTCATAGTGGGAAATCTAGTACTGAGCTGTCTACCCTATGGTGGCTAATCTACAAATCCCAAATGTCTCTCCTTGCTCGGCTGGAACTAGGCAGGACGGGATTTATGCAGCTGGGTGTGAATTCTTGTTCTGCTAGTGATGAGCCCTATGACCTGGGCAAATTGCTGAAACCCTTGAAGCTTGTAATGGGTCCGATCACGCGGACTTCATAGTCGTTCTGGCTCTGGGTGTTCTATGAGATAACATGTACTCTGCACTTGGTGGACACAATCAGTAAATAGTAGATGCAGGAGATGTGCCTCCCCGTCTGCTCCTCCTCATTCCTCTCATTTCTCTGACTCCACCCTGGAAAATCTGATTTGTGGATTCCACGCTAGGCATGAAAGGTTAATGATGATGGATGGTGGGCAGCTGGGGCCAGCATTCTCAAGAACCCAGCCTTCCTCTAGGTGTGCTCTCGATGGGCATACCCAGCCCCCACACCGCCCTGTGGGAACCAGGCTGCATGTTGGAGACCTCTAGCCAGGTCCCTGGTGCTGTGGCAGGCCAGAGTGCTCCAAGATAAGGTGGAGATCCCCAAATGACTATATCTCTGCCTCAAGAAGTCCCATAGATCTAAATAGCGCTGGCGTTTAAATGGAGCGTGGGCTGAAATCTTAATCTATGTTAAGAACAGGCAATGTGACACTTGAAAAACTGAGAGGTATTCTCATAATGCCCTGCATTTGAACTGTCTCCTAAACATGTGTACATCTATTATCTCTCTTGATCTCTGTAACAAACTCATGAGGCTCACTGGACAAGGTACAGGTAGGTATCTCGCCTTTGCAGGTGAAGAAACTATTGTCAAAAGATAAAGCATTTTGCTCATGGTTGCAAAATAATAAGTGGTAGGATCGAAGTCAAACCCACAGGGTTGTTTTTTGTAGGGACTTATTGGATCAAGGGCATACATACTCAGTTTATACATCTGTCCGTGTCCCTGGCTATCAGCCAGATGACTTCTTTTGATGTCTCATCATTATATCCTGTCATTCGCCCCATGGCTTACCTACCCCATCTCACTGCTGAGTGCATCTCCTAATAGCCATGAGATGATTGAAAAATATGGGTGGGGGGAGCAGTGGGTGGAGAAGTAATTGCAATCCTTCAAAGTAATTCTTGGTCTAAATGACATACCCCCAACCTTGTAGTAATTTTTGCCAGTGCTCTCCTGAACCATGTAGAAAAAGGAAAATCTCCAGGGCTGAGGCTCTCTGACTTCTTTGGCACTTGTTTGAAGCCAATATCCGAGATCTCCCACTATATTCTAGAGAGAATTCCATTCACTGATTATTTTATCTAAAATTATAAGCATAGGGACGCCTGGGTGGCTCAATTGTTGAGCGTCTGCCTTCAGCTCAGTTCATGATCCTGGGGTCCTGGGATCGAGTCCCACATTGGGCTCCCTTCATGGAGACTACTTCTCCCTCTGCCTGTGTCTCTGCCTTTGTGTGTGTGTGTGTGTGTGTGTGTGTCTCATGAATAAATAAATAATATCTTTAAAAAATAAAATAAAATCATAAGCATAATTACTTTGATGAATAGGAAGACATCTTCAATAAGATAATAATTTTAAATATAGAAAAGTACAAAAATGAAGTAAGCCATTATTCCATGGTGTGTGTGTGTGTGTGTGTGTGTGTGTGTGTGTGTGTGCGTTTTCTGTGCTTTCTCTTTCCTCTGCTTCTGAAACCTGTGGCCCTCACTTTTGTGCCACTTGCACTCACATGCTGTGGGCAGGAAGACCAGCATAAACTTCCTGTTGGCTTCTCTCTACGCGTGAAATGCAGTGCAACACCATCACTTAGGAATCTTACTTGACCACAGCTGCAGAGAAGCTGCTGTGTCAAAATTTTCCCTTGGTCTTTTTGTAAGCATCATTGGGGCCCCTGCTTTATGATGGTGCCCCCTTCTTTAAAAGGAGACAGGCAAAAAAAAGAAAAAAAGAAAAAGGAACAGGCCCTGGAGGACTGCTTTTTCCCCAAAGAGACTTCCATCTACTGGGCAAAGCGGAGTTTGTACTGGTGACGTAAGGCAGAACACCATCTTGAGAGTATTTGCATATCTCAAAAAGAGAGGTCAAAGGTGACATTTATAGTATCTCAGGATCCAGATTTGAGTGTTTCAGGCAGATCTTTGTCCTAATAGTTGACGTTTAGAGGACTCGGAAAGTCTAGTGTCATGGGGAGAATGTTGATGATTAAACAGTTGTTTGATAAGCAAGAAGGTTTACTCAGTTGAGCAATCTATTGTCCTGAGAAGGAGGGTGTTTGCCTAGATGAGTATTCAATCATCCTGAGCAGGATAAATGGGTTTAATGAGGTGCCTGAGGTTAATGATGAAGTCATTTATTGGCTTATAGCTTTATTTCCATGGACAAGAATTTACTGAGACAAATGGTAGAGTCACAGTGGGCCTCAGCTTCACCTTCTGATCACTGAGCTCTAGCAGCACAAGTATCTCCTTTCATTCTGGAAACCAGAAGATGAACCAAGCGAGGAAAGTCTGCTCTGTAAGAGCTCAACTCCCATGGTGGAAAGAGACCATTCTGGAATACTCCATGGAGGGAAATGCCAATCGTGCACACAGACTGAGCTGCCTTAGTGAATTAATACTTGTGTTAATATGAGAGTATAAGGATGTGTCGGAGTCGGGTGTGTGTGCGAGAGTGTGCATGTGAGTGTGTGTGTGACAGAGAGAGAGAGAGAGAGCTGAGGGAGGCGACGGGTAATCAGGAAGTATCTTCAATTTCCACCTCTCACTGGCAAGAAGAATTGAATAATCACCGAACTTGGCTAACCACAAAACTGGAGGAGGAGATGTGTGGTTTAGTCCCTAAGGGGACATTTGGCAGTGTCTAGAGGCATTTTTGGTTGTCTTATCTGGAAGAAGAGTGCCATTGGCATCTAGGGAGGAGACACCGGGGGATGCCGCTCAGCATCCTGCAGAGCACAGGACAGCCCTGCCCCCACCTGCAACAAAGGATCACCCAGCCCACAATATCAAGTGTCAAGGTTAAGAAAGCTTGAGTGACAAAAAAAAAAGAAAGAAAAAGAAAAAAAAAGAAAGAAAAGAAAAAGAAAAAGAAAGAAAAAGAAAAAGAAAAAGAAAGAAAGCAAAAACGAAGATTCACACTGAGGACATAGGAAAGAGGGGAGAAGCAGGGTTCAGAAGACAGGAAAACAAGGACAGGGTCCCTGGGGGACTGTCTGGGAAGAAGTCAAATTTCAAAGGGGGTTAGAACCATATTGTTGTGTTAGAACCATGCGTTGTTAGTGATCTTCTTTGGTTCGACACTGTAGTGAAGCGTTTCCCTACATCACTAAATATTCTTTGAAAACACATACGCCTATACCATAACTTTTGGACTATTTCCTTTAATTTTTATAGTCAGAGTATTTCCATTTTGTGGAACGTCAATAATAGAGAAAGGAACACTTGACTAAACATATCTTTGTGAACATCAGATTTTTTCCCTAAATTCTGTAACCTAATATTGGTAAGTGAAAGGATGTACACATTTTCTGTCTTTTTGATACATGTTGCCAAACTGGCTTCCAGAAAGATCTCCTCAATATATACTTTCACTAGCAATGATCAAGAGAACCCAGAGTTTATTTGCAACCCTTATGCTGAAGGCTCCATCACTACCTGACCCCTCCTCACTCCTTTTTCCAAAGAATGTGTCTGTTTACAAACATTGGACCACTATGGATGTCTCAGCCTTCCAAGCCTCAATTCCCTCTTTTACGAAATTATTGGAAGTCATCCCAAGTTGAGAAAGCAATCATCTCCCTAACCATATCCTGGAAATGTGACTAGTTTTACTTTAATTTTAAGTGGTTCACCTGAAAAGAACAAAGACAAATTGGTGAGCATCTAAAATACCACCCCTACCTCCAGCTTCGAAAATAGGAAAGGTAGGACCCAGAGGAGGGACAAGATGGATAGTCCCAGAGTCAGAGGAGAGGTGAGGCTGTAATCCAAACTCTTTATTCTTGGTCCAGTACTATTTTTGCTGAGTCCAGCTTCCAAGAGATAATCCAAATAGAAAAGAAAAGAAAAAGACACCTTGACATTTTTACAGATAAGGGCTCAGAGGAATTCAACATCTTACTCTTGGTGACATAACTGGTAAGTGGCGGAGTTGGATTCCAGTCAGTTCAGCCTGACTTGGCTCGTTGGTTATGGGCATGTGTGAGATACCTGACAATGGAAAAAGCCAATAGCTACTGTCCTTATCCATAGAAATCCTGGGCTAGGAGGGGGGATGGATAATGTCCTCTTTCATATCACATATTCGTGTTTAAATCTGCATGAATTAATGAGCAGAGTCTTTTTATAACAAAGTAAGTTGTATGTGTGTATACAATGGTGCTATTGTTCTAGTGGACACGATCTACAACGATATCGTCTTCCAGGGTGACCACTAGCCACACGTGGTTATGGAGCACTGGAAATGCAGGCAGCTGGTTCAAATTGAGATGCACTGGAAGTGCAAACCTCAAACTCGAAGACCTGGTATGAAAACAGGAATGTAAAATATCTCCCGAATAACTTTTTCCATCGGTTTCAGGATTGGGTTACATACATGAGCAGAATCAATTTCACCTGTTGCTTTTGCTGCCTTTATTCTGGTGACTGGAAATTTAAAAAATGTCTATGTGGCTCACGGTCTGTTTCCCTGGGACCACCCTGGTTTGTATACTGCTTGCTAGTTCTGTGATCGAGACACCTTGACTACCACGCCCTAGTGGAGGACAATTTGATTTTTGTTAATCCAATCTGTAGATAACACCTAGAATCCCACATTTTGAGTTCTGGAAGGAACTCTTGGCAGGGACTTCGAATCGCCCTGCAATATCCATTGTCCTCTTCTCTCAGAGTGAGGGAACCCCAGGTTTTAGCTGTCGCTGTAAAGCTAAGAGTAAAAACTCTTCCCCAGTTAACTCTGCAGCTGGATGAGGCCATATGACAAAGTTTCAGCCTATGGGATGTAAGTTGAAATGGTATGTGCAGCCTCCAGCTTGTATAGTTAATCATTAGAGGTGGTATGTTCTTGGCTCTTTATGGTTTCCCACTTTCTGGAAAAACAAAAGGCTCCTGGGTCCTTAAAGATTTCTTGAGTAAAGACACTTTGCAGTCCACGTGGAATGCATACACTGTATCAGTGACCTTTATATGTTACTGTGTCTTCAAAGATAGAATTCATGGATTGTCAACCAAGGGTCTTGAGACCTCTACATGAGGAAGGACATTTGTGTCCTATTTAAATCGGTTTCGGGCAGCCCAGGTGGCTCAGTGGTTTAGCACCGCCTTCAGCCCAGGGCGTGATCCTGGAGACCCGGGATCGAGTCCCCCATCGGGCTCCCTGCATGGAGCCTGCTTCTCCCTCTGCCTGTGTCTCTGACTCTCTGTGTTTCTCATGAATAAAGAAATAAAATCTTTAAAAAATAAATAAATAAATAAATCGGTTTCCTTCAACTACTTTAGTCTTAATCAATACAGATGCTGACAACCATTTTTCTTTGGCCTATCTATAGCACAGGACAATGCCGTATCAGAGAGGGTTAGAGGATCCAAAGCCACATAACTTAGCATGAGAGCTGGGTCTTGAACCCAGGGCCTCTAATTGTTTACCCTTCCATACTATGCATTGTACTCAGCTAGCACATCCAATTACAGTTCATAAAAATGCATTCCAGAACATAGGTTGCATAAGTGAGCTGTTTGCTATTGTATCCAAGAGATAAGAATCGCCATTCGCTCACATAATCACTGTTTTAAACTACTTCCTTAAAACCTCAATGGTTTGTGTAAGGTATGAACCATGCAGCAGCAGCTTACATGAGCAAGAGACAGCCATAAAATAAACTTCTGAGGAAATAGTCCTTCACTCCTGACAGATCTGGGTGGCAGGCATAACACGGTGTTCATCAGATCCTGCCGCTTAGGCAGTTTGGATCGACTTTTTCATGTACGTTCTCAGGACGTCAAGATTCTAAGAGGTTGATGGGAAAGCAATGCAGTTTGTCTGGGGACTTTAAGTGATACTCATCATTACCTGCTCTGCTACACATTTTAGATTCCCCTCACCCTCAGCTAGAACCTCTGCTACTCTTGGTGGCTTATCTAACGGCATGATACACTCATTCTGGAAGGGTCTGAGGCCATAGCCCCCCTTCATTTGTTCACTTACTATCAAAATGGGGCCAAGGAACACCAAGGCAATGCCAAAGTGGATCACGTGGAAACCAAACATTCCTTTTTACCTCCGTTAAGCAATTCCTCCTCTTATGATGAGAAATAATTGCCTCTATCAGGATGGTGACTCCTCTTCTTGCATGATGATCTCTTGGCACAAGGAGCCCAAAGCTCCTAACAGTTGTAGGATATTTCAATGGGTCTTTCTCTGTGTTACCTGGAAAGTATTTTCCTTTGAAAACCAAGATCTCTAAACACTCAGAATTCAGATTTGCCATAATTGTGCCCATAAATTCTCCAAGCAGGGACACACCCATGGCTACTCCTTTGGTTACCACTCTATATATTTTACCTCTGAAGATGCAGTAACACATAAAGGTCACTGATTTAGCATATGCATTTGGTATGATTTTACTTTCACTCATTGAGGGTTTTTACAGAAATTTAATGAATTTCGCAAATAAAACTATATTTCATATTTACCATTCATAGAGCTTTTCATTCCTTTCTGCAGATCCAAATTCCCATGAGTTATCATTTTCCTTCAACCTGAAGAACTTTTTTTTTTTTTAACATTCTTATAATCCAGACCTATCCCTTTTGAGGCTGTTCTTATCACACCAGAAGTAAAGGTTTACTTTCTGTTTTCTTCCAGCACTTCCCATTCTTCTGGCATACATAGTTGTTGATGAGAAGTTGGATTTATATATTTGTTCCCCTGTATGTATTTTTTGGCATTTTTAAGATTTTTCTCTTTATCGCTAGTTTTTAGAAATTTAATTAATATATTTGTGTGATTTTTTTTGTTTTTTTTTAGCTTAAGATGTGTTGACCATCTCAGATTTCCAAATTTATACTTTTTATCGAATTTTTAAAACTCCTAGCCTTTATTCTTCTGCCTACCAACATGTAGAAATTTAGTATATAACCGTTGTGTTTTTTTTTTTAAAGATTTTATTTATTAATTCATGAGAGACACACAGAGAGAGGCAGAGATACAGGCAGAGGGAGAAGCAGGCTCCCCACAGGGAGTCCGATGCGGGACTCAAACCCGGGACCCTGGGATCATGACCTGGGCCAAAGGCAGATATTCAATCACTGAGCCACCCATGGTCCTGACAATTGTGTTTTTCATATAGATGGCAAAAAAAATAATATTTTATGAAATAAATGGTTTTGAACAACTGGCTGTCTTTATGGTCTCCTCAACCCCACGCCACTCACAGCAAATGAGTTGTTTCTATATTAACAACCTCATGTAAAGAAAAGGTATAAAATTTTTCAGCAAAAGTAAAAGGATCAGTTTAGAAACTTAATACAAGATATTCAAGTTATTGCCTTAGCAAAACTTGTATGAATCTATACAAAAATTACTGGCCCCATTGAAAATTAACTATTGGCCAACTGGGTAGGCAATGCCCTGGCCATCCCCCAATTCAGATATGCCATATTTAGTTGTGAAGTTTATGGCAACCAGGATCAAAATATTTTTTTATCAGCTGCTCTTTGAAAGAAAGATTATGGGACACCCATAATATTTTTTTACCCGCTGCAAAAAATACTAAACTAAAGCAATAATTTTTAAGACAAAATAGAAATATATTTTTCTCTCATGCTTGTGTTAACATAGCAGTTCAAGGTTTCTAAAGAGGCTTGAATATCATCAGAGACCCAGACTCCATCCCTTTTACTGCTCGGCTATTCTCAACACTTAGCTTTCGGCTTGTGATCCAAGATCCAAACTTTTTTCCATGCATCTGTTTTATCTTAGTCAGCCAGAAGGACAAATAAGAAGGAGAGAATCAAGTGTCACTCTTTAAGAATATTTTCCTGAAAAACTGTCAATACCAATTCCACGTACATTCCATTGGTAAGAATTTAATAATGTGGCCACATCCGACTTACAAGGAAGTATAGGGAATGAGGTTTTGTCCTGGGTTACTATTCCTAGTAACTTTTACATACTGCATTATTGAGGGAGAAGGGGAGGATGGATATTAGAAGACAAGTAGCCATTCTGTTTTTCATTCTTTCCTTCAACAAAATAGTCTGGCCACCTATATATAAGGCACTAATGACAGATTCTAAGATGTAGGATGAACACACATACCATCCTAGGCACAACCCTCCCACACAAATCATACAGTCGAGTGAATAGATGCAAATTGAGTAACTAAGAACAGGTATCTTCTATACCCCTCCTACAGTCTATTTTCAACTACTTCTGTGTGTAATGATGTTCTGTTGGTTTAATCCCCACAAGTCACCAATATCATTAAGTTCCATGAGAACTCAGCATCACATCAGGCACTGTGAGAGATCCTTTCAAATTAAAAGAAGAAAAAAAAAGAAGCTTCAGAGACCATTCATCTTTTGTGGTTAAGAAAACTGAGGTCCAGAGAGAAAGGGACTTACCGAAGGTCCCTCCTCCAATCTCTTTGTTGGCAAGGACTCAGATGGCTATCTGAAGTCACTACAGCATCTGTCAAGACTCTGAAATTCAAGAAGTAAAAGCTGAGCTTCCCTCAGGATTCCCCTGCTATGTATGAGTCATAGGGAAAAACCCCTGGGGACAGCCACCAACCAACGAATGCTGCTGCTATAAAAATGTAGCTTGCTAGACACTTAAGCTCCATTCTCAAGGGGGAATTGACCTCACCTAGACTGCTGAAGGAACTTTTGAACCAGCCTCCATGCCTGGAAAGAAATCATTGCTCAAGAGAAGGAAATCATGCTGGATTTAAGTCCCCAACACTTAACAGCTGTGTGTCCTTGAGAACACTGCTTAACCTCCCTGAGTTACAAGTTGCTATCCCTTACTTGTGGATGATTATCCCTAAACTGGAGCACTAAAGGGATCTGCTGAAATGTCATAGATAATATACAGGTAGCACCACACCTGGTATATGGTTAATGTCAGTTTTATCCACTTAGGTATCATTAGGCTTCTAGGGAGTACTTCACCTACCAAAATTATTTTGGCTGATTTAACCACTTCAACTCCTTCAGTGGCTCCTAGTCCCTTACAGAAGAAGGTGAAAACCACTTGGTATGATTTTCAAGCTCTTTTCCTTTAAAAAAAATAAAAAGAAGAAGAAAAAAAGAGCTTTGGCAGATCAAAGATGGAACTAAATCATAAAGTCCACTGACTCCTGTCCCGAGAATATCTGAAAGAATTACTGTAATAGTTATTTACAAATAGTTATTGAACAAATAATCATAGTAAAATGTTGGAAGTTCTATGAGAGGGACTTATATAGAACACACGGGTAGAAGGAGGCTCATTGATCGTAATGATGCTTATGTCCTCAGCCATTCCCTCCACGGAGCCGAATACATCCTAAAAGATTAATGGGCATCGTCTCCTGGTGGCAGAGTTGTGGGTAGTTTTTAATAATTGTTATCAGTTTGAATATTTTCCAGTTTTTCAACAGCAAAACATTTTTCACATATGTAATAAAGGTAAAATGATAATGATGGTAGTATGTCGTGCCTAGCTAAAGATTAGATAGGTGAAGGAAGTGATAAAGGGAAAATTTGTGAGTGAAGTCAGACACTAGCAGACTTAATGACGAGATGACCCCAGTGGCCCCTTGAGATCATAAACAAGATGTGTCTCATAGAGGATCATGGCAGTTTATTTTGTCTCAGGTCTCAAGGTCATTTTTCTGTTTCTGAGACGCTATGGTTGTATCTTGAGGCAGGGCTTGCCGTTGAGGGCATTCCCCAGCTAACAAGTAGATTAAGTAAGTAGCTAACAAGAGATTAATATCTAAAATCTTTTAGAAAATCATGCAAATCAACAAGAAACAGACAGCTGCCCCAATAGAAATATGGTGACAGGATGTGAACAGTCAATTTCAGAAAGGGAAACCTCAAAAGCTCACAAATTAATAAAGGGGTATTTAAAATCATCAGCAATTAAAGAAACACATTTTGGACCCAGGAAAATTATAAACATTTTATGCTAGCAAAAACTATAAAATTGTGTTTTAAAAACTTTGTTGGTGAAGAAGTGGAGAAATTGGAATCACTGTTGGTGAGAATATAAGACGGTGCAGCCACTATGGAAAACAGTATGGAAGTTCCTCAAAATATTGAAAATAGAGCTAGCATATGATTCGGCTATTCCACTTCTAGTTATATATCCAGAAGAATTGAAATCAGGATCTCGAAGAAATGTCTGCACTCCCATGTTCACAGAAGCATTATTCACAATATTTAAGAGACAGAAGGAATCAAAATGTCCATTAATGGGTGAATGGATAAAAAAGTGGAGTGTGTGTGTGTGTGTGTGTGTATGTGTGTGTGTGTTTATATATACACACACATTAGAATATTATTCAGCCTTAAAAAGAAAGAAATCGTGCCATATGCAACGAATGTGTCAATGTAGATTAACTTGGAGGACATTATGCTAAGTGAAATAAACCAGTCACAGAAGGATAAATACTGCATGATTCTATTTATATGAAATATCTAAAATAGACTCATAGAGGCAGAGAATAGGATGGTGGTTGCCAGAGGTTGGGAGGATCAAGTTTCAATAATGCAAGATGACTAAGTTCTAGAGATTTGTAAAACACAATGACTAGGTTAACAATACTATACTATGCACATAGAGAATCTGTTAAGAGAATAGATCTCATTTCATTGTTAAATCTTCTAAAATAATAGCAAGAATAACCCAAAGTGGACATTTGGGTGGTTCAGTGGTTGAGTGTCTGCCTTGGCTCAGGTCGTGATCCCAGGGTCCTGGGATCAAGTCTCACATCGGGGTCCCGGCATGGAGCCTGCTTCTCCCTCTGCTAATGTCTCTGCCTCTCTCTGTGTGTCTCTCATGAATAAATAAATAAAATCTTAAGAAAAAAAAAAGAATAACCTAAAGAGGCACCAAAAAAATTTGGAGTAAAAAGAAAGAAGAAAAAGAAAGGAAAAAAACTTGATCAGTAGAAATATGAAAATACCAGTGTCCCAGTGATGGGCCATCTTGGAGGACAAAGTATCAATATTTTGCCCCATTATACATACACACACACAGAAATCTTCTTTCCAGGGTATAGAGCAGAAGAAATTCTCATATAGGTTCATCAGAGGACATGCCTGGGATGTTTATTGCTGGTTGGTTTTTAAGTTTTTTTGTTTTGTTTTGTTTTGTTTTAGGTTTTGTTTTGTTTTGGTGTTTGTTTGTTTGTTTGTTTGTTTGTTTGTTTTTGGTGGGGAGGAAGCAAGAAAGAGGAGGGGATGGAAAATAATTTTGATGTCCTTCCCTGGGACAATAAGTAGGTAAAAGGAGGTGACCTCATGCCATAAAATACCACAAAGTATCCGGCAGGAGTTCAAAGGAATGGCTTAGATTATTGTCATGGCAACATAGATAGATCTTAAAAACATTGCCCTTACTTAACTAGAATTAAAATTTAAAAAAAAATAAAACCAAATAAAATGAACATTCCCATGATGGAAAAAAAGGAAACCATCATGGATACATTTGTGGAGATTCAAAACATGCACATATATTTTGAGAGACCACATACAAATAAAGAGAGGGACAGAAATTTAATAGCATCTCTTTGGCCTCCCCTCCTCCCCCACTCCCTGTGTGTCTATACTTTCCACGCCAACGATACAGAATGCTTGTAGTTCCACCAACTCAGCACACTGTCTGCCATTGTGCATGCTGTTCCTTCCCCCAACCTTCCCCTCTAGTTCACTGAGGGATGGGCACACTGAATCATACTCACTACTGAACCATTAGAACATAGAGCTTGCTTCTTAGTACGTACAGGTGGAGCTGCTCGGTAAATAGCGCCGACATAAATTGAGTTTGGACACCCTCATCAGGCCTGCCCTCTATCTCAAACCCCCTCCAGCCCTTTCAGGCTTTCCATGTAATAGCTCCAAGTTGCTGAGGATCCTCTAAATCCAACACTATCTGGTATCTAGAAGGCACATACTTGAAGGTCACAAGTCTGGGAGCTCAGTGTGGGAAGAGGACTGGAGGTATCAAAGTTCCATGTGTTGACTTTCATTTTGCCCCCACGCATTTTCTATAAAGTACCCCTACTTCTAACTGCATCTGGTTCTACTAGTCCAGAGTCCCCCCAATTTGCTTCACTCAAAAGTAAACCTCCCACTATGGGCCAGGCTATAGGAGCGTATGTCAGCTGATGTGGTTGGTAGTGGTGATCTAGAAGTTCCTTTGCTTTTACTGATTTTCAACCCATTTGCCTGTTGTAAGGCTCAACTTCAGGCAGTTTGGAAGTCCCAGAATCCAGAATCTTTTTAGAGTCTATGACCATACCACCCTGAACGCGCCCGATCTTGTCAGAATCTTTTTAGAGCTCTGGAATGTAAATCTCTGCTCTTCTGCTTTTGCCAGCTTACGAATCAGACTTCTTGGGTCTACTAAAATCAGTTGGCACCAGTTGTCCATCTGCTTTCCAGTTTCCAGCTTTCTTACCATTCCTTTTTCCCTTCTTTTTGTCTTTGAGAGTTTAAGCCATATATTACACTAAAACCCCAGTCACTGTCATTTTGTTGGTGTTTCAGGAGAGAACAGGAATAAACGAGTATGTTTAGTCTATCATCATTAACCAAAAGCTGTCTGTTTTTACGTAATTTAAACGGTTAAAAAAGTCTTGCTTAGTTTGAGACAAAATGGGAAACTTAGTAAGATTCACCTCCCATTCTTGTCTTGATGCAACAGGTCTTATGATGTTAGAGAAAACCTTGCTTTCCCCCCTTGGACCCGTCTCCAAAGACAAGACCCATCCACCCCTCTTTTGTATTCATTAAAATACTTTTTATTTAGAGCAATGGAAACTATATCCAGCAGACACACACAAAAAGGATTGAGGGTAGATGGGTGCACTAGAAGAAAGAATACAGCGAGAGTTCAGTTGCCTACTCCTAGGTGGGTGGTTTTCAAGGTACGCTCCTAGGCCAGCAGCAGCAGTATGCCTTGGAACTTTCTAAAAAGCAAATTCTCAAGCCTCACCCTAGACCTACTGGATCCAAAACTCTGGGGACGGGACCCAGCAATTCCTGTTTTAACAAGGAGATTCTGATGCCTACTCAAGTCTGGAAACAACTACCCTAGAATCAACTATGTCCAAGGACACAGGGAGATAAGGAACAGATACAGCCACTGTGTTGCAGTCCACTCTATTACCTGAGAAGGACTGATTATAAACTGAAGACCCACTCATTTCACATCAATTACACTCCAAACTCCCAGTAATTGGGGCACCTGCATGGCTCAGTGGTTGAGCGTCTGCCTTCAGCTCAGGTTGTGATCCCAGGGTCCTGGGATTGAGTCCCATATTGGGTTCCCTTCGGGGAGCCTGATTCTCCCTCTGCCTATGTGTCTCTGCCTCTCTCTGTGTGTGTCTCATGAATAAATAAATAAGATCTTAAAAAAAAACTTTCCAGTAATTAATACTACTCCAATGGAAGACACAGCTAACCTCAAATCGATCTGTGTTCAAAAATGGCTTCCCTCCATTCATATTTTTGTCTCATGGTTTTACTTACTCTAGCTACATCCTATATATGAGCATCTATTCTAAAAGAGCTGATCCAGATCTTCGCCGTCCTCTCCATGGGGTATCCTTGGTGCTACTCATAATTACAGGCTAGAAAATAGATTTGTGCTGAAGGAATGGCTGAAAGCCTTCCAAAGAGCTTTGCTCTCAGGAGCTAAAGCTTAGGTTTTTCACCAAAAGGTAATCTACAGCAAAGACTGTGAATCTCTCACCTCTTCTACGACAGTCCAGCCTTAGAAAATACAGAGGGGGATGGACCCCAAGGGGGAAAAAAATCAGACATTGATATCTGTGTTGCCGTGATTCAGAAAAGCTTCTGAGACATTTCAAGAGAATAGTTGAAAAGTCATAAAAAATATAATTTGTTTTTTTTGAAGCATTGCTTCTCACCCTTAACCCAGCTCGTTCAGATGGCCACTGAGATTCTACTCTACCAAAGATCACAATACTGAAATGAGTATAATGGTCTCACTACTGGACCCAGCAGTGTGCAAAGCTTTTACATATATTATGTCAACTCACTTAAAATTTACAACCTTCCTGAGTTTTAACCTCCTTTTAAATATAAAGAAGCTAGGGGCTCAGATAAGATAAATAATTGACTAATGCCACCAAACCCAAATCAGGACTAAACCCATATGTATCCTACAGTATCTCTGGCCTTAACCAGTTGCCACACTGGCTCCATGACCACAGAGAGCTACATTTCAAGTAAACCAGCTCCCAGTTCAGACAGGACTGGGTCACTCCAAAAGCTATTCTGAATTTTTGGGTGCCCAGAACACACTCCTAATCTGCCATCCAACAATCTTGTCTACCTAACACATAACTGCATGTCCTTTGAGACCCTGTATAGGGCCACTTCCTCTGTGAGGTCTTTCCCACTCCATCCCAACTCTGAACCAGTCACTTACTTATTTCTGCTATTATATATTTACCTGTCTGCCTCTCCCACAAAACTGGGAGCTCTTAGAAGGCAGGACTGACCTCATGGTTTGCCTTGCTAGCACCTAGGACAGGGCTAAACACATAAGATATAGTTAGTATGTTCGTTGGTTCAAAAAATAAAGAATGAATGGATGGGTGGGAGGTGGGGGAGTTTCAAAGGAAAGCAGTAGCAGCAGATGTATGACTCTAGCATCAATAGCTCAAGTGTTAATTAGGAAAGAACCAAAAGCTGTTTGTCTGCAAACACTGATGCCTAAGCCCAGTGAATCTTGCCTTTGCTGTGTCTTTCTTACCTGTGCCAATTTCGCATGTCTCTTATCTCTCCCTCCTCTTCCTTCTCTTTCTCTCCCCCATCCTCTCTCTCTTTCTCTCCCTCTTCCCTTTAAATGCCTACAATACAGAATGGAAACCATGCATGTAATATTTTCATGTGTTGTGATATATGATTCAGATATAAATAATGTTCCGCATTCTTAATTTCAAAATCCAGTGGATGGAACATTTTTGTAATGTCTAAAAATAAGATCCAAAACACAAACACCCACAACTCTCTCCCTCGAATTAATAGCATACACTAAATTGACTTTCTTTCTTTCTTTTCTTTTCTTTTCTTTTTTTTTTTTTTTTTTGGTGAGTCAGTGATTATCAATAGGAAAAAAAATTATCCGACCCTGTTCAATACTAGGAATTAACATGATTTCATTACCTACGAATTAGCAGCATCGTGTTAGGCATATACATATGATAATGAATCATAGATATATAAATCACGTATTATATATTTACATATATAATGTATTATGCTATATAATTGATATAGGTATGTTCTTATATAATATGTATTCTCTGTCTTCTTACTTCCCTTCATAGGGAGACAACCGAGACTCAAGTTAAATGACTGTCAAAATAAGGAAGAGGAGGAGGTGGCTTTCAAATTCAAAGCCCAGGCTTCCTCACTGGATGAAACATCCAGTCACATGCAGTCAAAGAGACCATATTGGTAAAAGAAAGGAAGAGAAAAAGCCCCCCAGCTAAAAACAAAAACCTAGGATTAAGGAACACTTTCTTCAAGGAGAATACCAAATCCCTGGCCATGGTTTCGTAATAATGGGTGTAGAGTTCGCGTTGCTGACACTTCCTATGATTCAGCTCTGCCATCTTACTCAGCTCTTTGCGAAATTAAACCACATTTTAGAATAGGAAACAATATCGGACTGATAATAATTTCTGTTTAAAATCTGGTAATTTAAAACGCAGGTGAAAATGAATGGAATGACATAGATTTTTATCTCACCTTCTAGTCACAGAAATGTTGAGTGTGAAAAACATTGAATTCCAAATTCCAGAAATAAAATTTACTTTGCTAGCTCTGGAGGTTTCTCATACTGTTTCGCAACCTGCATGTCCCACACCCTCACTCTCACGGCGTCTGCTTCCTCTTCCTCCCTCAGCCCATGCGTGAACCCGGTGGCATGCTATGGGAGGGGGCTAGGTGGAGAGGAGCCCAGGAGTCCTTCCCTGCGTGGGGCTCTCCTGCAAATCTCCAGAGGCCACCTTTCTGTGATTCTCTCAGGCTGCTCTGGGCTGAGCAAGCAAGGAGGAAACCAGGCAGGATGTTAGCCCTGCTTGGGTTCTGAGAATTGCTACTTGGCCATAGTTTTCTCTGGTTTGAACTGTAGCAGCAGGAAGGGTAGAAAGTGTTAGAGAAGAAAGTGCTCTCGGGGAAGCCATCAGAGTGAAAGCAGGTGGGGTCTGCGGGAGACCTCAGCTCTGGTGGAGGCCAAGTTGGCTGAAGCTGCCGGGTCTCATTCTCGCCCAGACTATGGGGAGTCTCGCAGTATCAGCATTCTTCCCTCGCACCCCATTAGTTTCTGATTGCATTTTGGACCTGCATTCTTAAGAAGTCACATATCCCATTAAATGTGAGTCTTGCCCAAGGCCAAAACTAAGTCTGTACTCTTGCTTCTTAGCAAAGTTTTAGAGCTAGTACAGTCCGTGGTTGAAGATGGGCTATAGATTTAGACAGATCTGACTTCAAATTCTGGGTCTATCTATCACCATCTATGTGCCTTTGTGCAAGCAACAATATTCCTTCATGGCCCTCTCTTCTTCAGCTTCGCTGTGAAAATGACTCCTGATTTATGTCTTCATTTTCTACTGATACAGCCAACTGCCCACTAAACACATTCACTTGGAATTTCCTTCATTGCTTCAAATATGAACAGTCAAAACAATTATCTACTCTCCGCCTGCCCCACAATGTCTTTTGTACTGTTCTATCTCTCTGCCCATGGAACCCCTAGTCATGTCGAATCAGAACATAAATTCTGCTGGTTCTTCCCTCATAGCTCTGTAATGCACCTCTTCCTTCTTCACGAGTTCTCTTCAGTTCATGGCATTTTATTCCCCTGCCTGTATATTCCTTTCAAACTAGCCCTTAAACCACAGCCAGAAAAATCACCTTGACCAAAATACCGTTCCAGTATCACCTCTACCACCATTGAAAAACCATCAATGGCCTTCCTACCAAGAAAAGACTACAGACTCTTCGGCCTGATACTCAAGGGTCTTCACAATCTGGCCTCAGCTTCTTCTTCCAGTACCATCTCCTCTAACCAAGGCCTTCCCTCCCATCAGACCATTCACTCAATATACATGCATTCATTCTATTCACTAAGTATCTGCAGAATTCCTACTTTGAATCAGGCATTAGGAACACAGTGGGTGAATAAACAGACACAGATTCTTTGTAGCGGAGCAGACAGACGAATGACAAATTGTGAACTTCTGGTTAAACATGATGGACTGACCACAGCATTTGCATGTTTTCCTTCCCCATATGAAGTGAAAAAAAACGCATAAGATATAAGTGGATAACAAGTTATAATGAAATGTTGGGAGACAAGATATAGACACATGAGCAATGATCAACTTAGCAAAATGGAGAAAATTTCAACGTGAAGGCCTAGAGACATGTGTGCTGACCAAAATCAGTCATGCACTTCGCTGAATGGCTACAAGGCAAGGCTCTCAGAGATTTGTTGCTCAACAGAAATAAAGGGCTAGATGTGAGGCTAACTATCTCGACACAGGAAGAATAAGACCATTAGATTGCCCCCTTGGTCCCAGAGAGCTTGCTGTCCACCCTGCAGACAGAAGACATAGAGCTAGTATTTGGAGAAGTTGTCAGAAAAACCTCCAGACCCATGCACACCAGACACAGAGCAGAACAGAGATGAGGCATGGGGCTGCAAACAATCATGCCAAGGGGCATCACTGTGACATTTCAGGACTGTGCTGATAAAAAGATGATCCTAAAAGTTCCTAGATGGGGAGCTGGGAGAGAGAAGATCACATGCAAACATATACAAATAAACAAAATTGCAAGCAGGCATCTACCAGAAATTCTAGAAGCTGGAAGATAGCTGCAGAAAGCCTCCAAAGTTCTGGGGATTTAATCTAGAATCCATGGCTTAATGACACTACCGACAAACGGGGTGCACACAGACATTTTCAGACATAGGAAGACTCAGAAAATTTACCTCCCATATACACCCTCTTTTTTGAGGAAGTTACTTGAGAATGTCCTCCAGCCAAGCAAAGGAATAAAGCTAGAAAGAGGAAGATGCAGACACCCAAGAAATAAGGAGTCCAAAACAGGAAAGCAGTGAAGGGGGATTCCAGGATGTTAGCAGGGCAGGATGTAAGCAGAAAAGCAATAGACAGCCTGGAAGTGGAGGGCTCCAGGACAGGAGATGCAGGAAAACAAATATAGTGCACATTAATATCCGACATATTTTATCACTTAGAACTGGGGTTTGCAAACTCCCACTGGTGGACCAAATCCTGCTTGCCCCTTGTTTTCCTAAATGAGGTTTTACTGAAACATGGCCATGCCCATTCAGTTAGGTCCTTTCAGGAGCTCAGTTACATATTGTCCTTGACTGAGTTCCCTCAGCTGAGCTGAGTAATTGCAACAGACTCTTTAGACTGGAAAGTATAAATTTTTTATTATATGGTCCTTTAGAGGAAGATTTTGTCAACCCCTGTTTAAAAGGTTAAAAAAAATGTATTGATCCAATAGAATGAGTTAAAAAACAAACAAACATAAGAATAGATATAGAAAGGAAAAAAAAAACCCACACAAATTGGGGGTAAAGAGGCCATTGTAAACTCAGGAAATACAAAGTTGTACAAGAAAGAAATGATCCTAGGATACTACTTGGACTCTGCAGTGAATAATATTCGCATGATAGTAAAAATATACACACTATTCTGATTCATCTGAAAATTTATTAAGGAAAAGGGAGAGGAGAAATGAGATGTACAAAAGTCCTAAATTGTCATCTACTATAGCTGGAAGTCAATAGAAGTCTGACATTCATAAGTGAAGAAATTAACAATATAGGCATATTTGCCAGAAATATAGAGACATACACTATAAGAAGTAATTAAAAAGTTAAAAAGTAGTTTGTCTGGTGAACAGGACCAAATGTGGTAGGGATTGGTAAGCAGGGCACTGCTCTTTTTATCATAAGTCTTCCAACACCAATCTTTTTTTTTTTCAACTGTGTATGCATATCATTTGATGAAGTAACAAATTTTTTAAAAATACAGAATCTCAAAAATTACAAAAGACAATAGGTTGAACAAAAGCTAGCCAGCCAGCCAGTTTAGGTGAAAGGACCTCCCCCAGAGAGAAGGACTAGCATGTGCAAAGGGCCAGAGGTAACATCAAGTATGATGATTTAAAGGACTGGAAGTGAGTGGGACTGGCTGAAGGGGAAAGTGTGGATCTGGAAGGATTAAGAACAAAACTAGCAAGAACAGCAAGAAAGAGACCATGATGTCACCATGAAGCATCCCAAAGGCATTGCTCAATCACGGGCTGATAATATCATCAATGGGTTCACAAGACTGTGACCAATATCTGCAGCACATGTCTTTCTTTAGTAAGGAAGATTTTTGCATGAAAAACAGACTCAAATCCATAACCTAACAAAACAAATCAAAAAGTTGAGCCAGATGGCAACTGTTTCCTTCAAGATGTTATGTCAAATTCTTCTAGAAGCAGTGAGGGGACCTACAAATATCCTTGCCAGCTTTGGAAGTGACCTGCCTTTCTAAAGTAAACTCTTGCTCCCACACCTCCTGACTCCATCCCCTTAATTTTCCTTGGAATTCTGGATGCAGAATTCCCTTCAATGTCTTCTTGAGCTCCCACTTGCCACTATTCCACCAAATCAAAGTCTTGGTCTTTGCCATCGTGTGACTGACTACCTAAGTGCCCTCTTCTCCATTCCCTATCATTCTGTTCCAGATGTCTCAAAACAGACTTGGATCTTCCGAGGAAGGACCCAAGAGATGCCCTCTCCCTACCTTCATGAGGAAAAAGAAATTATTTTCCCCAATGTCAAGCAGCAAACTGAGAGCAGAATCAAGATCACAATGCAGATTGCATCACTTTTGGTTTGTGAGGGCCTCCCTTCAAGACTTCAGGGAAGACAGTATGGAGGTTTCTCAAAAAGTTACAAATAGAGCTCCCCTAAGATCCAGCAATTGCACTACTAGATATTTATCCAAAGGATACAAACATAGTGATTCAAGGGGGCACCTGCACCCCAATGTTTATAGCAGCACTGTCCACAATATCCAAACTATGGAAAGAGCCCAGATGTCCATCAATAGATGAATGGATAAATAAGATGTGAGATATACAATATACAATACAATAAAATATTCCTCAGTCATAAAAAAAAGAGAGAGAATGAAATCTTTCCATTTGCAATAACATAGATGGAACTAGAGGGTAATACACTAAGTAAAATAAGTCAGAGAAAGACAAATATCATATGATTTCATTCATATGTGGAATTTAAGAAACACAACTGGTGAACATAGGGGAAGGGAGGGAAAAATAAAATAAGACCAAAACAGAGAGGGGGACAAACCATAAGAGACCCTTAACTATAGAAAACAAACTGAGGGTTCCTGGAGGGGGGTGAGTGGGGGAATGGGGTAACTGGGTGATGGGCATTAAGGAGGGCACTTGTTGGAATGAGCACTGGGTGTTCTATGCAACTGATGAATCACTAAATTGTATCTCTGAAGCTAATACTACTCTACATGTTAATTAAACTGAACTTAAATTCTTTATAAAAAAAAAGGAAAAAAACCAAGATTTCAGGGAAAAAAGCTATTATACACCAGTAGGCAAGAGCCTGAGATTGGGAAATTCTCAGAGATTAATTTCCTCTTTTCCCCCCCTCTATAACAGAGGATTTTTCCTCTATTAAAGAAATAGCAATTAATATTTGGGGGAACGTGTTCTATTTATTTTACAATTCATGTACTTGGGCTAAGGTGTACCCAGATGTAATTATTTTTGTGAAATAGCAGTTAAGACTCTGCATATTAACTCCTACTTCTTTTGGAAGTAGCAGGAAGCCTCCACAGTATTGCTGAGGACATTTTCTTGTAGGAATTCCTAAGAATTAATTATAAATTATTTTTACTGTGTTGAGATGAGGCAGCACAGAATTAATAATATGTCCTAAACATAAATTTAGTCAGTGATTCTCAGTCATTTTGTTCTCGAAATTCCTTAGCCTTTTAGAAACTGAGGATTTTGTGTTTGTATGTGTTTATCAATAAATATTATTTGAAATAAAAACTGAGAAACTTGACTTATTCATTGGCTTAAAAATATCAATAATAAATGACATGTTGACATAAGTGATATTTTTGTTTTTTTAAAAAAAACACTATTTTCAAAACTAGAAAGAAGAATGGCATTGGTTTTACGTTTTTGCAAATTTCTTTCATGCCTGGCTTTGTATGAAACAGCTGGAAAATTACATCTCCTTCTTCATTCAACCTTTTGCAGATATTCCACGTCATGCAGCTTCTGGAAAATTCCACTGACACTCACAAGTGAATGAGCTTTAAAAAAAAAGCCAAAAACATATTGGTATTGTCACAAAAATAACTTTAACCTCACCTAAAAAAGTGTCAGAGATCTTCGGGGGTCCCTAGACCACATTTTAAGAACTGCTGGTTTTATTAAAATTAAAAAGCAAAATGTATTTATTTATTTTTTAAGATTTTTATTTTATGTATTCATGAGAGACACCGAGAGAGAGGCAGAGACAGAGGCAGAGGGAGAAGCAGGCTCCCTGCAGGGGAGCCTGCTGTAGGACTCGATCCCAGGACCCCAGATCACAGCCTGAGCCGAAGGCAGACGCTCAACCCCTGAGCTCCTCAGGCGTTCCAAAATGTATTTATTTATTCAAACCTTTGTGTTTTTACATGAGGGGTTTCACTTAATCCTTCCAACCACACAGGGAGGGGATATGTTTTATTCCACTAAATATAAGAATGCGTTTGTTTTTTTTTTAATAATGAATTTATTTTTTATTGGTGTTCAATTTGCCAACATACAGACTAACACCCAGTGCTCATCCCGTCAAGTGCCCCCCTCAGTGCCCGTCACCCATTCACCCCCACCCCCCGCCCTCCTCCCCTTCCACCACCCCTAGTTCGTTTCCCAGAGTTAGGAGTCTTCATGTTCTGTCTCCCTTTCTGATATTTCCCACCCATTTCTTCTCCCTTCCCTTCCATTCCCTGTCACTAATTTTTATATTCCCCAAATGAATGAGACCATATAATGTTTGTCCTTCTCCGATTGACTCATTTCACTCAGCATAATACCCTCCAGGTCCATCCACGTCGGAGCAAATGGTGGGTATTTGTCGTTTCTAATGGCTGAGGAATATTCCATTCAGTATACATAGACCACATCTTCTTGATCCATTCATCTTTTGATGGACACCGAGGCTCCTTCCACAGTTTGGCTATTGTGGACATTGCTGCTAGAAACATCGGGGTGCAGGTATCTCGGTGTTTCATTGCATCTGCATCTTTGGGGTAAATCCCCAGCAGTGCAATTGCTGGGTCGTAGGGCAGGTCTATTTTTAACTCTTTGAGGAACCTCATTTGTTAGTAAAGACATTGGTGAATTTGTTTTTAAACATTTGGATGTTTAAAAGTCATAAGCCATGACTCGGGGTCTGTGAGACACTTTGGGTGGACTCCCAATGGCCAAAGCGATGTCACTCAAAGGTGGTGGACTTACCTTAGTAAGTAGTCCTTGAATATGCATTGTAGGCAATTCATTTGGATCCATCATTCAACAGCTTATCCCAATTCTATTTCATCTGTGCGAAGTATAGATTCCTATTTTAAGAAGCAAGATACCTTATTTTTGGTGCCTCCAATTTTCTCATTTGTGTCACTCTTCAGGGGAAGGCAATGCCCTATACCTGGCACCTGCTGAGCAAAATAGTAATCGTAACAACAGTCAGGTAACAGATATCAGTGCGCACTTTGCCGAGTACCAGAGTCGAGGCTGAAGAGGACCACGGCAAGAAGTGATGTGTCTGGTATAAGGACGGAGGTTTGTGCGCTAAAATGGAACTGGCTTCCAGTCCCTTTCTGTGACCTACTCTGACTTGGGCAAGTCACAGGACTCTGCAAGCTTCAGGATCTCTGTGATAAAATGGGGACTGACAATGCCACTCTCCCGGGGTGGCTGGGAAGTTCCTCTGGGGTGATGCATGGAAAGTCCTGACCACTGTGCCTGATACCCAGCGAGAGCTCCCTAAGTGACAGCCATGACGACGTGGATCATGGTAGTGAGAACGTAGCAACCCCCCGATGTTGGCCCAGCAGGTTGACTCAAGGACTCAAGGACTCACAAGGGGCTTCGATGCAGAAGCCACAGCCTCCCTCCCCTTCTGTGCTCTCGCCTCAAGGGCCGTCTTACAGATCCTCAATCACGCCAGGCTCCTGCTGCCTCCAGCATTTTCCTGAACACTTACACACTCCACGCTTACAGTCACCTGGTGTGCTGTGTGTGTGCCCCAGCTAAGCTCCAGGTTTTCCAGAGAATCCACAAACAACTGGAAAGGTTTTCCTTGACACCCCCATCCAGTGTCCTCAAGGACACAGTGCACCTTGAGCTGTTTGCTTGATACGGGCTCATTTGTTTACCCAGAAAATGTGCACACGATAGTCGCCCTTCCCAGACGGCCCCTGGTGGTTGGGGTTTGGGTTTTCCTCTCCCTCTGCTGTTTTCTTCTGTAAATCTTGTTTGGAAACTTTAATTAAACCAGCTGACCTCTTTTGCCTACAAAGAAAGAGCATGCAGATAATTTGCCAAGCTTCTCTGCATAATTCTTGGGCATTACTGGGAAGGTAATAGGCCGTAGTGAGATTTGCTCACGTTCCCACTGTGGGGGGGGGGGGTCACAGATCAGATTGTAAGCCCTCCCCCTCTCCTCCACCCATCAGCAAGCTAAAAATTAGCACAGCGCCATTCACTTTTGTTGTCAAGGCTTCTCTTTTAGTCCATTGAAGACTCCTGGCTTTATTCCAGCATTCTGAGAATTAGCATGGAAAGGGGACAGGTGAATAGCAGCCCTCGTTTCAAAAATAAAACAGCTCCTGTTAAATTGACGAAAACACAAGAGAGAGAACTGCATCTCCACGGTGGCTTCCACGGTGACTTTCTCATCACTGCCTTACACTTCCCCCTTGATTGTCCAGCTTTGTCCTGCTATATAATGTCCTTAAGCACAGCCCTGGACACCTGGGCAGCTCAGTCACTGAAGCGTTTGACTCTTGATTTCGGCTCAGGTTGTGATCGCAGCCTGATGAGATCGACTCCCCGCATCAGGGTCTGCAGTAGGCAGGGAGTCTGCTTGAGTTTCTCTTCCTCTCCCTCTCCTTCTGGCAACCCCCTGACTGCTCACTCTCTCTCTCTCTTTCTCAAATAAATAAATCATAAAAGAAAAACCCACAGCTCTAAACTTGTTATTCTTCTCAAAAATGTCTAATGTCCCACTGCTGCCCAGTCTTAAAATCTCAACCTCTTACCCTGATACCTGCATCTTTCTGGCTGCATCCCACTTCATCAAATTGCTCTTTCTCTCTGCAAGTTCACCTCCTACCTATGAATGTCAGGTAGCCCAATGCAAGGCTGTCCTGGTGAAGGGAGCAATGCTCTGATACACGTTCAAGCACAAGTTTCTTAATCTCATTGGTACACAGGCCAGCTACTTGCAATAACACTGCCTAGTACAGTTTCTCTTTCCTTGGGATGCCTTCCACCATTAAAGGTACCTGCTCACGTGCTACCATCTTCAGGAAGTCTTTCCAGTTCATCTCCAATGACAACAATCTGTCACTGACACTCCCTCTTACACTACTTACTATCACGTCTTCTATTACAGTCTATACACTCATATCCTAACTCTTCCAGTAGGCTGCCTGGTGGAAGGACTATGCCATATATGCCTTTATTTCTGCCTCCCTCTCCCCCATAATCTGTACAGGTCCTGGCATATAGTGTCAGTTAATGGCCTTAAGCAAATTAAATGATAAGTAGGTCAAGTCTGATCATGACACTCTCCCTGCCTAAGCTCCTTCAATGACTTCTATTGCACTCAGATTAAATCTGAACTCCCTAGCAGCAGCTAGGACGCCAGGTATGATCGTCTCTGCTCACCCTTCCAGCCCCATCTGGTGCCACATCTGCTCTGTGCCTACATATATGTCTCTCCCCCATATGTCTCTTGAACACATAAAATTCTTTCTGGCCTTGGGGCCTTCACCCATGCTCTTCCCTCTTTCTAAAACCTGCTTCCTCCCATTAATTTTCTAGTCCATAATTTCTGAAATTTCAGGTTTCAACCTAAAAGCCACATCCTCAAAAAGACCCTCTGGAGTATATTTTAGTCAGGGGCCTGGCAGGAAACAGATGTCACATACCAAGTGGGGTAATATTTTAATAGAGAGCCTATCTACAAAGGTATGGCCAGGGTTGAGGGACACCAGCAGGAGATGGCACAGGATGCCATGCCTAGCACCGGCAGGGAGCCGTTCCCTCACCCAGCCCTGAAGCAGGAAGGGAGGGAACAGGTACCCGAACCTGGAGACAGTAGGTGTAAGAAGAAGGCTACCTGACACAATTGATGGTCTTCACTAGAGGGTCACAACTGAGAAGTAAGAGGTGGTAGAAAAGGAACTAAGGACGTAAATAAATACCCCAGCCTCCCGCTTCTCCCACTGCCCCAGTGGCCACCCCCTAACTGGGAGCAGAGGAACCCTTGAGGCAGCCCCACCAGGCAGCCTCCCCGGAGGATGGAGAAGGATGGGAAGAAGGATGACAGAAGCCACCCAGCACACCATCCATTCCCAGGTAGACCCTCCTGTCATCTGCCTCGTAGCAACATGCTCTTCTTCCGCTTTATATTCAATAAAATGTTCACTCTTGTATCTTTTTGCTGACTGTATATAAGCACCTTCAAATTGTAAATTCTGTGGCTGTGAAGGTACAAGTCTCGTCTGATGTGCTCAGTGCAGCATTCCCAGAATCTATCCTATCGTAGGTGCCGGATAAACACTTGCTAATGAACACATGAACACGTACATCAGCCAGACATAGTAACACATGTCATTATACACGTACACATCTCAGTTTCAAAGAGAGAAACCTCCTCTACAGAATTAAGAAATGCCAGGAAATTTCACATCAAAGTCAATTCAATGAAAACAAAATGCTGCCTAGCATAGAAAATCAAACTCTAACTTCAAAAAAAGCTGATCATTTTCTAAGAAGAGAAGAAAAAAGTCTTTCCTATTAACCTGCTGTGAAAACACTCGGAACCAGACTAGATAAGCTATTGCTGTAGTGTACAAAATTGTCCTCGTCCCCAGTCCACACTGTAGGTTTAAATAAGGTCAAGTGCAAGTAGTATTCTTTCTTGAACTCCTCAGCAGCTCCCACAGCTGATTTACAGTTGCAAGAGAAGGAAAGTTCTAGCAAACCCTCCAACCCCTCCTCCTGGTCTTAGGTTTTAAAGCATCTCCCAAAGCCTCGATTTCTCTGAGCTCCTGTGGGAACACGGTGAGGAATACACACACAAAACTTTTAAATCAAATTTGATATAGGAGAGTTGAATTTGATACCGAACCACAAATGTCCACATTTGCTTCTCTCCTCTGGCCCCCAACACATTCATACTTTGATGAGGAGAGAGAAAGTCTTTTTTTTTAGAGCATTTTATACAGTATGATTTCAAATACTTCATCTTTCTCTCACTTCCTCAAATATGTCATGTGCCATGTTCTCCCCAACCACAGGACTTTCATGTCTGCCGCTCCCTTTCACTGGAAGATACATCCCTCCTTTCTCCAACTAATTCTGCTAAAATGGGCTAATATTTGGACTTAGATCACAGTGCATTTGTGAGCAATATTGAGATAATAATGTAATTAAGACAGTACACATAAGACACATACAGCAGCTCCTGGCATATAGTATAATATTGTTTGTTGGTTGGTTGGTTGGTTTTGGTAATCTCTACACTCAACGTGGGTCTCACACTGAGAACTCCAAGATCAAAAGCCACATGCTCCTCTGAACAAGCCAGCCAGGCACCCCATGATCTTGATAAATGTAATCATCATCATCATTAATGATTACTTCCAAATTAATCTTCAGATCTGCTGTCAGATATTACTTGTTCAGGGATACTTTATGTCCCCCAGATTAGATTAGGTGTCCCAGTCATGCCCATTCATGTGATGGGTACCTTTCCTTCATAGCACTAATTACAGTTCATAATTAGGTATGATTCAAATAATCATGAAAATAACATATATGTCCCTGACTAGGTAAAAAACAAACAAGCAAACAAACATGAGACTTTGTGCAGCAAGCAGTTATTGGTCACCACTGTATTTCTAGTTTCTATGAAAGCATTTCACACTTCGTGGTCAAAATGCATGTGAAATGAGATGAACAGACATCATCTCCTTCTCTGACTGTGCCACAAAAATCACCACCCCTTCCTATGCATTTCCTTCATATTCATTATTTCAAGAGCTGTAAAGATAAATATTTGGGGAAATGGATTCATCAAGAAGCCACATGACCAGAGGTTCTAGCTCCCAGAGTCACAGGTAGACCAGAAGCCAAATATCCATATTTCTAATCATATAGCATCAAGTACAAGTGGGAAATGGCAGAAGGTCTCTGTTATGGACTGAATGTCTCCTCTCCAAATTCATATGTTGATGTTGTAACCCCTAATGTCAAGGTATTTGAAAAATGAGACTTCTGGAGATAATTAGGTTTACATGAGGTCATGGGCTGGCAGTGGGCCGGAGGAGGCGGGAGGTCCTCATAAAGGGATTGGTGCTCTTATAAGAAAAGACCAGGGAGTTTTCTCTCCTTCTCTTGGGCCATGTAAGGTACAGCAAAGAGGCAGCCATCGGCAACACAGGAAGGGAACTCTCACGAGCACCCACCTATGGTAGCACCCCAATCTTGGACTTTCTAGCCTCCAAACCTATGAGCAATAAATGTCTGCTGTTTAAAAGCCCCCTTATCTATGACATTTTGTTATAGAAGCCTAAGTAGACTAATACAGTCTCCTATGGAGGACAGGAGTTGGGGGGATACTCTGCTGTATTCAAGAGGCCCTCGATCTTCTTTATATAGTTCCCGACAGAATTGTTAGAGCCAACTATTAAAGCATAGTTCTGAGAGAGTGTGTGGAGAAAATTCTTACATTCACCACACTATTTCTTCTTCTGACACACAGAAAGGCTGCATTTCAATAGCCTCTCTTGTTCTTGGATTGGGGTCATATGACTAGTTCTGGCCAATAGAGTTCAAGCAGCAGTGGTATAAGCCACTCCCAGGCCTAATCCATAGAATATTCCATGTGTAAACTTTCATAACCATCTTCCCTCTCCATAGCCAACTTGGAGGCTACCCAGGCTCCTATCACCTGCTAGACTTCATGTAAGTGAGAAAAACATTTTTATTTTATTAGGTCTCTGATATTTCAGGACTAACTTGTTACTACTCCTAGTAGTACCCAGACTAATACGAAGAGGCAGAGTGGAAAACTTTAAAAAAAAAAAAAAAAGAAGAAACCAAGATTTTGAGGCCTAACTCTGGCATTAGTTTATGACATTGGAAAGATATCTCTCTGGAACTGAATTTTTCATCCATGTTACTTAGACATGAATATATGACCACAGATGGTCCTTGATTTTGCATATTACCTGGAAACTGGACTCAGTATTTCATATATCCTCCTCCTCCACCCACCTACACAACTCTGAAAGTGAAGATAAATCACATTGTTTTACTCGAGAATTTGTTGGGCAATAAAAAGGATTATATCTAGAGTGACCATATGTGCTATAGTTTGGCTGGGACGGTGCCCATTTAGACCCATTGCCTCAGTGGGATTTGGTATAATTATTAATATAAGACAATCCTTGACCACTATAAGGCATCCTGGGCTAAACAAGAAAATTGTAAGCTAAACTGGTTATATTACATGCAACATATAGCAACCCTTACCCAACATCTCTCTGTTGTTTTCCCTCTTCCCTGAGACTCCACCATTCCCCACACATCTCCTCTGGAGCCCTTTACTGATTCTTCTGCCCCGGGTTCATTAGCTGAAAAGGAGCTCAGAGAAATATACCAACTCATAACTCTGCATCATATTTCATTGCTTCAAACTAGTCACATGGCTTCCCCCTAACCGCAAGGAAGACAGATTATTGTACCAGTGATCTTATGTTCTCAGAAACAAAAATAAATAAGTATGAGTAAAAGTTTAACAAAATGCCTTTGCCTTCTCTGTGGGAAAATGACTATGGCTTAACCTCAAAGCACTATTCCCTGATAAAGATAGGATGACATGGCTAATGGGGAAAATGGCCTCTGGATGATAAATAGCCTCTAGATGGGACAAACTGTACATGAACAATGAAACTGTTGTGGAAAGCCATTGATTTAGGACTCGGTAGCTATGAAAATACATATTGGTTCCAATGGAGCTTGGGACTTTTAAGCCAGAGTGGCCCCTATACCCAGTTGTGTAGTCTCACTACCAGGGAAACACCTGTGATATTGGGAGGAGAAGAAATACAGACCCTAGACTGCCATGCAGATGCCCACTGAGGAGACACATTTGGCACAGTGGTCTTAGCCTTCTGTGTTTCCTCTGCTGTGTCTTTCCAAGTGAAATGGACCTCTGCAATCAGGTGGGTTTGATTATCTAGTCTCTCTAGGCAAAGTATGGCCCTTGGAGAGACAACATGAGAATTACCTGAAACGTATTAGAGATGCAATTAGCCCTACGGACCTACTGAATCTGACTTGACATTTTCACAAGATCCCCAGGCAATTCTTCTGCACTAAGTTCAAGAGGCAGTGGTATAGATGAACCTAGGACCAGAACTGGTGGTCGCTCAGAATGGGCGTAATAGTGGACACAAGCCAATTTCTGCCACTCTTACTCATTCTTAGGTAAAAACAATATTCATGTATATTTTACTCTTGTTGTTTCTAGTTTTCACTTATAATCACAGAATTACTGACGTTCTTAGGAGGACTCTGTAAGAGAGATTAGGTCCTTTTGTTTTAATTTACAATTAATCAATTAGCCTTCAGTCCCAATGCAGCAGAGGCAACAGCTTCCACAATGCTCTAAATTTATTAGGTTTTAGGCATTATTTCCTCTCCCCAAAAATGCCCATCAGTTTCCATCACATCAAAGCAAGAGAAAGAGGCAAGAAAGGCAAAGTCATGTGGCCTCAGGTGTCCCAGATTAGGTGTCCCAGTAATGCCCTCAGGGGTAGAAGCCCATGAAGTTCAACCCTCTCCTTCAAGGGGCATTCACAGGGAAACCAAAGGCAGGACCTCACAAGAAAAGCTCAGGACCAACAGCTTTGCCAAGCCACACCTGGGGGCAAGTCCCCTAAGGGCAAGGGGCTCATTGCCCAAGGTTTTACCAAATGAGCAGACGAAGCCCTTGGACGGATACCTTTTGCTCTCTCAGTTCCCATTGAGGGTTTCCAGCTTGTCCAGCTATTTGTCAGCTACGCTCACATTTTCCGATGTGAAGAATAGAATGGGATACCCCTGAAAGCAGCTTCACAGAAGAGGAGAAAAGGGCACATAGGGCTGTGTCAACCACTCTGTGGGCTGGTTTCAGAGGGAGAAATTTAAATTCTTATATATTCCACATTCCCTGGAAAGAGGTTGTGAAAGGTAGTGCATGGTATTCAGATAAGGAAATAATAGATTTTCCTATGACCTATAGGAAACTACATATATTAAAAAAGAAAACAACATTGTATGTCTAGTATGATCCCAAGATACTGCTTGTGGTCTCCCCACTGGGTACAGATTCTGGATTGTTTCTAGTATCTTCTGTATAAAAAAAGCAATACGTATTCATTGTAAACAATTTGGGACAAACAGAAACATATACAACAAGAAAATAGAAGACTAAATATATTTAGTAAAATTGCAACTGGGAAATCAGTAGGAGAGAATAGAAGAATAAAGGTGGGAATAAGGACAAATGAGCAGAGATGACAGGAAAGAGCTTGGGGGGTCGGGGGGAGAATGGAAAGGAGGAATGATGTCTTCAGTGGTTTGACCACGGATGATGGAGGAGTTTGGTCGCCTAGATTGGTACTCAATGGCTTACGCAGCTAGATTTGTTTCTAACACTTCAAGTCAACAAAAGGAAGGATCCAATCCCTTCAACAAATATAAACCAAGTGCTCACCATGCACCAGGAGGTGTTCTAAGGTGTTCTAAACACAGTACCAATCTTTTAACTACCTTAAAAGTGAAAATAAATGATTGCTGCTCCATGGCCAATGACAAGTGAGATGGGTGGCCAAGCAGACCCCCTTCCAAAGCTTTTGAGCATTTAACTCACAGCAAGTGCTCAGTAGATGTTTGCTTGAGTAGAAGGAAGGAGGAGAGGGTTGTGAAGTCAGGCCTGTGTTTCCAGGACAGTGATCTGAACCCCTCTCCACCTGTGCACACTCTGCTACCACTTCACCTTCTAGCAAGGTGCTCTGCTACACATCCTTCCATGTGTTCTTCTTTTGTGTTCCCTTTCCTTGATTACCCCTCTACAGACACTCTCATTCTGGTCTCTCAGTCTGCCCGTAACCCCCATTCTTTACATGGCTGAAAGTTTGATGCTAAGAAGGCAAGGTTCGGTTGGGACTTTTTTGTTCTCCTTCCCAGTAAAAATAACAACCGCAAAAAGTGAATTGGTGCATTCTGTTGTGGTTGACATGTTTTCTCCTTTGCTTGTTGCTTCACAACTGAAAATATGTGGCACTGCACAGCTAAAGCATCTGTTCAATTTGAAATCATTTACTCTAGGTATAAATCGATTTTTACTTCAAAAGCAGGACATGTTGAGCTTAAAATTTTGTAGAAATAAAAAAAAAAAGCTAGCCCACTTTAAAGAGAAAAGAAAAGGTCATTTCCTGATTTTGCTAACATCAGGAAAAAACACTTCAGGACATCTTTCAGTATCAATCTCCACCCCCAGCAAAGTCCATAAATCTAGCATACCCAGAGGCTAGAGGTTATATTCTATGTGAAAGAAGTCTGAGTAACTCAGAAATGAGCCATTCACTTCAAACAAAACAGATCCTAAACTTCTGAAAAGTTTCCAAATTTCTTTCTCTCTCCCACCTCCCCGCCCCCGTTTTCTATTTCTCCTTTTCTCCAAATAACGTTTGTTCTTCAAATTCTTTACCCACCAATCATGTTCCAAGAAGACACAGATTTCCTTAGGCATCTACGTATCATAGTTTCTGTCTGCTTCTATTTCAAGACATGTGTGTGCACATATATCTAGGGCAAGGACTGGGGTACGGAGAGAGACGGGAATTTGGAGGATGGAAGGTGGCAAGAGAGGAGACCAAAAAGAAGATCAAGCCTTGGATCTCTTCTCTGAAACAGGCTCATATTTAGATCTCGTTTATGAAAATGGCATCGTGTCTTTAAAAAAAATGGTGTTTCCCCCAACATTAGGTACTTAAAGTGGATTTATTAGGTAAATATATAGTTTAAACATTAATTGGGAGACTGCTAGGTATGGACATGTGCAAGTCGTTTATTTATTCCAGGGATCTGCTGTGTTTTTAAGGTGATTAAGTGCCACTGGGAAGACAGAGCCCTAGGTAACTACCTAGAAAACAGGTAATACAATCGCACGGTGTTTATGGCCACTTGCTCTGCAGTCAGGCAGCCCTGGGCCAGAATGCCAGCTCTATCGCTCAATAGCAGTACGACCTTGGAACAGCCATTTGGCAGCTCCAAGCTTTACTTTCTTTATCTGCCAAAGGGGAATAAGAGCACTCACAGGATAAGCACAAATTAAGTGAAACTATGAATGTAATTTGCTTGGCACACAACGAGCTCATGATCGTCAAATGTAGGTGGTGGTTGTCATCATAAAACTATTACTCACATCATTATTGACTAGCGGTGGAAGTGTGCTCTGAAACCCTGCAAAGCAAAGAGGGATATATTTCTTTTGAAAGTCAGGGGTGGATGCTCAGAGCAGAGACAATATTTGAACGGCAACTTGAACGTTTGTTTAAGTTGCCAGAGCAAGAGATAGAAGAAAGGGCACTTCGTGTTGGCAGTGAGGATGCTGCCTGCATGAAAACGGAGTCAGCGAAGGGATTAGCAGGCTAGGGGATCCGAATAAACACGACACCTGGAGTGGAGCTGGGTTTTTAGTGGAATCAGAGGCTGAAAATGAAGCTTCCGGGAGGGCCAGGGAGGCTGTGCGAGGAAACGTGACCGGGACCCCACAGACAAGGACAGATGCTGAAAGATTTTCAACTGGAAGAGGAAGGGAGTGAAGTGACCTAATAGAATTTGAGTTTTTACTTATTAAACCAGTGTGCAAATCAAAGATGTTACCTCAAGGAACCCCTCTCCATCCTCCCCCACCGTCTCCCAGGAATGGTAGGTAGATGAACTTGGGCTTTCCCACCATGCACATATAATGCCCCGAATCATCTGTTATTAATATCAATTACACTATATTGTGATTACATACTTAATTGCCCATCTTGCTCCCCCAATTGTAAGCTTCAGGAAGTCAGGGATGATGTCTGTGGGGTGTTGGTTGCTGTAGCAACAGTGCCTAGCACATAGTAGTGCCCACAGATGCCCAATGGGTGACACACCATAGAACATGTCATCTTCTCTCTTCTCCTCTTTTATTAATATGGAAGGACCTTTCCCCAACTTTGCAAAAAAAAAAAAAATGCAGATTCACCTCTCTTCTTTGAATGACAATGGAGTTCCTAAGGACCATCTAGCTTAAGAGTTTTCTAGTTCATCAGCTTTCCTGGAAGCTCCTGATGCCAGGAAAGTGATGCCCCCCCCCTTTTTTTATTTTTGTATTGAATCTTCCAGTGCCCTAGTGTCTGCTCATCTTTAATTCTGCATCACGGAAAATCGTAAGACCCTATTTCTTTTTAAATATTCCAATATTTTCACTTCTTATGATTGACTTTTATCCCGATTCATTGTGATGCCGTGCTTTAAATTCATAGATTACCATCAGCCATTTCAGAATATGCCATATATTTCAAAGCACCTATACAAGCAGCAAAGGGTCCATTTCTCCTTTTGAACTCATCTGCTTTTACGATCAAAGAGTTATGCAACCCAATATGTTTTCTTCTTTGCGCTGGTTACCAAGAAGCTCAGAAGTATACATTTTGTACTCAACCGCTGAACACTGTCACCTACCAGGGTGTGTTCATGTCTTAATCCTGTCGCTTTACTCTCTCCCTTTATATGATGACTCCTTTTGCCTTGTTTTAATGGCTTCAGGTCCTATACACGTGTGCATTTGTTTTAATTTGCCTCAAAACTTTTTTAAAGTAGGCAGGAATAACGTGTGTGTGCACGTGCATGTAATGTATATATTCATATCTGTGTATATGTACGTTGCATATTATTCATGAACATATACATAAATTCCCAATGCTGGAAGGGTGTCTATCTACAGATTTCCCAGATCCCTTCTGTCTTGCCTCTCTCTCAGCTCCTGGGTCCTCTCCAGTAGTATAATTTGGTCATGCATAAATGAGGCTATCTAGCTCCTTTACTGTTAGTGAATCCCAAGAAAGAATCGTCTTGCGTGAAAACATGAGTTCGCAATTTAAACCTACGTGCAGATTTTATGGAGGAGTCTGAGGAAACACATTTCTGTTCTTTTCTCCAAATCCCTTCTTTTGTAATCCTGACTTGAGTTTGTTTTAATACTCTATCTAAATCAGGGGTCAGTACACTTTTTCAGTAAAGGGCTAAATAGTAATATTTTAGACTTTATGGGCCTTGAGGTCTTGGTTACAACCATTCAACTCTGCATTGTCATGCAAACCCAGCCACAGTGATGCATAAACAAATGAGCATGACTGTGTGTCAATAATGCTTTACCTATAAAAATAGGTGGTGGGCTGATTCAGTCCCTGACCATAGTCTGCTGTGACCCTAAACCTTCCACATCCACTGTATCTGTGGTCACTAGATCCTCAGTGCAGGATCACTCTGGCCAACTCCAAAGTCCAATCTACTCAAGTCAGACTCTACAAAAACAGTTAATCAGTTAGTGGGACAGGATCTTTGCTGCATGTTTTATTGCTTGAAAATACCCTAGAGGAGTTTGCCCTTCTCTCACAAATACCAATTGTTTTTAAAAATATTTCTTTCTGCCAAATACTGTGTTCCCCACAACAGAACTTTGGATAAATATTACAAATGTTATCTCCACCTGCAATAGTATTTTTATAGCCACAGCCTTATTTGAGTTTAGAAAGTGGGCCCAAGTGAGAGACAGAAAAATGAGTCTTCATGCCAACATTCTTCAGCTACGCTACGTGACCCTGATCATGACTTTTCTTTTTTTTTAATTTTTATTTATTTGTCTTTTTTGATCGTGACTTTTCTATGCCTCAGTTTTCTCATCTACATAATGGGGATAGAACCTCACTTGCCCAAAGGCCAGAACCTGACCAGATGATCCTTTATAGACTCTTTCTAGAATTTAGATGGATTATTTTCCTAAACCAACGATTTCCAACTGGTTTCAGGAATTGCAATTCCCTGGGGTACGTGTTAAACTACAGATTGCTGGACCCTAGCTTGAGTTTCTGACTAAGTCTAAGGTGTTGCCGAAGGATTTGCAGTGCCACCAAGTTCTTCTAGCGCTGGCCCAGGGACCGCACTTTGGGTCTGTATGATAGAGATCTCACAGTCCTTTATACAGGAAAACAATGGCAGGGCAGTGGGGGAAAGTCCTACAACTGGTTATTCTTCATTTTTCCAAAATGCCATTCCTCTTTGAAGGGACGAGAGATTAGGTCTGTTTGCTTACTGAGTCTCAGATGCTACAACCGCACCTCAGCAACTAACTACAGGCTGAAGGAGGCATGGGGCCATGCTGGAATGTAAGGGCCAACGGGCAGCTAAGTAAGCCCTGTAGGACAGGGAAAGGGGACCGTTGAGAGGTGAAAGACAAATACACCGTCACACAATTCTTTTGTATAAACCAGCCTTCTAGAACCTTCTCTTCCCATAAACACAAAGCCAACACAAGAATTAACTGAGGGTTGATCATACATAGGTCCAGCACCAAATAGTGCACGGTGGGAGCGAGAAAGGTTACCCTCAGGAACCTTCAGTCTTATGGGGAAGGCCAAAGTCACATGTTCACACACTTGACAGAGGTCAAAGCAAGTAGATAATTGGACACACTATCGTGTGGCATGACCATGGAGTATTGTGGAGAGAGGATATTGGTGGGCTTGAGAGGCCTGGGCAGGTAGGGTCTGAAGCAGTGGAAGGATAAGGACAGCCTGGCATGCAATGCGGCTGCACCAGGAATATTATTAGCAGGGAGGGGATGAGAATGAGCACAGGAGACTCCTAAGCATGACTTTGTCCCTTCCCCTGAGAACCCCATCGCAACTCATCTCCAGTTCTCTGCCTCAGCTTCCTGATTTGAGGAATAAGGGTTTTGAGCGAAATTGCAAGGTTGCAAGTTTTGTTCCATCCTGGAGATACCCCAGACCATTAAGAGGTATATGAGCGTACTGGGCCAGGCCCTCATCGTCATCGTTGTGGTCCTGCCTCTGCTTCAGCCAGAAAAGCTCCTCTTTCTTACATTTCTATACTCACTGTACAGTTTCGCTTCCAGAAGGGATTTCAAAGTCACTCAGTGAGAAACTCTGTAAAAGCTCTTTCCATTTGTACATCGGGTGACCGAATGGAAAAGAGAAAGAAGCCGGGTCGGGTCGCACAAGGGATGGGCCCACCTGGCTGGCCGGGTGGCATCCTGGAGCAGCTGGGCAGCGAGAGGGGCTCAGACCGGTGGGGTGGGAAGCAGGGAAGCCCGCAGGTGGGGTGGAGGAGAGGCACAGGGATGGCAGTGAGATCGGGCCCACAGGCTGCTGGAGAAGCAAACGGATCTGAAAATCTCAACTGCTCAGAAGGTTCTGAGTAAAAACAAAGAGTGATTTTCCCCCTTGTCAGCCTTCCCTCTCAGGACATCGTACTATATGCAAAATGTGTAACTGTAAGACAAACATTTTTTTCCACTGCCCTTCTCAGCCCCACGGGCCTTCAGGAAGACCTGTACTTCAAGCAAAGCCCTTTTATTTTTCAACACCCACAGCTTCCATTCCACAATCAGAAGTTTTCCACTTTCATCAAAGAGACTGAAGACATGGGCCAAGGGAGCACTCTGTTCTCAGCAGCGCTGGGCAGACTCCAGAGCCCCCCCGCTACCCACTCCCTGTCCGCGCCCGCCACTGGACACGGCCTTCTCACCAGATCCGCTGGCTACGTGCCCTGGAGGACACTGACTGCCTTCATCCCCTCCTCAGTTTACAGACCAACTGAACACGTGCACCCCACTTCTTCCAAAAGTAAGCCCGACTTGGGGTCCAGGGGGCATCTGCTTCCTTGACCGTAAAACAGGTCTACTTTATACCACTCTGGTTAACCCAAGAAAACAATTTACCTCTTGATGGCTCTTCCATCTCCAGGATCTGTGATTTTTATGGATTCACTTGGAAGGAATACTCAGACCAGTCCCTAGAGTCTGACCCAACTCAGGTGATGCTCAGCAGTCTGGGATCACGGCCGCTGCAGCAGGGGGAACAATCCAAGCTTGGCTTTGGATACAGAACATTTCCTTAGGAGGAGCCGGGATTTCTGCTGGTTCTCAGAGATAGAGTGCAACCCTAAATGAGCAGAAAGGCAAGGGAGGGCGGGCGCGACAGAGCACTGGGTACTTCCGAATGAAGTTTTCAAAGAGCTACTCTGCAGGCACCAGCTCTGCAGTGATTCAGATTTTAAATGGTGTGTTGAAGTGGAGATCACCAGTAACCACAGATGCGACAGCTCTGTCCCTTAGAGAATCTATCAATTATCTCTGTCTAAATTCTAGACTCGGCCCAGGGGACCACTGGGAATTGTCAACCAGTACAGGCCAACCCCTTCGCCAAGTCTATCCCCCCTCACAGAGTGTCCTTACTTGAGGGTGATGTGATGCCCACAGAGGCTGTCAATGCATAGTTGGGCGGGGAGGGTGAGACGGAAGGACTTGCACAAGGACCCAAGGCTGAGAGTGGGCATGGCTGAGACCAGACCTCAGGTTTTCAGCCTTCAAGCACAGTGACGATTGAATAATTTAACACGGGGCAGTGGGCGCCGACAGCTATGGCTGCCACCCAGGTGACTTCATGGATCAACATGATGGATGACAATGAACAGACACGGTGGATGGCAGAACCTGAGTCTCAAGTCAGCCACTTGCAAGTGATTTTAGACCAGAAAGAGAAGGAAAACATACATCTTAGAGAGACTCTATTGAGTTCTCAACTTGCCTGCTTTGATGAAGCAAGTTGCCATGTGAGAGGCCAGTGTGGTAAGGGACTGAGAGTAGCCCCTCCGGTCAACACCTAGTGAGGAACTGAGACACTCACTCAAACAGCCACAAAGAACTGAAAACTGCCAACAACTACTTAGTGCGCTTGAAAGTGGATCCTTTCCCAGTGCAACCTTCAGAGAAGATGACAGGTCCTGGACTGACGCCTTGATTGCAGCTTTGTGAGAGACTATGAAGC
The DNA here is from genome assembly GCF_018345385.1 of Vulpes lagopus. Classification (NCBI taxonomy): domain Eukaryota; kingdom Metazoa; phylum Chordata; class Mammalia; order Carnivora; family Canidae; genus Vulpes; species Vulpes lagopus. Next base: position 63,763,385 of record NC_054830.1, read on the forward strand.
AAAGGAGCCGGCTAAGCTGTGCCTGGATTCCTGACCCACAGCGACTGTGAGATAATAAATGTGTGTTTAAAAAAAAAGAAAGAAAAGAAAAAAAAAAAAAAAGCATGAGCCGTCCTCATGCTCTCTGAGCCTCAATATTGCCATGTGTGAAAAGCCAGTGTTAGGTGCATCAGAGGGCAGAGGGGAGGGTGGAGTGAGGCAAGGTGTGAAGTGCACCTGGCACTAGCACTGTGCCTGAGATCGCACAGCTTCGGCTGCAATAGTCTCTCTCCCTCACACACACACACACACACACACACACACACACACACCGTGCATAAGACACACAACACACGCCACACATCACGTAGGTGCACCACACGCGAGCATACCACACGCCCACCATGCACACGCCCACAGAACACACCCCCCACGCTCTGCACCAGGCTGCTTCCCCACCCCCATCACCACCACCACCGCCAGTCCCTTCCCTTTTCTGCAACTGGGCAGGCGAGCCCAGGTTTATCTACGGGGCTGACCCCTCCCAATAGGGCCGGCAGGAATTTTTGTTGAAAAGATCAGCATTTCCAGATTCCTGCTCTCTTGACATTTGCCCCCACATCTCCTACTGTGGTGGGCTCGCCCCCCTTTGGCCCCATGGCCACGCTCGTGGGCGCTTCCTTCCCAGGCAGCTGGAAGGATCTCCAGTTTCCAGCAGGAGCTGATCCGATCAAACCGAACCCTCTGGAGTCATCCCAGCCCAGTGCGAGGACGCCAGCTTCCCCCAGGCCCAGCGCAGAGACATTTTCTGACGAGGTCCTCTGAGCTGCAGGCCTCGCTGAAGACAAGATGCGGCTTCTCAAGCAGGAAGGCGTTTTGTGGCTGAGTCTAAGTGAAACAGAAGTCGCTTTGTGCACTCTCTCTCTCTCTCTCTCTCTCTCTCTCACACACACACACACACACACACACACACACACACACCCCAGAGTAGGGAAACCGTCATTTTCCTTCTCGCCCTCTGACATCAACCACCTTCTCTGTAGCTACAGTTTCTCTGCCCTCAAATTCATCCCTGGCAATGAAAAATGAGCCTCTCCCCCACCCTTGCTGCTGTCTTTCGCCTCACGCCCCCAGAGAAGAGTTTCTTCGCGTGGCAGCTGGTGAAGGTTTTTTTCCACGTCACATGATCCAGGATGCAGGGGGAGAATCCTTCTTGGAACAGAGATGGGCTCAGAAGTGAATCAGATGAGGAGAGATAAGGTGTGCTGTGGGAAGACTATATAAGAATGGACCCAGGGCTGCAGCAAGCACTCAACCGAATGGCCCCTTCTCAAGACACAGCCATGCATGTGCCAGCAGGCTCTGTCGCCAGCCACTTGGGAACCACAAGCCGTGGTTATTTCTACTTCACCACCACGGCACTGGCTCTGTGTCTCATCTTTGCTGTGGCAACCATCATGATGTTGGTAGTTCAGAAGACGGTAAGTGGACTTCTGGTCACCTTTTTTCTGATTTGCGTTCAGTGTTCCCCAGAGAGAAGGGCTTGAGAAAAAAACTAAAAAAGTAGCTGAGAAAAAGAAGAAGAAGAAGAAGAAAGAAAGAAAAAAAAAAACCCAACATCTGATACATATATCATGTAGAAAGAGGGAGAAAAGAAACAGGAACCCAACTCTCTGAAATAATTTGGCTTTTAAGAGAAAATGTGTTCAGCCGTCACCTCAAAAGTTTGCAGACTCACATGGGCCAGAAGAAGAGACAGGAACTATTAGTATTAAGAAATTAAGATTTAAATTTTTTGCTGGGCCAGAGATGGGTATCTGAGAAGGAAGCGATAAGGAAATCTGATAACACATTCACACGACTCGTTACCATGTCTTCTTCAAGGTTCTCTATTCTCAGTCCAAACCGTGTTGAGTTCTCCAGGGCCTCCTCTGTTGCCAAGAGCTTTCTCAACAAGGAGCTAGGCTTCAGTGGCCCAGGTGTATAAGAGAAGGAGCAAGACAGGAGACCAGGCTTAGGTCCTTAGAGCTAATTAAAACCTACAAGGCAAGTGGAGGCTTCCTCCTGAGCCACTGCTTGGAAGAGTTTAGGATGTCACGAGAAACCCAGAGCACGAGGGCAGAACATAGAAATATTTGTAATGCCTATTGCCTCTGAGACTGCTCAGAATACTAAAGCTACAAGCAACTATGGGTACCCACTGTAGAGGCAAACATCTCAGGAAATTGGCTTTGTTTGGAGGAAATGGTAAGATTTGTTGCAAAAACAGAAGAGACAAAGGAGGGCACTTCTTCATATTTTAGGAAATTGGTGTTTACGGAGAATCCGGCCAGTGTGCATTCTGTAGAAAATACCATATTGGTGGTATATTTCACTCATGCATTTTTTGAATGAAGAGAAGTTTTTGTTATTTTGGTAATTTGAGATCTTGACCCCCCTCGTGCCCTGCCAAGGTGAGAATGTTTCTACTTATTCTTTCAGAGCTCCCGTTTTTCTTACAATCCTGCAAGATTTCCGTTTCCCTGCAGTTGTCTTAGGTTGAATGTTCTATACCTCATGGATTGCTGAATGGAACTAGGTTTTAAGAGATTTGGGTATCTGTTTCTCAAGGGTCATCAGCTTTGAAGTTTAAATGAAGCTTTGAGGCTCATATCTCCATAAAAGTGAAAGAAAACAGAGTTACTAACATTTGATTTAGATCGTAAGGTTTATAAAATGCATCCTGGAATGAGTTCATCCATGTCTACTAAGAATAATACTTTTGGAAATATTCTAGGGCATTTTTTTTTTTTTTGGTAGAGGCTAGATCATTTCTGTAATTCTAATTTGAAGTAAACCAGAAGTATATCATTTTATAGCAATGGCCAAGGAAACTGAAGTGGTCTTTAAGAAGTTTCTTTAGTTAAATGTTGCATCTAGAACTACTAGGAAAGAGAAGGAAGGAAGGAAAGGGAAAGAAAATGAAAGGAAAGTAGAAGGGAAGGAAGGTATTGGGGGTGATGGTGAACTCTAAAGCTGGAGAGAGCTCTAGAAGTGTCCTTATGCAATTCCGTTCTTTCCAGAAAGGAACTAGAGTGGATCTTTCTGGCCCATTTTTGTATGTGTGGAAAAGCAGGAACAGAAAGGAGAAGGGGCTTGAACTAAGTCATCCTGAGAAAGTGATAGAGTCAAGACTGTGCTCGATTGTTTAATGAGAACAGCACTCCCTTTACCAATACAGGCAGCCACAGAAGCACTTCGAAATTTTGTTCCTGCTCCTCTTTCGGGAGCTTTATCTCCTTGTGCATCCATTTCCTTGACTCACCTCTCATATGAGGATACGAAAAGATTCACTTCACAATCTGATTATATGGTTTGGTGGGCTGTGGTTTCTTTAGTCTGGGAGATATCAGTTACTTGCTTAAAAGCTAAGGCTTGTCATGCTAATTGTGATATTAAATGTGCAGTGTTTTATACTACACAATAAGCTATCATTTCCAATAAATTATTCAGACACTAACTATCCTAAGAGCTAAGAAGAGTTATCCCCTTGGGTTATCAAGGAAGGCTTTCTGCAGGAAGAGGGAATGCAGGCTGACGTTAGGAATTTAGATAAATGGAAAGACTCTAATAACAGGACCCCTGGTAAAGAAATCAATGGGATAGGCCTGAGAAACTTAAACTCACATCCCAACTATCAAAAAAATGGAATGGGTCGGCGGCTACATAGCACTCTGTGTGAGGTCGGAAGGGAGCAGGGATAGAGTACCATGAGAATGGTTTTACAGCCTAAGAAGTCACAGTTCTAGGTAAGAAGCACATGAACAGATAAGTCTTAAAATATAATAAAACAAGATAAGTCATAACATATAATAAGTGATGGAAGGTTGTTACATAGGGTTTTCATGACACCACAAATGAAGGAGACAGAGTGTTTTTCCCTGTTTCAGAAAAACTTCACTGGAGATTGGAATTCCAGATTGGCTTGAGAAATTTGAAGCAGGTAGGGAAGAGGAATCAGAGGAGAGTGCACCCCTGGCCAATGGTACAGGGTAAACAAAGTGATGGAAGAGAGAAGACACAGGGCCTGTAGGAAAAACCAACAAGGATTGCCTTGAGATTTGGCCTGAAGATCAAAAAACTCCAAGGTCAGACTCCCTGTGGGAGACAAAGAAGAAACTTAGGTTTCAATCTCAAATGTTTATTGGGCATCTTACCTGTTTCTAAGCAATGGGGATACAGCTTGAACAAAGCCAACAAAATCCCTGCTTTTGTGTTGCTTATAGAACTTATCATGTAGTAATGTCTTTAGAGTCCCTGTGGTAGTTTTCCTTAATTTACAGTTAAACCAGTATACTTATTATAAGATATTCTATTCATATGGTTTGAGAATAGTAAACAGTAAATAAGGGAAAAGAAATTAAAACTCACTCACACCCTGCCCGCCCAATCACCATTCCCTCTTCCCTAAGGCAACCACCACTAACAGACTCTTCCATGTCCTTTGAAAAAATACACAGAAATTTGTGTCTCTGCAAATATATAGTACAACATGTCATTATAGTAGACTCATGTTTTTGAACCTTGCTTTATTGACTTGACAGTGTATCTTGGAGACGCTTCCACACCAACACACGAAAGTCTGTCTCAGTCTTTGGAAGAGTCACATAGTATTGCGTTGTATGACTGCTTCGTAATTTATTTTATCTACCTAGTGAAGGACACTTATATTTTTCTCTAGTCACTTTACCCACTGTGCACGTCTGCAAGTATATCTGTGGTATAAATTCCTAGTGATGGGAATAGAATGTATATTTTTCGCTTCAATAAATATCATCAGTCAGCCTCAGCAGAGATTATACCAACATACTCTGGAGGCAGTAAAAGTCCTGCTAACAAAGAAACACCTCTTCACATCCATGTGGAAAGATAGAAAACTGATTTATTAAGTAAGCACAACAGAGTCCATGCGTATCCGTCAGGATGAAATTTCACAAAATTTGTACAGCAAAACAAATGAAAAACAATAAAATTTTTTTTGTTCTGTGACTACCTTCTTATCTCTTCCAGAAACAAAGGGTGATATAAGGAGATGGGCTGTCAGGTTGACAGTAGAGGCGTCATTTCAAGTCTCTAAAGTCTTCAATCTAAGGGCCAATTCTATAAACCTAGGGACTGGGCTTATCCAGTCCCTGAAGAGATTTATTTACATTCCAAAGGGTTAGAACAAGAGCTCAAGATCCTTAGGTTTTCAAAAAGATCCTTTCTAGAAAGAGAAAGCAGCTGCCTCTTTTCCCTTTATAAGTGAAGGAAATTCCTTTTTTTAAGGACTTTACCACTCTTCACCTCCCCACCAAGAGTGGACTGAGCGTCTGGTTAGGTGTAGAGATTGTTGGTGGTAGTTGTATGGTTTTTGGTTTGCTTTTATGTTCAGATCCAATATAGGGGTGAGTTGAAATACCCCATGATGCTTCTCTCTACCCATAGTAACTGTCTCAATGCATTCAATTTATCAAGTAAAAAAAAACCCCACTGAAAGTCTTCACAGGGGCAAGCCCTGTGCTAGGGTAGGAAGGGAGGACCCATGTGCATGGGACAGAATGCCCCATTTTCTGGGGATACTCTAAGCAAGGCCCAAACACCCAAGAGCTCAGGACAGAATGTCACAGAATCCCATAGATGGGAGGGGAGGAAGAGTTTCTGTTTGGGATGAAGGGGGTGGGGGGCTTGCAGAAGTGCTAGAACAGAAGCTGAGCCTCCTCCAAGAATTAGAAGGATGCCCTAGTCCCAAAGTTTTGTTTTGAAAATTTCAAAACCTACAGAAAAATAGAACGTTAAACACCCATATAACCTTTCACCTAAATCAGCTGTATTAACATTTTGCCCTCTTTGTGCTCTTTTTATGTGTATAACAGTAAAGTGCAGACGGCATGGCCTGCATGTGTCTCAGCCCCCATATCCTCCTTCCTGCAATGTCACAGCCAAGAGAGTCAATGTCCATTCAGTGATACCATCTAGTAATAATGTACAGTCCATATAACAATGCCCACTGCCCCCTTGTCCAAAAATATCTTCCACAGCTCTTGTGCCTTGTTTTGCTTGGGGATCCTGAACCCACACTCAGGTCACACACCACATTTGGTTACGTCCATTTCAGTCTAGAACATTGCTATTTAAAGAGCGGTCTGGGAGCTTGTTGGAAATACAGAATCCCAGGCCCCATTCTAGACCCACTCAATAAAAATCTGCTTTTTAACAAGCTCCCTGGGTGACTCATAGGCACACTCAAGTTCGAGAATTGATCATCTAACAATTTCTTCTGCCCTTCGTTGTTTATTTCTTAGGACATTGACTTTTTCAAAGGGTCCAGGCCACTGCACTTGTAGAATTGGCCAAGTTTTGGATTTGGCTTAGTGTTTGTTGTGACTACCTTCAGATGAAACTTTTTTGGCAAGAACAGTCCATAGGTAATGCTACATACTTCTTATTGCAGCACACCTAGAGGCATATGTCAACTTGTCCCATTATTGGTGATGATGTTTAGTTACTTGATTAAGGTGATGACCGCTGGTGAGCACTTTTTTCTCTCCTACTAATAAATAATCTGTGGGGTAACACTTTAAAGACACACAAATATCTTTAACTAAGCAGTTTAGGCATTCCTCAATGATCCTTGTCTGAATCAGGAAATGCACCAAGGGATGAAAAATGATGATTGCCTAATCCTATCATTCTTTCTGCATTTATTAACTGGTATTCTTCAGTAGGGAAGAGCTCTCCATTGGAAGGTTGGTGGCAGGTGGAGCTGGGGCAGGGCTTTCCAGGTGAGGCAGAACAGTGAGCAGAGGCACAGCCCAGAAGAAGTCAAGCCCAGGTGTCAGGAGACGAGTAGCAGGGCCAGAACAGAAGTCAGCCCAGATTGCACAGGGAACAGCAGGAAGTAGAGGTAGCTGGGAAGAAGCATTGACAGAGGTAGATAGGAGAGTAGGACGCTGTGTCCACCAGCAGAGTAGAAAGAAGATTTCTTAAACCCATGTATGAGCCCAGCCTCCTGTAGCCAGCCATTCCCCATTCCTTGGGGAAGGAAGACTTTGGATGTTCTGATTGCCTAATGAGTAACGTCTTTCAGCCCTTGCTACTCAAAGTAACATGGCCCGGCAGCACTGGCATCGTCTAAACACTTACTAGAAATGAAAACCCTAAGGATACACCCCATACCTCCAGAACCAGAGTTAGCATTTTAACAGGATCCCTAGTGGAAAGAGCACTGCTTTAAGCCACTCTGGTCCTTTCAGCACTGCTTTAAGCTATCCAAAAAAAAAAAAAAAATCTGCCAAAAAAAAAAAAATTATCTTTCTCCTGAAGATTTTCTTTGACTTCCATTTACTTTCTCATTGAGTCTCAGAAGAATTTTCTGCCCCAGCTTCATCCTGCCCTACTCTAGAAAGGAAGCATAGCATGGCATTGAAGAATAGTCTTCCAAGTCAAGACACTTGATTTGGATCTTTTCCCTGCTATTCGCCATTTATAGGACCTTCTGAAATCGCTAAGCCTTCATCAATCACTAACTCTTGGGGTAAAGACCAAATGAAATAAATGCATGGAAAGCATTTAGCCCTGGAGGACTAAGCACCCTCATGAAGTACTTCCTTATGATTGCTCAAAAGTAAGGGAAACATTCCTGGCCAAAAGTCTCCATGACCCACCTTATAAGACAAGGTGAGGCCAGCAAGAAACAGGATATGGAATCTCCCTGGCGTATTCCAACCATTAGTTGCCTTTGGCCATTTTCAACCAGAAGGGACATCTTTGAACAAAAGCACAATTGGGAATGTGATTGCTTCCATGCAGCATTGCTCTGTGAAAGGAATGAGTCTTTCAAGGTCTTGGAGCAAATTAAACACATTATCAGGATCAAGAGAATAACCAAAATAGCTATCATTTTTCAAGCACTTGCCAACACGTTATATACAGTATCTTGTTGTGTCTGCAACAAGCCAGTGTAGGGAGGTTGTAAGAAATAGTATCTAGGGGGCAGCCCGGGTGGCTCAGCGGTTTAACACCACCTTCAGCCCAGGGCCTGATCCTGGAGACCCGGGATCGAGTCCCATGTCAGGCTCCCTGCATGGAGCCTGTGTCTCTGCCTCTCTCTCTCTCTCTCTCTCTCTCTCTCTCTCTCTCTCTCCCCCATGAATAAATAAATAAAAATCTAAAAAAAAAAAAGAAAGAAAGAAAGAAAGAAATAGTATCTGGGAGGAGTTTGCCTTCCAATCCCAGTGACAAAAGGAAACAGGAAAACAGAGTCGTGGGCAGGCAACATGTTTGGGACTGAGTCATTCCACCTGGGGACAAGCAGGTTAAACGTGATGGTTCCTCCCTCCCTCCACAGAAACATTGTTGGAAATACCCATCAGACACCTGGAGTCTGAAACAAAAGAAGTTCAATGAAAGAAGTACAGCTGATTGTTAGCCATGGAGATAAAGTTTCCTGAGCTACTCAATGGAGCTGAGAATGATAGCCTGGGAGGGTGCATTAGCCTGTGTCTGTGTCCATGTCCATCCTATGTGCAACTGACCTCAAAGCCAAGTTCGCTGAGCAAGATGGTCCATATTTCCCCAGCCAGGACCCAGGTCCCCAGGCAAGACTGGGGAGAGAAAGCTAGGACCGGAAGGCACCTTGCCAAAGAGGAGTTGATAGACAGCACTAGATACTGCCTAGGGCATAAACAACTCCCAGAAAATTGTAAAAGTCACATCTCTTTACACTCTGCCTTTCTACAGAATCCTTCCTATAAATGCAAGGATTGCTAAAGAGAGGGGGGAATGAGCGTCTCCTTCCTTGGCTTCCAAAGCTAGCATCTCTCTTGGGGCAGTAGAAAGAACACCAGAGGATTTCAATCCAGGATCTGCCACTGACTCACGAGTATCTCGATTTCCTCTTCTACTAAATTAGCTTGATGAACTGAAAGACGTCTAGGCTCCTTCTCTGGCTCTGCTTCTCTGAGCTCTTCTACCGTGGGCAGCCAGGGGAGTGAAGGAGCCCTCATCCCAGGAGCTCTCCAAAATAGGAAAAATCACACTTCCATCTTGGATGCCCTGGGCTCTGGGTGAAGGTTTAAGCAACAGGATTCTTTCCTGTACTAAGATGTGTTGTTTTTGGCATACTCCCACCTAAAGTTAGGAAAACAGAAAACCTTCTAGTGACAGACGGAGGCCTCCTCTGGCCCCCATATAAATGAGGTCCTCCTCCCAGATACTATTTCTTACAACCTTGGCCTACGTTCCATGGGCCAAGAACCTCAGCGTCACCTGGGAGCTTGTCAGAAATACAGACTCTCAAGCTCCAGATAAACCAGCAGAATCAGAATTTGCATCTTAACCAGCTCCGCAGGTGATGCACATAACGTGTGTAAAAGTTTGAGAAAAAGTTATCTTGAAACTCTCTTCTTTCATCGTCCTCGCCTCAACTTGGAATTCAATGATATACTTATTTGTATATTTTAAATGCCTGCTCTCATGACTAAACCATAAACTCCACGGGACATCTTCCAGTGACTAAAGTGATTCCTGGCACACACCAGACCAGGTGCTCACTCAATATATGCTGGATGTGTAACCCTCTGGCATTTCCCGACGGCTCGTGGAGGCTGGGATGGCCGCAGTGGTTCTACGCTGCCAGCCTTCTCTCCCTGTCCATGGATGGATATTTTCCTGGGTGACCGATGAATTTAGCCATCATAGCACCCCATTTAAACATAGATGTTTTCCTCCTATGTGCATTTGCACATCACATCCATTGACGATCATACTTTGTAGCAAATTAGCTGTTCCTTAGATTTCGAAATGCTATTTGCAGTCTTGCAGAGCCAACACAGAGGGGAATTTTGTGATGTCAGGTTTTCCTATGAACTGCATGCGTAATTGAGAGACCACAATGCACAACAAAGTTACTTAGGTTAAGAGCTTTCAACTAAAGCAATAAAATCATAGACTATTAGAGCCGAGAGGGAAGGACCTTCCAAGCCAAGTTCACTCCCTTTGCCCTGAAAAGCTGACGCCCTGAAGTGTATGCTGATTTCTGCTAGCTCCAGAGCAGTGCTATGCCAGGGTTTTGTCTTCGGGAGGCTTCCTCAATTCATTACAACACGCCTGAGCTGGAGAAGAGATCCATTTATGAGAAAATGAGCCCTCGGTGGAAGGCAAAGGACAGAGGCCCCCATGGAAATCGTGGGGTAAAAGGGAAGCTCCAGGTGGTTCTAGGTGTTCAGACCGAACACTTAGGAAGTAAGATTTGCAGAGCTGCTAACTTCTTGCTCTGGAAGAGGTTGAGGAGTTATTTTCACCCATATCAATGTCACTTCTACCTGGGTCTTTATTAATATTTCAATCCAATGCGCTACAGGAGATCCCAACGTGGACAAGTCAAAAGAGAAATAAGATACTTTATTCTTTATTGGCAAGACACCTGAGGTGCACCTCCATGGCTGAGGTGGGGAGAAAGGGGAAGGAGGCTTGGGGTGAAGACATCGGTCTCTGAGGGACTTATTAGGGGTAAAGAGCAGTGCTCCTTCTGTTACCTACTTGCTCAGAGCACCCCAACAAGACTTCCCTAATAGTATCTCTAATCCCCCAGCCCAGGAGGAGGCCCCCTTTCAGGAGACAAGTCACTTCTATCAACTTCTTACTTACCTGCATAAATATTTATATACATACATTTATGTGTATTAGAGAATAAACATAACATGTAATGTGGATTTATAAATACATGATATTCCTTTGAGTTTATATTATATAGTTAAAATTTAGATAGGATAATCATATATACATTCATAATAAAGTCACGAAAGCAGGGAGCCTATTTCATTATTTACGGTATCATCACAATGCTTGGCATACAAGCATTCAATTAATTCAGAATTTCCAACCACAGGAAAGATAGAGATGTACCTTCCCAGGTATGTTTGCCGCATATTTTCACTGTTTGATGAATCAAATATGGAAAAAAACCCACATATGTTTATATATTACACTTGCTTGTTCTTTTGTTGACCGAAGGGGGGAAAATATCAAATGTGGAAGTGAAAACAAAAACCCTGGACAGGGCGATGGGTTGCAGATTCTGGTCCCCTGAGCTGCCACAAACTTTTCCTTTTACCCTGCTCAGCCTCCAGTTCCTCGCCTGTGAAATATGGATAGTGAGCCTCAAATTGTCTCTCTGATAGGCAAGTTATTGGGCCAAGGGATGAGAGGAGCCCAGCGTGAACTAGGTCAGTGAATTAATTCTTTTTAACTGAAGAGTCAAATGGAACATGAAGTCTAAATTGCACAGCACTTGGAGGGCAACCGAAATGGAAAAGAAAATGATGTGTTCTTTCCATTCATGACAATCTCACTCTGCCTCTTTTTTTCTTTCCTCTCTTCCAGGACTCCATTCCCAACCCACCGGGAAAATTTCCCCTTAAAGGAGGTAAGACCTTGGAATTGGGAGTAAATGTACACTGAATCATATGGCATCATAGTGGGTGAACAGCCAGAAGGATCATAGCAGGGCCCAACAGAAAAGTGGGTGGAGGTGAAGGTGGAGGCTGCTCAGGGCTGAGCGGGTGCATCTGGATTCACCCGAGCAGCCTCCCTTGGGCACTCTGGTGCCCGCTGCTCTCCCACTAATGAAGTGGCATAGGCCCTCGCATGGACACGGACAGGAATGCAAAGCGCCGTTGTGTTAAAGAGTTTGAAATCTAGAGTCAGGCAAATGTGGGTATGAATCTTGGCTCTACCCCACCTGGGAGCCTCAGGCTTTTTTACCTATAAAATGGGAATAATGCTACCTACTTCACGAAGGGATCGGAGAAGCCAATCAGATCTTATCCGTAAATTGCCGGGCTTGGCCACCGGCACATAGCAATCATTAAATAACTGGTAGTAGTCAAAATGCCTGATGAAGGGAGGGTTGTAAGAACCGACCTCGTCCTCACCAGGGGGTGAGGACATTTCCTATCATTGCGGGTACTAGTTAATGCATCGTCTCTATGAGCCCCAGCGGGGATATGCAGAGTTAGCTTAACACTGAGGATGAAAAACTTTGAGATCACGTGGGGAATGTTTTCCTTGCACAGAAGGGGAAAAGCAAGACCCAGTGAAGTGTCATGTCCAAGGTCATGTGGAGCCAAACCCAGAAGCCAGATGTCCTCATGTGTTATCCATTGTTTTTTCCACCCCAGAACATGAACCCACCTCCACCCCGTAAACTTTTGAACCTAGGCAGCATCACAGCGGGATAACCAGACAGCCCAGAGAAAAAAAAGTTAAAAAGAAAGGGTGAGACATCATAGAGCTAGAGACACCAGGGCATCCATGGGCCCGGAGGACACAAGTGTCTGAACACAGCCCCACAAACCAACAGCGTTCCACTTGGAGTTTCCCTCAGGAAGCCTTAGGCATGCCTTTCCTGCTACCTACCACACAGAGAAGGAAAAGCCCCAAACAGACAAGCATTCGGGATCTTTCAAGGAAGACTGATAATTACAGCTTCATCAACAGCATGTTAACCCCGCCTGGAATTATTTCACAAGCGACCTCAATTCCCATAAATCCTCTGTCGAGCAGGGGAAGCCCTTGGCTCTGAAAACCAGCAGGCACAGCTGTGGGTCCACACATCTTTATTTCTAGGATGAGGTGCGAGGCTGGATTTGGCCTACAGGGCAGACAGAAGTTGAGAGCCTTATTATGGAAATAGCACAGGCTCTGGAGTCAGGACGTGGGGCACACGTTCTCGCGGAGCCTTGCAGGAAACCCCGGGCACACGGAGTCACTGTCCGTTTTCCTCCTCTGCTCCGTCCATTCCACCACCGCATCCACTCGGGTCTTCTGAGTAAGACCAGAACTTCTCACCTCTTGAGAGAGAGGGGGAGAGGCCGTCTTGGACGGGAACAGGATTCAATGACAAGGGTAGTTTTGAGGAGACAATGGGACCCCTGCCGTTCTGGATCACAGGTCCTCCACCTGTAGAGCCCAGCCTTCACCGGGCTCTGGCTGCTGGCTCTGTCCCTATGATGGTTTTCACCAGCCCAGCCTGAAATAGAAAAGAGAAGGACAAGGGAGCCCTTCTTCCCACGGCCACCTATTTTCAACATAAGGGGCACCCCTCTCCTCTGAGAGCACATCCTTCCCTAAAGCATAAACACGTCCTTCCTTTTACCACCTGAAGCTGCTGCGGAGGGGAGTTGAGTTTGCTTGCTTTTTGCCCGAGTGATTTTGTTTTGTTTTGTTTAGTTTTCATGGGCACAACAGACAGAAACCGAAAGCCGCCCTCCCTATATTGGTCACTGAATTTTCATTTGGGGGTAAATTTCTCTGGCCCATGAAACCCAGAACTGTGGGAGCCATGGACTAGGCCCCTTATCAAATCCCTTCTTATCTTGCCCGTCACTGCATCAGAGCATGCACTAATCCAAGGCCCACTCAGTCTACAAGTCAATGTTTCTGCAACCGGGTTTTAGAAATGTTAATAATAATCCCCACCGAGGCTAGGAAACTTTTGTCAGGGATCTTCCTGTGCCTTGTCTGGGTTGATCTTAGCCTCCATCCTGTAAGCGAGCAACACAGGGATTAGTTTCCAGATGGCAGGTGAGAAGCTGAGGTCCAGGCCATCTAAGTGACTTCCCTAAGCTTAGTCAGCCAAGGAGCTGATGGCAGAGCAGGGGTCAGCAGCCAGGGCTCCTCTCTGTTCCCTGCATGATGTGCTTCGGCCGTGCAATGCGAGCGACCGTGCTCCCTGGCCGTCCCCTGTTTGCAACGCACACCTACCTTGCCCTCAACCACAGGCAAACTGTAGACACGGCACTAGGGTGAGGTCGGAAGCAGTATCACCATGGAGCTGTGTTTCTCTGGGCAAGTCTTTCCTCGTCCTAACAGCAAGGTTCCACTAAAATGAAATGAGAGGGGCCTTCCAGCTTGGACACTTCACGATGCTCCAATTCTTTTGTTTAAGGTGTGAATATAGAAGAAAACAAATCTAACCATCACCTTGAGGAAGTCCGTAGCCACAGCCCCCTTCCCCAGTAAGCCCCCCGTAAGCAGATACAGGCAGCACATTGCCCCTTTTAAAAAGCCATTGTGAGACACCTGGCAGAGGGGAGCCACCTCCCAGAAACCCCTGGAGGAAGCTCCAGAGGTAGCATGTGATTTGTCACTTGGGGGAGGGGGGCGGAGGGGACAAGGGCAGGAGCCAGACACTTTCTAGGGAGCCCTCTGTCATGAGCTAATGCAAACTGTACATCCTCAGCAGGAAGCCGGCCGCAGCCCGGAGTCTGGGAAGCAGAGCCAGGTACACACACACTCGGGTATCAACCTAGATGACACATAGCTGCAGGATAACCATTGGAAAACCAGGCTTTTTTTTTTTTTTTTTTTTTTTTTTTTTTTTGTAATGAAAGGATTTCTTAGTCCCAACATAAGCTTCCCATTCTGGCCTGGAGACTGGTCACCAGCAGAATGCCACCTCACACTCATTCCACGGGGCTGAGGCCACAGTGGGCCGTTCTGGGGGTTCAGCAGGGACTGTGGGCCAGGAAGACCATGGGGAGAAGAACCTGCCCCACATCCTTCTCCTCTCATCTAGAAAATGGAGTTTTTCTATTTGTTTGTTTTTAAGATTCTATTTATTTATTCATGAGAGAGCCAGAGACACAGGCAGAGGGAGAAGCAGGCTCCTTGCAGGAAGCCCGATGCGGGACTCGATCCAAGGACCCCGGGGTCAAGCCCTAAGTCAATGGCAGACGCTCAACCCCTGAGCCACCCAAGCATCCCTAGAAAATGGGGTTAATAAGGACCTCCCCACCCAGATCCACCACGAGGGTGACAGGGGACAGCCAACACGACCTTTGTCTCTACCTGGCTGAGCCTACATCCTTGGGACACAAGAGCCACTCTGTTCTTTCATCTCCAAATGAAACGACTCCGCCCCACCCCACAAGGGGTGAGCAAGCAAGGGGGGGCTCTGGGGATAGCCTGGGCTTCCTGCTGCTTCTCCTCACTTCTTATTCTGATTTTCTGCTTCTGCCGCACTTTGACTCTCCCACGCGCCCACGGTATGTGGCACTTCTGCCCAAGTCACAGAACGCAGGCCTTGACCCCCCAGGGCCCCCACAGCACCCGCCCCCGTGCAGGGCCGGGTTTGGTGTGACTTAGGGTCCCGGAGAAGGCGGTAGGGCGGCGCATTCCATCCCGGGCCTGCCTTGTAAGACTTCTGTCGCTGCAGCCCCTGGGACTGTCTCGAGGGACAGCCCTCCGCCCTGGGGTTCAGCCCCCGGCCCATGGGCTCCCCTACTCTCCTCCTACCCTATTGTCCTCCCCAGCCCCAGCCCCTCTCCTCACACACTCTGCCTTTATTTTATAAAACGGGTTTGGCCACCTCGGTGTGTGGGCCTGGACCTTCCCAACATCCCAACCACTAAATGACAGTCCTTCCCGCACCACAGGATTTCTGTAGACAACTTTTCAGCCGGTTTGTCTTGTCTTCCCCACTACATGTGTACGAGGCTCTAGGGGGGTGAAAACAGCAGACACCAAGGGGCACCCACCTGTGCCCGGTGCTGGGCTGAGTGCTCAGACTCCCTGGCAGTCCTCACAACATGCCCCAAGGATATTACTCTCCCTGTGTGACGGGGACCGAATCTGGAGCACAGAGAGGTTACTGACTTGCCCAAGCTTGCACAGCTGGTAAGAAATGGGGCAAGACCTCAAGATCCAGGCTGAGTCGCCCTGGAGCACTTTTGCTTCTCCTGGACGATGTTGCCAGATGCTCAGTAAAACACCGCTGTGGTCCCTCCAGTTGGTTCTCCAAGGCCGGGCACACTTCCAACCCTATGGCTTCCTGGGCACCCGCTCCCACAGCTCTTTGTTTTCTTGTTCTGGAGCTCTGCAGCGGTGGGGGGGGGGGGGGGGTGTAAACAGCCCGTGGCAGGGGGTCTGGACTCCGAAAGTAAGCCCTAGCTTTGAGGTTGAGGCATCATGAGGCCGGGGGACTCCTTGTCGGCCTTTCCTGAGCATGTCATGGGGCCCCAGGTTCCTGGAGGTCCCGAGGTGGGGGAGGAGGGGACCAGTGGACAGACCACATGTGGGTCCTGCAGCCCCTTTGGCACATTCTTGGCCCTCCTCTGAGCACCTTCTCCCGAATCCAGTACCCAGCTGGAGACAGGGGGGCGCAAAGACAGAGAACCGGGTGGGACTTTGGAATACCTACGTTCCCATCCTGGGACTTGAAACAATGCATTCTCCCTCTCGGGGGCTGGAGTTTCCTACTGTCTAAAGTATCAAGAGTGAGGGGAGCAAGCCAGACGGCCTGACCCTGGCGGGGATCTTGCTTCGAGTACGACACTCCTGGGATTAGGCAAGGGGACCGCTTAACCATCCTGGCAATCTAGGATTGCCCTCTCCACTCCCTCTGCCCAAAAGAAAATGTGGGCATTAAAGAAGCTCAAGTAAGCTTGGCTCTCCACCGTACCTAGTGAACCCACCCACAGACGGGCAATATCCCTGCTGTCGTGTGGCCGTGTGCGATCCAGAGGCCGCAGCCCCACCGGGACGCCGCGCTGGCAGCAGCAGAGGCAGGTAGCAAAGGAGCAGCCCCCACACCCCCAGAGCAGCTGAAAGCAGCAGAGCCCTCACTTCTATCCGATAGATTGTTCTGGTTCTCCATTGCCCAATTCAACAGTTGCCATGTGCCTTTTTTTTTTTTTTGACTTTTCCCAGCAAGAGGGGGTACTTCTTCTGCTCAGGGGGCAAATTGCTTTTCAGATAGTCACAGGCCTTAAAGAGCCTATTTGCTTCTCCATGTGCTTTAAACACACGCAAAGCCCACTTTTACACTGACTCTCTCTTAAGGCAGAGCTAACAGGAGTCCGGAATCTCTCCACAAGAAATAAGCTAGAAAACGGGACACTCAGAATTAAGTGGAATAGAGTCCTGCAGGGGCCATCCAGAGTGCCAAAGCAACCCGTATGTAATCCGCGTCCCCCGATGCCAGGGAAAGGGACGGGGGGAAAAAGAGACGGGAGCAGAGGAAAACATACTCAGATCACTGAGAAACATATTAAAATTTATACTTGAATTTAGCACACACAAGCTGCTCTAAATCTAGAAGAAATCCCCATCTTTCCAATACATCGGGGAAAGAAAAAAAAAAAAAAGAAAGAGAGGTAGGGGAAGGAAGGAGGGACAGAGGGAGAAAAGGAAGGACAGAGAGAGAAAGCGGAATGTGGATGATGTATTTCACTCAATCTTCTGGATGTCGCCTGCGTTGGCTTGAATTTCTACAGGCCCAGCAGCACGAGCCCTGGACCTGGGAATGGGAGCCAACCATCACCTAGCATCTTTTGGGTGCTGGGCACCAAGCTGCTTGCTAGGTATTATCTCATCTGACCTTCCAGAAATTCTTCAAGGAAGATTGTTACTATCCTCACTTTGGGGAGGATTCAAAGAGGCTGGGTGACTTACGCAAAGCCACACAACTCAGCGAAGAGCAGAGATAGAACGTGAACCCAAGCTTGTTTGATCCTAAGCCTGACTTCCTAAGTGTGTATCATACCTCAGCATCTAGAATAGCTAGGAGGTTTAAAAAAAAAAGAACTTAAAATGTTAGCAGCTTTTACCATGTAAAAATCAGATTCACTTTGCCTTTTGAATTATATACTTTATAGCTTCTTAACTACCCCCGATAATATCAATTCCACCTGCATTTAGATTAAGTGAATTCCAAAAAGTTAGATAGGTTTAGCTTACATACTGCAACGGCTCAGGATTGAGAAGACTCCAAAATTCTAAAAAAGCTGTCAAGAAATTCAAGTGAATTCCAGCTTGACCTCAATTTGTACCTACTGGTCACGTTCTATGTGCTTAACACTGAGCACCCGGGGATGAGTATTTTCCCCAAGTGCTGTTTGTAAATCCGGAGTCACCTCGTTGTCCTTTGTTTAACAAATAACCCACCTTGGAGTCCTTCCACCACTAGTTGGCTTTGTGGCATCAAGAGAATGGTGAAGTTGAAGACAGCTCAAATGACCCTTAGGTTGAGGATTCACTTTAATTCCCAATCCTGCTGATAATGGAGCGACTGTCCCCTAGATGTCACTGTTGGGACTCTCCTGGATATTCCACCAGAAGAAGGGACTGCCGGGACCTTGGTAGATACCGTCATTAAGATAATTCCTCTCCTTCTTGAATGGCTTAAAATATTTTCAACAGTTGGAAGGAGCATTCTACACACACTTCCGGAAGCCTTCAGGTGGCCTCAAACATTCATGCACATAGTTGAGAAACTTCAGTCTATCAGACAATGCCCTGAACTTTGCTTTAATGAGCATTTCTTCAGCCAGCTGGCTCTGCTAGGTGGCATGGCTAAGCTGTCTACTATAAGATGGAAAAGGGGAGTAGGGGAAGAAGGGGATACTATTTCCTGAATATCTCCTCTAAGCCACATGCTGCGTTGGCTACTTTACATCCATTGCATCTTTGCAACAACCATTCATTTGGGTTGATTATTATCATCTGAATTTACAGGTATGCACTAACTGGGGGTCAGTAAGGAGAAGTGACAGCTAAAAGCCTTGACCAGGTGCTCTTTTTTAAAAGATATATTGTGTCTGTCTTGTCCTAATACCAACCTGGAAGGTACCTGGCACTCTGACCACATACCATCTGGCCAGAATGGTTGGTGTGGTTTGTTTTGCCACCTTGGGCATTGTTGCATCTTGATGGAAGCCTAATCAAGGCGTATGACTTATGACTTGGCAGGGTTCGGCACATGGTCCTGAAGTCACCTGCTGGCATTCTTCTGCAAGAGGAAGCCAGAAGGCTCATTAGTGCTCTTTTCCCAGCACCTCCAGCTGTCACGTCAGTTTTTAGTCCAGTGTGTATGGTGACTGCAAACCCACTTCATCCTACATTTAACCCTCCCTCCTCCATGGAAAGACTAATGGAAGACAGAGCCCTGGACTAGGAGTCAAGAGACATTTGCTCTGGACCCAGCTCTACCACTAATCTATAGTGACATCTTGGGCCAGACCTTCAGTTCCTCTGGGTTCAGTGTCTCCACTCATAGAACAGGGTCTTGGTTAAGTTGGCATCAAAGGCCCTTTCAAGTCCTACATTTTGAGATCCCAAGGCAAGGGCCAGTCTTTAGGTTGCCATTATGCTGATTTCTAAAACATGCTGTTTTCTTTTCTTTTAACATTTTATTTATTTGAGATAGAGACACAGAGCATGAGTGGAGTGGGAGGGGCAGAGGGAGAAACAGACAACCCCTGCCCCCAAGCAGGGAGCCCAACCCAGGACCCAGAGATCATGACATGATCTGAGCTGACGGCAGCTACTTAACTGACTGAGCCACCCTGGTGCCCCTAGAACATGATCTATTCAACTACCTAAGCAACATTTCTCTCTCCCTAGCTCTCCTGTGAAACTGGACAAGAGGGTTTCATTGGCACATACTTCTCTCCAGGCTTCCAAACAATGCCCAGAAAAGTTTAATGATCCTAGAGGAGGCCAAGTTTAGGCTTTTAAATCTTGCCCATATAAAAGCCTTGGTCTTTAGAAAAATTCAGAGTACTTAAGTTGATTGAAAGATGGAATACCCCCATAGAAGGGGTAAGGTGTTCAGACTCTAGTCTACCTCTGTCGCTAATTCATGGGGTGACCTAGGGCTAGTCGGCCATGAGGGTAACACTGGGGAGCACATGTGTTATATGTTTACCAAGACTGGACCATGTAACCTCTCAAGTAACTTCCATTTCTACAAACCATGCAAATTCTCATAGAATCAGGCTGCTCATAACTTAGATTGTCCCCAGATCTAAAATGTCCTCTTCTACCACTGCAGGTGTCTGGAAATCTAAATGTGTGAAGATAGTCCCCTAGATGGGATAGAGCAACATGCCCACTAAGACAGACAGTTGGAACGGGGACTGACTTTCCCCCTGCTGCAGCAAGCCTGGCCACGTATAGCTGAGTCTACACGGCCTGCTACAATAAACTACAAGGGCCCCTCTAGATCATCAAATCCCCACTGCTTTTCATCTATCTAAGGACACTAGGGCCCAGAGAGGGGAAATTCCCAGATTCTAACTCCCATGCCGTCAACTCAGCCGTGACTTGCAAACGGTTCTTATTTCCGCCACCTGAGCAGTCAGTTCTTCAAACTAAGACCCACCCCCCTCCCACCCTAGACATCGAATTCATCTGGGAAATGAATGCAACAGGGGTGTTTTGCTCCCCCTACTCCCAGGATTCAAAAATTCCAGGGACATCAGAGGGTTCCAGCTGCAGGTAGCACTACCTATTTGTAAATCACTCCTTCCTGTCTTCATAACCAAAAAAGAAAGTCATATCATGGACACACAGGGTGATGACACATGGCTGGCGAAATGCCCATCTGGCTATTGATAAGAGCCTCATGACCCTCAAAACAGCCCAGTGCATGCTTGAATAGCACTAACTGGTCAAATATTTGGGCTGTGTGTGTCCTTAGAGAAGGTCTTACCATTGCCTCATTTGAGAAATGGGGACAAGGGCAATGTTAGTTATGAGCTGAGTGCGTCACCTCTTCAAACTTCCACATAGAGCCTTGGTGTCTGGGCCCCACGGAGCAGACTGCACCACCTTCCTGCTGACGGCCTGTCAGATGTGAAGGGCCAACAACCATGCCCTCTTCTAGGCTCCTCTCCACATTCAACTGCCCCCTTCCACCCACAGCTTCTCCAGCGTCCCTTTCCCAGGCCCTTTCCTTCAGGAAGTTCCAGCAACACCATTCTCAGAGAGGGTTGCCCATGTTTTTCCTTTAGCTTGAAACCATCTAAAAGTTTCTTAAAGAAAAACTAAAGTACACCTTGCCATTTGACTTCAGGAAACACAAATGCTTCAGAATGAGTGTTATGTTGGTTGGGTTTTTTTTTCCGTCCTTGGGTTTCTCAGAATTACAGCTGAGGTCAACCAACCAAACATACAAAGACCAAAGGGGAAAGAAAAAACAGAATGTGTATGTGTGAGAGGCAAGCCCCAGCTTGTACTTCTCTAGCCACCTGTTTACAGAAGCTCACCTGACAGATGCCACCACAAGTGACATGATGTGAGGGGGCCTCCAACCAATGAGCAGAGCCTGTTCTTGGCATGGTGTGTTGGCCTCGGCCCAGGGCATGAGTCTTGTCCTCTCCTTTAATCTAAGCTAACCTGAAGAACTATGGGAAAATGAGGCTGAGTGTTATTCCAGCCCCAAGGGGAAAGGCAAGACAAGCATCCCCATTCACCTCACTCATACCAGAACCCACCTGACCTCCATGGAGGGAAGTAAGAGGGAGAGACTGGATGATTCAATTCAACAAACATTTACAGAGCATCTCCCGGCCTGAGCAGTGGGGATATATAAATAGTTGTCTCTGCCCTGAGGGTTCACAGTCTAATGGAGGAGGCAAATAGGCAAACAGAAGGAAGGTCAGAGATGACTTCAAGGCCATGCTTTAAGTAAGGAATAACTTTCCCAGTGCAAGGGGGATTCCAGGTGCTGAGGCAAATTAACATGTGTGTTTGGAGGCACCACGGCTCCCAAACACCAATACAGCCATCAGTACCCGGCCCTGGGCATTCAAGTCAGACAGCCTGAGTTTGAATCTCACTCTACCACTGACTACCTGTGCAAATGTGAATGAGTAATGAACCTTTTAAAGCCTCGGTTTCCTTATGTGCAAGACAGAAATCACTGTAGTACCTTTCTCATGCGGTGGTTGTAGGAATTAAGTGAAAGACTGGATGCAGCATGCCTCACAGAGTACCTGGGAAATCGCCATCCCTCAGTATGTATCAGCTCTTACTATTGTCTGCACTATTGCTACTACTACTATCGGGATCATGAGCACAAGGGAAAGAGGGATGGTGGAGGTGAGACTGGAGAATGCAGAAGGGACAGAAGAGTAGGGACCAAGAACACCTGTGGAGTATCTTGGACCCAATCCAGCAGGCACAGCAAGGTCAGAAAGGGACTCCCAGCAGAGAAGAGACACGGCCAGGTATGCCTCGCTGCATTTTTTTTTCTGATTCAATGTTTCACATCCCCAAAAAAGGGGACGCTGGCCAGGGGGACTCTCCTAACAGCACTCACAGTGCATTAGAAAGTAAGCAGCCCTCATGTTGTAACTCTGATTCTAACACCTCAAGAGTGAGGGCTGTGGACAAGAATGCCAGGTAAAGAGATGGGATCAAAAGAATGGCAGCTGGCCTACCAGCCCTCATCACCAAGGAGACCTTTGGGCCAGAGCGTCTTTATGGGTTGAGGGCAGACAAGGATGAAAACTGCCTCCTGGTTCTGCAGGGGTTGCTGCGAGCAGTGAGCTTGTTCAGACAGCAGAGGGAACTGTTCACTTAACTTCCAACCTCTTCAAGGCTCCACGGGGAAGTGAGGAAGGCCAGGAGGGATTTCCTCAGGCCTGGGGCAGACAGGCAAACGGGGGGATATCGGGTATATCGTGAGCCCAACAGATACCCCTCGGAGATCCAGTGAGCAAACACATCAGAGTGTGGCTGCTTCAACTGAACAGGCCCATGGCGGCCTAGACTCTGATGGATGGATTGAATGGTCACTCTGATGCCATCATCGAAGCGATCTCCCAGTTTTATAGATAGGAAACCAACATCCAAAGAGAAGAAGGAATTTTCCCAGAGTAAGTTGAATTCATGAGTCACTACAGGAAATGTATAACTTGGTTCTTCGCATATAAAATTGTTTTTATAATAAGAAGCTGCTAAGCCAGCATCACTGGTGAATATATTAAAAATATTTTTTATTTCGTAAATACCATAATGACATAAACACTGTCTTTTTCCCCTGCCAAGGAAGCTCCAGATAGCAGCCTTCCTGCTTAGATCTCTATAATCCTATATCCTCTTAAAATTGAGCACAGGAATGTATTTATCGCCACTGTCCAGTGAATGGCTTTGTGGAGGAAAACTGGTGCCTGGAATCAGATAGACAGACATGGGGGTGAATCTCAACGTTACCACCAACTTGCTTGACCTCGTATCATTGACTCTATCAAGGCATCAGTTATTCAGAGAACTAGATCAGCAGAAATATGTAAAAGTGCACATATTAGTATCTGGTGCACTCTCAAAGGGAAGATAGCAGTAATTACTATTAGGACTATCATTCTGAGCACCACTGCCTGGCTGAGTGATGTGGGACAATATACTTAATCTGTCTGGTCCCCAGGCTTTTTTTCACCTGTAAAAGGAACTTAATACCATTCTCATAGAGTTGCTGCAAGGATTAAGTGAAGTACATAAAGGAACAAGAAGGGCACCTGACACATATGGGCACTCAGGTCATATTTGGTTTTCTTCCCCCAACTTCTACTCTTTTATAAAAGCCAAGTAGAAGTAACTATTTTAAAAGAATCCTAAAGTACTTGATGGCAAAATGAGAAATAAACAGGTTTCCTTTTAGGCCCCAAATGGAAACAGAACACACTAACTGCCTCCATCAAAGGGTCATGGAAAAAGATCTGGTGTCTCCAAGTCCCCAAAGCAGAGAAAGACATTTAATGTGTGGCCTCCTTTTTTTTTTTTTTTTTTTTTTAGGGAATTGCTCAGAGGACATCTCATGTATACTGGAAAAGGCTCCATTCAAGAAGTCATGGGCCTACCTCCAAGGTCAGTAACTGAATCCAGAAACTCTAGCCATATGAGGGCCACTTCCTACGGCCCTTCTGAAGCTTCCAAGCCAGAGATCACGAGTAGAAGCCCATGGCCAAATATGACCTGCAGATGTGGTCTGTAGCCTGCATGCATTTTTTTTATAATTTGAATTTCAAGACCTTAGGGGGAAAGGGGAGGAAGCCACAATACCTCTCCCCTCTCAGCCTTCTTCACTCTTTTGTGTTGCCAACCTGGCCTCTGAAGGTATTCAGTCACCTACAAGTCTGGGGCCAAGGAAAAGCAAGTCTGCTTTTCCTCATGAAAGAGAAGCAGGCTCTTGGTCTCTGCCTCTGTCCAGTTATTCACAAGGAAAACACAAAATTGCCTTGTCCCCAGATTGACAGCTTAATGACCATGCTTGCACGTGGCCTATTTGCATATTGCAGTCTGCTTCAGGTAAGAGGCCCCTTATAAAGGAAACAATGCAAGGCACTTACACTGGGAAAGCCGAGATATGGAGAGGATGGCCAAGATTCTCTGAATAGCCATTCTGCCCATTTTAAAAATTCAATTTTGCTGCTAGATTAGTTCTCTCTCTTCAATTGAATTGCAATGAGGTTTAAAGGGAAGGCATGGAAGCAATTAAAACGAAGGCCAGCTTTCCAGTTCTGAAAGGCACCCTGACTAATCAGTGCTGATTTTCACTTGTTAGGACTCAGAGAGACTTGGCTTTCCACAGGAACATGTCGGCTCACAGGGTCGGCCAATCCTCTGCTTCTCTAAAAATCCCAGCTGGGAAGAGCCCCTTAGTGTACACTTGTACAGTTATGCCTGGCTGCCCTTTTGAAGAGAGAAAGACATTTAAAAATTGAGACAAGAATTTGTTAAAGGATCCCTCTTCATGTGAAAATCAACAGACAGGTTCTCTTGCACATCTTAATGCCTAATTTGGTTATTAATTGAATAAAACTAAATAAATATCCTATTTCGGATACTTTATGCAATGTCTACCAAAGAGCAATCCCTTAGTGATGAAGCTTTGATTGATTGAATGAATGAATGAATGAATGAATGGTCCAGAACTTGTGGGGACTATAGTCCAGGAGCTCATGGTCTGAAAAGGGAAATAGAATAATTATAACAATAACAGAATACTATAAGGTAACAAATAAGTAGAAAATTATTCTATACGAGGTAGCGGTCCATTATCATGTGTGCTCTGGCCCTCCAGCTTTAAGCATTAGAGAAAAGGAAGAGGGGTGGTTTTTCACCTGTGCCTTGAATATTAAGCAGCACCTAGAATGAGTAATATGGAAGATATTCCAGATGGTTGGAATATCAGGCAATGTTATAGAAAATACAGATCTCGAGTGGGAAACCTTGCATAAAAATTTCACATTTTGCAATCTGAACCTGAAATATGTCCAATAATTCCGTCTTTCTGTCCTTCTCTTTCCAGTGTCCAAGCATATAAATAAATCCAAGTTATCTTGGAACAAAGATGGCATTGTCCGTGGAGTCAGATATCAGGATGGGAATCTGGTAATCCAGTTCCCAGGTTGGTATGTCATCATTTGCCAACTGCAATTTCTAGTAAAATGCCCAGAACATTCTGTTGACCTGAAGTTGGAGCTTCTCATCAACAAAGATGTCAAAAAGCAGACGCTGGTTACAGTGTGTGAGTCTGGAGCGCAAACCAAGAACATATACCAAAATCTCTCTCAGTTCTTGCTGGAGCACCTCCAGGTCAACAGCACCATATCAGTCAAGGTGGATAAATTCCAGTATGTGGATACAAACACCTTCCCTCTTGAGAATGTGTTGTCTATCTTCTTATATAGTAGTTCAGACTGAACCATTTCTTCTGGCCTTCAGGAAGAAAGCAACTCTGCCATACAGTACTTCATCCATCCAAACACTTGGGGAAAAAGAAAACTCTAGACCAAGACTGAAACCACAATGGGTATTAAATAATATGCTTCTCCTCTGTCTCTTGGGAAGATATGGGTCCAGGGTTTAAAAAAAAAAAAAACAGTTTTGAGTGAAGTGTCTTTCAAATAGAAGGCGGAGAAGCAAGGCAGTATGGTGGGAAAAGCCCCACATGGGTATCAGAAGGGATGGATTTATCCCCTGGCCCATCCACTAACTCACTGTACAACCTGGAGCTACTCCTTTCCCCTCCCTGGAACTCTGGATCCATAACTAAAAAAATGAAGGGGCTGGATTTGAATCTCTCCAAAATCTCTTCCATCTCAGAAGACCAGGATCTTTCACCCCAGATCTGCCAACTAAGATTCCAAGTGGTGTTCTAGAAGCCCCCAACCAAAGGAAAGGCCCTCAACTCACACCAGTGTAAATCCAATGATACTGTTAGGATCTGGCTGCATGTCACCTCAACAGAGTCAGAATTTGGGGATGAGGTTCAGTGTAAATGGTGGGATGTGAACTGTGGGATCTAAAATGTATAAAAGAAAGGACTGTCCAACTGATCATCCAAAATCTGAGCAGCCTCCTGGTATTTGGAAAACCATCTGACCAGGCTTGACTCCATTCAAGTTCAGACTGACAATACATCAACAACAGACAGCTTTCATTTCCTGTAGGGGAGGGCTGTGCATTCAGCAAGCACTCCATCAGCACGCTGACGGTAGTGCGGTGGTCATGGTAATGCGGCCATTTGGTCAGGGATCAGCTACTTTCATTTCTCACATGATCTCTCTCTGCTCCCTGCTTCAAATGTCTCTCAGGAAATCATTTCTGTGGAGGGTTATTAAGGCCCCAAAATGTTGTTGATAAATGATGATGACCCTGCAAATGGTGAGGACTTCTGAGCAATGGAAACCTCCTCTCCTGACTTGGGTAGCCATGAGATTTCTCTAGCTACACCAACCTGCCTTGACATCTGTCCTTTTACAAAGGAGCACCTTACCTGTATAAAAGGACCATTGCCCTTGAAGTATAAAGCTCCAGAGTTTATACTTCAGAAGCAAAAGGGACCCTTGACTGCCATGCAGAAGAAGGGAGTAAAATTTGCGTTTTTTTCTCAAAAAAGGAGGAGGGAAAAGAAAAATGTAGGAAATCAGGAAGGTTTGTCAGAGAAAGACTATAAAAAATTTAAAAGAAGAAAAGAAAAAAAAAACAGCAGTGTTGGTATGGATGAGAAGGACTTGGGAAAATAAAATAACCAGGGGAAAAGTTGAAGTCATTTGCTGAGCAGTGTGCTATGTCAACCTCCTCCGAGGTCTCCTCTATGAAATATTCAGTAAAGTCTACATTTCTCCTAATGCTTTCTATGACTAGATTCTTTGGGAGGAGCGGGCATTGGAAGAAGTGTTCAATTCAGCAAACTAAGTATATGGTAAACACAGAAACAGGTTTTGAGGACCCCAAACTAACAAGTAAGGGAGCACTGGCATTTGAGTTATACCCTAACTCTGAAGGACAAATGAACCTTGCTTAAGCCAACTCATGCGTTCTTGAAAAGGTATCTGCAATCTAAGCTTGTGTACACTAAGCAAATTTTCTACTGTCTCATACTCAAATTTGAGAAAGATTCCATCCCTTCTCTGAGCAGAGGCACCTGACTTTTATTCTTGAGTGGTTCCTACTCTCAGTCTCTGTCAAACAATACTCTGAAAGCCAATAGCTGAAGACACAGGGGGCACAGCATTTAAAGGAGCCTCATAGCAAGACAAACAAGTAAGAGGGAATAATCGCTAGTAACTCCACTGAAAATAATAGGGAGTGGATAAGCTGGAAACCAGGTTCTGTTACTCCCTGAGGGTTAACCAGCCCCTGGGAATGTGATTGCATTTACGCAAGTAAAATAAATAATTTTTCTAACTTGGGAACTAAGGTACCCAATACATATGCCCCCTGGGACAAAAACCTGGAGTTCACACACACACACACCCCACAGTATACTTGCAGAAAGTGTAGAAAGGGCAATGTGTAAGTTGATATGAAACAAGTCAGTGTAGACTAAATATGTTCCTTCCTTGGGGAATTCGTAAGACTTTCTTTCTCCACATTTAGTAACTTTTTCTTCGCCCCATCTGTCTATCATCCACTGATGCCTTCTTAACCTGCCCTATTCCCTTTCAGAATTCCCCAGTCACACAAAGGTTGGCTCAGGGGAGGTCCCAGCACCCCCAAGAGGGTTGATAGGAACAGGCTCTAAAGGGAGGAAATGCTGAGGGAATTTGGGCAGAATTTACCAAACAGGAGAGCCTTTCAAAGCCCCTGGAATACCACTGATTATTCTGGCACTTACATTAAGAGGATTGAGAAGTCAGTCCATGTCATCTCTGGAAAGATCCTGATTGATAAGCTAAGCCAGTGTTTGAATGCAAGCCCAAGAGTGGGCAGAGACTTGTCAAGTCCTCACGATTGTTAGTAGCAGAGCTGGGATTTGAGCTAGCAGTGGAGCCCAGGATTTCCCACCAGGCTTTACTGCTCTCATCCTGTAGCCTTTCTGTAATTCCTTGGTTCCCATCTTTGCAGCCCTGCAATGGGGTGGTCCCAGCATTCAGGGATTTCCTCTGTTCTTCGTTGCCCCCACTCAGATCCTCCAGGATTATCATTCGAATGTGAGACACAGATAGTCTCTAGATTCAGTACACGGTCAAATCACAGAAAAAGGCCAGGGTCCCATACATAAAGGTTCAACCTCTCAGAAACTGAAGAAATAATTTAAAAATTAAAAGCTTATTGTTTTGATCTGAAGTTATGCATCTACGCGTGTATATGTGTATATATGTGTTTATGTATATATATGCGGATACACACACATGTGTATTATACATATACGCGTGTGTTATATGTGTGTATAAGCACGTGTGTGTGTGTGTGTGTGTGTGTCCACTTTCTTCTAGTAATTGTTTCAGGTCACCTGCTTAACCTGCAGTCAGGGAAAGAAGCTTGGCTCTTGCTCTGGGCATTGCAAAACATATGTACACTTGGATTTATTTTTAATTATGAAAAGAACAGAAAATAATATTTCTCCCATGCCTCACCCGCTTACTTAAAACTATTAATATTTTGTCATATTTTCTTCTCCTTCTTTTAAAAAAATGCAACACCACAGATAAAGCAAAGCCTCACTCCTCCATCCATTTCCTTCCTACCTTCCCCAGAGACAGCCACTGCCCCAAAGTTTGCCCAGCCCCTTCATTTACATAATTTTATACTTGTTTCCTCATAAGAATATATAGTGCAGTTTTGTGTGGCTTTATATTTTAATGAATGAATTTTTAAATAGATGATATCATACTTAATACCACATTTTGTGACTAAATTTTTCATGTAATTTTTTTTTGAGATTTATACAGATTTATACAGGCTACAGATCTAGCTCACTCTTTTAACTGCTGTTTCCCATTTCATTGTTTGAATACGCTGGATTGCCCATGCTCCTATCGATGAACATTTAAGTTTACCTCCCAATTTTGCTGCAACGAGCATATCTTCCTACACAGCTCCCACTCCTTGTTGCCACTCTTCTATATAACAGAAATACTCTTTGAAAATTATACCTTGCACCCTAACACTACTGAGTCATCCTTTGCTAGTGAGGTTAGACCCCTCTGTGGTCGCAGCTCATGAGCTGGAGCTTTGAAATCTAAAAAAGCTCTTTCCATCTTTCCTAGAACTTCTTTGCTCTGAACATCCATTCCACACACAAGGCCTGAGTGGGGGTGTGGTGTCAGGCCCTCATGCCAGGTGCTGGTTTATGATCCAGCACGGTAGGCGCCACAGCTCTCTCAGGCTGCTACACACTCAGCTCGGACTGACGTGGGATTTGAAACCCACCTTTCCAAAGCATTCTGTGGCTTCCCTGGATCCAGTTCTCTCCCTGGAGAGTAAATGGAAACTACCAGAATGCAAGAAGGAAGAGCACAAGCCCAGAAGGAAAATTCTCCAAATGTCTGTATTTCTAGGTGTCCATCCCTGACCTCTTTCTCTTCACACTCCATGCTGTCTCCCTGGATGGCTCAATCAACTTCCCCGGGCTTCAATGGCATCTTCTCGCCAATGACTGCATAATCTATATCTCCAGCTTTAATTGCTCCTAAAATTCAGCCCCATATATTCAGTAGTCAGTGAGCTCTGCACATTAGTTCTTTCTGTAACCTCGCAATAGAAGATTGGTGCTCCACATCTAGTGTAGTGACTTTCAAGGTTTGTTTTGTTTTGTTTTTACTGTGGCTCAAAAGAAGAAACGGTTTACTTTGCAAAGATGTGTACACACGCTCACACACACACACACACACACACACACACACAAAACCCTAGGACAAAGGTTACATTAAGTAATACCACTTGTGACTAAGAAAAATATTTTTGTTGTGACCACCTGAATTGATTTTTATGATGCTGTCATAAAAATGAGTCACAGCCCACAGTCTGCAAAGTGCTGTTCTAGTGTGACTTTCCCTGCTCCAGAAGTTGGAAGGCTCAAAACATACTTTTCTAATCCCTTGTAGCTTGAGTTCTAGAAGAATTTAGTCCGAGATGGACAAGATTTTAAACTTTTGTCCACCCTGCCAGCGAGCCCAGGTGTGGAGGTGTTTGGTTTTCCTACAGGTGCACTTGCATAGGTGCCAGTGTTCAGATACTAGGTTGGTTGGTAGGTGAGTCTGGGTGTAGGGACAGGAGCATCCACTCTGCTGACATGGTCTGTTGCAGATTCGCAGTGGTTCTAGACCTGATAGCAGTAGCGGCTTCCTGATTATGGTGGTTTCCTGTTTGAAACAGCAGTGTTGTGGCTCTAAAGGGGCGGCTTCCTGACTGCAAGATTACTGAAGAGACAGCAGCTCTCCTAGCGGCCCCGTTCTGAGAGGTGGCATTAGAAGTTGCTCCTGACCTCAGTGTCCATCGAAAGATGAATCCTCGGTGTCCATCGAAAGATGAATGGATAAAGAAGCCGTGGTCTATGTATACAATGGAATATTCCTCAGCCGTTAGAAACGACAAATACCCACCATGTGCTTCGACATGGATGGAACTGGAGGGTATTAAGCTGAGTGAAATAAGTCAATCGGAGAAGGACACACATTATATGGTCTCATTCATTTGGGGAATATAAAAAATTAGTGAAAGGGAATAAAGGGAAAGGAGAGAAAATGAGTGGGAAACATCAGTGAGGGTGACAGCACATGAGAGACTCCTAACTCTGGGAAATGAACAAAGGGTAGTGGAAAGGGAGGCGGGTTGGGGGGGTGGGGGTGGCTGGGTGATGGGCACTGAGGGGGGCACTTGGCGGGATGAGCACTGGGTGTTATGCTATATGTTGGCAAATTGAACTCCAATTTAAAAAAATAAAATAAGATAAAAGAAGTTACTCCTGAAAGCTCAACCTGGATTCTGTTTCCTCAGCCCTCTCAGCGAGTCTGAAAGCCACTTAATACCCTGTGATACTTGCCTTCCTGCTGAACAAGCTAGAGTGACATCTGGTCTCTGCAAATGATCCCTGATGGATACAATCTCACCATGCAAAACTGACTTCACAAGACTCATCCCAACTTGTCACTATTCCTACATTCTAAATCTCAAGGATCATCTGAGTCTCTTATGACCCTTCTTTCCTATTTCCCATCCAATCAACATCTAGCCAGTTCATCCGTCTTCTTGTGCCCGCCCGGCACCATGTCACCTGCCTTACCCTTGCCACCTCCTGACTCACATCCTGGCTCCTGTCTTACCCCTTACAAATCCCATCCCTAGATGGCACTATCATTCTGGGTACCGATAACAATAATGACCATTTATCAAGCTCTTACACATTCTGCACTTTTCACATTCTCATTCATTTAACCTTCCGAAGAGCCCTGGGAGGCAGGCATTACTGTATTCCCCACATTGCAGACGGTGACATCGAGACTCTGAGACTTTGAGTAGCATGGCCAACATCACACAGCCAGAGCGTGGGAGAGCTGGAATTCACCTGGTGTGTGAACATCTCTGCTCCAACATTCCACTCTCCAACCACGATGGACCCAGCCTTCCTAAAAATCTAACCTCTCCCCCTCCCCATCAACCTCGCTCTTCCTCTCTCGCTTCATGCCACCTCCCACCTTGTGCTTGATACTCAAATAGCTTTGAACTTCTCTCGCTTCCTCAAACCTTCCATGCTCAGCCTTGCCACCTGGTGTTTGCAGGTGTTCTTCCTTCTGCCTGGAATATTCTTTCACTCTCTTTGCCCGCCTAACTCCTATCATTGCTCTGATCTCCTTAGAGAAGTCTTCCAGACTTTTCTAGCTTCACCTAATTCCCTGCTTGTTGTCTTCCCCATTTGTCCGATCCTTTAGTGCATGATGCTCTTCACTCTGGCTCTCTCTATACTTCCTCTCCAGCATCCAAGCTCTTGGAGGGCAGGAATCCTATCATTCTTATTCAGCACTGGGTCCTCACAGCCCAGCACAACTCCTAGGACATAATAGCTGTTCAGTAACTATTTCTTAAATGAATAATCAGAGAAAATCTCTTTAAACACAGGCCACATTCTGTGTGAAAAGATACCACATAAGCCACCCAAAAGGGACAAAAGGACTAAGAATCCTTTCAAAAGTATGGGAATGTGAATTAAAAGCTACCTTTTTTCTTATAAATGTTTTTCAACACTCAGGAGAGTAAGACAGCAGCTATCAAAGAAGGGGCAAATTTCCAGATGCCAGAACTCATCTGTGGCATCTGAGAATTTGGAGGGGGGAAAAAAGAGAAACAAACCCTCGCTTGGTGTGTTGAACCCCTTCTTTGAGCTAGGTGTGGTATATTCACTATATAATCCATTTCCTTCTTGCCCCTGTGAAACAGCTATATGCTGTTCTAATCATCTCATAGGGGGTACACTCACCGTAGAGTTTATTTTTATTTTTTTTAAAGATTTTATTTATTTATTCATGAGAGGCAGAGAGAGAGAGAGAAAGAGAGAGAGAGAGAGAGACAGGCAGAGGGAGAAGCAAGCACCCATGAGAAGCAGGCTCCATGCAGGGTGCAGGGAGCCCAACGTGGGACTCGATCCCAGGACCCCAGGATCACGCTTTGAGCCAAAGGCAGACACTCAACCACTGAGCCCCCCAGGGATCCCCTCACTCTAGAGTTTAAATCAAATTTTGGCACGTCTAGAATCAAATGAAACATTTTTTAACATCTGTCCCCAGCCCACAGCCCAGACCAATTACATTAGACTTTCTGGGGTTAGAACCCAGGCATCAGAATTATTTTAAGCTCCTAAACCTTAAGTTCAAGAGTCAGTGGTTTAAATCCTCATTACCCATACTGTGTCCTGAACCAGCAGCCCTGGCACCACCAAAGAGAGTTTGCTACACATGCAGAATCTCACATCTACCTAGGAGCCTACTGAAACAAAATCTGCATTTTAATAAGATCCACAAGGTTGATATTCCTGGAGACCTAACAGTTTGAGGGCTGCTGGTTCAGATGATTTTCCCTGGTAAGTGTAGGTTTCTCTGAATCCATTATGCTTCCCTGCGTCCTCCCAGCTGACTTTGGGAAATGGGTTCTCCTGCCCTTCTGCTGTTTATGCAAATATGAGGGTCTAGACACTACCAAAAGCATCATTAAGTCACCATGATGATATTCATTTTAATTATCACTGAGTTTTTAAAAATTGCTTTCAGTCCAGTCTTTCCCTTGGGTATTTTGGGCAAGAGCCGGGACAAGACTAACCAATATGTTGAAAGCTTGGAATGTAGTCCAGAGTAGAGGATGTACTTTCCCTAGGGCCAAGGAAAGAGAGAAACCAAGTCTGGGGGTGGCAGATGGGAACGGATGGTTTGGAAACCTGAGTTTGAATCCTGGCTCAGGCAGTGATTAACAGGAGGATCTTGATGAGTCACAGACACTCTCTAAATTTCCTCAACTGTAAAATAAGAAGCATAATCCTTTCCAAAGCTGTGGGAAGAACATACAATAAGCCTGAAAAGGATACAAATGTGGGGTCTTTTATTACAGTCAGTACCTGCAAAGGAGTTTCAGTGTAGGAGAGGAGCAGGGAAAAGCTCAAGGGCAAATGTGAGAGGAACGATGTTTCCTCCAACTCACTGAAGCCAGCTCCATCTGCATCTGGAAAAAACCAGCTATTTGGATGAGCAAAGATGTTCATGAGGCAAATGCTCAATGAATACTTTCATACTTTAGGGAAAACTACCCTGGAAAAACCTATAAATATTTGAGAAATGAAGTCCTGGGGGTCCCCTCCCTGCAACTGCCCCCATGGCAACAGTATTCGCACACTGGAGTATTGGTGTTTGCCAGTTTTTTTGCTTTCTTTTGTTTTGTTTCTGTTCCTGTTTTTGTTTTTGTTCTTGCACTTAGAGCTGAGCTCCTAGAAGCAAGAATCCACTCTGAGCCCCAGCACCCAGATCAGAGTCTGGCACAGAGTCAGCGCTCGGGAAATGTGTAGATTCACTTGCAGCGAGACAGGGAAATACCAGCTGAGGGTATCACCTTAACTAGTTAAGAACATGCTGAATTGGAGTCTGATCCACCTTCACCAACAAAAAGCTCCAAGTGAAAACCAGCTGAAGTATTTCATCATTCCATTCCGACTGCTGGGGGCACAGAGAACATAACTGCTGTGACCTTTCTGAGTCTGCCTTCCGCTCTTGCAACTAGTTTCATTTTAACAGCTGGCCTGGCGCACTCAGCATCAGGCGCAGAAGTAGTCAAGGGAACAAAGGCCATGACCCATCATGGGATTGACACATTGAGACGAGGGAAAAGCAAGAAAATGCTTAAGGAAGCTTAATTCCTACTGCCAAAATTACTTTCATACACTCAAATACACAGCCCTCAGCCGAATCTGACCTTTTCATACTACTCCTTCATCAATTCTGGTGTGTTTACTTAAATAGCTTTATATTACATCAATATCTATTATTGCTAACCCTGACTGAGGGCTTGTTTACCGAGTTCCAGGCATCATACTGAAGCCTTCAGTACTGTTATCTATTTCATCCTCGACACTGTTTAATGAGATAAAGATTGACATTTCCATGTTAGATGAGGAAACAGAGGCTCAGTGAAACGCATGAGCATGTCTAAGTGTTCAGAGGCCAGGATGTAAATGCCCATGGTCTGACTCCAGAATCTCATCCCTAATGATGCTGCACTCTTGCCTCTGAGGCTGCCTGACTCTGCACATGCTGATCCCTTGGTCTGCACTGTGCTTCCCCTCCCTTCTCCACTTGGTTAACCTGACCCCACTCATAAAATCTCAACTTAGACCTTATTTCTCAAGAATCATTCCCAGATTAAGTTAGGCATCCAATTTCTGCCTTGACATCCTCTTTTCTATCTAAACACTTACTACCCTGTACTATAATTGTTTGGTTTTAAGAACAATGTTTACACATAGTTCACTAGCTACCAGTATCTACAAAACAAAGTGATTCTTGCTTCCAAATTATTTTGGTTGATCCTGCATCATTCACACCCTACTCTGGATACTGCATGGGATCTTGCTTTATTGAGGCCAGCGACTCTACAACCCTGAGTCTTCACACTGGCTGCCCCAGAAATGCTGGCTGCTTTTCCCCTTGGTTGCTGGTCCCACTATGTGGAAAATCATGAATTTGATGATATCAATCGCTATAGGCCTGACTCCATACAGTTAAGAAACATCTCACTCCCCAGTGAGATTTACTTAGGCCTTTCTGCGACTTAGAATCTTAGCCCAACTCTTCCTGGCCCCACAGAGAGAAAGAAGTGTGACCACCCCCAGCTCAAAGTGCCAACTCATTTCCTGCCTAGAATTAACCACTTCCCAAAATAAGTGACTGTGTGAACATCAATTCCTTTCAGGGGAACCCCCCCACTCCCACCAGGGTGTCATCTTACCTTATGACCCCAACCTGACAATCACCCAACAGCCTGACATTGGTATGCTTCCCAAAATTTATGTGACTCATTCTTACCTGCTACCACCTTGTTGTTCCAAGGACAGTTCTTGACACACAATGGGAATTTGATATGTATCAAATTTGTTGAATAAATGAACGATTGAATGAATACCATCTTAGATGTCTGCACAGTATTTTAGAGTTTACAAAATGATTATTTCAAGTGACATTAGTTCAAGAGAACTAAGCTGTGCACTCAGCTGGTAAGGGGCAAAGCTGGGATGCCCTGGCATTATGATTTCTTGTCCAGATTATACTATGTTTCGAGGTCAGTAACTACAGCCGTGTCCATCCGTTTGTTTATATTCTAAGGCTGCTTTTGTGCTGTGATGACTACAAGTTAAGTAACTGTGCCAGAATGCAGGACAGCTCTATAGCCTGAAAAGCCTAAAATGTTTATTATTTGGTCCTTTATAGAAAATGTTTGAGGAATCTGCTATATATTACTGATGGCTCTCTATATGTTCAGATATACATACTTATATACCATACATCTTAAATTCACCCACAAAGAGAATCATTTGGCCACTGCCTTTACCTGAATTTCTCAATGTTGTCTGTTAGAGGGGAATGTGAAGTGTTTGGGAATTATGTAGAGACCACGTCTATAAATGCTGAGTAAGAGGTTCTATGGACAAATGCATGGGCTTTGACCATGGTAGTATCTATCCTAACAATATGAGGAAGTGGCACACTAAGAGATCTTAGAGTCAAATCCACCAAAAGCAGTGAGGAGGGATCACTTCCAATAAGAAGGGACAGAAGAACTATGAAAAAGAGAATAGTATTAAGATCACAACTTGGACCCCTTAACTCCAAGAAATTCCTGCACATCATTATAATGACCCAATTCAGTCTAGTTGTACATAGTATAGTAGCTGACACTGAAATAGAATTTTATTATTATTATTATTATTATTATTATTATTATTTAATCTTGATGATTAAAGCTGCCAGGAGCTTTATAATATCAGAAACTTAAACTTTGAGGACAAAAGGGACTTGGTTTTGCTTTGTTTTTAGAAAAAAAAAATTAATAAAGACAAAAACAAAGATCATGTTTTAAATAAAAGTGGTTTGAAATGTGAGGAGCTGAGCTTCTTTATAATAATAATTATTATATAATATAATTAGCTTCATTATAATAATAAAAAGATTTTTGGGCAGCCCCGATGGCCCAGCGATTTGGCGCTGCCTTCAGCCTGGGGTATGATCCTGGAGACCCGGGATTGAGTCCCACATCAAGCTCCCTGCATAGAGTCTGCTTCTGCCTCTGCCTGTGTCTCTGCCTCTCTCTCTTTCTGTGTCTGTCATGAATAAATAAAATAAAATCTTTTTAAAAATTTTTAAAAATAATAATAAAAATATTTTTAATGCAAATGTCTCTTTCCAAAATGTGGATTCAGAATGTACTGCTCCAGGACAATTGTCTGCTCTTAGATTTGTCTATTTTTCTTCCATCAGCCTCCCAGGGGAATTTGGAAACAGAGGCAAGATGGTAAGTGGAGGGTCTTCCATTTACAGGGGACTTCCATTTAGTACAGGGGACTTAAGTGGATTCTCCTTGAATTATGGAACCCCCTAGATGGTTATTTTCTAGACTGAATTATCTAGACTTCTAGAAATATATTACCAGGTATGGGATCCTATGCAAACATGGGGCCAAACCCAATACTATGGAAGGTAGAACATTGTTAAGTTCCCCAAAAGACAAGGTACCATTATTCTCCTTTGAATCACAACGTAGGTACTTATGAAATATTTGTTGATTTGAATAGAAGCTAAAATCATCTTTCAAAAACTTGCTATATTGAATTTTTCCCTTTTAGCTCAGCATCTTTCCAACTGAAGATGTTCTATCCAAATACTCATTAAACTGAGCTATATGTGCATATATTTTTTAAATAATCAATCCCAGGCTCCTTTTAAGTAAAAGATTAGCAAGAATAGCATTCTGTTTGAGAAGACATGTAATATAGGGAAAAATTGTTAAAGATTGAAATTTAGAGAGAATACTGACTGGCTCATGAATTCAGATCGTTTTAAGCTTTCATTGTCTCTGAGATTTTTTTTACTGCCCTGAAATTGAGGAAAATTGATAGTAATGCAAATAATTCTCATCCATAAAGATGCAAATTGTGTCCTAGAACTATAACTGATTATCATTCTGTGAATATTGACCAGTTTTGAAAATTTTCTATTTGTAACCCTCTCTCCAACCCAGGAACATCTATTAGCATCTCAAAAGAAACCTCTTCAATAAACATTGGTCTATACCCTTTTCTGCAATTAATTCAACACACATACACACATACACACACACTAGTGATTACAGTACAGATTTATAGTGTACTAATGGTTCAGCTCCTTTTGAATAACAATTCTGTTGAAGAAATATGATTATTTTTTATTTTAATCCAATATTGAAATAGGGAAGAAAGCTAAATGTTGCACTAAAAACAAGGTATTACTAGGCCCATTTGATAAGATGTAAAGAAACTGAGGCTCAGAGATGAAAATCACCTAGCTAATAAATAAATGGAAAAACCAGGACTCCAATCCAAATTTTCAGCAAATTAGTTTTTATTCTATTTTTTGAAAACTTTCTTCATCTCTTTATCTGAATACTTAAAGAAAGTAAAATCTCAAAAAAAAAAAAAAAGAAAGAAAGTAAAATCTCTGCATATTAGAGACACAACCATGATACCCAAAATGTCACTTCTTCAAAAAAGATCAGGTCAATGCTAATTCAGATATACAAATGGAAAAAAAAATCCCAATATTATTATTTTGCTGTGCTATTAGACAGTAAATTTGATTAGTGCAAAAAAAGTTTGAGGAAAGTACAAGACCCAGATTTGCTTTTATAGAGCTTAAAAATTGATGTGGAAAATAAGCTATATGTAACCAAGACACCCTGAATGAAGTATAAAATGATGTATTGAAATGCCCAACAAATGCAATAAAACCAGCTAATAATAAGAGCTAACATATAATAAGAGAAGAACGAGGCATTAGTTTTAGTGCTTTTATGTTTAAATAATCCTCTTAATCTTCACAGGTATCCTATGTGGGTGGTCCTATTATTTCTTCCTATTTAAAGATATGGAAACAAAGCCCTGAGAGGGTCATTTATGTTAGGGCTGGTCTAGAAATGTCCAACTAAGGGATGGAACACCTGTGATAACTATGACTTTTGGCTTTGCAGAGCCTCACCCATGACCCATCAGAGGACAGGTTAGCTGTGCACATATGGTGGTGCACACTCAGTGGTGAAAGGTAAACATGTGTCCACTGGTTAGAAACAAGGCAAGGACTCCCATTATTGCCACTTCTATGAACACTGAACTAGAGTCCTAGCCAGAGCAACGAGGGAAGAAAAATATATCTTTTTAATGTCT
Source organism: Vulpes lagopus (assembly GCF_018345385.1). Taxonomy (NCBI): domain Eukaryota; kingdom Metazoa; phylum Chordata; class Mammalia; order Carnivora; family Canidae; genus Vulpes; species Vulpes lagopus. Next base: position 63,802,347 of record NC_054830.1, read on the forward strand.
TTAAATGTTATTATTATAATGTTTTATTTTTCTAAAGATTTTATTTATTCATGAGAGACACACAGAGAGAGGTAGAGACACAGGCAGAGGGAGAAGCAAGCAGGCTCCTTGTGGGGAGCCCAATGAGGACTTGATCCCCGGACCCAGGATCACACCCTGAGTCAAAGGCAGATGCTCAACCACCGAGCCACCCAGGTACCCCCATTATTAAAATGTTTTAATAGTGTATGAAAGCCACACCATAAAAGAATGATAAATTGGCATTCATCTAAATTAAGAACTTCTGTTCAGGAGAAGATACCATTATGAAAGTGAATAGAAAAGCCACAAATATTTGGGATGATATTCATCCCAAATTCATATATATATATGAATATATATATATATATATATATATATGACAAAGGATTCACATCCACAATATATAAAAACTTTCATAAGTCAAATAAAAAAAAAAGAATGGAACAGCACTTCAGAAAAGAGAATATCTATATGGCCAATAAGGCCTTTGAAAGGCATATCATTAGTAGTCAGAGAAATGGAAATTAAAGCCACCACGAGATACCACTACATATGCACCAGAATTGCAAAAGTTAGGATGACAGACAATATCAAATATTGGTGGTGGTGTGAAACAACTGGAAATCTGATTGCAGGAGGAAGAGAAAATGGTAAAATCACTTTGGTAAATTATTTGGCAATATCAACTAAGGCTAACCATATGTTTGCCCAGTGACCCCACCATACTACTCCTAGGCATGGTCAGCCCTAACAGAATTAAGGTCATATCATATGTCCAGAAAAAGACAGGTACATGAATGCATTAGCTTTATTTGTAATAGTCCCAAAACAAAAATAACTCAAATGTCCTTTAATAGAAAAATGGTTAAATAAGTAGTGGTATACTCATGCAATGGAATCCTACACATCAATGAAGGAAAGAAAAACTACTGCCACACAAATAATAGGAATGAACCTCATAGACATTACATTAAGCAGAAGCCAGACACAAAAGAATACATTTCATTTTATCCCATTTGATGAATGGAATGCATTCATGTGTGATTGCATTGATGTAATGTTCAGAACTGGTGAATGAATCTGTGTGGATAAAAGGCAAAATAGAGTCTACAGGGAGGAAGGGTGAATATTGATTGGGGGTGAAGGAAACTTCTGGGGAGATGAAAATATTCTAAATCTGTTCTGAATGATAGTTATATGGGTCCTATACATCTATAAAAATTCATCAAAGTGTTCAATTAAATTTTAGGCATTTTTACCACAAATAAAAATTTTAATTACATTTAGAAATATTTTTAAAAAGAAGAAAGGAAAAATCCTCACCTACTGTCATTTCAACCCCATCCTTAAAGATAACCCTTAGTAAATATTTGATGTGTATTATTTTTCCTATGCTTATACATTCTTATCTTTCTTTCTGATTTACCTGCCATATTTCATCATGTCCAAATCTGTCAATTGTAAAATGAGCCATCAATTTCTGTACGGCCAAGAAAGAAAGAAAGAAAGAAAGAAAGAAAGAAAGAAAGAAAGAACACTATCAATTAAACTGTAACACACCACACATTGCACACATTTTAAGATATATCCTGATTTCAGAGACATGAAAATTTAAGTCTTAAAATTGGTAAAATACATACAAACATATATATCTACATATATACATAAGCATATGTGGGTGTATAAGCCATATACATTTTCTTTTACAAAAATGCAATCATGCCATACATATTGGTCTGTAATTTACTTTTTTGGGTTAAGAATATAGCACAGACATCTTTTCACAGCAGTGCCTGCAGATCTGTCCTTGCTATCATTGTTCTTTATTCTTTTAAATGACTGGCTAGTATTTCTTTGTAAAAAGATAATTTTCAGATCATTTCTCCATTGATGAATACCTTGTTTGTGGATTTTACTATTTCAACAGACCTGCCATTAACATCCCTGAAAATTACATCAGTATGTACCTTAAATAGTGAGAACTTTTCATAGATTAGATTCCTGAAAGAAGAATTTAATGTCAGCAGATATGGGCATTTAAGATTTTAAGATATTATAAATTATCATTCACAAATTTTAAACGGATTCACTCTCCAACCAGTAGTGTAGAGCGGTGCCCACCTCCCTCAATTTCACCAGTCATGAGTACTACCAATCTGTATTACTTTCGCTAATCTGAGGGGGATTATATGACCTTTCACTGACATTTTACTTGGCATTTAAAAATAACTTAGTCACATTTCTATGTTAATATGAACTAGACTCTAGAAATATTGCCATTTTAATGAAACATGTTTAAGCATAAGCTACTGAGTGTGTTATAGGGAAGGCTTCTGTCTTGAAAAGCAGTTGGGATTGGATAAGGTTTTCTATAAGAATTCATTGCCCTAATCATCCATACATGAACCTGTCCCGCACTTTGGTCTCCTGCATCCTTCACCTTTTCCTCCCCTGTGTACTGTCCTTAGCCTTTGCTGAGGGACATGGTTCTCAGTACCTTCTTAAGCACAGGAAGCCACATTCTGTACCCAAATCATTGCCATTTGGCTTTAGGGGATTTGGCTAGGGACAAGTTACTCCTTATTGAGCCTATAGAATGATTGGTTACCTATGGTTTTGTAAATCTGGTGGGTACACATGTCCTGCTGCTTTGTACATCTCTTATTCTCACCCAATCCTTCCCCAACAAACCCTTCCACTACAACCCACTAAAAATCCAACTCTGGGGTCAGCAAATATCCATAAATAATCAACTTTTCTTGGTAAATTCTCTTTGCCTTTTTCCCTTAGCTGAAATCTGTTCTCTGAGACACCATTTCTTGTACATGGCCTCTTAAATGGAAGGTGCTTTATTCTCTCATACCTCACACCATCAGAGTCTTAGGATGGGGTAGGTGTCCTCCCTGTTTCCCATTTCTTTCTCTACACCCTTCCTCCCCTTTACTCTTATAAAACATTCAGGATTTGGTGAACTCACACCTCCTTGTTGCTATTATCTACTTGCCTCTTGATCATGCTCCGTTAAGGGATAAAAGACTTAAAGACCTGAGCTGGGGACTGTTTTCCTCCTCACATCAATTCCTGTATCATTCTTACTGGTCTCAGCAACCATTCATGAACCTATCCAGGACTTTGGTCTCCTGCCCCTTCAACTTTTCCCCCCTCTCTGTCTAGCCTACCCACTGCCATGGGTCACATCCTGGATTTTCCCACCAACAGACACTATATCATATGTAAAATATCAATGTATGCACCCCCTACCTTGACCACCCCATCCCATCATTCCAAGTCTCATGCTCCACAGAAGCCCTTCTCCCCTTGCCACAATTATTGGACATTACCCTTCATTCCTTACCATCTTCTCACCCCCTTTAGTCTCTCCTGACCTCTTGATGCAATCTCCTCATCCCAGATTGCATGAACATTCATTGCAATTACTTCCTAGAAAATCTCCTCAGCTTCCTTTCCCTGCCCCCCTCCACCATTCTGGCCTGCACACACCATCCTTCCCTCACTCTCAGTGTCCCCAAGAAGCGGTATGTTGCTAGAGAAAGCAATCACATGACTGAGCTGACAGGGTTCACATTTACGTATGGTCCCAGGTATCGGTGGACTTTCACAACTGCCCAAAGGCCTGACCATCTTTCTCTCACAGGCTGACCTTCCCACTCACTGAGGTGAATAATTTCTCTCTCATGCCTCCCACACTTCCTCCTCCATCCACAGTTTCCTCTGATGACCTGGCCTCATACTTAGTTGAGAAAAATACAAATTAGCAGAAGCAAACTCCCTCAGCTTCTCACCACCCATGCTCAAGCCTACAGTATTCATGGTCATTTTCTCCTTCTTTTAGCCTACCATGATGGAGGAAGTGTTCTCAAGCCTACTAATGCCCAACCGTCTTCTTGGGCTCTGAATTCCACCCTATGGTTTCTCTCTCAGCTTCTGTAACACTGCAATCACCTGGGTTTTTTTCTCCCATATCACTGGGACATTTTATTCAGTCACCTAGCTGGATCCTCCTCACTTCTCTGAACTTATTATTCTTTGGAGCATCTTTCTCATCCACTTCTATAGTCCTTTCCATCATTATCTCTTCTATGACCATGGCTACAAGCGCCATCTTCTTGCTATGACTACTAAATGTATATCTCCACTCCAGATAACTCCCCTGAAATCCACTCTTACAAAGTCAACTAACAGGTTCTCCCTAATATTTCAAATATAAACTGTACCAAGCTCCTTTACATCTTCTATTCCACACCCCACCTCCCATTCTCTAGACTTCCTCAGAGTTATCCCGTCACCTCAATTGCTCAAAAAATAAAATCAGCCTTTCACTAGTATGCAACATCCAAGCAACCAATAAGAGGCTTGTGCTGTAATCCAAACCATCATTTTCACCTGGATTACTAAAATAGGCTCCTGCCTGTTCTCACCTCTTCCTTGCTGCCTCCTCTCCACCCCTGATGCATCTTCCACTCATGAAAAAGGATCTTTTCAAAATAAAAATTGGATCTGTGGTGCCTGGTGGCTCAGTCATTCAAGCATCTGACTCTTGATTTCAGCTCAGGTCATAATTTCAATGTTGTGGGATGGAGCCCTGCTTCTGGCTCCAAGCTGGGCACGAAGCCTGCTTAAGGTTCTCTCTCTCCCTCTCTAAAAAAATAATAAAAATTAAAATAAATTTGGATTATGTTGCGTTCTCTCTCTCTCTCTCTCTCTCACACACACACACACACACATACACACACACACACATACACACACACACTCTTTAGGACCCACCACTATCTTATTAAATTTGGAAACTCCAGAATCTAGCTGAGGACTGGCACTTAACAGGAGGACCATAAATATTGGTTAGATAAATCAATGAAGTGGAGCTACCACGGAATTCTATGATCATCTGAAACCCAGGCACAGTGAGCTGAGAAATTTATAGCACAACCCAAAACCACTGTTCTTTTCTTTGTGATTTTATTTATTTACGAGAGAGAGAGAGAAATTGAGAGAGAGAAAGAGAGAGCAAGAGAGAGCACAGGACCGGGGCAGGGGCCGAGGGAGACTCCCTACTGAGCAGGGATTTCCCCAACATGGGGCTCAACCCCAGGACCCCAGGATCATGACCTGAGCCAAAGACAGACACTTAACCAACTGAGCCACCCAGGCACCCATATAACAGAACCAGAAGCCAAAGCACACATGTAAAGAAAGGTAAAATAACAACCAAGAAGTGGAAGGGGAGGTGGGCAGGGGGTTGGGGTGACTGGGTGATGGGCACTGAGGGGGGCACTTGGTGGGATGAACACTGGGTGTTATGCTATATGTTGGCAAATTGAACTCCAATAAAAAATTATTTTAAAAAGTAGTAAACAATATGAAAAAGAGAAATAATTAGAATTAGAAAGTGTTTGGCATCGTACTTGACCCTTATCAGGCATAATCATTATTAAAGAGAAATTTGTTCATGGTAGCTGAAACAGCAGCAGTGGTCAAGTGCTGTTCTGGTCCTGAACTTTCCAGCACTTTCATAATGAGCCAGTCTTTTAAGGGTTAGCTGTGTGACTGAGATTCTATTCTTCCTGCTTCCTGTGCATGTCCCTGCAGCAGGCTTGAGGGATCACCTGGGTTTCTGGAATTTGGGTTATCTATCCAAGTAGTACTCTAATATTGAATAGCTCCTGAGTTGACTTGGGAGTGTCTCTGTTCTTACAACTGGAAAAAAATAACACACTGATAGAATCTATATGGTCCCTCCTGGAGTTACTGTTCTGTCTTGTTCCCGACTCTGTCCCTGGGGCCAACACACAAGCAAGAACCTGAAAAGAATATGTTGAAATGAATTCAACTGACCAGAAAGCTCCAAGGAATTGATTAATTCTGGATTTTTGTATGATTTTCCCCTTTCTCTTAAAATGAAAGAGGGAATAAATTCTGGCAAAATTTATTTTGCAGCTAATGGAGCTTTAACTGCAATATGTCCAAATGTGAAGTCACTATTAGAGTCTTGCTTGGACAGACAACCCAAACTCCAGGAAACTCTTAATGGGACACCTGTCAGGACTGCCCCCTATATGCGACTGCATACTTCCACATACTAAAAAAGTTGACCCATCCAAAGTGTCTCTCATTGCTATCTTCTGAAAGGGATCATAAACAATCAACTCTTGTTGTTGTCTTGTAAAGAAGGAGATTGGAGTTCCTAAAACTAAACCAATATGCCAACCAAATCAAGGCAAATGTAATGGTTTGGGATTTTTAATTCTCTCACCTTCAAATGTCCATCCTATAACCTGTGGACTTTCAATCATGTAGCTGAACATTCTATGGAACCAGTGTGGAAGTAGCATGGGCATTAGAACCAGCCAACCACATATCTGCTACTTTGCTCCTTCAACAAAGCCACTCAACCTGGCTGAGTTTGTTTGGTCATCTGAGAAGTGGGTATAATTATGCCAACCTTGTAATATGTTCGAAAGGATTACAGGTAATATAGCAGAGGTCCTGCTGCTGAGCCCACAGTAGGCGCTCAGTACTAAGAGTAATTAGATATCCACTGTACAGTGGTAGGTGTCTTTCTCCAACTTGACCATAGACCTCTATGACAGCATGGTTTTAATTTTCCTAAATTCTTTATTTTCTACAGTGGAAGGCTCAATAGCCAGATATGAATCATAGTTACTATACTAGACAACCCAGGTCAATATTCTGTTTCTTTGGAGAAATTATTAGGGTATTTTTAGGTTTAAAATATGGTGAGGTTTTGTTCCCTAGATGCCTTTATGAAGATTTGTTCTTTGTTCATACGGTTCAATACACTTGTACTAAAAATAGCTTGTAAGTTTTGTTCACACTGTCTTTATCTTTACTTTTGTGTCTGCTGGATCTGCCCAAATTTCAAAGGAATAACAATTTACCCACTACAATTTGTATTCTTTTGGGGTCTTTCTTTCTTTTTTCTCTTTCTTTCTCTCTTTCTTTCTTTCTTTCTTTCCTCCCTTCTTTCCTTCCTCCCTCCCTCCTTTCCTTCCTTCCTCTTTCCTACCTTCCTTCCTTTTCTTCTTCCTCTTCTTCTCCCTCTCCTTCTCCTTCTCCTTCCTCTTCCTCTTCTTCTTTTTCCTTATATATTTGAAGATTTTGCTTTCTATACTTTAATATTATGTTCTGTGGCACATAACTATTCATGATAGTATATTCCGTTATGTACCATATACTCCATCATTATAAAAGATTCCTTTTCAGCCTATTCAACATCTTTTGCCTTGCATTACACTTTCCTGATACTAATACTGAAATCCCTCTGTGTTCTTGTGGATTGTCTTGGCTTGGATGCCTCTGCTCAGTCTTATAATTTCAATTCTCCATGTTTCATTATTTTAAACTTGTCCTCTGAATCACTGTAAAGTGAACTTAGTAGCAAATTTGTGGGCCTAGAGACTCTGATTAAAGAATCTTCTCTTCTAGAGCCACATAATCTTTTGAGTTTTGAAGAACTATGAAGTTACTTAGCATATACTGCTTAATAATACTAATTCCCTCTATAGTTATGGCACACTGCAGCCTGAAAATCACCCTATTTATTATCCCCTTATATTTCACAACCACCTTTGAAGTAATAAGAGAAGATACTGTCACCCACGGTGACTCTAAGCATTATGTAGTGCAAACTACTCAAATATTATTGCTATTGGTATAAATTAGCTTAGGTATTTCTAGAGCAAACAGACTAATTCAGTGGAGGAAGGTAGGTCAGGCAGACATGTAGATCACAGGAACAGGGTGACTCCTGGAGAGCTGTACTTTTACTTTTTTTGTTGTTATCAAGTATAGAGGCTTGCCCTTTTATTCATTAAAAAGCATTTATTGACTACACTGTATACTAACAACTATGCCAAGCAGTGGGAATACAAAGTTGAATAAGATATAATCCCTGCTCCATGGCACTCACAGTATAGTTTAGTGGTTCTCAAATTTGGCTGATTATCAAAAATAACTAGAATCTTATTATAGATTCCCTTGGTACCCCCTCCAGATTCACTCAACAATCATAGGGCTAAAACCCAGAAATCTGTATGTTTTAAAGTTCCATAGTCCCAGATGGAGTTGAGAACACTGCACATTCAAATAAAATAATAAACTATTGGCACAGTTAGCAATTCCTACATTTTTGCTGGTACCATTTCATGTAAGTCTCGTAGAAACACAGTGAATCAGGACTTGATTATATTCACTTTATTAATGTGAAAATTGAGAAGAAAATTGGTTTTCCAAATCCACAGCCAGGGAATGACAAAGCTCAGCCTGGAACTAAAATTCATTTTTCCAAGTTCTATCCTCTTTGCTCTCCACCCACACATCATAAAACCAAAGGAAAGGATGGTACTACCAAATAAACTCACCTGTCTTTGCCTTAGGCTTTGCTTTCAGGGGGAGCCCAAAGTTGAGTATTGGATTCTTAGTAAGTAGCTCTTGATCATATACAAAGATATCAACTTATGGAAATGTATGCCATTAACTTTTTAAATGTCAAGAAAGGACTCACATTTATTTCTGTCTGAGACCTTCATACAGATCATCATGGCTCACTGGAGACCTATAGACGACACTTCCAGAGCCACAGCCTGGGTGACAATCCTGTGAAAAAGTAAACTAGCTTGAGTTCTCTCACATTCCAATAGGTGGGTAAGTCATGCCACATACCACAAATGGAAGACATCTAGGATTAAATGTGCAGGTGCCTTGGGTCAGAAGCAATGATTCACAAGAACAACTCATCTTTAGCTTTTATAAACCAGAATCTCTGAGAGTGAGGTCCAGACCTGTGTATTTTTGACAAAACTCCCTTAGGCACTTCTGTGCATCCATTCTAACCTGCCCATTCATAGATGCAGATCCTGAGTAAGGCTGATAGGGCAAGAGACCCCTTCACAGACCCATGGGGAATAAGAAGGTGAAAACTAGGACTAGATCCAAAGTCTAGACTTCCTGACCTGACACCCAGAAGCTGTATTACAGCTGTGTTGTGTTGTGTTGTGTTGTGTTGTGTTGTGTTGTGAGCTCATCACCATCACTGTTCCATTCACTGTGCTGGGCAGGTGAGAGGTGAAGGGAAAAGAACAAAAAGCCTTGATTGTTGCCCTGCCCTAGGAAACTCCCTCTGAGAGAACCTGAATGTCCTTTAACTCATTCTAATGGTTTAAATAGGAAGTTCCTACTCAGGAAATGATGGTCATAAAGTACAGTTCTGGGGCGGGGCAGGTAACCCTTCATCCAGAAACCTGCTCCCCTGCACAGATCTTGGACTCTACCTCTGTTTTGACAGAATGAAACACTGGTGGTTTGTCACCTACTTTGACTCTACCATCAGATATGTTGTTTTTCTTTAAAAATTGACTCCTTAAGAAACATTTCCTTTCTTCATTCCCTCAGGTGAAACAAGCCTAAATAATAACGGAATGGAAAGGTAATAAAGATGCATTAACAAAATGAAGCTAGAACAGTACCAGGGGATACACCAAGGAAAGGAGAAAACACCATTGGGGACAAAAATTATAAGGGAAAAATAATGATATTTAATTTTATTGAAACCTTAAGTATATTACTTTACTCGTCAGAGCAAGTTCATGAGATAGACATCATTATTATCTTTATCCCCATTTTATGAATGAAGAAGATGGATTCCATGAGAATAATTCACAAGTTCAAGATTATGCAACCCAACAGAGTGTTGAATCAACAAGGCCAACCTTCAGACAATTCCTTTTTTCAGACTATCAGACAAGGTTTCCTGAATGCTAAGAGTGTTTTTCTAAGTCTGTGAACAGATCCTGTTCTTTTTGGCCCACATAACAAATATAGGTCTTTCTAGATGCAGTAGAACCTCTATAAACTAGGTGTCCTTTGTCTAGGAAGGTGCCAGAACAATGCCATGAGAGAGTCTTACATTTTTTGCAAGGTTCTAGATAGAAGAGCTCAACTAAAGCCCATTTTTCTTTGAACACATGGGGAAGCTGAGGTCCAGTGAGGGTGAAGGGCTTGCCCAAAATCACACAGCAAGCCAATGTCAGAGGTAGCTCAAAGTTCATAGCTCCTGGTGCTCATTTCAGCTTACACGAGGAAGAATAGAGAAAGGGTGTAAGCAGTAGAGCCAAGTGGCCTCTGAAATGTCTTCTGGCTTTGCAACTTCCCAAAACCTGGAGTCCGTGATTTCATAAGTGGAAAAACACAAACACGTTCCCCAGTAAAAATAGAATTGATTTTCCTGTGGGATGAAACAGCACATGCTTTGCCTTTACTCAGAAAGTTCTCAGTAACAATGAAAATTCTTGTGTGATTTTTATTTCTCTGTTTCCTCCCATAGGTTCCAGCTAAGTGGAACCAGGAGGATTATTTCCCACATGATTCCCGTGGGCTGCTTTTAACATTTGCTGTGACCTGAACAGATAGTAATAGCCCAGAGTAACCATAAATATTTATTTTTTTCCTCCAAAGGAAACTATGTCACTCCCCTCCTACACCACCACCAGCAATCACACCCTCAGTTTACAATGCCATGATCTTGGCATCTTAGAACAGGAAAAAAACTTGTTAGTGGTGCCATATGTGAGTCTTCTAGCTGATTCTGGGGCTATAGGGAATATGGCTCAATTGAAGAAATAATTATGGACCAAAATCACTCATAATTTCATTGTGGTTATTGTTAGTTATCTACATTTTTATCATTTTAATTAAATTAGGTTACTGTGAATAAGCCTGAGCAGTGGATTCTTGTTTTTGTTGTTTGCTTGTTTGTTTGAGTTTCCTATTATGCAGCTTCAGGATTGGAAACATCAGTAATGCATTGAGTTATATTTCCCAAATTTACCTATAATAAAAAAGAAAAGAACATCACCTGACATGACTTAAAGGTACAGAACTCCAAACCCCTCCCCAGGTCAGTTTATCTTGGATGGAGCCCCAGAATCTGTGCCCTTAACAAGTATTTCCAGACAATTCTTATAACTTGGGAAAGTGTAGGATCTGGCAAGTTTGGGAAACACGGAATGATGGCGTGGACTTTTAATCACACCCAAGAGAGACATTCACTAACCAATGGTTTAGAAGACATAGGAGCTTTCCATCAATACAGAAGAAAACCCAATCTTGGACCAGGAGTTCCCCACCATAAACATCTTTCTCCTTAGAGGCAGGCCCTAGCCCTTCCCTACATCCTACATAGTGAACAACGATCTAACTCCATAAGCCTGTTCATCTCTTCCCCCATCCAGCCTGCCTTCTTCCACTCAATTTGGCTGCCTTAAGTCTACCTGTACTTCTGGTTTGAGTGCAGTCCCAGAATCCCTTATCCTACCATCCCACACAATTGATCCCTTCTCTGAGCTCCTGTTTCATAATACCTGCTAATGGTGACATCTTAATTCCATTCCCTTTGATTTGCTTAAAGATTCCACAGGGATATCTTGCCTCCCTGGATTGTAAGCTCCTTGGGGGCCATACAAAGACTAAAGTAGACTCTGAGTATAGCTGTTACCAGGAAATCTACAGGAATAAATGCCAAGGTTAGGCTCTGGGAGGGCAGACTATCTTGCTTCCCATCATATCCTCAGTGTTTCATCCAGTACCTGGCACACAACAACTCTCCAATAAATATCCTTTGGATACATGAATACATTTCAAGCTACAAATACTTCAGCAAATACAGGGTTGAAATTAAGACCTTAAAAGCTGAATGGATAAAGAAGATGTGATATATATATATATATATATATATATATATATATATATATACTCAGCCATTAAAAAGGATGAATACTTACCATTTGCTTTGACATGGTTGGAACTGGAGGGTATTATGCTGAGTGAAATAAGTCAATCAGAGAGAGACAATTATTATTATATGGTTTATATGGTTATATGAAACAATTATATATTCACTCATATGTGGAATATAAGAAATAGTGAAAGGGACTATAAGGGAAAGAAGGGAAACTGAGTGGGGAAAAATTAAAGAGGAAAACAAACCATGAGAGACTCCTAACTCTGGGAAACAAACAAAGGGTTGCAGAAGGGAGGTAAGGGGGGAGGTGGGGTAATTGGGTGATGGGCACTGAGGAGAGCATTTGATGGAATGAGCACTGGGTGTTATACTATATGTTGGCAAATTTAATGGGAAAAAAAGGATCTTAGAAACTAACCTAGATACAACTCATGATTTGGGCTTGTTCTGGTCTCTCTACCAGAAGTCCTCACACTCTTTGCTCTCAGAACCTCTCTTCATTCTTAAAAATTATCAAGGATATTAAAGAGATTTTGTTTATGTGGGTTATACCTATTGATATGGACTGTATTAAAAATGAAAACGGATCATTTAAGAATATTTATTTATTTTAAAATAACAGTAAACCCATTTCATGTTAATGGGTCAACATAAATAATGCATTTTTATGAAAAATAGCTATTTTCCAAAGCAAAAATAATTTAATGAGAAGAGTGGCACTGTTTTACATTTTGCAAATCTCTTAAATATTCTATGTAATGGAAGTCAGCTGGATTTTACAGTCTGTTTCTGGCCTTCAACCTGTTACCTCTGGAAAACTCCACAGTGCACTCGTGAGAAAATGAGAGTGACAAAGGAAAATGACATCTTAATGTCCTTATGGAAATAGTCTTGACCTTGTGGACTTGCTGATAGGGTCTTAGGGATCCCCAGGGATCCCTAGACCATACTTTGAGAACAACTTCTCCACACATTTCATAATACAAGTTCTACACACAGGAGGAAAAATTAATCAAAGGATCTGTTTATTTCACTAGGATAAATTCTTATACACTGCCACGTCATAGCAGAGAGATTCAAATGCACATTCTTATTAAATGCCAAAAATACTGTAGATGATAAAATTCACAAAAAGCTTATCTTCATGAAACAGAATATTCATAGCAGCAGCACAAAACCACAGATTCTATAATGGCCCTTCTAATTTTTACCTTATCATCTTTCTGCATCTTTTCCTGGGGTTCCCAAATCAGCAGGTGTTCTAACAAGGAAACCAAGTATGGTATAAGATGGCAGATGAATATGACTTTTAATTCCCATAACTGTAGATGGAGTCCAAAGTTTTCACCACCTAACTCTTCCTTTTGTCCTCCTGTCCCTTACAGTTTAAGATTATTGAAAAAGTAATTTATATTGAATGGCCTCCAACTGTCTCCTTATCTCTTTGGTAGTTAGCAAAGATATAGCTTAGAGCTCACCACAGAATGCAAGGTCAGAAATCTAACTGCCTGAATTTAAGTCCTGGTTTCTCCACTTACAATTGTGAAAATTAAAGCAAATTACTTAAGCTCTCTTGCTTCAGTTTCCCCCATCTAAGATGAAAATGATCAATAAGATCAAATTAAATTAAATAATTTAAGATTATTAAAGATTAAATAACAATTAATTAATACATGTAGTGTGCTCAGAACAATGCATGACAAATAACAGATTGTCAGTATCTATTGGTTATCATACATCTTTTAACTTTTCTTTTATAAAAAAAGATTTTATTTACTTATTCATGAGAGACACAGAGGGAGAGAGAGAGAAGCAGAGACACAGGCAGAGGGAGAAGCAGGCTCCATGCATGGAGCCCAATGTGGGACTTGATCCTGGGTCTCCAGGATCATGCCCTGAGCCGAAGGCAGGCACTAAACCACTGAGCCACCCAGGGATCCCCTAAATTTTCTTAAAAAGAACAAGAAAAGTACATTTTTGTGGTTAGCCTCTTTCCCCATAATTTAGTGTAGCTTTTAAAGATTTGTTTATCGTCATAATTTTAAGGCTGAATTCACTTATAATAGCCTTACCCTAAAAAGATCAATTCATTGAGGCAACATTATGGAGTCATAAACTAGCAAATCAAAAAAGGGGCTGGAATCAGAAAGGACGAATACCTACCATTTCCTTTGACATGGATGGAACTGGAGGGTATTGTGTTGAGTGAAATCAGTCAGTCAGAGAAGGACAATGGGGTGACTGGGTGATGGACACTAAGGAGGGCACTTGATGGGATGAGCACTGGGTGTTATACTATATGTCAGCAAATTGAATTTAAATAAAAAATTTTAAAGGGAGGGAGGGCTGGAAAATCCATACTACTACAAACTGTGGAAAATACTGCCTATCCCAAAAGCATCTGTGCTTATAGTCGCAGTCAGCCTTGCTCTTGCAAGTGCTAAATGGCAATTAAATTTAAGTTGACCCTAGGGTTAATTGTACACCAAGAAGAATTGTTAATGTCAAGCATTTACTGAACATTAACATATTCAACAAATACACATTGAACATCGCTCTACATAAACTCCAGTCGGTCATGAGGACACCTTAGAGCAGCTTGGAGCAGACAGGAGTCCTGCCCTCGGGACTGGTGGAGAGCTCCATGTGTATGGAACAGTGATACAAGCAAGATGTCCTAAATACTCATGCACAGAAAACAAAAATGCTTATGAAAGAGGAAAGAAAGAGAAGGTCGTTCTTGGTTGTTTTTTTTTTAAGATTTTATTTATTTATTCATGAGAGACACAGAGAGAGAGGCAGAGACATAGGCAGAGAGAGAAGCAGGCTCCGTGCAAGGAGCCCGATGTAGGACTCAATCTGGGATTCCAGGATCACACCCTGAGTCAAAGGCAGACACTCAACTGCTGAGCCACCCATGCATCCCAAGAAGGTCGTTCTGACTTGAGGAAGCTGGGAAGGCTTTGCCAAGGTGGTAGCTTTTGAGGTGGGTGTTGAAAGATGAGTGCAATTTCGTCAAAAGCCTTCAAGAGAAAGGAAACCATGTTAACAGAAAGCAAGAGTAGGCGTGGTGGACTGATCTAATAAGACCATAAGGCAAGAATGAAACTGAGTGGAGCGGGTCCCGCATGCAAGGCTACAAAGTCTAGACTTCACTCAACAAGCAAAAAGGCAGCCTGAGCAACAATGGATATAAAGCTATGTCATCCACACACATCAGTGCTTTATCACTGGTTACTGCAGGATGGGTGAAAAGGAAGGCACTAGGGGAGAGGAAGGCAATTATGAGGCCATGACAACAGTCCAAAGAGAGAAGTGGTTGGAGCATTTGTGATGGGAAGAGGAAAGGAGGATGTGACATTTATTTTAAAGGAAAAATCCAGACGATTGGAGACTAAGTTGATGTGGGTGGGAAGCTATTCTATCCTAGACCAGGACTATTACATGTGCTACAAAAGAAAGAATTTTGAGACATCTCCAAAAAGGTAAAATTGGATAGTATACTGGACTGAGGAAGAGAAAGAACTCAGGATTATCTGATTCAGAGTACAAGAATAGGAAGTAAATAGCCCCACTAGAAAAAATAATAAGCAAAGAACTCTTACAGATCAATAAGGAAAAGGAATATGTAAATAGAAAAAATATGCCATGGATATGAACAAGCAATCCATAAAAGAAGAAATAAAAATGATCCAATAAATATGGAAGAAAATGCCTAGCTGAATTGAGAAGCAAACAAACAAAAACTATGAAATAACACTTTTCCCTCTAAGATTTGCAAAAAAAAAAAAAAAAGAAAGAAAGAATGGTAAGGGAGACCACCCAGCAGCATCCTTCCTTGCCACCAGAACTCTAGATTTTCTCAGCCAGAGTCTTCCAGTTAGCTCTATTTTTCTAGGTCCTAACCCAACCCTATCCCAGTAGGGTAGAAGCTTGATATTAGTCTGAGCCCAGAATGGTGATTCCATTCTCTTTCCGTGATTGGCTTGAGAGGATTGGCTTGATATTTTAATTCTAAGCTAATGGTATGGACAGAAACATACTGAGATGGATGAGGAAGTTCTTAGAAATAATTTCTTGGATTTTAAAAAGAGAGCTGAAGGCATTTCAATCCCCACTCTATTTTCCCCTAGATGCATGCAGATGCAATGGCTGGAGTTGCTGCAGCCATGCTGAGAAAATGAGGAAACCAAACAAACATGCTGAAAATGGCATGGAGGAACATGGAATTTGTCATTCAACATCAAAATTAACCTATCTTTGTATCTTCTTATCTTGGTATATCTTGTTATGTACAGTTATTTTTTTGTCTTATTATTTAAGTCCCTTTTATTGGGGGGGTCTTAGTTTCTTGAAAAGCTCTCGATACCATTTGAGCTACTTGTAACAGTAAATTTCTACCTACAAAGTAGCTGCTTAATAAGTATTTGCTGAGTGAATGAATAAAAATGTATGAATGTCTGAAGCCCATGGGAATGACACTGGGGAGTGCCCAGAAGTATCATAAACTTCAAGTTGGGAAGGTCTTAGAGATCCGTTTGATTTTTAAGTGTGTTCATATTCACCCAAGGAATCAGTAAAAAAAAAAAAAAAAGGAAACTAGAACAAGTTTGGGACTCTCCAGAACAGTCTCCATCTAACTCATCACTTTCTTCCAGTATATTGCCCCCCAAGTCCTGGTTTTCATTTGGCATGGGCAAAGCCACGTAAAGTCACAAAGCCAAGGTCTCCTCTCATGGCTCTCAGGATTAGCTCTTTGCCAAAGGATGCAATGATATTAATCCTGAGAGGGGATGGATCTCCACCCAGGAAAATTGAGAAAATCCCCAAATCTGGTATGCATAGGAGAATCCCTTCTTTCATTCTTCCCTGGATGTTGCAGTAGAACATGGTGGCAGATGTCCAAGTGGGCGGGCGAGTTTACTGGGAGTGGCCCTGTGGATTCCTCTTTCATCATACAAGTTTGTTCAAACTAGTCCTGCTAAAAGTTGTGCATTCCATTGGTGAGATCATGAGTGTATTCACTTTCTCTTGCAGAAGCGGTTCTTTTTCATTCCCTCCAGATGAGGCATCTGCTCTTTTTTGTTGCTGCTTCATTAATTCTCTTGGATTGCACAACTAGACATGAAATACGCTCTGTCTTCCCTCCAAATTTAAAATTCAAATGTTATTTAACTACTCAGAAAAAAAAATAGGGCCTTATTTCACGGAGTAAGTAAAAATAAATTTCATAAGATCGATCATTTAGGTCTTAGGAAACTGTAAAAGCAGTAAGAAAAATATAAATGAATATTCATAACATCTAAGAGTAGTGATATATTTTCTGAACATGATATTTTAAAGTAGTAGCCACAAAAGAAAAGATAAATGGATTTGCTATAAAAAAAATTTTTTTGAACTTCTGGAATGGAAAATTGAAGTCTGAGGACCAAGAGTGAGAACTTGAATAACTTGCCATTGTGCTTTTTTATGTCTATAGATTAGCTTTTGAAATAATAAAATAATAATTCAAAAATTTAAATTTCTATGCTCAAAAAAATAAGATACAAATAATATACCAAAAAGAAAATTTATTTGCAACATCTACCAGCAACATAAGCTATTGTATTTAATATATGAAAAGCTAATAAATAATAATAATAATGCCATGTAGCCTTTTACTCAGAAATGGACTTTGCAGACAGATTGAGTCATCTCCAAGGCTGCCTCTTGCCAAATGTATGACTTGTACCATATTCCCTCTTTGCCTCAGTTTCTTACTTTGAAAAATGAAGATAATGCTCTTTTGTGGTATAATAAAAAAATATTTGGTCTTTGGCCCCAACTCTTGGCACAGAGCTCCTTAAAACCCTTGATATTTCCTGAGTAATAAGGGTGATAGAAGCCCTGGATGGGAGCTGGTCACTAAAAAGACTTGATTAGAAGCTTGGAGCTATCAGCCCCACCCTCCAGTCTTCAGAGTATAGTGCAGCTGTTACAACAAAGATATTTAATAGCAGAAAAGATTGTCATGATATAGCTAGAGGTTAAAGGGTGGTTATGCAGCATGATCCAGTTCTGATGAGGATCTTCCTCTGTGTTGCAGACTTAACCGTATCTTCCTATGAGAGAAAGAGGACCAGCACTCTCTGGGATTCCCTCTACAAGGGCGCTGATCCCATTCCCAAGGCTCCACTCACAGGACCCAATCACCTCCCAAAGCCCCCTCCTCCCAATATCATTACACTGGGGAGTCAGGATTTAAGATTTCAACGTGAATTTTGGAGGGACGCAAACATTCAGTCCATGGGAGGTAAGTTCCCTTCGCTCCTGTAAAGATTAAAGACACAAAGTTTTCTGTTTCATTAAACGTGCTACACACCCAGAGTCAGCCACTCAACTGAAAAGAGGAAAACCACAAGTAGACTCTGGCAGAGCAGTACTTTGCCAAATGAGAGTAGTGCGTAACACTGCTTCCTACCTCCGTCACCCTTAACCTGCACGTTCTTATTTCAGGGGGTAAAAAGTCAGGGCGAGGGGATTAAAATGTGTACAGGAACCCGGAGTGACATTCAAGGAGTCACCTCTGCCCAAAATCTTTCCGTCAAGAGTGGGAAACTTTCCAGTAAGAACCAAAGCCCAATGGAGCCTTCCTGTGTATTTAACTTTGAGCCTGGGTAAGGCTGTGGTTTATTTCTGTGGTTGAAACCCAAAGAATAATCTCTTTTTACCTCTATGCCCCTTGACTGCCAGCAATGTGCCAGGCACTGTGCACAGCCAGGCTCTCTCCAAGAAGCATCCCAGGGAAATATGGAGAATTTCAGAAACCTCCAGCTGCCAACAATGGTCACTAACCAGTGCGTTAGCAATTCAAAGATGGTAAATGACAATCCAATCTACCCCTTTCTCAGCTCTAGGGGGGAACCTGTGCTAGGTGGTCTGCAGGCTCAACTCATTTCATCGTCCCAACCATGCTGGGCAGCGGGTCTATTTGTGTTGTCGTGGTTATTGTTATCTCCACTTCAAGATGAAAAACCTGAGGCTCGATGATGCCATTCAAGACCTCAAGGCTAGTGAGTGACAGCCATGGGATTCTTGTCACTTCCCCAGTCTCCCCTCTCTTGGGACACTCCTCTCACTCCCAATCTGTTTTCTGGTCTGGCTGAGTTTTTGCTGAAGGCAGCAGGCATTTCATTTCTCTGTGCCTTTGTCGAAGCTGTGGCCCCTGCTCAGAGAGCCCTGCCATCCTGCACCTCACTTGGTTCCCTGTATTCCTACCCACCATTTGCGACCAGCTCGGCATTATTGCACCCAGGAACACCTCCTGAGCCTCAGGATCTTCAGGTTAAATTAAACACAGAGATATTTTTGCCTTTCTATGGAGGTGCCACAACTGTGCTTATTTCTGGGTTTTATGAATATGCTTTTCCCTCCACCTAAAATATATATATTTTTAAGATTTTATTTATTTATTCCCAAGAGACACACAGAGAGAGAGGCAGAGACATAGGAAGAGGCAGAAGCAGGCTCCCTGCAGGGAGCCCGATGTGGGACTCCATCCCAACACTAGGATCATGCCCAGAGCCAAAGGCAGGAGCTCAACCGCCGATCTACTCAGGCATTCCTAAAATGGTCTTTATTCACAGACACACACGCACATGCACACGCACAAGCACAAGTACGTACACTCACACACCTGCAGCAATGCCTCTGTCTCCTAATCCTACTCATCCTTCAGGTACCCTAGAGTTAAGGGCGCTGAGAAAGCTTCCCTGTTAGGTGCCCACAGCCTCCTCTCCAGAGGGCAGCATCTCTGCTGTGTAGCCCCCACACAAGGGCTTCCTCCCTCTCACACTCTTCACACTGCTTTGTCATTGCTTCTGTAGCACGATTGAATTTTTTAGGGTGGCGACTGTCTCATTGTCCCCTGGGCCAGAGCCAAGTCACATAACTGCCGTTCAATAAATATTTGCTGAATCAGTGAACGCTCACCCTGCCTGCATCTTCTAGGCCTGTGCCCCGAGACTATAGAAATAGAGAATTATGTGTTCCAATATCTTGTTTCGGCTTTGGTTGGTATTGTCATCGAAACTAGAGACCCCACGCTTTTATGGCAGGAAATGAAAAACCCTGAAAGAATAAAAAGAAATTCTTCCAGGAGTGCTTTGGGGTATGAAACATGCTGGCTAGACAATATCATGTTTCCAATGATTAGAAACAACTTGGAATGGAAAGAAGTGATACTCAAGAAGAAGAAAGAAAGATCTTACTGAAAATTAAAGGCCTGATCCTATACAAAGTCTTTATTTACAAGAAAGCTTCGTATGAGCTACTCTCTCCACTGTAGAGTGGTTCAATAGACACCTTGACACTAAAACCTTTTGTTCACTTTGGGAAATTGTATTTACTCACCTTATACTCATTTTGACAAATTAAACTTATTTATCATGAATATAATAAACTCATTGACTTAAGATCTCACATACCTGGTCACGAGTGGTATTTAAAATGGTTGAGATACTCTTGGTTCTTCCACCTATAGTTTATGTACCCTTGATACATAGACAGCATTCATTTTAGAAGGAGGGAAGGATGTATTTATGTATTTATGTACCCTTGATACATAAACTATATGTGAAAATGATACTTCCCTCTATGGTTTCCCTCTCCAAAACTCACAACTCTAGTCTAATCATGAGGAAAATGTCAGACAAACTCTCATTGGGCAGTAGTCCGCAGACTATCTGTTGGAGCTTAAGAAGACAGGACTAGGGGATCCCTGGGTGGCGCAGCGGTTTGGCGCCTGCCTTTGGCCCAGGGCGCGATCCTGGAGACCCGGGATCGAATCCCACGTCGGGTTCCCGGTGCATGGAGCCTGCTTCTCCCTCTGCCTATGTCTCTGCCTCTCTCTCTCTCTGTCTCTGCCTCTCTCTCTCTCTCTCTCTGTATGACTATCATAAATAAATAATAATAAAAAAAAAAAGAAGACAGGACTACTAAATGTAATGGGACACCCTGGATAGGACCCTGGAACAGAAACAGAATGTTAGATTAAAAAAACAAATGAGGAAATCCAAATAGAATATAGACTGCAGTTCATAATATTGTAACGATTTGATTCATTAATTATGATAAACGTGCCATACTAATGTGAGATGTTAATAATAGGGGGAAATTGGCTACAGGTATATGGGAACTCTCTGTACCAGCTTTGTAATTTTCCTATAAATCTAAAGCCATTCTAAAATTCCTAAAATAAGAGGTTTATTTAAAAAAAAAAAAACCCTCCGTGTGGAATCATTCTTTCCAAAATACATCCTTCCCTCCTTCTAAAATGAATGCTGTCTTGTTTTTTCTTCACTCTTTTTTCCTTTCTTTGCTTTAATAAGCACAATCCTCAAGCAGTTCCTTCAAGTGATCACATGGATAACTTGTAGTAGAAGGATGACAGCAGGGGAATATATATGGTAGGTCAGCTGGATTCATGATCCAGTTCCTCATGCATTCATATATCATGTCTTTGTCATGTGCTGCTTGGTTTATTTCCCCACCCCTTGAATCCGCGCTGGCCTAGTTGCATGTTTTAGCTAAGGAGATGTTAGCAAACAGGATGCCATTAGGGGCTTGAAAAAATGCTTGAGCATTTCAACTTGTACATCTTCTGTTGCCATTGACCCGGCCTGAGTTAGCCTGCTGGAGGATGAGAGTCGTGTGGAGTGGAGCAGAGCAGAGGCACCCAGCCTTGATCAACTAACAGTCGGCTTACTCCCCAGACATGTGAGCAACTTTATCCAAGGTCTGCAGAGCTACCACCTGACTCACAGCTGACCACAAATGCGTGCTCAAGCCCAGACAAGATCAAGTCTAACCCAGATCATCTGAATCCCATTGACTCCTGAAGTATTCAATGGTTGGTGGTTACACAGCATCTTTGTAACGATAGAAGACTGAAACAACACCCATCCAATCCACAAATATTGGTCCATCTCAACCGGAAAGAGATTTCTTGATAGAGACAGGAAGAAAACTTTCAGGAATCCCTTCCCCCAGGAGAAAAGACCAACAGGACATCATGACTTGGCCTTTAATCACCAACTCTGGCTTCATCTCTGACCACTTCCAGCATTTGTCCCTACTCTCAGTGATACCAAACTCCCTAAATTTCCCTACCAGTATGGACAGTCACTTTTGTGTAGTGATTAAGTTTGTCAGGCTCTTGTGTCTGACTATGTGGGTTCAATTCACTATCACTGACTTGGTTGTGTGACCCTGGGCAAATCACCTGATTAACTCCCTCATATATAAAATAATGACAATGATAGTACATATCTCTTAGGGTTGAGAGGTACAAATGAGGTATGAATTGCTTTGAACAGGGCCTGGTACATGCAGTATACACTCAGTAAATGTTAAATAGTTTCGGTACTAATAGTAGCAGTAGTGGTGGTGGTGGTGGTGAATGGTATGCTCAGACTAACTTGTCTACCTAGAATCTTGAAAGAGCTCTTCTTTACCTGGATAATTTCTAATCCTCCTCTAAAATTCTTGTTATCTCCTTCCAGGAGACTTTCTTGGCCCCAGCACAACCAGTCTTTGTGTCCTTCCTTTGCACTGTTAGGACCCAGTACTTTTCTCTTTTCCCCTCAGCTTTGGGACATGACTTTGAAATGATCTCTTTATGTTATTGTCTTTCCCTCTAGACCATAAGTTTCTTGAGAACAAAATCTCTATACCTTGTTGTTCTCTGAGTAACCCAAAGACCAGCTTCAGAGCTACAGGTACTGTATACCTCTTAAGACCTAGATGAAGTGGTCTTGAACCCCCATCACTCATCCTGAGGAAAACATGGGGACAATTCCAAGGACACCAGGAAATTGAAACCTCTGAGTCCCAGCTTCTACCAATTGAGTTCACTTCATAGTTTGTCCTGTCATCTAATATGTGCTTTCTCTCTTCCTCATGCAGTGCTCATTTTAAGAGTGATTTATGGAGATTATAGGAGTAAAGATGGTGTTACATTACAGTAGCCTAATCATGTTAGAATTCTATAATGGGCAACCCTGGTTTTCAAAAAAAATCCTCAGCTGCTGCTTCTCTCCCAACATCAGCCCTTATCCTTCTTTTCTCTTCTTATCCTTCTATGCCCAAATTCCTGCTGATTTATTATACATAATCTTTTCGTACCTTTTTTTCCTTATCTCTAACTAGACCCTTTGGGGAGGGCTCACTCTCAATCCCAGGTGATACTTGTTAAAGAGAGTACATTCTCTAGGGGAGAATTCCAGAACTGTTTTTTAATGCTTTTCCACTACTATCCAGCACAGCACCCAGCTCACAGCAGGTACCCGTACGTATTCATTTAAGTCAAATTTTCAGGAAACATGTAGATAAATTCAGGTAAGAAGGGACTCGGGTAAAAGATATGAGACAGGCAATGAGGACCAAGCAATAGGCTGAGAGCTTGCTGATGATTCCTATAAGCCTTAGTCTTATTAAACTCTTCATCATCAAAAGGGAAGAAATTTCATGTATACCAAGTTACAGGCAATATAGAGGCATAGTTAAAAACTCTTTTTGGAGTCCAGATGACCCGGGATCAAATTCTGGCTCTATAACTAACCATCAACCAACACCAAAGTAGGTTTTTGAGCCCCAGTCTCCTTCATCACAAAATGCAATTTACAGCACACAGGTCATTGTGTCATTGGAAAGATTAAATGAGATATATGTAAAATATCTCCTACAGCCCTAGACCACAATAAAGACTGCAAAGTAGTATCTCTCATCTAATGAGGGTATGAGGTCTTCATATATAGGAATCCTGGGAAAGAAGAAAATCCCAAGAGATACAATAGAGAGGTCCTAAGGTATCCACTATACATAATCCATTAACTTCTCTCCTCTGCATCCAGTTGGTGCTAGTAATGAAGCAGAAGCACCCTTGGAAGAAATGAGAAAATGTTACTCAAATAATTTTCCGTATTCTGTGACTCAGATAAATCCCCCAGTTGAGAAAGGCTGGAATAGAGAGAGGCAGGACTAAGGAGCTTGATTCCTAGATGAATGGCATAAGAAGTTTCTTGGATATTGGAGGCCTGGGAGGAAAAGAATGTTCTAGAACTTTAATTAGTAGGAAACCTTTGTGATCTCCTCACCTGACTCTCTCCTATGGTTTCCCTTTTCTCAGAAAGTCACATCAAGACCCCAGCTTCGCAAAGGACTCACCTTTTAGACTTTTTTTTACCTTCATTCCAATTACAGTTATACATCACAGACTGGTGCTGTAGGGATGGAAAGAAGGTGCCCATTATACAACTTTTCACTTGTGCCAACAACCAAACTGCTCTTTTTAGAGAATTTGGTGAATGCCATGTAAGTCCAAATATAAGGTAATAAGGTAACCATACATGTAGAGGGAGGCCCCATTTTTCCTAACAAAATACCAATAAAAAAATATTTTTGGTCAAGCTGAATATAGAGCCTTTTAGGGGTGTATAAGAAAGATTAATAGTTCTGTTTACAATATTTAATATGACAAGTTATACCAACACATCTAAAATAATTTCATATATAAAATCATATATATGTGGCAAGACTGCTTTCTCCCACATGCGTCTTCAACATCAGTGTCTTTGTCATCACTAGAGGCATTTTTTGAGTTACCTAATTCAGTTTTCCAGAGCATATAATCTACACTTCTGCTTAAGGGCTATGAGTTAATTCACGAATCATCTTCACACAGCAAATGTAACCTTAGCAATAGTACCCGTTTTCCAAACATTCAAAGATTTTGTTTTCATTGTTCTTCTGGTATGTATTTGTCATATTCAAAGCATAAGCACTTAGTTCTATTGCTTTAGGAAGCCATTTGTTAAAAGCTCATTTGTACTTTGACCCATCACTTACATTTAAAAAACAGAGCCCAAGAAAACTTTTAAAATTTCGGTTAGTTTCTAACTACATCAGATGAGCTCGGGGGGCATCTAAACGCTGCATTATTTGAGATGATTTCAGACTAATTGTCTTCCTCCACCATTATATCAGTGATATAATCTGTAACATTCCACCATTATACTGGTGATATACTCTGCGACACTCTACAGGGATAGGAGTTGAGGATAAAGAAACCACCTTTTCTTAGGGGTAATCAGGGAGTGAGTGGGTAAAGACCTTACTTTATCTCGGGGCATACCCAGTAACACTTTTCTACAAAGTCTATTTCATCCTACAAATAGCACAGATATGTTGCAATATATTTTCAATTGGTGTCCATTGAAAGATGAATGGGTAAAGAAGATATGGTCTACGCATACAATGGAATATTACTCAGCCATTAGATACAACAAATACCCACCATTTACTTCGAAGTGGATAGAACTGGAGGGTATTATGCTGAGTGAAATAAGTCAATCGAGCAATCTTGGGGTGGAGTCTTTTGGGTTTTCTATGTAGAGTATCATGTCATCGGCGAAGAGAGAGAGTTTGACTTCTTCTTTGCCAATTCGAATGCCTTTTATTTATTTATTTTTTTTGTCTGATTGCTGACTTCTAGTACTATGTTGAATAGCAGTGGTGAGAGTTGACATCCCTGTCTTGTTCCTGATCTTAGGGGAAAGGCTCCCAGTGCTTCCCCATTGAGAATGATATTTGCCGTGGGCTTTTTGTAGATGGCTTTTAAGATGTTGAGGAATGTTCCCTCTATCCCTACACTCTGAAGAGTTTTGATCAGGAATGGATGCTGTATTTTGTCAAATGCTTTCTCTGCATCTATTGAGAGGATCATATGGTTCTCTTGCTGATATGATAAATCACATTGATTGTTTTACAAGTGTTGAACCAGCCTTGCAACCCGGGGATAAATCCTACTTGGTCATGGTGAATAATCTTCTTAACATATTGTTGTATCCTATTGGCTAGTATCTTATTGAGAATTTTTGCATCCGTGTTCAGCAGGGATATTGGTCCATAATTCTCCTTTTTGGTGGGATCTTTGTCTGGTTTTGGAATTAAGGTGATGCTGGCCTCATAGAACGAGTTTGGACGTACTCCATCTCTTTCTATCTTTCCGAACAGCTTTGGTAGAATAGGTATGGTTTCTTCTTTAAACGTTTGATAGAATTCCCCAGAGAAGCCATCTGGCCCTGGACTTTTGTGTCTTGGGAGGTTTTTGATGACTGCTTCGCAATGAAATGCCGGGACACCGGCACCCCGATGTTTATAGCAGCAATGTCCACAATAGCCAAACTGTGGAAGGAGCCTCAGTGTCCATCGAAAGATGAATGGATAAAGATGTGGTCTATGTATACAGTGGAATATTACTCAGCCATTAGAAACAACAAATACGTCTTCCTCTGTGAGATTTCTGTTCATGTCTTTTGCCCATTTCATGATTGGACTGTTTGTTTCTTTGGTGTTGAGTTTAATAAGTTCTTTATAGATCTTGGAAACTAGCCCTTTATCTGATACGTCATTTGCAAATATCTTCTCCCATTCTGTAGGTTGTCTTTTAGTTTTGTTGACTGTATCCTTTGCTGTGCAAAAGCTTCTTATCTTGATGAAGTCCCAATAGTTCATTTTTGCTTTTGTTTCCTTTGCCTTCGTGGATGTATCTTGCAAGAAGTTACTGTGGCCGAGTTCAAAAAGGGTGTTGACTGTGTTCTCTAGGATTTTGATGGAATCTTGTCTCACATTTAGATCTTTCATCCATTTTGAGTTTATCTTTGTGTATGGTGAAAGAGAGTGGTCCAGTTTCATTCTTTTGCATGTGGATGTCCAATTTTCCCAGCACCATCTATTGAAGAGACTGTCTTTCTTCCAGTGGATAGTCTTTCCTCCTTTATCGAATATTAGTTGACCATAAAGTTCAGGGTCCACTTCTGGGTTCTCTATTCTGTTCCATTGATCTATGTGTCTGTTTTTGTGCCAGTACCACACTGTCTTGATGACCACAGCTTTGTAGTACAACCTGAAATCTGGCATTGTGATGCCCCCAGCTATGGTTTTCTTTTTTAAAATTCCTCTGGCTATTCGGGGTCTTTTCTGATTCCACACAAATCTTAAAATAGTTTGTTCTAACTCTCTGAAGAAAGTCCATGGTATTTTGATAGGGATTGCATTAAACGAGTAAATTGCCCTGGTAACATTGACATTTTCACAATATTAATTCTGCCAATCCATGAGCATGGAATATTTTTCCATCTCTTTGTGTCTTCCTCATTTCTTTCAGAAGTGTCCTATAGTTTTTAGGGTATAGATCCTTGACCTCTTTGGTTAGGTTTATCTCACAGAGGAAGACACAGACATGGCCAACACGCACATGAGAAAATGCTCTGCATCACTTGCCATCAGGGAAATACAAATCAAAACCACAATGAGATCCCACCAGTGAGAATGGGGAAAATTAACAAGGCAGGAAACCACAAATGGTGGAGAGGATGCGGAGAAAAGAGAACCCTCTTACACTGTTGGTGGGAATGTGAACTGGTGCAGCCACTTTGGAAAACTGTGTGGAGGTTCCTCAAAGAGTTAAAAATAGACCTGCCCTACGACCCAGCAATTGCACTGATGGGGATTTACCCCAAAGATACA
The DNA here is from genome assembly GCF_018345385.1 of Vulpes lagopus. Lineage (NCBI taxonomy): Eukaryota > Metazoa > Chordata > Mammalia > Carnivora > Canidae > Vulpes > Vulpes lagopus. The sequence goes on from NC_054830.1 coordinate 63,829,714, forward strand.
GATGCAATGAAATGCCAGGACACCTGCACCCCGATGTTTCTAGCAGCAATGTCCACAATAGCCAAACTGTGGAAGGAGCCTCGGTGTCCATCGAAAGATGAATGGATAAAGATGTGGTTTATGTATACAATGGAATATTACTCAGCCATTAGAAATGACAAATACCCACCATTTGCTTCGACGTGGATGGAACTGGAGGGTATTATGCTGAGTGAAGTAAGTCAATCGGAGAAGGACAAACATTATATGGTCTCATTCATTTGGGGAATATAAATAATAGTGAAAGGGAATAGAAGGGAAGGGAGAAGAAATGTGTGGGAAATATCAGAAAGGGAGACAGAACATAAAGACTCCTGACTCTGGGAAACGAACTAGGGGTGATGGAAGGGGAGGATGGCGGGGGGTGGGGGTGAATGGGTGACGGGCACTGAGGGGGGCACTTGATGGGATGAGCACTGGGTGTTATTCTGTATGTTGGCAAATTGAACACCAATAAAAAATAAATTTATTATTAAAAAAAAAGAAACAACAAATACCCACCATTTTCTTTGACATGGAGGGAACTGGAGGGTATTATGCTGAATGAAATAAGTCAATTGGAGAAGGATAAACATTATATGGTCTCATTCATTTGGGGAATATAAAAAATAGTGAAAGGGAATAATGGGGAAAGGAGAAAAAATGAGTGGGAAATATCAGAAAGGGAGACAGAACATAAGAGACTCCTAACTCTGGGAAACAGACATGGGGTGGTAGAAAGGGAGGTGGGCGGGGGGACAGAGTGACTGGGTGACAGGCACTGAGGGGGGCACTTGATGGGATGAGCACTGGGTGTTATGCTATATGTTGGCAAATTGAACACCAATAAAAAATAAATTAAAAAAGATAGATTCCTTTAACAGGCAGGCCAAAATAAACACAGGATCCAGTGGGGTTTTTTTTTTTGGGGGGGGGAGAAATTCTAAGTTGTTGAATCTTTACATTTAAAATAACACAAATTCTGTATTTCTGTTTTTTAATCCTTACTTAAATGGTAAGTCCCCCAACATATAAAGAAAACCTGCCCACATCAACCCCTCTCCCTATACACATCTCCATCTTTCTTGTCTTGTGTTTTTGCTTTCTTGTTCAGTCAAGCAATATTGAAATTTATTCATTTGCTCAAGCAACATGTGTAATCCCCTCTAATCCTTAGTATCTTATTAGCTCAGAAACATCAAAAGACAGACTGACCTCATGTGGCCACAAGTCAATGGCATGTGCTGCAAATTCATTTGGTAATATTTATCATCTTCATTAAACTTAATTATTTCTTGTTCTAATTTAAGTAGAGTTGAGTTGTTTCTCTTGCTTTCTAAACAGTGCTTAAATCGGTTTCCTTTATCAATCTCTTGACTTTTCAGATAGTTCTCAGCATGACCAAAAATGGGAAGGTTGGAATGAATCAGACATTGAAGGGGAATTCAGGACACTGGCCTGCCCTAGCAGTAAGTTCGTGCCAGAAAATGGTGAGAGAGAATGTGCAACAAGAGAACCTGACCGGATATTTAGACATTACATTTAGGCAATGGGAAGCCTCTGAATATTTTTTTAGCTGATAACAGACATTTAAAAAAAATCTACAGGCCATTTAATATGATGGCTAAGAATACAGTCTTCAGAATTGAAGAAAGCATTACATTCAAATCCGGTTGCTTAATAACTACAGGATCTTAGACATCTCACTTCCCATAAACTTTTGTTATTTAGGTGGACATAATAATATACACTTCAGAGAGTCATTGAGTAAAATTTAAAAGACAATGACTATATAATGCTTAGCATAGAACCTGGCATATAATAGGTGCTCAATAAATGGCAGCTATCAAGTCATACCACAAAGTCATGTTTGGGTAAAATTAATCTGTTAGAAATGAGTATGCATGATGAATTAGAGTCAGGGAGATGATTATAATATACAGGAAGATTAGGATAATGGCTTAGAATCTTACAAGATTTGGCTATTAAGAGGACAAATGAGACAAGATGGAAGACAGACTAAAGATGATGAAGATAGTTTGCCAGCTAGCCATCTAAACCAGGGAATGTTAGTGCCTTCCAGAAGGAATGCTGGCACAGAAAAAGAAAAAAGAATAATAGCACTGACGATAACCCAGAGTGCCCAGGTAATGAGCTCAACAAGGGAACTTCAGTGCTATTCTGAAGAAATGTCAGGATGGGGAGGGGAAGGGGATAAATTGCTTTTAGACACATACAGTTTAAAATGATGGTGGTACAGCTAAGGACGTGTCCACTAGGAAGTTGAAAACATGAAGCTCTCAGGAGGTAAGTCACAGCAAGTAAAAGAGACTTTGGAAAATCTTCCATTGTCCACAAGGGGCAGGCAGCAGGTGGAGGGGGGTGGAGGTGGGCGGTGGAACACCTGAACCACATTGAGTCCGTGGGGACAGCACTCTTACACACTGATTTTATTCTGATTTTATTTCCTTCCCTGCTCAACTCGAAGCTTCAAGAGACCAGAGAGCCTATGAACAGGAATGCTTAGCATTGAATCTCCAAAACTAAGCTCAGAGTCAGGCACAGAGTAGGCTGTCCCAGAATACTACTCTTGTAATCCATCATGCATGAGATAATGAGAGACCACAGCAAGTTTGAGTTTAATATTAAGCATTTTATATTCATTATCTTTAAAATCCACTCAACAACTCTTCGAGCTGTATATCATTATGTTGTTATTATGCTCGCCTAAAAAACAGCAGCTTACATGGAAAGACATGCCCAAGATTTTGCAGTTATTAAGTAATGAACTTGCTGTGGTCAATCTGATTATCTCATGCACTTCAGAAGCTCTAATCATCCCCTTCAATGTCTTTGGTCCATGCAAACTAGGAAAATAAATTACTAGTAGGAAACATCTTTCCAAACAGAGTTTTGTCAGGGCAGTAGAATTGTAGAGTGGTAAGACCCCCTCAGATGGAGAAGAGATGGAGCTACTTGTGGGCAGGGCTATCAAAGGAGAAGGGGTAGGTACAGTCAAAAGCAATGCAAACGTCAAGAACTCTGGAGGACAGAAAGGTGTATGATTCCAGCTTGGGGAAACAGCACTATTTGCCTGAATGACCACACCAGGACCCTCTTTGGAGGGCCCTGAAGAAGAGGATATAGCCATGTCCCTGATGGAAGGAAGAGGAAAGGATCCCAAGTAGGAAGACTAATTTGGCTCAGACCACACCTGCGTGTGCAGCTCCTCCCAGTCAGGTTGGGACTCTCCTTATTCACACCTCACCAGCTCTGCTGGGTGCTTTCCTCTGTTTCATTTTTAGACTCCCAGCCTGCCATGTCCCAGTGCCCATGCCACTGTCATCATCCAACTGGAATGAATGCCATCCTCCAAGCATGCTTTTCAAGTAGAATCAATACTCATCTCTCTACAAATGGCAAGTGAGAGAGAGAAGGCAGCCATGGAAAGCCCAAAATTCAGAAAACTGAACCAACCACATTTGAATGAGGCTATGATCAGATAGGCTTTTCAAGATGTTTCTACCACCATCTTGACAGAGGGAATAACTCTAGCTGGTCTAAGGAAATCAGCACAATGTAAATCAAAATGACTGCACCTCTTCTACCTCCCAAAGAGTTCTATTGTCTATTTCCAAGCTAAAATAGAGGCTTTGGTAAATCTCCTTAGGCAACCTGAGTATGGCTATAGTAGAGCATTCACAATGGTCTGATCTTGCTCTTGAAAAAGAAACACAAACAAACAAAAAATCCTCAATTACTAGCTTTGCTTCTCCTCCCCCAAAAGAGTGATGGAATAATAATAAATCAGATACCTCCCCCTCTAACATCAAAATCTGTCCAATAGGGCGTGGAATGGACCTACCCTTGGATTGGCTGGTCTATAGCAGAGGTGACTGCCAAAAATAGGGATTTGAACCACAAACCCAAATAGGAAACCACAATTTGAGGAAACCATGCACATACCTCTGTCCTAGTCCTCTTGCCCCAGAAGGGGAAACAATCTGTGGACAGGGTCCAGGGCTACTTTTCCTTTTCTGAAGCAGTAGCGAATTTGGCCAGTCTTGTTTTGCAAAAAAGAAGGACTTTTCCTAACTCCAGAGGTAAAGACTAACAGGCCTGGGCAAGGTCTGCTGACACAGAGAAGCACATGATTATCACCCAGTTTTCCAAGCATAATTACCTCAGAATATGTTCTACAGATGCATTGGAAAGGTGCCTTATGGGTATCTCACCAGGCCTAAAGTCGACCCCTTGCTGGTCCCTAAGCTCCTCAAAAGCAGGGATTTTTATCTGTCTTATCCACTGCTGGATCTCAAACCCCTGAGATAGTACCTGGCACACAACATGCTCTCAAAAAATCAGTTGAATGAATAGATACCTCGAGTTTGGTTTCAATTTGAAATCAATGATTAATTTCACCAAAAGACACCTGGCATATCACTGATCCACATGAATGATAGAGCTTCTGGTGGTGAGAACAAATGTGAAGGATGGTCCACATCCTTTTAGTGACTTCCCTTACCACTAGCATTTCAGAAAAAGCACCAATTTGGCGTCAGACAGACCTGGACTCAAAGCCCAACTCCACCATTTTTTCTCTAGGCAGATTTGGGCAAGTCATTCCACTTCCTTGAGTTTTGGGTTTCTATCTGTAATAATGGAGACAGTAATACTTACTTTGTATGGCTTTTGTGAGAATGAAACAGAACCGGCATATCCAATGTCTAATACAGTACCAGGTCTGTAATGGACATTAAATGCTATATACCTTTGCTATGATCACCACCAGCAAGGACAAATAGCGAGTGACTTCCCAATGTTTGTTTTCTCCATCCCTCTCTAGACCCCGTTCTTCCTCTGCCCAAGTACATGCTCGCAAGAAGGAAGACCGTGTTGGGCATTCAGTATTCTAGAGGTCCAATCACCACAAACTTTTATCTATCTTAGCCAGTGCTGGGCTGTTAAATGGTAAATGGAGCTTTGATCTGTAGGTTTTGCCAATTTCCATGGTGTAAATATTCTCCCTGTGGCCAATTTCAAGCTGCCGATATGATATTACTAAACACAAAAGGAGTAAGAGACAAGTAATAACATATCATTACATGGTATTGTCACCATCCTATTACAATAGCTATAAATAATCTCAATACAATAGATGAAAGTAGTAAGGAAATTATAGTAATAGTAAAATGTCAAATAATTAAAAAGTGATGTCTTGAAAATTCCTTACCTTTGTTTGCAACATCATTCATTTGGCTAGAAGTTTATATAATGCCCAATAATAGCTGTGTTTCACAAATGGCTCACAAAATTTCTTCAAAATTTAACAAATGAGCCACTGTGAGCTGGCTCCAGCACACCGCTAATTCTAGCTACTTCTGCCTGAATATCAGTGTCATCAGAATGGAGTCAGGCATATGCAGTATGCTTGGACAGTAAAGGACTCCATTGACTTAGAACAGGACTTCTCCAGAGTTCAATAAAACTTTCAGGAAGATAAACTTTCCTTGGACCTCCTCTAAAAACAGCTCCAGGAGAAAGCAGCCCTGTTTTGGGGTCCCTCAATGAGGAGAGCACTTCAGTCCCCCATGTTCAGTCCAAGTCAAGACACAGGAATACCAGACATTTAACCTGTCAAGTTGGAGTGATGGAATGATGTTTGGAGAAAAGGGCACAGGCCTTCACCTGCTGTGCTGTGCTGCGCATGATGTGTGACTATGTAGCTTTAGGCAAGTGACTTCATCTCCTGTAGCCTCGTTTTCATCATCTGCAGAATGGGGACAGCACCCTCCTATACATGTGGTTGATGAGATCACGTATTCCAACTGGCTTTGTGAACTGCAAAGCATCAAAAGTGTAAGGCATCACTTCTATGTGGGGAATGATACAGAAACCTAATGTCAGAAAGAGATGGGTGGGGAAGGCAGGAGGAAGGAGATGGCCAGTTTCTAAGAGGACAATGGAAGAAACCAGGAAGAAGAGGTTTGGAGTAGGAGGAGGATAAGGGAAGTGGGCGAGAGGGGGCAGTGAGCAGCCCATTACGTTTGTAAGCATTGCTTCAATATTTGTCCAGCCCTCTAGTCACACTCACTATAGCCAGTTCTTCCTTATTTCTTAAGAGTTCCTGTGTGTATCCTAAGACAGGGCTTTTACAACATCTCTACCACCAAGAATAGATTCTTTCTCAGCCTGTATCCTGTGCCCTTCCTGCCCATACGGACTCCTCATCATGATGGAGCCATGTCCACTGCACCATTGGCCTTAGAATTCTCTGGCTGCTAGAGCTCTGTTTTGACAAAAAAAAAAAAATCCTTTTTGAACTCAATCATCTTTCTGTCTCTCTCTGGCATGGGGCTTGAAATACTGCTGAGCCTCAAATGCGAAAAAAATGAAAATCAATTTTAATCAAGGCAATGGCTTGCTTCTGTGATGCCTGCATTAATCAGGCATGTTTTGTGCCAAGATTCCTATGATGGTCTCTTTCAAAGACTACCTTAACTGGCCAAGGAGGGCTAGACATGAGACAGATGGGATGATTTTCAGTGCTGAGACTTTTCAGCAGTGGACAGGCTATTCAGGAAGTGGATGTCCTCTCATTCCTGGAGAAGACACTGGACAATCTTTTAGTGAGCATGTTGCAGAGATGTTGAAAGCACCCAAGACATTGGCTTCTCAAGGTTCCTCCATCCCTGAGACTGTCTTGCCACCATTCACATACATCCTTCCTCAGATCCTAGCCTTCAAATTTCACAGCAGAGTTTTTTCACCCTCTGGCAGGGCTGTTGTTAACACTCTCCCACACCCAGCCAATAAAATTATAGGGAGTCTACAAAATGGTATTCCTCAGGAAACCACTCCTTTCCCACGGTGTCCCCAAATCCCAGCCATAGTTATACATCTTAGTAATCTTTGAGACCATCATAGAAACTTGGGCTCAGAAATATTTAACTTTATGAGATGGGGAATCTGAGGCCCTGAGGATCACCTTTTAATTTTTTTTTTATATCTATCCCTCTATCCTATCTTGCTGGCCCTTGCCTTAATCATCTTTCAGCTGGGCAAGTGTTCTAAGCTTTCACTGGAGACCTTACTACCATCCTCTCCCACCTCTGATTCATCCCCTGCACAGCGCTGAAATGATTGTTCTGAAATGAAAATATGACCATGTTCTTCCTCGGCCTACAATTTCTTCCATGGCTTATCATTGTCCACAGATATGGCAGTCTCAGTGAGCCTGGTTTACTGGGTCTTTATGATCTGTGCCCTCCTTTCGTCCCTGCTTTCTTCTTCATATAGCCTATGCTAGACTGGTGTAAATCATAGTTCATTGACCAAAGACACCATCTATCTCATGCCTCCATGAGCTTTGTGCAAATTACTCTCTCCTTTGAGAACAGTGCCACCTGGCCTATCATCACTCCTACTCCACCTCGTAAAGACTGCTTCTCCTCTTAATGCCCATCTCAAACACCACCTCCCCTTGAATATCTCCCATCACTTGCAGATTCAGACTCCTCCCCCTTTTGCATTCCCATAGAATCTGGTACATCCTCCATCTCAGCAATCATCACTCTCATCCTTCATTCATCAGTTTTACCTGTCTGCTTCTCCCAGAGCTGTGCAGGCTGAGTTATATTACATCTCTATTCCCCAGGAGTATAAAACAATGCATAGATCTTTTAGAAATGAGATAATTTTAACTATAGGAAACAAACTGAGGGTTGCTGGAGGGGAGGTGGATGGGGGAATGGGGTAATGGAGTGATAGACATTAAGGAGTGCATGGGATGTGATGAGCGCTGGGTGTTATACACAACTGATAAATTATTGAACGCTACATCTGAGACTAATGATGTACTATATATTGGCTAATTGAATTTAAACTTAAAAATTAATTCATTAATTTTTAAAGAGAAATTCTAAAAAAAGGAAAGAAATGACTTATCCAAGGTCACCACACTAAAAGAGGTAAATGTGAAGTAGTTCCTAATAAACCCATTTCCTCTCTGCTTTCTCTAGATCCTGCAGACCTGATTGCATACTTTACCTTTCCTCATTTTCCTTTCCACCCTTTTATAACACACAGCTGACCTGAACAATCCTAATTTTCACCTTAAAGCTTCACTGATTGGGTCACCCAAAGAAGCAGCACTAACATCTGTTCTGCTCTCTCTGCCTCTCCATCTGGTTGTCAACTATGATTACAAACAAACATATCTAGAGATTTTCCCATAGAGAGATTTCAAAGAAAGGAAAAAGATGAAAGCCAATTTTTTTCCAAAATACTTTCATATTCATTATTGAATTCAACCCTCTTCACATCCACTCATCCCACTTCATTTTCCAGACAAGCCAGCAATTCAGAGAGGATGAGGAATTATCCAGATTTGCATAGTTGGTCATAAGTAAAACTCCAGATGGCTTCAGGGTCTCCTAGCACAAGGCCCTGAGAACAATTCATTCATTCAGTCAGTCATTCTTCATCCATCCATTCATTCATTTGCTGAGTTCCTACCATAAACAGGGCACTATTCTAGGTACTGAAGATACAGCAGTAAAAAGCAAAGTCTCTGTCCTCATGAAACTTACATTCTAGTCCCTAGTCTTGTTTTCAATAGATCCATCTGAATGACAGGAAAGACTTATTTTTCAAAGAACCCATGATCAAAAGAAAAGACAATGAATATAGAATCAGGAAACCAAAAGAGACTTTGACTCTAACTATTGTTCTAGGCCATACAACATATGCTGGTGCTTTATAAGTCTAGACTCTGCTTCCCAAGGAGAATTCCTCCAAGGAAGACATAACTAGATGGCCTCGAATACTTTGGGAAAAGGAAACAGAACCTGGCTATAAAACTCCACGTGGTAAAAATCAAGGTATGCAATGTAAAAATAACCAAGGCTCTTTATCCTCCCAAACCACCCAGCTTGATTTAGGAATACACTGATTTTCAGCCCAGAAGAACCCAAACATGAATAGATTACTGTGACAGTGCTTTTTCCTCTTGGTTGTTTTAGTTCCTTTTATTCTCTGGTTGATTCAGTTCCTGCCAACCACTGAGGGGCAAAAAAAAAAAAAAAAAAAGAAAGAAAGAAAAGAAAAGCACGGCTAGATTCAGTTGTGACTAACAACACAAAGTCAGTCTTTGTCAACCAAAAGCTATGGTATTCCTACATTATAGAAAATATTATAATAGATAGTATAAAATATCTGCTCTTGAGTTCCTGTGTCAAAATGGGCAGTCCTCCCCCTTTCCTGGGCCTCAGTTTCTCCTAGTGAGACTAGTTGGACATCAGTTCAAGTGGGCTCTATAGACTGATAAGTTAAATATTCCTGGACCCCATGTTCACTTATTCAGTAGGCACTTGTTGTATATCGGTTATCACCTGGCACTGTGCCAAGTGATCAGAAACTAAGGCAGACCTAATTCTTACCTACAAAGGCTGATTCTTAGGCATTTCTCTCTGAAGCATGCATTTCTCCCTTATGCATTTCTCATGGTTGTTCATTCTGTTCCTTAATGCAACAATTTATTAATCACTCAGTACAAAGCATGGCCTTAATGGACTAGGAATTCGGAATTGAGTCTGTTATGAGGCCTTTTTCCAAGATGCTCAGAGTAGTAGGAGAACGTATGTACACAGTTCATCACAACCAGGGTAGAAAGAGATAAGTGGATCAAAGAGACACAGCAAAAATGCCGTGAGAGATCATATCAAAGGAGAGCAACTTATGTGTCCACTGTGATTTAGCAAACATCTACTTAACTCAAACTCAGCAGTGCTAAGTGCTTTTATAGACATGGCCTCTTTGGATCTTCACAATAACCACATTGCTGCCCCCGGATTACCAATGAGAAAACTGAGGCTCAGAGAGCTTCTCTGTAACTTGGCCAAGACCAGAGAGCTACTAAGTTCTCGGAATCATAGCCAGGTCTGTCTGCCAACATCACCCCTGCTTTTATGACTCTGAAGTTTCCTCTTTTACCACCAAACATTTAGCAGGGCCTACCATGGGAGCACTATGTTGACCTCTTGAGATAAAGAATGAAGAGGAAATTGGCTTCCAGTCTCAACAGTCTGGTCTGAAAACAAAGTGACTATGACCTGGCCAAATTTTTCACACTTGCAGGCATGGCTTTGGAAAGAAGAAATTCCAATCAGATGAAGACAGGGTTGTGCTAAGCAGAGGACTGGCAACATGAAAGATTAAAGGATTCGGAGGGTCTAGGAAACTGTAATTCATAAGGGGGACTGAAGGATGAGGGGTTGGCTGGGTTCTTTGGAAGCAGGCCCTGCACAGCTTCAATTAGATCTCAATGCAATTTGGCTGAAGACTAATAGGAAGTCCCTGAGGCCATATTGGGCAGCAAGGAAGAGAGATGAATATGAATCTGAATTAGAAATTCACTAGGGATAAGCAAGAATTGACTTCAGTATCCTCAAGGCTGACTCGAACTCAGATGGTCCTCAAGGCACCAACAACTAGGAGAGGAAAAGATCTACTAATTAAGATGAAAAATTGGTTTATTCTAGTCTCGAAAGGTAAAAAGCATGCCACAAGGAAGACTTGAGGCACCTGAGTTTCCAAAGCTTTTTTGTGGTTTGGAGTAACAGAGGGGTGAGTATAGCCAAGGGGGCAAGAGCTCTACTATGAAGTGAATGCAAATCTTGACTCGGTCTTTCCTCACTGTTTGAGCTCCACCGTGTCCTTCATCTCTCTGTGCCTCGATTTCTTCAGTGGAAGTAGGGGGGGAATAGTACTGACCTCCTTCATATAGTTTTTGCAAAAGTAAGTGAAATTACTTATGTAATCTGACTTAGCAGCTTCCCCACACCCCATTAGCACTTAATAAATGGTGGCTGACCTTCAACTAACATGAGCAACTTGTGTAAAGGGGAAACTGAGCAAGTATTAGACACTCAGCGAGTACCAGGGGCTGAGCAGGCATTATTTTATTTAATCCTCACAATGCTTCTTCCAAGGAAGAACTTATTAATACTTATTAATAAGAACTAAATTAATACTTATTAATTTAGCATCCTAAGAAACTGAAGTTGAAGTCACGTTATGCCTAATCTTTTTCATTTTTCCCAATGTCACTTTAGTCATTCATAATCTGCAGCCCAATTGCTTTGGGTTCAACTCCTAGCTCTACTATCCTTTAATATTTGTTACTTAATTTTCTGTGCCTTCAGCTGAAACTCAGTTTTCCCATATAAACTGTAAACTCTTCTTCCCCAGGTTGTGTTAAGAATTAATGAAATGATATATGTAACATGATACCCCTCCCCAGTGACCATTTAGAAATGATGTTTCCCTCATGGTGAATGTGCACAGCTATGAAGTAGTGGAGTTGGAGTTTGAACCTATGTCCAAAGCTCAGGTTCTTTCCTCTAAATCACATGATGGGGAAGCAAACCCAGTGTGTAACTGTACAAAATGGTTGGCTACATGACCTCCAAAGATGGGGAATTTCCCAAAAGGATCTAGCTGCTCCAAAAGTCTTTCTAAACCTACCTCAGTGCTTTAAATTCCTACTATTAGTTTCATTTCTTTGGGGCAAAGCTCAATTAAAAGCCAAATGTTTCCCTTGGTAAGCATATTAGTTCTTGCTAATGTGTCCCAGACTTTTTGCATTAGACAGTTATTACCAAGCTCAAAGCAGGAAGTAAAAACCCAAAGATATACATTTCAACAAAATTAATAGAAACATCAGGAAAAGCCTATGATAAAGACTTCTGTCAAGGGTTGAGCAGACATGGGGCTAGGCTCCCAGAGTGAGGCAGCACAGAGCAGGAGAGAGAATACTACCTAGATTCCTAATCAAGAAACATGGGTCATAACTGAAACTGATAAGTAAGTTCTAGGGATTTACTAGACAGCATAGTGCCTATAGCTAACAATAGTGCGCTGTATATCTTAAATTTTCCAAGAGGGTAAATCTTAAGTTAAATGTTCTTAACATTATTATTATTACTATGATTATTATAATTATAATAATAAACTGGATGGAAGAAAACTTTGGTAAGTGACAGACATTTATAAGACATTGATGGTGCTGATTTCCAGCCCCAAAATCATTGAGCTGTATACATGAAATAAGTACAGTTTTTCGTATGTCAACCATACCTCAATAAATGAGTTTTTCTTTCCCCTTCTTCCTTTTTTTTTATTTATGTTTTTTATTGAAGTTCAATTTGCCAACAAAAAGTATAACACCCAGGGCCCCCTCAGTGCCCATCACCCAGTGACCCCATTCCCCTGTCTGCCTCCCCTTCCACTACTCCTTGTTAGTTTCCCGGAGTTAGGAGTCTCTCATGTTTTGTCACCCTCTCTAATTTTTCCCACTCATTTTTAAAAAGATTTTATTTTACTTATTTGAGAGGGGGGCAGTAAGCAGAGGGAAGGGCAGAGGGAGAGGAAGAAGATAAGCAGACTCCCCACTGAGCATGGGGACTGATGTGGGACTCAATCCGATGACCCTGAGATCATGATCTGAGCTGAAACCAAGGGTTGGATGCTTAACCAACTGAGCCACCCAGGCACTCCCAGTTTTTAAAAAGAAAGAAAGAAACTTGGGTCAATAACAGCTCTTATTCTAACTCCCTGGACCACCTTAGCTAAGTCTGTTCCTTCTTCCAGGCCTCAGTTTCCTCCTCTGTAACAAAAGTCTCAGATCAAATATTTCTAAGCACTTTCCAGCTCTGACAGTCTAAGTTACCAGACAGCAGCCGAGAGGTGACTGAATGAGGTAGGTCTTCCCTGGGGCATCTTGAGACACTCTAAGGAGAGAGTTGGGTTAGCCTGTAGAGACAGGGCTTCCTGAGCAAGCAGGGACCTGAATCTCATTGCCTGACTATAAATAGCTGGCCATCAAGCCTAACCCAAGATCTGAGCCCATCCTATTCACTGGACCACTCCATGATCCTCTAACGGCTAAGCTAAAAGTGACATGTGGGTCATAAGCTCCTGGTTCTTTCACTCTCTCCACCTGACATTAATATCACAAACAACAGCTTGGGCTCCTTGTCAGGTGCAAAGATGACCTCTTTTCAAACTTAATGTCAAAGATAAAGTTACGTTGAGCCACATTTCTACCAAATTAGATAAACTTCCTGTTGAATTCCTGGAGATACAAGATAAAAGGAGGGGCCCCAGAGCCAGTGTCAGGACTGACCATGGACTATTCATATGTCTGTTTCTTTAAGACACTGCCTTGATTTCTTAACACTTTTTTCACACCTATTCTTTGATTTAGGCAAAATAGTGTATCATTCATTGATGGTACAAATATCTAGTATAACAAGGCCCATGCTGGGCACTGGGAGGTTGCAGAAAAAGGCACACTTGTGCCCTAAAAAAGTTGCAGTCTGACTGGTGGGGGGGTAGGGCAGACCTGTCCATGGATGCTCATAGCACATCAGAGTAATTTTCTTAGTGAGGAAGCCCCAAAAGGTACTTGACCAGGGTTAGGAAGGAGAGAATCCTCCTAGAGAGGGAGTGAACCCTAAGCTGAGGCTTGCTGGAGTTACTTAGGCCAAAGCAAAATGACAGTGTTCTGGACTAGGTGAAAACATATTCAGATGACTAAGAGAAGGAAGAGCGTGGTGAGTGCCTTCCAGAAATTCTAAGTGGTTCAGTATGGTCGAAACTGAGAAAAAGAAGGGAAGAGAGGCCCAAGGTGAGGTTGAAGAGAAGCTGGAGCCCTGATGAGAAACATTCAAGTCCCAGTTAAGGAACAAGAGTTTTCTCCGGGGAAGGAGGAGGTAGAGACCTGGTAGGATGCACAGCTGAGAAGGATCATTCTAGCCACAGTCTGGATGGATTGTGAAGGTCAAGAATGGAAGCAGAGAGCATCTTCTAGCACCCAGGGGAGAAGTATGGTGACCTGGCCCAGAGACATAAACAAATGCCGGGCTGGTTCCTGGTTACTTCTTGGCTATGGGAAGTGAGGAGGTGGAAGTCAAGAATGACTCTCAGAGACCTAACTTGGGTGATTGGGGTCACTGAGAAAGGGGACACAATGTGGAGCAGATTAGGGACAGCATGATTGTTTCAGTTCTGGTTGTACTGAGTATGGATTTTCCCACAAACCACTCTCTCTGCTGGTCTGGAGCTTAAAAGAAAGCCCCAGACAGATACCCAGGACAGTGTGGGATAAGGATGAGGTGATACTCTATGGAATGAGGTTTTCATCCACCCTGGGAGCACTATGCCACACCCAGGGCTACGGGGAAAGAACGAAAGAAATGTCAACAGTGCTCCTCAATATTGTCCAGTGCATTGTTTAGCATTGTTTAGCTAGAGAAGGACCTGGTGTACCGGGTGTCTCTGCCTCATTTGGGCTTCCCACAACTTACAAGGTTGGTATTACCCTCAATTTAACAGTGCAGAAATGATGCTCAGGAGGACACGGTGCCACTTCATATTGTGGAATTGACATTCCAAACAGGTCTGCTGTTTCCAAGCCCTGTGTTCTTATTAAATAAACCACATAATTTGCTCTTAAAATACCACTGTGTATTTATAAATACACCTTTAAAATGGTGAGGCATTATAGGCTCTGATGTTGGGAAGACATGGGTTCAAATCCCAGCTTCATCATTTGCTAGTAGCTCAACACCCTCATCTGCAAAGCAGAAGACATTCATATCCATTTCACAAGGATATTGTGAAGATTCAGTAAGATTCTGATACAGAAATCTCTTAACATTGTGACTGGCATTTAAAAAAGTACTTGATAAATGCAATCAGCATTATTATGTTTAAGTCCTCTTAAGGCAATGCTTCTCACTCAGGGGGATTTTGCTCCCCCACCCCCAGGACATCTGGCAATGTCTGGAAACATTTTGGGTTGTCACAACTTGGGGAAGAGGTGCTCCTGGGATCTAGTGGGTAGAGGCCAGGGCTGTTGCTGAACATTCTACAATGCACAGGGCAACAAAGAACTATCTGCCTATAATGTCAATAATGCTAAGGTTGAGAAATCCTGCTTTAATTTACCTAAACTGGGGTGGGATAAAATACATTTGATTATGAACAATCTAATCTAACTTACACATTTCAAAGAAGGAAAAATGGAAACCAGAAGGGGAAAGGGACTCCTGTCCTGAAGAGGGATTAGATGCAGAGGCAGAGGGCCCTGGAGATTGAAAGCTGGCTGTCTAGAAGCTTCACCATGAGAATGTTTCCATACCTTTCCTGCCATCCTATTTTGGGGCAGTGTCTCAGGCAATTCCTTTCTAGCCTCTTCAAAAGGAGAAAAGATGGTCCAGTGGTGCCTTGGCTGAAGGTGTCCTGGATCAGTCACCCTGGTGGCCACATCTCAATCCAGCAGTGCCTGGCCCAATTAAAGGGAGAGATCAGGAATATTGCACGATGTGGCCAGAACTTTGTGAATCTTATGTCATTGATTCTGCACAACACGTGATCCTATTGTAATCATCCCACTGGGGCTGGTGAGGACACTGAGACCCAAGGAGGCAACATGATTCACCCACAGTTACACAACTGAGGGATGCTGTGGGAACTGGCAGCTGGGCAGTGGGACCCCTAGGTACACACTGACCCATCTCTCAAGCCTGTCACTAGTGAGACCCTGGCCTGGGCCTCCTAACCCATCATCTCCTCCACATTTATGGGAAGTTGAGCTACTTCTTCCAAATACGTGATTTGAGTGTCACTACAATCGCACTCAGCCAGAATCGCCAGAAAGCACATTTCACTGGAAGAGCCCACTCTTTTGATACACAGACAAGAACCATGTATCTTGGTGGGTTCTCAGTCCACTTTGTTTTTCCAGAGATCTGAGAGGGGGCGAAAAGATCCTGAGATCACAAAGCAAGGTTGTGGCTGGTCTCCTGACTCCTATCTGTTTCATATTTGGAAACAGAAAAGCAAAATGAAAAATACCAACTCTGAAAGTTGCCTTCTCTGGAGTGGGCAGAGGCCCAACCCCTGGGCAGTTTCCTTCTGAGACAAAGATATTTGCATGAAGTGATTCCCCAAAAGATCTTGGAGAGTAGGTTTTCTTGCCTCCTTCCTCTGTCAGCTAGAGCAAATGAGACTCTGGATTGTTAAAATAGCAACTTAAAAGGGGTAAGTAAAACTGTAGAATGAAAAAGAAAAGCTATTTGCAGATTCCAGGGCCAAACATCAGTTTCAATTCTGCAAATTTTCAAGCTGGGACCTAAAGATCCACTTTCCATTTTAAAGAAGTAAAGGGATACTTACTGGTTCTCCAATGTCCCTTTCACTGGGGACAGCTACCTCTCAACAAGAATGATATTGATTCATTCAATTATTCCACAGTTCCCTTTAATCCCAAAGATATTGTGAGGCAATAAACAGAAGTACAACAATACGGGAGCAAGGAAGCAACTCACGGGCAAATGAGAGTCAGATAGGAAGATGAGCCAGCAATGAACAGTTCTTTTTTAATATTTTATTTAAATTCAATTTGCCAACATATAGTACAACACCCAGTGCCATCCCATCAAGTGCCCTCCTCAGTGCCCATCACCCAGTTACCCCATTCCCCTCCCCTTCTGCAGCCCTTTGTTTCCCAGAGTTAGGAGTCTCTCATGGTTTGTCTTCCTCTCTCATTTTTCCCTACTCACTTTTCTTCCTTTTCCTTATAATCCCTTTCACTATTTCTTATGTTCTACATATGAGTGAAATTATATTATAATTGTCTTTCTCTGATTGACTTATTTCACTCAGCATAATACCCTCCAGGGTCCACCACCCACCTCAAAGCAAATGGTAGGTATTCATCCTTTCTGACGGCTGAGTAATATTCCGTTGTATATACACCACATCTTCTTTATCCATTCGTCTGTCGAAGAACATCGTGGCTCCTTCCACAGTTTGGCTATTGTGGACAAGTAATGAATAGTTCTTATAATGAGCTTCCTAGTAGCCAAGCCAATGACAAAAATCAGTCCATTACCAGGATCATAATGCCCATAAGAGAAAAATAAGATTAGTTGTTCAGGAGAAAAACAGATCTTTCCTGACATGACAAAAAAATAACATTTGTTGCTTAAGATGCTGAGATTTGGGGAGATTGTCTGTTGCAACAACTAGCATGAATTACTGACAAATCCCCCATCCCTCCATCACCACCGCCAGTCACCCCCTTCCCTTTGCAGGCACTCAGCTAAATGTTGAATGAGGGAATTAGCACCAACTCCTTGTCGGGCTCTCTGATTTCTAGGCAATGACTTGTAATCTTACTATTCGGTCAGGATGTTACACCTTTTATTCCTTTGACCAGAGTTTCTTGACCTTGGTCATACTGACATTTGAGCCTGGACAATTTTTTGTCATAGGGGGCTGTCCTGTTCATTGTAGGATGACTAGCAGCATCCCTGGCACCCATGAGATGCCATTGGCACCGCCACCCCCGGTTGTGACAACCAAAACTGCCTCCAGCTATTGCCAAGTGTTCCCTAGTTGAGAATCACTACCCTAGACCTATGATCTAAAAGGATGAGTTACATATCCCTCTCTCCCAGCAACCCCTACCCTCCAACACATACACCACACATCCAACATACGGTGGAGGAAAAGAGGGACAGGCCAGCCACAATCCACACACCTGCTTAGAAAGAATGAGGAATACACAAAGCCTGCTGGGTAGACTTCAGGAAGGCTCCTGCACTGGGTGAGGGACTGTGAATCTCCTCTCAGGGCAGCTCATGCTTGTCCCTTGTCCTCATGACCCCTGAGGCACCCTTTGGGAGCCATGACCTTCCTTGGACACATATGAAGTGGGTATTCGATATTATGACGTGGGTATTTGATTTAACCCCCACACCTGGGGCATAGTTTCCTTAATCTACTTTTCATTCATGGGAGGTTGGCATCCCAGAGGTAGTTTCGGGCCACAAAGATTTCCTGGACTAGACTCATGGTGTCTCTCTGCATTATGTTTCACTCAATAACATAAAAGGTTTCTAATCTATTGGCAGTGACTATGGCTAAAGTTCTTTTTAGCATGTACTTCTGAGATCTGTCTTTTAACTTGATTTTCCACTTCCTTGCTTCTCTGTCTCTTAAGCTAATGGGAGCTACCAGGAGGCTATATAAAAAAAATCAATGAAGAGGCTGCTCTTTTCATCTGATCTGTGCCCCGAGTCATTTTTCCAACTGAGAGGTTCTACGAGGCTTTTGCCACTTAAATCCTTTGTGAATTCCATCCCTTATTGTGTGGTATCTAATGCAGCATCTAAATATGCTATTTTAAATTCAAGGCCTCACATTTATGGACTCTCTCTATTCTTAACTCCTGTTTACAATCCACCTAATAATTTCCTGAGCTCATCTCACACCTGTAATACTTTGCCAAATGCAGTCATGCTACCTACCATTCTCCTATTTTCCTGCCTCTTCCCAGTGGGGTGATGAGTTCCACGAGGATAGGGTCTACCTTTCAAGCCATCCCAGGCAGCAACTGTGCAAATGCCTTTGCCACTTCCCACCCTGGCCTCCATGTTTTCAGTGCTAAGTTCAGCTTCCCATTACCTGTCCCCTGATCACTCAGCTAACATCATATATTTAATGTTTTTGTTTTGGAGCACTCTACTTTTGTCCCAATCTCTGCATCAAAATAGTGAACAGTAACTGTCCAAACAGACAAATCCTAAAATTTCAGTAGATCAACACCATAAACGTTTATTTCTCATGTATTCATCAGTAAAACTCTGGTGGAAAGGTCAAATTGTTTCCTCTCCCTCTTTATCTTTTGCGGCCTTATCAAACTTGGTGAACATATGTTCTATGTGATGTAGCTATAAGATAAGGAAAACCATTCATGGGTATAATCACCTGCTGCCCCCAGGAGCATCACCCCCCCCTCAAGTTTCTTGTCCAGTGGTGGCCCTCAAACACCCAAAGGAGTATCAATAAACTTGGGAGCCTCCACTCCCTCGCTTAGTGAGAGAGCTGGAGACTGTAGTGTGAGAAAAGCCAGTTCTGGTGTCATTGTTCACAAATATATGCTGCCCCTTCTTGAGCGCAGTTCCCATCCCCACCTCTTGGACATAAGACTGGCCAATGCAACATGATTGAAGGTGACATGTATCACTTTTAGTAGAAGCTTTCGGGACCAACATGTGGAGACACACATTCCCTTTCTTCAACCATCGTGAGCGGCCGTGTTTCAGCCGTGCTTACTCAGGTTGGGTCCTGGGGTGAATGGGAATCGAAGCAATGGCCCCAGCCTGCAATGAACATAAAGAGTAAATAACTTACAGAGAGTCTCTCTCTTTGGCCAAAAATCTACTCAGGCTTCTGTAAACCCTCTTCTTAACTAGGCTCTGACTTTTGAGCTTTAGTGTTCATCTCTGCACTACCCCATCTTAGCAAGAAACCTGCCAAGTCGGCTTAGCCAGAATCCTCCATCCTCCTTATCTGATCACTCTTGATATCCAATCAGGCTCTTTATTCCCTACCACCGCCCAGGCCGCATCTGCTCACCCTGGCCTGCCTTCAGTAAGAATCCTGTTGAGTCAGTCTAGCCAAAAGTCCCCCTTATTTCTAATATTTCTCCTTAGTAATTTTCCGTCCACTGATCTTCACCCCACTCCTTAGCTATAGATTTTTCACTTGCCCATACTGTCCTTGGAGCTAAGTGCAAAGTCTGCAAGACCCCATTGAAGAGATCCCTACACCCACTGTGATATCCCTCTTTTATTTATTTTTTTTTAAATTTTTATTTATTTATGATAGTCACAGGGAGAGAGAGAGAGGCAGAGACACAGGCGGAGGAAGAAGCAGGCTCCATGCACTGGGAGCCCGACGTGGGATTCGATCCCGGGTCTCCAGGATCGCGCCCTGGGCCAAAGGCAGGCGCCAAACCGCTGCGCCACCCAGGGATCCCCTGATATCCCCCTTTTAATAAAGTCTGCCTTACTGGTCTTTAGCAAGTGTCCTGAAAAATGAACTCTTTAACAGTTAGGCTGTTAAAATTATGTTAAAAAATAATAAATAAAAAATAATAACACAATAATAAATAAAAAATAAATAAATAAAAATAATAACACAATAATAAATAAAAAATAATAACACAAAAATAATAACACTTTGTTCCTGAGAGCCCCTAAAATCCTGGGATAATCTATTACTATGGCAGAACTTAGCCCATGCTGCCACTAAAACCAGTGGAGGAACTACAGATGATCCTGACAAAGAGAGAACACAGTGGGAAGGAACACAGTCGTTGTCATCAACCACCTGAAGAGCTAAGTGAAAAAGCAGTACTAGCTTTGTTCATGTATTGCTTCCAAACTGGAAGCCACAGGAAGGTAGCCCAGCCCAAGGAAGAATGTTCTGAGGGTCAGTATTGAGCAGTTGATCATTGGATGTGACCGCAGAGGTGCAAGCAGGTGTCTGAGAGGGAAGAATGAAATGAGGGCTGATTACAGGGAAAGTCTATGCTGTAGGTGACCTTTTACTCTGGAGTTTCCACCTGCCAGTCAGGAAAACACAGAAACTTAAGACTGGCCAGTACCTCAGCCAAGCCAAAGAACACATCCTCCTGTGGAGGTCCAAAGTGCCCAGATGCAGTCCTTCCTTCTCAGGGGACTCATTTCTCCATTAGACTCAGCCATCCATTGAGTGTTTGTGTCACTGTCCCTCTTCCTCTCTTTGTCCTAATCTCTCTATCTCTCTCTTTATCTCACTGTCCTGGTTTCCATGAGCCCCTGGATCTTCAGGGTGTTATTCTCTGTATCTCTTTGTGTTTTTCCTTTATCTTTGTGTATTTCTGTCTCCAGCTCTGTCTCTCTGTGTCTATCCATTTCATTTCCTCTTTCTCCGCCTCCCCTATTTTCCTCTCCTGCATGCATTGCCTCCATCAATGTATCACTCAGATGTTTTACATGAAAAATGGTCCCCATGAAACCAGTCCTCATCATAGTTGGCACTAAAACCATCTACTTGGCTCAGTCGCATCTTTAGTCTCTGATTATTTATTACCACTTCCTTTTCATCTCTAGAGTGGAGCACCTCCCCTAACCAGGCATTACTCATCTCAAGTTCTCCAGCTGAAACTTATGTGCAATTTCTCTCATATAAAATCCAAAATATGATTTTTAAATCTGGCCCTGGTTCCAGGACAATGCCTTGCCCCCCTTCCCTGCCTGAGACCTCTGTCCAGTTCCAGAAACATTCCCCAGAAAGGCCATGACAAGGGTGTGGTCACTGTGAACTTTATTGGGTACAAAGGGTGGAGGTTTAAAGACTCCAAATAGAATGTCTCTGGCTAGGAACACCCACCCAGGCCTAGGAAGCTGCCCAGCCCTAGGCCTTGCCCTCATTTCTGCTCCTCCCCCACAAAGTCTCCTGGATGCCTTTGATGGCTCCTGCTCACACCCTGGCTCTTGCCCTGACCTCCACTGACCACACACTCTATGTGTGGCATTGTGACAGGACAGCAGAGAAAACAGAGCACAGGCCCAGGAATGTAGGGGTCTGGATTCAACTTCAGCTCTAGTTTATCCACTCACTTTTTGGGTAGTCCTAAGCACCTTGGTTCACTCCCCTGTTGTTTGTTTCCTACTTTTAGAAATTGGAGTTATAATGCCTGCCTGTCACGGTTATATAAGAATCAAGTAAGACCATGTACAGAAAGCTCCTGATGCAGAGCTGGAATAAAGATGGTAACCACATAACATTTATTCCAATTCTATCTCTTCACATAAACCCCAGGTCCTTCCTCATCTTCCAGGTTGATTTGTAGCTAGTAGGCACAAGGATAGCAATATTGACTACTTGCCACCAGTCTACTCCAGTGTGCCAGTAGGCATGCAGTCAGTTGCTATTAACTTAGACTATCCCCACCTCACCACCACTACCCCACTTCCCACTCTCCATCCTCCATTTTCCATCCATGAAACCCATTCAAACCCCAAATATACACGCCCCCTCCTCTCTGAGCTTCCCTGGACCCTCTTAACTGTGATAATCTGTCTCCCCTTTGAGTCCCACTCACTGGGCACCAACAACAAGGGGTGATAGTGCACAGTGTTCTCCCATTTATTTAGCATCCACTCTATGCCCTGAATTTGGGAGACGTGGCAACAAAAAAAACACAGCCTTCTGGGGTTTACAGGCTAGTGGGTAGGAGAGCTGTATAAATAAATCATGACAATGCAATGTGATAAGACTTCAGTAATTGAGGTGTGGGCTGAACACATGGAGAAGAGGGAGTGCTACCTTTGCCTGGGGCTGTGACTATCAACGCAACTTCATGCTTAGCCCTCTGCTCCTTTAGCTTAAGAACCACTCGACTCAGTTGAGCACTAAGAGCCAATACTGTCTATGTTCAAAATAAGGCTTGTCCTATACAACCATGGACAAAATAATAGGGGTCTTCTATCTCACATCTGGGTCAAATATGTATCTCCAGTTTCTGGTTCAGTTGAGGCCACAGAGAAAGTACCTGAGGAACGAGGGAATGTCCACACTCACAGCCAAGCCTCACAACCTAGCAGCATTCTTGACTGAAACTGAGTAATAATGTGAAGGCTAGAGAAGGGAGAAAGAGTGCAAGATATGGTCTGGTTGTTTGGCCTGGCCAAGACTTCTCAGGCTCCCTTCCTCCCTTTTGCGTGCTCCTATAGAAACCTATAGGCACTCTGTCGCTGCCTGGTACACTCCCTCGCTTCGTTCCTAGACCTTTGCCAATCCTCCGTCCAGCTGAGCACTATTCTCCTAGCTGCAGTACGTCATCTATCCAGAGACAGGTCTTGCTGTAAACAAATAATCAAAAGTACACAATTTATATTCAGGCTCTTTTAAGGGAGTACTTATGAGCCTAATAATGGAGCCTCGTTCAAGACGTTTATCTTGCAATACTGGCTGCCTGGACCAAAATCAAGAACTAAAAAAAACAAATAAATAAAACTGTCCTCTGTGAGACAGACAAAACAGACACCCTGGAATCTATGTACTAATAGTCATGCATATGATTTGTCAGATAGTCTTATCAGGACCACACTGAGTGTTATTTTTGTCTAGTTTTAGATCTCAGAAGGATAGAATTGGAACTGTCATAATCCCTGGATCATGGTGCTACTGTCATCATGGCCCATGCTTGGACTGTTAATTAGTTATTTAGCCAGTTAATTAGTTATGACATTTATAAATACCTATGAACCTAGACATAAAATAAAGCAAGTTAATTAGTTATGACATTATAAATACGAACCTATGACATAAAATGAAAGCCAGGATATTGAGGGATATCAGATGATACCCCCTTGAAGCCCCTTGCAACCACCCCTAAACTGCCCCAGCTCAGGGTATCCATCCTCCTGAGCCCTGTGTTTAGCCGTGTTTACTCTCCTTTTTAATTTGTTGTATTTATATGTATTTGTGTGTGTGCATGATTTTTAATTTTATATAAACTTTGCTCGTATAAATCTTTGGGAACTTACTTTTCTACTTTATATTGTTTTGCTAAGAATCATCCCCATTGAGGCATGTTACATTTTTCCTTCACATGGATGACTGTACAGCACTGCACACACTGTATTCACCACCCTTCCTGGTGAAAAGCACCAGGTGTGCATCTAGCTTTTTGCTACCATGGCAACTGCTGTAATGAAGGTCCTTGTAGTCACCTCTTGCTGAATGTGTGTAAGAGACCCTCTTAGGCGTGTGCTTAGGAGTGGACAAGCTGGCTTTAACCTGTGTGAGAATCTTGGTGAATCTAAAGGGCAGCTAGATCCAAGCAAAGCAGAAAGGAAGAGAGCAGATAGGAAAAAAAGGAAAAGAAGAGAAGATTCTAAAAGTCTAATCTGGGGGCATACTCAGCATATGAGCAACACTATCCTTTGTGATTCATTCAACAGCTGCAAAGGACCCAGGCTCAGACTATATGATGTTCATGGTGGAAACCAGAATTATCCAGACAAGGTTAAATCTGCTGTCATACCCCACTTAATAATGTAAATGATGTTGTTGTTTTGGGAAAATACCCAATCCTGGCAGAGATGGGGTGATGGGTGGTCCCACCTCTACATAGGTAAGGCATCAAACATGCTCATAGCCTCTGTCCTAGAGATGCCCTTCCTGGGCTCCATGCAAGACCCAAAACACAACAACAAAAGAACTACGTTTTATCTATAAATTAGTAAGAAACAATACAAAAGCACTTTAAGTGGAAGTTGTTGAAATGAACTATAGTACCTCCAATTGAGAGAAGGTCTACATAGCCCTGAAAAACTTTATTCCTGGAATGCTGCTAATTCAGTGAGATCCACAGAAATCAAAATGGGATATGCAAGGCAATCCTCTTTTAAAAAACAAGAAAGCAAAGCATAGAAAATTAAATTGCAGAGACATACTCTTAAAGGTCAATACCAATTTCTAGATGGTATGTGTAGACCAGAGCTCAGAAAACTACTGCCCACAGGTTAAGTCTAGCCAGCCCTGGTTTTGTATGGTCTGCACACTAAGAGTGGTTTCCAGATTGTATAAACACCTATATGATATTGTCCTTTTTGCTCATTGGCTCACAAATTCTAAAATACTTACCATCTGACCCTTTGGCAGAAAAAGTCTGCCAATCCCCAGTTTAGGGACTATGATAATTCTATGATAATTGTTTTCCTCCCACCACCCCCACCTTTTTTTTTTTGGTTCCTAGAGTCAAAATATGTTACTTTTATAATCAAAATTTTTTTTAAAAAACTGCTTTAAAGTTGTAAATTATGTTTTAGAAAGGTTTCCATTCAAAATGTTTGAATTTTTAGGTTGCCCCTTAGAAGGCTTGTATCAGCCATTGAAAAAGTCTTCCATCAAATAGCTCATCTGCCAAGAGAACCAGAAAGGGGAGGCCCTGCCACCATTTACATCATTCCAGGAAGGTGGAACTGTGCCCTAGATTAGCACTCTTGCAGGAAGCATGTGGATATTGCATAAGTCAAAACGACGCTTGGATGTCCAGAAGTCATTACTGAAAAAAAAAATAACCATTTTTCCCAATTTGGGAAGCAACAGGGAAAACGTCTGTCTCCCCATCCAGCTGCTCATGCTAATTATTCATTGCACATCCTGGGAAAATTGCCATGGTGCAGTCTGGAAAGAGGGTTACTCAACAAACAAGGCTATGTAGAGATAGGTAGGAGGAACAACTAGTGAATAGAGAAGCATAGAGACCCTGAAAACCTTAATGCCAGATGTATCCTCAGCAATCACAAAGTTCAGCTCCCTTGTCCCGTTTTAGAGATGGAGAGAATGCGGTCTAAATATAGAAATGATTTAGAGTCATTTCTGTCTCAGGGAGATCAAGACCTGTAAAAGACATCAACTCTAACAATCTCTCCAGTCGTTGAATATCCCACGTGTACTCATGGGACAGACAGCTCCCACCTTTGGAAAAAGCATGATAAATCATTGAACAGCATTGGCATAATCTTAAAATTGAGCTGAATTGTGCTTCTCAGCACCTTTCACTCATGAGCCTATTTCGACCCTCTGGATGCCATGCAATCCAAAATCCAAAAAGCCCTAAAAGTGTGAAAGCTGTTATAATACACTGGTCAGCTAAGTTGAAAGGGTGCACACGTGTTTGTGCATATGGTCCTTACCTGTCCCACTTAGCATGAGTGTACTAGGCTGCAGAAATATTTCTGTGTTTGATGATAGGACACTGTTTCAAACCCCACGAAGAGTATTATGTGATATAAGGCATGTGGAGGGGATTGTTAGGGTGAACCATATGAAATTATTATTATTGTAGGTCAAAAATAGTCAGATGATATCATGTAGCTCAACTTAATACCAAAACCTGGCACCAAAGATTTTGAATTAAGAAATTAAGGACGTATAGTCAAGAGAAGCATCCACTTTAGAGCACTATATGATAGGTGCTGTGCCAAGCAAGATTCTCACTTTTTTTTATCTTGCACCCAAGCCTCTGCCTGGGACCCCCAGACTCATCATCCACTGCCTCCTTGTAATGTCACCTCTACTTGGTTGTCTAAAAGTTACCTTCAGTAGTGCACATCTTGATCTGAGCTCTCAAGCTTCCTTCACTGTTTCTGCTAATGGCATCTCAATCCTTCCAAGGCTCCAACCAAGAACCTTGAACTCAGACTTTTCTCTTCTCTCTCACCCTACATCCAGCTGGATAAGGAGTTATGTCCGCTCTACATCAAAATATGATCCGGAACCTACCATTTCTTGTGACCCTGTCACTGTGCTGTCCAAGTCACCATCTTGCCTTTCCTGGATAATTGCAGTAGTTTCCAAACTGGTTTCCCTGATTCCACCCTTCTTTCGGGCTACTCTCAACATAGCAGCCAGGATAATCCTTATGAAGTAAAATCAGAACCTGCCACTCCTCTGCCCTACATATTCGAGAACCTCCCCGCCACACTGAATGGGAAGTCAAGTCCTACCCATGCCCAGAAGCCCTGCGTGGCCAGCCTTCTCTGATACTGCTCTGACCTCATTGCTCCCGGTCTCCTCCTCACTCACTGCACCAGCCTTCCTGACCACCCCAATACTTCTGGAACACGGCTGCTTCAAAGCCAGGAGCAGTTTGCTACCAGACACCATGGCTTGCCTTACCTGAGGTCTTCATGCAAGCATCTCCTCTCAGCAAGGGTGGGCTTGTCTGACCACCTTATGTTAAAATGTAACTAAAGTACCTGCCCATCTCCCTATACACTTAACTTATTTTATTTACTGGCCATCTCAATCCACTAGAGTATAAGCTTCATGACAATACGGATTGCTCTCTGTTCTTATCACCACTTTCTTCCCAGTACCTAGAACACTACCTTGCACACAGTTGGCACTCAAATTAATAACTCATCATTTATCTGTAGCTATTTGCCTTCTGCCTTGGAATCCACTGAGAAGCAAGAAGGAAGTGAGAAGTAATTTTTAGGAGCCAAAATAGATGTTTGCATCACCAGAGTTTACAGATGGCAAGTAAGTGCCTGAAAAAAAGTTCAACATTGTTAGCCATTAGGGAAATGCAAAGTGCAGCTGCAGTGAGCTATCACCATACACCTAACAGAAGGACTAAAATGAGAGGTAATGATAACACCAAATGCAAGAAGGGTGATACAGAGAGGATGTTGGCTCTTTCACACATTGTGAGTGGGAAATAAACTGATACCACCACTTTAGAAAAAGCAGTATGCCAGTTACCTACAAAACTAAGCAGGTGCCTACCATTATGACCCAGCAATTTCACTCTGGGCATTTACAGCAGAAATGAAATTAAGGCAGGTTCACACAAAAACCTGTGCACCAATACGCATGGCAGCTTTATTCATAATAAGTCAATCCTGGAAATAACCCAGGGGTCCTTCAATGAGTGACTGGTTACACAAGCTATGCTACATTAATGCCATGGAATACCACTCAGCAATCAAAAGAAATGAACTATTGATCACGTAATAATCTGGATGGACCTCAAAGAAATTATGCTGAGTGAAAATAAAAAGTCAATTTCAGAAGGGTACAGACTACATGATTCCATTTATATGACATTTGTGAAATAACATGATCGTTGAGTTGGAAGGCAAACTGGAGGATGCCAAAGGGTAAGGGCAGAAGGGAAGGCAGTGGCTATGAACTATAGCATGAGAGATCCTTGACATGGAGCTTTTCTGTGTCTGACTGTGGTGGATGGTCACACACATCTGCATATGTGACAAATTGCGCAGAACTAAATATGTATACACAAATGAGTGCATTTAAAACTGATAGAATCTGAATGTCAATGTCAGTTTCCTGGTTGTGATGTTATGATCTCGTTATGCAAGATGTTGCCTTTGGGGAAAACTGAGTGAAGGGTATACAGGATCTCCCTGTCTTGTTTCTTACAACTACATGTAAATGTATATCTACAGCTATCTCAAATAGATGCCCATAGGTCCATGCCCTAAAACTCTTATTCTCTTCTCATAGGACATTTTCCCCAGGCACAAACTCAGAATCCATTGACCCTTATTTTAAACAGAAGTACAACAAGGCTGTTACCAGGTTTTGTAGATAGTCGGGTACATTAAAATGAGGAGGGTCTGTTAGAGTTCTCGAGGTCACACAATCGAAGGACTAAATCCCAAATATCCATATCCCCAGTCTGGTGTCTTTAGTGTTCTCCCATCTGTTGAGGTCTTCTTATATTTTGCATGATAATACACACTTCTTCATGTGAACCCATATATCTAACACTTTTAAGACCTGGTTCCTCTGAGGTGGGCACTTGACGGGATGAGCACTGGGTGTTATTCTATATGTTGGCAAATTGAACACCAATAAAAAATAAATTCATATAAAAAAGACCTGGTTTGATTAGGTATACCAACTTTCTGAAAAAGAAACACAAGAATAAGAACACATTTGTAAACTCCTTCAAGATGATTCAATATTAAGTGTGAGTGTGTGTTCAGAAGTTACAATGGCAAAGATTTAGGCTATTCTTAAAGAAAAGATTCTTACTAGGTTTGTTAAACCAAGAATGGGCAACCAAGGGACATAAACATCATCCTTTGCCAGATTCTTTGGAAAGATGTTAGATGCTAACTTCAACAGATGTCTATTAAGACCATCAGTACATTAGGAGCTACAACCATAGGGAAGGGATAGGAGTTAGCACTTGCCCTCCTACATCTGATGATTTAATGGAAATGATGGAAAAGTAGTCAGTCACAGTCTTGTATGAAATATTTGGTGATAGAGGAAGAATAGGAAGCTGTAAGAACAAAGAAGATGAGCATCTCACCCGATCTTGGAAGCAGATGATGGAGGAGAGATTTTAATACAAAGTTTTAAAATAGGGGAGCATGGTGATACGAAGTGGAAAGACTAGAAGATGTCACAGTGGAGGGAGCAGAATGTGCAACAATGCAGCTAATTCATAATACATTTGGGAGAACTGCAGCTTGGGAAAGTAGCAAGAGATGAGGCTGGACACTGCGGGGTGGTGTGGACAGGGACCAGGTCATGAAACACCTTTCCAAGGAGCCCACAAGGTCCAGGCTGTGAAATAAGGAGTAGCAACTGAATGGAGGTGCTAATCAGACTGGTTTCCCCCACAGGCCACAGGATGTCCTTAAGGTTTCCTATTTCTCTTACCCATCTTTTTTTTTTTATTGGAGTTCAGTTTGCCAACATATAGCATAACACCCAGTACTCATCCCACCAAGTGCCCTCCGCAGTGCCCGTCACCCAGTCACCCCAATCCCCCGCCCACCTCCCTTTCCACCACCCCTTTGTTCATTTCCCAGAGTGAGGTGTCTCTCGTGTTTTGTCACCTTCAATGTTATTTTCACTCATTTTCTCTCCTTTCCCTTTATTCCCTTTCATTAATTTTTATATTCCCCAAATGAATGAGACCATATCATGTTTGTCCTTCTCCGATTGACTTATTTCACTCAGCATGATACCCTCCAGTTCCATCCACGTCAAAGCAAATGGTGTCTTACCCATCTTTTTCCAGGGTCCTCTACTCTTCCCCAACATCACCCCCTGTAAGCTTCAAGGCCTAGTTCCAACATCACCTCTTTCTCCAGGAAGCTTCCCCAACCCTTAACTGGAAAGAATGGCCTCTTCCTGGGCATATCATGTGTGATATCCATGTACGTGCATAATACAGCAGCACGTGCAATGTAGTACAGTGGTTATGACATTCCAGAGCCAGCGACCTGAGTCCAATCCCATGCTTCCATGTCTTTATCTGCCAAGTGGGAATAATAACATACTACATCAAAAGATTATCTCAGGATTGAATAATTTCACTGATACATTTAACTCCCTTAGAATAGTGACTAGCACCAAAGAAATGTTTAATAGATGTGGCCCATACACACCCAACTGTGGGCAAGGCCTATCACTCGTGTTCAATCAACTTGGAACTAATCAGAGAGGAAAAGTCAATGTTCTCTCCTCCTCACGGACAGTCACCTCTATGACCTCATGCTCTTTGCTTAGACAACTGGTCAACGCAGGCTAGCTACGCACTCTCCTTTCACAAGTGGATGTGTAGTAGAAGCAAGAATCCCAAATAGTGATTTAGAGGAACTAGACCGTCTTCCTGGCTCCTCTGTCTCAATCCCTGGATGACCTAAGGCAAGTGCCTTCGCTTTCCAGAACTTCGGTATTCCTGGCTGCACAAAAGACAATGAGCTCCTATGAAGCCCCAAAGACAGAAAGCTTGGCAGCATTTTGCAAAGTGGTGATGCAAACATGATTTCTATTTCCCAGTCTGCTAGCCATGCTACACACCTCCCCATCCTTCACTTTCACTTCCAGAAGCATCACACTCACCAGACTGGCTTGGCTGGCAGGCTGCCAGGGCAGGGACAGCTATATTTTAATTCACCCTGCCCACTGATTTGATGGATTCTTTTTCTCCTCCTCCAGGGACTTTCCTAACTTCCTTCTGTAAACGAAGGAAGGAGCACATGAGTACACTGTATATAAATATGCTTGGGAAAGCTTTCTTCTTCTTCTTTTTTTTTTAAACCAAACTTGGTTTCTGTTGTAGGCGGTGCATTCCCTAGCAGGGCGGGGCCCAGTGTGTTGTGGAGGGGGGAGGGGAGAGGCCAGGGGGAGGAGTAGGCAGTGATTAATGCACCCACTGTTGAGAGCCTGTCTTCTATATAATGGAGGGTCTCTCTGCCCAGGGGGAGTCAGACCCGTCTCCAGGACCAGCAGGAGCATGGCAGAGAATCTGGGGCTGGGCTTCGGGGAAACAGCCAGTGTGGAAATGCTGCCCGAGGAAGGCAGCTGCACGCCCAAGGCCAGAGCCAGGCTGGCAACCAGGAGCCACGCATGCTGGGCTCTCACCTGCTGCCTGGTATCGTTCCCCATCCTGGCAGGACTCACCACCTACTTGCTCATAGGCCAGCTCCGGGCCCAAGGAGACACCTGTGTGTTCCAGGTAAGCAATCTTTGCCCTGACCCGGGGCTCTGTGGACCTGCTGTAGGCACCTGGTGGTCCCTGCAGCTCTGGACAGAACCCCTTGACCCATTCTGCTCCCTGCTTCCCCATGCAAAGAAAGCAGCACTTGGGGAGGGGGAAGAAGTCTGATCTGGTGCTTATCCTCAATAATTTCAGGGGATGAATTGTCCCTCTTTATGTTTATATGGAACAATCTCCAATAACATGTTTTTAGATCATTATAATCATCATGTACTGATAATTTGGGAACATTCTTTTTCTCCAAAAAAAAAAAAAAAAAAAAAAAAAAAAAAAAAAAAAAAAAACCTCCTTAAGCTGCATAACTAACACGTGTCATTGAAGAAAATTAGAAAACGCAGATAAGGAAAAGAAGATAATTATCATTACCCATAACCACAGAGAGGTGACCACTATTGACGTTTTGGGGTATATTATTCTGTATTTTTAATAAGATGAAATTATTTGGAGTCTCCAAATATGTTATGATTTTATTTGTTGGTAGTAAATTCAAAGCAGCATGATGATATAGGTGGTTGTATTATATTCCTGTATATGTATGTGTTATAATTTATTTAATCAGCCCCCTTTCTTGGGTTCAGAATTTTTTTTTTCAATGTTCAAGAAAGTACCTCTTGCCTGGTTGTCTACCTCTCAGATCTTGCTGGGGGCTCGGGGTAGAGGAGCTTAGGCAAAAATGAATATAAGGTATAGGGAGAACAATGGTGCCAAGTAGGGGGTACAGGTATCAAGGAGACACTTATTCTAGACAAGGAACATCCAAAATCTTTAAGACTGAAGACAGTGTTATTCAAATAATACCCTTTTGTATATACAAGAAAAATATATCTGTATAGTCTGTGATGACTGATTTCATTTCAGTCCCAAGCATATTAAATTACAGAGGGGAAAACAGGCTCTTCCATTGGTTTAACTGGATACTGGTCTTCTGAGCGATGCTGGCTGACCTCAAAGCAGAAACACAACGAGACAGCAAGCCATGGCTAATGTGTAACTCTCACCACCCCTTCCGGGTCAGAAAACAGACCTTGTTTCAGGTGGCAGCGTCCATGGCCACATGCCAGCCCTGAGAATACATAGAAATACTCAGATGACTCAGAAATGCTGTTCATGTTAGAGAAAAAAAATTCAAGGTATAGGAAGTCAGGCAGTGTCCCCCAGGCCACCATGGAGCGGATTCTTATGAAGCCAAACCAGTGTTGAGCCGGTGTTCTGGGACTCTGCTTTAGCCAGAAAGACAGTTGTTCTTGAATGAGGCATTGAGTGACTTCCCATAACCTGAACTCTCCTGGGTTCTATGCGGAAACAGTGCCTCCGCCTAAAGTGGTGTCTTGAGGTCCCCCATTTCAGCAGATGCCAACAAACATACTTTGTTGATCTAGAAGACCATCAGGCTCTGGAAGCACGTTGGAGTTAGCGACCATGGGAAGCCAGTCACAAGCCTTGGTGGTAGAATGCCATGGTCCAGAGAGACCAGTGACTTGCCCTGTCAGGAAGAGAGTTCGAGACACAAGCTGTCACTAGACAGGAAGCCATAGATACTCAAGAAATGAGAAGGCTAACATTGCATTCTGAGATATTTCGAGCAATCTCCCTGGAGAGCAGACCCGCAGAGATGGTTCACTTGGTGGTTTGGCCAGGCTGCAGAACTTCTCAGTCAGTCATCAGAAGAAGAGAAAGGGAAATAGGGGTGAGGTGGGGACACATGTAGCAATCGAAGTCCTGAAAAGAAACACCTGGCCCATTCAAACAAGAGAGGTTAAGGAAGACGGTTTAAAGAGTTTGAGAAAAGTTTCAAAGAAGAGTCTGCTTGCTGAGACATAGACACATCAAAGGGAACCGAAGAGCTAGAAGCATCCTGGGGTTAGCAACCGTGGGATGCCAGTCATCACCTCTGGGCCTGAAGGGGCAGATGGAGGGAGCAGTTTTAGGGGAACCCAGGGAGTAGGAAAATGTAGGAGAGGGCTAGCGGGAGGAGCTGAGGGCGGAGTGGAGCAAGCCTGCCTGCCAAACAGCAGAGAGGGAGCAAGAAGAAGGCCGGGGAACTGGCCACTCTTGCTCCCAGCCTCTCACCCGCCGGCCAGACTGGAGGTCCGGCTCAAAAGCCAGAAAGCAAGTGTGCCCAGAGGTCAGCCTCGCAGGACACAGGGCAGGTCCAAGAAGGGCAAAGAGAGGTTCCATTGGGCTATTGGAGAATAAGCAGCTCAGAAAAGATGGAAAACAGGATTTAGGAGGGAAAAAGAAGTCACCGAGGAGAGTGTGAGTGGACATAACTGTGAAATGTCATGGCTCATTAGACACGGGAGTTTGAATCCCGGCTCAGCCACCTCTGGCTGGGTAAGAACCAGCATGTGGTTTCATTTCTTTGAACCTGGTTCCTTTTCTACCAAAAGAGGATGCTAATGCCAATACCCTGGAAGCTAGGAAGGCAAGTGCAGGAGCCGGTTGTCGGGTGGGCATGTGGGGAGAGGTCTGCACCCGGTTCCTGGGATGTCATCACCACTTAGTGCCAGGCATGGGTGACTACCGAAAAGCAACAGTGATGGGTGGAGGAATGTTCCAGGCTTTTATTAGCAGCAACAAAAACAGTTACCAGAACTGTTAAATATATATATATATATATATAAAATATATATATTTAAATATATAAATATTTAAATATTTATATATTTAAATATATATAAATATTTAAATATATATTAAATATATATATTTTTTAAACTGGACTCTTCCTTCAGGAGTTATGTAAGGAAATAGTCGATGTAAAAAATAAATAAATAAATAAATAAATAAATAAATAAATAAATAAATATTAAAAAAAAAAAAAAAGGAAATAGTGGATGTGACAAAACCCTTGCCCAGGTAAGCTTGTAGAGCAGAAATCAAAACCAGACTCGAAAAGGTTTGGGCTAACTGCCTTTAGAGGCACTGTCCATAAATATGGCATCAATTAAATACAGCCTGGTGCCTATATGCAGTGAAAACCCACAGCTGCCACCATTTCTTAAAAAATGAAGCATCTCTATATGTAAGGATGGAGAATTTCTCTAAGATACATTATTAAGTGGGGGGAAAACAGTACATAACCAGTATATAGAATTGGGGACATTCATCATATATATATAGAAGATGAATATTATATAATATAATATAATTATATATAATTAATATATAATTATTTTAATATATGAGTATAATATATTATGATTATAATATATTATAATTAATTATATAATTATGTATTATTATTAATTATATATCATATACATAATATATAATAATATTTTATATGTATTATAACATAATAATATAATGATATATAATAATATGTTATATTATTATATATTAATTATAATATATTATATATTTATTTATATATGTGTGAATATATATATATTCACATTTATAAATGTGTTTATAAATTCATAGACTATCTCAGGAAAAGGACAAGAGATTGGTAGATCTCCCAGCATCTAGCTTGGGGAACTGGGTGACAAGTGAAAGGAGAAGATTTTTTTTTTTAAGATTTTATTTATTGATTCATGAGAGACACAGAGAGAGAGAGGCAGAGACACAGGCAGAGGGAGAAGCAGGCTCCCTGCGGGGAGTGGATGCGGGACTCGATCCCAAGACCCTGGGGTCACGACCTGAGCTGAAGGCAGATGCTCAAACCCTGAGCCCCCCAGACTCCCTAAGAGAGACATTTTTAAACTTCCCTCCCTTTGTACAAAATGTATATGTCACATTTACAAAAAAAAAAAAAAATAGATAGTAAAATGTTTTAGGATCATTAGACTCCTGGGGAACGTCAGGTAGATTCAGGTGTTGAAAAAAACAGTTTGGGATCCCCGGGTGGCTCAGCGGTTTAGCACCTGCCTTCAGCCCAGGGCCTGATCCTGGAGACCCGGGATCGAGTCCCACATCGGGCCCCCTGCGTGGAGCCTGCTTCTCCCTCTGCCTGTGTCTCTGCCTCTCTCTCTCTGTGTGTCTCATGAATAAATAAATAAAATCTTTAAAAAAAAAAAAAAAAGAAAAAAAACAGTTTGAAACCCGGCCTAGCCACTTCTTGGCCATGTTACGTAACCTCCTGGGCCTCGGGTTCCCTGTGCACGTAATGGAATACTTAGAAATAAAGCAAAGTGTCTGGCAGGAGGTGGGAGATGAGTAAATGGCAGCACCTACGGTCATTATGGCCGAGGAACTTCCCTACTCGTGGGAATGACATCACGGCGACAGTCTCCCCACCTGCTCTGGGACCTGCCGAGGGCCCCCCTCGATCTCTGCACCCCGTGCAGAGTGTCTCCGTGCCTCCTTCCCCGGCCTGGCCTTGTGCCCCGGCCCACACTCCGGCCAGCCTGGGCCCAGCGGCCCTGCCCTTAGTGGCTCCCCCCACTCCGCGGGCCCCACGCGGCCTGGCAGGTGCGGAGAGCAGGCCCCCGTCTTTCCTCACTCAGGCTCTGCACTCCGGGCATGACGCAGTGCACCATGCTGGCTCGGCCCCAGCCTGGCACAGAGGGACACCCAGTTCTGTGCAATAAATTGCCAGGGAGGCCATAGGAGGCACTGCCTCCTTGCACTGAACCGCCAACCATCTCTGTCGTCCCTTCCACGTCTGCTTCTGGAATCCCCACACGCTCTCCCCACAGTCTCCTTGCCTCCCTGCAATCTCACTTCTACTCCTTCCTGAGAAATCCCTGCAAGGCTCCTAAGCCTTGATCCCTGCTCGCCTCTTCCCCCCACACCTGCCCCGGAGCCCCCATCCCCACCCCCATCTCCATCCAGACCAACAGGACCCCATCGTGATGCCCGCTGAGGCTTCAGGGTGGTGCAGGCTTAAGGGAATGCCATGGCTCCACCGCCCCACAGCTGCGGCCTTATAACTTATTACGTACCAGCCATCGTTCTAAGCTTCTTCACACCTAGGGTTTGGAGGAGAATAAATGAGATTGTGCCTATAAAAGTCCTCAGCCTGGCATCTGGCATATGTACATGTGTGATACATTTGCCCTTATTACTAAACACATCATCTAGGTTAGTCCTTGAAGTCACACAGTGAGGAAAGTGCTGCTTTAATCTCCATTTCAGAGACGATGAGCTGAGGCTTAGAAAACTGAAGCCATGTGTCCAAAGGCACACTGAGTGTGACACTGGAATTCAAATCCACTACACACATTCCTTCTAAGCACCGCACTGGTCTGCCTGTGATGTAAACCCAGCAAATCACTCACTTCCTGAGGGGGTCAGGAACATGTAATAAGGGTTCCCTAAAAAGTGTCTGTCACATAGTAAGTGCTGAGTAGATGCTAGTCTTCTTCTAGCCCCTGGGAGCACCTAGAGGTACCTGGCACGCAGAAGGCACTCGCTAAGTGTTAGCTGGATGGAGAGAGGAGAGAGAGGAAGACATGCACAAGGGATCTGACCTCCTTAAGCTGTCCGCTCCCTGTCTATCAAACGGAGAGGTGAACACACTTTCTTGGTAGCCCCACACTGAGAATTCCACAAGAGGATGTTGGAAAGTATTGCCGTGACGTAGACGCTCAACAGACATGAATTCCCTGCTTGCTCCACCTCGGGTGTGAGCCTTTTTTATCTCACTCAGGCTGTTTCCTCTTTGGAAACAGGGACAGTTCTGATCAACCCCCTTTCCGTGTTGTCTAGAGAAAACAAACAGATGGTTGAGATAAAAGTGCTTTGGAAATTGCAGAACATGGAGCACTCAGTGGCTTTGCCCCTGCTGTGGCCTCAGCAAGTCCTGGCACTCCTGGAAAAGAAGCCAACTCACTCCAAAGGCCAGGCTGTGGGGAAGGGCAGAGGGGCCAGAACTGGTGAAGGTGCATGAAGGCAGGGTGAGCCAGCTGTGGGTGAGTCCCAAACATCTGCAACTCAGAGCTGGTAACTCCAGGGTCTGTTCAGTCACCTGCTAAAATAAACACACACGGGGTCCCTGGGTGGCTCAGTCAGTTAAACATCCAACTCTTGATTTCAGCTCAAGTCATGAGCTCAGGATTGTGAGATGGCCTCACCCCAGGCTCCCTGCTGGGCATGGAGCCTGCTTAAGATTCTCTCTCTCCCTCTCCCTCCACCCCCTCCCCTTCTAAATAAACACACACACACACACACACACACACACACCACTCCAGGGAGCATGGGGAGTTCCCTGGTCCTCACCTGAAAGACCACTCACTGTCTGGCTATAAGAGGTCATCTCCCAACCTGGTCTCCTTAATGAGGCCCAGCTGCCGACAGCAGTGACAAGTGTGGGTTTTGAAGTGGATGGAGGCCACTTTCCATCCCCTCAAGCCCTTTGCACTGGAAGGGGCAGAAGTCCAGAAGCCAGCTGTGGAGAGGGGAAGTCTCTTCTGTTGGGAGAAGAAAGAGGCCATCCAGAGCTCTCAAAGGATCTAGATCTGCCACTGCTCATGAAGAGACTCAAGGATGGCTTCTGAGTATCACTGAAGTGGCGAAACCAAAGGGAAGTTACACAGAACCAACAACATGTGCCATAAACATTGACTGAGCGCAAGGAAAGAAGGAAGATGAGTCGGAGACCCACTGTATGTGTGTGGTCTTCCTTGGGCATCACAATGCTTCCAGGAGGAAAGAATTATTGCCTGCCTTCACTGAGGAGGAGACTGAGTCTCCTTGAGGTTAGGTGACAGAGCAAAGTCAGACTTCTAGGAAACTCTGAGCTGGGATTCCCACATTTGCTCGGCTGTAAACACCACACACTCAGCTCTGCACCGCTCTGAATGTTGGGTGTGAAGCCCTGTCCAGTGTACCTGGGAGGGTGATGAATGAAATGGTCTTGGGATAAAACATGTCCAGGTTAGATTTATGCTTGTGCAAGCAAAAGCCAAAGACAAGGAGGCAACAGTGTGTTTTTCTCATAGAAGTACTGGGAGGATGTTATGGGTCATAAAATATTTATGTTTTTGCAATTGCGGCATTTATGACGGCAAGAAATGGATCTCTCTTCCTGTTTATGAATATACTAGACGTGGGTATGGGACATGGGAGAAAGGCTAAATGGGCCATTAGTTAAAATACACTCAAGGGATTTCTTTCTGGGGAATTGCCAATAAGAGAATTTCAAAGATCATCTCGCTTGGGGCTCCATCATCCATGGTATGTACTCGGCTAATGTCTTTGGGGCTCCTGACATGTGCCAGGCAGGGTCTAGATTTGGTCTGAATTTTCAGATTCCAGAATTTCCATTTACTCTTTGACCTTTGGGCTACAAAGTCTCTAGAAAGGTGATTCCCTCCTTTGAGAGTAACTGAAGTGGTAGACAAGGGCCACGTGTAAACATTAGTTCAGGACCTGGCACCCCAGGAGCACTTGACTAGACAGCAGTCTCCGTCCCTCCATCCTTCTTTCTTCCCTCATTGAAGTGTCAGGGATTACCAATCAGCATAAAAAAAAAGTGAGAAGAAAAAAAGAAAGAAACTCAAATGAGAGTGAAAAATCCCCTGACCTATAGAAACTAAGGGGTGAAAAGCACCAGCTTGCTTTTCTTGGGCTAATCAAGGCTGACGGCCACAGGTGCCTCACTATTCTACTAAACACGAATCCCCATGAGCATCCACATTCGCCTTTTCTGTCTCTGAGTCATGGCCAAAGCTCACAACCTTCAACAAACATGACTATGAAGCCATGACTATGCTCCAATGAGAGCCTGATGAAAAACTTGGAGGCACCAGTAACTAAAAGATTACGGCCATTTGACTCTTAATTTTTAAAATTTAAACAAGAATTCAAAATGTGGCATGTATTCTAAAATTTAAAAAAAAAAGTCTTTTGCTTAGTTTTTTGGATTGCAAAACTCAGGCAAGATTCACAGAAGCTGAACCTTCTCCTCCATCTTCCATCTCTCTTTCCTGCTTGTCTTTCTGACACATGAGCATCAGCATATTTTGCTGATTAAATAATCTGACAGACATGCCAGGCACAGAAAGCAAGAGACAGACAAGGTCATGGCCCACAGGCAGCTTGAATTGTACTAGAAAGCGAAAAGCTCTGTTCCCCGTGGTCACCTTGAGAGCAGGCATTGAACCAGCTCCAATGTATAAACCTTTCCCCAATAAGCTACTATTCCTTCATCTCAAATCTCCTCTTCACGCATTCCTTCTTCCCCTCATAAAAACCTTCCTCCCATGAAGAGGCTCATTAAGAGAAGAAGCAATTGAAGGCTTTAGTTTTTGTTCTTGGAAAGAGAATCCCAGCTGACGTTTTTGGAGACTCTTGGACTATTGAGGTCTTCAACACCTGCCAACTGGCACTATCACAGGCTCCAGATGTATAGCGGATTCCAGGCCACTAAAATCCATACATGTCCAACCACGCATGAAAATAACTGTGTACCCAAGTTAGAGAAATCCAGTAGAGCAAATAGGGAAATGTGTTCACATCGCAGATCCATGCTGATGACAATGAGACTCTGAGCCAAAGGGAATGCTCCAATCTCTTAGCTGAGTGTCTGCTTAGACAAAAATAAGCAGATGTTCAGGAAGATTTCTCAGCAGAGAAATGAAATGGAAGTGGAAGACCAGCCACGGCAGTACGATTTCATGATTTCATACACAAGAGGATACAACCATACTATGCCCAATTCTCTTTGGGCTCACTTTCAGTTTTCTGCCTCACCAAAGACCAATTCTTTATCAGCTCTGATAATAGCAAATAAGGAAACAGGCTACAGAATAAGCTCAATTCTAAGCTGCTTCTCCATCCCCCCGCACCTCCAAAATCCATCAAAATTATTGATGCTGGACAAGTAATCGCATCAATTAGGTTTAGGTTCTCCAAAGCAACTGTACCCATGACCATATGCTAAATGAATACATGGGTTCATCTGGCAGCGGAAATCCTGTTTCCCAGCAGCTCCCATGCTTTGCTGAGCCTCCTTACTCTTGTACAAGCTATTGGCCTTGTCTGGAATGGTCATTTACCTTTTATCACCTGGCTAATACCTGTGGGACCTATAAGACTCACTTCAGAGGTAATTTCCCCTGATTCCCCCACTTCTGGGTCAGGTTTCTGTTTTCTGAATTCTGTGTTTCCCCTACTGTCACAGTGCATGGAACTGCTGGTACTCATCCATCCACCTCACCAGAGGGGGATCTTATCTGGAAGTGAGAAGATGCAATGATTTAGGCCCAAAGATTCTAGAATTGATTGGCCTAGGTTAAAATCCTACTTCTCTACTTTCCAGCTGTAAGGCATTGGGCAAGTTACCTAACCTGACTGAGCCCCATTTTCAATATAAGGGTGTGAATAGCATCTATCTTAAGAGTCATGACAAAGCTGAAGAAGATGAGGTGTGTGAAGGGCTAAGCATAGCACAGTGCCATTCATCATTCAATAGGTAGTAGCTACCCTTACTGCATTTTTCAGGTCCTTTGAATCATTCCCTGTGGTTGCCTCTCATGATTGGAGCACAGAATTCTCAGAGAGGGATAAATAGTGGGTAACAAGAATGGGGTGGTCAACTGAGACCTTGAGTCCCAGAAGTATTTGGGCCTAAGTCTGGAAGGCCATGGGGAGCCATTGAAGTTTTATGAACAGGATTGTGTCCCAATACAATGATACTTTAGGAAAAGCACTCTGAGAGCAGGCAAGGGGATGATTTCAAAGAAAGGAGAACCAGATACAAAAGGACCATTTAAGAGGCTGATGGAAGAATCCAGGAGAATGGCATGCTAAGGCCTGGTAGGGAGGCATGAATGAGAAAAAGTACAAAATAGAAAATGGCAGCTTGGGTTTGTGGGAGAAGAAAGCCCCAAGTTTCAAGCCTGGCAACTCAAGGAAAGCAATTGTGCCATTCACAGAATTATGATGTAGACAATGGAGAGACAATGGGGTCTGTCATTCAAAGACAAGATCTCTGGCCTTAAGAAGGCTTCCAGTGAAGGTTAGGTAGCATGGCTTGGGAATAAAACGAGCCTGACAGTCTGGGCTTTAACAAGGTCATGACTATCACAGACCTGCTCACAGTCGAGCAATGACATAGCTACACCCACATGTCTACACAGACATGTGTAGAGACATCCATGCACATAGCACCACACCACAGACACATGTAGACACACAAGACACATCAGCTCCTACCTCCCTCCCTGCTGCCGCTGTTTTCTATTACCCACATGGACGCACAATTCCTCATTCGCAAGTACAATCTCACACATACACGGATTCTAAAATGTAAAACTGGTTGGTTACATGAGGATCACTGTCTGTGGGGACTATGTAGTTACAAGAAGCCAATCAGAAGACTATGAGTTGAGTCAATATCATATCAGGGAAGGGTTTTTTTTTTTTTTTGGAAACTGTAAAATGTAAAGTGATGATTTTGTCCCTAAGCCAAGGACTCAGTTTTGTTCCTGAGCTTTGTGTTCAGACACATGAGTGGTGGTGATTCCTTCATTTTCCATGTGTTTTTTGCCCTGACTCATACATCTTCTGATTTGATCCTTATCTCAAAGCTGGGAGTTATCTGAGGCTAGGGATGTTATTATTCCCATTTTCAAATGAGGACACCAAAGTTCAGAGAGGAAAGGTGTCTTGCTCGAGATCATATTTCTAATAAAAGGTGAGAGCAGGACTCAAATTTCAGTCTATCTGCCTCCAAAGAAGTTACTCTTCCACTCCCATGTAGTACCTGAAATGGCCCACAAGCTAGGATTGCAAGGATGGATATGTCTCCATGTAGTGCATGGAAACAAGGGGTTCATCTGAAGGAGAACAGAGCCCTTATTTCTTTTTCTGTATCATTTTTTAAAAAGGTTCCAATTTTTAAATTTTTTCCATGATGGAAAAAAGAAAATAAAGCAAGTGCCATCATTTGTTCAAATAATAGAAGCAGGGGATCCCTGGGTGGCGCAGCGGTTTGGTGCCTGCCTTTGGCCCAGGGCGCGATCCTGGAGACCCGGGATCGAGTCCCACGTCGGGCTCCCGGTGCATGGAGCCTGCTTCTCCCTCTGCCTGTGTCTCTGCCTCTCTCTCTCTCTCTCTCTCTCTCTCTGTGTGTGTGTGACTACCATAAATAAAATAAAAAAAAAAAAACAAATAATAGAAGCAATGACAGATGTCAGAGTGTCCTAGAACAGAACAGGGAAAGCTCTCAGAACAGATTTCAAAGTTGAGCTTCCAAGACAAGGATAGGAGAGAGAAGGTCATCAGGATACTGGAGGATGCAAGGGGAGCACTCAGGCACAAGACTCCTCTCAACCAAGTATTCTCATTGCCATGTCCCTCATCTCAGAATGCCCAGGTTGGGTAGCAGCAGCATCTTAATCATGCCCTTGTTATGGGCAGCTGTGGGGTTGGGTGACAAAAGGGCCACAGGTGGTCTGAATCATATTTTTCTTTTCCATTAGGCTCCAAAAGGACAAGAGTTTGAACCTTCCCATCAGCGAGCTTGTAAGTGTGTTCATATTTGTTGCCTTTCCTTTTGGGGAACAGAGCATTATCTAGTAGTTTTGCTATATAGAAGGTTCAGAGAGATGAAAACCCAGAGGAGAAATGAGGTTGGTCCCCATTCACTAAAATGACAAAATGGTAGTGTGGCCAAGTGGGTGGCCTATGGAGGTGATGGCCTTGAGCAAATATTTCTGTCTCTGTTTACTTACCTGTAAATTGGTTCTAATGATACCTACCCTCTCAGGTTAGTGTGGATTAAATCAGTTAATTCCTATAAAAATATTAGAACAAAATATCTAATCCTACCCACTCCCTACCCCATTTGTTATGCCATCCAGATGCCTCAGTGGATATGGCTAAAGGTCCTTGATTAAGGCCACAGGTCAGTTTGCTCCCCTGAAGCAGTAGCAGGGAAAGAAGGGCAATGTGATTTCATTGAGCATACACCATGTACCAGGAATCATGCTAAGGACTCTCCATTCATGATAGGAATGGATGCACCCATCTTTGAGATGAGAAAACAGAGTCTTGGACACATTGGAAACTTGCCCAAAGTTACAGGCCAAGAGTCACTTGTGTTCAAGACTCTTTCTCCTGAAATTTCTCTGTCTCTGGAAAAATGACAACAATCCACAATAGACCAAGCTGAAGGGCGGCGGGGGGGGGCGGGGTGAGGGATGTTTCTCTCCAGTTGCAGGCACCATGTAACTCCAAAAACAGTCTTCACTCCAGCTACCCTCTGACTCACACAAAGCATCTCTCTCTCTTTTCCTTACAGATGCATCTCCCAGAGCTGGTGGGGATAAGCCAAGGGCACACCTGACAGGTATTTCTCCCTGGTGTGTTTTCCAGATCATGCATGGGCCATGGGCCTAAGACTTCTTCCAGATAGTTTGCCAAAACTTATTCTAGTAGCTTCAAACTGGAAACCACATACCTTGGTAACAGACTTCTCCTCTCATTTGGGGATTTTTAGATGTCTTCCTCCCTTAAGGGGTCCAAAGGCCCACATCTCTTGGACATTTTCTCTCAGATTCCATCAGTCTTCTTCCTTTCTCTCTGTCTCTCTTTCATGCACACCCTCAGTCATTCAGAAACAGCTTCCCTCAGACTCAGCAATTCATGTAATTCTGAACCTAGTCAAAGATGCAAGATCCCGAGTTGTTAAATGTACGGAGTCCATCTGTACCCTATTCAAAATGAAGTGATTGGACCTTTGCGTTCAGGTAGACATTTGCAAAGAATTTTTGTTGATGTGAAGAGATTAGAAGTGGCCTCATAATATCACCAGCCAGTCAGTATCCCAAGCCTAGCATTGAAATTCCTGGCATCTGATGCCTGGAGTTGCATATACCTCTAAGACTCCAGAGAAAAGAGCAAGACCGTACACAAATATGTGTTAAAAACTCATTGAAAAACTAGGGAGTTAAAAGCAAGCACACTCTCTTGACCTATATATAAGAAAATTTGCATCCCACAGGGGAATATCCCTGGCGCCCAAGACATGTGATTTACATGTGATCGAGAGGAAAGTGTTTGTGGTGAGTCCTGAGTGAGGAT
Source organism: Vulpes lagopus (assembly GCF_018345385.1). Lineage (NCBI taxonomy): Eukaryota > Metazoa > Chordata > Mammalia > Carnivora > Canidae > Vulpes > Vulpes lagopus. The sequence continues at coordinate 63,873,674 of NC_054830.1, forward strand.
TAGGGCCAGAGAGAAACATCAAATCACCAATCACCACTTGCCTTTAGGAACGGAAGAGATTGAACAAGCTGGGCAGGAAAATCTTAGCAACAGACTATGAAGATATCATTCCTCTTCCTACTGAATGGGGGAGCAAGGGGAGGGTATCTATGTTCTACTGAGCTCCTAACGTGTACCAGGCACAATGGTAAGCATTTTACAACCATGATCTCATTTAATCTGCATATAGTCCCAACAAGAGGGGAAACTGAGGCTCTGATAAGCCAAGTCACTTATCCCAAATCACATACATGACTTGGAAGAGCTGAGATTCAAGTCTGACTCTTAGACCTGCACTGTTTCCATTACAACACACTTCCTACTCTAACTCCCATTTGCTGCTGTGTTGACATAGCTAATTGCATACCAGTTTAACAAAACTTGCTTTGTCTAGAGACTAAATGATTTTTGTTGCATCACCCCAGAGGATTTTTTTAATCTACTGCATCATCCACAAAGGAGTGGAGATGATTGGGGTGATTAATAAAAATGCCTTTCATAGATTTTGCAAAGAAGCAGCAGAGCTCTCCAGGGCCCACTGAGCATTAGAGACCAGAGAGACCACATGCATTCTGAACGTGTGTCATTGTGCAAAATAAACCACAATCCAGTCAGCATCAAGAAAGATGCTTTAGAAAAATCCGGGAACCAGGTTTCTAGTCAGCCACCAGGTATGAAGTTCGCTAAATATTTCCTTAAACATAACCTATCTGCAAATGGTGACGAATAGCATATATTGGTGATTGCTATGGATTTCCAAGGCACTCATAGGAAGTTCAAATACATTTTTATTTTCCTGAAAAGTATTAGTTTTACTGCAGATTATTTTATTTGAAATCAATGGTTTGGTTCTATTCATTTTTTCCTGCTATACACATACTTCATAGAAGCACTCATTTATATGTCCAAGTATATAATGCACATTCATAAACAATGCAAACAGAAGAACATATAAAAATATATAAAGTGAAATAGGCTTATTTTTTGGATCTGTCAAAATGAAAGATGCTGGTTTATTTGGGGAAAGTGAATGTGTGTTGAGTACTTGCCATAGCTAGCCTCATGATAAAAATGTCCATCTCTCCTCTAGTCACTGGATCTTCCAAATGAGACTAGGCAGGGGCTTTATCTCCAGCTCACAGACAGGAAATGGAGACTCAGAGAGCAGGGACCTGCATCGCTGATTAATAATATCGTATGCCACAGAGCCAGATTTGGAACCCGGCTGAAGTGGCCAAAAGCCCCCGTCCCTTACACTCCGCAATCCAATTACATCAACTTGTAGTTTGGCATCAGAGAAGCATTTCCAGGGTGCTCTAGATCTCTAGTTCCAATATCTGTCTTACATGTTGATTATTTTTATTAATCATTGCCTGCATTTCAATAACTTCGGACAGTTTCATTGCAGAGGAGCTATGGGGAATATTTGACTCCCTGATATGTGATCTCTTTGTAGTAGGGTATGTCTGAAACAAAAGGCTAATGAAAGTGAATGCTGTTTAGAGGGTATTCCTCATAGCTGGGGATTTTATACACACCATCCCTTTTAATCCTTTCCATGGGTATTTTTATACCCTTTAAGAAAAAAAAAAAAGGAAAAGAAAAGATATGTCAAATGAAAAACAAATCCTGACTTGGTAATGAGAGAGTTCATGCAAAAGGATTATTGCAAAGTTGGGGAAGGAAGCTCAGTGACAGTTGGGAAAATGCTCTGGCCACAAGGTCTGCAAGTGTCTCAAGGGTTATGGTAAAAGGAGTTTTCTTGTACAGAAAGGAGTAAACGAACCTACAAAGAACCAGGTGGGAAGAAGTGGGGAAAAGGTTGGCATGTTAGCATCAGAGAATGTTTTACCCAGAGGCCAGCCTATTCTCAGGAGAGACTGTCTGCTGGCCCAGGCTGAGGGTAGGCCGGAGCTCGGGAGCCTGAAGGCAGGAGAAAAGCTTAACCAAAGTTTTGTTAATAAGCATCATGTTCCGATGGATCAGCAGAGACAGTACAGTTCAGCTAATCACTTATGAGGTAGAGAATGGGAATTTGGAAGATCTGGTGTCCGGTCTGGTCAGAGGTTGGGTACCTCTACCCCGAGGGGGGCATCCACCAGTTTCATCTAAGTCATTTCATCGAAGCCCATTGCCGTGAGCTGTTTTCCAAAACACAAAAGAGTGAGATTTCTTAACCTCCACTCTTTCTCAGGATCACAGAGCTCGGGTAAAATTCTAAATTATCAGGAAAGAAAACTGGGGCTCAGAGAAGCAAAGCCATTTGCCCCTAAGATGCTACTCTCTGAACAAAAGTATTGTCTGCTTACTATTTCCTCCCCTCCTTCTCCTCCGGGAGCTTGTTAGCTGTTGGTTTCATCCAATCACTTTACTCTGAAAATAACACGAGACTCTTTCTGGCGAAGTCCACAGGTTCTGACACAAGCAAATTAAACCTCCCTCTTGTCTTTGCAGTTGTGAGACAAAGTCCCACACAGCCCTTGGAAAGTCTGTTTCCGGCTCTGCATTGGGAACATGAACTTGGCCTGGCCTTCACCAAGAACCGGATGAACTACACAAATAAATTCCTGGTGATCCCAGAGTCGGGAGACTACTTTGTTTACTCCCAGGTCACGTTCCGAGGGACCACATCTGAGTGTGGTGAAGCCCGCCAAGGGAGCCGCCTGAACAAGCCAGACTCCATCATCGTCGTAATCACCAAGGTAACAGACAGCTACCCGGAGCCAACCCAGCTCCTAATGGGGACCAAGTCAGTGTGTGAAGTAGGCAGCAACTGGTTCCAGCCCATCTACCTAGGGGCCATGTTCTCCTTGCAGGAAGGGGACAAGCTGATGGTGAACGTCAGTGACATCTCTTTGGTGGATTACACGAAAGAAGATAAGACTTTCTTTGGAGCCTTCTTGCTATAGGGGCAAGGCACACATCCTTGTGTGAAGGTCCTCCGCCTCCTAGTTCTAATTTTCTTCAGTGATATGCCATTATAACAAGGTTGGCGGGCGGTTGGTTTTTTGTTGTTGTTGTTATTGTTTTGGGGTTTTTTTTTTAGGTTGGTTTTTTTGTTTTTTGTTTTGTTTGTTTGTTTTGGTTTTTTTTTTCTTTTTTTTTGGAGCATTCCACAGAAACAGTGGTTTAGCTATGAAATTTGAGGCCCGAAATTTCAGACTTTATATGCCTTTCTGATGAGAATCTTAACCGGAAAAAAAGCAGAACAGAGCAGACATATGATCGTGGTTGCTTGGCAAAGAGGTGAGTTTCTAAACACTGAGACGCAGATCACCAAATGAACGGAGGTCCACTCAGAACATTTCCACTCCTTCGAACTACACCTTGGTCACCAGTGGGCCCAATTATTGTGTGATTTGATCGTGAAACATTTGCTTCAGTTCAGGGGCCCTGAACAAAATCCAAAGCCCTAGAAAATGGTGTAAACCTTAGAGGCGAAATCCTTCATCGGTATCTCCAAACACTTACTTTAATGATGGCTTGTCTTAAAAAAAAAAAAGAAAGAAAGAAAAGAGGGCTGGTATTTCTCATGAACATTCGAAAGAAAGAAAGAAAGAATTGGTTTTCATGGCAAAGGAGAAAAGCAACCCCTCCTTTTATTATGCACACAGGCATGAAAACAAGCAAGCATGAGTTCCATATGCATGTCAGAAATACAACAATAGCATTTACTCAGCACAGTTCTCTTGAGCACCTTTTACGTCCTGCGCACTTCCTTAGCCCAGAAGATACTAAGAAAAACAAGACAGACTACGCAAAACTTAAACGAAGTCCGCTCCCTGGTTCCTCATCAAATATCACTCAATGTACTCCAAGTCCAACGTAATTGGACTAACTAAAATAACATATCATCTGACCTTGATATGTAAGATTTCTGAAGCTTTCCTAAGACATCCAGCTGATTAGGTCACTCAAGAAGCTCGAAGACAGATTTCTAGCCCACTGGCCCAACTCTACAAGACTGATTGATGCCAAGAGACAGCAGACTTACTCTCTGGGGGGATAAAGAGTCAATCACCAAATCTTAGAGTTAGATCGGCTTTGAGATCCGACTCTTGGTTTTACATGCAGATGTTTTCTGGGTATTTTTCTCTTAAAATATTCAAGAGATTTCAATATGGAATTGGCTGATCAGCCCAGCCGAGGCTTCTCCCCTGGAGGAGAGGCTGGACATTAAGACCGTCCCCCCTACACTTTAGTGAGTTCATCCTCTCTAATCTGTGTGATTTTCTGGCACAAATATGTCAAGGGTAGAGGAGAATTTGTGCTCTGAGCCTCAGTTGACTTTGTAAAGCAGGAATCCACCAGTTTGTTTCTCAGGATCAAATGAGCTCACAAGGACGTAACCGGTTAATTCTGAGCAGTCTGTGAAGTCAAAGAGAATGTCGCTATGACATGGGCAGTGACCTCCAGCACGCTGGCCCCGATTATAAGTGCTGCCAATTGCAGGAAACCTCCCGAAGGGGTATAAAGCAAAATTGGCACCGAAATCACTCTAATCCTTTTGCCAGGAGACTACAGAGGCAGGAAGGTGTGCGGGGGGCTTCTGAGCAGGATGATTGGTGTAGCGGTATGTGATCAATATGTGTTGGGTTATAATGACACAAAAATTGACTTCTGGTTTCTCAGTTAGGCGAGTAGGCCTCCAGAGCCTTCAGCTTCTCACCACGGTGAGCACGGGGCTCCGCGGGAGCAGAGGGAAGGGTGTGGTCACTGCCACCTGATTCAGAAGAGTCTGCTTAAAGGAAGTGAAGCCTAAAAGAGCCCTGAAAGAGGGTGGGCGGACAACAGACGGCCCTGGGGAAAGGGCATCTGAGACTGAGGAATTACCCTTTACTTAAAGCAGAAAGGAAAGGTTTCTCAGTAACTATAAAACCAGCTTGATAAAACATTGCTCCCTCAACCTACTCCTAGAACAATGCTTGCTGGCAGATCGGGATGACTGTATCGATAGCTCCAGCCTGCCTCCAGGATCAGAATTCACACCCCATGGAAGTAAAGAAAATGCTCGGTGTGCATTTGCATGGGTTCCCAACAATGTGGGGCACGAGAGAGGATTTGCACGGAGGAGGCCAGAGTCCCGCCCGGCTCACCTTCTTCTCCACTAACCCAGGGTCTTCGGACCTGCCGGTGGGCCTTGAGTCAGCCAAGAAACAGAAGTGTCCTGCTGTTCTGAAAGACTTGACCGCTTTGGGAACATCCTTGTCACGTATTTATTTTGCTCCTGTGATAAGCTTGTTTGTTTATTGAAGGGTAATATCGTGCTGAGGCTGTCCTGGCTAAATATGTTAAATCCTTAACATCTGGTACCGTTCAGAGAGGGCCAGCCGAGAGTTTCCAGTAGAACTCAGGTCAAATCTTCTGTTTCCTAGGTGTTATCTCTATGGCTCAATTCTGTGCACTAGTTTTAAAAATGAGGCTAGAGAACACTCTAGAATGTGGTGGTCTCCTAAACAGAGTAAATGAGATGCAGTCGAGGATTTTCAAGGAAAGGAGCACGCCCATGTGCTTCAGAAAATCGTTAATTTAGGGGAAAAATGCTTTGCTGCTCCAGTGTCTCTCAAAGGGCTGAATTCAAATCAAGTCCACATTTACCGAGTGCCTACTCGCCCCGGGGGACACAAAGAGAAATTATTTTAGTCTCAGATGTGTTTACTGTAACTGCTCAGCAGTCCATTGTCTGCAGACCCTTCCATTTATATTGGTAGTATTAGCTAGCTAATTAGCTAACTTTAGGCACGTGGAAATTTTCTCATTAGGAAAATACGTGCCATCTGATGAAGGATGATCATTAACAAAATGATTTGTGTTTACGCAAGTGGGTTTTTTAAATAGCTACTCAGAGTTTTCCATTAATAAAAGGGGACGAAATAAAGATACCATTTCGTCTGATAGAATCCATTATTTACGCTACACGTGGAGAGAGGTTATCATCCGCAGGACTTGAGTTTGGCCATCAACACCCTTGAAAATATCAGAACCTGTGGATGAGCCAGAGGTGCTCTGCAAAGCCTGTGTGCCTTCCGAAAATCCAGGAATCGTGATCAAAATGCACAGGGTCACTAGCATTTTGACCCTAGCCTGGTTTAGATCTATTCGGCAGGATGGCATTGCTTAGGCTATGAAAACTCCTAAATGTTTTGACTAAGGTACAAGAGGACTTTCACATCCCGAAAACGTCTGGTTCGATCAATAAGAGAGGCAGACTAGGTCCTTGGCTCCATTTCAACCTAAGCCACGTCACCCCAGAGGAAGTTCCACATCCGTGCTCGTCAGTAAACCGAGCTGGATTTTAAAAGTTTGACGAGCTCACTGTGCACGAGGCACGGCCGTTGCCAACAGTCTCTTGCAAGATTTTTTTCCCCAGGCCTCCCCAATCTTGTTCCCATGATTGCAACACTGGGGATTAATTCCTCAGGACAGGATTGCTCATTATACTCTGCACTTTGCTAAACACATGCAGTCGTCTCTGGACTCAAGATTTCTTACTCTTCTAGGGCTTGGAGTCCTGAAAGTGTTCTGCCTTGTGGAGCAGAAATTTTTTCCTGTGTGCACTACTCTCTTGGATACTGATAGTGATGGCCTCATCCTGGCAGCTGAGCCTGGGCTAACCCCTGAATCCTTCTGCTCTAATGGTGAAGCAGAGTGTGGATCAGAGCAGCCACACCTGTGGCCTGCCCCAGGCCGACATCCATATTTTGAGCTGTCCAAGTTCTGAGACAGATTTGCCCCCCACCCCTTCTCTCACCCCATTTTAAGAAGAAAATGCCAGCCCAGATGGAAGTTACTTTTTCGGAGTCACACAATGAGTTCTTGGCAGATCTAGGGCTGAGATACTGTCTTCCCGAATCATAATCCTGGGCTCATCATTGCTCTTAGCAAATAGTATTTGTTTTAATAACTGGAGGAGAGATTGGAGGAAGACATGAGAAGTATTATCAGATACCTTTGGGGGATGTGGAAGGGGGGAGGGGACTGCTTCCATGTCCCTTAGAGGAATGAGCTAGGGCTAAGCAGTTGCAGTTTACAAGGTCATCGTTTGTGGCCCAATACCCAGAAAAAGTTTTTATCCCCCGAAATACAATATCCCCAGATAGTGATTTCTCAGTCCCTGGATATATTCAAGCAAAGGGCTTATCTCAAGGGTTCTGGAGAAGCCGTTCCATCATTGAGGTGGTAGGAGGGATAGAGCCAAAGGATGTCTGAGGTCTTTTCCAAATCTATGATTATGTAGCCATTTGCATTTTTTTAGTGCAGGCATTTTTAAAATTGACTTCCGTGTGTTCTACTGGATTATTAAGAACCTGGCAGGGCTTGTCAAGAGTTGAGTGGCTCCCAGCCTACAAGTGGCCGCCATTTCCCACTTTGTTCCAAGAGCGTCCAACACAGATTAACTGTTTGATCTTGACCAGTAGTGAATGCCATGGAACTTTAGAACCATTGGGATCTACAGAGTTTATCTACTCCAAGTTACATCATTTTAATGACGAAGAAACCTGGGCTCAGGGAGACGACATAAATGGTCCAATGTCAACAGTAGCTGGTAGCAGTGCTGAGACTAGAATTCACAGCTCCTGACACCCAGCCCAGCAGTCTTTTCATTTCATCCATGAATCAGTTTTGTGGGTTTGTGTTTTTTTTTTTTTTTAAGCACTTGTCATGTGACAGCACTTATCTAGACTGGAGAGCAAGACAAGAAGGAACATGACCGGGCAAGTTCCAATCTCCTATTGCAAGCATTCAAGAGGAGGTAAAAACACGAGGTTGCGCAAACGAAGTAGCTGAACTTAATCAAATGACTTTATTCATAAAGTCATCAAAATATGTAACTGACCCCGCTTTTGTTCCAGGGGTATACAGATTGAACAAATGTAGGTATTTATGTGGTTTTACTGATAAACCCCAAGCGCTTTCATTGATCCTATGTTTTATGTTAAAACGTCACAATCCCAAGGTAAAATGCATATTGTATACTGTTGGATACTGGTAACTGGTAAACATCTTATATCTTCAGGCACTACTGTGCGAATTCTAATCACTGTGAATGAAATGTTGTATGTGTTAATGTATTTAATAGATGTAACTTAATAAATCGGCACAGAAAGCCATAAAATCTTAATAATTAGATCAATTCTTTTGTTTATCTGTTCATTTAATTTTCTTTCTAGATTAAGATCTAAGGATAACCTCTTGGGATTTTTTTTTTTTAATGCATCTAGCTCTCCATGTACTCGAATGCAAAATGGCAACCGATTGTTCTCAAGTTATAATAAATCTTACAAAACTTTTCAAGTCCCACAAATTGAGGGACTCTGGTCAAATGAGGGGAAGGGAGACAAGGAGGGAATCCACTGAGCTTCTTCTATGAATTAGAAGACTCTGTGGGTAAGTGACATATCCAACCACCCTGAAGAAGAGAGGGTGAAGCCAGGACTGTGTTAGTGCTTGACGGAGCCCAGAACTCTCTGACACTATACACCCTGCCTCTTACAAAAACAGCAATTGGCAAGGATCAAAAGGGTTCAAATCAAGCCATCTTTTACCCTTTTCCGGCGCTGGTGCCCAGCCAGTATTACTTGGGGACCATATTAAATTGCCATTTCCATGGGTCAGAAATGGTCACATAGAAATTTCATTTGTTGCCAGCTCATCGCCGCAGGTAAAATCAGATGTGGACCAAGGGAGAAGGATAACACTCTCCTCTAAAACTTTAATCTCAAAAATTACTCTCCCAGTGGGAAAACCTGTGAATGTAGGGGTGCCCTTCGGAAACTTAGCTCTCAGGTTCAGCTCACACCCACTCCTGGAAGTGATGAGGGCAAAACATTTTTTATACTTACACAGATAAATGAATTATTTGCCCTTAGCTTACTAAAAGCCAAATACCTACAAAAGTCATAATGCTAGTTCCCCAGATGAGAAAAACCATTCCTAATCCAGCTCACCAAAGTCAACATTTTCAATCAATTCTCAAAAGGACTCTCCATTCCTAGGAATTTGGGAGTGAAAAGACAAAACTAACCAACTGTTAAGACATTCTGACTACCATCCCTGTTTCCATTGCTCACACTCACCCACACACATATAATAATAATAACAACAACAACAACAACAACAATAATAACAATGAAAATGCCCAAGGGTGGAATTGTAGGAAACAGTAGACCCAGAGTCAACAGACCTGTGTTCCAGGCTCATGTCTGCCAACTGGCAAATTCTGAGGCCTTGGGCCAACCAACTATTTCATCACTGTAGATCTCCATTTCTTTCTCTGAGACTCCTGAGCAGAAGTAAATGAAGGCGGCTAAAATCCCTTCCATAAGCAGTTTACAAACAGGTTTCAAGAATTCTGGGTTTATAATGCCTGACTTTCCAGTGAGCTTCCCTTTTTCTGGAGATAAGAGGGTTTCTCCAAGAGAAAGCAAAATTCCCTTGTACCTTATACTACAAAACTCTCCAGCTGGTACGTGGGGACTTTTCACCCCATCAGTGCAGGACATAGAAAGGTAACTAGAATTGAGATGTAAAGTCCAGAGTTGGCAAAGTAAAAGTTCCATTTTGACAGCAATCTTCATTCCCCCTCTGGCTTATAATTGGACTTGGAAGCAGACTGGCCATTCCACATAACCCAGACTTTAACACCAGTCTCAGGGCATGCATTTCCTGTGTTCTTACCTTATGTCAGACACGGAGCTCAACTTCCTGTAGTTCATCTTACACCACAGATGGGATGGAATCACATTATCAGGCCATTTCACAGATGAGGGAAATGAGGCCTAAGAGATGAAATCCACTTATCCAAAATTACTCAGCTAAGCCAGGATTTGTCCAATGTTCTGAGTTTATTGTTAGCAGTAAATGACAATAGCTGATGTTTATTGGGCACTTGGAGTGCTAAATGCTTCACCTGCACTATCTCCTTAAATCTTCAGTCGGAGCCTACCTCCCTAGGCTCAAGTCAGTAAAACTCATCTTCTCCATCCATGCCACCCCTCCTCTTCCAGATTGGCGTTCCTGGGAATGGACCACAAAATCCTCAAAAGATGACTGGGTCTTTTATTTAATGCAATAACCATAGATTGAACAACCACTTTCACCCCAGGAAGGATCTGAGGATGCTGTCCCTTCCTGAATGTCATGCAATACCTACTCATTCCTAGTACCTATAATAGGAACACTGGCACTGCCACTCTCCTATCAACCCAACTTTACCCATTCTGGGGTGCCCTAACTCTGACCACATGCAGGCCTCACATCAGTCCCAGCTCCCAACCACAAGATCATTTGGGTAACTTCTCCACTGGCCCCAGGTCCTTTGCAATGTCGCCACCCACCTGGGGTGACCTCTGGAGCTCCATTTTGCCTTTGTGTGTATTCTCTATTCTGCTTTTGTCAACCGCAGAAAGATCTGAGCACCCACTATGTGCCAAGCACTGTGCTAAAAACACACTGTCCTTTCAGTATCGCAGAACCCTGAGAGTATAGAGTATCATCATGCCTATTCTCCAGATGAGGAATCTGAGGTCAGGGAGGTATAGTGACTTGCTCAGAGCCACACAGCCAGAGTCATAAATCTGGAGCTGGCCCTACCAGTTAGTCTAATTTCAGCTTCTCATTCACTGTCTTGTTCTGTGTCTCTTCCTCTTGCTCACTGTATAGGCTTGGACAAGTTATCTAACTTCTTTGGACGTCAGTGAGAGTCCCTGAGTTCACTTCCAGCCCCAAGATTCTAGGATCCCAGCTAAGCATTGCCATAATAGTCATCACCCCAAACCACAGATGAGTAACCAGAATTATCATCATCCCAATACTACAGATGAGTAACATCAGGTCTCACCTTTTCAGGGGACATCCTACCTACCAAGAGCCCTCTCTTCTCCAGGATATGCATTCATCCCAGGAGGCCAGGATGCACCATCATCAAAGTCTTTCCTAGTGAGCCTTACCTAGATTTGCCCCCGAACAATGCTGCTTGACTGGTTCCATGTCTATCAGGGCAATAATTTTCCATTTTGACTGCATGTTGGTGGGTGCAGGAAATAGGGATAGATTTAAAAACCCCGATACCCAAGCCATACTCTAGACTGGTGAAATCAGAATCCCCAACTGTGGGAGACAAGCAACCATATGTTTTTGAACTCCCAGATAATTCCAATATACAGCTAGAGTTGAGAACCAGAATTTTCAAAGCACTGGCACATGAAGCAGAAAGCCAGACCCTGAAACTACATTCTCAATTCTATGACATTCCAGCTGTGGAGACCACAGACAGCTGACTAGTCTAACTGAGGCTTACTTTCCTCATCTGCAAAATGGGCATAACATTTTGCAGGTGCCCTTGTGCAGATAAAATGAGATAATGCCCAGGAAGGTGCATGACCCTAGTCAGTGCTTAATAATGACCATTGTCATTCTGGCAGAAAATGACCTGGAAATTCTGTTCTCTATATTTCCTCCCTTCCCCATTTAAGGAAACAAAACCAAATTATGGAAGTGATAAAATTCTAATAAAGGCAAGTAGGGTAAATGATGGGCTGGGGGCTTGGTTAATTCATTCATCAATTGATATTTAATAAGCAACCTCAATGGGTGGGCCCCTGCTGGGTGCTATGAGTGATTGTCTCACCAAGCTTCCACACCATTGAGCTGAAACTGTGAGGGGCTGCAATGAAGAAATTAACAAATAAAACCCAATTTTGGTAAGTGATCCTAAAGGGAAAAAGCAAGGTGTGAAGACAGAAAACAAGGGGGCTCACATCCCATATGGGTGAGTCTGTTTGTTTGGTTTAGTTAACATTTGGACCTGGGACTCCACAGCACAATCGATAACTGATAGCAAGTGTGACTCACTCAGTGGGAACTGCTAATTACTAGGACATCCAGGGGCAAAGAACAAGATGGCTGAGTGCTGGCCAGCTGCCAGCTGTCCTGGAGCCAAAAACGAATGAGTCACACCTTGAACTCTTCCGGTATGGTTGGTGACAACTACCCCATCAAGCCCTCGTACACCGCTCCATGCTCTCAAACGGAAAACATTTCTCCTGCAGCCACCACGTGGGGTCCCATACTCCCTGCCGTTTTTCAGGAATGACACCTAACTAGTCTTTGCTTCCCTCTCTGCTAGGAACTCTCCCAGTTCTCACCCTTGCACTGGGGAAAACAATCTGACACCATTAGAAAAAGCACTGGCAGTGTCCCTTCTCCCAAGAGTTCCTTGGGGAGGAGAATAAGATGTGGGTGACAATATCCACTTTACAGAGAAGTAAACTGAAGCTCAGGGAAGAGGCCATCATGCCTAAGGAGTCATTGGAATAAAGGGAGCTGGGTCCGATTGACCCCAGTACCATGTTCCCAGGCCTATGATGCCTCTAGAAGATGCAGTCCACGGGCAAAGGGTCAAAGATACCCAACTTTATTTACACAGCCAAAATAAATCCCTATAAGTGCTTGTAGACTTAATGCAGGCAGAGGCAGAAGAGTAAGGCACTTTCAGGGATGTTCTCCTGCGTCCAGGACACTCTCCCTGTCCACCAACACTTTGGAGGCATTGCCACCTTCTACCACATGTTCCAAGGCAAGACCTGGGGCCATCTTAGACTGATCACACTCCCTGACCCCCGGCATTTAATCACTAAGGCTGACCCCATCTTTTATTCTTTATTTCAACACTCCTGCTCACTGGTCACTCTGGCCCATGTGCAGCCCACTCCAGTCTACTCACCACACAGAAGCCCGAGTGGTCTTTCTGTAACAAATCAGATCATATAACTCTCCCACTTTAAAATGCCCTAGGAGCTTCCTATCTCCTCTGGGGGGAAATCCAAGCTCCTGACCTTGAGAGCACTGAAGTCCAGTCTTGGTTCGGCCTCCATCCGGGTCCCTGTTTCAGTTGGTGCTCCCCTTCCCCTAAGTTGGGGGCAGCAGTATACTAATAAATGTTTAACAATCAGCTCTCCAAAATAAAGCCCTGACCTGTACCATTTACCACTATCCATGGTGTAGATATTTGCACCATGATCAATTCCAAGCCAACAACATAGGGCCACTGAATGGAGAGTTGAGGGGAGACAGGTATGGGCACACCATTACATAGTATTTCCAACCCTCAGATACCATAGAAATAAGTAATTGCAAGAGGCTAGAGGATAATAAAATGTGGTGACAATTAAGAAGTGACAAGTTTTGAGGATTTATTACCTTTAATTATAGTATTAGCTTTAATATAATGTATTTGAATGGAAGTTTATGTAATTTAATTCTTAATCATGGCTATGTTTAATGACAGCTCACAAAATTCCTGAAAAGTTAACATCCAGCTCTTGCAAACTGGTAGACGTTGGCTTCCGCCCCACTGACTAAAGCACTGCTTTTCCTCATTTCTTGGCCTACTTTTCACTCTGAGTGGAGTGCCTGCCTTCCTCCCTACCTCAAGGGAAAGACTCCGCTCCAATGTCACTTCCACTGTGGAGCCTTCCCTGGATGACACCATACTGGGGCTCCCTCAGACCCCACCCCATCCCCTCCTCCATCACAGCTCATTGCTTTTCTGTCTTTCCCCCATTAGATGGTATCTTATTGCCTCCTGGAAACTAGCATCAAGTGGGGCCTAAATAATGTTCATGGAGCAAACTAGTACCCATAGTCCCTTCTTGTTAATTTATCTTCCAATTCCCAAATGGAGATTATTTATTGTTTTAATATTATTATCATTAATTTTATTATATATTATTCGTTATTATTAGTTTTTATAATTATGCATTTCCAATCAGAAATTATTATAGGATTTATCCAATCCTGTCTCTTGATCTTGCCCAAACATGCTTTACATGGGGGAGAGAAGCAAGTTGGGGAAAGTGGAAGTAGATGTTTCCACACAAAATCCACAAAATAAATTTTTATCATTTATGTTTTGGAAAATATGTAAGTTCAGATGCCAGCTTCATCTCCACTCCAGAATAACTCTCCCCAGCAAGAAGACAGGAGAGAAAGTCAGGACAGGAGGAAGGTAGACCAACCAAGCAGCATCCTGGAGCTTGCTCTGGAACTGGTGCAGAACAAACTGGGAAAGAGAATACAAGCACCTGCCAGAGCAGGCTCTGATGGAACTTCCTATTTGCTCAATTTTTATTCAATTCTCAAGATAGTATCCATCCAGAATTATTACCTCCATCTTACAGCTGAATAAATAAATGAAGGCTTGAAGAAATACTTTGACTCTTCCAAAGTCTTATAGGTCATGAGCTTGGGAGCTAAGATTTAAACTGAGGGCTGGCTGATGACAAAAACCATGTTCTACAGCTTTTCATGAGTTAATTACACCTCAGTGAAGCAGTTTTTGTTAAGTGCTCTTAATCACTATAACAAAATATACTGCTGCTTTGTCCTCTTCTTTCCAGAAGGCAGGCAAGCAGGCGGGAAGGAAGGAAGGAAGGAAGGAAGGAAGGAAGGAAGGAAGGAAGGAAGGAAGGAAGGAAGGAAGGAAGGAAGGAGAAGAAAGGGGGAGAGGGAGGAAGGAAAGAAGAGAGGAAGGAAGGGAGGGAGAAAGAGAGAAAGAGAAAGAAAGGATAGAAGAGGGAGGGAAAGATAGAGGGAGAGAGGGAAGGGAAGGAACACTTATCATTAATGAGAACTGTTCCTGAGGCAGATACGACACTAGGTGTTACACCCTCATTAACTCATTTGACCTTCCCTAGAAGATAGGTATTATTACTCCCATTTTATACACAAGCAAACTGAGACTAGAGAGCTTAAGAAAACTGGCCAATGCTGCACATCTCATAAGCAGAACTCAGCTTCCAAAGGCTTTCTTCCTGCCACGCTCCCCACCTCTCCCTTCTGACCCACCAGTCCCCCCAGCCCCACTTCCACGTGCAGCCATGCCCAGGGGAGGATGGCAGTACAAATCAGTATCTGAGCATCAGCTCCAAAGAATGTAAATCAACACGTGGTTGCTCCAGGAGGACCAGGCTCAGCATCCGGATTCTTCAAGACGACAAGAAAGTAGCCTGTGATTGCATCAGCCAGATATTCTAAGCAGTGTCCCGTGGCTTTGTGAAATGAAGAAGGAAGCTAAGAAGAGAGTACTGAAAAACACTGGACATTTCCCTGTGCTTCCCCAATCATCCCCCGAAACAAATCCTGAAAGGTTAAATGTGGTTTCATCACCAGTGTGGGTGTCAAGTTCATACAAGAGAGAAGAAGTCATTCATATGGGACTTAAGCCTTCTTTACATAAAGGTATGTTACATGAACTCTGGACCCCAGTGCAAAACCACAGAGGGAAAATGCAGCCCCACGCAATACAGCATAGAAAAGCCCAGACCGAAAGACCTGGTCTCTACATGTTGCTCTCTCAAGTGCTTTTAGGCAGGTCACGCAACAAAGTTGTTGTGCATTCATCCAACTAACAGCAGCACTTGGTTCTGAGCTCTACCCTGAGCTCTGAGAAAACAAAGAGAAAGAAGACGTTGGGACTTCCAGCTCTACCATGCAGAATAGTGGCTAAGGGTCTTACCTTCCTATCATAACAGCCATAAAACTGAACATATATGTGACTCAGCTGCCTTGGGGCTTTGGCAGATGTCAGGTTGTGGGACTGCTGAGGCAGCTAGAATCTGTGGGGAAGGCTGCAGGAAAAAAGGACACTATGCAGAGAAGCTGCAGAAATATTCCTGCAGATCCCTTTGGTTGGGTATTAAAGTGTGCACATGCCAGAAGTTTTGCAGAGGGAGCCACCAGAGGACCCAAGAGCTGAATGGAGATCACAGGGGTCACACACTACTGGGGTCCCATGGAGTTCTGACCAGCCAGAGTCAAAACAGATGGCTGGAAGCCCAGGCATTCAGTTGTGACCTCAGAAAGGCCATTTTTAGGAGGAGGCTACACCATACTCCCTGCAGCTCATCCTGACAAGCCCTTAGAACAAGCCTTGATGAGATCAAGCCCACCAGGAAAAAACCCAACACCAACAACAACTCAATGCCTTTCGAGAGAAGGTCGCAAAAATCCAGGCTCATGACATAGCATCTACATATGTAACATACAATAAAAAGTCATGAAACATGGGGTGTGTGGGGAATCAGGAAAAATTCTACACATAACCAGAAAGAGAAAGAAATCGATAGAAACATACCCAGAAATGGCAGAGCTGTTGGAATCAGGAGACGATGTCTTTAAAATTGCCATTATAGATATGTTCGTAGTTCTAAATGAAAACAATGGGCATAAGTGAACATCTAGGGACTCTCAGTAAATAACTAGAAGCCATGGAAACAATCAAAAGCAAATTCTAGCAACAAAAAACACCATACCAGAAATTTTAAAATTCACTGTATGGATTAAACAGCATAATATACATTGCAGGGAAAAAATGTACTGATGAACTCAAAGACAGGTCATTAGAAATGATCCAAACTAAGGCATACAGAGAAAAAAAAATACTGAAGCTGAACTTGGGTGACCTGAGGGGAAAAATCAGGTCCAACATATATATTATTAGAGCCCCAGGAAGAGAGAAAAAAAAAGATTGGAAGCAGAAACAGCAACAGCTCAAAGAGAAATAATAACCCAAAATTTCCAAATTTGATTATAAGAAAAAAAAACCCATGTACCCAAGAAACTCAATAAGCCACACACAGGATACATTAAGGAAGAAGAAGAAAAAGAAGAGGAAGAAGAAGAAGAAGAAGAAGAAGAAGAAGAAGAAGAAGAAGAAGAAGAAGAAGAAGAAGAAGGAGGAGGAGGAGGAGGAGGAGGAGGAGGAGGAGGAGGAGGAGGAGGAGGAGGAGGAGGAGGAAGAGGAGGAGGAGGAGGAAGAAGAAGAAAGAAAGAAAGAAAGAAAGAAAGAAAGAAAGAAAGAAAGAAAGAAAGACCAAGCAAAGACTTATCATATTCTAATGAATGAAGACAAGACAAATCTTAAAAAGCAGTCAGAGAAAAAGACACATCACATTCAGGCAAACAATGACAGGAGCTGTATCCAGCTTCTCAACAGAAACAAGACAATAGAATAAAACCTTCAAATTGCTGAGGGAAAAATGGATCAACACAAAATTCTATATTGAGTGAAATTCTCCTTCAAAAATGAAGGCAAAATAGAGACAAGATGGTCTCTATTGGGAGACAGGAGAGCAATGTAGGAGTCTAGACTAATCAAGGGATGAAAGAAATCATGCCTCTCTGGCCCTTTCCCTGAAATCTTGGGGAATGAGAGAGAAGATTGCGATTTTACTGACACCCTTCCCCCCACTCAGAAGGGCAATTTCTTCCTGTTACTCATTCCAGAAATAGCTTTTGCCTACCAAAAAGTTTTGAAAACTTTTTCTGGGAAAGAAATTTTCTTTGGGAATCTTAGCAAAAGACAGACAAAAAGGCATATTTCTAGCAGAGTGATGAATGGAGAGAGAATGTACCGGAAACTTCCCATCACTCAGTGTCCCACCTGGTGACGGAATGGAAAAAATCTGGACAGGGTTTGCATGGAATCAAAGAGGTCAATGTGATACTGTCTCCAATGATCAGAAATCCGTGTGTGAACTAAGTAAATAGGATTCCCTTCTTAAAATACCCCAGAGAATTTCAGGAGGGGGAATTTTCTTGTAACTGACAACATATCAACAAAAGGACCGATGGGCCCGAGCCATGTTAGAAGGCCAGTGCATTGCAATCATTCATTCACCCAACATTTGATGAGTACTTACCCTGTGCCGTGTTCTATTTGCATTAGACTATACCCACTAAGAACATAAGCAGGGTCTCTGCTCTCAAGAAGCTTACATTCTAGTGGCATGGGGGGTGGGCAGTTTCCTTTCAAGGTGATTGTGGATCATGTACATGCTATGTATGGGTAATAGGAGCAATGGAAAGAGTCATGGGAGTGAGGATTGAGACCTTAAACAGGGAGATGATGATGATGATGATTCTAAAATAAATGAGGGGGGTAAAAATCAAATGGAAATGATTTTAATGGCAGAGATTTTAATTATACTCCTAAGAGTCATCAAATCTCCCCAACTGAGGTAGTGGAGCATCTAGAGCCCAGTAGTAATCCCCCAGATGAACTAAGGCCTCTTCCTAATTCTATAGCTAATGAAGTGCTACTTAAAGAGCTTTCAAATCCTGAGACTCAGAATCTAGATGCCTGGAACAAGATCTGGATTCCTTACCACTTGACAGTCTTGGTTTTCAGGCACCAGTGGGCTCTTCAGAAGATCCCACAGACCCAGAGACCACAGTTCCCAGCAGCAGCCCCTTCAGGGCAGCAGGGCGCCAACAAGTCAGCAGTCAAGGCGGCTGAGCTGCACCTACATGCAATGGCTGCAGGTCAGCAGCCACATAAAGAAACTAAGACTGGATGAAAGGAAACTGGATCCCATAGTGCCATGAGCACCCTGAAATGAGTCTACTGTTGTCTCACATGGCCCTTCAAAACACATCCCATCCACATTTTTATCAGTAGTTATCCAAATTCCTGCACTTCATGGATTACCTCCTTAGTGAAGCTTTCCCTGATGGCTCTGCAGAGCCCCACATCTCTTTCGTTTCCTTCATAGGGCCTTATGTAACCTATTTTTATGTGTTTATAAGGCAGTGGCTACATCTGCCTTTTGCTGCTGAATCCTGGCACCTAGCACAGGGCCTGGAAAATAGTGGGTACATAATGAAAAGGTGTGAAGTGAAGGAATACTCAACTGGGAAATTGCTTACTGAAAGGAAGAAATGTAGATTTAAACATCCCTAAATATTCGCATTGAGTAGTAGCCTTGTAGTGTTTCATTCTAGTGAGCCAAAGACTTGAAATTTTGAATTAAAGTATAAAAATATAAACATTCTTACCAAAGGATATTAATTCTATTCCCGAGACATACTAATGCTATGAAACATTTAAAAATATTGCAGCTTAAGCATCATCATTAAAAAAAAAAAATTCTTTAAAGCCAGAGAACAGCTACACTGACTCCTTGATAGAAGAGTTCCCCATATGCTGAATTTTAAGCACCCATGAATTTTATTTTGGTATCCTTAAGAATTCTAATTTTCATCTAACCGAATAGCTCCAGCTTGGTAATAGTAATAGAAAAGAGTGAAACTGAGAGCCAAGGAATATGATGTTTTGAAATGAAAGTAAACCTTAGCTTCCGCAAAGCCTTGGTTAAGATGCGCAGAACAGAGAGGGTGTTCACACAGAACCCAGGAAACAGGCAAAGCATAGAGAACACTGGAGACCCAGGAGAAAAGAATTGCTAAGCTTCCTGACATTTGTAAACACTCAGATCGAGGACCGATACAGGCACACACATTCAACACACACGTACACACATGCACCCGGGAGCCTCTCGAGATGTGCATCGTTACATAAACCAAATTTATGAAATTTGCGAGCATTTCAAAACCAAAATCTCCAGAAAATGAAGGTCCATGAGGGTTTCTTTATAAGGAAAAAATTCTGCACTAGTCACTAGGAAACAAGAAGTAAGCATCTTCCCAAATGAAGCCACATTGTGATGGTAAATCTTCAAAAACGTTCAACAAAGAATTACACGTTGCGAGGTGGTGTTCAGTGTGATCAGGCGTGCAAGGCCTGGAGTCAAACTACCAGCCTGTGCTCTCTTCATGCTCCTGGCCTGCTGAGTGACTGTGGGCGCACGACTTGGGGCCTGGAAGTTCCACCAGCAGCACAACCCCGGACCTCCCCGTCTTCATGAGCAAAACGGGGATGAGGATGGTGACACCTCCTCATTCAGTTGTCATGAGCATTACAAGAGACCCCGCGTATAAACCGCTCAGTGGCCTCTCCGTTCCCCACAGAATGTCATCTACTACTATTACTTTTATCTCAGACTTCTATTTCCGCCGGCTGAACACTAATGTTTTTCTGCCCCTCTCCCCATTTCTGCAAAATATTCAAGAAGGAAAAGCCAGAGTTCTCTTGAGGGATATCAGCTCGCAAACAGTTTGAGTCAGCCGTTGTGGGCAAGCCTGCTTCCTTTTTTTTTTCATTCTGCTAATGTGAGCACATTTCTATCTCATGTAGTCTGCTGTTTGGACTCTGAGACCATCAAAGCAAGTTAATTTAAATGTTACTACAAGGGTGAAACAAGAATCCTGGGGAGAGTGAGATAAGCTGCCAGCAGCTTCTCCAGCCCAAGACCCTAGTTTTGTGAAATCGGTATTAACCCCTCAGCTCCTGCAACGAAGTGGGACTTCAGACGGGGTGACTGGGTGACGGGCACTGAGGTGGGCACTTGACGGGATGAACACTGGGTGTTTTATTATATGTTGGCGAATCGAACTTCAATTTAAAAATGCATATTAAAAAAAGAAGAAAAGGTGTTCATTATCGTCTCCTCGTGTTGGCTCGCAGCCCTCTCCCTACTCCCATTCCAGGTGCAGGTACACGACACACACACATTCACATGCAATTCACCCCCATGCACACACTGACATATACACACACAGTCATGGGTGCATACACATACATTCGTATACACACACGAACCCCCTCACGCCCACACACATTGTCTCCCAAGCTTGAACACACACACACGTATTCACACACACACATTCGCACCCCCCAATGGACCTTGATAAATGGTTGTGAAACATTCATTTTTTTTAGCTCTCAAGAGAAGGTTCTCCCAGACAGCAGTGATAGCTCCAAGAACCAGGAGAAGACACTCTTTACCTGGGGCAGATTCAGGAAGAAGAGTGAAGCCTTACATCAGGGCCCGGGTGTGGCTTTGGAAGCTCAGTCACTTCCCCCATTGCAAAGGTTAAAGAAGTTACCCAAAACATTACAGAAGCTAAAAATTTTAAAGGACTTTTGGGCGAATGCACTAATTTCCCTTGTAGGTGATCAAGACATCTTAGCCTTCCCTCACAGGAAATGAAATCTGCAAGGTATGGGGCTTGGAAATTCTACAACCATACACTATTGCCAATTTAGACCAGCTCAAAAAAAGTGGTTTTTTTCCTATTTGATGATTGCTAAGGAATATATGAGAGATCCTGAATTCAAGATGCAATGGGAAAATGATGAAGAGCTCTGTGTAAAAGGGAAACACCCAGTCCTATCCAATGTCCCATGTCTGCAACAATTCTCTTCTGACCTGGAAGCTCAACCACTTTCTGGCCATGACCTTGGACTTTATCTCTCTCACACATACTTCTTACAAGGTATAAATAGGGCGTAAACCACTAGCCCAGTGCCTATCGGTATAATTTCCGATATAATTTCTGAATTTAGCCATTCCGCTGCATTTATTTAATTGTACGCTCCGTTCCCATCTAAGTAGGAAAATTCATAATGAATAATGTATGATCATCTTTTCCCAACTTGTAAACATGTGCTGCACAAGGAGACCCAACTGAGTGGCACTCAACCATGGCAGCACACCACAAAATTCAAAGAAGGGGCCAACATGCCAATTTTGGAAAGCCTGAAAAATCAGAATCTCTAGGGTCAGACCTGGATAGATATTACTTTAAATCTTTCTGTGTGGTATGATTCAGTACCTCTGATCTATTCCTTCTGGAGGGGAGTAGATTGACACAGCAAGCCAAACATGAATAATCCCATTCTCTCTTGAAACCCTCTAATGGTTTCCCATTACAATTAAAATCAAGTGCCCACTGTGGGGATTTTCTGACACAGTCTACCAGGCCCTATATAACCAGGGTCCCTCTTGGCTTTGACCACTATTCCTACCACCCCCCTTCCAGGGATACCCAGGGACTTTGCACTGGCTTCCCTCATGTTCATACTGTTTTTCCCAGAATTTTGTGTGGCTTGCTCCTTCCCATCAGTTATTCTTAGCTCAAATGTCATCTTTTGGAGAGGCCTTCCCCAACCATAGCAAGCCGGATCCCCACCAAACTGATTATTACTTTCTCCCACTGCCCATGCACGCCATGTAGCCCTACCCATAATCACGTTTGTTTTTATGGTCTATCTCTCTCCATCCCCATTAGGATGTAAGCTCATTGAGAGCAGAGACCTTGCATACATTACGAATGGTTATGGCCCAATGTCTACAGAACACAGTGTGACACAAGGTAAGCACTCAACAAACACTGACTGAATAAATGAACAGAGTGCATTGGCCTCCTAAAATGATGTCAAGTCCATAGGTTGGTCCTCTCTGTTGATATGTTGTGAATCTCAGGGAAATTCCTCTCCCAAAATTCACTGGGCTATTTTAGCAACAGATTGTAAATCCTAATTACTCAGGTCATGCAATGCTTAATTAATCTGCTTTCAGTTTATTCAATTAAAAACCTTTCTTTCTCTTGACGTTGCTGATTGAATGGCCCTAAACTCTGAGAAGTAAGAATAAAAAGGAGGAAAAAAAGCACCTCAATAGCATTCTTTTTCACCAAAGCAGCTTAATTTAATCCTATGGATCCACATTTTTCATGACTGTATTAATGGCACAAGCCAATGAATTCCCAGCTCCTAAAACTTCAAAGCAATAATAACATTACGGGCCTCACTTCCTTCCTAAGGCATATTGCATATGCCTATTGCAAGATGCAAATCCAGCAATTTGCTAAAGTATGAAGACACTGTATAGAGTTGTGGTTTCAACATGTTAACAGCAGAGCCCCTTTGTTAAAATTAGATGTGAGATGCTTTGAAAATGAGACACTCAAGGGGGCAAGACACTAAGCTAATCCAGTTACTATATATGTGAACACAGGTCAGCAAGTTGAATGAGTGGGGTTCTGCTGGTCATTCCACTAGGTGAACAGGTATCTCAGGCCACAGGTATCTCAGGCCACATGTCATTTACGAATGTGAGCTGAAGGTGGCCTCATCATTTCAGGGTATGAATAGCCGCTATCCACACAACATGCCCAGCAATTCAAGGACAATATTGCTCAGATGAGGGTACAGCACCTCCACTTAGAGATAAAACTGGCTGTGATGTGTATGTTGAGAGTCCTGCCTCCCAAAGCCCTTCTAGAGCCTCTCAAGCTGTGCCTTTCAAAGGAATTTTCATGGGCTGCCTTTAAAATATCACCCTGGTTAGGATGGAGTTCCACCAGGTGAAAGCAGATAAAGCAGCACTGCTCTGATGAAGTTATGTGGGAGAAATTCCAAAAGCCTTGTCCTTCCCCATGCAGCCTCCCCTGATTCTCTTCACCTGTCCAGAGACTGAGTCCAGAGCTCTCTGTAAAATGCATATAAGGTGTGGCGCTTGCCATGGAAAGGGCTGCGAGAGATCACAGGACTGAACAGGCCCAACTTGTCGTCAGAGCTCAATTAAGATGTGTCAACCTGTTGCAATAGGGCTGAACATGGACCTTGACGGATCTATTGAGACAAAAAGAACAGGCATTTTGATGGCAGGACCAATACATTTCCTATGAAAAATACAAGAACTAAGAAGAGAGTTGACATTTAGGGAGGAAGATGACTTCACTGGAGAGAGAGATTGGCCCAGAGTAAGAATGCCCAATCAGACCAAGGCAGCTGGGGGAGCTGGTGTGCACTTCCTGAGCTGGCCTTTATTCTGAGAGTTACAAGCATCAGGCAAGATGATGCATAGAAGAGATTCCTTTCATCTAGTGTGCTTCCTGCCCTGGTGGCTTAGCTGGCATTTCTCACTTACAATGGCATTTTACTTATTTCTGGCTCAAAGGGAGCGGGAAAAAAATGAGGAAATGAAAAAGGATTAAGACTATTCATTTCAGTTAATATTTGTTGAGTGTCTACACAGCAGACATTATTAGGATATCAAATAATTACATAATAATGTCCAGACATTATTGCCAGAGATACCATTGTGAGCAGGACAGACAAGATCTGTGGTCTTATGAAAATAATATTCTAATGGGGAAAATTAGTAACAAGCCAATCACTACCTGGAGAACTAAAATATGGTGATGGAATCAGGAGTGGTTGGGTGGGCAGAAAGGAACCAATTGCAGTTGGTCAAAAGAGGGACAATTCTAGGTACAGAGAATAACTAGTGCAAAGGCTTTAAAGCTTGAAGTGTTCAAGGAACCAACAGAAAGCCACTGTGGTCTCAGAAGGGGGGGGTGGGGAGGGAAACAATGCATCAAGAGATGAAATCAGAGAAGAAAATAGGAGCCTGACCATGTAGGGCTCTGTATGAGGAGAAAGAGTAGAGCTTTAAACTACAGTCAATCTGAAGCCATTATAAGTAGTAAGCAAGATAGTGGGGCACCTGGGTGGCTCAGTTGATTAAGTGTCTGCCTCTGGCTCAGATCATGATCTCAGGGTCCTGGGGAGCCCCACACTGGGCTCCCTGCTCAGTGGGGAGTCTACTTCTCCCTCTCTTTCTGCTCTTTCCCCCTGCTCATGCCCACTCTCTCTCTCCCTCTCTTTCAAATAAATAAATAAAAATCTTTAATTAAAAAAAAAGTAAGCAAGGTATTGACATAATCCAAGTATATTTTCAAAGGACAATCTGCCCTCAGTTTAGAGAACAAATGTGCAAGTGTGGAAAGAAAAACACCAATTAGAGGATCATTTGGATGTCCAAGGCAACAAAATGGGGCTATAGTCTCTGGATGCAGATTCAAAAAAAAGTGGATTATTTTGAACTATGTTTTTCAAATAGATTCCACATGATTTAATACTGGAATGAGGGGAAGAGGGTAATCATGGTAACACCTAGTTGTCTAGGTGTGAGCATCTGGGAGAGTGTTGCTACCGTTTACTTAAGTGAAGTCAATGGATGAAGGAATGGCCTTGGGTGTGGGAGGAATCCAGACTTATACTTTCACTATGTAAGTTTTGTGATGCCTTTGAACAAGTCAGACAAGTAATAAGCAATAAAAATCTACAGTCTCAGGGGTAGTCAACACTGGCCAATATATTTGGGTATCATCAACACAGAGAATTTTTTTTCTTATTGAAGTATAGTTGACTACACAGATATTTTTAAAGTCATGGGTTGAGGGAAGTCACCTAGAAAAACTGCATCAATATAGATGAAGAAAGAGTCAAGACCATCCTGAGATATCTCAAGATTTAGAGGTTGAAAATAAATAAATAAATAAATAAATAAATAAATAAATAAATAAAGCAAAGGAAACTGAGAAGTGTCAGCCAGTGCAGTAAAAGAAAATCCAGGGGAGTGGGAGGTCATAGAAGCTGAGAGAAAAGAATTTTTCAAGAAGCAATGGTGATGGAGACCACACAAGGTAAGACCTAAGAAGTGACCACTGGATTTGACAACATTAAGACCGTTGTACACTTGATAAGCAGTGTTTCAGTATGGTGGGGAGCATCTGCATCAGTGACCTCTCACTGAGCAACAAGTTGCCAAGTACTTAATGCTTTAAAAGAACAGGTTATAATATCTCACGATTCTGTGGGTTGATGGACAGTTTCTCTGCATGTGATGTCAACGGTGAGCTGGGTTGGTTACAGTCAACTGGAATCAACTGGGCTAGAACATCTCACTCTGAATGCTCAGTAGCTACAATTTGCTCCTGGCTGTTGGCTGGGAGCTCCACTTGGGCTGTGGACCAGAGAAGCTACAGGCGGCTTAGGTTTCTGAGAAAGAGTGTCCCAAGCGGGATCAGTCCATGAGATCCACCGAGGCAGAAGCTGCAGGGATTTTATGAGCTAGTTTCAGAAGTCATGGAGCACTGCTTCTATCATGTTCTACTGATCAAAGTAAGCCCAGAATCAAGGGGAGGGGAAACAGACTTTTCTTTTTCTTTTTCATTAAAGTAGAGTTGACACACAATGTTACATCACTTTCAAGTATACAACACAGCAATTTGACAAGTCCATCCGTCTCCCTACAACACTATTATAATACCACTGACTGTCTTCCCTATGCTGTACCTTTTACCTCATGACTTAGTCATTCCATAGCTGAAAGCCTGTACCTCCCATCCCCTTCCCTCCTTTAGCCCATCCCCCTCAACCCCTTCCCTCTGACAACCACCAGTTTGTTCTCCATTTTACAGGTCTGTTTCTAGATTGCACCTTTCAATAGGAGATTAGCAAAGAATATGTCGCTATATTTTATCTTCCATAGGACATAGCCTGATGGAAATAAGTTGAGAGGGGAATTTGAGGTGAGGAAGGGGAGCAAAAAACCTCAGACGATCCATAATTGCCTGCACACAAACTCATGAGCTGAGCTAAAACAAAACAAAACAAAAGGTCCTTATTCTGATCCTACTACTAATTCCTCCAAACTTAACTCTCAATTTACAACCTATCAAAACTGAGAAATATGAAATTAGATAGGAATATAGAATCAAGGGTGCCTGGGTGGCTGAATCGGTTAAGCATCTGCCTTTGGCTCAAGTGATGATCTCAGGGTCCTGGGATGGAGCCCCAAGTCTGGCTCCTTGCTCAGCATTGAGTCTGCTTCTCCCTCTCCCTTTGCTCCTTCCCCACCGCTCATGTGCTCTCTCTCTCTCTCTCTCTCAAATAAATATTTTTTTAAAAAACCAAACAGTAAGAGTACAAGAAAATAATGATAAAATAATTATGCATAGGAAGGTGGAGGTCTTCCTAAGAACTCTTACAGTAGAAGCCAAGAAATAAAAGACATTTGGACTAGATGAACATTAAAATTTCTATAAATCAAAAAGTAAGATTTTTAAAATCACCAAAACTAAATAAATATTAATAAAAATTAAAAATCAACCAAAAACTATGGAATATTAATAAAATCACTAATGAATTCTTACAAATCAAGAAAAAAAGCATCCCAATAGAAATGGGCAAAAGGCATACACTCAAAAGGAAAAACCAAACAGCCGATAAATAGATAATAAAACATTAAAGCTTTGCTGGTGATAAAAAAATGCAAAATAAAATGTTAAGATGGCATTTTCTGAAAAGCTAACGGGAAATTGTTTTTAAGTCATCACTCGAGATAGGCAAGTTTCAAAGAAAATGACACCACCAGATATTGCCAGAAAAAGTACGCATTGGAACATCCGTTTCAGGAGGAAAATGCAGCATTCTTCATCAAAATTCCCGGGTGGATACAGGGTACCATTGTTCTACAAACACAGATTGTTCTTTCTTATCATCAGGCTTTGCCAGGCCCCTTCCCCCTCTCTGGGGTTCCTTACTCCTGTACTCCATTGGTAGGAAAATCCTATTTGTCATTTAAAACCCAGCTCAGTTCTGAATTCCTCCAGCAGAACTTCTGCAAACTCAACTTTCTCCAAGGTGGGAAAAACCACACCCTCCCACATACGATTTCTGTGCCTTTCTCAAGTCTATGCTCCTGTCACACTGCAATATGATTAACCACCTTCTGGCTGGGCCATCTTCAGGCAGGTCTCTTCGATGATTCTCAAGCTCTTCATCTGGAAATGAAGTTAATAACTATTCTGCAGGGCTATTGGAAAAATTAAGATACTCAATTTGTTGATATGTGAACAACAAATGGCTGCTTTTCAAATTCTTGCTCTTTTTTATACTCCGTCCACCTTTCCCTTGCTGTTGGGTAATGGACTTCCTTAAATATGGTTCAGTCCAACGCTACTTCTGTTCAGTCACCTTAAATATTAAAAACAGTCTTGTTTCTATTATTATAGCTTGGTCCATTTATTTTTTAATTCCTGTCTCATTGAAGTCTCCTCCTCCCTTGCCCTCCAGCCCAGTCATGCTTGCAGTTCCAGCAGCTGGGGGCAGAAGGAGTTGGATCTGGTGCACGCTCAGTCCTTCCATCTTCCTTGCCTCTCTGCCTCCACTGTTGGGGCGGGAAGGAGGGAGAAGGAAGGTGATGTTGTCCTCGTCCAACTACGGGCAGGGGGACAGTCTACTTTTTTTGTTGCTCATGACACTCATTCCCTTGTATAAGCAAACACACAGGGATCTTTCAGGGTGAAGGGGAGTCCCCTTCTTGTCAGGTGTCTCTGCTTCTCAGTCTATCTGTTGAAGGACTGGCTGTTTCTCTCTGGGGGCCAGTATTCAAATGCAGGCTGTTTCATAGAGGCACTTGTGGTTCTTTAGAAGGCTCTCTAGGGACTTCCCTCTACCCAGCCCCCTGGTGTGGGAACCTGGGTAAGGTTTGACATCTTCCTCTTCTCCCAACTCCCCCACCCCTAGGCAGCCTGTCCTTCACCCTCTCTCTGTAGAGGCCTCTTCTCCCATCAGTGGTCCTTTCAAAGAATCAGCAAAAAGATTTAAACCTGAGGCACCTCCTTGGGCTCCATTTCATCCAAGGGAGACTCCTCTATCATTTCAGTGGCAATACACCTCCCCCATGCTTTTCTCAGACCCACTATCTCTCACCTATCCCTTCTCCACAACCAGCACCATCAGCCATAGAAAATCGGGTTCTATAAAGGTCCAGATGTTCAAAAGATTTCAGAAATGAAATGATCAGCCCTGTCCAGCTTTGTAGGGAAGGTGAGGGAACAAATGTCAGGCTTTCTCAGTTTTAAGGAAGGAGAGAGGCAAGCTAAGTGCCCCTCCATGAGGAGGGGAAGAGGAAGGAGGAGAGTCCGTGAAACCAGTGCTCTCCACCTCCACACTTCTCCTTATCCTGGCTTTTTTTTCTTTTTAAGATTTTATTTATTTATTCATGAGAGACACAGAAGGAGAGAGGCAGAGACACAGGCAGAGGGAGAAGTAGGCTCCGTGCAGGGAACCCGATGTAAGACTTGATCCCAGGACCCCAAGATCAAACCCTGGGCCAAAGGCAGACACTCAACCACTGAGCCACCCAGGTGTCCCACTTTTTTTTTTTTAAGAAAGAGAGAGAGCAAGAGAGCATGAATAAGGAGGGGCAGATAGAGGAAAGAGAATCTTAAGCAGGCTCCGTGCTTTCTGGCTACACTCAAGAGAAAAAAACTGGTCGGGGGCAAGATTATAATCAAGAAGATATATTGGGCTGCTATTTCTATCATCCAGGGAAGAGGTGACAGTGGCCTGGACTAAAGCATTGTCAGAGAGATGGAGAGAGGAGTGAAGACCAGAGATATGGAGGCATATCCAGCAGCCCCCAACAACTAATCAGATAGAATGTAGTGGTTGAAAGAGAAAGAAGCAAGTATGATGCCTGTGTTTCTAGCATGAGTCACTGAGTACATGATAGTGCTACTCTCACAGGTGGATGACCCCAGGGGAAAACAGATTTGACTCAGAGGATAGGAAGGTGATGTATTTAATAGTTGACGTGGTTTGTATACCCCATTCAACAACTTTATAGGATAGATAACACCCTTTCCACCTCATAAACAGAGATACTAACCATCTGGGAGGTGAAAGGTCATAAAAACAGGAAGAAGAGAAGCTGGGGCAGAAGTCCTCTTGACACCAGGGGCCCCAAGGAACAAGGGAACCCCAACAGGCCAAATCCCCAAGACCAACTTGGGGCTGACCATCATTAATACACCCTAGAAGCTCATTCTACATGTTTAAAGGAAAAAAGACAGAAAATCCAGGAGATATCACTCTTAGTCATTTCTGTCTATTTCAAATTCCCCACCACACAGGGTGGGGTCTTGGGTTTCTTTATCTCAATGGCACAATTTGCCACACATGGTTCACAGATGGTTTAAATGGTCCTTCTATGAAGGGAGATAACATCAGGCAAAAGGTAGCATTTCCTCTTCTGGGAGAGTTGTCTCCACCTATTCCCTAGGCACACTTCACACACACATGGCTCCTTGGCTTACTGTGGTATTGGTGCTCCCGCAGGGTCCACTCCCCTCAAGTCTTCAAGCAACCCTGCAAAAAGGAAGTAATGTGCCACCACAATTATAAACCACTTCTCTCTGCTCAAGATGAGCCTAGTTCAACCCCTGCTATCTGACATCTGTAACTTCTGGATGTTGGAGCATGCAGACCTCAACCTTCTCCCCTCCCAGCAACTTTTAACAGTCAGCCATCAGGATTTGTACCAGACACCATCCCTGTGCCAGTCATCATATCTGGCCCCATGGAAAGCTCAGGCCTGAAGACTCATTATGAGCCAAGGAAATTTGGTGTATAAGACCCAAACTAAAGTCAAAGATTCACAAGATGGGAAAACAACACTTTTGAGCACCTTCTAGATGCCAGGTACCATATTAGTGCTTTCCATATAGTAACTCCTATCCTCAAAACAAACCATGAAGTAGAAATAATTTTTCATGTTTTCTGTACAGTGGGAGATGAAACTCAATGTAGCAAAGACAAGTAAACCCTGAATAAGCTCACTTCTC
Organism: Vulpes lagopus; assembly: GCF_018345385.1. NCBI lineage: Eukaryota > Metazoa > Chordata > Mammalia > Carnivora > Canidae > Vulpes > Vulpes lagopus. Next base: position 63,903,878 of record NC_054830.1, read on the forward strand.
TTCTTCTTGTTCATACACATAGACTCCATTCCTCAAACTCCCTTGTAGGTAGCACCGTGGGTATGAGTCTTGACCAATAGAAGTTACATATGTCACTTCCAGACCTGCCCTGTAAAAGCTCTGTGTGAGCTTTCGTCTTCCCTCTTTGTCACATCCAGGAGAATCCTGTAAGTCACATGACAAAGATGACTGAGACTCTTTTGGCCTAATTCCTTGAATCGTCAGATGGAGCAGAGTGGCTCCTCATTGGACTTCAAGAGACCAAGAAAAAAGGCTCTATTGCGATAAGCCACCAAAGTTCAGGGATTTATCCATTCCTGCAGCTAACATTCGTTAATGAGTACAGTAGGCCTCAAAGACATCAAGCCACCTGCACAAAGTCCACCAACTGACTAGTGGCAGAGAAGAGATTTGAATTTAGGTTTAACCTTATTCCAAAGACACTCTGTCACATATTGTGCCAATAGGTTTGGGTGGTCTAAGGAAGAGGACTAAAAAGCCAGAAAGAAAAGTAGCAATGAAAAGAGAGAAAAGAAGAAGTGTTCTCGAGGAATGCCAATGTCCTACGCTGGAGACTTACAGGAGCGAGAATTGGAAGCGTACGCTGAGCTGTAATGGTCAGGATAAATTAGGTCACATTGCATTAACAAACAGAATCAGAATCTCAGTGGCTAATTCCAAGTAGAGTTTATTTGTGGCTCACACTACATGTCCAGTGCAGGGCCCCAGTAGTTTGACACACATCACTTCTGATCACACTTCTTTGGTCAAGAAAACTGGGTGACGGGCACTGAGGTGGGCACTTAATGGAATGAGCACTGGGTGATATTCTATATGTTGGCAAATTGAACACCAATAAAAAATAAATTTATTTTTAAAAAAAAGAAAATATCATCACACTTAAACTCAAGTACAATTCCACCATATACCCAGAAAACAAACATCTGGAAATATTGGTAAGCAGTACCAATGGCTAATATCAGGTCAACATTGGACAGTCCTGGAAATCAAAGTAAAGAAACATACGTTCCTTTGGGAAATATTTTTATTAGAGGATTAACCTTCTAACACTTCTCAAAAGCAGGAATTCTTTTTTTTTTTTTTCAAGTTCTGGAGCAGAATTAGAGATTGAAAAATCACACACAGCTTTTGGAAAGGCAGTTTGTGTGTGTATATATATATACCTGCGAGAAAGTAATACATATATATGTATGTATATATGTATGTGTATATACACATATATATAATGTGCATCCCATTAGACCCTTAAATTCTCTTTAAATACAATAATTGCATAATATTTAAGCTCTTTGGTTCTGGAGTCAGACATATCTGAAACTCAAATCCAGACTGCCACCTACCAAGTGTGTGATATGGAGGAAATTGTCCAGACTAGCTTATTAGCCTTTCTCATCTGTAACGTGAGAATGATGGTAGCAGCTATCCCATAAATATGAGGGTTCCGTGTAAAAGCCCTTCATAATTTCTTCTAAAAATATTAGCTGCTATTAAACACTCAAGAATTCACAATGGCATACACATTCTTCATAGCACTGCTTGTAATAGAAAATTTGAAATTCTCTAAAGTGCCATCCATGCAAAAATTATCACATGTGTGTGCAAAGGAACAGAGAGAAAGAATAACAAATAGTTATTTTTAAAAATATGATAGAATCAGGTATTTTGATCTGGAAAGATATCCATAATATATTGTGGGATTGGGAAAAGAAAATTGCAGAACACAGTGCCTAGATTGATTTCAAGAATTGATATATTAAGTCATAATAAGTCCTATAAAAATATTTTAAAGACTATGTCATAGGCACTGATTAGCTGGGGATAGGATTTGAAACTGGGTTATCAAAAAAGGCCTTTTAGGGTTGAGCTGTAAATGGTAAAAAGTTTTGTATAAAAAAGAAGGGCATGACCCAGCACCCAGATATTAGTTTGTAATTCCATTCTCCAGTAATAAATAAATAAATAAAGAATGAATGAATGAATGAATGAATGAATGAAATGAAATGAAAATTTAAAAAACAGGACTGCTTAGAGAAATGGTTGATTTTAAGGCTGGGATAGAAAATATAAAAGATAAACCTGGAACAAGTTTACCTGCCAGAAAGTAAGAAAATGCTCAAAAAAACAAAAGGTTGGAAGCACACCCAAGGGACATAGGAGTCAACTAAAAGGACCTCCCAATGTCCAAAGTCGGGACAATTTTGAGCAACAAAATAAATAGCTAGTGTTGGACTTTTACTCCAAAATATAAATAAGTGCTCATGAGTCCTTACTGATATAAATAAATGAATGAGTGAATAAACAAAAGTGCAAGAATAGATAAATCTTCTATGACAAAGAATTCCAGATAATTTGTGTAGTCTGATCTCAAGGAAGCAGAGCATAACTCCATTAAGTCTTTAAATGTGGGCTGAGCAAAGTGACTTCCTTCCAGAAAGCAGAGTATGGAAAAGGAAGAGGGGAGGATAACTTTAGAGGAGAGAAATCTGACAAGCAATACCTCAGCCAGGGAATCAAGCTCAACATCATCAGTGTAAGTCGTGTGGACAGCGTATATGTTTGATAGCAGGTGCGTGATAGCATATATCCTTATTAGGTGGCGAAAATGGCCCTCCGCCTCTGTGGTCGTCCTTTCCAAAACCCAAAACTCCAGCCTAATCATGAGAAAAACATCAGAAAAATCCCAAATGAAGGGCATTCTATAGAATACCTGGCCTCAAAACTCTCTAAGTCATCAAAAAATAAGGAAAGTCTGAGAAACTGTCACAGCTCAGAGGAGCCTTTAAAAAAGAGAGCGAGAAAGAACCAAAACCCCACTGCATGTCATGTGGTATCCTGAATAGAATTCTGGACCAACAACAAAAAGACATGAGGGGAAAACTGCGGAATTTATATACATTTTGGGCTTCACTTAATATTGTATCAGTATGGCTTCATGAGTTGGGACCAACTGTTAACATAGGGGGAACTGTATTATCTTTGCAACTTTTCTGTAAATCCAAAGCTACTCTAAAATGAATATTTTTTAAGAAATGGTGTCCATGAACAGGGGAAGGAATGAACTGTAGTATCTTCATACAATGGAATACTAAGCAACAATATAAAGGAACAGACTACTAGTAAACGCTACAGCGCGGTTGTACAACAATAATCTTAAGGTTATTGTACTAAGTGAAAGAAGTCAAACACGAAGGTGTGCACACTGCATGATTCCATTTACCTGGCATTGTAGGATAGGCAAAAATAACCTACGTCAACAAATGTCAAATCGGTGCTCATTTGGGGAATCCCAATAAGGGGAGGATTGATTGGGAAGGACATGAGGGAATTTTCTGAGTTGATGGAAATATTTGGTGTCTTGTGCATTCGTCAAAGTTGTTTGAATGGTACCCTTCAGATCCGGATTAAGTATGGAGATTAAATATATATTATAGGGACGCCTGGGTGGCTCAGCAGTTAAGCGTCGGCCTTCAGCCGAGGGCGTGATCTTGGGGTCCCGGGATCAAGTCCCATGTCGTGCTCCTTGCATGGAACCTGCTTCTCCCTCTGCCCGTGTCTCTGCCTCTCTCTCTGTGTCTCTCATAAATAAATAAATAGAACATTTAAATAAATAAATATTATCAATTAATGCAAAATTATAAAAAAGTAATTTGAAATTAAAAAAAAAATAAAACCAAAGTAAAATGTATATTCAAGTGTGGAAAGGAGGAAGAAAAATAGAGGGGGGGAAGATGTTTTTTAAGCCTCAGACATTTGGAGTACAAGAAAAATTAAAATTTTGTCTAATTCCTTTGCATAGATAATGTTTTTGACCCTACATATATAACAAAAATAGGATCATTCTGCTCATATTGATTAATTTTCTAAATTAATGACGGATCTCATAACTTACCCTTCAATAGCAGAGCAATGGAATGCAATGGCTTTGTGAGTGCAATGGTATTTTATAACCTGGTTAGATGTGGCCAAAACTGCTAGTTACCTTCTAGGGATCATCCCAAGGGGTACTTAGACAGGGACAGTCTTTGGAAATCAATGATCATCCATGTCCATTTGGAAACTTTCCTAAAACCGACCTGCCTGAGAATGCACCTTTATCCAAGGTGAGGTTTTGGCTCCCACTTTCCTTTCAAAGTCTATTTTTTTTCACACTGTACAACAGAAAGCCACATTTTTCATCCATTCTGAGTATTATCATTGATGCTGATGCTGCTGCTAATGATGCAGGTTGTGAAAAGCGACAATTTAAAGTGTTGGTGTCGACATTGAGATCATCAATGAACTCAATGACTGAATGAGAAATCTCTTTGCAGGTCAGGTGACTTCTAACTCTTGTTTTCAACAAAACTGAAGGAGTGAGCTGTCAGCTGGTCAATGATTAAAAATAATGGCTGATGATATGCCACTATGTGGTTTTTTGATGTGCACCTCAGAAGGGTTCAGGGAATGTGGGTGGCATTACTGCTCTAGAATAATCCCTTCCATCTCTGCTTATTTATTTATGGAACAAGGTTTACAATGCTTGAGTCTGTGAGGGAAAAAATCAGAAATATAACTGAGGGCTCTCCCTACTCTTCCTACCACCAATAGCATCCAAAGACATATAAATTCGTTTTTTAAAAGCCTCATTACTCTGAAACCAATATAACCATGTATGTGGTACTTCAAATCAATCAATCAATCAATCAATCAGGGATGCCCGGGTGGCTCAGCGGTTAAATGCCTGCCTTTGGCCCAGGGAGTGATCCCACGATCCCAGGATCTAATCCTGCATCGGGCTACCTGCATGAAGCCTGCTTCTGTCTCTGCTTGTATCTCTGGCTCTCTCTCTGTGTCTTTCATGTATAAATAAATAAAAAATCTAAAAAAAAAATCAATCAAAGAGCTTCGTTTTGTTTTATATTGCCTAAAGTATGCTATGTTTATATTATTTTTATCAATTGTATGGTATCTACAACTGTAATGTTAACTCAAAGAAGAATTTTAGTAGAGTCTTATAGCCATGTGAAATTAAAAGTAAAATTTCTCCTTCTATACCTACTGTTGTGGACGAGAGGTATGACAAAGGGATCAATAAAAGAAATTCAAGCAGAAAAACATTTGTTAGAAAAAAATCTGTAGAGGGAGTAGAATGAGAAAAAAAGAAATAATAGAAAATTTCCAATTGGTTAAGACCTTGCCTGTTAATCTTTTAGATGGAGGAGGGTGGCTATCGTATCACAGTGGTATTTGCGTTCCACTGGATATATTTTTTTAAGATGACACAATACCTTTTTGTTTTGTGTTAATATAAAAATGGGCCAGAAATTGTCTCCTTCACATCTATATACACCTATGATTAAAAAAAAATTCAGAGACAATCTAAAACTGTACACAGTGGTCAATAAGTTCTACAAAATTCTGGGATGTGTGAGCAAAAATGTTTGAAGATCCCAGGCCTACCCAATCCACATGTTTTCTTATTTCTTTTTTTTTTAAGATTTTATTTATTTATTCATGAGAGACACAGAGAGAGGGGGGCAGAGACATAGGCAGAGGGAGAAACAGGCTCTATGCAGGGAGCCCGACGCAGGACTCGATCCCGGGACCCCAGGATCACGCCCTGGGCTGAAGGCAGCGCTAAACTGCTGAGCAACCTGGGCTGCCCTGTTTTCTTCTTTCTTTTACTCCTTAAGCCAGAACAGCAGGCAATATGACCAGCTGAACACCCACCCTCGGTTCTCTTCGAAAATACATTCGGCCAAGGGACTAAGCGCTAAGGACACGCTCACTTTTGCCAATCCTCCCTTCCGCATGGAGTGTGAACACCTGGCTGGAGCTGCAGCAGCCCCCTTTGACCATGCAATAAGCCTAGTGGTGCCAAAAGAGAGAAAGAACGTGGGTTCCAGGTGACTGTGTCACCACTCTACGCCAACCCCCAAACGCTAGCTACCTCCAGGATTCTTTCAGGTGGAGGAAAATAAATCCATACATGTGTAAGTCACTGTTATTTGGGGTTTTCTGTCACACTCAGCCAAATCTAATCCTGACTGGGAGAGTGGCTACAGCATGCTTCCTATAAGCGATCAACTGCTGAACATTTAGGGTTTCTCCAGATTTTGCTACTGACTATACCTGACCTAGGCATCCTTAGTAGACGTATCTCCAGGCACGTTGGTAGCTGTTTTCCTAGGAGCCGGTCTAGGAAGTTAACTCTGGGTGAAGAATGTTTCACACACATTGAAATTTTTTTCCTCCACAAAGGCTAATTTACACTCACATCAATAGTGTGGGAGACTTCAGAATTCCACGCGCCTCCCCGCCTTTGGGAAAACGGCTTTCTTGCAACGTGCTAGAGAGGAAAAAGAAGGCTCATCCGCACAGTTGGTACTAAAAATGTCATGGGTTTTTTTTTTTTTTTCCTGTTAATATGCCATTGGTTAGTCTGTATTTTTACAATTTTAAAAAAATTAAGAAAAAGAGCCAAGGGTGCTTCTGCTCCAGGTGGAGCGATGGTTGGAGAACTAGAGGCGGGGCTGTGGGGGGAGCTCGCCTCCTTCACCGAAAGCTCCGTGTCCCCAGAAAGTCGTCTGTCTCAGAGTGTGCAGCGCCCAGCACAGTGCAGGCGCTCGCTACGTAACTGTTCAACGCATGAAAGCCACTGTCTCATTCTATGACTTTGGGCAAGTAATTTCTGGCCTCAGTTCCTCGGCTTATAAACTAACAGGATTGCATGACTCCATGTCACGGTCTTTTCCAAATGTAAGGACTCCTTATCCAAAGAGAGCCAAATCCAAATAACACTCCAGAGGGTCAGGTGGGAGGTACTTCCTTCCTTTAGGGCTATTTCTACTGCCAGGGGGACCCGAGGCACAAGAAAATAAACAGCAAATGAGAATTTCACATTCTTTTTTGTCCCCTCCTTCCACTTTTGCTAGAAATCAAAAGGATTACGACAGCAGAAACACCCAGAAAATCCTTCCTCTCCTGAAATCACCCTCCGAGGACCAATGAGCCATAAACCCTCAGGTCCAGCCCAAAGTCTGTACCTTTGTGCGCTGTTAGAGCACAGACACTGAGGCCAGAGAAGCCTGGATTTACTCAAGCAAAAATCTGTAACTGAGGGGCAGTGGTAGGGATCCCACAGGATGAGCTGAGGTCAGGTGCACGCCCAGCAAGTAGGAGGGGCTCGGTCCCCAGAAGTTCCCATGCAGCCACCGGGTCCCCCAGCCCCCGGAGGGCCAGGCCGCTGGGGCAGTGGTGTTTTCCTAGAAAAGCCCCCGCACTGGGACTGGTCGTGCTTTCTGGATACGTAATTTCAGATTCTCGCTCTCTGGCCCTCCTGGAGATTCCAAGAGTTTCCTGATACCCTTTCAAAAATTCCTTTGCCACTTCAGTGAGCCCGGGTAGATTCTGCTACCTGCAGGGCCCGGACAGTTACAGCTCCCATCAGCCACCCCATTCTCCCCAGGATCTGGTCTAAATCCCCAAAGAAGAGCTTCGCTGGAAAGAAGTTCTAGTCTACCCCGGCAGCTCAGCACCTGCTGCTGGCTCTACCTACCATGGATTCAAGGGCTGCCCCAACCAACCTGGGTGTGAGTTGTCTTGTGGGTGCAACGGAGGCCCCTTTCGAAACAGAGGCGGCCTCTTGAAGTACAGTGGGACACGGCCAGGGAGTGAGGCAGAGTGAGGAGGTGAGGTCTGAGTCCACGCCTGGAAGCCCACACGGTCCAAAGCAAGTTCTCACAGTGCCATGGGCCAGGGAAAACGGGAAGATAGCATCTGGCCCAGGAAACTGATGTGACATCAGAGTGACAATAGATCTGAAGACCCCTTGCCAAGGGTAGAGCCCCCACCCCCGTGTCAAGGTCAGCAGTGTCTTCTTTCGTCATCTGCTTCCCCCAGAAAGCAAGGGCTGGACCTCAAAGATCCTTCCTCTTGTTGGTCATCCTCAGCTGGTGTCTCAGCCCCGGGGCGTGGTCAAAACACAGGCCCTCGCGCCCCCTGGTGGCCTGACGTGGCCTAGAAAGCCACGGAGACCACTCCAAATTCTGGAATTCCAGACGTGAAAGGAGGTTTGGAGACCACTTGGTCTAAAGTCCTCATTTAAGGTTGGGACAATGACAAACGGCCTAAGAGGGAGAGTGACGCGCCCAAGGCCAAACCAGGAACGGACCCCAGCCCGAGGCCCACCCAGAGCCCAGGGCATCGCCTGCGACCTGAAGCACAGAAGCCCTCCCTGCTCAGTGTCCCCCTGTCCCTGCCGAGGGGCTGCGGCATTTCCCATCCCCATTACGTGGTCCAAAAGTTACACTTCTGCTTAAAACCTGCCCTGTTAATGTTCTCGTTCCCATACAAACAAACCTAGCTGTAACCACGGCGACTTCTCGGGGAAGAAAATACTCTCGAGCGCGACTGGATAGTTCTAAGAGAAAAGATGGACAGAATGATTGGTTTTTCCATGAACTGGAGACGTCCGTTATTTGAGGCCACACAGTGTCTCCCATGGGTGGCTGTCACTGAAGATGCAACAGTGCAGGGGACTTCAGAGCGAATCGCCTTCCCACCAACACAGCGGCCAACCTGAGCACGGCTTACGGAAGAGCCGTGTTCTGATGGTGTCCCATCAGCCCCCTTAGTAAACACCAAAGGAAATTCCTACAAGCCTTTGCATTAGCCCCTAAATCGTTTTAGAACCTGCAAAGGCCATGGGGAAGACTCGGCTCAAGGTAAGCCTCAAATAAGCCACCTGGCTCTGTCCCCAGAGACAGCAGGTGGAACCTGGAGTGAATCATCCTCCCCCCACCACCACCACCACCAGCTTTCAGCGGGTGCTGCCGGCCTTATAGGGTCCCTGAGAGGATTTAGTTGGACGTTACCCCGGGATCAGAAACACCACAAATGGGCAGCATATTAGTCACCCAAGAAGGAATGGCCTGAGTACTTCTCTCATTCCTTGACAGGACTCTGAAGCTCAGCTTGATTCACTCCTCCGTTTCCTTATTATTATTACTTGACAATACGAGTGTCGGTATTGAGTGTTTACGGTGGCACTATTCCAAGAGGTTTGCACGACTCAACTCAGTCCCCACCAGAACTTGGTAAAGAAGGCAACGTTACCCCCATTTTACAGATGCAAAAGCCGAGCCTCAGAGAGGGGAAGTCACTCGCCCAAGATCAAACAGCTGCTAAGTGGGAGAGTCTGAATGTGAAGCCAAGCCCACCCGGCTTCGGAGTCCTTGCTCGGTCCCGTTCGGAAGACACCGTGCAGGTGTAGACCGCCGTCCTCACCAGCCCTTAGCTAGATCCCAGCAGGGAGCAGGACGGCGGTCAGGGGTTGCAGGTCAACATCACAAAAGGTTCTTTTTGCCCCCGCCCCCCACGGCATCTCTAGGTTGGATTTTCACACTCGTTCTCAGCATGTTTGCCCTCGCTCTGCCTCCTGCCAGCAACCCAGGGGCACACGCACAATCAAGTCAGAGAGGAAGGGACCCCGCGTTGGGAGCTCCTTGGGCGTGTCCTCCTTCTGAAGGCAATATGATGTTCTCAGAAAGAATAAAGGCTTTGGGGTGAGGCACACCTGGGTTGGAAACCCCACTCTGCTGCCTCTTGGATACTTATTCACTTGCGACCTCATTTCCTCATCTTAGAAAATGTGGACAATAGTGTCAACGTGATACAGTCGTCGGGACAATTAATTCAGGCCCATCTGTGAGTGTCAGGCCGTGGCTGGCAGCCGCACAGCAGGTGTCCGAGAAGCGGCGGCAATCACACAAGGCGCCTGCTCGCACTTGCTTGGGACTAGGAGAGGCTGGAGCCTGTGATTTGAAGGGATGTTTTCACCCATGAAGATGCTCCAAGGATTCCTAGGATTGAAACAAGAAGGGGCTGGCGCTCATCTGCAGAAGACACCGGCGATGCCTCGTAGGCCGCAAGAGCAGAGAGGAATCCAGCCCTGCGGGCTCGCGCGTGGGAGGCCCGGAGCCAGCAGCCCCGGGTGCAGATCCTACCCCCCCATCAGCAGCCACAGTGACCTTCTGCAGGCCGGTTAGCCTACCCTTCCCATCAGGAGATGGGATAATGGCAGCATCTACGTTGTAGGGCTGTCCAAGGCTTACAAGAGAAAGTCCACGCGCCGTGACAGTCACAGCCACGTGCTTAGCCCATAGCAAGGGCCTGGGAGAAGCCAGATCTCGTTGGCACCGCGCCGGCACGTGAGGCCCGCCTCTGCGTGGCCACCTGGCCTCATGCACAGGCCCAGCTCCCATGCAGGGGCCCCAGCTGCACCCGCTTCCTTGGCATCGAGTTCCTCACAGGTCACAGCAGCCCTTGGACTTGGGGATCCTGGGCTCCATTTGTCGGGGCAGAAGCTGACACTCGTGCAAAAGAAATCACGTGGGTTCTCTGGCAGGGCGAGGATTCGAACCAGGTTTTCTGACTCCACGTGTGGGGTTCGTTCCATAGCACCATCACAGTGGGGAACCTGTGGTCTTGGAGGGAAAATCTTGTCTTGTAGAAATAGCACAACAGACTTTGGAAGTCAAGCTCGGCAAGCGAGGTAGATTCGCGGGGAGGACCACGTGGGAATTTGACCTTGAAATAGGAGAAGGGACTTCGGGGGCTGGGGCGAGGCTTGTTGCCAAACTGGGCCTCGGTTTCCTCACCTGCGAGATGAGTTTGTTGGACAACATGTCCTTGGAGGGACCTTTAGGAAGGATTTGTACGGTGCCAACCCCAGTGGCCTCGTGCTTATTGCTGGATGTAAGTGTGGCGAGATCTGACTTAAATTATTGCGCTTAAATGATCACGCTTCCAAAATAACCAGGACAATCACTTTACTTGATAGGCAAAAAGGTATTAAACCTTATTGAGGAAAAACAACCCCCACCATCTCCCGCCCCACCCCCAGTGGTACTCCCCAAGTTTGCTTGTTGGCGACATAATCTCCAACATCTAGAATCAGCACCCGAGCATCTCCCCTCTCCCACTCCATCATCTCTGAGAGGTTCTATAGATCGGAGAACCGCCCCTAATGACAACGGAATAACTCATTTTAAAAATCCCAAACTGAGAATACCAGTTTCCAGTCTTATCTCTGGGCCTGAAAAGAAAATTCTGTCTACCGCCAAATAAAGGGGAAAAAGCAATTATCTGAGATGAAAACCCCCAGCCCATCGCTGTGCCTCCGGAAGATGGAATTCATTGATCAGAGTCAAAGTTCCAGGTCTAGGCAGGAAAAAAATAAGGTCCCCGGATCATTAATTTTCAATAGAATCTAAAATAACAGGACACAGCCAGGCAAAAACACAATGAAATCTAATGCTCCCTGGTCCCTAAGTCACCTGCTTTCGGAGGGCAGGCGGCCGGGAGGCAGGCTCACACTCAGAGCTGCTCAGAAGCAGTTTTCAAAGCCACCGGGCTTTCTTCTCGTTTAATTAGGATGGATTTCAAATATTTAGAAAAAGGCAGAGAACCGTGCCAATAAGTACACGCTAACCCAGATTTGTTAAGTGCTGACATTCTTCCATATACACTGCAGGGTGTTCTCAGGCACTAAAATATTACAGATACCTTTGAAATTCCTTCACGGCCCGTCCCACCCACCCACCCACCCCCATTCGGTTCACTCCTTCCCTGAAATCACTCCGTCCCGACCCAGGGACACGCACCTCCACGCATTTCGTGGGGCACACGTATGTGTGTTCTGTTTTGGGTTTTCCCCACCGAGGCGAAGCAGCCATAATAAAAATTTACCACTTCAATCCCTGCAGAGCATAAAGTCCAGGGTGCATTCACATGTTGGGTTACCATGACCACCATTCAGGTCCGGGACATTTCATCCCCACAAAGGGAAGCCGGGCCCCCTTTATACAGCCCCTCGCTTCTCGCCCCAGCCCCCGGCCACCACCCATGTCATTTGTCCTTCCACAGGTGGGCGTATTCTAGCCATTAACCTGCAAATAGACTCCCTACGACCTCTGGCATCTTGAGCCCGGCTTCTTCCCCATAGCATGGGGTTTTCGAGGCTCATCCATGGCGTGGCACATGTGAGCGCTCCATTCTTTTCCGCGGCTGAATAACATCCCCTTTAGTGGACCACACCACGTTTCGCGGGTCCACTCATCTGTCGATGGGCGCGCCGACGGCTTTCCCTTTTCGGCTGGTGTAACTAAGGCTGCTGTGACTCTTCACACGCAAGGTTTTGTGTGGACAAGTGGTTTTGAGTCTCTTGCGTATACGCCCAGCAGCACATTGCTGGGTCAAGAGGCAACCCCGCATTCGACATTTTGAGGAATTGCCTACCTGCTTCCAAGACGGCAGGTTCCTCCTACGTCCGCCTTCTCAGCTCACCGTCATGTCTCGAGGAGTTTTGCAGTTTTCTATGTATCTGTAGCTCATTTAGTTCGACGGTGGACCAGATGCCATCGCATGAGCGAAACCCCTGTCCACCGGCCGTTCTATTGCTGGATATTTAAGTTGTTCTCGGTTTTCTACTGCAGGAAATCACACTGCCATGGAGGGAGTTTCAAAGTTTTTAGTCTGTGGGCCCAATCTGTACATCCAGAGACCCTCACAGACCACTTTTTGTCCTACTTAGTTGACACCCCCTCCCCAACCAAGCCGCTTCGGGTTATGCATAGTTCTAGGGTCGGGGGTAGAGGCTCAAAATGAGCAAGATGAAGGCACGCACCAGACCGTGTCCCCAAAGTACCTGAAGGTCTCAGAACAGAGGGCGGGCAGCGTGTTATTATTTCCAATGACAGGCTGTCCTCCTTGGAAGAGGAACATCCAGCCCCAATCATTGCTCTGGGACCTCTGAAGTGGGTCCTCAGAGAAGGGCGGTCCAGTCCCTACTGCCATCCCACCCCAGACAGCCGGGGGGGGCGGGGGGCACGTGAGTGACGTGGCCTCAGGCCGTGAGCAATGATGGTACAAGCAACACAGGGGCAGGAGTTCGAGGAGCCACCTGCAGCCTCTTCCCTCGGCTGGAGGGATGCTCCACCCCAGAACAGGGCTGCCCCCTCAGCCCAGAGCCCCGGATGAAGCTAAAGGCAGGGGAGCAGAGCCACGGCTGGCCCCCGGGGACCTACAGAGCGAGCAAAACAGCCTTCGGTCACCGCAAGCCTTGGACGTGGGGGTGGAATTCATCCTCGTGGAGTCGCTTAGCAAGGGCTAACGCAGAGGATCCCTTCTTTGTCCCCATCCCACAGAACTCCCCGCGATTTTGACCTGCACGTCCACCCATCTCGTTTTTAAGGCCCTTTGAGGCATCATTTCAATTAAAACGCATTTACCAAAAAGAAATTTTTAAAAAAAATTTTAAAAATTAAAAAACGCATTTACCAAGTTTGAACTCTTCCTATTGTCCAGCCCAGAGCCTGGGGAGGCCAAACCCGGGACAACCACCCTCACAGCTAACGTTCTCGAGGATCTGTGCCAGGCCACGCGCCCTTGTGCGGACAGCGTGGCGATCATCGTCACGTCACCCGAGGGAGGTGAACGTCGTCATCGTCCCCATCGGGTGGAGGAGGAAACTGATGCTTCCAAGTATGAGGTGACTGTCTTCAAGGCAACACTTGACGCGGCAAGGGGCCCCGGGAGGGACTGCACCCCAGCACCCCCGCTGGCCCGTGCTCGAGGACACAGCTTGCCTCCCGCGAGCTCGCAGAGCCCTGGTGGAGAGGACGTCCTCCTGTCCCGTCAGGTGCTGGGCTGTGCGGGGGCTGGGCCAAGGCAAACGGGCCGGCCGGCACAGCGCCTACCCCGGGGGGGAGAGGATGACACAGGAGAAGACGTTTTGGATGCTGACTTCATCCCACGAACGTGAAATATCCAGAATAGACAAATCCACAGGGACGGGAATGGGACCAATGGGCGCAGAGGGCCCGGGAGTCGGGACGACAGGCTCTGGCTGCTGGCGGCGGGTGTGCTCGGGGGGCGAAGAGTGTCTGGAAGCTGGTCTGGGTGATGGTCGGGCCATGTTGTGAACGTACTAAATGTCACTACCGGTAAATTCTATACTATGTGTATTTTATTGCAGTTAAAAGAAAGCTAATTGTACAAATGTGTGTAACTGCATTGAGTCCTGTAGGGGAAGCGTTCAGGGAGCCACGAGGCCCCCGGACAGGAAGTCTGCCTTGTCCGGGGGACCAGGGACACTTCTCAGTGGCCCGCCCCCCCCCCGCGCCGGTCCTGGGAGGGACTCCCCTCCCGCAGCGCCTTCCGTCCGCAGGCTCATCCCGGCCCCGCTCTGAGCCTCAGTGTCCTCATCTGTGAGACGGGAGGGCCCGCGTCCCCTTGGCCCCTGCCGACGATGCGGCCACAGGGCTGTGGTCTCCTGAGACGGAGATGCTGCCCAGCTGCCTGCCCGCACCCTGCACCCCGCTCCCCGCACCCCGCGCCCTCGGCCCCTCGGCAGGAGCAGGCCAAGAAGCCAGCAAAACGCATCCAATGACCTCCTGGGCCCCGACCCTGCTCGCCTGCCGGACTCACAGGCCCGGCAGCTAGAAGAAGGGGCTGTGGAGGGGCTTCCCGGCAGCAGCCTGGGGGGGGGGGCTCCCCTTTGCCAGACTCCACACCAGAGAGAAAGATCTTTCACTGAGCTGAGCTGAGCTGTGCTCCTTGGAGAGTGCCCCCCCCCCTCCGGCACCTGCAGGAACCCCACCTCGCCTAAGGAAAGCACAGAGCCTGGGGTCCCACACCTGTGTCTGCAGCAGGCCTTGCCATCTCGGGCGGCCTGTTCCTCTGTGCCACCTAAGGTGGTGACGATGCTATTTTGTTGTCATCATTACTATTTTAGGTGATGTCTCCCGGGTGCTTATCATGCGCCTGACGGCGTGGTAAGCCTTTTGCTTTGCCTTATTTTCCCTTAGTGATCACAAACAGCGCTGGAAAACAGGCGCCGTTATCCGCCTTATGCAGAGGAGGAAACTAACGTTCAGAGATGCTGATAGCCAGCCCGAGGTCACACAGCAAGGCAGTGACTGAAACTGGGCAGGATAATAGCGTCTGCGTCTCCAAGTCACCGCTGGAACACAGCTAACTTTCACTGAGCCCTGGTTTTAAGCAGGATAACGGCCCAGCAAAGGCCTCTGTGTCCTAGTCCCTAGAATCTACGAATTTGTTACTTTATGTGGCAAAAGGGACTCTGCAGATGTGACTAAGTTAAGGACCATGAAGTGGGGAGATTATCCCTACTCTGGATCCTCAGTCTAACCACTGGGTCCTTCAAAGCCAAGAACCTTCCCCAGCAGTGCTCAGGAGATGTGACTGTGGAGGAACAGGTGCTCCGTAAATCAATCTCCCCTCTTCTCCCCTCTATTGCCATCTTTGGGATTTTTTTTTTTTTTTGGATGCTTTGTCATGTCAATCAGAAATCTTTTCTTCCTGAGGAGGCCTCACCAGCCACCCAGGCTCCATCCATCACGACTCTAAAGTCACTGGTCTCAGATGCCACTGGACATTGAAGTTTTTAAAATCTGTCCAGGGAGAGGCGCCTGGGTGGCTCAGTAGGTTGAGCGTCTGACTTTTGATTCCAGCTCAGGTCATGATCTCAGGGTCATGGGATTGAGCCCTGCATCGGGCTCCATGCTCAGTGCAGAGTCTGCTTGAGATATTCTCTCTCCCTTTCCCTTTCCTTCTGCCCTTCCTTCCACCCCACCCCACCCCCACCCTCTACCCTGCATGCTCTCTCTCTTTCTCTCTCTATCCCTCTCTCTCTCTCTATCTTTTTCTCTCTCTCTCTCTCTCAAAAGTTAAAATAAATAAATCTACCCAGGGATTCTAACAAGCATGCAAGTTTTCAAATCACAGGTCTGCAGCCACATGCCAGGACTCGGACTGTTGTCTTTCCTTCCAGGCCTGAATAGACGCAGTGAAATCAGGTGCAGACCAAGTCTTCCTCCCTCGCTCCCTCGCTCCCTTGCGCTCTCTCCAGCAGAGATTCTACAGCAACACTGACAGGCTCCCAGTTCTGGACAGTACCCTCTGGTGACAGCCATCCCCAAATTACTAGAAGTGTCATATCGGTGAAGCTACATCCCTAGTAAGCAACGGAACATGCACTTCGAGGGCTATAGCATCTTCCATATGAGGCTCTTTGCACTTTCCTTCTACATCTTAACCCATTTCACAGATAATGAAGCTTGGACTCAGTGACAAAATGCTTTAGGAAAGCACAAAGTGATGCTAGAAGTCAGCTCCAGACCTAAAGTCTGACTCATTCACTCCTGTGACCTCCCTCAGCAGGCTCCTTACATCCCGGCGCCTCAGTTTCTCCATCAGAGATCACTGTCAGGATCTAGAGGGTAAAGCAAATGTGTGTAGAGACCTTGAGGGTCTAGAACTTGGCCTCGCTGCTTCACCCTGCCACCTAGCTCCTCCCGGACAGCCCTCCCCAAGACCAAGCACGAGGGTGGCCCTAAAGAGCAATGGGAGATACATAAGTTTCTACATCAGTTGGTCTCTGGGACCCTGGCACCCCCCATCCTGGGATGGTCTGTTCCAGAACAGGTTCCCAAGCCTCATCCACAGGGTTTCCAGTTCAATAGGAGCCAGAGAACCTGCATTTCTGATCATTTCTGAGATGCCAATGGTCTGGGAACCACACTTCATTGAATATCCTTTACTGCTTTCCTGAAAGCCCTTGGAGGACGGAGACTGACAGCCGCTCACACACACACACACCACAACACTTCCTAAAAGGACTCCAAGCTTCCTCCCTCTCCCAAAGTTCTCTTCCTCATGGTGCCAGCTCGCAGGGTCCTCTTCCCCAGTCTTTCTCATTTTGTTCAAATTCTAGAACCTTTTCCTTTCCCCACCCCAGAGACTTCCACCCTGTTGCTCTCTACACCCCAGTAGGCAACCCCAACCAAGAGCACCTCTTGCAAGATGGAGGAGGGATAGCCGGGCGGGCAAATTCCTTCCATCACTTGTGCCCTCTTGTGTGACATCACCTTCACACTTATCCAATCCCTAAAAGTGTGTGAGGCACATGCCCTGTGTGTCAGACACCTGCTGAAGGTCCAAAGGTGGGCAAGAGAGCCCGCTCCTGCCCCTTGGTGAGCTCATGTCTAATGGCTCTGGGGGGCAGAGAGACCCCTACAAGAAAGGAGCAGCTGCGGTGCTGTGGCCATTTCTAGGGTCGGATGTGTGGGGGCTCAGAGACTAGGATGAGGTCAGGGTTCTCAGAGAACACGGCACTTATGCTGACACCTGAGGTGTGAGTAGGAGTTGGTCAGGCAAAGAGGCAGGAAGAGAAGCTTCCAAGCAAACGGAAACCCATGCACAGAGGCCCTGAAGCAAATGAGACGGGTAGGTGAGATGAGACCTCATGTGGAGCAGGGGACTGCGTGAGTGAAGAGCCTGGTTTCCCAAGCTCCAGGGAGGATGATCTGCAGGCATTAGACTGGGTTCTGTGAGGAGCAAGATAGTAAACAAAGGAAGGTCAGTCGGGCAAGAGGTCCAGGAAAGGATAGACAAGGGGGGGGGGCATTGGCGGAGCCACCCCAGATGGCCCCAAAGGTGTCTGCACCTCCAGGTCTCTCAGCACAGGGGGCCCCTCGATGGAAGGGTGCTCCCTCCTTACCCTAGGAGCGTGGACCCACCAGTCTTCCAGGCAGTCCCAGGAGGGGGCTCTGTGAGTACAACCTCCCGTGTGGATGAGGAAACCGAGCCCCCAGAGGTTACACAACTCATCCCAGGTCACATGCCTGGCGAAGATGAAGCCAAGATTTAAATCCCCGCAGGCTGGCGCCAGGGGTGTGTTCTCCTATCCACTCCGCCTTAGCACTCAAGGGATGAAGAAGCACATCCTTTCTCACTCTCCTCAGCCCAACTCCAACATTACAAACCATTTCTGACAAGCATGGCAACGGAGAACCAGCTGGGGCCCCCGGACAGCCCAGGCCATGCAGGGGGTGCGTTCTCATGATAAACATCCCTTGACATAAGGGGTGTGTGTGTGTGTGTGTGTGTGTGTGTGTGTGTACTATTCTTTCTGAGTTGGCTGGTGTGACTCAGTTCCAGAGCCAAGGAAAACCAGGTTCGCAGTCTACCTCTAGTCCCTACAAGCTGTGTTGTCCTGGGCAAACCAGGGAAACTCCATGGGCCTCCATGTCCCCATCAGTAGAGCAAAGAGATGGCGGTACTTGCCCCACAGGGCTGCTGTGTACAGCACCGAGGAGGAGCCTGGCACGACACAGGGGCAGAGGTCAGTCAAGGGCGGCTGGGTGATTTCCATTCTCAGTGAGGTGACCCTGGGGTTTCTGAACTTGCAGAGCTGAGGGCCACCAGGCCCCAAGATGGAGAGATCTCACCAGGATACCTGCCGCTTTGTGGGCCTCATCTGGTTGTCAGCAGCTCTCCCAGACAACCTCATGAGGCCGGTTTCCCTCACACTCTTGCCTTCTCTGCACATCCCTGGGATTAGAAACCCTTTTCCCAACTCAGGGAACTATAGATGTTGACGAGGATGCAGAGAAAAGGGAACTCTCTTGCACTGTTGATGGGAATGCCAACTGGAGAATGGTGCAGCCATTCTGGAGAACAGTATGGACGTTCCTCAAAAAGCTAAAAATAGAGCGACGCTACAACCCAGCAATTGCACTAGTAGGTGTTTATCCATAGTGATCCGAAGAGGCACCTGAACCCCAATGTTTATAGGGCAATGTCCACAATAGCCAATATATGGAAAGAGCCCAGATGTCCACCAACAGATGAATGGATAAAGGAGATGTGAGATATTGGAATATTTCTCAGCCATCAAAAAGAATGAAATCTTGCCATTTGCAACGACATGAGTGGAACTGGAGGGTCTTAACACTAAGTGCCAACAAGTCAGTCAAAGACAAATACCACAGGATTTCACTCATATGTGGAATTTAAGAAACAAAACTGATGAACATAAGGAAAGGGAAGGAAAAGTAAAATAAGATGAAAATTGAGAAGGAGGCAAACCATAAGAGATGCTGCCCTCTAGGAAACAAACTTAGGGTTCCTGGAGGGGGGTGAGTGGGGGAATGGGGTAACTGGGTGATGGGCATTAAGGAGGGCACTTGAAGGAATGAGCACTGGGTGTTCTATGCAACTGATGAATCACTAACTCTACCTCTGAAACAAAAACAGACAAAACCAAGAACCTCTCTTCCCCAAAACACCTGAGAACCAGAGGAGAGCAGGTGTATGAGCTTGCTGGGGCTGCCGCAGCAAAATTCCACAGCTCTTAAACCACAGACATTTATTTCCCTACCGTTCTGGAGACCAGGAGGCCAAGATCAAAGTGTCAGCAGGGTTGGTTTCTTTTGAGGAAGAAACCTTCTCCTCACCTTGCCATGGCCACCTTTCCCTGTGTCCTCACGGTCTTCCCTATGAGTGTCTCTGTCCTAATTTCCTCTTCCTGTAAGGGCACTGGTCGTACCGAATCAGGGCCCACTCTAATGACCTCATTTTAAATTAACTATCTCTTTTTAAACTCTACCTTTACCTATAGCCATAATCTGAGGTATCTGGGGTGAGGACTTAGGCACATGAATTTGGGGGGGACACAACTCAGCCCGGAACATTAGTTACATGATACAGCATCTGGTGCGGTGCCTGGCACTTGTAAGCACTTATGAGGGGGTGGATAGAGACAATGACTCCCTCTAGATCGGGAGCCACTGTGACAGGGTGGCAAGCCACAGCTCAGGGGCCGCTGGGAAGTCCTCCTGGGTCAATGGAAGACCCGGGATTCGGGAGGCCTGTGCCCCTGGTGAATTTGTGCATCCACTGACTTTGGACTCAGAGCCACATGGGCTCGGATCCTCATGACAGCGTTCAGCAGCAGAAGACCCTGAGCAAACGGTCCCATGTGGCTAAGCCTCAACTTCCTTTGTGCATGGAGGTGACACCAGGCAAGACCCCGACAGGGCGAGGGGCCCCGGGCACACTGTTCCCTGCATCCGTAAGCAGGAAGACCAGTCTGGCCATCTACCAGTAACAGCCGTGGGCAAGCCCCTCTCAGGGGCTCAGTCTCTTCAGCTCTTGACTGGGAAGAACAATCCCGGCCCCATGGGGTTGTCGCAGGTGGAAATGAGTCAAGGTGTGTGAAAGCACTTTGTCAACTGCAGAGTGCTCTCTGCAGGTCAGCTGTTCGCCTCCTTTCAGGACGCAGCGCCTCTGAGGTCTTCGTGAGAGGGTGCTCACACCCACGCACCCGATTCCAAGAAAAAACACAAGAGGTGGAGGCGCGTGGTTTTGTCCCTCATGACTCACAGAGGCCACTCCTGCCGGCTATTCAAATCCTGTGGCTAGAGCAGCTGTGCATTCTGACTCGTCGCCTAGGTTTGCTAACCACTCCGGACGGCTGCACCTCACACCCACTCATCTCTGCTCCAGAGGCAGGGAGTGGAGGGCCAAGGGGACAGGGAAACGTATCCCAAGGCCACTGCCACCACTGCCCCAACGGTGTCAGCAGGGAAGCGGGGAGCGGGCCTGAGTTCTCTGGTCCGGGCGTGGACGCTCGTCTCTGACCGCAGGAGGCCCAAGGAGAAGAGCCTGGGAGGTGCCAGGAGGTGCTGGGTAGGGATCGGGGTGGTGGGGGGGGATGATAAGTGGGACATCACCTGCGGTGAGGCTACAATTGCGGAAATGAGAGTCCAAGCGCAGAAAAGAGAAGAAAGAGAGGGAACAGGAGAGAAGGAGGGGAAGACTGGGAGTAAAGGGGGAAACCTCAGAGAACACCAACATTCTGGGTCTTAGGAAGGAAAGGAGCCGAAGCGATGGTGGGTGCAGCAGCCCGGGGCGAGGAGAAGACAGCCAGGAGGGGCTGGAAGGGGTCTCGGCTCGGGGACCACCGGCGGGGCGGCCCAACGGACGGACGGTGGTTTTCTCACAGCTCCAGAAGCTGGTGGTCTGAGGTCGGGACACCAGCATGTGGGGTTCCGGTCAGGGCTCCCCTCCTGGCTGGCAAGACGAGCCACCTCCTCGCTGCGTCCTCCACCACGTGTGTCTCTTCTCACAAGGCCGCGGAGCCGATTGGATCGAGGCTCCACCCTTACCGAGGTGTCCCCCTATGACCTCACTCAACCTAATCACTTACTTCCCTGGTGGCCCTGACTCCGAATACGGTCACATTGGGGGTTTGGGCTTCAACATCTCAGTGGGCCGGGGGGACACACCATTCAGTCCACAGCAGGAGGGAAGCTGGCCGCCCAGGTGGGAGGTCCCGGCGTCTCACTGGGCCTACAACACAGGCCGCCAAGAGTCTCCACCTGGTAGCGAGTCCTGTGTCCAGACCCGCCTCTGCGCCTCCAGCAGGTGCACTAGACAAGCCCCTTCCCCCCCACCCCATTCTGTTTCCGTGTAGCTACATTGCAGGAGGGGATCCTCTCCTCCAAGTTCCCCGGGCCCCTATAGGCTGTCGCTAGGGGTGAATGCCTCTGGGTCTCAAAGTCGGAGAGTTTTCAAACAGGCCCATGCAAGGCCAGAAAGAAAGGAAGAGAGGTCGTACGAAGGTTGGAGGTTGGGAGCCCCCTTTAGAGCGAGGGGGTCTGTCTCCACCGCCCCCGGAGCCCCCTGGAAGAAGTTGCCTCTCGAAGGCTCTGTGCTTTTAGAGAGATGGCGTGGGACGTGCATTTCCCCACCCACCCAACCCCTTCCCACCTAGGAGTGAGAGAAAGCTCATGCATTGGAGCCTGTTCCAGGTTCAGAGAGGCAGATGGGGCAGGCTGGCAATGCCAACACCCAAAGAACAGAGAAGTTCTGTGGTGAAGAGTAGACTCTTTCCAGGGCCGCTGGAAAGTCCGAGGAGAGCAGCTTGATCCGACTTGTTCTTTTTTTTTTTTTTTAATTTTTTTTTTAAATTTTATTTATTTATGATAGGCACACAGTGAGAGAGAGAGAAGCAGAGACATAGGCAGAGGGAGAAGCAGGCTCCATGCACCGGGAGCCCGACGTGGGATTCGATCCCGGGTCTCCAGGATCGCGCCCCAGGCCAAAGGCAGGCGCCAAACCGCTGCGCCACCCAGGGATCCCGATCCGACTTGTTTTTTTTTTTTTTTTTTTTTTTTGTATGTTTGGAGGACGTGAGAATGGGACCTTGGATGCGGGCAACACACTCATGGGCTGCTCCTCAAGCACCTTTACAAAGCCCCCCCTGCATTGTGTCCCCCATACTTTCTGTTGAGGCCATAGATTTTTACTGTGTGGTGTCACCACACCTTCAAGGCACACGTGAAGTGAAATTACAGCCGTTGTTTGGCAGAATATAATGAAGAGTGAAAATTACCTGGCCCATTTTATAAAGCTATTATAACCTCGATGCCTAAACCTGATAGGGATGGCACCGTAAAATAAAACGTAAGACACATTTACATATGGCCATAGACTTCCTAAACTCTTAGATGCGATGCCAGCAGCTCGAATTCAGCAAAGTGCAAAATATCTCATGATCAAGTACCACAAACATATTCCTCCAGATAATCCATTAGCAGAAGTTGGCTGGTATGAGCTGAGCTGTGTCTCCCCCACCCCCAAAATTCCCACGTTGAAGCCCTAACCCCCAGGACCTCAGAATGTGACCGTATTTAGAGGTAGGTTCTTTAGAGAGACGACTGAGCTGAGCTAAGGTCATTAGGATGGGTCCTAAATCTTGGACTTCCAACCTCCAAAATTATGGGAAAATAAATTTCTGTAGTCCACGTCACCCAGCGGGTGGCACTTTGACACGGCTGCCCTAGCAAACGATACCAGAGGAAAAGAGCAAAGCAGAAAATCCATATAAGCATATCAGCAAATATGGTAAAAGCAGTTACTGAAAGTCCACCTTTTTCAAAAAACTTTCTTTGAAGGGTCATGTACTTACAGGCAAGTATACAAATCATAAGTGTGCAGTCAATGAATCTGCATCAACTAAACACATCTAGGTGACCAGCACCGGGATCAGGAAACAACGTGCAGGCCCCCTTCCAAATCCACAGGCCTGTTAGCTTCTGAACAATTGCCCCTGCAAACTCATATTGAAGCCCTAACCACCAGTATTTACTACATTTGGAAATAGGATCTTTTTTTTTTAAGATTTTATTTATTTATTCATGAGAGACACAGAGAGAGAGAGAAGCAGAGACACAGGCAGAGGGAGAAGCAGGCTCCCCAAGGGGAGCCCGAAGCAGGACTCGATCCCGGGACACCGGGGTCACGCCCTGAACCAAAGGTAGACACTGAACTGCTGAGGCACCCAGGTGCCCCTGGAAATAGGATCTTTAAGAAGGTAATGAATGTTAAGTGAGGTCACAAAGCAGGGCCCTAATCCAATAGGACTGGTGTCCTTGTAAGAAGAGGAAGGGACACTAGGGAGGCACGCACACAGAGAAAAGCCACGTGAGGATGGGGCGAGAAGGCAGCCATCTGCAAGCCATGGAGGAGGTCTCAGGAGAAAGCAGCCCTGCCAACACCTTAATCTTGGACTTCCAGCCTCCAGAAGTATGAGAAAATACATTTCTATGGTTTAGCACCCCCAGTCTGTGGTATTTTGTTACAACAGCCTAAGAAGCCTAATGAATACAACGCCTCTCTCCTGCTTTGATTTTATTACTTTTTATAACTGCCCCCACTTGATATAGATCAAACTGTTTACAATAATTACCTACAGTGGCACGAGGAGGAGGAGAATAAAAAGAACAAAGCCTGGCGCACGAGAAGCTCGGAATAAGCATCACCCTCTATGCCGTAGTGCTGAGTGGACAAAGCAAGACATAGAATGGATTCAGGTGCATTTAAAGCACAGGTGTGCGTGTCCTGGTAAAAATCTGTGCACCCGTAGGTCTTCAATTTGCCTAAAGAGCCTTTGCAAAGATAGTTCAAAGCTAACTATGTTCTCAGTTACTTTGATTTTTTTTTTCCAAGTAATTCTTAAAACTGTTTAAATCCTATCCACGTTGGTGTACCAACTTGTGCACTCTGGCCGCCACGGAGTATTTCTCATGCGCCTGCACCGTAGTGTACTTCTCCGTTCCCCCCAGTGGTTTACCCCAAAGAGCCGCAGTCATCCTGCTGCCAAAGGCGATGCTGCAGGGAACGTGTTTGAGCTTGTCCCCCTCAGGATCTGAGCGGGGCACCCGCGCGCCCACCAGTGCATGTGGTTGCATTCCCTGGCCTACATTCTGCTTGGTGGCTCTCCGAGTCGCCGCGTCAGTCTACACTCCACCAATGGTGTGCTTGAGTCCCAGGTTCCCCACATCCCGGGGAACACTTGGCTTTATCCATCTAAGTTCGCCAGTCCAGGGAGTGTGAAGTGACAGTTCACTGTTGTGTTGATGTGTATCTAATCCTTGGGGACTCGGAGGCCTCTTCACACACGTATGAGCCATTAAGTTTTTCTTCTCTGTGAATTGCTTGCTCCTTGGTGTCCTGTTGGGTTCCTTATCTTTTCCCTAACAACGTATGGGACTTCCTGAATATTCTGGGTTTTAGCCACATGTAGGTTTTAGACGCCACATCTGTTTGTGATATTTATCTACGGGAGGATTTCACAATCTCAGCACTCTTGACATTTGGGCCAGATACTTCTTCGTCAGGGGTTTGTCCTCTGTGTTGAAGGATGTTTACCAACACCCGTGACCTCCGCCCATTAAATGCCAGTAGCACCTCCCACCCAGCTGTGACAACCCAAACCTCTCTAGATATTGCCAAATGTCCTGGGGTATAGGGAACAAAATCACCCCCGTGTTGAGAACCACTGGTCTGTAAGTTGTCTCTCCACTGGATTCTAACCCCATTGATTAGAAACCTATAGTTTTGATTTAAAATTATAAAATTATGAATTCTAAAATTCATATCACACTTTGTGTTTTGTAAGTTTTGTTTGAAAAGACTTCATCACTTGGGTTATAAAAATTTACCCCTACATTTATCCAATCAGCTCTACCGTTTAACTTTTGACATTTTGGGCTTTAATTTATTTGGAGTCAACTTTTATTTTCCAGGCAAAGCAATGATCCAGTTTTATCCTGATATATGCAGTCAGCCAGTTTTCCAAAGCCATCCAGAGTCATTGGAACCTTTCCCGTTGATCTGTGGTGCTGTTTGTCACGTGACAAGCTACCTTATAGGTGTGGTCTGTCTCTGAACTCTCTGTCCTCTATCCATTGCTCTGTCTCCCTGTCCTTCCATCAGAATCAAGTAATCCTTCCATGACTATGACTTTTTAATATATTTTAATATCTAGGAGGCAAGTCCCTCCTCTTTTTAAAAGTCGAGTCAGCTACTTGCAGACCTTTATTTGATTCATTTCAGGACAAGTGTGTCAAGTTTCTCAACATATCTGCCTGGAATTCTGACTGCAGTTGCATCAGAAGATCCATCAATTCTAAGAGGACTGACATCTGTACAGTGTTACGTTATTTTATCATGAATACGGGAGAGCTCTCCATTTATTCAAATCTTCCTTTTATGTCCTTTAATTCAATTCAAAGTTTTCTTCCATGGAGGACTTGTTTATTCCCTGATAAATGAATCCCTAGGCATTTTGATAGCGCCTCTGAATGAGCCTTTCCATTATATTTTATGGCTGGTATTTGCTGGTATGGAGATACACTCTTGATTTTTAGTAGTTGATTTTGTGTCTGGTGATCTTGCTAAATCCTCTTACTAGATTTAGCTGGTTCAGTTGGCCTTCTTTGGAGATGATCATAGCCCTTTGTCCCTCTCCCCTGCTGCAGGGACAGTTTTGCGCACGACTGGGGCCCCTGCAGGGGATCGGCAGTGGCCCAGGCTCACACATCAGGTTACAGCTCCTCAGTGTATACTCACCAGCTCAGCTGGGCTTCTAGGGTGCCACCCTATCAGGGAATGAGGACACAAAGAACCACATGGAACAAGTTTTCAACAGTGACATCATGTGAGTATCACAGAAGCATGGACTCTTTCGGCTCTTGAGCAGAGAACTCATCCCTTACACCTCAGACAGTCACTAAGATTCCTAACCATTTGGCAGGGGAGGGGATGTAGCACAGAGCCTCAAGGGGGAGATAGGAAACTTCCTGCTAACTGGGGCAAGGAGAGCTCATGCAATCAATTCAAAAGAAATTATAAGCAACCCGAGTGTCCATCAAGGAAAGAATGAATAAATAAATTACGGTGTGTCCACACGGGGAAATACTACGCAGCCGCAGAAAAAGGGTGAACAAAGGTATCCCTCCGAAAACTATCATGTTAGGTGAAAACAAAGATTGCAGAAAAACACACGCCGCGTGACATACTTTTATATACTTCAAACGCTGGCGAGCGATGCTGTGCAGAGGCAGACGTGCTGAGGCAGAAATGACTGGGGCTGACAAAGGCCTTATTCTAGGAACTGGTTTCTTGTTGGGTGAAGAGGTGGTGGGGAAGACGTAATAGGGAAGAGATACCCAGGGGTTTCACAGCATTGGAAATGTTTTGTTTCTTAGGATAGGTCAGGCACACTCATCTCACACAACTCTTTAGGCCTTTCTGGCTTTGAGATGTATTTCCTAATAACTTCCTGTGACCATGTTTATGCCTGAAGCTGAAGAGACAAATCGCAGGTGTCGTATTTGTGAACACATCTGTCTCCCCCGCTCAGGGGTGCAGGCGCACGCCCTTGAGGCCAACCGCCCAGCTAGAAGCACCCCCAGATCCCCGGCCCACCGAGTCGGGGAGTAAATTGTGTTACACGGACACAGGACAACAATGCCAGGAAGGCACTGAATATCCTTGAGCAAAGCAGGGACACAATGAAAGTGGGATTCTTATAGGCTACCTGTAGCCCCCGAAGATCAAATAGCCAAATTAATTTTGGGTGTGCAAAGCCTTAGGTGGTTAGCACACACCCAGAGGAGCCTGCAGCCCCAGGCTGCGTGGGCGGGACAGGCGCAAATTAGTAATTTCGCTGCGGCCACCGTGCTTGGTGTGAACCCTGCACCGCTTTCCATCAAATCTACTTGTCTCAAAGGGACAACACCCGAGGTCAAAACGTAGACCTCAGGCTTCTCTGCAAACCTCCAGAACCCAGTTGGTCATAGGGAAGGAGCAGCTGATGTTTGCTGCTTCCAAGGAAGTGAGGACACCGTGCCCAGCCCGGCCCGGGAGATGCTGCACAGCGTAAAGGACCAGGTGGCCAAGAATATGGAACCGCGCAGCCCTCCCCCTGCAGCTGTCTTTGCAGCCTGGTAAGACACCGCTCCAGGTCTGATGTCCCATTTAGCATCGTAGACTTGTGCTTCCAGTTAGTACAGAGGTGACAGGTGGGGTAGTGGTGGCCAAAGGGACGCTTTCAAAGTGACACCCTTTAGGGAAAAGACAGAGCACTTGGCAAAGCAGAGGGAGCGGTCTGTAACCCCTGGGCTGTATAAGTTTCCAAACTGATTCAAACCCAGAGCTCTGCTGCCAGGCGGAAAATGGGCTTTTCCCTGCAACAAGCTCTCGAAATTGTTCACAAATTGAGCACTTGGTAGAGCGAGAGGACCAGGCTGGTGACAGAAATAGGTACAGTCCCCTGGGTGGGAAATGTGTGTGTGTCTATTCCCATGTGCTGTGAGAAGCACAGCTTGTGCCCGGGGCCGGGGAGGCTCGGCTGCTTGGCATCCGAGGCCTCAAAGCTACATTCCGCGCCCCCAGCTTGGGGGGTGGGGTAGAGGAGGACGGTCAATTATGTGTGGGCGCAGGTCACACTGTAAGAAGAAAACAATCCCCTCCCACCCACCCCCAACAACAGCCAAAAGGGGGTTGAGGGAGTTGTTTGTCGACAAAACTGCAAGGACAGAGGAAGCCGGAAGCCTCCGCTTCATCCCCTAGAAACCTCGGAGGGTCGCCTTCATTTAATGCGGATGGAAAAGCTGAGGTCCCGACCAGGGAAGGCACGGATTGCCCGCCGAGCTCAGGACAGGACCCGGGGACCCCCGTCCCCCCAGGAGGGGAAGCAGCCGAGAAGCGTCTGAGCCTTCGGTTCAGAGGGAGGATGCCTGGGAGGGTGAAGGGCTGTGCGTCGAGGCGTCGCTACCACGGCCACCGGTCCTGGAGGGGACGGCCAGCCCAGGTCCCAGGTCACAGGACAGGAGCTGGCCACCCCCCGCCCGGGCACGTGCACAGGAGCAGCGTCTGGGTCTCTGGGGACAGAGCACTCTCACGTCCAGGGGCCTGGGCTGGGCCTGGGGAGAATCAGATGAGAGATGCGGTGGGCACAGCCCTTGGAAAAGCAGGGGTCCTGGCCTGAAAGGAAAGGCAGAGAAAGGCAGTGGGGGGCGGGGTAGGGGGGCTCCCGTAAGTCCCTGCTGAGACTGAGAGGCCTCGAGGCATGGTCTCGAAGCTTCCAGTTCCTCTCCTCTGAAATGGAGACCATAAATATGCATCTGGCACGAGCTGAAGGTGTAGAAGGAGGCTCAGTAAATGTTACTCCTGAGTCCTGAGCTAAAGACCCCCATCAGGTGCTCACAGAGGTCATCGGCCCAGACTGGCAAGACTTGGGGCTGTTTTTAGACCCCCCCTTTGGCTGCCTTCATCCATATGGGGCTTCTGGTGATGGACGACCTTCTGGAGTCTGGACCAACCTGCATTAAGGTCGCTTGGCAGACTCACTCCTGGCTCTCCGATGGACCAGACAAAATCTCAGTGGGTCGTGGAAGCAAGACACCCTAGGCCTTCTCTTCCCTCTCATCTCAACCTTCCCCGGCCTATGCCAGTGACGGCGTAGAAGACAGTGGGCGACAGCATGGGTTCTGGAGTCGGGCAGCGCTGAGTTCAAATCCTGCCTCCGCCTCGAATTGGCTGGATAAACTTGGCCAAGTGCCCACATCTCTAAGTCTTCGTTTCCTTTCCTGTAAAACTGCAAAAACAACAAAGACCTATTTTGCAGAGTTGTGAAGCTTAAAAGAGGAGAAGTCATCAAAGCATGGTCGGCCGGCGTTTGTGGTGGTTGCTGCTGGGAATACCAGCCCCGTGAATTCCCCCGGGGAAGGTGGCCAGGTGTGGTGAGTCTTAGTACTTAGTGGTGTGTAGTAGTGGTGTGATCCTGAGCAAGTCACTGAGCCTCCCTGAGCCTCCGTTTCCCTCCTGTAGACGGTAGACACAATGCTCCCCGGATCTCAGAAGGCTTCTGCAAAATCTAAGCAACGGAAATAAAAATGGTTAGAAGCCTCTGTGGCATGACTCCATCCAAGGATGATTATTATTCAGATGTGACTGGACTGCATCTGTAATGCTAAAATGCTTTCATCCCACAATTACCCAACATGTGGGCAGAAAAAGATGAGAATTAGTAATGAGGAAGCTCAGAGGAAATCAAAGAATTTTAAAAACCTTCTAAGGGCGTAAAAACTTCACTTGAAGTAGAGCATCAGAATTTCACCTGAACTGGTTTTGCGTTGCCATCATGCTCTCTCGGCGGAGGTTTTTTGTTTATTTGGTTGGGGGGTTTTTTTTCGTGTTTATTTTCCAAGAATGTTGGTCTTTTTTCTCTCAAGTTACCAAACACTATAAACACAAAAGCTTTAATAAGAACAATCATCCACATGATTTGTCGGAAGCCAAAATAAGAGGTATGAGACAACACCTACGAGGCCACTCTAAAGCACCCTTGGCCATTCCCAGCAATGGGATGAAGAAATCCAGATCCACTTAAAAGCATCAGCTCCAGAAGGAGCTGCCTTTTGTAGGTCTTGAAAAGTGGCTGGGAGCAGGACACTCTGCATTCCTTTTGGCCTCTCAACAACCAAGAAGGTCAATAAATTAGGACTCATTAGCACCGTCTTAGTGTGGACCGAATGGAGTCTCGGAGGAGTGAAGTGACTTGCCCAAGGTCATACTGCAGATGAACAAGAATGAACACTTGTGTCCCTAAAGGGCTGTCTCCACGGGCCTCCAAGCAGGCGGCCAGGGGTGACCTCCACAAAATGCCCTCCTCTCCTACTGGAGAGTGAATGTGACTCAGTCTCTCCGGCTCAGCCTCCCCCCACACACAGAGTGGCCCAGCTGACCGCAATCGGAGCTTCTGACACCTGCTCCAGGTGGGCAGGCCTGGCTGTGACTGGAAAGCCAGAAGGTTCCGCCCCACAGTTTCCAGGATCTGACGTTTATCTGCCCGCTGCTCACCTGCTGAGGGAAAGCTCTCTCCCCAGACTCGTCAGCAGGTTTACGGTAAAGTCAGTCGCCTTCTGTAGCTTCCAGCCCCAAGCTCTGATTAGTCAGGTCCCCTACCGGTTCCCCTTGATTCGGGAATAGAGAGATCCCAGAAATGGGGGAAACCACTGGCTTTGTTTGAGCCCCACCAGGCCCTGTATATTGATGCTACCAGCACCCCAGACTTCTAAGAGTAGGGGGAAAAAATCCCAGAGACTAATCCAGGGATGGGCAAACTCTTTCTGTAAAGGGCCAAAGAATAAGTATGTCAGGGTTGGTGGATCACATCCAGGCTCTGTAGCTCATTCTTCTTTGCTTTATTTTCTTAAAAGCCCATTAAGATCATAAAAATCATTCTCTCTGAGAGCTACGCACAAGCAAGCCAGGGGCAGAATTAGGCCCCGAGGCCATGGTCTGCGATCTCTGATTCAGCCAACCCTCCCATTGCACAGATAGAAAAAGTGAGGTCCAAAGAGTGTGTAGTGCATTTGCCCAGGGTCACTCAGTGATAAGGACTGTCACTCATACTCAGATCTGACTCCGGGGCCGCCCTGCCTCTAGAATTAAGAATACTCTATTTTATTCAATTTCTTCAAAGATCTGTTTAATCTCTAGTTTTTAACCAAAATACTTGATTAATTGCATTTTTGATATTTAATAGTACAAATGTGGTACATGGATGCAATAGGAGAAAAAAATGTTATTTAGAATCTAAACTAGCTGTGGTTGTTTCTGCCTCCCAAAGGCGAGTAAAAACATTCCCATCAGGGGCGCCTGGGTGGCTCAGTCGGTTCAGTGTCTGCCTTCGGCCCAGGTCCTGGGATGGAGCCTTGCATCCGGCTCCCTGCTCAGTGGGGAGCCTGCTTCTTCCTCTGCCCCTGCCCCTGCTGGTTCTCTCTCTCTCTCTCTCTCTCTCTCTCTCACTCGCTTGCTTGTTTGCAAATAAATAAAACCTTTAAAAAAAAGAAAAAACCATTCCTATCAGAGGAAAGATACATCTGTGTAGTACCCTCTTCTGGGAAGGAGAGAGAAAGGACAGACGGACGTTTCGAGGCCCGTCTTGGTTCTCTTGCACTAGTGAAAAGGTGGTGTAAGGGGTGTTGAGGAAGACTGCCATTGCTCCGCTTTGTGCAAAGGGGCACCCCCCACCCAGACCTAAATTGCTCTACTTAATAAAAGAAGGAGAATTGGGGGATCGAGGGTGGAGGTTCCAAGATTGGGAACAGAGAGGGAGTTAGAGGAGAAACAGGGTGGCAGAGGGACGTGAGGATGCGGCGCAGACGGAGTGCCAAGACGAGGAATGTCGGACGTCAGCATTAAGGGGTTTGCATTCATGGACCTACTGCGCCCTTCACATCCCTGGAACCCCTCCTAGAGTGTGCTGCGGACCAAAGCCCTCCTCGCACGGGCATCTCTGTGGTTGTCTTTTGAGCAGATTGAAGAGTGGCCAGGGACAGCGGGTGGCCTAGGTCGGCGTCCCCCACAGAGGCAGTCCGAGGACGGAGGGAAAAAACCCAGCAGAGCGAATCTCAGGAGACGTGGCCAGGACAGTACAAGCCTGTCCCTACCGCAGAATCATGTGCTCCGCATCCTTCCCGGCTCCTGCTGCTGTCAGAACCCCCGGCCTGTGGGGACGACCAAGTGCCCGACCCTATTCAACATCTTCAATGTCCTGCCTCCCCCGGGGGCCAGGAAGGGCCACAAGGACTGGCCACGAGGTATAGTCCGGTCGGTAGGCTAGCACAGAAGAGGCCTTGCAGGGCCCCGGGAGAGCAGGTCTTTCCTGATCAGAAGGAGCAGCCCCGGCCAGCAGCACCACGATCGGTTTTTCTTCCGTCTCTGACCCAGTCCGGCAGAGCCCCGGTGCGGGGGCCGTCGGGGGCCGTCGGGCGGCCGGCAGGACTCTGCGGGGTGAAACGGGCCTGTGCCTGCGCCGACTTGCCGCAGCAGCCACCACCCTCCGGACACGCTGCCAGCGTGACTGACGAACCGAATCCTTTTCCATTTTTATTTTTAGTGACTTTTGATTGACCTAAATTTCAGGCTGCCGGCAGCTAGGGGCTACCTTGTTGGACAGCGAGGCTAAAATCTCTGACCCCAATTAGGAGCCACTTAACCCCACACTCGTTATGTAGGAAAAATAAATCCCTGATTTTTTAGGTCACTGTAAATGGAGTTTTCTGGTACCTGCTGCTAAATGCATCCTGACAGTCCCAGGGAGCCCCAGAGCTCCCACTGCCGAGGGGATCATGTACAAGCAATCAACTCGATTTGTATTTGCCTCTCAAAGGACACCAGCTGGTATCAGGGTAGGAGAATGACCCAAACAGAAGGGAAGGATGGAATGGAGCCCTCCCCTCCTTCCCTCGGGATCTCTATTCCACCAAGACCACAAAGGCTTAAACAGCCAAGGTTGGGGGAAGCTGGCAGCCGGGGACCAGGGATGGAAATGCAGTATAGGGACGCCTGGGTGGCTTAGCGGTTGAGCATCTGCCTTTGGCTCAGGACATGATCCCAGAGTCCCAGGATTGAGTCCCACATCGGGCTCCCTGCATGGAGCCTGCTTCTCCCTCTGCCTGTCTCTGCCCCTCTCTGTGTCTCTCATGAATAAATAAAAGAAAAGAAAGAAAAAAGAAAAGAAAAAAAAAGAAAAGAAAAAAGAAAAAAAAGAAAAGAAAAGGAAAGGAAAGGAAAGAAAAGAAAAGAAAAGAAAAGAAAAGAAAAGAAAAGAAAAGAAAAGAAAAGAAAAAAAAAAGAAACGCAGTGTAGAGGCAGAGAGGTCCAGGGAGGCCACTGGGTGCTGGCTTGGCTCCTTCCCTGGCTACACTCATCTGGGGCAAGTCACTGACTCTCTGAAGCTCATATTCCTTATGTGTAAAGTGGAAGACAACCAAGCTCTTCCCGTCTAGCTCAAGGCAATAACTCGTAGGGCCCAACCTAGAGTAGCTGGAAATACAGTTCATACACAGGAAAGTGCTAGTGAGGAATTCCCGCCAAAGAACATTCCTGGAAGTCCCAGCACCTGGCCTGAGACAGACAGGAGCGCCTAACGGCCTGGTCCAGTTGGCTCTTCAGGCTCGGATTCCATCTTTATTTTATTTTTTTTTAATTAATTTATTTTTTTAGATTCCATCTTTAAGTTGTAGAGCATTCCACCCGCCTTGCTAAGGGCCAGATAGGGGACATGGGGTGGCCAGGAGCTGGAGAGGTCCAATTCTCATAAACCAGTATGGCAAAGGCACAAGGCACCAAGCCCTTGAGGGACCACGTCAAGGACGTACCTAGAATGACGATAGGATCAGTACCCACCAACAGGTGCGACCTACCTGAATCCTTATCACTGCCCCGTGGGAGGGACTTACAGTAGCCCCCCCCCCCATCGCAATAGGTCGGATCCTAACACAGAGCAAGTCGGGGATTAGCA
Source organism: Vulpes lagopus (assembly GCF_018345385.1). Lineage (NCBI taxonomy): Eukaryota > Metazoa > Chordata > Mammalia > Carnivora > Canidae > Vulpes > Vulpes lagopus. The sequence goes on from NC_054830.1 coordinate 63,937,410, forward strand.
AGGCTCCCAGGGTAGCTTCGAAGTGGGGAGCTAGCAAGAACAGATCCCCACAAAGAGATCCGTGTGGTAGTTAGCTCTGGATTGTTTCAGGACAGTCCCCTTGTAAAGAGGTATGATCACGACTCTCATAGAAATATGAACTCTGGGGCCCCTGGGTGGCTCAGTGGTTGAGCATCTGCCTGCTCAGGTCGTGATCCCAGGGTCCTGGGATCGAGTCCCACGTCGGGCTCCCCGCATGGAGCCTGCTTCTCCCTCTGCCTGTGTCTCTGCCTCTCTCTGTGTGTCTCTCATGAACAAATAAATTAAATAATTGGAAAAAAAAGAAATATGACATCAACAGGTAGCAAAGATCCTGTTTAGCTCATTAGTTTGTGATGGAACCAGCTGGTTCATAGAATCGCATGTACACACACAAGGAGAAATGCTGCAGGAAATCACAAAAAGACACACAACTGGCTTATTCCACAGGGGGTGTGGTGAACCAACTGTATTTCCACAGGGCGAGGGCGGGCGGGGGGCATCATTTGTATATCCCTGGACAAGAACCTTCCGCATCGCCCTTTTACCTACAACTTGCAGGGTTTTCAAGCAGTTCAAAGGCAGTGAAAGTCCCAGAGGCCTCACAGAGGTACCTCGCTTTCCACTGAAGACACCCAGTCATCTTTTCGGGCCAGGGCAGCGTCACGCAGCACCGGCCCCACGGCGTCGGTGTCGGTGGCATCACCCCGCACACTGGATGCCACTGCTCCAGGAAATTGAGGCTGCTCTGGAGCTGGGAGAGGGGATGGAAGCACGAGGGCTCTGCGCCTTAGGACTCTCCAGCTCAAAGAGCCCGAATGCTGAAGACTTTATCTTGCAGAAGCAGAAACTGAGGCCGGCGAGGAAGGGGTTTTTCCCCAAAGGCAGAGCAGAGCCAGGCACTTTTGAAGGCAGAGAGGCTGAGAAAGGAGATCCCAAGGGGCTACTCGGTCCCCTGGCCTGACCCCTTCCTGCCCCTCCTGGTTCTTTCCCTCCCGGAATCGTCTTTGCAGAATTGGTGGGGGGGGTCATAACACCTCCCTCCCTGAGCTGTGCGATGCCAGGGTGAAATGGCATGATTTGGATAAAGTGCCTCCTAGCAGGTGCTCCACTGAAGTCACTTCCCTTCGCCCTCCTGAGTGGCCCTGTGACCCCAGGGCAGTGACAGGGGTCATTCTGCTTTCACTCCCCCAACGGGTTGCAACAAAACAGAAAGACCGCAGCTTCTCGCCCAGGATGAGTCACCCGCCCCTTTCTGGCCCAGATTCAACTCGACTGGCACGGCCTCGGGCTACCACCACATTTCCTGTGCCAGGCTGGCCCATTAAGATCCATTTTGAGGAAAACACACAAAAAAAGAAGCAAGCGCACAAAAAATTAAGTGTACAGGGCCTCCCGCCTGGAGGGGCCCCGGAGTGGGGCTCAGACGGTGGGTGGTGGAGACAGCCAGGCAGGCAGCGGTGGGAACGGGGGGCACCCAGAGCCCCGGGGAACCGCCCCCCCGGCCCAGGGAAGCCGCAAACAGAGACACCGAGTTTGTTTCCCAGCAGGGTGAAGTCGGCCTGACCTTCAAACAGCCCGCAGGGCAGGGCTCCGCGCGTCTTCTGGGTCCTGGTATGACTGAGCAGCCGTCACATAACCCTATTGTGAGCAACCGGGTCTCGGTTCTCTGCCACAGTCTCAATTTCGGGGCATCCCTAATTTCCCTCTGCAGGGGCCCCAGGCTAGAAAGTGGTGGGGTTTTGTTTTGCTTTTTTCCGACACGCACCCTCGCCTCCAAGGGGCAACGGGGCCTTTCCCCTTCTCTGGGCTGGGAGGACGAGTGGACAAGGGCATCGAGGTCGGACAGGAAGGGACCCCCGAAGCTTCGGGACCCAGCCCCGGACTCCCGCGGGGTCAACTGGAAAAGCCACCGCAGGCCTGATGAGGACGCAGGCCCGAGAGGAGGACACTCTGGGGTCCGCAGAGCAGCGGCTCGTCCCAGGCACTTGAGAAAAACCGACCCTCTTTTGCCAGAGGAGGAAGCGGGGACACGCAGCTAAGCCGGGACTAGAAGCCACGTCTTCCAGCACAGACGTCAGCCGTAGCGGTGGGGATCTGAGGTCAGAGGAGGGCAAAGCATCAGCCCGGGCACACCAGGTGACCAGTGGGGCTGGGATGGGAACTTGAGGTGGGGGGTGAGGGGGTGGCCCAGGGCAAAGCTCCTCTCACTCCACCACCTGGCGCCTCGCCTTGGAGATCTCCGGCCACAGAAGCTCCATGTGTGGCACCACAGGCAGCTCTTCGCAGCTCAAGGATGGCAAAGAGGTTTCCTCTCTATTTCTCCTCGAGGGTGGGTCGGCAGTGGTTGCGGGGATCTCCCTGTCGAGAAGACCTTGGGTGAACGTGAGCTCGCCAGGGCAGAGGCCTTGCTGGGCCGGGTCGGCCGTGGGTATCGGAGGCAGACCAGCCACTCTCGACTCCCAGATTCCATTTGCACTCCCTTTTCTCCCACGATGAAGGGCATTCCTGTGGGCAGACCATGGAAGTGGCAGGAGCAGGCCAGTCTAGAGCTTGGTCTACTCCTCAAGGTTGACAATAAGACAAGTGGACTTCCGACTCCTGAGATCTGCCGTCTTGAGAAGAATTCCAATCTCTCTTGGAAAAATCAAAGTTCATCACCGGAGTCCACAGCTACACTGGGACGTGAACGGCTCCCCCAGTGCTTCCCACCATGGGAATTTAACACACTTCCCCGTTGGGGGGTGGATGACTGCTCCCAATTCCTCCTGGCCCTGTAATTATTACTAGGCCTACATATTCTTTTTGTCTTGTGACTTGGCACTACCCCTGAGTAGAAAAGGGAAAGTACGCAACCGAGCCCGTCAACTCCGGACTTGGCCGTAAGACCTGTTTTAGCCGATGGGACATGGGTGGAAGTGACAGGGTGTCTGTTCTGGAAAGCCACCTTAGGAGGCACCTTGTGCTTCTGCTCACGTCTTTTCAACTCCTGCTGTTTGCCACGATAAGAGTTTCCCCCAAGTAGTTTCTGCCCTTATTCAGTTCATGTCCCTAAAACAAAGACATGGGAAACAGACCCAAAGGGACTCCTTTCCTATTGTTAGCACTGTTGATCCAACAAGCTAAACCCAATAGAGCCACGTGAACTGACTGCAAATATGTAAGAAAAATACATGCTATGAGCACCTGGGAGGCTCAGTGGGTTTGGCGTCTGCCTTTGGCTCAGGTCATGATCTCAGGGTCTGGGGATGAGCCCTATATTGGGCTCTCTGCTCAGCGGGGACCCTGCTTCTCTCTCTCCCTCTGCCCTGCCCCCTGCTTATGTGCTCTCTCTCTCTCTCTCCCTCTCTCTCTCAAATAAATAAATAAAATCTTTTTTTTAAAAAAAGAGAGAAATAAAAAAAAAAAAGAGAGAGAAATATATGTTATTACAAGCCACTAGTGGGGGGAGGGTATTTACTCTGCAGCCTTATCAAGCAAAAATAATAATAAAACACAGACTGTTCTGTAGGTTATTTCATCCAAAACAATCTTGAAATTTAATCAATATTCTCGTATCACGTAATACAGAAAAATGGCCCCCTTTTAATAATTTATATAGATTGTGAATTGACACCATGGCATCTAGCTTGCACATCAGTCTCTCATGAACTTGGGCAAAGTGAGTCTGCTCCCAAGACTAACGACGACTCAGGAGATCTTCAGGGGTTCAAAGGAGGGCCAACAACCGGAGAGGTGAAGTCAGGATCCGCAGATAAGAGGACACACAAACGTCCACTCACTGCAGAGATGTTCTGGACAGTGAGGGGTCTGGGGAATGATGTTTCCTCGCTGCCCCCTCACCTCGCTGGGGGTATAGAGGGATGGAGTTCGCAGATGGCAAGGGTGGACCACATTTGTAAGAGACGAGGTGAGAAAGGGTTCAAGCTTCCCTTGCAGCAGCAGAATGCTTTGAACACAATCTTACGTGTGTCTCCAACCTGAAGTTGATCAGAATTTGAGCTGCTTCCAGCTTGCTGCTCTGGGGGACCCTGTGCGGGAGCCAAGGCCCTTGCGGTTCGGCCTCTGTCTGGTCCCCTGGGCTGATAGCTACACGGGGCGCAGTCCTGGCCGTGGGGACACTGAAGGCTAAAGAAGGAGAAGGGATTCTCTGAGGAGAATGAGAAGGCCATGCGAGGCGAGGGTCCGTGAAGACTCCCTCCAAACTCCAGCACCCCGATGCCCTCCAAACCAATACCCTGGAGGCAGTCGTGTTCATCCTGTTTAGAAGAACACAAAATACAGCGGAGAAATCGTTCCGAACCGTGGTCCAGAGGCAAACCCAATCGTGGCCGCTGTCGGCACGTGAGGCCAGCCTGTTGCTTCTCTCCGAAGAAGTGAGAGACTCCAGATGCCAGGTTGCGGCTCCAGAAATCAGCAGGTGCCTCTCCTGTACTCGAAGGCATCGTCCCGCCCACAGGCTCCACTGTCCCACGTGAATCAGAGTGACAGGACCGGAGTCCCCGGGCCACACTCCTCCTGAGATCCATTTGCCCTCTGATCAGGGGAGATTTGAGCCTCCCCGCCGCCCCCCGCCCCCCGGAGCTCGTCCATCTCACACCTGTCGGTGCCAGATGCTAACACCTTCAACCTCTTTCCCGCCCTGACTTCATAATAACGTGGGATCACACACCAGGCACCGAGGCAAAGAAGGCATCCCTGCGATATTCCGGGGCCAGCCGCGGAAGGGAGGGCTGGGAAGCCTGAGACAGAACGAGACAGGCCCCGGATCCACGTAACAAACTCACAGGGGTCGGGCAGGAAGCGGCTCCCGTCCACGTTCCCCTGGGGCAACATTATATGACATTGTTTTCTCTCTCTCTGAAAGCAGAGGGAGACAAATTACGTCTTGAATTAGGGCTTCTAGGAACTGGCAAGTCACCGTTTAAAGGGACATGAACTGTGTAGGAGGGAGGAAAGTGAGCTGACACCATGTGCAGGGAACCAAGATGAGGATCCCATGTTCCAGGTGGTTCTCTGATGCTCCTGCAGGCAAGTCTCGTTCCCCTTCCAGGCCTCAGTGTCCCCCAGAATTTAAGGCTGGGGAAGGATCAGAAACACCCAGCCCAGGCATTCCGAATTCAGCTCCCCAGAAATTGCCCTGCTTTGGCTCCCTTACCCTGGACCCTCAAAAACCAGCAGGATCTGCAGGTGCCAAGGCATTGGACCTGATTTTGTTTGAGTTTAAACCAAGAGCAAACAAAGCATTTACTTGGTGTTGAAGATTCAAGAAAACTGCCAGAACCGCCTCTATGACAGAAGGAAAATGGCCAAGTGTGTTCATCCCAACGCCATCGAAAGAAATTTTCCCCCGACTTTGAGGAAAGCATGGTCACGCTTTAACTGCTAACTCGCTTGCATCAACTATTACGAAACTTAAAATCATTAATTTTCACATTAACATAGTTTGGCTTTAATTCCCACACTAACCATCACGCTGTGACTTTGATTTCTCCTCCAGCCGTCATTTTATGACTTACACAAATATTTAAGCATCACTGTGAAAGTAGTTGAAACTAATGATCAAGGATCCTTAATACATTGCGTAGAAAACTAAATTACCAAAGTCATTAGCAGCCGGGGAATGTTCATCTTCTTGAAGAATATATTATCAGGGGGCGCCTGGGTGGCTCAGTCAACTGAGCGTCCAACTCCATGTCGGCTCTGGTCGTGATCTCAGGGTTGTGAGATGGAGCCCTGCCTCAGGCTCTGGTGCTGGGCCCCTCTCCCTCTGTTCCTCCCCCTGCCCCCACCTCAAATAAATAAATAAATATTTTTTTTAAAAGAAGAGAATATATATTATCAGGAGTTCAAATATGCAAACTGAGAGAAAATGTATTTTTTTTGTAGCCTCCTCTCCTGCCGACAAGTACTGTGATGCTTAGAGATCGCCCAAGGGAAGCTCCTATTTGTGGTGTTATTTTTTTCTGACTTGGCAGAGGCAGCACTGAAACCCAGGTCCCTTGCTTCCCAGTTCAGTTCTCAGGCCACAGCACAACTGTCTTCATGTTATGAATTAGTTCTCTCTCAAAAGGCTTCTTGTCTCCAAAATAGGACTCTTCCCAACCACGAGGTAAAGCTTGTGAAGCCTTTCGTAATGACTCACGCAGAAGCAAAGATTCCCCAGCACAGAAGCAAGTCATAATATAAACACCCCACAGCCCGGGGCTGTGACAAAGCTCCAGCCCCTGTGCGCCATGGGCAGTCCCCAATCCAAGATGGCCCCAGGGCGGCTAACCCCAGAGAGCACTAGAAACTCGGGAAAATGCCCTCTAGTGCCTCCTTTGCCCTCATCACGGACGTAGTGAATAGAACGTCCTCCCACCGTCTGCCTTTTTTTCCCTCTTTCCGTCCATCCCTCTATCCCTTCCGTTGTCCATGTGCTGTAGATTGGATCCACTAAGGCCCCAAGTCTCACCCCTTCCTACGCTCATACGTTTGCCATGTAACAGTGAAGTGCTCTCCCGCTCTGTCTTTGGGTCCTACCCTGAGACTTGCTTTGGCCAGTGGGATGCTCACAGACACGTCACGTGCAGAGGCAAGAAAAATTACCTGCACGTTTGTACTCAATTATTTGTGGTCTCTTCCATAAGTGCGGGCTGGCCTGCTGGGATACGAGAGACACATGAAGCCGAGTCAAGTCCCCACAGCTACACAGTCACAGCCGCCCATGATGACCCAGCAGCTGGCCAGCTCCCCAGAAGGGCGACCGGCTCAGGCAGTTTCCACCGAGCTGACTAGCTGACAACCTGAGACATGAGTGATAAACAGGCATTGTCATAAGCGACTGAGGTTTTGTGGTTCTTTATTACTCAACACGACCGTGGCAATAAATATTTGATACAAGACCCAGCAACGTTTACCAGTGTCTTCTATGTCCTATGCTGACTTGTGAACAATAGAGGAAAATCAGTCATGGCCCTTCCTCTTGGGACTCCAGTTCTGTCCCTGACCCCAGGGACAGAACGTCTTTTCATCTAGGAGGATCTTGTCCCACCATCCCCTAGCAGAACTCTCAAGGCCTAACTCCTGGCCTCTTAACAACAAGAAAAATGATCTGAAGGCAGAATGAAGTAGCAGAATCTCATTAAGGACAAGGTCCAGGTGCGAATGACAAATAACTTTTTAGGAAATAACCGCAGGGGGATAAAAAAGGGAAATAACCACTGTTAAACACACATGCTTTTATTCTCCCATATAAAAACCCCAGAGGTGGGCATTCCAGGGATTGTATAACGTTCTGCAAAGCCATCCAGGATCCTTATCTGGATGCCATCCTCAACGCGCCTTCCACCTCCATAATCTATGATAGCTACTCAAGCTCCAGCTATCACCTGCACATTCCAGCCAGCAAGATAGAGGAAGGACAAAAGAAGGTTTCCAGAGGTCACACAAGACACTACCACTTATATGTCATTGGCCAGAACTTTGTCTCATGGCCACCTCTACTGCAAAGAAGACCGGCTTTGTAAGCCTAGTCACAAACTGGAGCTTCTAATACGAAGAGGGAAATGGAGGATGGAAATTGGGAAACAACTAGTAGTTTCTGCTCTAAGTATAAACAGGTTTTAGATCAGAAAGACCTAGGTCCATATGACAGCTCAACCGGGGGCTCAGCCTCTCACCTGGGAAGATGCTTTGCTTCCTCAGGCCTCAGCATCCCGACCTATATATAGTGGGATGAGGGAAAGAGTAGGTCCACATGGCCTCTTAGGTCCCTTCTGGCTCTTTCCTTTCCAGGGTCATAGAGTGAAGGTCCTGATGAGGTCGGCCTTCCGTCAGAGGCTCACAGAGACACACCTGTTTATACACCCAGGTGACATTTCCTCTTCAGTCTGAAAGCATTTATGGAACTGAAAGGTGAGCATCCAGCACAAACCTGTGTCGGACATAGAGAGAGCTACGTGAGCTCTCTCATGGCTGCTCCTCAAGTCATATAGACGTGGCTGTCTTGGGGGCCTAGAAGCTTCTCGGCGCCATAACCCTCAGGCACCTGGTAATGGTCAGAGAACAAAGATCTGATTATGCTGTTCAACTCCTGCCCGGGACCCATTACCAGGGAGCTGTGTGACTCAAAAAGATTTGAGAAGGGAGCAGTCAGATATTCAAAATCCAGCCAGGTGACATTTATGTGGCCCTGTATGGAGTGAGAAGAGAGAAAAATATATTTTAATTTGCCGTCAAATTGTATAGCCTATATGTGCACTTAATACAGGGAAGAAACCTTTGCTTAGAGTCTTATTAAGACCTTCTACAAGTGTTATAAAGCCTCACAGTTCTGTGATTTTCTTTCCAAAAAATGTCTAGATCTATGGGCTTTGTCTTTATCCACCTGGAAATCATCATTACTGGCTTAGTGGCAGACGTTATTACACTCTGATAAATTAGAGTCGTTTCATTTCCAACTCATAAACCCTCTTACTTTGAGATTCAAATATGTATTTATCTCTCCCCTTGGGAGAAAAAAAAAATCAGAATGGCACGGAAATCCAGGGCCAGCAGAATGCTCTGTTGGCTGCAAAATTCATGGCTGCCCTGAATTTCACATGAAATGTCCAAATAACAAGAACAAAACTGGCAACATTAGGTATGGAATGTCGACCCAGAACTTTGAGTTCAAGGTCTCAAAGAATCCTTTAAAAACTCAAAGAGGTATGATAACCCCATTTTTAGACATGGAACATTGAAGCTCAGAGAAGCCACACAACACGTCCAAGGTCACACAAGCCAACACACAGCTGAGTTGCGATTCGTACAATAGCTGGCACATCGTTAAGACTCATAAATGTTACTATTATGCTGACTCCCCGTGAAATGATTCTTGCCTATTTGGGCAAGGTGGTCGCGAGGTGGGCTCGACCCCACGCCACGCTGACTGCCGTGGGAGAAGCCCATACCCTCTCCTGCGGGGTTCCAGCCCCCCAACCAGAACCAGAGGATTTGTCTCGTATGCTGCTGGTTTCTGAGAATGTTGCATTTCACTTTTTAGGGTTTCATCAGAACAGTCTTAAGAAATCATCTCTTCCATATCCCCAGGGAGCTAAGAATCTACTGTCTTGGAAATCAGTTATAAGGCCAAGTGAAGAACTTGAAAAGGGTGGAACCTCTCGGTGGCCTCAAACCTTCCTTCACAAAGAGCAGCTTCTCATTTATCCCCGGAGACCACGGATGAAGCACATTCGGGTGGTCAGATGTTCCAGATGGAAAAGTTGCTGCATGTTACATACGGATGCACCGTCACTGCTAGTACCTATTAGCAGACAGAGAAAACCCTGGAAGAATGGATGGGGATACACCAGTAGATAAACCTACTGACTTGGAAACCTTGAATCTCCTTCTTGATTATTTTGAAAAAAAAATTTTCTGCAACACTTTGGTGTTTGCCTTATAACACAGCGCTCTTCTGTCCCCCTGTCGCTTACCAGCATGCGAGCGTATGTTTCCTTACATCCCCTCTGTTTACGTCTTTCAAGCAGCAAGGCAGCAATATATAGAGATTCTTACTCAAATCCAGTTATATTTATGCACCATCTCCCGGGTATATATGGCGCTGCACTGGGATCTGTGTGTACCATATGGAGATACAATCAATGGCCATTCAGAGGCCAAAAGTTTGTCCACTTATCATTCAATCTCGTTGCGCCATCCCCTCTGGGTCAGGGAAAGTGATGGAGCCTCGTGAGCATAAAAGCTCACAAAGGGAGCACAGCGATGTGGGTGGCCACATCTCCAGAGCCGGCCTGGTGTGACATCAGGGAAAGCACAGGTGTCCCCCCAAAACACAGCATGCGGTGCAACAAGCAACTTGATGCACACGGTTCTCCTCGCCCTAGACAAGGTGGGAATTGTGGGTGCCATTTTAGACATGAGCAAATGAGACCCAGAGAAGGGAAGTGATTTGCCCTGAGTGGGAAGAGCAGAAGTGTGACTCCACCTAAGGCTGAGTAATCTTTGGAGCCGTGGACCTCCCAGATGACTTGGTGTTAAGGGGAAAACATTCTTGGGAGGAATGGGGGAAGCCCACATTTTGCCTCTGCATGGCATGCGGCCCTACACTACCCAGGGCTCCTCTGTGTCTACCCACTCTCCTAAAAGGGGAGGGAGGAAGAGTATAACTCAGAGCCAAGCAGGATTGCCCACCAGAGTCCCTGAGAAATGATCTGCCACTGTCGCGTGGCGCCTCAGGTGACAGAGAGCGGCCAGGGGCATGCATCCCCTCTTCGGAAGCGCGGGCCTCTCAGCTGCGGCCCCAAAAGGCTCAGAATGAAGCCCTCTGTCTCTGCACCATGGTAAATCATGCCACTGTGAAGTTTCAGTGTAACAAAGAGGTGATTCACGTATGACTCAGAGCAACCATAGAATTTCAGAGATGTTCTCCTGGACCACAGCAAGTAGTGATGCGAGCTCCGTCTTCCTGCTCCAGCCTTTGTACTTGGTGTCAGATCTGAGTAATAAGTGATATATTAAATGACTGGTGACAGTCCTAACCCTTCCTTCCTCCCCACCCCCACCACACTCAGAAGCCAGCCAGTGTGACAAAATTTCAATACCAAAACCTCCACCGAGAACAGTGAAACTTGTCTTCTCTTCATTTTCCCACAAGTCTCAAACTGATACTGGAAATTTTTTTCTTTGTCTCCAGCGTAATCGAAAAATGTGTTTTTATTTAGAAGCAATCCAAAAGTCAAGCCTATTTTTAGAATGTGAATTTACAGAGGATTTTTCCAAAGGGTTCTTAAGTATCGATTGTGTAAGAGCTACAAAAGGGTTTTATTTGTGGCAATCGCCCTGGAGCTTTGAAGGGCGCCCAGGGGTTAGGATTCCTGGAAATTGAGAGGCCTAAATCCTTTGAAAGAATAAACCAAATTTCCAGCTCAGACAGTATGGACAAGAGATGAGTTCACGATCAAAACAATGCTCTTCCACAAGCTTTGTAGAGGGGAACATGAGTGCATCCCATCACGTTTATTATGTAGGTCACACAACGAATCAGCAACTGCTTGCAGGCCATACAGAGTGGGGATCACCTAAGAGTGGAGATCTGCCCCTTCGTGTAAGTGGATGGACTACAGAGGTATGATTTCTCTTATATGTGGAAACTAAAAAAAAAAAAAAAAACAACAAACTAAACCAGCTCATAGGTACAAAGAACAGATTGGTGCTGGGAGTTTGTGAAATGGGTGGAGGGAGTCCAAAGACACAGACTTCCAGTTATACAAGTCATGTACGGCACGGTTATTATAGTTAATAACACTGTATTGTATATTTGGAAGTTGCTAAGAGAATACATCCTACATCTTAAAAGCTCTCATCACAAAAAAAAAAAAAAAAAAAACTTGTAACTACTCAGGGTGACAGGTGGTAACTAGACTTACTGCGGCGATCATTTCACAGTGTACACAACTATCAAATCATGAGGTTGTACACCTGAAACTAATACAGTGCTTCTTGTCAATTATATCTCCATAAAAATAAATACGAATAAAAGTGAAAGGACTAAGAAGGGATTCTCTCTCCCATAATGGGATTTAGTGCTACATAATACCATGCCCATGCTCAATCTCACATCATTCTACTCCCCACCAAGGGACTGGGCTGCACACCTCGGGAAAATGTAGTAGCAATGCCCACACCTAGCAAACATCCTGAGGTCTCTGAATGATCAGAGCTCTCATTCAAACAGAAGAAGACTTAAGGGCACCTGGGGGGCTCAGTTGGTTAAGCATCTGCCTTCAGCTCAGGTCATGATCTCAGGGTCCTGGGATCGAGTCCCATGTCAGGCTCCTTACTCCGCAGGGAGCCTGTTTCTCCCTCTCCCTCTGCCTGCCCCTTCCTCTGCTTGTGCGCGTGCTCTCTCTCTCTCTCTCTCTCTCTGTCAAATAAATAAATAAATAAAATCTTTATTTAAAAAAAGAAGTAAACTTAAAAGAAAGTGGAGTGAGCAATCTATCTTTCCTCTCATGTAGACAGTACTTTGTGTCTGTAAAGAGACGTCATGCCCTGTGTCTCACTTAACCACAGCTGTTTGCAAACCACCCTAAAACAGTCACTTATGATCATCATGTGTGAGTTGCATGGGAGTTGACTGATCTCAGCTGGGCTTAGCTGGGGTGCTCATCTGGAGTGACCCTGATCTGTCTCTCATCCTCTTCCTGAACTAATGGGCTAATGGGGTCATGTTCTTTTGTGTCAACGGCAGGAGCAGAAGTGGCTTGAAATTCTAATACAATCCTTTTTGCCCACAAACCATGGACCAAAACGAGTCACTTAGTCAAGTCCAAAATCAGAAACAAGGAAATATACTCTGCCCGTGTCGGTGCCGTGGCAAAGGTACGACCATGGACAGAAGTAACTCTTAAAACTCAATCCAACTTTCAAAAGGGCAAAGGATTGTAATCGACATTCCTCCAAACAAGATATACAAGGGGCTAATATATACGCGGAAAGATGCTCAACATCATCCGTCATTAGGAAAACACAAATCAAGCCATAATGAGATGCTACTTCATACCCGCTGGGATGGCTAAAATAGAACACAGATAACAGCAAGTGTTGCCAAGGGCGTCAAGTGAACGGAACCCTCAGACGTTGCTGGAAGCTCTGCAAAACAGCACTGCCACTCTGAAAACAGGTGGGCAATGTCTCAAAGTGCTAAACATAGAGTTACCATTGACTCAGCAATTTTACTTCCAGGTATATATAAAATATGTATATTATTATTATATATATTATATATTATATAATATAAAATATATATTATAAATTATATATAATTATATATATAATTGGCATTATAATATATAATATATAATATATATAATTGGTATTATATAATTATAATTATATATATATATAATTGGCATGCGATCGGTTTTCTTGGAGATTATATAATATATATAATATATTATTTACTAGATTATTTATTAGATTATTTATTAGATTATTATTATTTATTAGATTATATAATATATATAATATATATATATTATATAATATATATAATCTCCAAGAAAACCGATTGCATGCCAATTGAAAGACTTACAAACATTCATAGTGATATTCCACAGCCCAAAAGTGGAAACAACTCAAATGTCCATCAACAGGTGAACAGATAAAATATGATATGTTCATATAAAGGGAACATTATTTGAAAAAAAAAATGAAAGACCGAGATGGATGAACCCTGAAAAGGGTTATGATAAGTGAAAGAAACCAGACACAAAAGACTACATATTGTAGGGTTCCATTTCTATGAAACGTCCAGAACAAGCAGCTCCGTAGAGACAGAAAGTAGGTTCATAGTTGCCAGGGGCTGGAAGGAAGGGGAACAGAGAGTGGCTGCTAATGGGTATGGAGTTCCTTTTGGGGTAATTTAGGAATCAGACCGTGGTGATAGTGGCATGACCTTTTGAATGTACGAAAAACTGAATTTTCCAGAAGTGTGAATTTTGTGGTATATGATTTATATCTCAATGAAGCTATCATTTTAAAAATGAATTTTTTTAAAGAATCCAATTAGAAAATGGGCAAAAGGCACAAAGAGACATTGTACCAAAGAAGACGCATGGGTAACTAATAAGCATAGTAAAAGATATCCCACATCATTAGCCACTGGAAACCTGTACATTCGCTCACAGTGAAAACCAGATCACACCTGGCTAAATGGCAAAAAATAAAAAATAGTGGGGTGGGGGGGTGATCCCACTGGAGGAGATGCAGAAAAATAGGATCATTCATTCATAGGAATGAAAAATGGGACGGTCACTCCAGAAAATATTTTGGCACTTTCTTTCAAAACTAAAAATGGAGGGCACCTGGGTGGCTCAGTTGGTTGGACGTCTGCCTTCGGCTCAGGTCATGATCTCTGGGTCCTGGAACTGAGGAGGGCCTACTTCTCCCTCTCCCTCTGCTGTCCCCCTGCTTGCTCTCTCTCTCTCTCTCTCTCTTTCTCTCTCAAATAAATAAATTTTTAAAAATCTTTAAAAAAAAAAACAACTAAAAATTGATTTATCATGCAATCCAGCGATTACATCCTGGGGCATTTATCCCTCAGAAATGAAGAACTTATTTTCACATAGAAAATAATACTTGAGTGTTCATAGTAGCTTTGTTTATGACAAAGACCAGGAACCATTCAAACATCCCTCAATGCGTGAATTGTTAAACACACATGGATTACGACTCAGTAGTCATGAGGAATGAACTACTAATACACCCTGTACTCGGATGAACCTCAACGAAATTTGGCCCAGTGAGAACAACAACAACAACAAAAAAAAAACAACAACCTGAAAAAGATACATGTATACTGTATGTTTCCATTTATGTGACATTCATGAAGTGACGTAACTACAGAAATGGAAGATCAGTGGTTTCCAGGGGTTAGAGATGGTGGGGCGGGAGGGTGGGTGTGACAACAACGGGGGTAATGCACAGGAGCCTTGTGGCGACCGTAGTTAAGTGTCTTGATTGTGGTGCACTCACACGAGCCACACATGTAATGAAATGACACACAGGCACACACAGCACACATGTACTATGGATTGTAGCAATGTTAATTTCCGGGTTTTGATTCTTTAAAAAAAAAAAAAAAAAGATTTATTTATTCATGAGACACACAGAGAGACGCAGAGACACAGGCAGAGATACAAGCAGGCTCCCTGCAGGGAACCCGATGTGGGACTCAATCCCTGGACCACTATCACGTCCTCAGCTTAAAGACAGATGCTCAACCGCTGAGCTACCCAGGTGTGCCCCTGGGTTTTGATTCTGTTTGTGACGCAAGATGTTAACACTGGGGGAGTCTGGGTGAACGAGGTTCACGGGATCTCTCTGCACATTTTTTACAACTTCCTGCAAATGTGCAATTATCTTGCTCTTTTTTTTTTTAAGATTTTATTTATTTATTCCTGAGAGCCCCAGAGAGAGGAGGCAGAGACACAGGCTGAGGGAGAAGCAGGCTCCCTGCGGGAAGCCGGACGCGGGACTTGATCCCGGGACCAGGATCATGCCCTGAGCCAAAGGCAGGCGCTCAACTGCTGAGCCACCCGGGGATCCCTGTGTAATTATCTTCCAAACAGAAGTATTTAAAAGCCTGAATTTGTCCTCATCCAAAATGTGCTCCTCTTCCTCAATTTTCTCATTTCATATCCATAGATGGGAAAGCCAGACACAGAGGCATCAGCCCATACTCCTCCTTATCCATCCCTGTCATCATCAAACAATAATAATGGTGACGATGGTGACAATGAAAATAATGAAACAATATTTATGGAATACTTCTTCTCTACCCTCCTGCTTACAGCACACATGGCCTCATCATCAACTCCTCACCTCAACTCTGTTAGCTTTAAAATGATTTTAAAGGTAAGGAAATGAGGGTTCCGGGGGCTAATAACTATGGCCAAGGTCCCACAGCTTGCATACACATGTAAACGTTCGTGGATGAAATAACCAAGTTCTATTTATATAGATCCAATAGATGTGTTTACAATGGCACATTACATAAAACCCATTAATTCGGATGTACTGCTACCCTCGTCCGCTCCCTGAAACAATTCCACTTAAATGCTTCACAGACATCTTTAACGTCAGCCTTCATCTAACACAGGTTTCCCAAGTATATTGTCTCGATTTCTTATTTGAAAATAGTGCTTTTGAGCCCATAGACAATGCTGTCCTTGAAAAAGCTAAAAGGACCCATTTAGACAACATTAAGGATAAATTTAGGTTTTTTTAAAAAAAACTTTGCTATGTGGTTCTCACACTCAGCTATGTTGTTCAGTGGTTCTCAACACTGAAAGAGAATTAAAATCAGAACGAGCACTGGGTGTTATGTTACACTATATGTTGGCAAATCGAACTTCAATCAAAAAAGTGAAAGAAAAAAATACTCAAAGCAATAAAGTCAAATTCTAATGCCTTAAAAAAGAGAGAGAATTAAAATCATACTGTATTTAAAAGGATAAGGACAGGTCAAAAAAATATACGGTATTATATAAACCTCAAAGTTGCTAAGACTAGATCTTCATTGTGCACGACGCAAAAAGGACACGATAATTATGTGGTGTGATAAAGGTGTTGGCTAACGCTCCTGTAGTCATACTGTTGTAACACATTAATGGAGCAGGCCAGCACGTTAGACGCCTCAAACTTACACAATGTTCTAGGGCAACATTTTAATTGGGGAAAACACCTGGGGAGCATTAAAAACTATCAAAGCCCACAGAGTGAGTCTGCTGGGCTGGAGTGGACACGGGGTGTGGCACTCTTTCAAGTTCCTCTCGTGATCCCAAGTGTAGCCTTGAGCTGAGAACCACTTGTTTACAGGCATTGCCATCTCCACAGTGTAATTCTGTGGGTCGCAGTCTTGTTCATACACAAGAATCGCCTGGAAAGCTTTGTAAAAATACTGAAGCCCAGGATCCACTCCCCACTCCCCTCCCAATAAAATAAATAAATAAATAAACACATTAAATACATAAATAAATACATAAATAAATACATAACTAAATAAAATTTTAAAAATAAAAAAAAAAAACCTCTAATTTAGTTAGGCCTCAAGGCATTCTTACATTTCAAAACCACCTCGGAGAGACCTCTTCCACAGCCAGAGTTGAGAACCTGCCACTTACAGGGACCGCTTTGTAAGTGAGGTTCAAAGGACTGTTGAACCCACCGTCAAATTCTTAGGACGGTAAGATCGCATCCCCCTCCCGCCCAAAGCCCTACCCCACTGACCCCGTGGCTGCAAAACTGTGTGGACCGCCCTTGCTTTTTCCTTTTCCTGTATACCAGGTGACCTCTATCAGCATCCAAAGACAGCACTGATGGAGAATGTTTTAACCTAATTCGGCTTCCCCAAATAGCACCTGGTTGTCCTAAATAAAGGACTTGAAAGAGTGTCCCTTCAGGTGAGAGCTTTTGTGAGAACTTGGATATAAAGCAACCCCCCCCCCTTTTACCTGAAAGACAGACTGGGAAGGTGTCACCTGTTCTTGCACACGTTGTCAACAGCAACGATGGCGGGAACGCTCACAACACGTAGGCACCGCGCCAAATGTCTTCCACCCACCTGACTTCACTCCATCCTAAAAATACATCTGGGACCAGGGAGCAGCATTATTTCCACTTTGCAGAGTTGAAAGCCCAGACAGAGGTGAAGTCCATGTGCCCAAGGTCAGCACCCGGCAGGTGTCTCCGAGACAGAAGACGGACCCGGGCTGTCGGGCCCACCTCTGGCCGTGCTGTCCTCAAGGCATGTCACAGCAGCCACCAGGACTTCTGTCCCCATGCCCGATGGCCGGCTGGGAGGAGGCCACAGCCCGGGCACACAGGGCAGAGCCCCACAGGAACGGTCCCTGCTGCCCCTCCCCGCAGCCCAGCATTCCCTGGGCCCCTGGCTCTGTGACATCACAGCCCCCGTGTGCCCGGCCAGCTGCAGGTGAGCGAGCCCCCGGCCAGGCCAGCGGAGGACGGCGCTCCCCGGGCCCCACAGGCACAGCGTGCCCGTCCCCCCTGCACACCCCACACGCCCAGGTGCAGGGGTGCCCACCAGCCCCGACTGCCCTGACCCTCCCCTTCCCCCAGGTCTGGGTCCCGGCCTCCCCACCCGTGCCAGCCGAGCCAGGGGCCCCCAGTTCCAGGAGCCTTCCGGGGTGGCCCTGCTGGGTCCTTCTGTCCCCTCCCAGGCAGCCCTGGACACCTGAGGCTCACAGCCCGCGGGGCCCAAGCCGAGGGCCCTTTGCTCTGGCTCCTGCCCCCACCTAGAGGCGGGCCCCGGTAGCGCAGGACACCGCGCACCTGTGGCCCAGCCCAGTCTCGGCCACATGGGCCACATCCCCTTCAGCATCAGCATTTACCTTCCGGAGCTTTGGCGATGCAGCAGGCCGAGGCGCCCAGCACTTAACACCATTAGCTGATCCTCGCAACCGCCTTCCAGGCTAGATACTATGATCGTCAGCCCCATTTTACAGATTAAAAAAAAAAAACAGCCTTCAGGAAGTAAAATTCTTCTAAATTCCACAGCTTATTAAGTAGTAGATCTTTATTTTTTCTATTTTTTAAAGATTTTATTTATTCATGAAAGACACACACACACACACACACAGAGAGGGGGAGGGAGGGAGAGGGAGAGGCAGAGAGAGAAGCAGGCTCTGTGCAGGGAGCCCGATGTAGGATTCGATCCTGGAACCCCAGGATCACGCCCTGGGCCAAAGGCAGGTGCTCAACCGCTGAGCCCCCCAGGCTCCCCAGTAGTAGATCTTTAAGAATGATCCCCCCAAAGAATGTGCCTGTGACCCCAGCACTACCTCCCTTGAGAGTCTTCCGTTTCTGAAGCGGGCTCCAAAGTTCAAAATTCTTTGCGGCCAGGACTCAAAGGAAAGCGTTTCTGCCCCCACCCCACCCCACCCCAAACTTTCCCATGAAACTGCTGGCTGGGCTGAAGGTGCGGGATGCGTTGATGCTAGATTCAGACAAATGCACGTGTAAACCCCTGCTGCCCTGCTAACAGGGAACCATCTCTGGGCTATTTGCATGTATGTGAGCCTCTGTAGAGAAAGAGACCTCCGCTCAATGTGTGAAACAAAAATTGAATTTATTTCCCACTCAACAAGGGAGAATCGGGCTTCCACGCCAAAGCCTCTGAACAAAGCTAACGGCTGATTTACAAGGGGATCCGGGAGGTGCTGAGTTGATGGGAGGTGGCATCTCAGGGGCAGGAGTGCTTGGGAATGGTAGGCCAGCAGCTGCGAAAGGGGACCTGCTATTGCCTCTTGCTTTCAGGAGAATGGTCACTAAGGCAACGTTTCATCAATAGATTAAATGGATTTGAAACCGGGTTCTGGAGATTCCCTGTTAAGCCGTGGTTACAGAGCCATCGGTCTTAGGAGAGTGGGAACTTCTTTTTCATTCTCGGCCTCTCCCTTTGTGGTCCTCCCTCAACCAAAACTGCAGGAAAGACCCTCCGGGGTTACACAGATGCTCAACCACTGTCGTCCACTTTCCTTGAAGACACAGTTCCTCTTTTCCGCCTACAGCGATCCGATGTTCAGTTTGAGCACTGGCCGGCCTGATGTCTTTTGGTTTTGTCTTTGAATCATCTGTGGAGCTATACACTGGGCCAATGGCCGCCTAAGATCCTTTGACTTCTCTGGACAGCAGCCGCTAAATGAGTGTCAGGCAAACAATTTAAAAAAAAAAAAAACACACAATAATAATGAAAAGAGTTTAATTATTAGATTAAATAATTAGGTTAATTAAAAGAAGGGTCTGGAAGGCACGCCAGAATCCTAACCCACAATTTCCTAGGCATGACCAAGAAAATAAATTCCCTATGTCCATTTTGGATAGCCAGGCTGCCTTTTCTTTGGGCCCCTTACATGGGGTATCAATCCAGGGACTCCAAGACGTGCTGGCAAAGGTACATACTCTCTCTGATTAGCCAAAATAAAAATCCAAAGGTATTCTATTATCCATAGTTACTTGAGCTAAGGATTTTCAACCGGTTGGTTGTGCTCCAGAGCATGGGCTGTATTATTTGCTGTGTCAGTGGGTGAGAGAAAAGGAGCCCCACGGCTTGTCCAGCTCCTACGGGGGGCCGCTCTGTCCTCAGAAGTCTGGTCCGCCTCCTGGAATGGGTACCCTCAGGAAGGGCTTCACGCTTTCCGATGCCGAGTGAGCTGACACA
The DNA here is from genome assembly GCF_018345385.1 of Vulpes lagopus. Classification (NCBI taxonomy): domain Eukaryota; kingdom Metazoa; phylum Chordata; class Mammalia; order Carnivora; family Canidae; genus Vulpes; species Vulpes lagopus. The sequence goes on from NC_054830.1 coordinate 63,957,157, forward strand.
GTCCGCTGGGGCTGTTGGGCAGCTGTACCATGGGTCTGTACCAGACCCCATAGTCTGCTGGGGGTGTTGGGTCTTGTACCGGGACTTGGGATAGTCCTGGTTCTAGTTGGCATTGAAGAGGGTGATTTCATGCTAACAAGCAGTACCGTCGTCTGACTATATTTATTCACGATTCCCCTTGAGAGTTTAGGGGAAGGAGAGGACTGTGTTGAGGGCTAAGGTCTCCTCAGAGGGGCATCACCGGACCGATCTAGACCACGAGTTCTTCCAAATGGTTTTCTGCTCACAGTAAATACAAGGGTCCTCATCAACAGGCTCCACCTTCTTTATGGACAGGAGGGTTTTGATCTTGTTTTTATTTCAGGAACCAATTGTTTTCTCCAAGGAGCCACGTGAGGACTCTTTGAAAATGACCAGGAGGTCTAAGCTGGCATTTCCCATGCCGATTTATCTAAGTTCCCTATCTTGGGTCTGAGCCTCCCCCAAAGAGAGAAGGAAAGGTTCCCTTTACCTAAGCTGTTGGGCTGCCCTAGGATTTCTTTGAAAGTGTCCTGAAGTCTATTAAATCTCCTCGTAATTCATCTTTGCTTGCAATTTTGAATCTTTGTCTAATCTTTCCCTTCAGGGAAAGACTTTTGAAATAGTTTTAGGTGGTACGTTTCCTATCTTTCTCCTCAAGCCCACTTTTTTGAATTATGTGTAGGTGGGTTACTTAAATCTTCTGGCCTTTTCCATCCTGCTCCTCTTAAACATTCCTCCCTCCGCATTGAAGGTCAGCCATTAAGTGAACTGATTGGTACAAATGGCAATAAGTGAAAGAATAACAGGACCCCGAATTATACAGCCACTTTCTGTCATTTGGAAATTTGGGATAATTCTAAATATGTGCCCTCAACTCAACTGTCACCCAGGGTTTGAATTCAAGCTCTCTGGACCCACCTCCTGGTACAGGAGTTTCTGGGGGATATGGTGCAAAGCTGATTGTTCTTTTCTACAGAAATGAAGGGAGTTTATTTAGGCAGTCACGGGAAGGAATAGAAAGAGTGTAAGTGGGTGGTAACGATAAAGCTGGGTGGAGAGAGAAAAAGAGATGTAAAGAAAATAGGTTTCAGAAGGTTTGAGTAGGAGTATGGTTTTTTTTTTCTTTCTTTCTTTCTTTCTTTCTGAGATCAGAACATACCAATCAAAGAAGCTCTCTCTACTGAATATTTGGTGTTTTTGTCTTTTCAAGAGCCCCTCTTCAATCTCTTATTTTAGACATTAAAGGTTTGCCATAGTGCCCGTAATTCCAAGTCATCTGGTGAAATTCTTTCATTTATTAGTATAAGCACACACATGAAAGTGCATGTGAATATATATGTGAAGCAGAAGTTTGTTTTCCAGGAAGAGGCAGCAACTTTAATGTAGATGAAACCACGACAAGCAGGAGAGAACACTCCACAGGTGACCACAGTTACGCGTGGTGTCTTGAATTCCCGGGCCTAAGAGAGCCTAAGCGAGGCCGCTGATCAATAACCTGGAAATCACTTATTCCAGAACATAGGCTGAGTCAAGTGACCTTTCATGAAGTTAACAAGACAAAACATGTGCTCACGAGGGTCCGGACGGACCCAAGGCAGAATTTTAGCAATTACCTTTATACACACTGATCATCGGCTAACAGACCCCCAACCATTAGTCCTCAGGGCTGACCTATGGTGAGGGCTTGTCAAGACCTGTGCTTCCACTCCTTCCTCAGGAAACACTTCCTTCCACACTCAGCATACGTGAGGCGATCCGGCACAAAGCCAAATCCCATGAGGCCAGAATCTACATGAAGGAAATTGAAACTAAAGCGAGCAGCAGAATAAGCATAGTAACGTCAGGCCTATTTGCTAAATGGGGCGTCTCCAAAACAAAAGACCTAGTCGCCTTATATAAATTTCTACCTGCTTATAAATCCTAAGGAGATACAACAAATTCACTGAAGAGAGCTCAAGGAAATGCATCAGAGCTCAAATCATGTTGAAAAACTCACTTGGCGACAAATCCAAAAGACTGTTGGAAATGGGGGCTCACAGAACCCAGGGAGGACCCCTTTGATCCAAGGATGCTGCAAGATGGGGACACTGGTACACGTCGAGGCTGCTGGCTGTATCTAAGCACAATATAGAAGTTGGGCTACATCAAACAGCGTTATGTGCCGGAAGTTAAAGATCTTGTATTAATTTAAGAAGTCAAGGGTAAGGGCGCCTGGGAGGCTCAGTGGGTGAACCTCTACCTTCGGCTCAGGGTGTGATCCCAGGGTCCTGGGATCGAGTCTTACCATCGGGCTTCCCTGCAGGGAGCCTACTTCTCCCTCTGCCTGTGTCTCTGCCTCTCTCAGTCTGTCTCTCATGAATAAATAAATAGAATCTTAAAAAAAAAAAAAAGTCAAGAGTAAAAGAAACAGAGAGACCAGTTAGGAGACTATTCTAATTCAGGCAAGAGATAAGGGTGGCTCAGACCAGGGGATAGTAGTTGAGAAACTGAGAAGCAAGTGGCCACGAGTGAGGCAGCTCACATGGTGAATTGGGTCTTGTGAGGGGCCTCAGCCCATACATGGTAAGAATTTCCAAAAAGGGGGTCTTGCCACGGAAAGGGGAGTGAGGACAGGAAGTGCCCAGGGACAAAGGAGTTTGGGACTAAAACAAGGTTTTCTAATTCTGGACCATCAGATCTAGAAAGGTCCTTGAAGATACCGTGTAGCCTAACTTCCTCTTGTGATTGATGAGGCTCCGGGGACACAGAGCTACACATGGACTTAGCCACAGCCAGTCAGCAAGTTGATGGCAGCCACTAGGCCCTACACCTGCAAGCCTGTGCTTCACGGCCGCATCCCCCCAGGACCTGGACCAGCCGGGATATTTGGAAGCCAGCAAGCCACATGAAGGGGAATGGAATGGCCATTTACTGGGCATATACTGTGTGCCAAGCACCATGGGGGTGACTTTTAACCCTTTACTTCTGGAAGGAGGCACTGCATTCCCATTTTCCCCATCAAAAAAGCGAAGTTCAAGAAAGTTAAGGAATCTACCCAAGAATGTGCACCTAGAAATGGGCCAGAACATGGATGGACTTGACTATGGAGCATGTCCTTATGTATTTCTGTACGAGCCAGGAATCTGCGGTAGGGGGAGCCCAGCTGGACTGGGAGAACAGGTAAAGGACCAGCATTTTTCACTTACAATCTTATGATTATTTAGGAAACAGTCCTGCCCAGGGAATTGGGCTCCAAATCAAGATCAGCTGATTCAGCACAGCGCCCTTACCGGCAAAGCTGGCAGAGTAAAGGCTTCAACTCCTCTCCATGGGTAAGAAAATACTATTTAGAACGGGAAAAATAGTTTTAAGAGAGGGTAACCTAGACACAAGGGCCTGGGCCCGTGGCCATGGGAAGCTATGCAAGATTTGGGAACAGGGAAGTCTATTATCCCTTGGGAAAGGTTGACCCAGTTCAGCCCATCATGGAGAACTTCCAATGGGCGTCTAGAGGCCAGGTCCCGGAGACCATGGCCCCCATTCCTTTACCTCTTACAGCAGCCCACCAAAACCTGGCCTCGAAGATTTTCAGCTTATGCTGCAGAGACTGTGAGGAGCCCCACTCCATGGATGACTCCAAGGTCCCCAGTCAAACCCAAGAGCCTCAGCCATCGACCTGCAGTAGGTACCAGACAAGAACACCCCGCCTGGCCTCTCTAGACCTCATGGTGTTCGTCCCCCTTCTGCTGAGATACCCTCAGATTTCCTTCAGCTTTTGAATGATGATTCAAACCTAAAATATCAGATGGGGGCTTCCTAACCCAAACCAATAAACAAAAGGCAGGGAGGCCAGGGAGGCGGCCAGCACAGGTTCAACAGCAGGAGAAAAATTCTCCTGGCACGTTTTGCCAGAAATCCACAGAGAGGGTCTGAAACCAGCCCCCACCCCGAAAATAACTGCACAATAGAAACCGAGAATCTGAAAAACGCCCATCCCTTTTTCCAAGATAATAACAATGATAGTGACTGAGCCCCTCTTACATGCAAGGCACTGTCCAAGCACTGGGGACCCGGCTGCGATCAGGTAAGTCCCCCACTGTTTCAGAGCTGACACCGGGCAGCAGCGGTATTATCTGATCCCTACAATAATTCTGAGAAGGGGACATGATGACCCAAAATGGATGTGTCATTTCGCAGCTCTGAAAACAGGCACGGGAGGGGAGCAATTTGCCGCAGTTAGGCATCTGGTAAAGGACAGAGCTCTGTGTTACAGGACACAGCTCAGTCGGTTGCTATACTTTGAAGAATTTAGAGGTCTTTACATAAAAACAAAGCCTTAGGTACAATGTTCACCGTAACAATGTTTATGTAGCAGAAACACCCTAGACTCCGGACAAAAGAAGATTAAGAGACTCTTGAATTCTCTGCAAAACAGAATGTTATGCAACCGTTGGTTCTTAAAAATTCAGTGACCCGAGAAAAACGTTTCTGACATCACGTATATGAAAAACATAAAATGCACACACGACACGTGGGATACGATGCGCCACGTAAAAAAATGCATAAGAGACGACGAGAACTGTGATCACATCTGAAGGGATGGGCGTTTGGGGCATTTCTGTGTCTACTTCACATTCTTCGGTATCCCCTAGGTTTTCCGTAACGGATAGGCATTCACATTTATAAACGGGAGAAAAAGGTTAAACTTTATGTTTTTTGAAAGAACATACATATTTTGAACCTAGCATGTGCTTAGGAGGCAGGGCGTTCAGAGGACTGGAGGAGGGAGATCCACGTGGTCCTTACCCTGTAATAACCACCTCTGGCCCACGTGCACCCCGACAAGGTGGGCGGCACCCCTTCACTCCCGCCACCTCTCCTGAGCCTCCCCCCCACACCCCTGACGGTGTGGAATTATCACCACCAGGCTTACAGAAGGAAGAGCTGGCCAGCAAGAATCCCAAGTGTGCTAACGAAGCCTCCCGCTTGCCTTTGGGACAACCCCTGATGGGTCCAGAAAAGCGAGCCTCCTCCACCAGCAATAATGAGCATGAGGGTGAGTCCCAGACTGGGATCCTAGCGCCAACCAGGAACCCCCCACCATCCAGATGACCAAATCCCTTTGATATCTGAGCTAAGTGGGGTGGCAGGGGAGATGGGACCACTCCCTCCAGGAAGCCACAGTCATATTCTAGAACACACTGGAGTGATTCCTGGAGTCTGACACCTGCCTGCACGACCTCTCGAGCTGGGAATCACATGAGGAGCAGCAGACCTCACACATGGAGCACACATGCACGCCCCAAAGCCCCGCGGGCCTTGTCTCACGTGTGTATTGGGTGTGGCTGTTGCTCTCCTGTCTGATTTGGCCGCTAGAGGGTAAGTCCCAGGAGGACAAACCCAGCCAGGTAGGTGGCAAGTAAACAAGGCCAGAAAATGCTTGTGGACTGGAGTGTAGTTCAGCTGGGGGTGAAACACTTCAGGGGCAACAGGAGCAGGATAGAAGCCCAGTCCGGGAGGGACAAATGACTCCTCCGCTCAGCTCCCAAACACCCTGGGCAGCCGGCTGCTGAGAGCTAAGGGCCAGCGCGGCCCAGACGTCTCAGAATTCTCAAAACAGCCACACCCTCCCGGCAAGCAGAACCTCACACAAAGTCCAATTGCAATAAGAGACGAAAGGGGTCCCGCTGCCCCTGAATCCAGGGCAGGGCCTGGGAGCTCCATGAGCACCGCCACTCCTTCCCGCGTGTGGCTCCGTGCATCCCAGTTCAAAATCCCACCTCCCGTTGCATAGAGAAGAAGGACGTCCACAGGGGAAAGGGACCTTCCAAAACCCCACTGGCAAGGGGTGGCGTCAGAACAGGACGGGCCCCATTCTCTCACTTTCCAGGCCTCTGCTCTTTGCAAGTCCCCTCATCATCACTCAACGTGCCAACGCAGTACAAACACGGAAACTCTTTTTTTTTTTTTTTTAAGATTTTATTTATTTATTCATTCATGAGAGATACAGAGAGAGAGAGAGAGAGAGAGAGAGAGGCAGAGACACAGGCAGAGGGAGAAGCAGACCCCATGCAGGGAGCCTGACGCGGGACATGATCCCAGGTCTCCAGCATCACGCCCTGGGCCGAAGGCAACACTAAACCGCTGAGCCACCCGGGCTGCCCCAAACATGGAACCTCTTGACGTGTCCCTGTCACACAGGACCCCCGAGTCCCAGCCTGGGGTCCACGTGGCTCGCCCAGTGTTCCAGAATCTGACCATGATTGGGGATGGAGGTGACCAGGGTGCTCCATCCACACCCAGGGCCAAGGTTCCACCAAGAGCCATAATTGCTTCCTTCCTTCTTTCTAGAAGGGAATACACACGTTTCCCCGAGAGATTTTTACAAGAGAAACCCAACCCGCTACTCCCAGGATCTCTGGCCATTCCAGCCGTGCCACACCGGGAGACCCTGAGCGTTCTAGTCCGCTGCTACCAGGCAGGCCTCCGGGGCTGCACGCTGCCAGCGAGGCTCCGGGAGGAAGGGGGCGGCGAGCAGGGGCCGTGAAGACAGATTCAGAAACTCCTCCCGAGGAGGAGAAGACGTCTGAGCCACCTCTGGGCCACCAGTAGCACTGTCGGGGGCGGGGAGGGGGGGCTCCCTCCAAATAAAGCACTCGGTGACAGCACAGGCTGTGTCTCCTCTTTCCCCGCCTCCTCGCCAGGGAGTTGCTCTTCCAAAGCCTTACTGGCTTGTCTTCCTTACTGTTTTTTTTTTCTTTTTCTCCTTACTGTTTTTAAGCACATGGTCACGCCTAGCTCGCCGAAAACAAAAAATCTAAGCCTTGCAGACAGCTTCTTCTCGTCTTGAAACCATCTTGGACTTACTGAAAAGTTGCAATAGGTGCAAAGAACCCCTGTTGACGCTTCACCCAGACTCACGATTGCTTGCATCTCCCCCCACCTGCTCCCTCCTGCCTCGTCTCTGTGTCCCCCGGGTCAGTTTCTTCTGCACCGTCTGAGGGTGAGCGGTGCCATCAGACCTGGTTCCCCTGACCAGGTCGGTGTGCGCGCCCTGGGAACAAGCACATTCTCTTAGAGAAGAACTCCAGGACAGTTCTCAAAAAAAAAAAAAAAAAAGAAAAAAGAAAAAAGAAAAAGAAATCCGACACTGAGATGCTAGTGTCACCAAGGGTCCCCCAAATGTCTTCCAGCTGCTTTGCCACCCGGTGCAGGGTCGAACCCAACATCAATGAGTCACGGGCATTGCCGTGTCCCCGCCGCATGTCCTCACCCAGAACAGTTCGGTCTTCATCTTCGGGAGCTCTCCGTTTCTGAGGGACACAGGCACAACCGTCTTATGAGGTGCCCCCCCACCATTTGCCTTCATTTTTGGATTCTGGTTTCCCGTGTTTGGTGGGAAGACCACAGCAGCGACGCTGTCCCCCCAGCGCATCCTGTCAGGGGACACAAGGCATAGGGCGGTCCTGCCGTGGGTGACATGAACTAGGTCACCTGCCGAAGACGCCTACACCGCCAGGCTCCCCTCCGCAGGTTATGATCTCGCCCCTTGGAAGGAATGAGGCGTTGGGTGGAGAGACGCCGTGGATTGCTGTGGCTCGTCCCTGGTTTAAGGGCCCACAAGGCCCAGGAGCAGCACAGCCTGTACTGGTCTAAGGAGGTGGGACACGTGGGACGGGGAACCACCCCTACTGGGCGCAGGGGAGGCCACGGCCCGGGCACACAGCACAGAGCCACGCAGGGACGGTCCCCGCTGCCCCTTCCCCGCAGCCCAGCATTCCCTGGGCCCCTGGTTCTGTGACATCACAGGCCCCGTGTGCCCCGGCAGCTGCAGGTAAGCAAGCCCCCGGCCAGGCCAGCGGAGGACGGCGCTCCCCGGGCTCCACAGGCCCAGCGTGCCCGTCCCCCCTGCACAGCCCACACGCCCAGGTGCAGGGGGTGCCCGCCAGCCCGGACTGCCCTGACCCCCCTTACCCCCCGGGCTCTGGGCCTCGGCTTCCCCGCCCGTGCCAGCCAAGCCCGGGGCCCCCAGCTCCAGGAACCTTCCAGGGTGGCCCCGCTGGGTCCTTCTGTCCCCTCCCGGGGTTGGGGCCCTGGACACCTGAGGCTCACAGCCCGCGGGGCCCAAGCCGAGGGCCCTTTGCTCTGGCTCCTGCCCCCACCTAGAGGCGGGCCCCGGTAGCGCAGGACCGGCCCCCAGGGCACCCTCAGTCTGTCCTTTACGCCCCCCCCACTCTCCACACCACGTTCCGGGGTGCGCTTTACCATCCCCGTTTTACAGACAGGAAAGGGGGCTTCAAGGAGCCAAAGGGCGCTCCACGACACAGCAGGGTGCGGCAAGAAGCACATCCCAAGTTATCTAAGTAATAAGAGGCCCGCTCTCGAGCGCCTGGGGGCTCAGTCTTTAAGCTTCTGCCGTTGTCTCAGGTCCTGAACCTGGGGGTCCTGGGATCGAGACCCGCGTCAGGCCCCCTGCTCAGCGGGGAGTCTGCTTCTCCCTCTCCCTGCTCTTGTGCGCGCTCTCTCTCTCTCTCTCTCTCTCTCTCTCAAATAAATAAAATCTTTAAAAACAGATACGCTCTTAACTACCACGTGGCTCAGCCAAGCTTCAGGGGAGCCTTTCCCTTTAAAAGCCACCTGCCAGCCACTCTCCGATGAGGTGCTTCTGAACATCTCTCGGCCCCTGGAAGGGCCTGGAGGGCGAGGCTTTGGGCAGCACAGGCTCGGACACCAGACAAAACTACGCTGAACTCCCAGCTGCCCCTTTTGGCTGTGAGCCCCGGGAGTCACCTACCTGGGGCTCGTTTCCACCATCTGAAAAGTCACATGAGCTCAGAGATGTCAAAGGACCTGCCCAAGAAGCCCCGTGTTAAGGCGAGCGTCCTTGACACCGTGGCTGTCTCTCCCGCCCTGTCAACTTCCAAGACTGAAGTCACCGGGGGCACTGAGGTAAGTACAGAATCGGGATGTTTCTACCCATTTCTAAGAGCAGGAAGTACAACATCTGTTAGTGGAAGGGAGAGTAGGGAAAATATTGTGTATATCGTGCACCAGTCAGAGAGGGCTGCTGGGTTTACTGACAGGGCACCTGCTCTCTGCAAAGCCCTGCGCTCAGCGCTGGGGACAAAGGCGAACTGGGCACATCCCTGCCTCTTTGGGAGCAGGAATCTCTTGCTCGTGCTCACTGCCGCACCTCTCAGCTAGTGCCGGGCACCGGTGGTCCTCAAGGAGCACATGCGGGACAAATTCCTAATATCACAGCTTGGAGTCTAGACTCTCACAGGCAACTACACAGGCAGTGAAAATACTATCCCATTCAACAAATATGTATTGAGCACCTGTTATGGGGCTATGCAAAGACAGGCAATGGCCATGACCCAGGGAAGCCCGGGGGAATGGGAACACAAGACAGGCCCCTAACTCCTCCCCAGGTGTAAGAGATGGCTTTCGGGAGGGAGCAGCCCCAGAGCGGAGTCTCCAGCGTGAGGGGTGGGGAGTGAGGACACAGAGGTAGGGGGACAGCTTGTGCCAAGGCACGGTGGTGACACAGTGAGAGCAAGTCTGGGGGACGGCCAGCAGCTCCTACAGCCGGAGGGCAATGGGTGAGGCTGGGAGGGAAGGAGCCGGCAGAATGGGCAGGGCCAGACCACCAAGTAGTGTCAAGCACTGAGGGTCTGAGGAAGAGGATGATGATGGGATTGGCTCCAGAGGCAGACCAGCCTGCAGGTGAGCCAGGGGTCAGCGGGGAAGCTGTGGTCGCGGCAGGTGCGGAGGGTGCAGGCAATGGAGAGGATATCCATGAGGCAGGATCACAATGCCTTGACGGATGACTGAATGCAGATGGAAGGGGAAGCAGGGCCTGGGGGAGGAGGGTCCTCTTCTCTGACTCCAGACACAAAGGGAATAGTGGGACCTGATCCCAAAATAGGGGACATGGGCAGAAAAGAAATAGCTTGGGGTTGATGAGGGTGGGGAAGGGAGAGGGCCCCACCAGCAGGTGGCCAAAAGCAAACCTGTTGGTTGGTTGTCCTTAGAGCCATCAGTTAGCTCGACTCTATGGCACATGGACACTCCGAGCAGAGGGGTGACTGATGTGACTTCCGTTCCAGGAGGATTCCGCTGCGTGGACACCAATGAAGACGAGGGGGGAAGAAGCAGGGAGGCCAGTGAGGAGGCCACTGCAATGACCCAGGTGAGACCTGGTGGTGCCCAGGAGAGGTGGGGAGCCAGTGCCCAAGGGGGAGGCTTGGACTGAACCCAGTGTGTGGCGAGTGAATACAGCCACCATGATGGAAATTCCCAGAGTGGGGCTTTGGCCACAGGGGAAGGGGAATGAGAACAGGAGAGGGCCAGACCCCACATGGCTTCCACTTTAGCCAGTGAACCAGGCCCAGAAGAAAAGAGAAAGAGGTTTGGGAATATGACAAGGATGTACAACCTTGGGTCATCAGAGCTTGAAGTATCGTTGGAGAAATGGTGCAGCCCAACCACTGCCCGTAAGATGGGAGCCCGGGCCCAGAGATGGGCATGGAGGAGCCCAAAGCCACACAGCAAATTAGTGGCAGAGCCAGGGTGTGAATCAGCAAGGTTGAGCTGGGTCAGCAGCAAATCTACTGATTCAACAACACACCCCTGCAGGTAAAGACGAGCAGTGCAGAGCTCCAGGTCCTCTTCAAAGGCAAGAGAACTCTGGACAGACGAGGAAGGACTGGTCAGTAGGTCCACACAGGTGGGCCTGGACGTGCTGGCCACAGGGAGCGCAGGCGCTTTGGGAGGGGAGGGGGTATGACGCCTTGGGAGAGGCTGGCCCAGTGTGACCCAGCGCTGAAACAACAATGGGCTTCTGGGGTTGGGGCTGCAGAGCCCGGGGCCCTTTCCTCTTACCCAGCCCACCAACACATGGCGTCCAAGTTCTTCTGCTGCTGCTGCCACGCCAGCAAGGGGAGCTCTACCGCTTTTGGCGCTCGCCCTCCAAGCACACCCCAGCAGCATCAGCCACGGGCCCTCAGTAGGTGGTGCGGTGCGGGTGCGGTAGGTGCAAGAACACCGGCCGGAGTTACCTCTCTGGGCTTCGGTCCCCCCAGCCACTCCCTGCTGGGACACATCAGACTTCTTTGAGCCCTTTGGGGACACGGGACTAGTTATCCACGCCCGTAACAGTGTAGCCTGATGACTATTTATCAGATACGAGATATTAGGTAAAATCACTGGCGTTTAGTCCGACAGACCAGTCATATTCTGCTTCAGCCACGTCCGGAGCTTAGCACGCCGCCGAACCTCTCTCTCTGAGCTTCAGCATCCTTCATTACAGACCGGGGATAATGGGAGCACACTGCGTACCCGACAGGTTGTGGGGAGGATGAGATGAGGCAACACCTATACGTGCCTAGAACTTGGGCCCACACAGAGAGGGCACCCAGCAGACGTTGGCTGTGTACCTGTTCTGGTCAGGACCAGTGAGGCTATGCTGGTGTAACAAGTAAACTTCAAAATCTCGTTTGCGGAACCCGGTTTGGGGTTATTTTTAGCTCAGGCGAGCAGCATTGTTTTTAAAGTCATCAGTAACTCGAGCAGTCCCCGCGTGGCACCGGCCCGAGACGGTCTATCCAGGCGTAATCCACAGCCTTCCCCAAGGCTCAATATTTTCCTTCACTCTTGCAGACCTGAACATGGATCCTCGCAGAAACGGTTTGAAAAGGAGATACCCACGGTACGTCACCAATAACTGGGTGCTGAGAGTGTGCACTCTTGGGAGACCCTGAGCGTTCTAGCCGGCAGTCCCCACCCTGGGCGGCTGCCCGCGAGTCTCCTCCGGGAGGAAGAGGGCGGTGAGCAGGAGCTATGAAGATGAATTCAGAAACTTCCCTGGAGGAGAAGACATCTGAGCCACCCCTGTGCCACCAGCAAGAGTCACCCCAGCCACTGCGGGAGGAGCGGGCTCTAATTAAAGCCCTTGGTTGCATCACAGGGCTGTGTCCTTCCTCTTTTCCTTTCCTCTCCCCTCAGCCCTGCTTCTGAGGTTCCTTTGAATGGGGCACAACTGGAACCTGGCATCTCTTATAAAGAAATGTGGTCTGATGATTCCAAACCTCCTCAATCCCTCACCAGCCCGCCGAGGGAGTGCTCAGGAGACGCTGGCCAGTGTGGCAGGTGGCTCTAAGTGGGTGCTGTAACCAATGTCTAGAGCCTGAGGGCACCATTCTCATCCCATTCTCATCCGTGGGGCGACTCCATTTGGTGCTCAGGGCCATAGAACAGGGGAGCAGGTTGTGCACAACTCTGTGATCGGCAGCCCTAGAGCGATGCAGCCTGCCCCAGAGGTACCCGGGGGGGGGGGGGGGGGTTGCTAAAACGCAGAGCATGCAAACGTGAGTAATATGCGGGAGACCCCACATGGCTTCCACTTTAGCCAGTGAACCAGGCCCAGAAGCCTATGACCTCAACACAAGAGGACCATTTGGGGGAGCGAAGGAACGGGAAGCACCCTGCGACCCACCTGGGGGTTTGGGGAAGGCTTCCTGGAAGAGATGGGTGCTTGAGTGTTCTGAGCGTTGAAAGGGAATTCACCAAGCAAACAGGAGGGGGGACGGTATTCCAGAAGGGGGGACAACACGAATGAAGCTGCAAAGCAGAGGCACAAACGCGGTAGGGGCGTGAGGGTGGATGAACTGAATTTCAATGTTCGGGGACGACGAACATGGAAACTTGAGCTGTGGTGTGGTGGGAGGTGAGCGGGGCAGAGGATGGGTACAAGCGCCATCTCCTGGGAGGGATGTGGGACCGGACATCCTTCTGTCACCTGATGGGGGGCGGGGGTTGCCACAGGGGAGTTTCAGGCAACATGACATAGCCAGTTTTTGATTTTTGCGATCTGAACACGGGGAGTTGTTAAGAAGACAACCTCTCCGACTAGCGCTCCCTGTGCCGGGCCCCGGCCACAGAAAAGAAAGGAAGAGAAAGGAAAATGATGTCTTAGGCCACAGGGCTGTCGCCTGAGGCTCCTACCTACGTGGCAAGCCCGTCCAGGCTGCGGGTTGAAGGATGCGCAGCTTAGAGGGGACTGCGTAAATTCCGTCGTGGCGCTCGTCTGCGAGGCTGCTTTCTGGGTATCTACCCACTTGGCATAAGAACCCAACGAGGTTAGTGCGATCACTACCCTGGCTTCACAGAGCAGGAAACCGGGCCACAGGGAGCTCATTTAAGCCTCTGAAGGTTACACCAACAGTAGTGGCAGGGCCGAGACTTGAACCCGGGAAGCCGGACCCCAGAGCTGAGCCTCTCAGCCAGCCGGTTACACTGCACGATGACGGCGGAGTGACGTGCGGTTGTTGCTCTTGGCTCCCAAATGGGCCATTCGTCGCCTGCTCTTGGAACGTGGAGCTGGGCCCTTTCTATCCTTTTCCTTTGGCAACTGGTCCGGCGTTAACGCTCTGTCAGCAGGAGGGGCTGGAGACACTGGGGGAAGGGGGGCTTTCCCTCCTGGCGTTGGGACCCTCATCCTAGCAGGCTCCTGCAGTCCACGCAGTTCCTCCAATTATCTGGCTTTGGGGGTGCACATGGCTTCCTCAGTACTCAGCTGCTGCTGTGCAGAAGCTTCTCCAACATCCAGGCTCCTGCAGTGTAGACGACTTTCCAGCACCCACATCCTGCATGGTCGTAAGCAGGACTTGGCAGCCAACCGCGTCTCCCAGTGCCCACCAACAAACTGGGAAGTACCTCCATCTCTCTGCAACAGCTTTCCCTGGCACCTCAAAGGGCAGATTTCTAGAACATCCTATCAACACAGCATCTCGGAGACTTCTCTGCATCCGGTAAGCCGCAGCGATGTCCTTCCCAGCAAGGGCCAGACTTCAGCTGGGGATGGGGTATGGAGGGCCTCTGTCTCCACCCAAAATTGGGCCCCAATTTTTTTTTTTTTTTTTTTTAGGGAAGCCTGTTTATTGACCAGACACTGGGGAGCCACGGGCGGGGCGGGGGCCGTGCTCCCCTTCCAGCTACAGGCCGACGTCCTTCCCTGCCCCGGGGGCCGTGGCCCGGGGACACCTCCGAAGCAACGGCCAGGGTCCAGCCCAGGCCAGGCTGCAGCGGGGCAGAGCCGGGCAGGTGAAGGCTTGCAGGGAGGGGAAGGTTCTTTCTCCGAGCGGGGAGCACGCAGACTGCTACAAAAGAGGGTCTGCGTGCGGGTGGGGAGCAGGGGCCCAGCGGGCAGCGGTGGGGGCCTGGCCGTCAGCTGAGGAGGGGTGCAGACCTGTCATTGGTCACGGTCGGCTTCAGCTGGACGCTGGCAAAGGGGTTCCTGCTCACAGCCCGTGCTCCGTAGTCATCTAGACCCTGGGAGAAGGCAGGCACAGCCACGCTGTAGGGCCTCTGCTTGAAGGTACCGGCCGTCTGGGCAGGGAACGCACGGGATGACGTGCCGTAGTCGGGGGGCGGGAGGGCCAGGTTACGATTACGCGTAATCGCTCATGTTCAACTTCCCGTATTCAAAGTAGCATGTGGTTTTTGCCTTCAGATTGGGCCCCGACAGACACAAACACCCCGGGAGAGAGGCTGCCGGGGAAGCCAGCCAGAAAGACGGCCTGAACTAGATCGGCAGCCCCCATTTAGAGATTTCTCAGGCAAAGCTGGCCTGTGCCTAACCTAGAAGCATACAGAGAAGAGTCTGGGAATCTTCTCGACTTCTCCTGCCACTCAAGAGAACTGAGAAGGGAGGTGAGATTGAAGCCAAGCTGACAACACACAGAGGATCATTCCCCCTTGGGCTACGTCAAGCCGCAGGTGCCTAAGGGCTGTCTAGGTGGCCGTGCCCAGAAGGGGTTGGAAATATGCAGCAGGAAGGGGTAAAAGCACAATGGCTGGAGGGAAGCAAGAGGGCTTGCGACCTGGGTGTGCATTGGCACCTCTTCCCCAGGAGCACCAGCCAGGTGAAGAGAAAGTACACTCCCCTGGGGCCTCTCTATCTGCATGCCCTGGGCCCATGCCCCGGGCCCATCCTTGACCCGGGTTCTTCTCCTCCTACCCGTCGATCCCCACCTCCCATGCCGAGGCCACATGTTCCTTCTGTGCTGGAACCATTTCCAGTGGGTGCTTGGCAGGTAAAAGACGCTCCTAAATGCGGCTTCCTGCTTTGATCGTGTAGAGGCCTCTCCGCAGAGGGAGGAGAAGAGGCTCACATCTTAGGAACTTGCCAGAGGGGTTCGTGGCCTCGGGGTGAGACCTTCCTTTGAAGGATTTTCAACTAATAACAATAATAACAAGCCACAGCTGGACTTGACCTCTGACTCTGGCAGACTGGTTTGTGTCAGGCCAATCCTCCTGCTGAGGGCAGTTTTAAAAAGCTGTAGTTTGAGGGTTTTTTGTTTTCTTTCTTTCCTTTTTTTTTTTTTTTTCTTAAATCTGCTTGAATGCATCAGAGAGCTCCCAGTGCTGTACTTGAACCAACATCCTGGAGAGAAAGGAAGTGCAGAGATGAAATGCACACTGAGGTCTCCTGGCCTCGTCGAGGCACCTGCCATTCCTACGCAGGGTCTACGAGGCTGAAAAACTGGGGAGGGACTTTCAGCAGACTCAGAGCTCGGGGTAGCAAAAATTGGAAGCAGAAGGCTCACTTTGAATGAGGAATTCGCCCTGGAGGAGGAGTCTTGGTTTTAAAAAGTGTTTGGTTTTTGGTTTTGTTTTGGTTTGGTTTGGTTTTTTTTTTTAACAGGTTTTCATTTAAAATCCCGGAAGGGGAAGTCAGGGCTATCGAGAAATCGACTGGGCCTCACAAGGACTGTAACTGAGAGTCCAATCTATCCCAACCTATTTTTCTCAGAAACAAAAGTAAATCCGCTCTGCAGGAATACCCAGGCTTGGAGTCTAGTACTCAATCAAAAAATACCAAGAATACCAGAAGGTGAGAAAGACCAACCGACCAGAGTGCCTGGGGGGCTCAGTTGGTTAAGCGTCTGCCTTCAGCTCAGGTCATGGTCTCAGGGTCCTGGGATCGAGTCACGCATCGGGCCCCCTGCAGGGAGCCTGCTTCTCCCTCTGCCTGTGTCTCTGCTCCTCTCTGTGTCTCTCGTGAATAAATATTTTTAAAATAAATAAAATAAGGAAGGAAGAAAGAGCAACTGACCAAAGAATCAAAAGAAACACATCTAAACAGAAGAGCCAGAAACTGCAATCTGCAAACACGCACTTTAAAATATTGGAGAAAACAGGTGACGAGATGGGTCATTTCATCCAAAAACTGTAACCTGTATTAAAAAGTCGATTAAAAATGTTAGAGGACTGGATCCTAGGTGAGCTGAACACAGTCAAAAGGATTAACAACGACTGAACACAAAGGAAGGCAAGAGGAATGGAGGAGAACGCGACCAGTAGAAAACGTTCAGACTGGACCGCGAAGAACCAAGAGTGTGAAGCGCAAAGAGCCGTCGAGATGCAGAGAAAAGGCCATGAGAGCCTCAGAGGGAGATGAGGGACAAGAGGGCAGAAGCTATGATGAAAGAAGCTGCGCCACGGATTCCAGATGCGCCCCGGACGCCCACGCAGGAGAAGCATGAAGGCAGCTACCGCTGGATGCGCAAAGCACACCTGGTTTGCTTCACCTGTGAAGCCCAGAGCCCAGAGCCAACCGGAGCAGCAAAGGGACGGACAGCTGACTTGGCAAACACAAGCAGTGAAAGCCAAAGACATCTTCCAAAGGTGGTGGGGTGGGTCTTTTGTTTGTGTTTTGACATCTTCCAAAGTTTTAAGGAAAACAGCTGTAGTGCCCTAGAATTCCTGACATACCAAAAAGATCTTTCAAAATTCAAGACAAAACAGGCTTTCTGACGGACAAACCCTCAAATCTGTCACCAGAGGACCTGTATCAGAAAGAAAAGGCCAAAAATAGTTCTCAGTGTACTGAATACTATCCTATCCTACGGACAAATTCCAAAGGTAGTTCCAGGAAAAAGAGAGCAGTCATGGATAAACGTGGAGAAACGCAGGAAGAGATGAAGAGTAATAAAAAGTAAACGGGATAAATTTAAATGAATGCTGGCTATATAAAGCACGGATAATCACGTCTGTTGTGGTTTAAGATAGAGAATTGAGGGCGCCTGGGTGGATCAGCAGGTTAAGCACGTGCCTTCAGCTCAGGTCACGATCCCGGGGTCCTGAGATCGAGTCCCACGTCGGGCTCCCCGCACGGAGCCTGCTTCTCCCTCCTCCTGTGTCTCTGCCTCTCTCTATGTGTCTCTCATGAATAAATAAAATCTTTTAAAAATAAATAAATAAAATAAAAAGCAGAGAATTGATTCTTTCTAATTCCCCTAGTCCACAGGAGGGGTGCCTTAAATAGAAAAACTCAGATAAACTGAAAGTAAAAAGGTGAACCAAGGTAAACTGTGGAATCCCTAAGCCAGAGACAAAGTCGGTCTTAAGGCACTCGTCCTATAGAGTAAGAAGGGACACTTCACAGATACCAAAGGGCCAACCCATCGGGAAGTTTTAACCATTTGAAGTTTGCCTGCGGGCGACAACAGGCGACACTTGTCGGAAGTGAACTAAGAGACACATTCACACAACAATTTACCTGCGATTGTTCACAGCAGCATTATTCACAGGAGCAAGAAAGTACAAAGAAGGAGGATAAGCACAATAGGATATGTCCATGTAATGTCATATTATTCAGGAATAATAAGGAATTAATAATCAATCATGAAGGATAATGACACACGCTACAACGCGGATGAATCTTGAAGGTACTATGTTGGTGTCAGAAAAGGCAGACACAAGAGGACACCTACTGTATGATTCCATGTATACGAAATGTCCAGAACAGGAAAATCCAGAGATAGAAAGCACATCAGTGGCCGTCAGGGCTGGGGAACGGGGCGGGGATGGAGGGTGGCTGCTAATAGATATGGGGTTTGAGGGGAGAGGGGCAGGGAAGGTGATGGAAATGTTCTGGAATTAAATAGTGTGACAGTCATGCAATCCTGTGAATATACTAAAGCCACTGAACTGTATACTTTGAAACTGAGTTTTTGGGGGCACCTGGGTGGCTCAGTTAGGTGTGGTTAACCCTTGGTTTCGGGTCAGGTCACGATCTCATGGGTCCTGAGATCGAGCCCCAAGTCTAGCTCTGCACTCAGCATGGAGCCTGCCTGAGATTCTTTCCCTCTGTCCCTCCCCTCACTCACACGTGTGCACTCAGTCTCGCACACGCTCTCTCTCTGGAATAAATAAGTCTTTAAAACAGTGAGTTTCCTGCTCTGTGAATTATATCTCAACTTTTTAAGAACTATGTAATTAAAAAAATGTGTCAAAAGTAAAAGGCAAAAACAGAAAATCTACAACCATACTGGGAGATTTTCCTCCCCTGGTCACTGATAGAAAAAACAAACAAACCAAAATCGGTGAAGATGGGGATCTGAACCAGGCAGGTGTAAGCCTGCACTGACATGGGGCACCTGGGTGGCTCAGTGGTTGAGCGTCTGCCTTCAGCTCAGGGCCTGATCCTGGGGTCCCGGGATCAAGTCCCGCATCAGGCTTCCCGCAGGGAGCCTGCTTCTCCCTCTGCCTGTGTCTCTGCCTCTCTCCATGTCCCTCATGAATAAATAAAATCTTTAAAAAAATAATAAGCCTGCACTGCAGACACGGGTAGCAAACAGCATGCAACAGCAGCCGAGAAACGCAGTCACTGACGGAGCTGACCTTTACACCATACTGTGGACCAGACCTTGTACTTCCCATGCACAACACCTCAGTTAATGCCCCTATTCTCACACCCTCCCTTATAGGTGAGGAAATAGAGGTATAGGAGGAGGAGAGAGGGTGAGCCTCTGGCCCAGAGTCACCAGCTTGCTCTTGACCTCCCTGCTCACCATCTCCGGGTCCTGAATTTCAGAGAGACTTGGACCAGGACCTTTATTCACATAAACACACCCCATGGTGCTGGAGTAACTGAGGTCTGATGCAGACTGAATAAATATTAACTGTCAATGACCTACTACATCAATAAATATATATCCTGGGCACCTGCAGAATAGAAGACAGAGTGAGAGATTAAAAAATATATATATAGCAACAATCCACTGCGTTCTTACTCAAGCCTGCAATTCAACGTTGCAAGGGCTTTACCCTTCATCTTCACAACACCTGCCAAGGAGGTACTCTTGCCCTCGTTCCACACTGAGGAGTGCCACCCAAGGATGGGAAGGACCACTCCCCGCACCACGACCTGGATCTGAGTACGTCTAGAACCTGAGCTCTGAGCTACTCCCTCAGCGCCCACTTCAAGACACTGCATCACCTGCCAGGCCTCCACGCCTGTCCTCGACACAGAGCCTTTGAGCAGAGTGCGGGTCCATGTATGGAATCTGATCCTCACACAACCCTGGGAATGGGGCAAGGCAGAGATCACGGAATTTTTGAAATGAGGAAACCGTAGGGCAGACGCAAAGGAAGTCCCTGGGGGCGCACCTGAACGCTGCTCCGCCCACCAGGTGAGACCACTGGAAACTCCAGAGAGCAAAAGGCTAGAAGGAACACCTGGAGGAGGGTCTGTAAGCAAGCCTTAAAATGGAAAAACAGCTGTTTTGTCATTTAACATACACATGTTTATTCTGTTTGAGACTTACCAGGGTTTTATGGCTGGGTGACAAATACGGGCTTCTACAGGTCCCACTCACAGCGCGCATCTCCTCTGTGGCAGGTGAGAAGACAGCGACTGCCTCCAGGAACTACTCTTAACTAAGCACAGCTGCCCGCAGAGAAATGGCTAAAGAAAAAGGTCTAAAATGGCCATTTCCAAGGGTGGGTCTACGCACATGATTTCTCTTCTCTGGCCCAGAGAAAGCAAATGAACAGACTGGTCTCTCACGAGCAAGTCACCCGCATGATTACCTGTCATGTTCACCAGATCTGTTTGTTTTAGAAAGGAGTCAACTGGAGCTCGGACAGGGTAAGTGACGTAGCCACGCTCATGCTTCTAGGAAGCCGAGTATCTGGGATGAGAATCCAGGTCTCCCGCTCGCAAGGCCCCTGTTCTATCCAAAGGCCCATCAGGGCTGGGACATCCCGGTCATGTGAGGCTAGAGGACCCTTCTACATATAGATAAAAACATAACAGACAGGCCAAGGGCTAGCCTGGAGCGGAAAAAGCCAGAACTTTGGCTATGGAAGGGCAATTAAGAATCATCCATCCTGGCCACTCTATACCCATATATATAAAGATGAGTTAACTGAGAACTGGTCCAAGTTGCACAGCTAGAAATGTCAGGCGGGACCAGAGCCCAGGTCTGTGCTAACCTCATCATTCAACGGAGAACACAGCACAATCTGCAAAAGTTACTACGGAGATGACAAAGCACTCAACCCACTAGATTTTTTTTTCCCCCTAGCAGGTCCAGGCCCATGCACAAAAATTATAAGGTGCGATCTTTGTCCTTGAGGAGCTTTAGTCTAGCTCGAAAAACACACATGTGCCCAGAAAAACACAATTAGTAACATAAAAACCTCCACAGATGTAGCAGCTACGTTAAGAATTTAAAGGAGGCAGAGAAGCAGGGCATGGTCTATGTCGAAAGGCTTCCTGAAGGAAGGGGACATAAAGCTGGGCTTTGAAGCGTGCACAGGAGTTTGATAGATGCAACGGAACGAGTATGTTAGTCCAGGGAAGTGTTTCAACGTATCGAGAAGTTTTGTGGGAGATGAAGCCAAAATTACAGAATGGGGGCTGGGTCCTGGAGATGGGGGAGACTTTATATGCTCGGCCAGGGCTTTAGGATTTGGGCCTTTGGAATAATTGGGCTTCAAACTAGCTCAGGAGCAGAAGACCTGGAAGCCCCCAAGCTCTTCGAGGAACACCACGAGTGACAGATGATGCTCCACTCCGGGACGGTAGTAGTGTCAGAACACAGGACCGTGGCTCCAGGCCTGAAGTGTAAAACCACAACCACAACCACAAGCATGCATGCCTCTGCACAAAATACAGCCTCAAATCTGCCAGAACCGGTCTTTTCCAAACAGTCCCACCCATTATCAGCTACGTGCTGCTGGTCTCGTTCTCCTGTCCCCTGGAAGCCTGTGAGCTAGCAAGCAACACGGGGCCATAGTTTTTCATATAATATAGGGCAGGAGAAACTTAAAAGTGAAGAATGTTCTGAAAATTTGCTTCTGTCCTCCATATTAGGAATTCTAGAGGCCCAAGACAAGGTACAAAGAACAGAGTCCTCTCCAAGGCTCAGTTTCCCCATCCAACACGAAGTAGCTGAGGACGGGAGCAGCATCTGAGACCGAGCTTTGGACACGTGGTTGGGTCCTCTTCACATTTCCTGGGTTCCGCACACAATGGAAGGCATGGGAGGGTGGCCTTCCATCGGTGCTCCCGGTTCTAAGCAGCACAGAGAGTAGTTTGGAGCGGGACCAGCCTGGCAACCAGCAGCTTCTGGGGTCAGGGGTCAGCATGGGATGTCCACAGGCATTTCTGTGCAGAGTCCTAGAGTGAGCACGATACCCCCGCTGACGTGACCGACGCTCTTCAGAGAACTCCCAGATGCCTCTCTCCTCACCTGGGGCTCGCCTTCAGCCACCTGGGGCTCCCAGTCTTCCCGATGTCTCACCTTCAGGCTTGCAAGATGCTGGGTCCTCCCTAGGTCACCTGGCCAGGAATGGGCAGCACCCGGTACCCAGGATATGGGCTTCTATGAGCTGACAAGGGCAGGGAATCCTTGCAGAGTCTGTGTGTCGTATCCCCACGGCCTGGGGGAGCTGCGAGGTCACCAGGAGCCGGATGTAATAGCCACCAAATACCGCCAGGAGCTGCTGGGCCATTTCCTGGAAGAGGCAGGGGAGCGGAGTGAGGGCCACAGAGAAGCATCTAATGCACGAGGGGAAAGCCAAGTGGTCCTCACACCCCTGGACCAGCAGTGATGCTCACTGGGAAGAACCCTGCCAGGTCCTCCCCTGGGGCTCTTGGGAGACGCCTGGACTGACCCCCAGCTCTGCCACTCATCCCATGGGCAGCCTCAGCTTCCCCACCTCCAAGGTGGGAGACCTAACCGCTCGTGGGCAACAAGAATAACCACAAAAAAGCTATGGGGCCTCAAAGCTAGAGAAGTTACCACTGATCTATACCAACCGATCACACACATACGTGCACTATTTCCAGAGTCAAATGACCACAAGGCTATAAAGTGCATGAGGTCAACATAATACACTTGAATAAAAATCATTAGTAAACAGGGGTCGTCGGGCAGCCTGGGTGGCTCAGCGGTTTAGCACTACCTTCAGCCCAGGGCATGATCCTACGGTCCCAGGATCAAGTCCCATGTAGGGCTCCCTGCGTGGAGCCTGCTGCTCCCTCTGCCTGTGTCTCTGCCTCTCTCTCTCTCTCTCTCTCTCTGTCTTTCATGCATAAGTAAATGAAGTCTTAAAAAAGGGGGGGGATGGGCTGAGGGATCATCCCCATGCTGGCACCTGCTGGATTTCTTTAGACAACTACTCCTACCATATTAAGAGTTTGCTTCTAAAAAAGCAGATTTAGCACAAAAAAGACAAATACTGTATATACGAGTCTCCTTATCTGAAGCAGATAGAGAAGTAAATTCACAGAGACTGAAAGTAGAACGTGATTTCCAGGGGCTGGGGAAGAGGACAAGAGGAAGTTCCTGCTTCGTGAGTATGGAGTTTCAGTTTGGGAAGATGAGAAGGTTCTGGAGATGTCTGCTGCTGATGGTCGCACAACAAGGCGAGCGTACTGAAGGCCCCTGAGTCATACCTTTGGAAATGGTTACAGTGGCAAATTTTCTATTATATGTATTTTAGTGTAGTGAAAAAAATTTTAAACAGTAAAAAGAATTTAAAAAAAAAGAATTTAAAAAATTAGATTTAATGCACGCTCTTATCAACACATTTGTCCATTCGTTAGACTGGCGGTTGGGATTCCAGAGATGCTTCAGCCCCGTGGCGTGGCACTGACCGTTTTTCACAATTCCTTGTGTCCAGTGTGAATGTAATAAAAATAAGGTGTGGGTTATATCAGGCTGTTCACGTCAGGGGGGTTACGGATTAAGACCAGGCTTGCAGGGACGCCTGGGTGGCTCAGTGGTTGAGCACCTGCCTTCGGCTCAGGGCATGACCCCGAGGTCCTGGGATCGAGTCCTGCATCAGGGTCCCCGCAGGGAGCCTGCTTCTCCCTCTGCCTGTGTCTCTGCCTCTCTCTGTGTGTCTCTCATGAATAAATAAATTATTAAAAATAAAAAATAAAAAAAAAACAGGCTTCCAAATCGAAGGGGCTGACTGGGAATTTCCACCTGGCACCCTATGGCAGACCCTGACAAGTTACTTCACCCTGCCCTTTTCTTCAACAGTAAAACAGAGAAAAATCACAGCACCTAATCAACAGAGAGCCTCCCCACCTTGTGCTCAGTGTCACTAATATCATTATTATTATCATTACTCTAGGAAGCACAAACCACCTCGCTCTGTAGGACTGGCGCCTCCGCTGAGTCATCCTTCGTGCTAGAAACACACTGAAAACCTCAGGTAGTCTTCTATTCCCTAACTCACATTGGCCTCCCGGCCAATCTACTCTAAAATCAAGAGCGTGGGCAGCCCGGGTGGCTCAGCGGTTTGGCACCTGCCTTCAGCCCAGGGCGTGACCCTGGAAACCCGGGATCCGGTCCCACATCGGGCTCCCTGCATGGAGCCTGCTTCTCCCTCTGCCTGTGTCTCTGCCTCTCTCTCTCTCTCTCTCTCTGTGTCTCTCTCATAAATAAAGAAAATCTTTAAAAAATAAAACATAATAAATAATAAATAAGTAAGTAAATAAATAAATAAAATCAAGAGCATAAGAAGCAAAGAGCCAAGGCGAGCAAAGTGTACTTAGAACCCGCAGGGCTGCCTTTTGCCCGTGGCTTTGCCACATTCTCCCTTTGCTCTGTGACCTTGGGCAGGTCAGCTGACTTCTTATTTCACCCAACCCAATGAAGAAGGAAAAACCGTCCCTACCCAGGAGGGTATGCCGACGGACTTTATGCAAAAGAAATCGGTTACAAGGTAAGAGGGGATTATAACTATTTCTCTGTCTTTCACAGGTGCTGGTTTCCTCTTGAAATATGACGGTGTGTGGCCCATGCTGAGACTCCGGCACTGATTGCATTTTCCCCAGCGAAGTTATAAAGGGCAGCGGCTTTAAAAACATGCGCACGCACACTTGATATTCATGACAGGATATTATATCGCCATCGGTTTGAATGAATTTGAAAAAAATGATTTAAAA
This sequence comes from Vulpes lagopus, assembly GCF_018345385.1. Lineage (NCBI taxonomy): Eukaryota > Metazoa > Chordata > Mammalia > Carnivora > Canidae > Vulpes > Vulpes lagopus. The sequence goes on from NC_054830.1 coordinate 63,981,413, forward strand.
AACCCATCAGATTTAACAGGCTATGTCACATAAACCCGGGCATGCCACAATAAAGTACACGATCTTATCAATCTTTTCTGCTCTTTAAAAAAAAAAAAAAAAAGTTAGCGGGGGCGCCCGGGTGGCTCAGTCAGTTAAGCATCTGCCTTTGGCTCGGGTCATGACCCTGGGGTCCTGGGATCGAGCCCTGTGCTGGGCCTCCTGCTCAGCTGGGAGTCTGTTTCTCCCTCTCCCTCGGCTCCTCCCAGCTCCCCGTGCTCTCTCTCTCTCACTCTTTCTCTCTCTGCCTCTCAAATAAACAAATAAAATCTTTAAAATAAATAAAAATTAAAACGCTCGGTGGGATTCAAGTGAAGAGATTACTATATTTATCATTCTCTCTTTTGATGAGTCCCATTTGCCTGCCGGACCCCCTTCCTCCCCACCAAGGCAAAAGGGAAAGTCTGGGCTGGTTTGGGCCTTTAATCCTCAAATCTGTTGGCTGAAAAGAAAATGCAGGTGCTCCCCTGCATCACAGAACGCCTGAGGTCACGCCTTGGTCTGTGTCTCCCAGTCAGTCTGTCCTCATGGAGGACACAGACTGAAGAAATAAAACACCATGCTATCGGGTATCTGGTCTACCAGCACTTGGTCCTACCCAACGGAGAGCAGGGGCTCTCTGTGACGGGGCTCTGGGGCTGGCTGGGGACACTGGAATCCAACAGAAATGCACACGACACTTATCTATCCGACTGCAATTTAAGTAGATGGATGGACAGAGGACAGACTGAGAAAGAGATTTTTAGAATGACGCAAATGTTCACCAACACATTCACGGGTAGGCAGGCTATGACCCATCAACATGCAACTAGATATCCCATGGAAGGACCAAGAAGAATATCCAAAATATTTTTTTAAATGGGGAGGGGAAAAACCCAGGAAGTAGAAAATGATTCCTATAAACTGCTTTTTAAAGTGCTGCAAGGGAAAAAAAATAAATATGTAATGAAAACTAGCAGGCTAGAAGCTGTGTATGGCCTCTACCAATCAGTGAAGTCACATTCCCTGGGATTTACAACCTGAGGCCCCGTCCGGACTCCACAAACACCCCAGGGAGAGAAGGGGGCCCCCGACCAGCCCAGCTGCCCCTTACCCCCGGCTCAGCCTCGGGGATAAGCTGGCGAAGCTCAGTCTGCATGAATGGCCTCTCCTCGGGCTGAGGGCCGCCGGGAAGGAGGGGAGCATCCTCCAACAGGTCCTCGGGCCCCTCGGCTGTCTCGGGGCTCACCCCGGTTTCCATGACAACACACAGCTGGCTCAATCTGCTTCTCAGCAAGGACTGCAAAAGAAAGAGAGAGGGGACGTGGATGGTGTCCCTTCAGGTTGGGGGGGATGTCGGAGGCCGAGCCACTTCCTGGACTGGGATGCCAGCCTCAGGAGAGTCGGGAAGAGCCACATTCGAGGGGTCAGGTCATTGCCTACAAGGTCCCCCACAGCCTCTGATAGCTTCTAAAGCACCTTCCTTCCATGTTCTCATTTGCCCTTCGGGGCAGCCCAGGTCACAGGTATCTTTTATCTACATGGTGCAGATGAGCACGTACAGCTCAGAGGCCTTGCCCAAAGCCACATGGGAATGAATGGGCTGGGACAGGGACAAACTGCGATCTTGACTTGACCCACTCTACAGCACTCGCAGGGCCCAGGGGAAGGCTGATCCCAGGGAAGGAGCCCAGGGCTCCGAGACAGGAGGCTGCGCTGCAAACCCAGCATCACCTGCGGGCCCCGTGGCCACAATTCGGGTGGCATGGGGACTCCTCAGAGGCTGTTTCCCTGTGTGGGGGATGGAGTAAGAGCAGGCTGATCATAAATGGCAGGAAGGCCTTCTGGACAAGAGAGTCGTCTAAATACCTGGTACGTTCCTCTGCCAGAATCTTTTTTTTTTTTTTTTTTACTGGAAACAAGTGAGAAATGAGAGTCCTAAAGAATTGTTCATTTTTTAATACTGAGTCTTTGAGATCTCTCCATGATAAATGTATTATTAATTTTTTTTTAATTTTTTTTAATTTTTTTTATTTATGATAGTCACAGAGAGAGAGAGAGAGAGAGAGAGAGAGAGAGGCAGAGACACAGGCGGAGGGAGAAGCAGGCTCCATGCACCGGGAGCCCGATGTGGGATTCGATCCCGGGTCTCCAGGATCGCGCCCTGGGCCAAAGGCAGGCGCCAAACCGCTGCGCCACCCAGGGATCCCCAGAATCTTTACTAGTATTATTACCATTAATCGTCAATATAATGGTCGTGTTATCCATAAATACGTGAGCACTCTCAGAAATGTGGAAAATGCAGTTAGTTGAAAAGGAGCCTAACTGAAATCTAGTGAAGAAGTAATAATTTCCTAGGCAAAAACCACCGCTGATTCCACATAGATCTTCTTCCTTCCAAGTAACTTTTCCTTAGCTATTTTTCCAACATTGAGAAAATGCCATCTGGGGACGCCTGGGGGACTCAGTGGTTGAGCGTCAGCCTTCGGCCCAGGGCGTGACCCCAGGGTCTGCAGATGGAGTCTCCCAGGAGGCTCCCTGCATGGAGCCTTCTTCTCCCTCTGCCTGTGTCTCTGCCTCTCTCTGTGTGTCTCTCACAAATAAATAAATAAAATCTCAAAAAAAAAAAAAAAACTACGATATTGCTTATTTTTTCATGTAACTAATGACCTATCTTTAACAATTAAAAGTATAATTGTTGGGCAGCCCGGGTGGCTCAGCGGTTTAGTGCCGCCTTCAGCCCAGGGTGCGATCCTGGAGACCCGGGATCGAGTCCCACATCGGGCTCCCTGTGGGAAGCCTGCTCCTCCCCCTGCCTGTGTCTCTGCCTCTCTCTGTGTCTCTCATGAATAAATAAAATCTTTAAAAAAGAAAATGCAGCCTGTACAATTTGGCCCCTGGTTTATTTTTGTTTGCTTGCTTTTTCGCTGACGGTCTCTTACCTCTTGGCTAGTCTTCATCTCTTGAATGTGGTCAGACAAAAACTGCACGCAGTCGTCCAGGTCGAAGTAGACAAACCAGAGCTGGGGAGAGAAGCCACGCCGGCTGAGGCCCCAAGCCAGCCCGACCTCGAACCCTCCGTCCCTGACACCATCTTCCACCTCCGGCCTCGTCCCCGGAGGTCCGCCCTTCTGAGGACGAGCTAATTTTCGCTGATCTCTGGTGGGACGATGCATTCAGCCCCCTCCCAGAGTCCTCGTACGCAGCAACGCCTCCTGCGGTACAAAGTGGCTTTGTGCGCCCACCTGGAAAACGTCAAACCCCGTTCAGAAGAGGGTTCGCTTCCTACAAGGCACTGAGCATCCCAGGGAGATGCCACACCATCCTGGACACCACGTACCCATCCCGGGCTGCCACCTTCATCCTCGGGGGCTGGGGTGCCCTGCTGCCTGGGACCCCTACATGCAGATGGGTGAAACCCCTTCAGTTGCTCACCGCCGCCGCTCGAGGCCAGGCAGGCGCAAATACAACTTGGGTGCTGTGGGCAGGGGTGGGGGGACGGGGTAAAAAGTCACCTCACTGTTACCTCCCCTTCCTCCTCAATCTTGACGGTCCCCAGAAGGTCAGGGCCAACACGGCCAGGCCAAAATGCCCCATGTTCACCCGTTACCTCCGGCCAGGTCCACACAGGCCACACACATCACAACGGAAGTTCTGTACGTATGACACTGGTGGCCGTCGCCTCGCGCCCCCAGCCACCGACCGCATCCTCTGGGCCCAGATCTCCGTCCTCCCGGCGACTGACCCAGGAGGCCCAAGGTCGCATCCCTTCTGCCAACTAGTCTCTCCCGGCGTCTCAGCCCCAAGGGAAGCTTTTTATAACGAATTTCTTTTTTGGCTTTTTATTATGAAATTTCCCAAACATCTACTAAGTGGAGCAAATGAGGTCACTGGCTTCGAGCTGCCCCTCATCTTGGGGCGACGGTTCTCAGTTCGTGGCTCCTCTTGTTTCACCGTCACTCACCCAGACACCTCCACCCTTCCCCTTCCCCACCCCAGATGTTATAGAAAATCCAAGATACTGTAACTGCTCACCCTAGGATACTATTTGGAAACTGAAGTTGCTTTTTTAGTTATTTATTTTATTTTATTTTATTTTATTTATTTTTTTTTTTTTTTTTTTTTTTTTTTTTAGTTATTTATTTTAAAAGATACTCCCCATTATTTCAAAGGATGTGCCTATTCCTTAGTCACCCGTGCATTCAGCGAACACTTGCGGAGTCACCCTTACATGCCAATCCATAAAAAGGATTTGAGAACAAATGAGGCTAAAAGGATGATGTCACACTTGAACTGCCAGAAATCTTGTGATGTCACGGAGTTCAACACACACACACACACACACACACACACACACACACACACACAGTCTCAGGCAAGATCCCCTTGTGCCCTACACCATCTCGGGTGTGCTGGAGCCCATAACCCAGGGATCCAGGTAGGTCTGTGCCCTGGGGCGGCCCCAGGACCTAGAATAGGGCAGGCCTGGCACATACGAGGCTCCCCATAAATATCTATAGGATGAACTTGTGCACAAGGAGCTTCTTCCCAGGTCCCGCCCACACGCCCACCCCTGGGCTCCAACCAGGAGAGGGGCCCGGTGAGAACGCAGATGTGGCTCTGAGATCCAGCAGTCCCACCAGGCCAGAATAGGAGACCTGGGCCCCAGCTGTGTCCCAGATCCACTGTGTGACCTCACACTTGTCACTGAAGATCTCCCCAGTGCGCTTGGAACAAAGAAAACAACGGAGCCAGGTGGACGAGGCCTCAGGATCTGACTGCCTCCCCGGCCACCTGGCCGGGGCTCCTCACTGCCCATCGAAGGCTCCGGCACAGAGGAGGCCCCTTCTGTTTGCTGAACAAATGCTGACTAAGGAGCGTGGCTTAGACGGTCTCCACGCTTCCTTCCAGCCCCGCCCTGGGCAGGTCCTAGGCTGCGGGTTGGCACCCCAAGGAAGCAGCACTGGGGCAGAGAAAGGGAAGGGCTGCCCTCACCGGCCTCATTAGCAGACCCCAAGACACCATGCAGACTGGGGGATCCTGGGGCCACCTGTCCCCATCAACCCAGTCCTCACACGGGCCCCCAAGCGGAGGGCGCCCCCAGACACAGTACCTGAATCACGCTCTGGCAGCCTTCCACCGTGTCCGTCACCCCCAGCAGCACCCGGTGTCTCAGGAGGGCTCCGTTGGCAGCCGCCAGCCTAAGGTCCGTGTTGGTGTTGGCCTGCAAGACAAACGCCGGCCCCGTGGCAGACGCCCAGGCTACCAGGGAACTCGGGGGCCCTGACAACATCCACGCACTGTCCCACCGCTGGACGCCACAGGGCGATCCTGGCCTTCGAGACATGTCCATCACCTCCCCTAGAAAAATGGGACTGCAGGGTTTGGAGACAATAAATTCAATAGTGTCAGAAAGCCCTGGGTTGAGGCCCAGCCCTGCTACCTCCCAGCTGCGTGGCCCTGGACAAGTTATGCTCCTTTCCCGAGTCCTGCTTTCTTCAGCTGCAGCATAAAGATCAAGAGCATCCCTGCCACCCGGGAGCGTGGTGGGCTTGAGCTTGACTGTGTGTGTGAAGCACTTCACCCAGCGCCTGGGACGCAGCCCGGTGTGCTGACAGAGGCATCTGCAGGAGGGGCGGGGGGGATGGGTTCGAGCACGTAGGGTGTAAATACAGCACCTACTTCCCAAAGCACTGAGTGCAGCGCCAGGCCCACGGAGGGGGACTCTGGGAATCCATCTGCCTCTTTTCCTACCCAAACCAATCAGACACCATGGACCCGGTTGGCGAAGTAGATGCTAACTATGCAGGCTGGGGTGGGCAGGAGAGAGGAAGGGCGGGAGGAAGGGTGTCAGGACCCAAAGGGCTGGTTTGGGGAAGAGACCCCATCAGGATTTAGAGATGCAACTAGATGACAACCCATTCAAGGACCATCACGGTCCCCGGGAGGGCAGGACTCCTGCAGGGAGGCTTTAGGACTGTGAGAAGACCCCATGGTTGTCACAGGGATGGGACGGGCACTGGTGGCACTTAGGACGAGGCCCCGGGATGTCTTCTGCTGAAGGCCGCGTCCCATGAGAGACAGTCCCACCCTCGGAAGGGCAGTCTCCCCACCTCTCCAGGCTCCCCACTGGGTGTGAACGCAGGTGAAAAGTCTACCTACGGTTCTGAGCAGCCAACCCTGGCTCTGTTTGACATGGAAACCTGAAGTGGTTTATTTGTTTTGTTTTGTTTTGTTTTTAATGGGTGTAAAATATACTGAATTTTCCAGGGATGCCACGACCAAGAGAACAGGGGGTGATTCCATTTTGTTTTGCCCGGAGCCTCGGGAAGGGCTGTGCACCCTTTCTGAAACCTGCGCCACCAGGAGTTCAAACCCTGGCTCTGCCTCCCACCACCTGGGAGCCTTGGGCAAATGCCCCCCCACCTCTCCGTCTCCGTCCCCTCGCCTCCAGAAGTGGAGCAAAACCCCTCCTCGTAAGGACGAAAGGAGTCGACGCCCATAGAGCACTAGAAGAAAGAACCTGCAGTGCCCGTCAGCTCATGGCATCAGCTCAGAGATGATACGGAGCTGACAACACCGCTTTCCCCTGCGCCTCGTTGGCCACAGATAGTGTTAGGGACTTCCCTCAGGCTTCAGCAACGTGCTTTTCCTCTGTCTGCGACACGAGGCCGGGTCTCGTGTGCCTTCTCCAACCTTCCAACCCTGAGAAAGGGGAAAACAAGGCAGTGCCCGCAAAGTGCTCAGGCTCCCAAGGATGCTGTGAGACGGCAGGACAGGAAGAGGGACAATGTGGTCAGGAAGGGGGGCTGAGAGGTCCCGAGGGATGAGGCGCCTGTGTGGCCACAGACGGGCTGTCCTGAGCTTTGGCTGCCCCACCGGCAAACTGCACCAATAATCCCAACAGGTAACGCTTACTTACTGCGCGTCTCCGTTACACCAGGTACTGTTCTAAGTACTCTGCACGGATCACGTCATCCAATTCCCCCAATAATCTTATGAAGGAGCTACACCTTCTTTTTTTTTTAATGTAAGTTCTAGGCCCAGTGGGGCTTGAACTCACGACCATGAGATCACAAGTCACGAGCCAGCCAGGCGCCCCAAGGGGTTAACTAGTAACCCACCGCCGGCGGCAGAGCTAGCCAACCCCAGAGTTCTTCCTCCTTGTCTGGTTGGCGGCCACGGACAGCAGGTGCCGAACGCAGAGCACACAGTAGGTGCTCGTGAAACGCTTAGGATCGGGCAGCCCGGGCGGCTCAGTGGTTTAGCGATGCCTTCGGCCCAGGGCGTGATCCTGGGGTCCTGGGATCAAGTCCCACGTCGGGCTCCCTGCATACAGCCTGCTTCTCTCTCTGCCCCTCTCTCTCTCTCTCTCTCTCTCTCTCTGTGTGTCTCTCATGAATAAATAAATAAAATCTTTTAAAAAAAAAATAAATGCTTAGGAACAAGGAAACTCAGGGTCCCTGAATGAGCAAACACTGACGACAGCAGGACCACTGCACACCTGGGGCCCCCGGCAGCACCTATGAGTAAAGACACAGGGTCTTATTCACCTGTGTGGCACGAACACCAGCTGAACAGGCAGCGGGGGAAGAGGGCAGATGGCCCCCACGGACATTCTCTCAACTGCATTAACGACATCTGCATCCTTGAAGCACCTGAGGGGGCCCAGGGATGTCCCTTGCTCCTGCTAAGGCCGGACACTCTGCTTTTTCCCCTCCCCAAGAGAAGTGGCTTCAAGGCTGCAGGAGCAGCCAGTTTATTATTATTATTATTTTTTATATGCCAAGCACAAGAGCCACGGAAGCTTCAACAGAGCCCAAGGGCAGCCTTATTTCGTCAGCCTCGCCTCAAAGCCCAACAAAGATCTTTTCAGGATGATTAAGCCATAAAGTTCCTATTTGTCCCTGTGAGCACAGGAACTAAATAGAATTCATACCCCAAAGCCTGACCACATTTCCCAGCATCCCTCTCCTCCTGCGTCGGGCAAGAACAGACTCTGTTCCAACTCTGTGCGGGGGGCTGGGGGAGCCTCGGCAGCGGCTGGGGAGGCAGCGGCGGTGTGGAAGGCAGAGGTGCGGCCTCAAGGCGCCTAAGTCCTGCTCCCCGGGACCAGTGACGACACCACATTCCATGGCAAAGGAGAATTAAGGTTGGAGGTAGAATGGACGCTGCTAATTAGCTGACCCTTAAAAGAAAGGGAGATGGTCCCAGATAACCCCAGCAGCTCAATGTCATCACAAGAGGCCTTAAAAGCCAAGAAGGAGCCAGAAGACTCAAAGATGTGGGGAGAACTAGCCCCGCCATGTCTGGCTCTGAAGATGGACAACGTGGCATCAGCCCAGGGGTGCAGGTGGCTCCCAGGAGCTGGAAGAGGCAGGACATACGTTCTCCCCTGGAGGTTCCAGAGAGGACGCAGCCCAGAAGTATGGAGCTCTAAGCTAAGCCACCACCCCGCTGCGTCAGGTTGAGCCACTACGTGTACGGTCTTCCACACGCAGACCACCGGTGCCCTAGGCTGTTGGCTGAGAACACGGCTGGGGATCCAAGCGCCCTGGTCTTGAATTCCAGCTCAGCCATTTCTTAGTGTGAAAGGGCTCAGTAAACCCCAAGTGCCCTCCTCCCCGCCCCGTCCCAGACTCTCTCCAAGCACAGCTCGCTTCCAGAAAAACAACCCACAGGGATTAGGCAAGAAAAACAGAGAGGAATCACCACACACGTGATTTCATTTCTTTTAGTCGCTGGGCACATGGGCCTGCGTGAATTTTCATGGTTGGAGTAATTCTCGGAGGCAGAGAAAAGAGAAAGATGGGACCTGGGATTCTCCAGCCGGCATGCCCTTCCCGGAGGGAGCACGGCCGGGGTCTCCGGATCATCTCACCTTCCTCTGGTGTCTCTCGAAGATGAGCACGAGGGTCAGGGTCAGGCTCATGGCGGCCAGGGTCACGAGCAGCACACCCACCCAGTGGTTCCCCAGGGCAAACATCTGGCTGGTGGAGTAGATGTTGGCCCACACCACCACGTAGAAAACCTGCAAGAGGCCAGAGACAAGCACGATCAGGAATTCCAGAGCTCGAACGAAGCAGCTCCATTCAAAGGGAGACAGCCTTTGGGTGCATCCGGTGCCCTCCTCAGAAACGCAGCTCACAGGGCCAGGAAGGGACAGACCAGGGTCTGTGCGGAGCCCTTGCTCCTCGTCCATAAGCAACAGTAGAGGAAACAGGTCAGGATAGTTACTCCGAATCCTTGCTTACCCTGATTTTAAATAAAACAGAAAAGGGCAGGGGGCCTGGGAGTGAGATAAATTTGATTCAGAAACCCACACTGAGGGGCACCTGCGTGGCTCAGCGGTTGACCATCTGCCTTCGGCCCAGGGCGTGATCCTGGGATCGAGTCCCACATCAGGCTCCCTGCATGGAGCCTGCTTCTCCCTCTGCCTGTGTCTCTGCCTCTCTCTGTGTGTCTCTCGTGAAAAAATAAATAAAATCTTTAAAAAACAAAAAAGAAAGAAAGAAAGAAACCCACACTGATCCTTCAACAGCCATGTGTGGCGTTGGACAAGTTATTTTTTTTTTTTTTAAGATTTTATTTATTTATTCATGATAGAGAGAGAGAGAGAGAGGCAGAGACACAGGCAGAGAGAGAAGCAGGCTCCATGCACCGGGAGCCTGACGTGGGATTCGATCCCAGGTCTCCAGGATCGCGCCCTGGGCCAAAGGCAGGCGCCAAACCGCTGTGCCACCCAGGGATCCGCGTTGGACAAGTTATTAGCAATGCTCTGAGCCTCCATCTCCTCTTCCATAAAATGGGGACACTTACCTGCTTCGCAGGTTGTTATAAGGGTTAATCAGACAACAGGTGTAACAGCCTAGCACGTGTTAGAGGATTAACAATGCCGGTGGCCACCCGTTTTCTGTCCCCGGCAGCAGACGTGGGAGTCAAAAGTTCTGTGGGGCCACGTATACGTGCAGAGACGGAGCAGATGGGAGTAGCTGAGAGCACAGATGCTGAAACCAGACTGCCTGGGCTCAGATATTGGCTCTGCTGCATGTACCTAGGTGCGTACGTGTGTGCGCACACGTACACACATAGAGGTGGATGTGGATGCTCACATGTATGTGCCTTCATGGGTTCACATACACACACGTATGTTTACACACTCTCATGTATATGTGATCAGAGCGGAAATGGACCTACCCGTGGAACAGATCGGGGACCCAAGTCCCAGAGAGAAGACAAGTCTTTCCCCAAGCCAGACACTGAGTCCAAAGTCTCAATGGTGGGTCCGCAGATTCCGAGCCCCAAGCTCTATCCTTAGTAAGCTCCCCCTCTCGCCCCGGACATAGGGATCTGGTGGCGACTCTCTCCCCGCAGCCGCCCTACACCAAGTCCAGGTCCACATGGCCTGCTCCACCCCAGGCAGCTGGACCACAGGCCACAAGCCCCTCGGCCACACCAGCGGGCCCCAGAACACAAGGCCAGATGGGCAGCAGCACGCGGGGCCGCAGCAGGGTGGGCGTGCAGCCCCCTGCCTCCTTACCACGGCAAAGGCCAGCCGCATAGGCCTGGAGTTGTAGATGATGTATCTTCTCACTTGGGGCTCCAACAGGGCACTTTCGGCCAAGCTCCTGTACTGGTCGGCAGGGACCTGCTTGGCCATGCGAGGGAGAGACACCAATCAGCCACGGAGAACCACTCCCACCTCCTTCCTGCACGTAATCATGTCATTTCCAGTTCTTGTGATGATCATGTGGATCCAGACTGCCCTGGAAGGCAGGATGAGGAGCTCGGAGCACTCCAAGAGGCGATCACCGGACACAGCCCTAGGCACCCGGAAGGCTGGGCGCCCCTGAGGAGGTGGGACAACTCGAGATCCAGGAGGACAGCCCCGGGGGAAGCCTGCGGCCCAAGGCTCAGGACCTCACAGCGGGCACATGGCAGCCTAACAGTTAAGGTACAGGCCTTGGGGTCAGTAGCCTGGGTCCTAACCCTGGCCTTTCTGTTCATGTCCCATGTGACCTGGGGCAAGGACCCCCACTTCTCTGAGCCTCAGGTTCCCCCTCTGTCAAACGAGGGTAAGAATACCTACCATGTAGGGGCGACTTGCATGTTAAATAACGTGCCACATGTGCGGTCCTAATGTATATACTATAAAGTAAGTGTATGCATAACACGTACGCACACACGGGCACCTCGGGGGGACCTCTGTTCCTCTACTCCAGCGGCTACGTGTTACTCTAGCAGACGTGTGCATCTCAGTGTATGTGCACACAGGCCCGGTGCACGCTCCGTAGTGAACACCTGATACACGGGAGCTGTTGCCAATACTGCGTTATCAAGGACTGTAAATGCAGCCCAAGGTACTGAAAGCTCCCATCTTCCTGCTCCTCTCCCCAACCCCCCAGAAGAAAATGGCTTAGCAGATAAAGGCTCTGCAAGAGCAGGCTGCTTAAGAAAACAGAATTTGACCATTAAAGACAATATTTAGGAACATGATAAAAGAATATGTGAACTGTTCCCCGGTTAAAACCCCACCCGAAGACTATTTAAGAAGAATGTTCTGGGCACCAGGGTGGCTCCATCAGTTAAGCGTCTGCCTATGGCTCGGGTTATGGTCTCAGGGTCCTGGGATCGAGCTCTGGGTCAGGCTCCCTGCTCTGGGGGGAGTCTGCTTCTCCCTCTCCCTCCGCCCCTCCCACCGCCATGTGCGCGCTCGCTCTCTCTCTGTCTCACTCTGCACTCTCTCTCTCTCGAATAAATAAAATCTTTAAAGAAAAGAAAATAAAAGAGAAAAAAGCAAAGTGTTCCTTTGCACAAAGGCTGACAGGGAACATGGGACGAGAAGCCAGCCGCTGTGCTGGTGTGGGGTTAGAAGCGTCAATTCGGAAAGTTTCCCTTTAAGCGATAAAATGTTCATTTAGACAGTCATTCAATTCAGTTTGAGGGAAGTAAACCTTAAAATCTTCAGGGTAAAATTAGTGGTGTGTCTTTCCCCTCTACAATCAGTCCTCCCCTCGGGGAGCCTGGGTGGCTCAGTAGGTTAAGCGTCCTGACCCCTGGTTCCAGCTCAGGTCATGATCTCGGGGCTCCAAGCTCAGCACGGAGTCTGCTTGAAATTCTCTCTCTCTCTCTCTCTCCCTCTCCCTCCACCCCTCCCGCTCATGCTCTCTCTCTCTAATAAATAAATAAATCTTTTTAAAAAATAAATAAATGAGTCCTCCCTAGACAGCGCAGGGGAAAGGCCTGGTGATGCTGAGGGCTTAGGGAAGCGAGAACACCAGAGCTGTGGGTACCTTGTCACGACACCAATACCTCACAACTTACAGAACGTCTACTACGTGCCAGAGACAGTACAACGATTCCTCAAGCATTATTTCACGTCCTCTTCACAAGAAAACCCTGGGTAGTAGATCTCAATATTGCCCTCATTGTATAGAGGATGGGACTGCCACTCAGAGAGGTGAAGTCATCTGCTCAACGTCACACAGGCGGTGAGCCGCAGAGCTGGATCTGCACCCAGACCCCTGGGTCTGAGAAGCCTCTGCCTCAACTCAGCATGCTCGAGGGCACTGCATTACCAGCTAATGAATTCATGCACCTTCCCTCTTTGAATATGCAGTTCCGTCTCCTCAAATGCCCTTCGTCCTGTCTACCCAGCAAACTCCTATTTTTCCTTCAAGACGCCAGGTCAAGTATCCGCCCCTCCGTGATGCTTTCCAAACCACTGCTCCCCAAGGAGAGTTCATCGCTTTCTCCTGTGAAGGCCTTCAGTGCCCTGTACGTCCTTCTACCTCGACGTTTAGAGCCTGCTGTCCTAAGTTAGCCCAGCGTGAGCCCATCTCCCGCCCTGGGCTCTAAGAGCTGTGGGAACACAGGCGCTGGGTCCTGGTCACCTCTACAGTACCCAGCACCCGGCTCGGTGCCTGGCAAATGACAGGCACCCCAAAACACGTATCTGTTAAGTGAAGTAACTGGGAGGAGAGGACACTTCTAATACATCTTCCGTGTGTGCCCTACCACACGGAGCACAGAGTCAGTGTTGAACGAATATTTTGTGAAAAACCGGAAGAATGGATAGATGGATGGGCGGACAGGTGGGTGGATGGAAGGAAGGAAAGATGGCAGGGTCTCAATAAAATCAGCACTCACCTGAATGCCCCAGGTCTGCAGTTGCTCTTCTGCGGCGCCCAGATCAAAGGAGATGGGGGCACAGGTATTGTCGATCCGGAGAACCGTGAGGACCTGGCCATTGCGGAGCTCTGAAAGCAGACCAGAAGCTTCACCTGGCTGGGTGAGAACTACTGTGGACGAGCCCAGAGCCTGATGACATCACCTCCTCTGGGCTCTGAGGTCCTTCTCATGGCAAGGAGGTGGCATAGTGGCGGTCCCTGAGTCCCTACGCGAGAAGGACTGAACTTCACAAGAAACCCCCACGGAGGCAGAATGGGGACCAGAGCGTGGAGGCTACCTGGACACCGTGCAAGACCATATAAGGAAGAACATGCCAAGAATGAGAGCTGTCCACACAACGAACTGCAGGTACAGCGGTCCCCATCACAAAAGATACTTAAACGGAGCCTGAACAACTAACGACATGGGGAAGGTGACGCATCAGACATTTGTAGGATCACCGCAAAGGAAGCTCACCCCAATACTACACTCCCAGTGGCCTCAGCGTGACTGCGGTGGGCAGAACAATGAGCCCCCAGAGATGTCCCGCCGTGCTCCCCAGAGCCTGTGAATCTGTTACCTTACGCTGCAAAGGAGACTTAAGGTTACAGATGGAGTTAAAGTCACTAATCAGCTGGCCTGAAATTGGGAGAGCCTCCTGGACTGTCTGGGTGGGACCGATGTAATCACCAGGGTCCCTAAAAATGGAAGAAGGCAGCGGCGAAGCATCGGGAGTGATGTGATGGGGGTGGGGAGCACAGAGACGGGAGCGGGAGCGCAGCTGCCTTTGGAGGTGGAGGGAGCTTCAGGGCCCAAGGAGCGTGTGTGGCCTCTAGAAGCCGGAAAAGGAAACGGATTATCCCCCCTGAGGTACTTACGCCAGGGCTGCAGCTCAGTGAAGCCAGCGTCAGACCCCCCCCCCCCCACCTCCTGAGCTGTGTAAGAGGATGGATTTGTGTTTCTCCAGCCGCGGTGTGGGTGACAACTTACCACGGCGACCACAGGAAATTAATACACTGCCTTACTGGTCACCCCGTCCCCAGGGTATCTGCAACTCACTCAACATTTCAAAAGCACCAAGTGAATTAAGTCTGACCTCAAAAAACACACCACATCAACCCAGCCGGGTCACAACAGCACCCAAACCCTCCGCGCCACCCCCACGGTCGGGTCAAGAGCCAAGGGCCTGGGGGCGGGCAGGGGAGGGGAGCAGCGGGTGCTCGGGCCACGCAAGGCTGGGGACTGGACATGCTGGCGCCCCTTCTGTGGGCAGGGCCAGAAGATGGAGCAGCAGGGAAGGCAGCAAACCGTAAACACGTTATGTGCTGGCCAGAAGCGGTCACCTCGGGTGCCGGCTCTGGGCAGTGCCTGAGTCCTTAACCCAAAATGACTCAGTCCTACCTGCTTGGGAATTCCCGGCCCACCCATCCTGCCCCTCACACAGCCCCTCGCTGGGCCCTGCCAACTGGGCCAACAAGACATCTCTGGATCCCACACACCTCTTGGCGCGCACACCCCAAGCCCAGGCCAGGTGACCTCCACTCGCCCTCGCGTCCTTGGGGCAGCCTCCTCACTGGTTTCTCCACACCTACTGCTCCTGCCTACAATGCACCCTCCACACAATAGCCAGCACACCTACCGGAAGAGACCCAAGATCCTCTAGGGTAAAACTTTCAATAGATTTCGGTGCTCTCCTGACCAAAACCAACCCCCTCACTGCACTCTCCCAGCCCTCAGAAGCACCAGCCTCCTGCTAAACTCACCTCAGGCCACTCAGCTCTGTGTCTCACCACACCAGCTGCCTTTGTTCCTAGAACACGCAGCATCTCTCCCACCCCAGGGCCTTTGCACATGCTGCT
Source organism: Vulpes lagopus (assembly GCF_018345385.1). NCBI lineage: Eukaryota > Metazoa > Chordata > Mammalia > Carnivora > Canidae > Vulpes > Vulpes lagopus. The sequence continues at coordinate 63,996,460 of NC_054830.1, forward strand.
CCCATTCCCTAGAGCACGTCCCCCGGGGTTCACACACTTAAATCCGACTCATCATGAGTAGCCCAACTCATTAACCACCTTCTCAGGGAGTCTTCCCTGACACTATACCCTTAACAGATCAAACCCCCAATAAGCCTACTCAGAACTGCTCTTCTCATCCAAGATAAGTACGTATATTTGCAATTATTTTGCTTACGTGTGTATTTAACTAGTTGATCAGAGTCTACCTCGCCCATTAGACTACATGCTCCCCCAGTTCCACTCACCACTGAATCCCCTGAGCGGGGTTCAGTACCGGGTATACCACAGACACTAAATAAAGGTTTGATGTATAGATGAACTGACAGGATAGAACTCTGGTCCTCAGTCCCAACAGGGTTCTTTTTTTGTTCCCTGGGGTATCACCTATGAGCTCAAGGGTGACACAGTATTTGATCCCCCTGCTAAAAAGAATTTTATTTGCTTTCCTCCTTTTTTTTTTTTTTTTAAGTCTTTGCAAGAGGTGAGGGGTGTGGAGGCCAGGTGGCGGGGCAGGGAAAGCACAAGCTAGATTGGGTTTGGACTCAAAGCACAGCCCGGCCTCTCGCTCGCAGAGTAGCCCTGCAGAAGTGACCCAAATCCCTGGCCTGCTTCCTCCCTCAGAGGGGGAATCGTATCCACCGCAGAGGATTTTACTGAGAGGTAAGAGGATGAACATAAATGCCTGGGACAACGTAACAGGCCACGACGGTTGCCAGCGTAAAAGCTTGTCAGGACTCAAAAGTTGCCAACAGAGCAACCCACGCACACCATTTACTTGTGTTCTTACCCTCCCACACCTGCGCCAGAAAGGATTTAAGGTGACTTCATAAAAAGAAAACACGCAAAGATAAAATTACAAAATTATATTTGAAAACAAGCAAATGAGAGAAATTGGACAGAAAGAAAGCAAAGGCAGAAATAAGATAGAATCGGATAAAAACAAGAAGAGCTCCCAGGCATGGAGCCCTTGCTGGGCACCAGGCACAGGGCTGGGGCTTCTCGGTCCTAATCTCCTTTGATCCTCCGAGAGCCCCTCAGACAGGGACACCACCGTCGTGGAAAAGGGAACAGGGCCTCTGCACCGCGGACAGACCTGCCCAAAGTTACCAGGGGAAATGAAAGTAAGAAAGAGAAGAAGCAGGGCCAAGGCAGTGCCCAAAACGCAGGCGGGCACGCCAGCCAGGGCCACAGGCTAGCCCTGCATTTGGTGGCACAGAGGAGAAAACCCACAGGGACCGGGGGCCGGGCCTGCAGGACACCAGCTGCTCCCCTGGCCTGGCTCTCTGCACACCCGGGAGACTGCGGGCCCCGGCCACGCAAAGATTTTCCGAGGTGTCTTTGTTTGCCTTTCAAACCAAGTTCCTGGATTCTTGGCAATCATCTCTCTCATCTGTTCCTTAAACTGGGAACAGCAAGTCCCCACTTAGAAACACTTTTTTTTTACACCTAGATAAGAAAAAGAACTTGGAAAGCTACCAAAGAAGTGGGCAGGCACACACGTGTGAGCGTGTGTATGCATGTGTGCGTGCGCGCGCGTGTGTGTATAGCAAGGAGAAGTTTCCTACAAAGGAGCAAGAACTGGCTTGCCAAAAACCAGTGGGGCAAAGTCTTCAAAGTTCTAAAGGAAAATTATTTCATCCCGTCTTCTTCTACTGGGGAATGTGTGCGCGTGTGCATGTGTGTGCACGTGTGTGCATGTGTGTGGGTGTGTAAACTGCCTCCCCAGTAACAGTCGTAGAAAAGGAAACCTTTGTTCTTCAGTGGTCGGGTTTCAAATGGTCTAGGTAGGCAGCCGCAATTCAAGATGCCCACCCCCAGCCACCCATTCTCTCCGTTCGCTTACTGAGCGTCTGCTGGGGGCCGGGCGTGCAGATGTGTGTGGGTGCGGGGACAGCAGGACAGCACCGTGCCCCTGCCCTCGGGGAGCTTACATTCTAGTGGGGAAGCTGGCACTCGACTCATCGCACAGGCCATTATTTCGGAGCAGGCTAAGGGAAGTGCGGTGGAGAGAAGCAGGAACCCATCAGGGAGGCCTGACTTAGGATTCCCCACAGAAGGGGAATTTGAGCCGAGCTCTGAAGCACGACTAGAAATTAATCAGAGGAAAGGAGGAAAGGAAAGAGCCCAGCAGGCAGGAGAAACAGCAGATGCAAAGGCCCTGAGGCAGCACCGCGTGCCGGGGGCAGAGGACACGGGCAGCGGGGGCCAGAAGGCAGGCCTCGCGGGCTGCTGCCTGACAGATCTTCACCCTAAGCCCCGTGGGAAACACGGAGGCAGAAAGTGACAGAGTCTGTTCTGCATTTTTAAAAGCTCTAAATGCCATATAAGTAGAAGGGGCAAGAAGAAGAGAGCAGCTAGGAAGATAGGGCAGGAGGTCCAAGCGCAAGGGGACAGAGAGAATGGGTACAAATGACAGCACCCCCCCCCCATGTGTTAGTGAGTCCAGCTCGCATCCTGGGGGGGGGGGGGTGTCACAGCCTTACCTTGGCCCCAGCCCGGAGGACTCCCTCCAGGCAAGGCACTCCAGCCAGGGGGGGCGGTGGGCAATGGGCTGGCAGCGGCGCCGGGGCCCGTCCGTGCTTCGCAGGCCATCGCCGGGCGTCTACTTCCCCTTCCTGGAGCCCTGGTTCATCCTGGAGCAGCCGGCTGGGCTTCACTTGCCTTCGGAGAACAGTGCGAGAAGCGACCTCAGGCCCGGGCAGGCCGGCTCCTTGGCCCTCTCCAAGGCCAAAGTCACCCCAGGGCCACGGAGCGCCGCCGAGAGCCTCAACACGGACTCTGCTCTCTCCAGTCAGGCTGAGGGACACTCTCGGGAGTGAAGAGCAAGAAATAAGACCCTGCTCCGGGGGAGACCTTGTCCCTGGGCTGGGGTCTCCTCTGCTCGGACACGCGGGCACTCACCGGGAGCCCATGAGCTGCCCAGGCATCTGGGGCTTCCGTTCCACTCCCGAGAGCAGCCCAGGCAGCCAGGCCCAGGACCAGTACCCTCATCACGGGGAGGCTTGTTTATGCAAAGCTCCCCAGAAGACGTGACAAAGTACAAGTGAAAAAAATCAGGATGGTGGGAAATACAGATCTCACACACACACACACACACACACACATTCATAATAATAATGATAATGATAACAACCACGAAAAACAAAAATACCCAGATTTTCAGGCAATCAGAGTCCCTGGCAGAAGCAGTGGAAGTCTCTGCTGAAGAGCATGGGCTCCGGGTTCGGGACTAATCAGGCTCCACAACACTTCTGCAATCTACTAGTTACGTAAGCTTGGGCAAGTGGGTTAGCCTCACAGACACCTGCCTCCCTCTCCTCAACGGTATCTTCCCCACAGGGCTGCTACACAGACTCAGCGGGATGATAAATACACAAGGATGGGTGAGGGCATCTAGGACCAAGGGGGCATCCCAGGAATACTAGCGTTGACCGTTGCTGCTTGGAAGTTTGGCACCGTTGCATTGCCTGAGCCAAGAAATTTGGTTTTGAGCTTCCAGGTGGCCAAAGCAAAACTAGAAATGCTGTCAGAGGAACAGTTTCTGTTACCTACAAAGAGACAGGACACAGGAGGGTGAGGAAAGCAATGCATCTTCCTGGCATCTAGCTCCAAAAGATCTCAGAAATGCTTGCAAAGCCTGGGGAGCTGCTCAGAGACAGCACGGTGACCATGAACATGGCCTTAGGACACCTGTGTCAGGAAAGCAGAAATGTCCTTCGTGGAGATTTTCTCGATGCCAACGCGGAGTCTCCGGTGCCACACACTCTGGCTGGAGCCTGCACGCTTACTCGTTCTGTTATGTGTCCACTCGGGGCCCTAAGAATCACCCATCACCGAGGAAAACCACGCCTAAGTCCCTGGGATGACACGCCGGCCTTGCCAACCATCTCGGTGAAAAGTCCACTAGAACTGGGTTTTGCGGCCATGGTACCTGACGCTGGTGAAAACAAGTGTCCAGTCGGCACACGTCTACTTGATTACAAGCTGCTGCGGTCCCCTGAAGAGGGGAGCCTGACTCCCAGACCCTCCCCACCCCCCATTTCACTCAGTCTTTTAGAAAGGACCAGCTCTACAAGTGCATAATGAAAACATGGGGTCCCTTGTTCAAAAATGACTCAGGGATTTCGAGCAGAGCGTTAAGCCAGGTGTGGGGGGCATGGCTTTCTAAGTGGGGAGCCTGTGTGACCCCGCCGACTGCAGGCACCTGAAGCCAGCTGTGACATTAACCTCCAGAAGATCACTTGGGAGCCCCCTCCACCAACCAGGAATATACAAAAATGAGCCTTTCAACTAACAGGTATCACACACCTGCCCTGTACCTGGCTCTGAGGCCAGAAAGCAACAAAATGTCAGGAAAAAGCAAGGACTTGAACACCCAAGAGCCTGGATCTGAATCCCAGCTCAGCCACTCATGCGCTCCGGGGCAAGGTACTCAACCCCCTGAGCCTTGCTGTCCTCATCTGTAAAATGGCTTCAGGGAATCCTACCTGGCATAGCTGCACAGGGATAACGGAAGGAGACACAGGCATGACAGCCAGTGGGTTGGCTGGAAGCTGTAGGGCCAAGAGGGGAACTCAGGCCACCTGGCTCCAGAGTCCAAGCCCATAATCCCTCGGTTCTGAGCCCCAGGACCCATGTCTGGCTGTCTCTGAGCCTGTTATTTAACACATCTTTAAAAAAAAAAAAAAAAAAAAAACAGTTGAGAGAGGCTACATCTCCCAGGTGTGACAGGCAGCAAAGTCCTGCTGGCCTCAGAGAGGCCATCTCCCCCTCCCCTCCCCCAAGCCCTGCCCACAGCAGGCATCCCTAAATACTGCAGAGCATTACCAGTCAATGGCACCACCCCTTACTTCCTTCCTCTTATCTTGCACCCCCACCCCAAGAGTTAGCATAAAAGCAACAACAGCAGCCCAAGGAAGGTTGCCCTGCCCTTGGCAATCTCTGAAGCCCTTCCCTGCCTCCTCTCGTCACCTCCTGGGCCCATGAGGCAAATATAATCCTCAGGCCCATTTCCAAGGCAAGAAAGCATCTGTTTTCCCAGACACCCCAGAGATGTCGTAGCTAGCAGCCTACAGCCCAGAGAAGCTGTACTGGAGTCTCAGAAAGGCCTGGGGGACCCAGGAACGCACCCACCCTCCTCCAGGCAGGAGGGACCACCCACAAGCCAGAGCTGCCCAGGTACCCTTCCCCCGTGGAAACTTTCCATTAGTTGCAAAATCTCACAAGTAGGCACTGTCTTGGAGAAGAAGTCCCAGCGCCGCAGTCGGCCCAGTTAGCCTCCTGCAAAGTCTCCATCAGAGTTCATCCACTCGTCTGAAGTAACAAGTGGTGGCTAAGAAGCACCTGTACAGTCCTGCTGTTTCCCACCCGTGTCACCTGGAGCAAGTCACTCAACTCTCTCTCTCCCTCGAGTTTCTTTACATTAAAGGCGGATAATATGGTAACTGAGGCTAAAAAAAAAAAAAAATCCAGGCACATCAATCACTCAGAGAGCACCTGGCAAATAGGAATCACCCAAGGAATACAGCTGTCACTAGTTTTCCTCCACAAACGTTCCTGAGGAACCGTCAAGTGTCAGGCCCTGTGCTTTCTCAGCTCCGACAGCAAAAATAAAATCTCAAGCCCTTGGTCAGCCCTCCGTGCTGGGGATCCCATCTGGTGGGAAAGATGAACTCAGAGAAAGAGGACTGAGAGAGATGACCACACAAGGTGGTCGGAGGGGACGGGAGGGGATGGGAGGAGGGCTTTGCAAAGGTGGAGACGGGCGGGCGAGAGAAGGATCTCGGAGCAGAGCAGCAGAGGCCGGGATGGGTCCACGGAGCGCCCTCTGCACTCACCCTGCAGCCCCTGGACCAACCCGCAGGCTGCAGAGTGTGGAAGTCGTGGGTGTTGGCAACGCCGGCCCAGGGCAGGGTGGACCCGTCACCCTCCAGTGTGTCCTGGCCCACCGCTCGTCACCCTCCAGTGTGTCCTGGCTCACTGCTTGTCACCCTCCAGTGTGTCCTGGCCCACCGCTCGTCACCCTCCAGTGTGTCCTGGCTCACTGCTTGTCACCCTCCAGTGTGTCCTGGCCCACCGCTTGTCACCCTCCAGTGTGTCCTGGCCCACCGCTCGTCACCCTCCAGTGTGTCCTGGCCCACCGCTCCGCTCAGCCCTGCAGCAGCCCCAGGAGGACTGGGGGGCCGGGGCCAGACCCCAGGGGGGAGGCAGAGCCAGCAAGTGAGCACAGCCCGAGGCTCAGTGGCTCCTGCGCTTCCTTTGCTGATCCTGCATTTCAACCAGACCTTCCAGTCGTCCTTCTTTTTTTAATAAGCTGGTGAGCCCCTGCAAGCAAGAGTGGCATCCCTAAGCCCCGCTCAGCAGAGGTCTCCGTTTCTGGGGACAGAATGCCGGGTCTCCCCGGGAACCAGGTGCCTCCTTGGGGTGGACGCGGGAGGCAGAGAGAGGAGGGGAGAGGGAGAGAGGGAGGGAGGGAGAGAGGGAGAGAGGGAGGGAGAGGGAGAGGGAGAGGGAGAGGGAGAGGGAGGGAGAGAGGGAGAGGGAGAGAGAGAGGGAGGGAGAGAGGGAGAGGGAGAGGGAGAGAGAGAGGGAGGGAGAGAGGGAGAGGGAGAGGGAGAGGGAGAGGGAGAAGGAGGGAGAGAGGGAGAGGGAGAGACTTACTTTTCGCAAATCGGGTTTTGTTTTTGTTAGACTGGAAAGCCCCAGCAAAAGGCCGCAAGGGGGCCTGTCACGGAGGCTGCAGGGTGGAAAGGCCTAAAAAGACGGCGGGCCCTAGCTCTCCATTTTGCAGATGAGGAGAGTAAGGCCTAGAAATGAAAGTGAACCACCCAAGGTCAGAGAGCCTGCCCGGGTCGGAGGCCGAGCGCGGCCCGGAGGGAGGTCGCGGCGCGGCGGTCTCTGCCCTCGAGGCCGGCCCGGGTCTCCCTCCGCCGGGGGCCCCGCCCCGCCCCGCGCCGCCCCGCCCCGCCAGCCGCCCCCACGCCCCCCACGCGCGGGAACGCGGCCCCGGGCGCTCGGAGGGACGCGCCCCGACCCCAGCCCGGGAGCGCCCCGCCCCCCCCGCCCCCGCCGCACGCGCACCCGCACGCGCACCCCGAGCCCGCGCCCGCGCCCCCGCCCCCGCGCACACTCACCGCCGCCGCCCCCGGGGACGCGGGAGGTCGGGGCCGCCGCAGCCCCTCCGCGCCGCAGCCTCCGCCGGGATCCCCGCCCGCGGCCCCGCCCCGCCCCCGCCCCCGGCCGGGCCGCCCCGCGCCGTCACCCGCCGGGAGGGAGGGGCCGCCGCCGCCGCCGCCGCCGGGCTCCGGGCCCGAGGGGAGGCTGCGCCCTTGCATCAGCCGCGCTCCCTCCGGCCGCCGAGCACGTGCCCGCCCGCGGGGACCCGGCCCTGGCGCACCCCCGCCCGGGCCCGGCTGCGGGCAGCTCCCGGGAGGCGGGACGCGGGGCCTGCACACGCCGGCGGCCGCCCCAGCCCCCCCCAGACCGCCCCAGCCCCCCCCAGGCCGCCCCAGCGCCCCTCCCCCAGCCCCCCCAGGCCGCCCCAGCGCCCCTCCCCCAGCCCCCCCCCAGGCCGCCCCAGCCCCCCCCAGGCCGCCCCAGCACCCCCCAGGCCGCCCCAGCACCCCCCAGCCCCCCCCAGGCCGCCCCCAGCCCCCCCCAGGCCCCCCCAGCGCCCCCCCCCAGCCCCCCCAGCCGCCCCTGCGGCGCCCCAGGCCGCGGGGCCGCACACGCCGGCGGCCGCCCCAGCCCCCCCCAGACCGCCCCACCGCCCCCCCCAGGCCGCCCCAGCGCCCCCCCCAGGCCCCCCAGCCGCCCCACGCCCCCCCCCAGCCGCCCAGCCCCCCAGGCCGCCCCAGCACCCCCCCGCCCCAGCCCCCCCAGCCGCCCCAGGCCCCCGCCCCAGCCCCCCCCAGGCCGCCCCAGCCCCCCCCAGGCCGCCCCAGCACCCCTCCCCCAGCCCCCCCCAGGCCGCCCAGCACCCTCCGCCCCCAGCCCCCCCCCAGGCCGCCCAGCCCCCCCCAGCCGCCCGCCCCCAGCGCCCCCCCCAGGCCGCCCCAGCCCCCCCCAGGCCGCCCCAGCACCCCCCAGCCGACCAGCCCCCCCAGGCCGCCCCAGCCCCCCCAGGCCGCCCCAGCACCCCCCCAGGCCGCCCCAGCACCCCCAGGCCGCCCCAGCCCCCCCCAGGCCGCCCCAGCACCCCCAGGCCGACCCAGCACCCCTCCAGGCCGACCCAGCACCCCCCAGGCCGCCCCAGCCCTCCCCCAGGCCGCCCCAGCCCCCCCCAGGCCGCCCCAGCCCCCCCCAGGCCGCCCCAGCACCCCCCAGCACCCCCCAGGCCGCCCCAGCACCCCCAGGCCGCCCCAGCACCCCCCAGGCCGCCCCAGCACCCCCAGGCCGCCCCAGCCCCCCCCAGGCCGCCCCAGCCCCCCCCCCAGGCCGACCCAGCACCCCCAGGCCGACCCAGCACCCCTCCAGGCCGACCCAGCACCCCCCAGGCCGCCCCAGCCCCCCCCCAGGCCGACCCAGCACCCCCCAGGCCGCCCCAGCACCCCCAGGCCGCCCCAGCCCCCCCAGGCCGCCCCAGCACCCCCAGGCCGACCCAGCACCCCTCCAGGCCGACCCAGCACCCCCCAGGCCGCCCCAGCCCTCCCCCAGGCCGCCCCAGCCCCCCCCAGGCCGCCCCAGCCCCCCCCCAGGCCGCCCCAGCACCCCCCAGCACCCCCCAGGCCGCCCCAGCACCCCCAGGCCGCCCCAGCACCCCCCAGGCCGCCCCAGCACCCCCAGGCCGCCCCAGCCCCCCCCCAGGCCGCCCCAGCCCCCCCCCCAGGCCGACCCAGCACCCCCAGGCCGACCCAGCACCCCTTCAGGCCGACCCAGCACCCCCCAGGCCGACCCAGCACCCCCCCAGGCCGACCCAGCACCCCCCAGGCCGCCCCAGCACCCCCAGGCCGCCCCAGCCCCCCCAGGCCGCCCCAGCACCCCCAGGCCGACCCAGCACCCCTCCAGGCCGACCCAGCACCCCCCAGGCCGCCCCAGCCCCCCCCCAGGCCGACCCAGCACCCCCCAGGCCGCCCCAGCACCCCCAGGCCGCCCCAGCCCCCCCAGGCCGCCCCAGCACCCCCAGGCCGACCCAGCACCCCTCCAGGCCGACCCAGCACCCCCCAGGCCGCCCCAGCCCCCCCCCAGGCCGACCCAGCACCCCCCAGGCCGCCCCAGCACCCCCAGGCCGCCCCAGCCCCCCCAGGCCGCCGCAGCGCCCCTCCCCCAGCCCCCCCCCAGGCAGGCCGCCCCAGTACCGCGCCAAGGCCCCGGCCCCGGGCTCCAGCCCCGCGACCCCCCCACGGCCACGGCCACGGCCACCCCGGCCTTCCTGGAGGGCACGCGCCGAGCCCCCGCGGACGCATTTCGACCCCGACAGACGCTGCCCGCCGGCCGGGGCCTCCGAGGCCAGGGGCTCCCTTGAGCGCCGGCCAGGGGCGGTCCGGGCAGTGCGCAGCTCCAGGGGGGGTTCGCTCACCTGCCCGCACCGAGGGCGCCGGGTGCCTCGGGAGCGGGAGCGCCAGGCCTCGCGCTGGGCTGCGCTGCACAAGGCCCCTGTCTTAGTCTTGTTTCCTAAAACACAATGTGGGGGCGTGGGAGCGAGAGCCCCTGGATGCTGGAGCTACACTACGTGCTGATGGGCCACGGACGGGATCCTCTGACAGGCGTGTGGCCTGGTCGGCTCCTGTCCCACCGCCTCTCCACGGCTCACCTCCTCCGTGAAGCCCGCCTGTTCCACCCGGCTACCTGGACCCCACGCTCATTGCTTGTCACTGCGGCACGAACTGACCCTTGGACACGTGAGTCTCCTTGGCCAGGGAGGCCCAGAAGACATGGGCCTTTGGGGCCGGCTGTCCGGGCTCCAGCACTCCTGCCCGTGAACTTGCAGGCCGAGCTCACCCCTCGGAGCTTCAGCTCCCTCTTCCGTGAAGGGCATCGCTGTCTGCTAGCCTGATGGTAGGGCTTGGAGGATGAAGGGCGTCACGGGAGGTCTTCAGTGGGACTCAGGCGCGTTCTCGGCCAGCCAGGAAAGCAGCCCTCGCCTCTCTGCCAGTGCGGCGCACGGGAGGTCCCAGCACCATGGCATGGGGGAGACGGGCCCCACAGGGTAGAGAAAGGCGAATAAAATCCAGGGGACGGGGACTAGTCTAGTGGAGTTCTCTGGGAAGCGGACTTGGGTAGCAGGATCTCCACGGATTCACAAGGCCACATGTGGGGCCCCCTCCCCTCCCCGCCTGCTCCCCTCAACCCCAAAAGCCCCTAAGCTCCAAGAACACAGAGTATTTCTCAGTTCCTCCTAACCCCCATGCCCTCTCTCACTTCCAGTTCTCAGTGGTTGCCATCCCTCTGCATCTGGAAAGTAACCCCAAACCCCATCCTACCTCACCACGTGACTGCCAGACACAGTCGCAGGTCTCGGGTGAAAGGGCCCTTCTTCCAGGAGCCCTTTCCTATCCCGGGGCCCCGGCCAGTCCCCCCGTTCTGAGTCGTCCTCGTTTACCCTGCAGCCGCCCCTAGCCCGCGAGGTGCTCGTTGCTAACATCACCTTCCCCAGAGAAAGTGCCCACCTTGGGGCTCAGGCTACTTCTGCCCATGCTCCCCGCTGTCCCCAGGCTCCTGCCCTCGGCGCTTGCCACACGCGTCCGGAGTAGTGAATGAACGGCCGCGAGTGAAACCATCAGGGCTTCAGCTGCAGATAAATCCAAATAAGCACCCGCTCCGGCCAGTCACCATTACTCAGTTCACCGTCTGTCCTGTCGTGTCTGCAAGGGTTAGAGACTCGTGTGCGAGGGCGGGCTGCGACTCTCCGCCAACCTGGATGAGGTGCGAAGGAACGAAGCTCCTCCGAGCATGGCAGATGGGACACGCGGCGGGCGGGGGGCGGCTCAGAACCGCTGGGTACGTGATAAACGCGCTTAGGAATTAGAGCTTGTTTTTGAAACTGGTCTGTTACATATCACTGACTTCCTCTTTTAGAAACCTGCCACTTAAAACCTTGCCGTGGCCTGAACAATCTCAACGGAGTCATAGAGGCTCGGGGTGGGAAGCTAGACAGACCCGGGTTCAAATCCAGACTTCGCCGCTAACTTGGCTCTGTCCTTGGGCACAAGTGACTTCAGCACCAAGCGCATCAGTCTCCTAATGTGTAACTGGGAACAATGATACCTAGCTCAGGAGACACTGGGAGAATTAACTGTGTATATAAAGCACCTGGAATTTTTTTCTGGTATAAAACGTCAGTAAATGTGAGCTATTTTTAAAATTATTTCCAAAGCATTAATTCCGACAGAATTTTCCTTGGCCGAGGACTCCAGGACGTGGACTCGCAGTTGCGCAGGGAGCTCTCGGCGGCGGGACACACGCAGGTAGGTTTAAGCAGGTAGGTCTAACCGCCCTGAGAGCTCGGAACCCAACACACAGCGGTCCTGGTCAGGAGGTGCGCGGGCAGGAAGACAAGTCACACGCTGCTTGCCGGGAAACTGGGTCAGAACCAGACAAGAAATACTCTGAATTCCTGCCCAGAAGGCCTGGGGTGTCCAGGCCGTTTCCACTCTGCTGAAGAGCCACTGACGGATACAAAGAGAATAAAAGAGGGAGAGCTCATGTCGGGTTGGGAGGGGCAATGGGAAGGACTCAGGCTCTCAACTAGGGAGCTCCACCCTCTGGTCTTTGGACCTTTATAAACTGCACATGAGTAGCCAACGCAGTCACGTCCTTGGAACCTCCAGCCTAGCTTCTCCCGTCTTGTCTTCGGGGCCCTTTCCTCCGCGTGTTCCAGAATGCCGCCACTATTCCCTCCCTTCGAGGAGGAGAAAAGGGGGGGGAGGCTGTGTGCCCCTGGCCCCCCAAGCCCACCCATTCCTAACTCTCATGCCCTCCAAACAGTGAGCCTTGAATTAACATCTGACCCAGAAGTTCTTCAAAAGCCAGAGATGAGGGCAGCCTGGGTGACTCAGCGGTTTAGCGCGCCTTCAGCCCAGGGCCTGATCCTGGAGACCTGGGATCAAGTCCCACGTCGGGCTCCCTGCATGGAGCCTGCTTCTCCCTTCTCCTCCCTCTGCCTGTTTCTGCCTCTCTCTGTGTGTCTCTCATGAATAAATAAAATCTTTAAAAAAAAAAAGCCAGAGATTGTAGATGTTGACATGATCCGGCGGCTTCCTCCCCCAGAACTACTGGCCAAATCTTTCAGTAAAGATGGTGCCTCTCCTGCCTCTCAGAGCAGCCTACGCAGGGGAAGGGGAGTGGAAGGAGCAAAACCCAAGCTGCCTGCCTGCATGGAAGCGCTTCCGGTAATTTCAGAGCCACCGAAGTGGTAGGAGCTAGTTGACAGGAGAACGACACTCGGAGGTCTGCTGGATTGCCCCTGAAGGAAAGAAGTGCGCAAGGTGAGAGACGAGGAGCGTGCCAGACTCCTTGGAACAGGTCCCCCTCACCGAGCGGCTTCCCTCGACTCCTGGTACCGCCAGCCTCCTGGCGGGAAGACCGTGTGCCAAGAACCTTAGCTACAGGCTTTGAAACTTTAGTTGGGGAGTACTCCACCCACCACAGGCCTCGGGAAAGCCTGCAGGTAGGTTGTCCCTTGCAGCCGTCAGGCTGACCCGACTGGACTGGACGCCCACGGTCACTTCCTTACTCTGTGACCAGGAGCATTCTGTAGGCCTCAGCTTCCCCATCCGTGAAGTGGCATCACACACCTGAACTGCAGGGCCCTCGGGTTCACACAGGTGCCTGGAACACAGGCTCCCTCACTCCAAGCGCAGTGATTCCTCGTATGGCCTCCGACAAACTGCCTCACCTTTCAGAAACTCAGGGGTTTTTTTCCCCACCCATAAGGCGGGAAGGTATGTCCTGAGGGAATTTGTAGGGATTACACACAAGGTCTGACTTGCTAGAAGCCATGTTATGCCTTCTGTCAAGGAGAACTTCAGTGGGTCTGAGTTATGGCACCAAATAGAATGGCCAAAGAGTTTCTGTGCTTGTAATGGGCAACAGTGAGGGCATCCTTCTAAGACAGCGGTTCACAGGACATCCAATTGCCTGGAGGAGGGGCACTTGGCTGGCTCAGTCGGTAGAGCATGCGACTCTTAATCTCGGGGTCATGATTCCAAGCCCCCGTGCTGGGCAGGGAGCCAACTTAAAATTTAAAAGGAGAAATTGCCCAGAGGAGCAATTAATCTAGGATGCGAGAGCTGTAAAGTGAAAAGAATCATATAGGTGAGAAGCATAAAAGGGGAGACACATCTGCTCGGTGCTGAGCACACACAGTGGTTAGGCACAGATGCTAAGCTAGACTGCCAGTCCCTGTCTTGGCTCCCGCACCGCTCATCCTCGCACCCTCACTGCCTCATAGCCTAGATTAGCTAATGTCGATGCAGAAGCCCTCAGAACAGCAGCCAGCATGGAGGAAGCTGTGAACAACTCCAGCGGACATTTTTTACTAACCGAATATCCAAGCATGCCTGGGCTCTCCCATCTTAGGCTCCTTGCAGTTAGGTTGGCTCATGCAACCCACGCTGGTCGGTGGGCTGAGAACAGGTGTCACGTGTCCTTTCAGGAGTGAAGCATGTAAGAGCTGGTGGTGCATGTTTGCCAACTTTTCCTTCCCCTGCCTCTGCAATCGTGGAAACCACGTGCAAAGGGGAAGTAAACTGAGTCACTGAATGACTGCATGGAGAACAGCTGCCCTGTGGTGACTAAACCTGTACCCGACATCATAAGAAATAAACCTTTATGAAGCCGAGGTCTCAGTGTATCCTGCCCTGACAAGTAACAGCTAGTATTAGACGTATAAATCAAAGATGATTAGGAGGGGGAAAGGAAAAGCATGTTTTAGAAAATTAGGAAACATTTGCTGAGCACCTGGTATGTTCCAGGAATCACATGTGGTACTTTGTTTTTGAGAATTCTGTTGTTGCTACAGGACAGTGGTTCTTAACTGGGGGTGGTTTGGGCCCCCAGGGGACATCTGACAACGGAGGTATTTCTGGTTGTCACAACTAAAGGGACAGTACAGGTGTCCAATGAGTAGAGGCCAAGGACACTGCTGAATGACCTTGTAAATGAACAACGCAAAAAGCCCTCCCACGGCAGCCCAGACCCTCTCTTCTGAGATGAACTATTAGTGCCATGTTCTACCTTCCAGTACCTTCTGCAAATACAAGTAGAGGCATGTGAATATCCTTTTTTATGCTCAGTGGGAACAAATCACACATTGTTCTACATATATGTGTATCTTGGAGGTCATTAGTTCATCCCATGTCAGAACCAACATTATCTGCCTTAGTGGTCAAAGAACCAAACAGATGCTAGTTTATCATGTCCGGTCACAATAGAAGGGAGCTCTTAAAACCCAAGTCCTGGCCCCACTCCCAGCAATCGATTCAACTGGCCTACTAGCACCCAAGCACCCATTTTCCCTGAGTACCGTCAAGCTGGAAGGCTAGAGCTAGTCCCCCTGTGCTCTTCTACAGCCTCCTACCCCTGGGGATCTCACTCCCTCTATTCCCTTCCCTACCAGCCTCAAGCATGTTCTTCTCACCTCCCTTAAACCACGCCCTCCATCAGCCACCACTGCCACTCTTCCCCTGCCCCCTCCCCTTCCCAGCCAAGTTTCTCCACTCACTGTACATTCCATTCACTCTTCAGACCACTTCAATTCCTCTCTCCCAGATCACCAAGCTCTGTTCAGATGTTATCTTTCCTCTCAATTGACCCTAGATCACATTTTTTAAGTACTTCCTTATGTCGCTTCTTCAGCTCTACCAACATTCAGCTGGTTGGCCTGAAGGGAAGAGTCAGCAGAAGCATATATAAGTACAACCCTACTAACCCAGGATGAAAATGTTGGTGGCCAACAGGTTAGATACTGGTTCTCAACTGGTGAATGTGGGTTTTGCTTCTTCATCGTCCTCCAGTTTGGGAAATCTGTATTTACAATAGACAGAGGTGGGGTTTCGTGCATCAGGAATAAAGTCCTAACAAAACTGGGTACAGTGTGGAACCATGTTAAGATGCAGATGTTTATTAGATATCCAAATCAAAATAGCAAATAAGCAATTGACAACTCTAGAGTTCAGGAGAGAGAGGCTGGATATAAATTTTGGATCTTCAGCACAAATATTTAAAGCCACGAAAAGGTGGGTTTCAACAAGGAAATGAGCGTAGAGACGTCCAAGAACAAATCCCTGGAAAAAGAATCAGAACTAAAGCAAGAGACGGAGGAGCAAAGTAGCACATCCCTGCAAAACAAAGCTAACAAAGTGGGTTCAAGAAGAACTAGTCAACCCTGTCCAACAGGACTGAAAGTCCAGTAGGAAGAAGACTGGACCTCTCAATCTGCTCATCACTGCTGACCTTGACGTGGTTTCAGTGGAGTGGGAAGCTTGACTGGAGTGCTTGAACAGTAAAAACTGGAAAAGCTCATCTAGAAAACTCTTATGAGGAATCGCACTATAAAACGGAACGAACGTGGCCTGCAAGCAACCCATCGTGAGTCTCATAAAATGTGATTCCTATAAGGGCATCTACTGCTCTCATGCTATTTCGGAACAAGCAAGGAAATCCCATTCATGTTCTCTCTCAACTCTGTGTCTACTAGAAATTATTTTGCAGCCAAAGACTTTCAGCTAACAGAGTCACAGAGCATTTAACTCTTACAGAGCTAGTGTGAAGCTCCTATAGGTATTACACATATCATTTAGCCCGCCAGGGAGGAATCGGCTTGGTAACTGGCCCAAGGCTGCACTAGTCCAGCGTGCTCTAGAGAAGAGGCAAACTGCAGACTTACTAGTCTGATGCTGTTTTTCGAACCGGATGTTGGGCGAAATCACAAGTGATTTCCTTCCTGCTTTATTTTCTGAGTATGCATGCATATGTGTATGTGATACATCTGCTAATTTAATTTCCTACGTGAAATTCTGCAGAACATCTAGGTCAAAGTGTACTCTGCATCATCAAAAAGGATGAAGGGGGGGGCGGGAGGGGATTGCATGCCAAAGTCCTTACTTTTAAATGATTATCAGTACACCAAGTAATAACATGTAACAAGTTCCTGAATTCTATCATCTAATAATTTTGATTAAGAGAAAATAAAAGCAGCCCAAACAATTATACTAGTATTTGCTGTTCTGCCCCTTAGCCAGAAAGGACTATTTTAAGGCTGGCTGCTGCTTCACACAAGTTACAATTAACTATTTACTACTTTTTCATAGATAAAGCCCCTGACCTTCAAGAAAGCTTTAGGGAAAAAAATATTTAATCCCTTTCTTTCTTTTAAACAAAAAAAAAAAAAAAATGATTTTAACTACATCTAAGAAAGAAAAAGTACCGATATATATGTTGCTTGAGCTTAAAAGGCATAGGAAAACAGAACGTATGCACATTAAATTTCTAAGAAATAATGAGGTAAAAGAAGAAAATCTTTGGATAAACTCTACGTTTGTACAAAGAAGCTCGATTTGCTATTCTCCAAAAAGTGAAGGGACCTACACTATAATATACAGAAATAATTTAATGCCTTTTCACAAGGATGTAACTCAAGCTGTGCTGAAGCTTCATATTCCAGGAAGGCATATAAAATGCCAATCTGCTCACAGAGCTGCTTCCTCCTCTCCTATCCATTGATGCGGTAGTTTTCATGGATTTCTGGCCGGATGTCACAGACAAAGGCCAAGAGGTTATCCAGGACTTCATCCCTGTTCTGCTGGAAGTAGGTCTGGAGGATGGTCATCTTCTCCTGGGTCTCCTTCTCCACTTCAGTGCTGCAGCTGCCATGGGATCCCAGAGCCTAGAGTCGGGGGAGGGGTAAGGACACATAGGGAAGGTCAGGTCGACACTCAGGCTGGTCCAACTTCCTTAGTTCTGGAAAAACCCAGTCTCATTAGTGAATACAAATCATCAGCAACAGGCAACGTAACCTTGTGACTGAAGAGCATGTGGGAAGGTGGTGTTCCCAGTTAATGGGAGCAAAAATTGATGCAATCACTCTGGTGGCCAACCTTCAAACATCAATCAAAGGTAAACTGCACATTTCCCCTACTCAGAAATCACCCGAGAGAGCAATATATTCATTCTATGTCAAACGTATAGCCCTAACCAAAGACTGGAATGAACCTAAAGATCCAATAACTGAGGACTCGTTAAACAAATCATGGGGTACCTATTCCAGAGAACATTCTCAGCTATAAAGAAAAATAAAGTAGATGTGTGCTGCAAAACAGAATGAACTGTAAAATATGCAGTTTAACGGGGAAAAAGCAAGATATAAAATGGTGTCAGTGTGGTTGGTAAATGGGTTTGTGTCGTTTTAAAAGGGAGAGATAAATGAGATTATTAAAAAAAGAACACCTCTTAAAAAAATAAGGGTGGAAGGGGATGCAATTTTGAAGAAACAGTTTCAACATTACTAGTTAACGTTCTAGCTCTTATATTAAGCACTGGATTCACCAGTATTATGTATACATGACATCTATTCTTTCAAACATAAATACTCGGGAATCCCTGGGTGGCTCAGTGGTTTAGCACCTGCCTTCGGCACGGGGCATGATCCTAGAGTCCCGGGATCAAGTCCCACATCAGGCTCCCTGCATGGAGCTTGCTTCTCCCTCTGCCTGTATCTCTGCCCTTCTCTCTCTCTCTCTCTCTCTCTCTCTCTCTCTCTCTCTCTGTGTCTCTCATGAATACATAAATAAAATCTTTAAAAAACAAAAACAAATAAACACTCTAGAAGAATATGCAAGAAATTATTAATAAGTGACTATTTCTGAGGAGGACTGCAGGTCTGGGTGGGAGGGAGACTAACTTCATCGTTGCCTATTTTACTGCTTGAATTTTTTGCCATATTCACATCTTATTCTTTCAATCTCCATTCACAATTTTAATAGATACTGACATATATACTTTAGTCTTCACCGTATAGTCAGCTTTCCATCAAGGGTATGCCTACTTTGTTAGAATGAGACCTTGATCAGGTTCTTCTTCTTCTTCTCCTATAAGCCCTTCATTAACAAGTCAATAAGAAAGGGAGAAAGCTGTAAGAATACTTTTCTTGGAGGCCATCGGGAGTTCAGGCACTGTCAGAACTTAGCAAGCCCAGGAAGGCAACCCAGCCAGAGGCAGAACAGAGATGAGGGCCTAAGGCCCTGTCCAGGGAACAGCAGCCCCGGGGCACCAAGAGGGAGTGGCTTGGGCCTCAGGCAGGGAATGTGCAAACGTTGTTGAGGCTGCACAGGGAGGGATGGAGTGAGGGGTTCCCGGAGGAAGCCCAGAGCACTGTGTTCCCCTGCGTGGGCAGACACACAGGAGAGCCAGTGCCTACATGCAGTTTACACGCAGAGAGCCGGAAGAGGAGTCCCCTGGCAGGAACGGGGGTAGGGAGGGCTCCTAAGAGCTTGAGGAAGTAGCTTAGGGAAGTCTCCCATCAGGTTCTTGAAGACGAATCTTTTTTGTGTTTGACCCTTTCTATCTTCTGAGCTGCTCTTGCCTCTTTCCATATGTATTAACAACTATGTCCCTTCCAAGCTGTACATGCTCTTTAGTGCACAAGGTGAAAGCATTCTCTCACATGTCACCTAGTCCTCCATAACCTGTAAGGAGGCCATCACTCCCCTTTTCACAGATGAGAAAACCAAGGCTAAAAGAGCTCAATGTGAGGGATGCCTGGGTAGCTCAGAGGTTGAGTGCCTGCATTCAGCCCAAGGTGTGATCCTGGAATCCCAGGATCAAGTCCCACATTGGGCTCCCTGCATGGAGCCTGCTTCTCTCTCTGCCTAAGTCTCTGCCTCTCTCTCTCTGTGTCTCTCATGAATAAAATCTTAAAAAAAAAAAAAAAAAAAGAGCTCAAAGTGAACATGCAGTTTCCCGAGTTCAAACTTAGGACTCTTCATCCTTTATTGTTACTGTAACTGCTCATATTGGTGGAACGGGGGCATTTCCTGTTAGCTCAGTTGCTCTTATTATTAAAAGGTCCATAACCCAGTAATTTGGGGGAAGGAGGGAGGAGAAAAGGGGACAGTACCTCTATTCCATGAATATAAACTATATGCCAGGCCTCAGTAAGTTGTCTCAAAGCCGAAGGGGTTACAATGAACATGCTAGGAAACCTCAGAGCTCATGCTTGCATCACAGCACTGATCCTGTCTCTAGAAGCAACTGCAGCATCGATGTACAAATTAGAGGAGGCAGCTGCCCTGACAAGAGTGCTTCTACACTGTCTTGTGGGCAGTCTGGCAGCTTACAGCACCGATCTGCCCCAGTTCGAGTCAGACACATCTGAAGTCTTAATAGCACTCAAACAGTCCAGTGCAAAGATGAAAGACACTTCTGCTACTTACTGCAATGAGAGAGGCATGTGGCTTTAATCACTGGACTTGGGCCTGAGAGGGTGTGTGCCTGGAACCAGTGAAGGTCACAAGGTAGACTTGAGAATGAAGCCCACAAAGACATGGGCCGAGTTGAACGATGGAAATAATGTCCTGAGAGATTAAGCTCCTGGATCAAAATAAAGTTAGCCTTTCACCTGAGTTTTTAATTATGTACACCAATAAACTTCACTTTGCTTAAAACCTGTTTGAATTGTTTTCTATTACTTGTATCCTAGAGTCCTGACAGTTTCTTTTCTCTGTGAAGCCCTCCGCCATCCTCCCCCTTTCCAGAATTTTCCGTTTCATGATCTGTTGTTGTACTGTTATTGCATGCATCTTCTGCTTCATAGCCCAGCCTACCCTGTTGCTGAGTGTCTCGACTACACTGGAGTGGCCTCCAGCTGGCAGATGTTTATGACCACCACAGCCCTTCTCACAGCTGTAGGTTTGCATGACCTGTACTTTGTTACTGAGTCGGACTAGACTGACCATCAGACTTTAAACTAAGCTCCATGAGACAGGGACTGTGTCTATCTCTGTTCACAGCTGATCCCCTAGCATCTAGCACAGATTAACATGTTCAATAGATATTTGTGAAATGACTAAATGAACACTAGCACTCAAAGTTAGTTAAAAGCTGATCACCTAGGAGACTCAGCCTGGACATGCAATAGCCAAATTTTCAAATTTCAATTTTCAGAATCACAATCTCCAAGCTGTGCTGGATATTTTGAGACCCTGGGGAAAAGGGGAGAAGAGGAAAGCCTCAGGAATTAAAGCAATAATGAAAATAAGCCAGGCCCACCGCAGCTTCCTTGGCCTTGAACTCCTTCTCTCTTTGCAGACGGTATTGTTCAATTTCAGCCTGAGCTTCTTCTTTGGCCTGCTTCAGCCTCCGGTTCTTTCCTGTTTTCAAAGGAAAAAGCTACATCAAGAAGTGGTTAAAAGACAAGCAGAAGAGGAAGGAGAGACTGAGATGGTAAATTCTAACAGTAAACAAGGAAAAAAATTTTAAGGTGCAGTCCCAAGAGACATGCATGGGAAAGAGGGAATACAGAGCTAACTGCCGGTACAGCTTCCTGCCTCCTTCAGGCTGTACTTAACTAGGAAGTGACTAGGTCAAAAGGACAGTCTTCCCAAAATGATACGGTAAATGATGGGAAAAATTCTGGAATGTGTCAGAATATTCTCTCCATCTCCACTATTAAGAACCAACATAAAATGGGTGACATTAGCCATCTGGGGGAACTCCTCCTCTTCCCAACTAGTAAACACCTAAGTAGCTTGCTGATGACAACCAGAGCTCTGCTGAGAAGCTGAGCAAGACTAATATGCTCCCAAGGGACATCAACCTAAAATGTAACTGATGAAACAGATGATGTAATATTGGAAACTAAAAACCATGCCTGTGCACTAGAAAATTAAGCGATGAAAGGGATTTTGGAAAGGAATCCTGAATGGGGAGCACTGGATAGTCAAGACTGCACAAGCATCTAAGAAGCGAGGAGACGCAGGTGCTCTGGTTTCTTGAAGAAAATAAACACACAGTTGAGAAAATTCTCTAGATGCCATGGGAGCCTGTATGAAAACAGGCCACAAGACCAACCAACACATATTCTTTGTTTTGAATCTAGGCTTGCTGATCAAATTTCTCAGATACTCAAATTAGTTAGGGGGAGAGGGGAGGAGAACTTAAGACGATCAACCTGAGCATTTATTGAATTTAGAGCAAAGACATCCTACATCTAAAAGCAAGCTTTGTTAGACATCAATGTACATAATTTCCCAATTCCCACTCAACCCACAGGCGTGAATGAAACTGAATTAAACCTTCTGTCTCCTAACGAAGAACAGGATTTTGGCTGTATAATGACCCCACGACATCAACACTCCTTGATGTTTCTGGTACAACAATCAACAGATCTAAGCACCCAGAGACTATCTCTGCAAGTGTAGGTTTACTCCAGTATTATTTAGGGCCCACTGCTGTCCACGTGAGCCAAATTCCCCTTTCCTCCACGTGCCATCCTCCTCATCGGCTACGTTCAAAGCTGTATTTCAGAGCCGAAGATCTTTTCCAAACCAACAATCTACAAATAACGTTTATGGCCCAAACATTATGCTACCTCCACCTAATTACACAATACCACTCTTTTTGTCACTCTCAATTCCCACAGCTCTCTGAATAAAGATAAAATCATGCTCTGCCCATCATACCTTCAAAGTTCATTTCTGATGGGCTTCTCTGAAAACCAAAACTAAATATTTGAAAAGGAAATCATATTTCTTTTAAACCTTATTTTTGAGGGAGCGAGCATTTTGTTTCTACTCCCATGAAATAAACTGTAACCCAATTAAGTTTTATGGTCCAAAGCAATGATTTCATGAAAAACTGAAGTTCTGTCACATCGTGCACACACTTCCTCTTCCCAATTCCTCACTGGGCAAGTCAACCACAATTACTGATCAAGTAAGGCAGTGATTCTTTTCAAATTACAGCTCTTGTCAATACTTCTGTTCCTAAGTACTACAAATTCTGAGATGTATTCTAGCCATAAACTTACTCCTCTAAAACAAACTCATTCAGTAAATATCAAAAGGCTATCTGAGAGACACAAGATCCTGCACCAAGCTTGAAGAGATAAAGAGAAGCGTAAAACGTGACCCCTACGTCCAGGGCACTCAATTCTTCTTCCTATATTCCCAGTATTTGTTCCTGCCCCTCCCCTGAATCATCTCACATGCCTCCCCACAGACACAACTTCTGTTACTAAGGAGCCATCACAGGACATGCTCTGAGAAGTCATTCTGGAAATAGCTTATCAAGGGCGTGATGAGAAATATTCTGTGAAGAACACAGAACTTTCCAGTGACCAGACCAAGAATAAAAGGCTTGTTCCCACCCCCAGCTCCCTCAAAGAAAACTTTTCCTCTGAAGCACAGAGCCTCACACGGCCCCTAATCCATAGAGTACAAGAGCCATGCTTGAAATCTACTTGGGTGTGGGATAAAATCCTAAGTCTTGTAAGGGGAGAAACACCAAGGAACTACTAACAGTAACACATCTTGCTATGTTATCCTTGCAAGGGAAAGAGGCCTCTAGGCTGCTTCCCAGGGCAGGGTCAAACCATTTCTCACGCCTCGCGTCACCCAACTGTATAACAGGGACACGGAGACCTACCTCACCAGGTGGGGAAACGAATACGTACCCTTAAATGACACACAGTCCCTGTAATCCAGGAGCTTGGTCTAGCGTCTGAGCCACCTAAAGAAACAAGGCATTGCACCGCGAAGACAGAAATAAGCTCTTAGGAAGGGCTCCTGGCCTAGCTGGAGCGGAAGAGGACAAAGCAGGGAAGGCTTCCTGGAAGAACTGCTGCCTACATTCTGAGATCTGAAGGACTCCTAAGTGTCAGAGAAAACAGAGTGGAAACTAAGAAGAAGCACCTCCAAGCAGAAGAGCTGTGCAAAGGCTTGCAGGTGAAATAAGGCGAATAAGGTGGTTCAGGAGGCCTGGAGGAGAGAACCTGAGAGGGAGAAGGGAAGAAAGCTAGCTCCTGACCCAAAAACGCTGCCCCCCCCCCCCAATCAAGGAACCTGGGCTTTATTTACTCTGCAGGCCCTCAACATTTGAGGCTCCTTAAGGCCGCGGGGAAGTCCTATTCGCACGCCCCGGGAGGGCTCGGACTCCAGCAGGGAGAACACACTTGGACTTGGGAGGCGGCAGCGGCCTTCTTCCGCTCACCAGTCCCGGTTAGATCCAGATCCACCTGCGAAGTTCCTGAGCAACCTTCCACTTCTCAACTCTAACCCTGTCTGTCTCACCTGCCACTACCCGGCCCACTCTCTGCTCCCCTCACCGGGACTCCGAATACCGTGATGATGGAAACGCTGGTGCACCCGGCAAGGCCTCTGGCACATAGTAACCACGGGGAAAAAAGAGGAATTAACAAATTAGGCTGGCACCGGAGCCTCAGAACACCTAGTGTCCCGGCCTGAGATGCTAGGTGTCGGGATGGGGGGTGGGGGGTGTGAACAGCCATAAACACCTGGGCGACTGGCTAAACACCGCGAGGGAGGGAAGACGACAGAGAGGACGGTTTCTAGGCCCCGCCACCGCGAAGAGGACGGTTTCTAGACCGAGCAATCGCGAAGAGGGCGGTTTCTAGGCCGAACAACAGCGAGGAGGGCGGTTTCTAGGCCCCGCAACCGTGAAGAGGACGGTTTCTAGGCCGAACAACAGCGAGGAGGGCGGTTTCTAGGCCCCGCAACCGTGAAGAGGACGGTTTCTAGGCCCCGCAACCGCGAGGAGGGCGGTTTCTAGGCCGAGCAATCGCGAAGAGGGCGGTTTCTAGGCCGAACAACAGCGAGGAGGGCGGTTTCTAGGCCCCGCAACCGCGAGGAGGACGGTTTCTAGGCCCCGCAACCGCGAGGGCGGTTTCTAGGCCCCGCAACCGCGAGGAGGGCAGTTTCTAGGCCCCGCAACCGCGAAGAGGGCGGTTTCTAGGCCGAACAACAGCAAGGAGGGCGGTTTCTAGGCCCCGCAGCCGCGCACGAGACCGCGGGCCCGAGCAGCGAGTGACGGGGGCGGGGCCGACGCGCTCCGCCGGAGCAGCCCCCTCCCGCGCGCCCAGGCCCCCGCAGGCCCCCGCAGGCCCCCCGCCGCCCCCGGGGACCGACGGCGCCGAGCCCCCCCGCCCCCCGCCCGCCTCCCGCGGCCCGGCCGCGTCCCCTGCACCCCGCGCCCCGCCGGCTGCCCGTCCCACGCCCCAAAGCTCACGCTTGCGGGCCTCCGACACCTTCTCGGCGGCGCGCTTCTCGGCCTGCAGCAGCTGCTGGATGCCCTGCGACTGGCTGGCCATGGCGGCGGCGGCGGCGGCGGACGCTCCGGGGCCCAGCGAAGCGGCCTAAGCCGGCTCGAGCGGCTCCCCCGGGTCAGCTGACCCAGCCGCTGGGATCTGCGCCTGCGCGCTGCGCCGACGCCCCGCCCACCGTCACGTGACGGCCGCGGCGCCGGGTCAGCTGATCGCGCTCGGGCGCGGGGACTGGAGCGGGAAGGGGCGGGGCGGGGCCAGGGGCGCGGGGGGCGCGGCTGCGCCTGCGCAGGACCCGCCGGCGGCCCTCCCCTCCCCCGCTCCGCAGGTGCCCGGGGCGGGGCGGGGCAGCGCGCGGACCGGTCCCCTCTAATGCCCCCGCGCCTTGCTCGCTCTCCCCGCGCTGCAGCTTTGCGTTGGCGCTTACAGGAGGACGAACGTTAGGACCATCTTCCCGGGCCGGGGGCGGAGCGCGGCTCGGCGTGTGCGGCGGCCCCGCGTGCCCCGGGGAGGATGCTCCCCCTTCTCCGCGCCGCTTTCCCGCTCCGAGGGCGGAGCAGGCCGCGGGGTCCCCGGTCCCGCGCTCGGCGGGTGCACACGCGCGCGGCAGACAATCAAAATCAATAGGAAGTGGTAGACTGAGCAAGTAATGAAGGGGAAATGCAGAGCTCGTTGGCCAGGGGGCGCGGGGAGGTGTCCGAAGGCCTTCCCGGGCCTTCCCAAGGAAGTGGCGTTGACAAGGAGGTCAGACCCCTGACCCGCTCCGGAGCAGCTCTGGAGCCACGCTGCGCCCTCGGGCCCCCAATAACCAAGCTGAGTCCCCGCGAGGGTCTGCAACTTGCCCAAGCCCCCCCCCCCCCCCCCCGTCGGATGGGGCACTTGGACGGAGCCAGGCTGGCAAAGCGGAGCATCTGATCCACTGCGCTCCTCTGCAAGTGGGGAGCCTCTTGCGGGCTGGGGAAGGACCAGATGGTCCCCCGGAGTCCGCCCTCCGAGCGCCAGGAACGAGGGATGCCAGAACTTCCCGACAGGAGTGTCTCTCTGTACTCAGGGAGGAGCTGGACTCATGACTCAGGACATCTTCGTTTGCTTGAAGTCAGACCTGGGGTTGGGGAAAGAGCTAAAACCCAGAACACCTGTTCTTTTCTGATGAGGGAAGCAGCGCTTGACTGGTCCCTGGGACTGTTAAGTCCAGTCAACCAATTCCTAGGAAGATTTGTCATTTTTCAGTGTTCTAAGAAAGTGTGCTTCATCCAGTCCACAGAGGACAACACATACTTCCAAGAGTGGCAAGAGGATTAGGAGATGATGGTAGCCGAGAAGTGGAAATAACCCACAGGCCTGTCAGCTGATAAACAAAAGGAGTCGATAAGCAAAATGTAGCACATGCGCCCAATGGAATAGTGTTTGATCCTAAAGAGGAGTGAAGTGTGCGATCGAGACAGGCGGCAACCTGGATGGACCTTGGTTAACCTTATGCTAAGTGAAGAGATGCAGGCACAAAAGGCCACAGGTGCAGCTTCACTTACCTGAAATGTTCAGGACAGGCCAAGCCACGAAAACAAAAGTGGGTTAGTGGCTAGCCAGGAGAGGGACGAGGAGCGATGGCTAACTGGGTTTCTTTGTTGGGATCACGGAAATGTGACAGATGGAGGTAGTGGTGACAGTTGCACGTCTTGTGAATGAATGTACTTAAAATGCCAAACTGCCTGCTTTAAAAGGGTGGATGGGACGGTATGTGAGTTATGTCACAATAAAACTCCTACAGAGAGAGAGAGAGAGAGAGAGATGAGGAGGAGGAGGAGGATGTGAAGCCCTTGCACTTGCACGGTTTCTAGTCTGTAGTAAATGCCAGGAAATGGAAGCTGTTGTTTTTATCTGGCTAGAGGGTAATTGTTTGATTTACAAACCTGGTCCTCCTCGGGACTTAACAAAAGCCCTCACACTAGGGTTCCTCTAACAAACAGCTTCCTGAAAGCATCAAAATATCTACATGTTCCAGATTTTTTTCTTTTTTAAAAAAAAAATTATTTTTATTTATTTTGCTTGCAACGTTTCAAAATTTCACTGTATAGAGCAATACTGGACAATCCGCCCTCTGAAATGTTCAGACTGGTTGGTATTTTCTGGTTATCTGACTGGGTGTTGGTTGTCAGAACTTGGGTCCTCTGGGGAGATGTCCCGAAATAACTAAGAAATGAGGGTGAAGCAACTGCCCTCCAAGGGAAGCCTTGAAGTCCTGAGCCTGCAGTCCAGAGCAAAGATTCACAAAGTTGTCTGAAGGTTACAGAGTGGATCCCAGACTTTGTACCCCTGATGAGTGAAAGTATTAGCACATCTAAGAAAAGACTGCCCGGTCTGATGTGTGGCTGTTCAAACACAAGCCAGAAACAAGGTGAAGAGCCAATAATGACCTTCACAGGTCCCAGCTCAGCGACGACCAAGGGAGGTGGGGCCTCTCATTGCTTTGCCTGAGGAAACTAGACATCTGGGTTCAAATCCAGCTCTGTCCTTTACTTGCTGGGTGACCTTGAGCAGACTACCTCACGTCTGTGAACCTCAGACTCCTCATATGTTCAAAATGAAGTTGATGGTAGTATCATAGGGTAATCGTGAAGGTTAAATTAGTTGATACATGTAACTGGCTTCGAATGTGCTCACTACTAATGACGTAGGTATCTGAATCCCTGTGATAGTGGCTTCTCAAAGAAAAATAATCAGTGGGCCTTTTATCTATCAACCTAGTGAACTTAGTTAATGGAGGTTTGTCTAAGACAAAGTCACGGCTCTAGAGAGACTTTGCAGGGCCAGAGCTTACAGTTGAACAGGTTGTTCACTGCACAAGACAGTGAGACTAAAATCCAGCCGTTCCTCTACCCACAGGGAGCACCTTTCTCTAATTCATTCAGAGGCTCCATGTGACCAAGTAGTAGTCCTGTAACAAAATCCAAAGTGGGGGCCTGACTTGCCCCATAGGAAACTCAAAAAGGAACTAAATGCCCCAGCCCCACCTAGGTTCCTGCTATGAGACAGCTTCCTGGCCTCTGCATATACATTTTCCACATCGGAATGCTGGTGATTAATAGCCCTTACTCTTCCTTGACTTATACTGAAAATAATTCTAAAAAGCCGAAGATTACACTCTCAAATCTCACTGGTGTTAGGGAATATTTATACTCCAGTGAACCGTTATCTGCGTGTTGCTGTGACAGTGGTGGGGTTCAGGACATGCCAACCCAAAATACGGCATCTTGACATATTGAATATTTTAAACTGAAAGAATTTGAGAATGAGCAGGTGCAGGAAGGACTCTTTGACCCTCCCTTGAAGCAGGTCATGAGACCCCCATGTAAGAAATGCCTTCCCTATATCTCTATAAGGAAAGGAACATCCTTATCTCCGGGACATCAAGAGGCCTTAAAAGGAATCAGGACAAACAGGCCATGCTAAATTTCCTCCAGTTTCCTACTCTTGGCTCATAACCCCTTTTATCCTAACACATTTTCCACAACTTTGCACTCTTCATTCCAACTCAGTAATAGAACACTCAGATTTAAGCACTTCCTCTGGTCTTCATTTCCTTATGAAGGCTCCCATGCCACGTAAAACATACCTTAAATTTGGATGCTTTTCTTTTGTAAGTCTGTCTTTTATTATAAAGACCCAGCCAAAACTCTGTGTTGGGCAGAAGAAAGAAATTTTTCCTCCCTTACAATAGCATTTACTTGCTATTTCCATCTCTTCACAGACACAGATCTAGGATCTGCCTGGGTAACATTTATTCCCATGCTTTCCTGGGGCTGAGAAGCATGTCTGGAAAGTGGATCAAGGGACAAAGCATCACAAATTATTCCTAGAAATTAATTACAAATGGGTCTGAACAAAGTCACAAGCACAGAGATGTTAATAGGGATCATTTATTTTTACATTTTTTTATTTTTTTAAATTTTTATTTATTTATAATAGAGAGAGAGAGAGAGGCAGAGACACAGGCAGAGGGAGAAGCAGGCGCCTTGCAAGGAGCCCGATGCGGGACTTGATCCCAGGACCCCGGGATCACGCCCTGAGCCGAAGGCAGACGCTCAACCACTGAGCCACCAGGTGCCTGCAATGTGGCTAGTCTTCCTTGAAACGTGCCCTCAGTATAAAATACATAACAGATTTCAAAGACTTTGTACCATCAAAATGTAAAATATCTCATTAATTATTTTTTTATTGATTATAAGTAGGCTTGATATTTTAAATAGACTGGGATAAATAAAATGTCTTCTTAAAATTAATTTCACCACCTCATACCCATTAGGATGGCTGTTCTAAAAAATGAGTGTTAGCAAGGATGAGAAGAAATGAGAGCCTTTGTGGGGTGTTGGTGGGAATATAAAATGGTGCAGCTACTGTGGAAAGCAGTGTAGCAGCTTGTCAAAAAAAAAATGAAAAGTGAAATTATCAAATGATCCAGCAATTCTATTTCTGGATATATATATCCCACAGGAATCAAAGGCAGGGTCTCGAAGAAATATTTGTACATCCTCGTTTATCGCAGTGCTATTCATAATAGCCAAAATGTGGAAGCAACCCAAGGGGCCCTGAGCAGATAAACAAACCGTACAGGGGAATGTTGTTTAGCCTTACAGAGGAAGGAAATGCTGCTACCTGCTGCAGCAAGGATGGAGCTTGAGGACATGATTAAGTGAAATAAGTCCGTAAAAAAGACAAATGCTGTGTAGTTCCACTTATCTGAGGTCCTTAGTCAACCTCCTACAGACAGAAAGTAGATCGGTGGCTGCCAGAGGCCGGGGAAGGGGGGGACAGGGAGTTGTTTGATGGGTAGAGAGTTTTGGTTTTGCAAAATGGAAACGTTCTGGAGATTGATAGCACGGCCGCGGGTGCTCCCCGCTACTGAGCTGTACGCTTGAGAATGGCTAGGATGGTACGTTCTGTGTTACGTACATATCCCTACAATTAAACATTAAAAAATTTAAAAAAAAAATTGAATTCCACCTCGTGTTTTACCTTTTTTCAAATTTGCCGATAGGAAAATTGAATATTACACATACAGCTCACGTTGTGTTTCTACGGGTGCTGCCTGAGAGGAAAAGAATTTTGATCCCCGTGGGTTTTCATTTTTAGGAAAAAGAGTAAATTAGCCATTCATTACAGTCGTTGCAGAACACTTGTTTACTCAAAATTTAATAGTGCTTCACATGTCGCGTTGTGAAACAATTTCTATTATAATGTTGATAACCCCAAATTTCAAGAGATTACAGATTTATGTAACAGTCACTTGTCAAACACGTAGCTGATCATCTTGAGGGGAAAATGCATCAAAGGCATATGTACGGTTAGGGAAGTTCTTACTATATATATATATCATGGAAGATACAGTTATTTATCACTTTTTACATATTCCAGAAGACATTCAAATGAAGAGAAGTCACTTCAAAGTGGTTGATAAACTTCTGGTGGTCGAGGCATCCCTGGGGGGTTTTAACTAAGGAACCTGATCCATACTGAAGAGGATTATGTAACCAGACAAGCTTGAAGTGTCTATACAGGGGTGGGGTTGAGGTCAGGAGGGATGGAGAGCCTTCGAGGCAGAGAACACAACTCGGACAACAGTTTTCAGGCAAAAGAGTGCATGGAACATTCTAGAAAGAGCAATGAAGGCTGGAATGCACAGGCGAGAGGTAGAAGCTCTGAGGTGAGGTCCGAGGGGCACCTGGGGGCTGGATCAGGTGGGATGTAGAGGCCTTGCTCAGGACTTCGATCTTTATCTCAAAAGCAATGGGAAGCCAGCAGAGGGGACAGGGATGCATTTGTCTTTGGAGAAGATTGTTCTTGCTGCATCTATGTGTACTATGTGCGAGTCGTTTTTGTTTTTATTTATTTATTTACTTATTTATTTTGAAGGTTTTGTTTCTAAGTAATCCCCACGCCCAACGTGAGGCTCACACAACCCTGACATCAAGAGTCACGTGCTCCACACCCACCACACCAGCCGGGCGCCCCCGTTTTTATTTTTTAGATAAATGAGGCATGCTATGTAATTAAATGTAGTTTAAGTTTTGGTGTTTTGCGTGCGTGTGTGAAATCGATGATGTTAAACTTTCTCTGAATCCTGTGATCCTGGAAGACAGCAGCAGTACAGAAATCTCCCTAACCTTCGTTTTCCAAAATCCACCCCCCCACACACACACCCATCCTGTGTGTTCCTGGACATGACTTACCCAGAAGAACCACTCTTCCCCATATAATTTAGATAAGACTCCCTGTACACTGGTTGTCATGACTACCACAAATTTCCAGATGACTCCCTCATTTACCTGTGACAAAACCGAACACAGACGACCCTCCCACTTCCCATTCTTTGTCTCACCAGTGATTAAGATTAGAATTGTTTGTCCCCTCCAAAACCAGCCAGACATAAAGATAAACACTTCCTGTTCAGCTGGGTGAGACTTCCCCTGATTGCAAAGCCATCCTAGCTCTTCGTCACCCTTCCTATAACTTGTCGACTCCTCCCTCTAACTCTAAAGCCACCCTGCTAGGACACTTTGATCTTCACACCTGGATGGCTCTCTCTGCTGTGATGGCTCGAGCAAAATATCTTCTTAATTCCCCTGTGCATTTTGTCTCTGACAAGATCCTCCTGATAAACATTCGTAAATCAGAACCTCTCTGTTTGGAAACTATGATCTTAGGTACCCTAATGTACACTGCAGCCAGGATGGCTTTAATTCAGTTAAACACACCATTCGTTGAGCATCTCCTATGTGCTAAGCACTTTGCGAGGCTCTGGATGGTGGGATGAATAAACCTGCCAGGAGCAATATACAACTACCTCATAAGTAAATTGTCATCACCAGACACAAGACGAATACTGAAGATGGGATTGGTGTTTAGAACCAAACCAGGATTTAGAAACTGGCACCAGTGGAATTTAGAACTCCTGGCTCCAGGGGAGAACACCGAGGGATATAGAAGAGGATGCTCTTTATATGGCCCCAGTTGGTGAGTGCATGAGACACATGCTTGAGCTGTGTGTTGCACACCTGGCTGAGTGGGACAGCCCTGGACCCTCACATCCTCCTGGATCTCTAGGACAGTGACAGTGGCAGAAACAGAGCAGCTCCATGACACCTGTCATTAGCACAAACTTAAAGGTAGCCTAAAGGATACCGGCCTCATCTCCCTGAAGCAGAGGGGGCTGGAAACTGAGTTCAACCATATGGCCAAGAATTCAGCCAATCATGCCTACGTGATGAAAGCCCAATGAAAACTTTGGATACTTAAGTTTGGATGAACTTCCCTGGTTGGCAATACTCTGAGTGTTGCCTGTAAAGGAGGTAACACCATCCACGATTCTACCTAGAGAAGACAACAAGAACTGCATTTGGACCCCTTCCAGACCTGTGTACCTTTATTTTGGCTGGTTCTGATTTTTTGCTGTAATAAAACTCTAATCTTAAGTTTAAAAAAAAGTGACCAGGGCAGCCCCGGTGGCACAGCGGTTTGGCGCCGCCTGCAGCCTGGGGCGTGATCCTGGAGACCCAGGATCGAGTCCCACGTTGGGCTCCCTGCATGGGGCCTGCTTCTCCCTCTGCCTGTGTCTCCGCCTCTCTCTCTGTGTGTCTATGAATAAATAAATAAAATCTTTAAAAAAATTGTCATCACCACAATTTTCATTAAGCCCTTAGGAGAACCTTTTGAACATGATATCCTCAAGGGGCGCCTGGGTGGCTCAGTCAGTTAAGTGCCTGCCTTCGGCTCAAGTCATGATCTCAGGATCTGGGGATCAAGCTTCAAATACCCACCATTTGCTTCAACGTTGATGGACCTGGAGGGTATTATGCTGAGTGAAGTAAGTCAGTCGGAAAAGGACAAACGTTATATGGTCTCATTCATTTGGAGAATATAAAAATCAGTGAAAGGGAATAAAGGGAAAGGAGAGAAAATAAGTGAAAATATCAGTGAGGGTGACAAAAGATGAGAGACTCCTAACTCTGGGAAATAAACAAGGGGTAGTGGAAGGGGAGGTGGGTGGGGGGTTGGGGTGACTGGGGTGATGGGCACTGAACGGGTCCCTCGGATGAGCACTGGGTGTTACGCTATATGTTGTCAAATTGAACCCAAAAAAATTTTTTTTTAATTTAAAAAATAAAAAGATTAAAAAGAAAAAGCTTCGTGTCAGGCTCCCTATTCAGTGGGGAATCTGCTTCTCCCTCTGACTATCCCCCTGCTCCTGCTCTTGCTCTCTCTCTCTCTCTCAAATAAATAAAATCTTTTTTTAAAAAAAAGGAAAATGATATCCTTAGATAGGCATTATTATCTCAAATAGGCATTATTCTGTTTTCTTAGGGTTGGTTTTCTCTTCTGTGAAATGAAACTAATAGCGCTGTCCTACAGGAATGTTGCAGGGCTGGGGTTGAGCGGTCAACGAGATAATGCACGAAATGTTATCCTGTTTTTATGGACTATGTTGGAAAACAGTTTGGTCTTCTGGAAGGAGAGGTCATTGTCTACAAGAAGAACCTAGATCACCTTCAATGCCTGCCACGCTCGCAGCTCACTTAGGAGCCAAGTGGCCAGAGGCAAATCCTCGCACACAGGCCATCATGCTGTTGCTCATATAACCCTGCAACCCTGGTGTAGCAGATGCTGTCATTGCCCCCGCCAGCTACCTGCGAACTTCTAGCGGCCTCTCGCCCACTTCCAGGGGTCTGTATCTGCACCTGTCAGCCTGAAGCCTTTTATTTTCTACAAATTAAGAGGGTAGTTCTTCCCAGGTACAGAGTCAGCTGGAAGTGGCCAGGAATTGACGTCCCTGGGGAGCAGCCCTGACCCAGTGACGCTGGGGAGTTGATGAATTAATACCTCTATTCCCTTGACCTTTGAGTGGAATAATTCGGAGGCAGATGTTTTGTGTTGGGTTTTCCCTAGGGAATTAACTCCAGCCTCCCACTGCAGTAGCTAGCTCGATAATGTACCTCCCCTTCCTTGGGCCATTTTTATACTCCCTTACCAGTCCGCCCTGCACCTTCCCAGTGAAATCTTGTGCTCAATTCCCTGCTTCAGAGGACCCACGCTCACCATCGGTTTCAACTGATTAGACGAAGATTCAGCCTTGATCTAAGACAGCCACCCCCACCCTTGGCCCAGAGCTCCACTCTGTACAGGGTTATGATTAAGCAAGGCCACCTGATTCTTTTTCCCAGGGAGCAGAGAAGAAATTAAAGGAGGAAAAAGGAGACAGCAGCAGATGAGCTGGATCCTGGGAATTGGTGGCCCGTGGCATCCTGAAGGAGGCCGATGACGGCTTTGCCATCCCGAGGGATGCACTTTCCTGGGTATGTGCATGTCTCTCTGCAGTGTTTTTGTTTTTGTTTTTGTTTTTGTTTTTGTTTTTTGGTTTTGTTTTGTTTTGTTTTAGGATTTTATTTGTTTATTCATGAGAGACACAGAGAAAGAGGCAGAGACACAGAGGGAGAAGCAGGCTCCATGCGGGGAGCACGATGCAGGACTCGATTCCAGGACCCTGGGATCACAACCTGAGCCGAAGGCAGACACTCAACCACTGAGCCACCCGGGTGCCCTCTCTGCAGCTTTATGCCAACTTCCATCACCCGAGTCAAAGCATGGTGATCCTCACAGTTCCAAGAAGTCCGATTCCCATAGATGTCAGGGTCGGACAGTCTCAAGTTCAGATCCATTCTGTGTGGTCTTCAGCAAATTGCCTAGACCCTCTGAGCCTCAGTTACCTTAGTTCTAAATGGGACAATACTAACCTCCTTGCAGGTTTTGTAAGGGTTACCTAAACGGATGCTAAGCAAGCTGGCACAGTAGTTTATTGTCAGTAAACATAGTATTGCCCCTTACCTGAGATCTTCTACAGGTACTGGCATCTACAAATAGTTCCCGTCTCCCGGTCACCATGGAGACCCCAGACAAGCTCATAAATTTCCTTTAATGAAGCTGAGATATTTTCACTTTTCCCTGCTGTGCTTGTCTGTGTCTTGGATAGATTAAAAACTCCCAGAGGAGTCACATTTTAAGAGTATGCAGTCTGGCCATTTATAATCCACATCATCTACTGTGATATGGGCAAAAACAGTCAAACAGGAAAAATAGAAAAGGCTTGATTTAGTCTTCTCTGAGCACAGAGCCACCTCTATATCTTAGATGGTTCAGGGAACATCGAGAGGGCAGGAATGAGAACAGTTGTTGGGTGGTTTTAGAAGGAAAAGCAGCCTTTGGCCAGTTGGTGTGATTCAAGAGACCACCAAGCTGGCTGCCGGCCTTGATGCCTTTCACTCCACCCTCCTTCCCTTCAGGTTTATAATTCATTTCAGTTCCTCTTGAGTTCCTGATCGTAGCAGGTCCTGAGTGAAGCGGGAGGGTCTCAGCTGTGAAACTGTCCTCGGACCTGACCCAAGGAGCTCACCGTCTGCAGCGTCATTTTCCTTCTTCATAAGATGAAGGCATTGGACCAAGTGATCTTTAAATCCCTTCTCACCTTGAAATTCTGTGATTTTTATGGCTATGACTATGAGGTCGACTCTAGGAGGAAGTCTTGTGAAAAGAGGCTTTACCTGAAGATAAAGATAAGGCTGGGAGATAATGGAAATATCATGGGTTTTTCGAAGAATCTAAAATATTACCAGAATCTTTCCCTAAGTTTAAAAGACCATCACATAACTAGGACCCCAGCGTATGAATAAGCTGCATCCACTGCTGAGCTTTGGAATATGTCGGGGCCAGACATCCGTAGTCGGTTCAGATTTAACATTTGTTTTGAAATGTGAATTTGTCCCAATGCCACGGACAATTTGGAGAATAATTTGAGCATAATACAAATGTTTATTTCATCCCCAAGGAGCGCTAGGTGAAAGCAGAGCTCTGCAAACTCCTGAACCAACTTTGTGGTATCATATAAAACCCAAAATCCGGACCAAGACAAGGAGACACTTTATTTGAAAGGTTTTTGCAAGGGAGGTGGAGAGACAATCGCGTTAGGGAGGACACCCCCGCTGTGAGACCTGCAAGGCTTTCAAAGATTAAGGAAACGGATCTTTTCTTTTTTGGAGAGAAGTAATCAAGGCCCGAAGGAACCAAGCTTGGAGAGAAGGATGGAAGGCTGGCATGATCAAACAGAGTGGCTCAGAGGACGTCAGCCTACCCTCAGGGGGACCCTAAGGAGGGGCTGTATGCTGGCTCAGGTTGAGGGTGGGCCAACCAAGCTCAGGGACCTGGGGAAAGGAGAGGAAGCTTAACCAAAGGTTGGTTAACAAGCACTGTGTTCCGACAGATCACTGAGACAAAACAACTCAGCTAATCACTTATAAGGTGAAAAAAGGGGGGATCCCTGGGTGGCGCAGCAGTTTAGCACCTGCCTTTGGCCCAGGGCGCGATCCTGGAGACCCAGGATCGAATCCCACGTTGGGGTCCCAGTGCATGGAGCCTGCTTCTCCCTCTGCCTGTGTCTCTGCCTGTGTCTCTGCCTGTGTCTCTGCCTCTCTCTCTCTCTCTCTCTCTCTCTGTGATTATCATAAATAAATAAATAAATAAATAAATAAATAAATAAATAAATAAAAAAATATATATAAGGTGAAAAAAGGGAATTTGGAGGGTCTGTGTCTGGCCTTACCGTAGGTTAACAAGAGGTCATCTGTGAGCCTTATCTAAATCACATGGGAAGTATGGTTCTCTGCCGTAAGCTATTTCTGGAACACGGAAAGGAGAAGGAGTTCTCTAGACTTCCCTGTTTTCCAGGATCATAGGACTCCAGTTAAGTTTCACATTGTCAGTAGGATTACACAAAACACATACATACACCTCAAACGTCACCAGCTGCCTGAGTTCTTCCCCCCAATCTGAGGTTACAGCTCTGTCTCAGATAACCAGCACCGCCCCCCCGCCACCACCACACCACCATAACCCACAAGCTGTAGCCTTTCCCCACTTGCATAAGAAGTTTCCGGTCTTTCTCAAGGTAAGGGGCCATGTGTACTGCTGTGTATTATGTATTTCTTAACCATTTAATACGTGCAAGATTGTGATCATTTTTATTAGGTGCCTTCTTTCCTCTCTTTCTTTCTTTCTCCTCTCTCTCTCTCTCTCTCTCTCTCTCTCTCTCTCTCTCTCTCTTTGTGTGTCACTGAAAAAGTTTTCAAATGTTGTGCCCTAAACCCATTTCCCCCATCAGCCCTGTGGTTTATAATTGCAGTTTTTCATAGCACGATGATTTTCAGGAGTTCACGTCATATCATAGCAAAACTGACTGTATTGACTATGGGTCCAAGGAGCTTCCTAGGACAGCAAGCACCCCAGAGCAATGCTCTTGAGTGAATGAAGCACATTCGAGGGGACGCGGTCTCCCACATTCTCTGTGGCACAACACTCCACAAGGCCATGAAGGTTTCATGTCTCAAGATAGTTGGGTCGGGTGGGGGCTGAGATCCAGGGCTTGCTCTGCCTGCCGAACCCATGGCTCTGCTCAGAGGGAGTTCCTGAACCCACATGTGAAAAAGCAGGAGGAGAATTTTAATTGCATTTGGAATTGGAGTGAGTTAATTAAATGAACAAGATTGTATCTTAAACACCAAAATGAGACCCTACTAATAACCTAATGAAGCGCTTCGAAACCTCATAGAGTTAATTCCTTTTCTTCTCAAACTGTTCCTAAAAACATGATGTTTATTAATCGCTCATGGCTCAAGGAGGCAACTGGGCCAGCTCCGACTGCCCCAGGCCCCATCCAGGTTGCACCTGGATCCAGGGTCCCTGCATTTTCAGAGTCCAGTATGCCATGAATGGCTTTGACCTAAAAAGAAGGCAAAATTGAGAATCTCATCACAGTGAAATCATGGGACCATGACTCAATGGGAAAGGAAGAGAGGGGGAGGGAAGGAGAGGTATGCAATAGTTGAAACACCTATTCAAAGAAATAAAGCTGTCTCTGTATTAAGGTAACCACACATCCCAATGTACCCAGGATAGTCCTGGTTAATGTGATCCCTTTTATTCCCAAAAAGGTTCCACTCACCCTATTTATATTCCAAAGAATTGAGACTCCCTAATAAATATTTGGTGAAACTGTGGTGAAATGAGAAATAGGTGTGGTCTTTGTCCCTGGTGTCTGGCATAGACATCCTAAATGCCTTGCAATTTCCTGAGTGATTAGGAGCTTCTTCTTCTTCTTCTTCTTCTTCTTCTTCTTCTTCTTCTTCTTCTTCTTCTTCTTTTTCTCCTTCTTCTTTTTTTTTTGCATCTTTTGTTATGCACAATGACCCCTTTTCAACCATACCCGAGTTTATGCTAATAAGATGAGTCTTTGGTGGGCCCCTAGAGAGCTTCCGGAGGGAGACTGGTCCCCAGAGAAACCAACCCTGTGATTATAGGGTTGCAACTTTCAGCCTGGGGACCCACCCCTTGGAACCCTCCCTCTGAGAAAGGAGAGGGTCTGTCTATTACGTTCAATCATCAATAACCAATGATTAACCATCATGCCTACAAGGTGGAACTTCCACCAAAACTCCAAAACCCTGCGATTTGGGAGCTTCTGGGTTAGTGAATATATCTAAGTGCCAGGAGGGTGACACACCCCATCTCCTTGGAGACAGAGGCCCCTGCACACTGGATCTTTCAGAACTTCACTCATCTACCTCTTCATCTGGCTGTTTCTTTGTGTCCTTTATGATAAACAGTAATAATAGTAAATATAGCAGTTTCCTGAGTTCTGTGAGTTATTCTTAGCAAATTAACAACCCTGAAGGGGGAGAGTCCGTAAGAGAGAGCCCCTGAATCCGTAGCCAAGCCAGACAAAAGTGGGGGTAGCCTGGGGCCCCAGACTTTAGCCTGGTTCAGTCTCATGGGCCCGAACACCGAAACCAATGGAGTCTCTAGCTCGGGGTGGTTTATGTCAGGATGAGATTGAAATGTTGGACACCCTGTTGCTGTCAGAGAATGAGAGACAGCCATTTCAAGTGTTCATTCTCGGTCCCCCTAGAAGACCTAAAGTCCCAGACAAATGGTTTGGGACAGACCTGAGTGGCAGACACCAAACCGAAAATCGTCCTTCCCCCTCCTCCACAAGAGCAGCAGTGATCCTGGGCCACCCGCACCCCCCCCCCCCCGATACACATCAGGGCTGCCACATTGTACACTTCCTTGGGTGCCATTTACTGTGTTTCACGCCAAAGGGCAGACCCCA
Source organism: Vulpes lagopus (assembly GCF_018345385.1). Lineage (NCBI taxonomy): Eukaryota > Metazoa > Chordata > Mammalia > Carnivora > Canidae > Vulpes > Vulpes lagopus. The sequence goes on from NC_054830.1 coordinate 64,034,904, forward strand.
TCTTCTTTTAGTTCCTAGGAAGGAGGACCTCAGGATCACATTTCTGGCACCCTCTCTATCTGATCACCCCTGACTCTACATCTCTTAACAATTTTCTTTTCCCCTCCTCAGGTAGTAGATGAGAAGTTTTGCAAACCAGCTGGCTAAAGAGATGTCTAACTGTGCAACAGGGTGCCAGTGCCCTGTGCTTGTCTTAGTCTTCGGGAGGGAACAAGAGAGTCTCCCTGCCTGAATGCTACGCTATCTATGAGGCCAACCACCTCCACCTCCCTCTGCCCCCTTCTTCTATCTTTTGTGGGGGGTGTGAATCAATTTCATCTTTTCTCAGTAATATTTGTGGGGACACGCACGCTCTGAGGAGGACCTGTATCTACTATCACAGCAAGTGACGTGGTTAACACATCTGCCAGAGTCCTGCTGCTCACAAGGAAGAGAGCTGAGGCTACCCAGGCCTCTGTTCGTAAGCACCTGTGCGACTCCACAGGAGCCTTCAAGAAATATTAGGTGAGATGTCACTGGGCTCTGGGGTCCTGCATTCAAAATGGAATAGCCAAAAAAAAAAAAAAAAAAGAATAGCCATTCATTCATAGACACAGTTGTGTGTTCATGCAACAAATATTTATCAAGTATGGGCCTGTATTGGGCACTGGGGATTTCAATCTAATCTAATAAAAGAGAAGGAAGAGGCGATCTTATTGGCCTGGTCCAACAGTATTACCTACTTGGAGCCTTTCTCGATCTCTCCTTCACCACCACCTCCTTCTCTGAGCCCTGGTGGTAAACCAGGTTCATGCCCCTAATAGAGACCTAAGGTTTCAGGGCTTCACTTTCAGCCCTTAGGAATGCTTTTTGGCTGCAACTAGCAGAAAACCCATCCACCAGTGGCTTAAATAAAGCAGACACTTACTTCTGTGTCTAATAAGACAAGGAATCTGAGAATCCAGGGTAGGTCAGAGGTCCAGGGAAATCCTTCAAGACCCCAGTCTCTTCCCAATTTTTGGTTCCTTCTTCTTAAGTTGTTAGAGTTTTTTGTTTTGTTTTGTATTGTTTTTTGTTGTTCATTTTCACGCCCATCATCTCAAGGTCATACTATGGCCATCACAGGTGTTAAGTCCTCACACAACATCCTAAAGAAGAAAGAAGGGCCACAAGCAAAAAGGCTTTTCCTTCTGAAGTTCTGTCTTTTTTCTAGGAAATGAGGGTCACAAGCAGACCTCCCCTCTGATTTCTTTGGCCAGAATGGGGGCCAGAAACACTCATAAAGAGGGATGAGACTGCCAGGACTGCCTTAGACATGTGGTGACTTACCCCGGGGCTGGGGAGGAATCACTGCCCTTAACTACACCCCAGGGAAGGAGTGGGGAATGGCCATTGGGCTCTGAAGCTGGCCAACCTGGACCACCTGGTTCCCTTTGCTGGTCAGTCCCTCAGAGCCTCTGCATCTGCAATGCCTGCACCCCTCTTGCAGACACCCAAAGTGGTGGCTCCTCCTCTTTTCTCTCTCCCAGGAATACTGCACTTCCCATAAGGAGCTGGATAGCACTTGATAAATGTTTCTAAGGAAATGACAACCAAAATGGGAAAAAAAAGGGGGGGGGTTAGTTTAATGGAGGGTATGGGGAGAAGAATTTGGGAGAAATGTGTTCCATTGACTTAGTGAGCAAATAGAACCCAAGAGCAGGAGTTCTTTGCCAGGAGACCATGACTGAGTGTCATGACCCCTTGAAACTGTACAAAGCATTTTGCATCAACGCGTGTATGAATTTCAGATGGCGTGTGTCCTTGGTTTCTATGGAATCCTGAAGGGTTCTGTAGCCACCAGAGGACTCGGAAGCCCCACCGCAAATGGCCTACAACACCACCTCCCAAGCACCCATGTGCACACCAGCTGCCAGCGTCCTAGAGTGACCTGTAACCTGCCTGGGCAGAGCACCCAGAGCTCCCAGGACGCCACTGGAGTCCTACGACTTTCCTCCCAGGGTCACATACTCCATCTGTTCCATTTTTAAGAGGCCAGTCCAAATGGTGTTATTATTCTGTGTCCCAGCACAGCCTGGAAAGAATCTCTCACCGTGACTCACCACTACCGGCTCCTGAACAATGGTCTGTGGGCTCCATCACTCACGCTTGCTGACCCACGGGACTGGGAAGAGCTGGTTCTAGGTGAGTGGTCGTGTGGGCGGAATCCTGGGGGCAGGGGTGGGGGTGGAGGTAGAGCCAGTATCCACCAAGCACATGTACTCTACCCATGCGGAGGAGACAGGAATTTGCTTATAGATGCTGGAGGCTGGCGAGCTACCTGGCAAGTTCCAAGCAGCCTGTGCATGGCCCAAAGCTTGTACATGGAAGTGGGGGACTGAAAGGAGCCCCTTGCTTCCCTCCCTCGGCAGGCAGCTCCTTCCCACCCATCGGGATGGAGAACAGGCTGCTGTTGAGTCGGCTTCGGGAGGCTGGCTGAGCTAACTGGAGGGTGGCACCCTCTCCCCGTCGTTCAGGCTGAGACCAGGCCCGGGAGAGGTGCCTCCCTTCAGCCTCTCCCGTCTGCACCTTGGTTAAGCCCTGGACGTCTTACGTGATCTCGGAAAACGTGTCTGGTTCTCAGTTGGTTTCCTTAAGGAGAAAGTTATAGGGCTGGTTTTTACTATTGTTTCCAGTTGGCTCTGATGGCATGAGCTAACTCGGGGAGGGTTCCAGTGAGGATCCCGGGAGGCCAGGGGGAGAGGTGCCTGGAGCACTAACGGAGGGCAGGGCGGAGGAAGGGGGCCCGCCCGGGCCTCTGGGCAGCTCCTACCTATGGCTTTCCAACCAGGCTGCTCTCTCCAACCAGAGAGCTTCGCCAGTATCAGGATTTACCCCCTTACCTCCTGACTCCGAACCTTGCAGAGGATGGGACCAGCAGCTCCACCTTTAGAAAGCTCTCCATGAAATTCTGGAGCATCTGGTGTTGGGACCCAAGATCTGAGCCCACCCAGCATGCCGCTTGCTGACCGTCCCTTTCTAGCTGCTCCATGGCCTGCACCAGGCCAGCACAGGCCCCACTTGGAAAGGAAAGGATAGGCCTCCTGAAGCCAGGAATCTCTCAACGCAATGGGGTCCAGAGCTCAGCCAGGTCCTCTGAGGGCAGCGGATCTCCGGCTGCCGGCTACCCCAAGGCCACTCAGCCCGCACACATGCGTTGCCCCGCACCGCCAGTCCCCTCTGAGAGGCACCAACCCCAGGGGCACAGGCCTATCAAGATCCTGCGTGGAAATCCATCTGCCATTTAGCTGGCGATAGACACGAGACCAAGAGCAGTGTACTTATTATCACTGGAGAAAAAAAAAATTGAATGGGTTTTTGAATAACCACGGAATGGCTCGCACAGTGTGCAGGAATTCATTATCAAAGTTGGCTCCGCTCCTCGCAGACGTGCCTTTGGCACTCTCGGCTCTGAGATTTGCATTCCTAGATGGAGGAGAGGGCCGCAGACAGCAGGCAGCTGAGACGGTGTGGGCAAGGGAAGGCTTCAGAAGCGGCCCGGGGGGTGGGGGGCTGGTTGCCTAGGAGAAAACCTCTATCAGCTGGAATTGTTTAGTTATAATGGCAGAGTCTATGTGGTCTCAGGGGAAAAAAAAAAAAAAAAGGTATCTATTAGCATTCGTGGAGTGGCCCAGAGTTATATCTGATTCGGTGTCGCAAGGAATCTTTCTCCGGCTCCTGATTCCGCTTTCCTCTGTGGGGGCTTCGGTCTTGGCCAGGCCCACCCAGCGTGGCGGCAGAGATGGTCACTGTGGCTCCGGGCGGATGGGCTACCGGCTTAGCCTCTCCAGGGAGAGAGGTCCTCTCTGTCCTAGAACATCCAGCAAAAGACTGGAAGGGCCATCTCACTGGCAGGTGTGACATCTCGGAACAAAGCCCAGCGGCCAGGCCTGGTGCTGACAGGTGAGGTGAGCTCCACTCAACCCATGTGAACTGGCAGGATGGCAAAGGCTTCTCAAGGGAAAATCGGGTGCTGTTATTAAAAGGGCGAGGGCGGATGCTAGGGAGGCACTCGGTGTCCTTCCCAGCCACAGCAGCAATGAAAAGCGCTGGCCCTGCCTTCTCCCACGTTCTATGCTCATTTTCTACTACAGATTTTTCTAGATCGTTATTTTTTTACTCTCCCCCACTGGTTTTGTGCTTTGGGGGAGCAGCCATGACTCCTATTATCCTGACACTAGTCGCTCAACATCTACTGTACAGCAGGTGCTTAATAAACCCTAGTAGAATGGTGTAAATAACACAGAACTGGGATTTTAAAATTCTGGAATTTTATCTTGATTCTGTCCCCAACTTGTATGTAAATTTGGAGGCAAGCCTTCTTCTCCTTGGGCCTCTTTCCGCTATACTAGGTGAGGGGTCAGCAAACTTTCTTTGTAGACGGCCAGAGAGTAAATATGTTAGGCTATGTGGGCCACAGGGTTCCCAACTACTCAGCTCTGCCATTAAAACACAAGAGCAGAAAAAGGCCATATGTGAATGAACAGGCATTGCTGTGTTCCAATAGCATTTTATTTACAAAAACAGGCAGTGGCCCACATTTGGCATCTCTCTAATATGTGATTTTTTTTCCCTTTCCTTTCCCTATCTCTGTGTGGCAGTCCACTCAAAAATTCAGCAGCTTTAAATAACAGCAATCATTTATTTTGCCCATGAATCTGCAATCTGGGAGACTTGTCAGATATACCTCCTCTCTGCTCCAGGCAGTTGCAGCTGAGGAAGCTCCACGGAAGCTGGAGGAGCCACTTCCAAGACAGTTCGCTCACATGGTTGGCAGGTCGGTGCTGGCTGTCCGCTGGGAACTCACGTCGGGCAGGCGGCCGGGGGCTTGATACTGCTTCATGCGGGCTTCTTCATGGGGTTGCCTGGGCCCCAAAAGTTGTTCTCATCCAACAGTTGGGAAGTAGAAGCTGTCAGAGTCTCAAGACCTGAGTTCAGAAGCTGGCGCAGTGGTGGACTATTGGCCAAGTAGTCACAGAGCCCACCTGGATTCAGGGGGAGGACCCACAGTTGCCACCTCTCGCTAGAAGGAATGAACTGCAGGGAAAGAATTTGCCGCCATTTACAACCTACCATAGTGAACTCTAAGGGCCCTGCTAGCTCAGGTGTCCCGTGGCTTGAAGGCTTGGAGTCCAGGAACAACTGTCCCATTCCCTACACTGACTCTGTAAGAGCATCACCGTCCCCCATACCTGAATCCCTCAGGTCCTTCCACCTTCATAAGGTCCCTGCAAGCTGTCCCTCTTCTCCATCCCGGCCACCACCACTCAGAGCAGCCTGGATGTTGCAGTGGCCTCTTAATGAGTCTCTTGGTTCCCGGTCTATCCACATCCGCTTCCAGAATTATCCTCCTAAAGCACTTCCTTGGTGCTCCCTAGTCAAAGTCGTCAGTGACTCCCTCCTACCACCTTGGGTTCCACTTCCTTTTCCAGCCTTACTTCTGAATCCTTCTTTTAGGCTGAAAGGTCACATCCCTTCACCTGAAATTTCTAATTCCTTCTTCCACCCTTCTTGCTCCTGAAATGTAGCCCAGCCTTTTAGAGCCAACTTCCAAAAACCCCTTGATGCCTTTCCTAATTCTTGGACTCTAATTGTATGGTTCTCATAGAGCACGGGGCCTTCACCAGTCCTCGCCTACTGGTCTCTTTGTTGCTGTCAAATCTATGTCATTGGATGAGCTTCCCTCATCCCATTATAACACATATACTTCAATCACTTTGAATTATTTAGGATCCCTGAAAAGATCGAGCCTTTTGTAGTCCTGGGACCTTGGCCTGTGTTCTTTCCTATCCCTACAATGCCCTCCTTGCTCTGTCTAGTTGAAACTCAGCTCTAATGCCACCACCTCCATGAAGCCTTCCCTCAATCCCTTCCTCCCCCACAACTGGTTAGGATGCCCTTACTCTGCACCCAGGGACCCCAGTGTTTCCCTTGACCATAGTAGCTATCACCCTGTGCTCATGACACCTTCACAAAAATGTCTGTTTTCTACTAGACTCTGCTGTCTTAGAGGGCAGAAATTTAGGCTTTTTTTTTTTCTCTAGCAATGCCAATGCCTGGCACAGAGCCTGGCATATAGTTGGCATTCAGCAAGTGTTTATTGGATGGATAAATGTTTGCTCATTACTTTTTAGGCAATTTTGAAAAACAGAATAATAAACATTTAAAGTCCAATAACACACTGGGGGAAAAAAAAACCCAAACAGTTGTTAAAGACATGATAAAGAGCTCATATATCTATATTACAAAGATCCTTTATAAGCCAATGAGGAAAAACTTAACCTCTGGAGAACACTATGCTAACAACACAAAGTAGGAAAAAATAAGCACAAATGGCCAATAGGCACATGGAAAAAAAATGTCCAACAAAGCCTTACAAATTAAACATTATCCCATTTTATGTTTCATATTAGTAAACATGAAAAGTGGCAATACGTGGTTGGAATGAGGTTGTGCGGAAGGGAGTACTTTGATCCACTGCTAGTAGAACACCTCAGGCTCATTTTCACATGCTCTAAACATCTTTCACATGTGCAGCCCCTCCTAAGCCACCATTCTGCTCCGAGAATTTTAATTCCAGGGAGTTAATTGGTAATACATGTGCATCTTCACATCCAGGTCCCATTAATTCCTCAGTATTTTCGGATTGATCGCTCTGCCTCTGAGAACAGACTGACACTACAGTCGCAGGGGCTGACAGTATTTACCGCTCATGGAATCGTACCAATTTAGGGCCAAGAGCAGAAACTCCCCTAGTTTGGTGGTGGTCCAGTTATTGGACAGCAGCCTGGGGGAAGCATTTCTAGGGTTGCTATAATGAAGTTGGTCATGATTTATATAGGGTCAACAAGTTCCATCATCTGCAGTGCCAGTTGGAAAACACCCAGCAATTACTTGAAAGATCACTTTGGGAGGGCAATCCTGGCTTGGCAACTAGAAAAGAAAAGTATTTATTGAGCACCTTCTATGTGCCAAGAAGTTACTCCCATGACTTCATTGTAGCTCTTCTTGGGCAGCCATGATTGTCCTATTTTACCGATAGAAAGACTAAGATACAGTGTTAAGGAGGAAAACTAAAATATGAACCAGGCATGCCCCACTCCACAAGAATTGCCCCTAAATTGCTATGTCCTTAAGAATTCAGCGCTTGGACATGCCGTTCATTGTTTATGCAAAGGAGATTGAGCATAGCTATTCTGGTCGTTCTCCATAAAATTGCGTTGAGTGAAATATCGTACAACACCCAGACACCCACGTTCCGTAGCCTCAAATCATCTCCCAGGTACATAATAATAGCCTATCATTCAAACGGGGAGGGAATAATCCAATTCTGAGCAGGAAGGGTGGAACAGGCTACTGAATGGATTCTTGCTTGGGGCATTTTCTTTAAAACAAGTTCTAAATCAAGGTACCTGAACATATTGTGGTAATTGACTGGGGACAGACTGCCCTGCCCTGGCAACTTGGAAGGTCCTCTGAAATTATCCCTTTTTGCACATTCTTTTTTTTTTTTTAAGGAAATAATAAAATTTATTTTATTTTTTTTAAAGATTGTATTTATTTATTCATGAGACACACAGAGAGAGGCAGAGACACAGGCAGAGGCAGAACCAGGCTCCATGCAGGGAGCCCAATGTGGGACTCGATCCCAGGACTCCAGGGTCATGCCCTGGACGGAAGGCAGACGCTCAGCTGCTGAGCCACCCAGGGATCCCTTTTTTGCACATTCTGTAAAATAAACATGCAAGCCCCAATGTGCATTTGCATCCACACCATAAGCAAACAATGATTACTTGGCTGATGCCTCACACCTCCACCCGAGCCACATGTATTGGTTTTTCTGGCCTCTGAGGGGATCTATGGTGGATGTACTCGGACTGCATTGAGGTCTAGGACTGGGGTCTGCAGCAAAGAGGAGGGCAAGGAACCATTAGACTAGTTAGAAATGACTTAGGGGGTCTTTTGTTTTATTGTTAGTATTGTTTTGGGGGATTAGTTCAATTCTCTGTTAAACTTTCCAAAAATACTTGGATTTGGTTTGTTGGAGGTTCAACAAGTACATGTATTCAATTTGGAGGTTTTTAAAATTTGTTTAGGTTTGTTTTTGCTTGCTTTGAGTTCAAACACCTGCTTCAGGGACGCCTGGGGGGCTCAGCGGTTGGGCATCTGCCTTCGGCTCAGGGTGTGATCCCAGGGTCCTAGGATCGAGTCCCTCATCGGACTCCTTGCACAGAGCCTGCTTCTCTCTCTGCCTGTGTCTCTGCCTCTGTCTGTGTGTCTCTCATGAATAAATAAATAAAATCTTAAAAAAAATACCTGCTTCAAAGGTCTGATGAAATGAATTATAAAATCATACACAGACAGACACCCAGCAATAAAGCCAAGCAATATCGTTGTAGCTATTCTTGATAAAATGTAATGGTACCACTCACATCAGCTGTCTTCTTTTATCTTCTTGGTATCCCTGCCAGTCCCCACTCTAGAGATGGGGAGTTTATTGTAAAAAGTGGTTAACTGACTTGTGGCTTGTCTGACATATCCAGTGGTTCTCAGTCTCCTTGTGGGAGAAGATGCCTTTGAAAACTGGAGTTTGGGGCAGGTCACTTGGAGGGAAAAGACTTAAAATGCAGTAATTATGGTATAATGGCTGCCAGAGTGGGAGAGCCATTAAAGGATGCTTTAATGACTGCTTCCTGGAAGGCACCCCCACCCCTCAACTATGCCCTTCACCACCTACACTCCTATAGTGCCCTGACCAGGCCCCATATCTAGCCCTGCATTGTCCCATATGGCAGCCACTAGTCACATGCCACCAATGAGCACTTGAGATGCAGCCGTTCTGAACTGAGATGTGCTGTAAGTGTAACGTACACACAGGGTTTTGAAAATGTAGTACAAGGAAGGAAGGTTGGGATCCCTGGGTGGCGCAGCGGTTTGGCGCCTGCCTGCCTTTGGCCCAGAGCGCGATCCTGGAGACCTGGGATCGAATCCCACATCGGGCTCCCGGTGCATGGAGCCTGCTTCTCCCTTTGCCTATGTCTCTGCCTCTCCCTCTCTCTCTCTCTCTGATGACTATCATAAATAAATAAAATTTTTAAAAAAATAAATAAATATTTCAAATGTCTAAAAAAAACAAGGAAGGAAGGTAACATATCTCAAACATTTTTTTTCTTTTGTTTGCATGTTGAAAGAACATTCTGAATATATTCGGTTAAATAAAATGTCTTACAAAAATTCATTTCACCTGTTTCTTTTAACTTCTTTTAACCAGAAAAGTTAAAATTACGCTACCAGAAAAGTTAGCTACCAGAAAAGTTAAAATTACGTATATTGTTCACGTTATATTTCTATCGGACCGTGCTGCTCTAGAGTTCAAGTTCTCCCATGTTCCGGAAAATACAGAAAAACACCCCATTAGAGCTGGCTTGATGTTGCCCTTTGCTTTTTACCTGTAACAGGGCAGTGCAGGGACATGGTTCCTGAAAGATCTCACGTGATTTAAGACAAATCCTGAGCAAGGAAAATGGGTACTGCCGCTTACGTGCTTAAGCCATGAATCAGGAGCATACCAGAATACAACTCATCCCGGACCCTTTCCAGCTTGGAAATCATTCTTTCCATAGTGCGTTTTTTTTTTTTTAATTTCAATTTAGGGGAATTTGCATCATTTCAAATTTTGCATGCAGTATGAGAGCTTAATGGATATGTTTTATATCACAACGTTTAGAGTTCACAAAATCCAGATTCGCTTGGAGTACAGAGCATGTCCTGCTCTGCCCTGCATCTTATAACCACTCAGGGTTCGGTGGACGGAGGATACAGAGTAGCATCCTTTCTCAGGATGCTAGGTAAAACGTTTCTACATAGTGATTAAAGCTTCGCCCCAGGCAGGTAGAGACAATCCAGTGGCTGAGAAATGCTGAATTAGTCAGGACAGGGGCAGGGCAGGCCACAGGGCAGGGATGACTTCTCACCCTCCACCTTGTGTATGATAGCAGCAGCCTTCTGAGTGTGAGCTTAGCACCCCCGATGGGGAAGGGACCTCAGAAGTCTCAGGGTGGCCCTCCACCCCATGCAGGAGGCTCATTTGCACAAGGCTTGATGGTTGCAGCCATCTGGCTTCCGCTGGAACCTCTCTCTCGTAATGGAAAGCCCTCTCTCACTCCAAAGACCCAGGTGGTTAGGTTTGGGGGTTTGTTTTTTAACAGCTCTGGCTGTATAAAGTTCATGCTTGTGATGAAAAATATGGTCAGGTGTTCACTCTGTGGTGAACTAAATGAGATCTAGACTTCAAAGCAACCCCCTTCCCCCAACAAGGATGAGTTTGAATGCAGCCTTAGCTATTTACATTTTTGCACTCCTCGGAACCAATTTCAGCACCAGTTGCTTCATCTAAAAAAAAAAAAAAAGAAAGAAAGGAAAGAAAGAAAGAAAGAAAGAAAGAAAGAAGGGGGCAGAGAGAAGGCTGAGGTACCTGTGCTGCTGTAAAGAGATGGGAGAGGGGCGGGGGAGGGCTCTCGGGATGCTAAGTGCTGCACGTGCTGGTCCAGAGTCCCTACGTCCTTAAAACAGGCAGGGGCCGCCTTCCCAGTGCCCAGCAAGCTCCTGCTCTCGGAGATGAAGATGCGTGGGCTATCACTCAGCCCCGCTCCCGCCCAGGCGTTTACACACTGATTTGTTCCCGTGTTTCCAGGTGCAGACAGTGGCGGGCAGCTGAGTAACGATCCGTGGGTGAGGACCGATCCAGGGTGGCCTTCGGGCATCGAGGAACAGGTGCAGCATGAGAGGAGGTGACCCAGAGTCCCGTGAGGGAGCAGAGGCTCTGCAAAAACAGAGAGAATGAGACAGAAAGAGCACTTGATTTGGAGTCAGCCAGACGTGAGTATAAATCCTAGCTCTGTCCCTTGCCCGCCGTGTGGCCCGGAGGAGGCCCGTCGTTGCTTTGCTTCTCCTGCATCTATAAAATGGGACCAACAATCTCTCCCTTGCCACGTAGAGCGGTAGGTAAGGGCTCAGCATCCGGCGCCAGGCTGCAATTCATTAGCTGTCTGACCTTTGGAAACTCGTCTTGGGGCAGATTTGTGGAGGCACGATTGACATCTAAGAAGCTTCACATGCTGGCAGCGTACAGCTTTATGAGGTTGGACCCGCACAAACACGGGAAACTGTCCCCACAGCCGAGGCGACGAACACGTGCGTCCCCCGCCAGCCAAGCTTCGTGGTGCTGCCCCCACTCCCGGGCTCTCACCTCCAGGAAACCACGGCCCAGCTTTCTGTCCCACAGACCAGGCTGCATTTTCTTTGTTTAGTTTCAAATAGTTCCTATTGCAGTGTCACCAAGTCCACTGATCTCAGACATCTAATGTCCCAGGAATCTCCCCTGATACATGTTTACCTCTGACAGGGCAGTTTTCATCTCTAGAACCTCAGTTTGGGTATTTTGGTTTTTAAAAATATCTTTCTTGTACTTTTTTTTTTTTTTTTTTTTTTTTTTTAGAGAGAGAGAGAGCGAGCAGGGTGGTGGGGAGGGAGAGAGAGAACCTTAAACAGGCTCAGAGCCCAGGAGCCCGGCCCCAGAGCTCCATCTCACAACCCTGAGATCACCACCCTGAGACCACGGTCTGGGCCAAAATCAAGAGCCCGATGCTTGAAACCAACTGAGCCATCCAGGCGCCCCTCTTCCTTGCATCTATTTACCATGTCTGATCTTCCTCTGGCTTCCAGAACATATGAAATAACGTTGTAATGCCTGTTTTCCTGTTCTTATCTGCTAATTCTATCATCGATGTCATTTCTGGGTCAGGTGTGATTGATTTTTCTGCTTATTTTGCTGCTCTTGCTGGCTGGTCATTTCTTTCCTGGATGCCAGACACTGTACATTTTACCTGGTTGCGTGCTGGACATCGTTGTCGGAAACAAACAAAAACAGATGTGAACAGATCCCATTTTCATTTAGTACACTTCTTACCAGCAATGATACAATGTGCAGCCTTTTTTTGGTTTTGTTTTTATATTCTACTTTTTACACATTTAGTCCATCATTTTCTCTGGCCAGGCCACAGTTACCTATTTCTAAAATGTAGCTGTTTTTCTGGAATGTGGTTCTGTTCCTTGGAAGCAGGTTTGTTTTTGTTTTTGTTTTTGTCCTCCCCCCCCTCCCCACCTTAGAAGCAGTTTGATCCTTTGAGGGCTTCCTTTTGGGCTTCCCTGGCAGGGCCAGAGCAGTATCAGGGGCTAATTCTCCGCACTACCGAGGCAATGCCCTTCCCAGGCCTCTAACCAACCCCACATCATGAGAGTTTCCCACGCTGGCCGTGGGGAACAGGCACTAGTCCCATCCCGGGGGAGCTCTCAGCAAGCAACATTTCCTCTTACTCTCTTGGGCAGATCGTTCCTTGGACTCAGTTTCTTCACATTCAAGCAGTGATCGGTGAACTGGATACTCATGAATGACCCTTTGCAGAGAGCTCAAGGCCTCTGTCCCCGAATCTCCCCTCCCTCTGGTGCTCTGCCCTGCAAACCCAAGGCACCCTGACTTCCTTGGACTCCCAGCGCTGCTGGAGTCCTCAACTCAAGAATGTGCTGGGCTCTGCTAGATTCCCTGGATCTGCACCTCAGAGTGGAAACTCCCCAGGCACCAAGCTGGAGCCTGCCTAAGGTTCGCCTCATTTGCTTCCCATCTCTCAGGGCTCACTGTCCTTCGCTCACCGATAGCCGCCGTCCTGAGAGCTGTCGTTTGCTTTTCCAGTTATTTCAAGGAGAGCAAATCCGATGCCTGCCTGCTATTCCAGTTTGGCCAGAAATAGACGCCAGGAGAGTTACGTATTTAAATTCCCTGTGACTCCATTTCCTCACCTATAAAATGAGAATAAGAATAGTGCCTATGTCACAGAGCTGTCGTCAGGATTAAAGGCAAGAATACTGGAATCTAATGCATAATAATTGCTCAGTAGGTAGAAGCTGCCCCTTATTGCTGCTAAGATTCCTGTTGTTGTTGTTTATTGTTATTATCATAGGATCTGGGATCTATCTGTGAAACTCCTGAATTTTCGCTCCCAAGCTCAGTGCTTAACACTTCATTGCTATTAAATATTTGTGCCTTTACAATTCTAACCCAGACCTCTCCAGCAGATAACTACTCATCCTCTTACTTTGGAGCCAGCTAAGAATGACCTTTGAGATCTTTAACAGCCATAATTTCTATGCCTCAGAGATCTAATTGATATTCTCATCGAGCAAATTAGCATTTGCAGCAAACATACTTCACTCCAGATTTATTATGCTCCCTAAATTAATGTAACAAGGATATTCTGAAGAGCAAACCAGAGTTTAATTCATAGGAGTCTGGAGGTCAGTGTCTGAGTTAACTGGAGGAATTCAAGGCAGGAAAGAGAAAGCCGCTTTCTCTTGCCCATCTGGGCAAATGGGACAGAAAACTCGGTTCTCAAAAAAAGGAAACAGGCTATTTGGGATACGCAGTTGAATCAAAAAGATATAGTGCCCATCTGGGCAAATGGGACAGAGAACTCGGTTCTCAAAAAAAGGGAAATGAGCTATTTGGGATATGCAATTGAATCAAAAGATATAGTGAGCCCAGCCCCGCAGTGCCCCTCATCTACCACTCCTGGCTCTCAGACGGCCTCCTTCGGTGCCATGTGGTTGGTGTCAGATGCGATGCTCCTGACTCGTCATGGGCCAGACATCCGACTGGGTCATCCTGGAAGCCTGGGGAAAGCCAGCACAGGAGGCAGGTCACAATGTGTCACCTGAACAAGAAGGATGTGCTCCAGGGCAGCGTCCGACAGTCTCTATCTCATTCTTCCCCTGAGACCTCTCCCACCACCTGCTTCCCAGACCAGAAATAGAGTCTGCTGGTGCTTTTCCATCTGCCCAGGTGGTGCGGAGACTTCCGGCTCTGTGGCTTACTAATCCCCCAGACACTCTCCTACGAGCTAGGAGCCCCCCGGTACTGCTTTATCTTGTGTAAGAAAAGCAACTTTATGTCATAGGAACTAAAACCCATATGCCCGAATCAGCGGTGACGACGGCTACGCTGGTTTCTCATAATGGTACATGCAGTTCATTAACAAACTGGCAGTTGCCCTTTTTTCGATCTCTAAAAGCAAGATAATCACGAACAGATTTTTCACAAATATCTATGCACTAAAAAGGATGAAATCGGGTCCCAAAGGGTGAATTAGGGTTCATGGGTTATGAAAGAATCCATGATATTCGGGGATCATGTCTGCCCTCAAACCAAGGGCCATGGTTTAGGGCTTGCATCGATTCTTTTATTCAACAGTTATTAAGAAAAGATCTGAGATCATCTATTCTCAGGGGGCTGCGGTTCAATAGGGGTCATAAGACAAAGACATAAATGATCAGAACTCAGGGTAGGAAATGCTTAGGGCTCGGAAGTTCATCGCCTAGCAGTTACGATTTAGAACTTTGGAGTCAGACCTCCTGGGTCGAACCTACTGGTTGTGTCTTGGATGAGCTGCATGTCCTTGGGCAAGGTGTTTTATTTCCTGAGCCACTGTATTTCCCACTGGTCTCCTCTTTGGTAAATTGGAGATAGGAGAGCGCTTGCGTGAATCAAACAAGGTGAGGTATGTAAGGTAGTTAGATCATTGCTCGGGGTCAGTTACCTCATATTATTAATTGCTTTTCCAGGCCAAAGGAGGAGTAGATCCTAAACAGTTTCCCACAGAGGGTGGCAGTCACTTTGGTGGCTCCCTGGCCTGGGAGAGAGGGTGGGGTTTGGGAAACTGGAACATTGTGCTCCTACTCCGTGCAGACTACAGATTTTTTTTTTTAGATTTATTTATTTATTCATTTTAATTCGTGAGAGACACAGAGAGAGAGGCAGCGACACAGGCAGAGGGAGGAGCAGGCTCCCCGCGGGGAACCCGATGTGGGACTCGATCCCAGGACCCAGGGGTCACAACCGGAGCCAAAGGCAGATGCTCAATGCACTGAGCCCCCCAAGGCGTCTCGCAGACCACAGGTTTCAAGATAAATTCAGATTGGTTCTACTTCCATCTGAAGGCCAGAGCAGCCTCGGTGTGGGCTACATAAGTTCTGTGTCCGCTGATTTTCTTGCCTCATGCTCCTTAAGCTCAGAGCTGGAACTCCCACCCGATATGCTAAGATGTCCTATCTCTGGGTGATGCAGCTTGTCCCAAACAGAATGTTCCCCTCTCTGTGGCTGCAAACTCACTTATGAATGGCATCATCTTTCCAGGGATTGAAGATGGAAAAATTACTGACACCCTCAGAAGCTCATTTTTCTCCTTTCCGGCGCCCTGTGTTGTTCACCATCCTGCCCATTGCCCTGTTCTGATCCCATACAATCAAGGCTTGTCCATTTGACGGGTTAAGTATTTCCTGAATCCATGCACACAGCCATTGCCCTCTCCAGGTCGTCACCCCCTTCTCCTGATGGGCTGCAGCAGCCTCCCCCCAACCCTGGTGTCTCGGCTGTGGCCTTGCCCATTGTCCACCCATTCTCCTCTCTGGTGAGGCTGAATGAAATCCACCTGCGGGTCTATCCTGCTGTAAGTCTTCCATGACTCTCCATACAACCTCCATACAACGATCTCAAGTTTGTTTGGGGCCGCCATATGCTTAGTTAGAAATCCTACTTTCTAGTTTTCCTGGAAGCTTGTGACCAGGTTCTGGTCAAGGAGATGTAAACAAAAATCTATGGGCTGGGCTTCTAGGGAAGCCGTATTTTCCTGATTAAAAGGAAGGAATTCAACTGGTACAATGCACCTTTTTCTCTTCCCTGTTCCTGTCTGGTACCTGGGCAGATGCCTGTGGGAGGAGTCATCCTGATTGATCCCAAGAAGATGAAAGTCATCCCCTAAGGTTGGGGGAGCAGGAAGCTAGAGGAAGCCTGTTTGCCCAATGAGTTCCTGGACCAGCCACAGTCACCCGGGACCGCCCAGCTCCCGATTTCTTGTGACGCAAGAAAGAGAAATCTCTGTTCGGTTGAGTAACCGCATTTTGGTTCCTGTCACTAAAGTCCGACTCGGCCTTAACTGATGTACCCTCTCCCATCATCTAGAGCTGCAGTTTGCTAACTTTAGTGAGCATCCAAATTGGGGGGGCACCTGATACAAATTCAGGGTGGGAACCTCATCCCAACAGATTCTAGTCTACGCAGATCTGCAGGGGGTTCTGCAACCGGTATTTACTGATGTGTCATGGAGGCCAATGAGAAAAGCACCAAATCCTGGAACTTACACTTAGATGGTTAAGGAAGGAAACATACAAATGCTGTGTTTATGAGGGATTTTAAGAACTGGCCTCTATAACTTCTCTGGTCTCATCTCTGGCCATTCCCACTGCTGTACTTGCCCAGAACCTTCCATTTGGTGACTTGACTTGTGCCATTTCCATGTCTATGAAGCTCCTCCCGCCTTTCTGGCCCTGGGCCTTTCCCAGACCACAAGATGTAGCTTAGGTATCACCTCACCCAGGGAGTCCTCCAGGAACACTCAGATTGTGCTTTTTGTTGACCACTGAGGAGCCCTTGAAAAGTTCCGGATGGAGAGAATGTTCCAGAAGGTGGAAGGGAGGAATGGAAGGATGTGTTTGTGTGGTCAGATTTACATGCCCATCTGCTCCCACTGCTTTGGCTTGAATGGAGGTAGGAGGGCGGAGACTGTAAGTTGTATCGGTTTTTGTTTCGACCCTTCATTTATAATAACTCCTAGAGACTGGGATCTGCAGCCAGAGTGAACGCGTGCCTCAGAAAATTATTAATTTTAGTGGGCTGTTCTCTCCTTTTCACTTTTCATTTACATTTTGAGAGTTAGAGTCAACACCAAGCATAATAGAAGCAATCAGATAGGCTCCAGTGGAAACCAGGAACATCTAATTAAATCCTTATATTTGCAGGTCTGGTTCTCGAGGGAGGAAAAAAACATGTGACTGGCTTGTTATTTATAGAGTGCATTCATTCATTCAATATGCATTCACTCATTTATTCACTCTCTCTGCACTGACAAGATTCTCTTGGTTACAAATAAAAGAAACAGAACTCAAGCTGTGTTAAGTCAGACAAAGGAAATTCACTGGCTCCTGTACGTGGACAGTGCAAGAATTCAACTGGCTTCCCACACTGGGGGCTTAAATTATGTCCCCAAATGTGTCCTCCTCTTCTGTTCCTTCTTCCTCTCTCCTCATTTTCCTTCTTCCTTTCTGCTGCCTCTCCTCTTCCCATCGTTTGGTCAGGCTCTTTCCTTGTGGCAAGTAAAGGAGCCTCCAGCAACTTCAAATAAACATCCCGACAGGTTAGCACAAACGTTATCCACTGCTAGAACCAACCAAAAAATCCCAAGGTGAACTCTAATCTGGCTTGTGTTATATGTCTCTACCTGAAACTGATTTCTGTGGCCAAAAGTTTGGAATAGTCTGATTAGCTTGGGCTGGGATACATGCCCAGGGTAGAGAATGTGAAGGGTCAAGTCCAACCCCACCTATCACAGGGAATGTGTACAGGATACTGAAGAGACATAACCACAAATTCCACAATCCCATCCATCCAACAATCCATCTATCCACCCATCCATCCTTCCATCCATCCACTCATCCAGTCATCCATCCACCACCTATCCTCCCATCCAACCACCCATCCGACCATCTATCCACCACCCACCCTTCCATCTTCTATCCATCCATTTGTCCATCTTACAAGCATTTTTAGAGCCTTTTCTATGCTTGGCACCGTACAGGCACTCATGTCAGGTCATCTACCACACAGCTACTGGGCAGGATGAGGACTTAGCTAGCACAAAGCTTAGCCCAAAGTAGTGTTTGAGTAAGTGTTTGAATGGATCAATAGATGACCTGAATCTTAAGTCTGGGTCCCTAGGATGATAATGCCCCTGTTGCAAAATGAGAATATGGGCCTGAAAAGTGGCTCTGGGGTGAATGGAGCTATGCCAGGCAGAGTGCTTGATTGAACGTCACGATTGATGGTTCACTTCCTCTCCCCTGATTGCAGGAGCTCCAGGCAAGGATGGGAATTCTCTGCTGTTCTACACTGTCAGTCTTAGAGACTGGGGATGGAGGCAATTATTCTGAGTCATCAAATGAATAAATATTTTGGAATGAGAGTCAGCAGGGAGATGTGATGGGATTTAAATGCTGATACAATATGCCAGGCTGCTTTCAGGAGCCCTTAGTCAGCGGGCAGAGCTGGGATTGGGCAGGCAAGAGTCCCCCAGCCAGGGCACTAGCACACCAGTAACTCGGGTCCTCATTCCCTTCTCCTCTCTCAGGGGATGCTCCCAAGGAAGGGAAGGACACTCTGCCCTGCTGTCATTTTGCCTCTATGTCCACCAGCATTTGGATCATGTCAGTGGGCACTCGGTCTCTCCACCAGTGATGGGAAGTCTCCTGGTGACGGAGACATAGACTTTGCTGCAACAAAGTCCCCCTCTAAGCTTGCCACCCAGCATTAAATAAACATTAGCCCCATGGGTTGAGTGGGGTCGAAGCTCAGAGTTGGTTGTAGAATAGGATTTTTATGAGCATTCTCAATTTTCAGTGAATTCACTTTTTGTTGGATCGTTAATTCACTCATAAATTTCTTTCTGCCTTCATTCATTCACCTGGCAATCATCGGTGAGGTGTATTATTAACGCTGCACCCAGATTCCTTCTTATTGTTTCTGTGCCCTACACCAGCTTCTTAGGTGGGCCTTCCCTTCCAGCAGCCCACATCTGTGACTCTTACCAACCCTGCCCTTGGGGATGTACGTCCTCCCCATTCCCAGGGTGCCTTGAACCAGTGACTGCAACTTATATTCCAGCGGCCCATAGGATTGGGCCGAAGCTGCCTGGGAGGGATTTTGTCTGAAGTCACATTCCTGCCCAGAAGGCTGGGGCTAGGGTGAAGCAAATGACATAATGAGGCACCAAATTTAAGGGGACACTCACTCTGAGATTCGTGCACCAACGTCCAGTTTTGCATCCTGGGTGCCTCATGCAGCTCCCCAGGCTCTCGCCCTCCTCCCCTTCTCTGTCGCATCCCCGACTCCCCTACGGAGCCCCCCTGGGAGCGCTTCATGATACCTGGTGTCCGCACACCTGCGCTCGGGCTCTGTTCACGGAAGCCTGGCCAAAGTCCACTAAGCGCCGTGTGCTGGAAACTGTCCTGTCTGCAGAGAAAGGCACAGGACATGGTCTCTGCCTTCCCAGAGCTTGCATTTCCGGGGGGACCACGTGGGGTAAGGCCTCTCCACAAATAACCCTGCTACCTCTGGGTGCAGTCCTGAGGAAGGGAGAAGCCCGCCCGGGCGCGCCGTGTACCGGCTTCAGCTGCCTGGTTACTTAGAGCTGCCCCAGGCTGCTGCTTTGAGGAGGATCACAGTATAGGGAAGATTAAAACACTTTTTAAAATAATTGGTTTTGTACAGTCAATTGCTGCACACGTCCTCGGATTTGCATGCTTTAAAGGCAAAGAGATTTGTTCTTAATTAACTCATCTTGCAGTACTTGGATGTGAGGTTTAGTGCAATCCCGGCTGCAGGGGGACACTTGCCTCTTGTCACCAAAGTGCCTTAGTGTGGAGATAGGGCGTGAGGCCAAGGCATTCTGAAGCTTCCAGGCAGAGGAACCATGGAGTCAACAAAGGGATTTCAATCTTGGAGTGACCCCCAGGGACTCCCCCGCCTGCAAAATTCACCTTGTAGTGGGTGGAACTGTGTCCCCCCAAATTCATGTCCACCCGGACCCTGAGCAGCAAGTCAGAGCCACGGACTGGGAATCAAGAAATTGCACAGAGTGGCAACTGGCTGGCGACCCTGATGCGGCCCCTGCCAGCCTCTCGCTAAATCTTTATGTCTAGACAAAAAACAAGAACAAGAACAAAGTTCCCGCCAACCTGGGGAACTTAGATGGAGCTTCGGATTACAGCCAGAGTGTGCGAGGAACTGACACTAATCCGAGGCTACTGCTGCAGGGGACCCGGGTAAAACCCACCCAGGCTTAGGTAGGGGGTATGGTGGACCCTCCTTTCGGTCCAGGTAAGAGAGCGAGCCAGGGACGGCGGCCGCAGAGAGGAGCTCCTGGAGCCTGGCCCCTGTGCAGGGTCTGGTGCAGCAGGTGTGGGAGGAGGCCGAGGCTCCGTGTTTCCCAGCACCTTCGGGGCCGGCAGGTGCAGCCTGGGATAACGGGGCTCCTGGTGCCCTGGGAACGGGGCGCCGGGCCTGGGAGGGGATGCAGTCGGCCTCAAGGGCAACTCCCCAGGGAGGCAGCTGAACCAAGCCGTGACTTCTTGCAGACCATCCGTGATGGATGGCAGGGGGTGGGGGGGTGGTGCAGGAGGATGTCGCCATCCCGCCCCACGACCTCAGACCTGCCAGGCACTGGGCTGGCGGTGCCGCTGGTCAAGGCTCCAAGGCAGCGCTCGCTCGCTCTCCCCTCCACCTCCCCTCCCCACCACCCCCCACCCCCGCCCCCGGCCGGCGGGGCCAGTTCCTAGGCCCAGACCCACACGTCTCTGCAGTGCAGCCTCCTTGGCCTGTGGTCCCTTCGGCCTCGCCACCTGGGATAGACTGAATGTTCCTGCCTCCACCACCTGACTCCACAGCGTGATGAGGCCTGGCGGTGGCATCTTTGGGACATACCTAGGGGTGGATTAGGTTATGGAGTGGGGCCTCCTTGTAAAGGGAGGAGGAGACACGAGGTCCAGCTCTGTGCAGCTCTCCAGAAGCCAGCTGGTAGGTGGCGCTCCCGGGAACCACCGCACTGCACAGCATCCTGCCCCCCGACCTCAGGCTGCCCGCCTCCAGAAGCGCAGCAGCACAGTCCTGGGCCCGGAGCCACCTGGTACTCAGCATCCTGCCTCCCACCTCTCCCCACACACACCTCAGTTCTGGGGCCCGGAGCCACCTGGTGCATGGCATCCTGGGACAGCAGCCGGGGGCAGGCCGGCAGTAGGGGCACCAGGCCGGGCTCCCAGGCCAGAGGAGGGGGACCAGCTTCCCTTGTCCCCATTTGTCTGCTGGTCTGTCTGCTGCCCCGAAGCGGCCCGGTCCTGCGCGCCCCACTGGTTGGGGCTCCGGGCTGGTGGCGCCCCCGTGGGATGCCAGCAGCCCACAGCTGCACCTGCTCTCCGGGTCCTGCCCGCAGTCTGCCTCCGTGCTCCCGGGGGTCTGCCTCCGAGCAGCCAGCCCCTGACAATCCCAAGCCTCCCCGCTGGTGCCCGGACCTGGGCTGCCTCCACCGCCTCCAGGGCTCTCTGCACCACCTCCTCCTCCTCGTTCCCTTTGTCGCTCCTCCCACACTCATGAGGATAATTCCCTGTATTCAGTTCTCTCTGTTAGAAAACACAGTTGTTTCTGTTTCCCCGATGGGCTGCAGGGGAGCTGCTCGGGTGGCCTGGATCCTGCAGTGACGACGTGGCAGGGGCTCGGCCAACCTGCAGCAGACATATGGTCTGAGCAGGAAATAGACCCTCGCGCTGCAGCCCGTCCAGATTTCTGGGGTCCGACTATCCCGACGCATACAGGAGCCTCGAAGTCACGTGGTCCTCCCGCTGGCCTCTTTGGGGAGGACTCTCTCATAGCGCCAGTGGCCGGAGAACCACACCCGGAGCAAGCTGCAGTTTGGCAATTTTTCAAATACCCCAAAGTCTGAGCAACTGTTGGTGCATGTGAAACTCAGTAAAAAGGAAGCCTGGGGGGCTCAGCGGTTGAGCATCTGCCTTCAGCCCAGAGCGTGACCCCGGAGTCCTGGGATCGAGTCCTGCATTGGGCTCCCCGCAGGGAGCCTGCTTCTCCCTCTGCCTGTGTCTCTGCCTCTCTCTGGGCTCTCATGAATCAATAAATAAAACCTTTAAAAAAAGAGTCTCAGTAAAAGAGAAAAACCTAGAGTTTAAGCATGACTATTTTTACTGCATAAAATTTTTTTTTATAAATAAATAGGGAGGAGACAAATACCCCCGTGGAAAAATGACCCAAGGTACTCATGGGGAAATGCTCAATTTTACCAGTCATCGATCAAAATTTCAAGTATGTAAAAAACAAAAACAAAAACCAAAAAAAATTTCAAGTATGTAACCAAAAACGCAAATCAGTAAAAAATGCAAGTATGTGATACCATTGCCTTAAGTTGAATGGTGTCCCCCTCGCAACCCTGCAAAAGAGAATATATTGAAACCCTAACCCTCGGGTACTTCAGAATCTGATCTTATTTGCAAATAGTGTCTTTGCAGACGTAGTGAGTTACTGGAGTAGGACAGGTCCCTGATCCGCTCTGCCTCACGTCCATACAATAAGCCGGCCGTGTGAAAACAGACCCGGGGAGAAAGCTGTGTGGCCACGAAGGTGGTGACTGGAGTGACGCGATGCAAGCCGAGGAGCCAGAAGGCCGCCGGCCAACTGCCAGAAGCCAGAAAGAGGAGGAAAGATCCCTCTGCAGTTTTCAGAGGGAGGACGGTCCTGCCAACACCTTGATTTGGGACATTAGCCTTCAAAACTGTGACACAATAAATTTCTGTTATTTTCAGCCACACAGTTTGAGGTACTTTGTGAGAACAGCCCTAGGAAACCCATAAAACCATTTTTTATTTTTCGTATTGGAAACGAATAAATTACCGAGGGCTTCGCAGAATGTTCACGAGGAGTGAAGCACAGGCATTTTATGCGTGGCTGTTGGGAGACCAGACTTGAACAGTTATTTTTGACAGGTCAATTGGCAAAATGTATCAACATGAGCCTTAAAAATGTTTATATATCTTTTGACCTGGCAGTTATATTTCTACAAATTTATCTGGAAAACCAAGAAGACAAAAAGGTGATTACAGCCAAGTTGATAATAGGGAGTTAAACGTAACCAATGTGTTCAACAAGGGGGGATTGCTTAAATAACTCATTGCATATTCTCTGCAGTCATTAAGAATGAGAATGTAGGGGCGCCTGGGGGGCTCAGTCATGAGCTGCCTTCAGCTCAGGTCATGATCCCAGGGTCCTGGGATCCAGTCCTGACATCGGGCTCCCTGCTCAGTGGGGAGTCTGCTTCTCCCTCTCCCTCTGCCCCTTCCCCACCGCTCATGCTCACTCTCTCAAATAAATAAATAAAATCTTAAAAAAAAAAGGAATGAGAATGTAGCTTTAAATGTATTTTCATAAAAAGGGGATGTATAACCTATCATTGGAATGATAGAGAAATTTAAATGATTGGGTGTCTGCCTTCAGCTCAGGGTGTGATCCCGGGGTCCCGGGATCGAGTCCCATGTCGTGCTCCCTGCGTGGAGCCTGCTTCTCCCTCTGCCTGTGTCTCTGCCTCTCTCTCTTTCTCTCTGTGTGTCTTTGAATAAATAAAATCTTAAAAAAAAAAAAGAAATTTAAATGATAAAGCACATATGTAAGATGATCCTGATTTTTGTCGGAAATGATGTATATATTTATACATATGTACATATGCAAAGAGAATGTCTCCCGGGTTTAGTAAATACTTGGCAATTGGTAGACACCATATAAACATTTATTGAATAAATTAATGAATAATTGGTGCTCGCTTTGGCAGCACATATACTAAAATTAATGAATAATTAAATTAATAAAAGTTATAAACCAAAAATGTTAACATTAACTTTCTGTTGGTGGTGAAATTATGGGTGATCTTTTTTTAAAAGATGTTTTTATTCTTTTTGAATTATAATTACCTTTCTCATTTTTATACAATAAGCAGGCATTATAATTTTAATAAGAAGAGGGGGAAAAAAAACCAAATCTTAGTTTTCTGTTTCAGTTCCGCCCTCAACTTATTTTCAGATCTGGGACCCCACAACTCCAACACTGCCCTCGTGCCTCAGTCCCCAGAAGGGAGGGGTTGGTGAGATGACCCCCAGAACCTTCCTCGGTGGCCTGGTGGAGGAGAGGAGGCATGGAAGGCTCTACCAAGGAGGAAATGAGAATGAACTAGAACCAAGAACAGAAAGCTTCTGAACGAGCTGGATGCAAGAAGGAAGGTGAGGGGGCCGCAAACCCTGCCAGAGCATCAGAGGTGGGCAGGAAGCACTTACAGAGCTTGCCCAAACCCGGTTGGCCTCACTGGGCCTGAAGCCACATCGCATCTGATTCCTGGTTTATAAAAAAAGCCCACAAAGAAACAAAGCAAACAACAACAGCAAAGAAAGAACCAAAAGTTACCAGTATAAATGTTGGCTTAGAAGGCCCCAAAGGCTGACTCTTGAGGGCTGTAGAGTTCCAAGGCTCAGTGCAGCCACTTTGCAAACAATCTAGCAGCTTGGAAAGCACAGAGCTACCATAGGACCAAGAAATTCTACTCCTGAAAGAAATGGAAACATATGTCCACACAGAAGCCTGTACGTGAATGCTCAAAGCAGCGTTGTTCCCGATAGCCAAGAGTGGAAACGACTCGAATGTGCCTCAACTGATGCGAGGATCAACAAAGAGTAGTATAGCCGTACGGTGGGATAGCATTCAGCCACGAAGAGGAACGGAGAACGAATATATGCTATAACCTGGAGGAAGCTCGAAAACTTTACACTGAGCGAAAGAAACCAGGCATAAAAGGCCAAATAATTACATAATTCCATTTCCATGAAATGTCCAGGATAAGCAAGTCATCTCTAGAGACAGAAGGTAGTTTGGTTGTTGTCTAGGATACAGGGGACAATAGATTGAGGGGGTTGATGGCTAACGGATATGGAGTTCTTTTTGGGGTGATCGAGTATGTTCCAAAATTGACTGCAGAGAGGATTCACAATACTGCGAATGTATTTACAACTACAGAATTGTTCGCCCTAAGTGGGAGAGTTGAATGGTATATGAATAATACTTCAATGAAGCCATGATTTAAAAGAAAAGAGGATAAAACTTCTAAGGTTGTCTTTTCCTAATCCACATCATCAGATAATCCTGCAGGCAAGTGTGTCATTAACCACCATATATTAGCGACATGCCCTATACCCTGCAAGGGTGCTAACCACGGCCTGGGGCTAGAGGACACAAGACATGTAGCTCGGTCACTGCGGCCAACAGCCAGCTGACCAGCAGACACGAGATGAGGCCATGCGAGCTCATGCACCTGCCGGCCGCCCACCCATCGACCTCTCCTACAGGAAAGAGCCCAGCAGAGATGAGCCAAGCAAGCTGGGCCAGACCAGAAAGACTCCCAGCTGACCCATAGAAGTGTAGGCTAAATAAGAGATTGTTGGTCAAGGTGCTGTGTTTTGGGGGATGACTTGTTACAAAGCAGAAACTAACTGGCGCACTTTGGGTACAAATGTGTGAGAATTCCTCCAGGGAATATACCAAGCTACAGAGCTGCTCAGTTTGGCACCTCCTCAAGCGTGCTAGATACTTCCAGGTATTTTCCATGGCGATCATGCCCCTTTACACCCCACTAGCCCTGCAAGTGGGTTCCTCTTATAGCACGGTCCCATCAATACTTGGTAATGTCAGATATTTTGATTTTTGTCTACCTGGCAGGTATGAAATGGTACCTTATTGATTTTTTTTAAAGATTTTATTTACTTACTCATGAGAGATACACAGAGAGAGGCAGAGACACAGGCAAAGAGACAAGCAGACTCCCTGCCGGGAGCCCAACAATCCCAGGACCCCGGGGTCATGACTCGAGCTGAAGGCAGATGCTCAACCACTGAGCCACGCAGGTGCCCGGTATCTTATGGATGCAATATTCATTTCCCCAATCACATATCTTTTCTGAAGTTAGTTGGTTGAATGGGGTTTCCTTCAGACTTGTATGCTCCACCTTCCTGAGGTGGCGAAGTCCCAGGCGTCCTTTCAGATGCACGAAGAAGTTAGGCTTCACTTCCAGAATGCCCTCCACAATGCTCACACCTGCTTCTCTCCACTGACTCCTCCTGCAAGCCTTCCTGACATCCAGCTCCACCTTCCCCCGTTGGCCCATTCAGCTTCCTCTGCCTGATGGCCCGCTCCACTGTAATGTAATTGCCTAACCGCTCCTCTGGAGCAGAGGTCAGGGGTCAGGGGACCAGGGGACCAGGGGACCAGTACACAGGCCTTCCTGTCTAGGACCCAGGCCATAAGCCCAGTGCTGGACCCTAGGTGACCTCCTTCCTGAATAGCTTTCTGAGGACTCAAAAGGACAAATATGAATTCACTTCACTTACCTTGACCCCATTTATGTGCATATTTGTTTGTTGCCTTTAGGGGTTATCTGATTATCTGCTTTTGATTTAACAACAACAAACAACAAAACAACAAAAACAACAACAAAAAAATAATCTGATTTTGATTTAACAACAACAAAAAAATAATAATAAATACAGGGGCGTCTGGCTGGCTCTGTCAGTGGAGCGTGTGGCTCTGGATCTCAGGGTTGTGAGTTCGAGCCCCACGTTGGGTGAGGAGATTACTTAAAACTAAAATCTTTGTTAAAAAAGATAAAGATATTAATAACCAAATGAATGGGCAGCCCGGGTGGCTCAGCGGTTTAGCGCCACCTTCAGCCCAGGGCGTGATCCTGGAGACCTGGGATCGAGTCCCACGTCGGGCTCCCTGTGTGGAGCCTGCTTCTCCCTCTGCCTGTGTCTCTGCCTCTCACTCTCCCCTCTCTGTGTTTCTCATGAACAAATAAATGAAATCTTTAAAAAAAAATAGCCAAATGAATGTATTCGTATGGCATTTATGGAGGACAAACCATGCTTAGCACATTATATGCATTATTTCACTGACTTCTCAAAACAACCACAAGAATAGGAAGCCTCAAATAACATAACACTTGAAATACATCAACTTCAGGCAATTATTATTAACCACGGGTATTAATTTCCTAAGGCTGCTTAATAGATTACCTCAAACTGGGTGGCTCAGAACAACGGAAAGTGGTTCTCGCACAGTTTTGGGGACCAGAATTCACAAATGTGCTGGAGCATGAGCCTCAAATGAAGAATCTGTGATTCTGAAATATTTATCTGTTATTTTGATGATCGTGCCCACCATCCACAGCACCTAATAACCTGCTCAAGAAGAAGGTGCCGCTGGATAAGCTAATACTGAAAATGGGTGGGCGATCCCTGAAGTTTCGCGGCCCAGGGTCAGAGCTTCCTGGCCCCGTCATCCACAACATAAGAGGAATGACCTTGGCTTACTCTGACAAACAGAAACAATGGCACGAAGCCTTCTCTGTGTGACCAGCAGAGGCCCCCACAATTCCCCTAGCCCCTTCCTCCTCACAGTTGGGTAAAAACTCCTCATTTTCTACAACTCCAAAATCAGAACGAGGTGATTCTGAGACGTAACTGCAATCTCCTTCTTGCAACAGTGCCTTTTAATTAGGCATCAAAAGCCCTGGAGACCATCCTGCTCCCTTGTAATGGTGTGTTCTGGAAAATTACTGCCATTGGATTAAATTAAAGAAAGGTTATTCAGTTGCTTTGTTAGGCATATTTCAGTGGCGTTGGGAGCCCGTCTGGACCGGTGTTGCTGGTGCCGTTAGTTACAGAGCAAGGAGTGAACGCACGTCCTTCTGGAAGGTGATTGATGAGACAAAGCAGCTCTCGTGGAAGAACTAGAGTGTGAGAGGCTGAGAAATCATGCCTCCAACCGGAGCATGGACATGTTCACCATCGGAGGTGGAGGAAGATGCAGCTAATGTGAGTTGAGACTATACTATCTTGCGCTGGATTGTGTCCCCTGATGATAGTCATATGTTGACATCCTAAGCCTTCGCACCTCAGACCAACCATGTTTGGAGGTTAGGTCTTTAAAGAAGGTGATTACGTTAAAATGAAATCTCCAGGATGGGCCCTAATCCACTATGACTTGTGTCCTCGTAAGAAGAGGACATTTGACAGGTATGTCCGCAGAGACAAAAGGAAGACAAAGTAGAGACCCCAGGAGAAGGTGGCCATCTGCAAACTCGGGAGAGAGGCCTCAAGGAGAAACTAACCCTACTGACACCTTGATCTCAGACTTCTAGCCTCCAGGACCATGAGAAAATAATTTTTTTAAAAGACTTTATTTATTTATTCATGAAAGACAGAGACAGAGAGAGGCAGAGATTTGGGCAGAGGGAGAAGCAGGCTCCCTGTGGGGAGTTTGATGCGGGACTCAATCCCAGGACCCCAGGATCATGACCTGAGCTGAAGGCAGATGCTCCACTGCTGAGCCACCCAGGCGTCCTAAGAAAATAAATTTCTGTTGTTTATGCCCCCTGTGACCCTCTGTTATGGCAGCCCCGACAGGCTAACACACAAGCCGGAGGGGTGGTCTACGGAGATGCTTGCGTTTGATTCTCCCTGCAGTTACTTGGTCAAGGCCTTACGAGCCGGCAAGTGGCAGCAGCAGGATTTGAATCCAGGTCAGTCTGATTCTAACGCCTGCCACACATGACCAAGCTGCACCAAACAGGCGAGGAGAAAAGGCAGTCACCGGCTCGCATGAGGTTTGAAAGTGCCTTCCAACATAAACGGTTCATGGCTTGGTCCGCCATGGAGGCTCAGACCTATTTTTAGCAGGCTCTGGTGTCTATCACGCTCTTTAAAAAAAAGGTGCCACCTTCCCTGAGGATGCTTTATGAAGTCCAAGTGCTTCTATAAATCTTTGGGGACTATTAGAAAAGGTGCTGGTGGCTCTTCCAGGGAGAATCTGGATCCACACCTGCAAACTGATGGCTCTCTGTTGCTTTTAGAATACAGTCAAAGGTGCTGAGCCCCCCATTCCACGGCTGTCCCGATTCACTGCTGCCCACCTTCTTCTCTCCAGCTACATCTCCGGCCACATGTTTGCTGGATCCAACTACACAGAACTTCCTTGCAAGTTCCCCGAACAATCTGTAGTCTTTCCCGCCTTCGTGTCTTTGTCCTTGCTGTTCCTTCTGCCCAGAGTGCCCTTTCCACCTTATCCACCTGGTGACCCCCTCCTCATCCTTCAAGTGTCACCCTTCAAATGTCTCCTCTTTCAGGACACCTTCTTGACCTCCCCTGAAAGGAACAGGGGCTACCTCCTCTGCACACTTGTTACACTTTGTCCATTTTCTGTGTGGCAGGCGTACCCTAAAGTGACCCCTGCAACGAGCCACGTCCTTATATAATCTCCTCCCCTTCGGATTGGGCAGAACCCATGACTTGCTTCTAACTATGGCTTAAGGCAAAATAGGATGTCACTCCTTTGATTGGGTTACTTCATATGACAAAGGGGATGGGATGCACTCTTGAGATTGCCTTACATTATAGAAGACTCCGTCTTAGCAGACTGGAGAGAGAGAGAGAGAGAGAGAGAGAGAGAGTCCCTTGCTGGCTTTGAAGAAGTCGGCTGCCATGTACAGATCACAGGGCAAAAAAACTGCCTGGCTTCCAAGATGAGAAACAGCCAGTGAAAAGGTGGGACGTCCAATCATCCTCTATGTCATAAGAAACGAACTCTGCCACTGACTGAGTTGAAAGTGAATCCTCCCTAGTCAAGCCTTCAAATGAAAACACAGCCCTGCCAACACCTTGATTGCCATTTTGTGAAAAAAAAAAAAAAAAAAAAAACCGAGCAGAGGAACCAGCTAACCCATGCCCAGGCCCCTGACCCCTGGACACTATGAGACAATTAATGTGTGCTGCTCAAGCCATCAGGTTTGTAATAATTTGTTACACAGCAATAGATAACTAAGGCACTCTATTAGAGCAAAGAGCAGGTATTAGTCTTTACGTGTTGTTCCCAACTAAATGGGAGGCCCGAACTGAGGGGGACACTTGACGGGATGAGCACTGGGTGTTTTTCTGTATGTTGGTAAATTGAACACCAATAAAAATTAATTTATTAAAAAAAAAAGGGAGGCCCGAGAATAAGGATGATAGGTCAGCCCTTTCAGCCCTCACGTGGTGCCTGACACATAGTAGGCACTTGAAACACATTTGTTGGATGAATCAATGAATGTGGTCTTTACGGTTCCACCGGCTTTAAGAAATGTCACTGTAATTCCAGGATGTGGAAACTCCATTTATTGTTACCTTCGTGGAAGGTCAATGAGGACATCAAACTTCCAAGGAATAAAGAAGAATGCAGAGAGCAAGCATTCTTCTGTAACAGTTATAGATTCTTTGATACAATTTGCCAAGCGGTTGGGCACATCGGGCCCTGTAAATGTAATAACGATGTCTGCCGAGTGTCTTTGAAGATGGTCAAAGTCAAAGGCAAAATCACAAAACCTGCTGAAAGGCAGCTAGGACCATTAGCTGCTATTTGAAACCCGGAGGCAAAGAGACATTATGAGCCTCAAACCAGTCAGAGGAAGAGTCATCACTCAGCCAGGGAGCCAGGGACGGAATTCTAAATCTGAATCTGCCCAGAACCCCAGAAAGCTCTTCCTGCTTCCCTCTCATCCTTGCCTTCCCCTCCCTCTTCCTCCTCTGCCATAGAAACAAAAACACCCTTCTTAGAGCTGGGAAGGCCTGTAGGTCATCGCCTCCAAGCCCCTCATTGTACAGACGGGAAGACTGAGGCCGGGAGAGGAAGACCTTGGCCGATAGTGTACAGAAAGTCCCGGGAACAGCATTCTTTTTCAGAATCCCCTGAAGACTGGAGTTAAAAATAAAAACAAAACAAGAAACCTCCTTGAGCATCAGCGAGGACATGAAGCAATTAACCAGAAATTTAGCCACCTCATTACCTCATCATTAAAAAAAAAAAAAAGTCTTACAGGATCCATACAGATAAGCAAAACTCTGAGTTCCTTTCTCGAGGCAGTTCTTTTTAAAAAAGAATAGATTTATTTATTTTAGAAAGGGAACGCACACAAGCAGGAGGGGCAGAGGGAGAATCTCCAGCAGACTCCACGCTGAGCACAGAGCCCGCCACGAGGCTTGATCTCAGGACCCTGAGATCACGACCTGAGCCGAAACCAAGAGTCAGCAGCTCAACCGACTGTGCCACCCAGGCGCCCCTCGAAGCAATTCTTATAGCGGTGCAGAGCTGCCCTGGTCGCAGGCACATGCTATGTGCTTTACATGCATTATTTCCATTAACTTTCCAACCATTACTTTTTTATAGCCCTTTTTATAGTTTTTTTTTTTTAATAAATAAAGAAACTGAGGTTCAGAGAGGAGATGCGATTCCTCCGAGGTTACATAACCAGGAATCATTTCACCAAGTCGGTCTGCAGTACTGATAATCACTTCGCTATGATGCCAAAAAGCCTGGGAAGCTGAAGCTCAGGGAAGGGGCTGCCAGCGGGGGAGCCCTGCCTGGGACCCTAACATCAGAGGTCACCATGAGCCTGTTGCAAGCTCACGGCACAACAGCTCCTGACTGTCAACCCCAGGAGGGCAGGAGCCCTGGTGGCCTTGTTCCTGCTGGATCTCCAGGGTGTTGCCTGGCCCCACGGAGGAGGCGCTAAGTAAAGTTGGAAGGATGAATGAATGAACGGCGTGAACGCATGAATGGGTGCCCCAGTTAGTCGTGCGGATGTGTACACGGTAGGGATGTGTCCTCTGGGGGCTTCTCTAATCTGAGCCAAGCTGATATGTGGAGTGAGTATCCGGGTGTAACCAATATATAATCCTCTGATTAAAGAAGCTCTTCTCCACGTAGCAATCGGATTACAACACAGCATGCCCGACAGGGTCGCTTCCACTGCTCGGCCTCTTTCTAGCCACAAATTGGCTCCCTGCGATTTATTATTGCCGTCATTATCATTTGTTATTTCCCTCAAAGCTGTATGAGAGAAGTCAGCATCAATCCCATCTGTCCTGATACCAGGTGCTGTGAGAGCAGGCTGTGGGCCGGTGCCGGTTAATGGGACAGACTTTGGGGGAACCGCCTCATTGGCCGGACACTGTTTTGTTATCTATAACGTAGGGGTCATCATCATGTCCATTTGCCAGGATTGTTGTGAGGATTAAAGACGCGACGCCTGTCAAGTGCTTAGCCTTTTCATTGCAAGCTCTCAGTACATTTTCCTTCTAGCTGCTAACGAGACCCCGAGACAGGCACCGCTGGTGCCCCGCGGGACTGTGGATGAGTTAGTGACCTTCTCTGGGCCTTGATTGTCATCTGTACGACAAGGGAGGGAATCAAGGAGGCGCCCAACCGCTAATTCCTGAGCAGTTACTGTGTGCTTGCCCCGGGGCTGAGCCCCAGCCACAGAGATAAAGGAGCCACGGCCCTGTCTTTGGGGGGCTCCTGTGTGGTTAGATACAAGCACTGCAGGACGACCCGGTGCTTGCCAGGCAGGGTGATAAGACTGCACATCCATGAACTCCATCAATCATAATGCTGATGACACCACCACTGTCCCTGTTTTAAAGGGCATCGGGAGGCACATAGGACCTCCAGGACTCGGCCAAGGTCACCCAGTGACATCAGAGTGGGGCTCGAAACCTGGAGATCAATCCTCTGCTCTAGCACCCTTCTAGCATAAATATCATGTGATTCTCTACGACCATGAGACAGATGCTTTGGAGATTGTGCCAAGGCCCAGATAAACACAGGTATCCCCCGCTTTTCAGACATTTGCTTTATGTCACCTCACTTTGACAAAAGACCTACACTGGTATCTGCTTTCACGGACCCAAAGAAATTCGAGGAGGGTTTTTGCTTTTCGGGGGGCGGGGTGGGGGAAAAAAGCAAAACTAGCATTCGGGGTTTGTGCATCGCAGCGAGCTGTTACAAAGGCAGTGCACCCCCCCCCTCGCAAGCGCAGCCCGCCAAGCTCCTTCCCCAGAAACTCCACTCAGCATCTCAGCATCAAGCAGCCATAGCCCTGAGCTGCGTCTGTGAGCATCTGTGTCTGATCTTGACTTATGTTGTGCAGCCGTTAGCAAGATGTGCCCTAAGGTATCAGAGAAGCCTGAGAGAGGATATTTTTGGGGTCTGAGGACGCTCCAAAGTTTTTCCATAATACTGTTAACTGCTTCTTCCCTTTATGCCATTTCAGCTTCCGAAAGTTTGGAGCCTGTACCTATACCCTCTTTTCCTGATATTTCGCGCTTTCTCTTTTTGCTGCCTCTCTCTTATCTCCCTGCACTTCCATCAATATTGTCTGCATTGGCTACCAGGCATGGAGGTGAACGGTGAACGTTTCTCTTTTCTCTGCTCACACCATCCCCACTGACGCTGCAAGGAAGAGACGGGCTGTGGTCCTAAAGCAGAAGTGATAACTGGGAGATACTCCTTACGACATCCTGCATCAGTCAGTCTGCTTTGAGCCTCTGCCTGTGTCCAGGCTGGGATCCCACTCCTCTCCACCGCCCATCTCTCTCAATGAGGCATTCCTTATTAAAAAAAAACAAACAAACCCTACCTGTTCCCCCCTCCAGCAGACGTCAGCTTGCCAACTGGGAATCATTAATATGTGGCTTGTGTTCGACCTCCGATGTTCCCAGCCCGACTTCCAAGAAAATGTGGTCTTCATACCATTCCCATCTACGACCTTTCAGCCTCGTTGAACCAAGCATTTGGAAGGCTACACAGCAATGTGGTTGAGTAAGAACCCTGGAGCCAGACTGCCAACTCTTCCTTTAACTACCTCTGTAATCTTGGGGACGGTCACGTCCCTATGTCCTGATTTTTCTACCTGCTTTACCAGGATGACGATGGTGGTGATGGTGATGGTGGTGGTGGTGGTGGTGGTTGCATCTCTCCTTACAGAATAGTTAGGAGGACTGAATGAGTTACAAGTGTTTAAAACAGTGTCTGACACTCAATAAACATTAGCTTAATTTTTCTCTACGTCCCACAGGAAATGCATCTTAAATTAAATTAATCTCTATTGCCTCCCACAGATACATTCCAGTGGAGAAGAGGAAAGGGGAGGAGTTCCTAATGACTATGCCATAGAAAAAGGCTTTCTAAGATTGCCATAAAAACAGAGGAGAAAAGAACCGACAGCTTCATGGTCCTCCACCTGCGAGCTTTCATTTACTGGGCAGGACGTGGTGCTTGCAACTGTCCTTTGGGGACACAGGAAAGGTTTAGAAACTCAATTTTACAGACGAGAAGGGAAGCCATTTGTTATGGGTCACTCACTAGTAAAGGGACAGGATAATGGTTTTCTTCCCGAGATCCCGAGTGCAACTCCGTCCGCTGCCTCTTATTAAAACAAATGCATAAAAAACAAACAACCCAGAGTCCAGTTCGACACAAAGCCCTTCGGAGCTGGCGTACAATTCACTCTTCCCTCTGCCTTTCAACTGCTCCGGCGTGTCCAAGTTTCCAGAACCATCCATAGGAGAAGGGCATCGGTTCGCCAGAGTTGGGGAACAGTAGCGACCCCACTGAAAGCGACTTTGGTGAAGTCAGCCAAAGGGAGCTGCCGCACACACGGGAGAATAATAACACTTTCCTTCTGAAGAGGGCAGTGTGCAACCAAGGCCAGGTCGGCTCACGTGGTCAGGGCTTCCTTCCAGGTCTGGAAGGCCGGAGGCAGTGTAGCCCTCAGGAGCCCAGGCATCTTAGGTTTCCAGGAGCTTATTTCTGAACGACAAACACATCTTCCGACATGAAATAGGATTCTTGAGGTTTGAGCACAGTTACACACTGCCTCTCATCAGAGGGTACACAGTGCAAACCGATACTAAGGCGGTTATGCAAGATGGATGGAAGAAGCCCCAGCGAGTTCTCTTTCTGGGCTCTTGCACTTGTCTGTCCCCCCCACCCCCCCCCTGCAATTGGCCTCCATGAAATTAAACAATAGTGTGGCCTCCCAGATGGTCTCTGATGTTTGCAGAAGAAAGTGTTTCTTTTCTACGAAGAGGCCTGTGTGATGTAGTTTCTACTGCCTGAGGCAAAAATACCTTTTTCTCTCCTTCCCCCCCCCCCCCCCCCAGCATCCTTGCACAGAGATAAAGTGTTGGGAATGGGGATCTTAGCTCCTAGGTGCATTTATCAAGCCAATCACAGTAATTATAATTAGAAACACAAACTAAGTGAAAGCCGAGCATGAAATACATTTGCAGAAAACCTGAACTGCATATAATTAAGCCCTGCTTGGTGTCATTTTGAGGCATGCCATTTATATATTTGGGGAGTGGGGGAGATTTTTTTTTTTAATCTAAATACCTTCGCCAAGTGGCATCAAAGGCTTCTTCAATGGCAGTTAAGAGGAGGAAGAATGACACACAGCATTAGCTGCTAAGCTGAGGGCTGTGAGACATACATATGTCCCAAAGTAGCTTAACTGGTTATTTAAAACACTCTGTCCAATATGTTCATTGGATATTAATTTAACCTAGATCTGTCGTAGGGAAGTGAATAAGAGAGTTGAAGATTTGGGGGGTGGGGAGTAGCTTCAATTCCCAGCCTCAGCTTTGGGCACGCACTAACCCGACAGTGCTGAAAATCCTTCTGTGATTACCCAAAGCCCAGCAAAGAAAGTCCATTCTCCTTAGGGGGACCTTTGTTCAGGTGTCACCTCTTTGATAAAGGCCTTTAAATTTTCCCCTCCCCTAACCCCGGGCTCTCTCAGCCATCACGACACTTACCATGCTGGTTTTTAACTTTATTCACGTGGTCTTTCTCCCCTGGGAAACAGTGACCTCCTTGAAATCAGCGATTTCCCTTTTTTTTTTTTTTTTTTAGCGATTTCCTTTATTTATTTAATTTTTATTTTTTTAATAATAAATTTATTTTTTATTGGTGTTCAACTTGCCAACATACAGAATAACACCCAGTGCTCATCCCGTCAAGTGCCCCCCCCTCAGTGCTCCTTTTTTTAAAACCAGTGTCTCCAACACCCAGGACAGGACCCAGCACCCAACAGGTGCTTGGAAACCACCGAGTAAAGGAGCGACCGAATAAGTAAGTGGATGAAGGAGGGAACGCTCCATCCTTCCGGGGCCAGCTCAAGCTACTCCGTTAGGTGATATCCAATCTCTCTTTCCCCAAGATAGAAGTTCGCACTGGTAATTCCACTCTGTTTTTAGGGACAATAAAGCCAAGAATAGTTTAGGAGAGTCCATCGATTGGAAGGGATGTGGCGGTGGGGGGAGGAACACCAATGGGCTCCTTGGAAAGCCACCTTGGAACAAAAGCACAGGACTTTCACTTGGATCACATCTGGGGGAGTGGGGTGGGAGAGGAGAGCTTTAGGCCGCACCTTGCAGTACGTCCCCTGGTCCCCTGTCGTCTTGGGATGGGAAGGCACAGAGTACTTGTCTCCCCGACTCCTTCATATACATTCCAAAATCATTATTTTTTGCAGATTCGCATGAAGGTGAAAGAAGTAATACACAGACATCCCATGTTCCCCCCCCCCCCGTGCTGACGGGAGCACAACCAGGACGCCGACAGCGATATGCAACCCACCCGCCTTGCTGGGATCTCGCCGGGGCTGCACGCACCCACCCGCGTCCGCGCGCGCTTGCATTTCTGGAAAGCCGCTTCCCGCCTCCGCGGCGGCGGTGCAGCCCGAGCTCCCCTTGCACGGGGGGTCGCCCGGGCGGGCTCCAGCGCCCTCAGGCTTGGGTGTGGGTCTCGCACACAGCAGGTGCCCTCCGACCGCCGCGCACCAACCCCTCGCGCTGGTGCGCCTGGGCGTGCGGGAGGGGAGCGCCCCTTTGGAGGCTCCGCGCCGAGCCTGGAGCGTTTAGCATTTCAGCGGCAAAAAAGTTGGGTCCCCCCGACCCCCCGTGCCGCGCCCCCCCAAGGCTGTGAATTAGCTTCTGGGCGGCTAATTGCTCCCAAGCGCTGCTGAGGCTGAGGCTGAGGCTGAGGCTGAGGCTCGGGGCGCGGCCCGGGGGCGGGGAGGCGGGGGGGGCGCCCCGGAGCTCCTCCCCGCACCCCCATCACTTTCACCCCTTTCTTCCCCGGGGCTGGACTGTTTCACCCCGTCTCCAGGCAACCGCCAGGCGCGAGGCGGGACGTCATTTCCTGAAGAGCCCGCGGGGGGGGAGGGGGCGGCCGAGGGGGCGGGGCGGGGCGGGGGCGGGGCCAGGCCCGGGCCGAGGCGACGGCGGCGGCGTCGGAACTCGCTGCAACACCGGCCCCGGGCGGCTCGACAGTTCGCGAAGTCCCGGCTCCGCCTGCGCCCCGGCGGCGCGGGGAGGGCGCGGGGAGGGCGCGGGGGGCGCGCGGGGGTCCCCGGGCCGCCGCAGCCCGGACATGCCCCGCAGCCCCGGGCGGGCGGCTGCGGCGGCTGCAGCGGCTGCGGCTCGGGGGGCTCCGGCCAGGGCGCCGCGCACCGCGCCTGGGGGCTTCGGGCCCGGCCGGGGGGTGCCCGCGCGCCGCGTGCCGACTCCCGGCGCCCCGGCGCGCTCCGCGATGTAGCTGCCGCCTCCCTCCGCGACCTCCGGGCTCCAGCCGGCGCCCGTCCTGCCTCCGCCTCCGCGTCCGCGTCCGCGTCCGCGTCGCCCGGCTGCAGCCCTCGGCCTCCGGGACGCGGTTCCCGCCCGCCCCGCCCGGGGCGGCTGCCTCTGTTTCCCCGCGGGGCCTGCGCCCGTCTCGGCGCCCGCGCCCCGGCTCCCCCGCGTGCGCCCGGGCCGGCGGGGACATGCAGGCGCAGCTGGACGGCCTGTCGGGGAGCTCGTCCTCCAGCGGCTCGCTGGGGGCGGGCGCGGGGGGGGGCCGCGGGGCTGCGGCTGCTGTCGGCCAACGTGCGGCAGCTGCACCGGGCGCTGCTGGCGCTGCTGAGCGAGGCGGAGCGCGAGCAGCTCACGCACTGCCTCAACGCCTACCACGCGCGCCGCAACGTGTTCGACCTGGTGCGCACCCTGCGCGTGCTGCTGGACAGCCCGGGCAAGCGGCGCCTGCTGCCGCTGCTGCGCCTGGTCATCCCGCGCGCCGACCAGCTGCTCTTCGACCAGTACACGGCCGAGGGGCTCTACCTGCCCGCCGCCGCCTGCCGCCCGCCGGCCTGGGGCGGCCCCGACGGCGCGGGGCCCGGGGACGTGCGCCTGGTGAGCCTGCGGCGCGCCAGGGCGCACGAGGGCCTGGGCTTCAGCATCCGCGGGGGCGCGGAGCACGGCGTGGGCATCTACGTGTCGCTGGTGGAGCCGGGCTCCCTGGCCGAGAAGGAGGGGCTGCGGGTCGGGGACCAGATCCTGCGCGTCAACGACAAGTCCCTGGCCCGGGTGACCCACGCCGAGGCGGTCAAGGTAAGGCTGCGCGGGGGCGGGGGGCGGAGCCCTGTGCCTGCGTGCGGCGCGCGGTCCACCTGGCCTTCCTGGGCCGCGTCTCTCTGTCTTTATTTTATTATTTTTTTTAAATGCTTCTTTAAGACAGGAACGTCTAGTTTTGTTTGGTTTTGGCAAGTAGATGCCCGGCACTGCGGTGCGGACGCGGTGATGGGGGGAAAGGGCGTGGACCCGCTTCCGTGGGGGGCATAAAGGCCGCCAGTGTGGGGGGACGTAATCAGATACTCAGACAAATGTAGCCTGCAAAGGCACAGGGATTCTCATGAGCATTTAAAGAAAAACAGGTAAGGTCCCCTTCTTGCATATCTTAGTGATCAGCGGGTGTCTCCGCTTGTGCTGTGTGCTCGTCTCCTCCTTTGGTGGGGTTCATGCCCCTGAAAGAGAGAAAGTTTTGTCATAGCACCGCCCGGCCGAGGAGGCTGCCCTGGTGATCCACAGAGCCCCAACCTGGCTCTGCTGTTTGCATGTCCCAGGCGGTGTGTCCTGGGACCAGACACGTGTCCTCTCCAAGACCCCTGGGTCTTCCGCTTGGAAAATGGGGCAGCCGGCTGGGCCCGGTGTCCCTAACCTTGTTGGAAAGGAGGCCCCCACCCGAACGTCAGGAATAAATCTTCCACCCCCTTGAGAGCGGTTGCACTTTTTGTGTCTGTTAATTGAGAAAAATAACCCCCTGACAGCGGTCTCCTAGGGATTTAATCAAGCTGTTTAAAGTAGATTGGAGTTTGCTAATCTCACGCCCAGGGCTGTTGGCAACCAGTTGGAGTGTGAGATGGGTAGAGCGTGGTGTACATGGGGACTCAAGGATCCCTTCCTTGGGGGTGTTTGCACACCCACACCGACAGGCCACCTTCGCCTTCGCTCACCTTTGTACAGGAAGTAAAGGATTTGGGGGGAAAAAAAACAGTGACATACTCAGCTCGTGCAGGGAAAATGCTTCCTAGGGGCTTAGGGCGTCCTGTGACCCAGCTTCTCACTACCAACGCCTTTTTCCCTGCCTTGGGTCCTCCTCGGTGCAGGTGGTCAGGACACAGGCTGAGGGCCCGCTGGCTGCTGGGAAGTGGCCAGGCCTCAGAGGTCCGGGGCTACTTCCTGGGCCCCATTCGGTGACCTGTGGTCAGACAGAGGTTCTTGTGCATTTCCATGCGTCTGTCCTCCTCTCTCTCCTCCCCCTGGTATCAATCTTTTCCCCTTATCTGACATTCCGTATGTTTATAAAGAACTAGTCTGTTAGCCTTTGGCCCTAAAAGGTCTAGAGTTCCCAGATGATAAATTTATACTCGAGAGATAACTTGGTCCAAATGGTCAGTTATAAACGTGGATTCAATTTTAGTGGCAAACTAACTGGTCACAAGGTGCCAGACGTTGGAAAGGCCTCAGGTAACCCGGACGTTAATAACACAGGCTCACCTGTCGGTTTGCATCCCAGTGTCAGACACATCAAGGGGCCGGAGCTGCCGGGCCCGGAGCTTCAGCTCGGCCCTCCAGGGTGGGTGTCGCCCTGCATGTCGTGTCTGAGCCTCCCTGAGGGAGGGAGGCTCACCTTGCTCCCCCTAACTCTGTGACTCAGGGCGGGCCTTAGCTGGTCTAGTAAAACGCAAACTCTCCATGGTATGGTTTTTGAGCACCCAGAGGAGCAGAACTGCCTTTGGATGGGTGCAGGAGCCCTGGGAGCTGAGCAGTACCCTCTTCCCCACGCCCACCGTGTCCCCGACTGTCACTTGTTCTACGGAGGGGCCGGCCAGGGCAGGAGGAGCTCCTGCCTCGGGGTGCCCTTCTTCCGGCCAGCGCCAGACACAGCCTGCCCGGAACGCACCCCTTTGCAACCTACAGAAGCAACAGGCAAAATGAATACTGCTTTGTGTCACCTTAACTGCAGGGGGACAGGAGAACAGACTTTCCGTGGGTGGAATTTAAAACGGAGGAGGCGGGACCTCATCTCTGTGGCCTCTGCGAGCACCTCCGGGTTGCAGGATGGGCAGGCAGTTTCAGGACAGCCTAGAACACCCGGCGCGGTTGACACACCTCCACAAAAGTGAGGGCATTAAGTCCCTTAACCGGGAGCCAAAAGAGGCCCCGGCCTCTCTGCTGGTTACAAACGGCCCTTAACCCCGATTTCTCCACTTCCAGGCCCTGTTTATTGGCTACACTGCTGTCGGGCACCGTGTCAGGGATTTTCTGATAAACTTACATTCCTCTCAACCAAACATCAGACTTGATTCGAGTATCACCGCTTTTTCTGTCTTTTCTGCTCCATGTGCCACATTGCATTTAGCACAAGACACGTTTTCTTCCTTCTTCGGTGTGCTTTTATTTGTT
The DNA here is from genome assembly GCF_018345385.1 of Vulpes lagopus. Lineage (NCBI taxonomy): Eukaryota > Metazoa > Chordata > Mammalia > Carnivora > Canidae > Vulpes > Vulpes lagopus. The sequence continues at coordinate 64,075,329 of NC_054830.1, forward strand.
AATTTACTCGTCTGTTTATTTTCTGCCCCAGCCTTATGGAAGTAGAAATAAAAATTGTGTATAGTTAAGGCGTACAGTGTAGTGATTTGCGATACCTGTCCCTTATACAAGGGTTACCCCAGTCAAGCTAAATTACTCATCACCTCACACAGTTACTTTATTTCTGTGGTTAAGAACACTTGGGATGAACTCTCTTAGCTAATTTCAAGCATACAATACAGAATTATTAATTATAGTCGCCGGGCTGTGCATTGGATCCTCCCCAGCACTTACTCATTTTCTAACTGAGAGTCTTCCCTTTGACCAACATTTTCCTGTTTCCTCCACCCCTGGCCTCTGGTAACCACTGCTCTGCTCTTTGCTTCTGTGGATTATGCTTTTTTTGGGATTCCACATGTAAGTGAGATCGTCCTGCATTTGTTTTTATGTGTCTGGTTTATTTCACTTGGTGTAATGTCCAGGTTCATCCATGCTGTCACAAAGGGCAGAATTTGTTTATTTTTTTTTTGTGGCCAAATAATATTCCACTGCGTGTGCGTGCGTGTGTGCGTGTGCGTGTGCGTGTGTTGTGTGTTGTGTGTACCTTCTTTCTTCATCTGTCAGTCTACACTTCGGTTGTTTCTGTTTTGGTTCTTGAGATGTGTTTTCAATCCCGAAACCTTATTCTTCTGCAGATACAAGGAGCTTTCCCGAAAGGAAAGCTTTTGTGTGTGTGTGTGTGTGTGTGTGTGTGTGTAATAAAAAGAAAATTAAATTTTAGGAATCAGTGAATTCGTGAATCAGAGAGGGTCACCTCCTCCCAGGGAACAGAAGAGCTTGAACATACAAAGTTTTTCCACTTCTCTCTCTCACAAATCAGGTATCCGTGGTTGCCCAGAGCGGTTCAGCGAGGATTCTGATCCTCTCTCCAGGGGGCTCCCATCCCTCTCTTGAAGGCTATTTGCTAAATCAACAGTGACAGGTCCAGATAAGGCAAGCCATTTACTATTTGCAATTATGTTGAAATGTTTGATTTTTGAAAAATCTATCTTGAATGAACAAGAGCCAATCTAATAATAGTAATAATAATAGTAGACCTCTCAAAGCTTTTCAGCCAAAACGGCTTGGTAAGTTAGCCAAGGAGCCCACAGACCAGGGATGCTGCACTGGGCCTCTGCCACACGCTTGCTGTGTAACCTGGGGCCAGTCACCGACCCTCTCCGTGCCCAAGGCTGGATGGGCCAGTGGCTGCCCAGGGTCCCTTCTGGGCTCTGAGAAATCTGTGGTTTGCTCAGTATGTGCTATGCAGAAGGCATCTAGAATATTTAATCTGGTGTTTTCTTGTTCTTTTGGAACCGATTTCCTTTAAGGCAGAGTTAGGAACGCTGGCTAAGGACTGGGCGATGAGGATCTTGGCACGGTTGTGTAGCCTCCTACTAAATCAGGAGATTGACGGGTTGCACCCTGGATGATGAGAGCGTGACTGCCCTCCCCGGGCCCGAGAACACCAACCCTAGAGCCGTTCCGGAGTTCACGAGAAGACGAGCATAGGATCGAGGCGGGCCTGGCGCTGCCCCGGGAGCCCTCAAAATCCCATTCACTTACCCTCTGGCCCCCCGAGTCCCTAATTCTGCAGGTAGCGGGATGCGGGGTAGCGGGGTGCTGCTGGGATGTGTGTGTGGATGTGTGTGCTTCATCTCGATGAAAATGAAATGGCTTCATTACAATCTCGGCACCCCCCCGGGGGCATCCGAGGGGCATGTTAGACTTTGAAACGTTCCAGAAGTTAAAAACAGCGGCCCTTTCATTTAATCAGAGTTATCACACCCTCCCTCCCTCTGCATGATGACCCGCAAAGAACCTGTCCGTATTAATATAAGTCATTGCATTTAGCCCGGCGCATTCTAAATGACACATTTGTCATTTTCCTGTTGTACATGGTTAGCTGAAGCCATTATAGATTATTACCACTTGCAACTTTGTATCTGAAATGCAGCTTCTCCCACTGGTGTTATTACTGTATTCCAATTTGGAAGCCGCGGGTAATGTGTTCACGGGTACGCAGAGACTTTCCTCTGGCCCTGTCCTCTTTCCTGGGTCCTGGGGGCCTTGCCAGCAGTGACATGCTGAAAGCTCACTATTAATAAGCTCTTCGCTGAATAGATGTTTGCTTGCTCGATCCAGAGCGTGATGCAGTACATTGAGAGGGTCCATTTCTTTAATTTAATCTTATTTATTTATGTGGCCCAAGCTGATACTCAGGGTTTTAGACAATTACAGTGCCCGGGTAGGACACAATCCCTTTTCAACTGGTTGTTTCCTCTTCAAATAAAAAGCAGCATTTTGTCCCCGGCTGGAAGAGAATGCCCTTAGTTTTGTTCTGTTTTTGTTTTTGGTTTTTTGTTTTTGTTTTTGTTTTTTTTTTTTTTTAGGAATTGATATTATTATCATAGAAGATTCCTGCCTCTTGACTTTAAGCTGGACACGAAAGAGATAGAGAATTACCCCAGTGTTAGCTGCTTGTTTTTCTGTCACTTTTCTCTTGCCACAAACCTGGCGTTGTTTATTACCTGCCAGAGATTCATCATTTGGATGGAGCTGCAAAGATAAGTATGATCCTTTAACCCCCGACTAATTGGATTTTGTGTGTGTTGTTGCCTTCCACCTCCGCCACACGGCACACAGCCTGTACGCACCTGTCAAGCGCACGCAGCCCCTCATAGGCCTGTCTGCTCATGCGCCCAGCACCATGTGCATCAGCTCCAGAGTCATAATCCACCCCCCACCGCCACCCCCCCACCCCCCACCCTGCCCTGCAGAGGGCTTTGCACTGAAGCAGGCATCCGTGGGGAGATTAGGCTCCAACCGGCTTTCCAGCAAGGATCTTTCATAGCCTGGAAGGGCAGCATTTGGTCTCCACTGCTCAGGGACCCCAAACTAGTGCCCAGCAAGGACCGGAGAATTTGATTAGAAGGAATGACATTTAACGGCTGGAGGTGGTTGGAGGTTGAAATACCAATCTTTCAAAACCGATTCTTATTCTTCCTTTTTAAATTTTTTTTTTATTTTTTATTAAACCCCCCAAGCAAGAATCTGATGTTAACGTGCAGCTCACACAGACTTGTAATTGTGCCGCAGGGTGGGGGCTGCTTTTTAAAGATTCCCGTGCTGCAGACATGTCATTTTACTTTTACAGCAGGGCAGGTGGCAAAGGGTGCAGAGAACAGGAGTCAGACCATTTGTTTCCTGTGCTCTCCTGGCGTCAGCTGCGGGAGGCAGCACCATGGGGCCAGTGCACTTGTGTCTGAACTTTGCTTTACTGGAACGCTACCGGGAAGAGAGGAGGCTGGCGTCAGGCTGGCGGCAGTGAGTGAGTGCCTCCCGTGTGCCCGGTGCTTTCTCCTTCCAGGGGAGGCAGGGAGGCCAGGAGGGTCATGGTTCAGGAGGAGACATTTGACTAGCTCGGGGTCACCATTGGGATTAGGAACCAAGTGGGACCCTTCTCCCCTACCTTCCTGCCTGCGACCCAGCACCGGTTGTTATGCAGCCAGTGTTCTGGAAGACGCTGCCGCCAGGCCCCCTGCTGGAAGGCAAGCAGACGTCATACTTTGTGCCTGACATTCAGGAGCCTTTTAGGAACCATCCAAAGACTTCATTTTGTTAAGTGGGGAGTCTGATGCCCATGCATCAAGGGAAGGTGGCATGTGTTAGCCCAGCTTGTCCACGTGGGAACCTTTCATCCATACGAGCTCTGAGCGGCACCCGGCACACAGGCCGGTGGCTGGTCCTCGGAATTCAGAGTACCAGTGCCTCTGCCCTCGGTTAGCCGTGGGGGTGGGGTACGGACCCACCCGTGGCCGCAGGCCACCAAGGGTTTTAAGTGCTGTAACATGCACATGCCTCCACATCGCCGCCACCCTCTCTCCAAAGCAGGCCCCCGCTCCATCCCCTTATCCTGCTGTAATTACCTTCAGCGCGCTTGTCATTGCTAGAAGGACATTTCACCGCATTTGTGTGTCCTGTGCCTTCCCCAACTACAAATAAGCTCCACGCAAACCAAGATTTGGTCTGCCTTGCTCCCTCACGTGGCCCGGCACCTCCACAGTACCTGGCACACAGTAGGCGCTTTAATAAACATTCGCCGAAGGCATGGAATGAGCTTGCATCCAGTGCGGTGCTGGCAAGTTCAGGACTCCTTGGTTCCTGGGTGTGATGTCTGAAGAAAGGCCACGTGTTGCAAGGCAGGCAGCGGGTGCTGGGGCAGAAAATCGAGGAGCACCAATGGCTCTGATGTGTGCGTCACCATGAAGCTGACTGTGTGGCTGTGAGCAGATCACATGACATCTCTGGATTCCTCAGTCTTTGGAGCTGTGAACTAGGCATAGCCATTTTCCACTTGCCCCTCCCGGGATGGGTATGGAATCGTATGACTTCATAGGCACAAAGACTGGTAAATAGGAAACTCTATACACTACTTTAGCGAGAGGCCTTTAAAAAAAAAACAAAACGAAACAAAACACAACGTGCTCTGTGCCTGGGAAAAGAGCTTTTCCCATCCTCCGCGGCCCAGTCCACCCTCCAAGACCTCTTCGGTTAGTTCATTTGTTGCTTTGCTCTTAATTTTAAAACCACATTCCCAGAAGTGGGTTATTTCTGCAGCCTGTGTCTGTGACTCCAAAATAGAATCATTTACGCATTCTGAAGCAATCAATGAACCAATTTTGGGTGAGATATATCTTCTGGTGTTTTGTTAAAAAGAAGAAAAAAAAAAGGGACAAAACCCAGCACTGTTCAGGTTTCAAGAAACCCCTGCACTTCAGGTAAAGGCCACGTTCCTGCTCATCATACGTACGTTTAAAAGCTGCATTATCCTCTATCGAGAAAGCACAAGTGAATTTATTTTTTTCTGCTTTTCCAGTCCCCAACCACCTCTTTACCTCCTTCCCCTTTGAGAATTTGTGTTCCTTCTGCTAAATTGGCTGTGGTTTTGCTTCAGCTGGCAGCTGGTTTCTTAGTTATTTTTCCTCTCTACCTGAATTTTCGTAATATCAGCATCCTCTCAACTTTGAACGCAGAGCAGATATTTCAGCCTCCCGTAAACAAGTCCCAGGGTGTCTTCCTCACCAGATTCGAAAGCTGCGGGTTACAGGGAAGAACATAGTCAAGTGGCATCTAAAAGGGTGTTTCCAGATACTCTGGAAGTGGTGCGTCAGAAATGTAGCTTGCCCGAGGATGAACAGGCTCCCTAGGGAAGTCTTAGTGACACTGAGGTTTGGGGCGCACCACCTTCCTTTGCTTTCTGCCCCCACCCCCAACATTTATCCACAGACCGGAGAGGTGGACCCACCCTGTCCGCATCCTTAGCTGTTCTGGAGCGTATTTCTAGACGTGCAAGGTCAGCTGATATATTGGACAATCCAGGGAAGAGAGGTCTGTACCCAAGAGGTTAGAGATGGGTTCATCTGACTGTGTTACTTGGCTGTGACCTTGAGCAGCTCCCTTGGCCTCTCTGTGACACAGACCCCCCTCCCCCTTGAACTTGGCTCCTAGCCCTCACAAACAGGTTATTGATGCTGTCACACATCAAAAGTTTGAGAGATGGGGGACCGTGGAGGTCCCACTGCAGGCATCGTAATGAAAAATGTTATTGACTGCATCCTCTTGGCTTTGAAAGTCTTCTGTTGTGCCTGCTTAGTCTAAAAAAAGAAAAAAGGTGCCTTTGGAAGAAAAGAGTGGGGCTCAGGGCCCTCTTGATGCATTGTAGCTGCTTGAATTGCAGAGTCATTTACTAAATGTGGTCAATATTCCCACACAGACAGGGTTTCTTTAAAACTGTAATTGCTCCTATTTGGATTTTGGCATCTGCATCTTTGTTTTACAGCGGTCATAAAGTCCAGCGATTGGATGGAATTGTATGTCCCGACCTCCCTTAGAAATGTGGGGCGGCAGGGCAGGTGCACGGCTCAGAGGCCAGTGTGTGACCGCGTGGCGCCCAGATCAGCTGCCTCCCCGTCCTTGTTCCCCAGCATCCTTCCCTGCTGGGCTCCCCAGGGGCCTTGATGAGAAGGGGGAGAAGGTGGCTGCTTTTCCAGAACCCATTAAAGCAATTAATGCAGGTTGAACGTGGTGAATTTCGACAATATGGCATCTGTACTTTAAAAAAAAGACAAGCCAAAACCTGGAATGTTTTCGAACCACATCTGCAGTGGTGTGTGGGGCTTCATTAGGAGGTTTCTGATTAAGAAAGGAGAAGAAAGTGGTTCAGGTTTCAGGAATTACCCTCCCACACAGGTGGGGAAGCGAGGAAGTCTGGGGAGGGGCTTTCCTTCTGCCATTTCCATCCTGTGGGGGCCCGTGGAGGGGTGGGAGGTGGTGTCCTGCAGCATGTCTGAGCCTGGCATGACCATCATCATCCTTGCTCCATCTCTCCTACCACCTCCTGTCTCTCCTCAGGGGGCCCCAAGCCGATGCCAGGTGTTCCCAGACCCTCTGAAACCCTCTTCTCCCTCCACGAGTTCTTCTGGTCCTGGGGGTTTAAGTCAGGATGTTCAGGTTCCCCACAAATCCCTTCCTCTCTCCTGTGTTGTCTCTGAACAGGGTCTGGGCCTCCCTTTGGCGTCTTCATTTACTTCTTTTTCCATTTCCAGCTCATCCTCAGTATTAGGAATAGCATTTATTTGCCGTGGAAGTCCTGGCTTCTTCCTGACCCCCTTCAGGGCACCTCATCCTCTTGCCCACAAATCGTGGACATCTCCCAAGTTCATGGCCTTGACCCGCTCTCCTCTCTACGGGCTCCCTGTTGGGGATTGCACCCGGGGGTGTCAGGCCCTCCAGGCCCGATCTGTCCCCAGCTCATCCCAGACCACACTCCCCCATTCCCTGCCCTTGGAGGCCGGAGTGCAGCGGCCTCCTGGCTGGCTGGCTGTCTCCCAGCTTGCTCATCTACCCACACTTCCATTCAGCTTCCTGGAGACAGGGCACACTTTCTAGATGTGTCTGGAGCTGCGAAGCCGCCTCCTGAACCTGGTGTTCTGGCTCCCTGTTACCTGCAGACAGTCCTTCTCTCTGGCTGTCCCGAGTGCAGTCCACACGTGACCAGACAGGCAGCGCGCCCTCCCCTGCAAGCCGGCTTTGTCTCTGGGCACCTGTGGACACCGTGGCCCTGTGAGGCCGGCCCCAGTGGCTTGTCCCGCCCACCCTTAGCTGCCCCACCTGCGGGAACCCCCGTCTTCTCCCCGCCGCCCTGTCAGCGTAGGGACCTGCCTCACTCGTTGGACAGAGATGATCCATCTCCTAGTGTTTCCTTGAATGGCTGTGCGGCCCATAATAATTTTTATATTGAGGGCTTACGATAATCCAGATGGCGTTCTCTGTACTTTCCAACGTGTTAACTCACTTGGCCCTCGCCACAGCCCAACAGGTTCAAAGTAGGCACCACTTTGATTCCTTCATTGTACAGAAAATTGCCCAAAGCTTGTCACTTGCCTATCGTCAACAGAGGTGGACGGGGCAGAGCCAGGAATTAAAGCCAGCTTTTGTCGACGTGAGGGGATGTGGCGGTCACTCCGACGCCAGGGCGAGGCGGCCTCCCATCGGGATGCTCAAGCCCAGGCTCTGGAGCTGGGTGCTCTGGGTTCAGAGCCTGGCTCTGCCCCTTTGTGCCTGTGGGGCCTTGAACAAACTCCTTAACCTCTCTGCTTCTGAAATTCCGCTTTGACAAAGTTGTAATGGGAGCAAGAGTCCAAGGACAGGCAAGTCTCTAAGTGCCCTATGCAGTCTCCTTACCCATAGAGTGCGGACACGAGTGGCACCGGAGGCATCTGTGCCTTTGAACACTTCACAACTGCCCGCTCTGGCCACACCGCCGTGTTGGGGTCTTTTCCTGCCAGGGGGGCTCTTCTGGTATAAAGTGCATAGCACGTGAGATGCTCCCGAGCTTCTGGTACCGAGCGCACGAGTCCGTGCGGTGTCCTAAGCGTGCGCTCACTGCCACCTTCTGCCGGGTGTACAGCCGAGCACCGCGCTGGCCCAGCCACGTGTGGGTAACTGTGCACTTCTTCTCTGAATGTTTTTTTTTTTTCCTTGTTAAAAACGGTGTTGCAGCCACTGATTAGAAACCCCACGAGTAACCAGACAGCCCAGGCCACAGCCTCACGGCCCCTTCCCGGGTGAGCTCTGTGCATCTTATTGACTAGACTTCAGGTACAGACATGGCCCTGGGCACGTTTTGCCTTTTTCTCCCCCACCGTCTCCCTCTTATCTCTCTTGCCATGCCCCGACCTTTGTCACGATTTTATTTTGTGCCTCCTCTGTGGAAATTCCCTAAATAGATTAACTGTGACCTCAGCTCACCCCGCACTGGGATAAACCCGTGTAACTTAGGACATCCTCCCGTTGATTGGCGGAGGCTCCGAATCCGTCTGTGCGGCCTGCCACGCGTGGGCGAGGCGTGAACGCGGTGTCCCGGGCCTCGTGTGGAAGGTCGTGGTCGTCAGCCCACCGCGGGCTGGACAAAGGAAGGGCCGTCGTGTTTGGTTCACGGGAGACCCAAGGAGTAGAAGAGTCCGCCCCGGGCACTGACGATGAGATATGTGCGCGCCGGTGAATTAATGACCCGAGAGCTATGGGTTCAATGTAGAGAACTTGGAAACCCCAGGAAGATATAAAAGGAAAAAAAAAAAAAAACCCTCCAAATCATCGATAATCTGCTCCGCCCAGAAATAATCACTGTTGACAGCCTAATGGCCATCTCTGCAGTCTCCCATGTGACCACGTGCATAGATTTGTATTGAGGATTTTCTACAAAACTGCCATTCTGAACGCAGTTTTTGAGTCTGACTCTTTTTCTGCCCTAGTACGTGTTTCTAGAACAGGTGTCAAAGCAAAGAGGTGCGTGATTGATTCCATTTCCTCTTGTTGGACAGTTTGGTTTTTTTGAACGTTATCCGTATTGCTGCCGTGGATAATGTGTCCTGGCACATTCATCCGTAAGCTCGGTCTCTAAAAATGCCTTGGGCTGTGTTTCTAGAGGTGGCAGTGGTTCTGGGCATAGGCAGATTTTTAAGGCTTTGGTAACTGTTGCCAGATTGTTCTTGGGGGAAGAGTTTGTTATTTTACAGCCCCCTCCACCAATGTTAGCAGAGGATGAGATGCTTTCATTTTCCCCCAGCCTTGCCAACACTGGATATTACATTTGTTTCCCATTTTTGCTGATCTGATAGGCAAAAAGAAAGTGTTTTGTTTTAATTTGCATGATTTAAAACAGTGAATTTGAACTCCTTTGCATGTCTATTGTTCGAAAAGCTGTGCATACGTACACTTAATACGTGATAAATAGCGTGTGGCACAATGTTACATACGTATTATATTTATTATATAATATATACGTTTATTTTATATTTATATTTGTTTAATATTTATTCTATTATTATATACTATATATACGTTTATTTATCTTTGGTGTGTAACTTACTGATGTCCGATGCCCGTTTAATCCAAGAGTGTTACATTTCCAGGTCCTCAGACCTATCAGTCTTTTCCTGTAAGAGCTGGTGGTTGGGAGTCACTGTTAGGTGGTTGCTTCCTCCACCTGGAATTCAGATTCTTCCGGCCGAGGGTGAGTTAAATTGGAGGCACAGAAAGTGATGAGGGACAGGAATGTTAAGTGCCCTTGAGGAGAATACACCCACCCATGTATCTACTCTTGGGCCAAGAGAATGTTGATATATAATCAGATTTTTCTGTTGGATGGATGTGCTATGGACATTGGTTCTAGATCACAACTACATTGGAAACCCATCAAGGCTCATCTTTTTATGACTCCTAGAATCTTGTTAGTTCTTCCCCCACCTCAAAAAAAGGGAAAAGAATAAAGAGACCAAATTTAAAAGAACATTTGTAAAGCAATTTACTTAAATTATAAGAGACTAAAAGCCAGGCTTAGTGGATAATTGAAGAATTGCATTAAAAAGGAATCAATATCTTTCTGGAATCTGGAATCAGTCCTCAGCTTCTGAGCTGTTTTGGAAGGAGAATGGCCCCTGTGTCACCGGCTTGCAAATTTCCCATAGCGTTACCCGCAAGGACAGCATTTTCTTTCTCTCTCTGGTCCTTCAGGTTTTCCCTCTTCACACAGGTTTTACTCACTGAGAGACATTTAGGAGCAAAGATCCTGGAGATCAGAGGCTTTAAAATCTCAGGTTCCTATTCCAGCCTCTGGGATCTTGGTGTTCCTAGCACGGGAGCAAAGACTTCCTTCTTTGCACTTAGCCTTTGGAGAAGGTCAAACTCATAAAGAAAGGACAATGGAAGCAATGAAGAGTTGGATTTTTTTGAAATCTCCTTTGTAAGGCTCCAATTAAAGGCAAATAGAAACATTTTTTTTTTTTTAAAAAAAGACTCAAAAGGGGAAAAGAAGATGCTGATTACTCTCCACCCTCCTAACTAGCTGTCATTCTCTGCCCTGGCCCCCGGCCTTTATTTTCTGTGCATTCACATTCCTTGCTGGTTGGATCAACCTGCTTCCACTTACTTTTGCTTCATGCCTGTGTTGAGCTGCATCTCAGGGAAGGGTCTTGGATGGGCCCCTGCAGCTGCTCTGCCCTCCAAAGTGATTTACCCCGGGATGTAGCCACCAAGAGAGGTGAGGTGGCCACAGGGCCCGAGCTGGTGAGCCACGTGGTGGCAAGCTTTGCCCCAGATCCTAGTCTCCCAACGGGCACGCAGCTGTCAGGGACACCAAAATGAAGCCACCATCCTTCCAGGTAACATGAGTTCGCAGCATACCCCCACTCGCTTACGTCAACGTTCCAGCAGAATATAAACTAACGCTTTTCAGACTTTTATTTAAGGGGATGTTTTTAGATGACATGATTCTTAGGCCAAAGTCAGCAGCAGCAGCAGCAAAGTAGTCCTATGGAGTGGAAGGAGGGAGTAGGATGAGGAAGCAGAGTTACGGCCCAGGCGTCTGTAGAAAAATATCTCTGCCTCCAGCTCCACGTATGAGGCATCTGATGCTGGAGATGTGCTTGCACATTCCTTCCTTCCCTCGGCCGTTGTTTTCCTGAGCTCCTCTTATAGGATTGATGTGGTTTAACATCCTCTTTGAACTCTACATATCCTATTTACTTACTTGTTAATGCGTTTGTAATGAGTATTTCTTCATACTTTAGAAGTAATCGAGCGACTTCACCTAGAAAGTACAGAAAACCAGAAACCATATTGGAAAGTGTGTGTGTATGTGTGTGTGTTGGCTTTAAGAGGAATGATATTTCATATTCAAATGGAATTGTGAGCTCCCTAGCAACCAAGGCAAAAAGGGAAATGCATGCATTGTTTATATTCTACTAGAGAATCCATTGGTATTTCAGGTGAAATTCTTCATTGGCAGCCAGTTTTTTTTTTTTAATTTTTATTTATTTATGATAGTCACACACAGAGAGAGAGAGAGAGGCAGAGACATAGGCAGAGGGAGAAGCAGGCTCCATGCACCGGGAGCCCGAAGTGGGATTCGATCCTGGGTCTCCAGGATTGTGCCCTGGGCCTAAGGCAGGCGCTAAACCACTGCGCCACCCAGGGTTCCCTGGCAGCCAGTTTTAAAAGGAAGGCAGTTCATTTCGGGAGGAAGGCAATTTCAACTGCTTTTCTTCATTGTCTCTCATTTTATGTGGACTCACCCACGATCTCCAGTCTTTCGTATTTATTGGACACATCTGTGACCAAAACAGAAGAATTCCCTGACTCCTCTAGCGACTGAGAAGGATATAAATTAAATAGCCACCGTATATGCATGTTGAGATACGTACTTTCAGGGATAGGGAGCAGCACCTGCAAATAACTCAGAGCATTTGCTACTGTGAGAAGGGCGGGTGGCAGCGACAGGAGATGGGGCTGGGCCCGCAGCAGGCCGCTCAGGCCTGAGACACACTGTGAGGAGTTTGCATTTTAAATCAGAAGCAACGGGAGAGTTTACGGAAGGAACAGGGTCCACTGCATTTTTTTTACTGCATTTTTTTTTTCCCGTTAGTGAGCCTTTTTATTGTTGTGTGTGTTGTTGGTTCTTTTTTAATTGAAGGTCCCTTACTGGTCCTGTTTCCATGAGTGCCAAGACCAGGGGTAAAGGGGAGGGGAGCCAGGTGGCGCAAGGAAGGGTCATCTCCACAACATTCCATTTATACACAGAACTAAACAGACAAGCACAAAAAAAAAAATAAAAAAAAAAAATAAACAGACAAGCACAGAGTCACTATTGCAGCTAGAAGTTGGCAGCATGGGAAAAGGGAGGAACAGGTGGGGAACTGGGGTGAACAGGTGGGGAACTGGGGTGTCGTTAAAAAAATACAAGCCCCCCCAAACTGGGGTGCCTGGGGGGAACTTGGTCTGCTTCAACCCAAGAGGAATCAGAAGATCAAAAGGGGTTTGGGAAAGCCAGAACTGTCAGGGATAGAGGGAGGAGGAAGGTCCAGGGGGTGAGGGGGCTGTTTGGCAACTGGGGTGAAGGGATTGCCCTCCCCCTGCTGGGATCCCCCCAGTCCCTCCCGTGTGGCAGCAACCCCCATGGGCAGCTCTGGGGCTGCCAGATGCTCCAGGCAGGGGGCTGGGTCCACTGCATTTTAAAGGATGTCCTGGCGGGCAGCCTGGGCAGCCCCGGTGGCTCAGTGGTTTAGCACTGCCTTTGGCCCAGGGTGTGATCCTGGAGACCCGGGATCAAGTCCAATGTTGGGCTCCATGCAGGGAGCCCTACTTTCCCTCCCTCCCTCTCTCTCTTTCTCATGAATGAATAAATAAAATCTTTAAAAATAAATAAATAAATAAACATGTCCTGGCTGCCCAGCAGAGCCTGATTTTAGAGGCTGGGAAGCTCTTGCAGTTAGTGGTCCCTGTAAGAGGTAATTAATGCAGATAAAAGTGGGATGCAGAGGAAGGTGCTCTGAAGACAGGGCTAATTAGGGCTTTAGTTTCTCATGATATTAAAACACGCCCCTGGGGCGCAGAGTCCACACCATTCATTTCTGTCCTCCCTCCAAGTGGGGCTGAACGGGGAGGGTCCCTCTAGCCCATGTGGCTGTACCTAGCGCCAGCCCAGGGTTCCAGAGTTCGGGGGCCTCTCCCTTGCTTATAGCCTGTAAGCCCCACGGCCCCTCTTCAGACCCTCTCCAGGACAGAGGGCTGGCCTTGGGTATCAGAACCGTCTTGCACTGCTGGTGAAAGAAGCGTGAGTTGGAAAGTCCAGCCAGCCCTGCCCCCTTGTCCTCTTTATGACCTTGCATAGGTCACACCACCCCCTGGAGCGCCTCTCCTCATCTGTGCAAGGGGAACAATAAAGTGTGTGGTCATCCCCGTAATTTCGCTCTTCCCAGTAACACCAGCCACCGTGTTGGGCACCCGCCGTGCACCCTCCCGAGTGCAGGCCGCCCTGTGTACAGCATCCCATCCCGTCGAAAGCGGAGGCAGCTTGTCTAAAGTCTCAAAGCCAGGAAGAGCAGAACTTTGGGAATGACCTCCCTAGAGACTCTACCTCTCACTGAAAACTCTTTGGGGTGGGGGGAAAGCCTCCCCCTAAGATACCTTTTTATTTCAGTGCTCTGCAATCCTCTGGTTTCCAGATGCGGTTGGAAAATAGAGCCACGGTTTGCCCGTAAGCAGGAGATTTCTAGAGCGTGTGGAAGAGCGTAAAGGAGGCGAGGCCCCTGCACCAGAGTGAGCTCTGCTTTGGGAAAAGGCATCGGAAAAGCCCCGTCTGGTCCCACCCACAGCCCTGTGGAGGGGAATGCACAGGGGTCGGCTCGGATGTCACAGTGCTGCCCCCTGCAGGTGCCTGTGGGAGCTAGAGCAGGGAGGGACGCGGGCGCATATGAAAAAAGATGCGTTGCTCCTTGCTAGTGGCCTCGGGAACTCCACTCATCCCCCAACTAGAAGATTAGACACGCGTGTGCTTCCAGATGCACGAAGAGGTGTGTCACCGTCGCTCTGTTTGCGGTGGGAAAGCCCGAGAAACCATCTAAGCGTCCAGCAACGGAGGAGCGGGCATTGAGCCGTGGTGCTCCGCTGCCAGGGAGCGCGCCCTAGGGCACAAAGAACGAGCCTGGCTCATGTCAGGGAACCGGGGAGCGAAGATCCTCAACACACGTCCTTTTAGCTGGAAAAACCACGGTGGCGAACATGTTAAGTGAGAGTCCATTTATGTAAAGATCAACAACGGTGCTTTTGCACATGTCCGTCCACCTGTTGAGAAAAAGGACAGAACTTTTGGGGAGGATGCGCAGCGGTCATCACGGATGGTGCGTTGGGGCCGCCACCCTGCTTCCCCAGAATAGTCAGACCTGTGTTCCAGGCATCAAACACTTCATGCATTTACACTGATTTAATCCACGGGATCCCCGGGTGGCTCAGTGGTTGAGCATCTGCCTTTGGCCCAGGGTGTGACCCCGGGGTCCTGGGATAGAGTCCTGCATCGGGCTCCCTGCATGGAGCCTGCTTCTCCCTCTGCCTGTGTTTCTGCCCCTCCCTCTCTCTCTCTCTCTGGGTCTCTCATGAATAAATAAATAAAATCTTTAAAAAAGAATCTAATTTAACCCTCACCGGCACCCTGTGATAGGATACCACCCCTATAGGGTCTTATGCCTGCAAAACTGGGCCACACCCCAGTGACTTGCACCAGGTTGCCGTTGGCAGGTGGCAGAGCTGGGTCGGGACTCTCTGCGGCCCGTCTCCACTCTCTCGCTTCTCTCGCCAAGTTCTGTGTGAGCCCGAGGTGTGTGTGCGCACACGAGTGTGGAGAGGCGTGGGGCGGTGACCTGAGGCTGCCTGGGCCCTAGTCAGCTGCACTGATCTTTCTGCGGCCTCATTTAAAAGATTCCCTGGGGCTGCCTGGCATTCAGAAAGCTCAATAAATATCTGGTTGGCAACGGTTCTAAAGAAAACAGAGCATGCCGTGTGCCTCAAGGAACATAGCTTGTAGTCCCAGAGACAGGGTGTAGGAAGGTGAGGCGGAGACCGTCGTTTACATGGCAACAAACCGTGCTGGGTGCCCTCGGAGGAGAGTCGGTCACGATCCAGGAGGCCCTCCTGGAGGTGGTGGGAATGGGCTGAATGCCAGAGGCGGGGCAGATGTGAGGGAGTATATGGATTAAAGGAAGGAAGGATGTTTCTGCAGATGAGGAAAGTTGTAAGAGGGTCGCTGCCTGGGTGGCTCAGCAGTTGAGCATCTGCCTTTGGCTGGGGTCGTGACCCCGGGGTCCTGGGATCGAGTCCTGCCTGCTTCTCCCTCTGCCTGTGTCTCTGCCTCTCTCTGTGTCTCTCATGAATAAATAAATAAAATCTTTTTTTAAAAATTTAAAAATAAAATTAAAAAAAGGAAAGTTGTAAGAGAGGCTAGAACTGCCTCTGTATTTGTGTCCACGTAGATTAGGACTTTAGAGAATTCTAGGGGTTGGATTTGGGAGAAGAAGCTGGTAGACTGAGGAAGGAAATTCATATTTAGCACCTACTATGTGCCAGGTGCTTTATACTATATATAGGAAGTCTATGTTATATATATTTTTTAAGTTTTATTTGTTTAAGTAACCTCTACACCCAATGCGGGGCTCGAACTCACAACCCTGAGATCCACAGTTGCTCGCTCCTCTGATGGAGCCAGCTGGGCCCCCCTACATTATCTTAATAATGCTTGACAACAGTTCCATTTTTTAAAGAGATTTTATTTATTTATTCATGAGAGACACAGAGACAGAAGCAGAGACACAGGCAGAGGAGAAGCAGGCCCCCTGCGGGGAACCCGATGCGGGACTCGATCCCAGGACCTCGGGGTCACACCCTGAGCCGAAGGGAGGCGCTCAACCTCTGACCCCCCCCCAGGTGCCCCAACAGTTGCATTTGAAGTACAGACACAGGCACAGAGAGGTTAGGCCCTTTGCCGAGTCACACAGCAAGCCAACAGCCGGGTCAGGATCGAGGCCCAGTGACTCGGAACCCAGGGCCCAGCTGGGCAAGGTGGGGTCAGGGACAGCGCACGCGTGTCATCCTTTCCTCTTTTCCTGATCACTAACCTGGGCCTGGGTCTCGGACCGGCCCCTCTTCCTGAGGTTGAGCATCTCTGTGCCTGAGAAAGCCTCACCCCTCGAGGTCTGCGTCCCAAAATCAGCTGGCTGAGTCACCAGGATGTCCCTTCCTTGAGACTTCGCCGGAGCGCGTCCTGTGCCCGTGCCCCCGGGGATCGCAGTCCGTTGTCCTGTGACCTCGTGGCCCACGTCACTCGTGCGCGTCGGTTGCGTGCCCTTGGACACGGGGGCATGTGTGCCTGTGCCGCGTGATCACACAGCGCCCGGTCCCCTCCGCAGGGGCCGCCCCCGTCCGTTCCTCCGTCTGCTGCTGAGCGGAGCCACACGGCCCGGTCTGCGACCTGGGGGCTTCGAGAGTCCGCTCTGGGGAGCCGAGGGAGGCCGAGTTGCCTCCCGAGAGCATTAGTCCTAGTAGCAGGCTATTAAGCTTGAAGACACACACGTCCTTCACGTTTCCACAATCGGAACGCGCCGCCTCAGCAGTCCTCGGCCGACGGCTGGAGCCTGAGCCCCGACGAGCCGGCTCCGCGGAACGCAGCAGGCCCTGGGCCGGGCTTCCCGGCACGCGCGATGGAGCGGGCGCGGGGAGCTGAGCCTCTGGGGGGCGCCCCGCGTGTAGTGGCCTCCCCCTTAGATCTCACGTTGTTGTTTCGGCGACGGGCACGGTGCCACGGGGGCTCCCTGCCCAGGGACAGAGCGGACTGTAATCTTCATCTTACGGGAGAGGACCAGGTGCAGAGAGGGCCGGCGATGGGCAGCGGGTTCAGGAGATGGGCTGGCTGTGCAGGCGGCCTTGCCGGACAGAGGACAGAGGCATGGCTCGCGGTCACCAGCTTGCACGGGCCGAACACCCACGTGGCTTTCGGGTGGGTGCTGGGGGTCGCCCCCCACCCGCAGGCAGCCGGCTGCGAGGAGCAGAGCCGTGGGAAGGATGCCCTGGGGGCCCTGGGGACGTCCCCGCGGCCGTGACAACGCCGACCTCAGCTGCTCCGTCCACCCTCCTGGTCTCTCACACCCTCTTGGTCCCTTCCAGGTGACAGGGAGCCTCGGAGCCCCCAGGTGAGCCCCAGGACTCCACCAGCACGGCGTTGAGTCCTCACTCCCCAGGGCCACTGGCACCGTGTGTGCTCCGTAGGCCAAGGGCCCTGATCCCCCTGTGGCCCCGGCTCGGGACCGTCGGGACCGTCGGCTGCAGCCTTTCCTTCTAGCCGGAGCCATTCACCAGGCCGGGGTGGGACCCCAGTGATTAGTGACCTCACGCTGCTCATTGCTGGGTGGTGGAACCGGGCCCGGCCAGGGGAGGACACGGCGGGGACGCTCAGGGCCTGTCTCCCGGGCAGAGCTCCTAGTGTCCTCTGCCACCTGAGCCGCTCGCTGTGGAGACAGAAGCTGCTGGGGGTTCTGAGAAATGAGGGCATCTCAGGTCCGCCCCCCGCTTGGGCCTGAGCCTGCTGGAGAGCTGGGGGGGGGTGCTCCGCGGCGGAGCCCGCCCCACCCAGGCCTTTAGGGGGTCGCCTGTCGGCTCAGAGCCTCTCTGTAAGACCAGCAAGTGGCTGTTGGTGAAAATGGAGACAAAAAGGCAGAAAGAAGACGGAGACCAGGAACTCAGACTGTCTCTGCCAACATGTGTCCCCCGCGTGACACACACACGAGCGTGTTTTAGCTGGAAGGGGCCATGGCGCAGCCGTCGGCACGGCCTCCGAGGGCCCTGCACCCAGACCACCTTCCGGGAGCCTGCTCTGGCGCGGCAACGGCTGTTTCGGGAATCTTGTGTTTGTTCAGTTTTGCCAGAAAAATAAAGGAGGCAGGAGCGGATGAGGATAATATTCTTGGTCTCCAGGACCCGCTGGAAGCCCACATTTACCCAAAACACCAGCAGCGTTGGAGGTTCTGGAAGGGTCTCAGCCTGAATGGCTGTCAGATTTTCTTCCTTTCTTTTTCCTTTTTTTTTAAGATTTTATTTATTTATTTATTCATGAGAGACACACAGAGAGAGGCAGAGGCACAGGCAGAGGGAGAAGCAGGCTCCGTGCAGGGAGCCCGATGCGGGACTCGATCCAGGACCCTGGGGTCACGGCCTGAGCCCAAGGCAGACGCTCCACCCCTGAGCCCCCCTAGGTGTCCCGAGTGGCCGTCAGATTTTCTAGTCCCACAGCCTTGAGCTGGGGAAACTGAGGCGCACGGGGCAGTGGCTTGCCCGGGTCTGGCCTCCTGTGTCCTCGGCTGTGCTTTGCATCCTCATTGCCTCTCTGTGCCTCCCGATCGCGGGCTCCCAGGGACCCCTTCTGAGAACTGCTAGAGGCGGGCACGCGTGGGAGACCTGGTGACCGCCCAGGCCCTCCCCGGGCCGGCTCTGCGTGGTGTTCTCGTCAAAGGCACCAGCCTCCTCTCCGTTCTCAAGGATGCTGCTCTGCCTGTTCGGGTTCTGGGAGGGCTCACAGGTCCAGCGTGTCGTCGAACCTGGGACAAAGATCTAGGACAGCAAGGGGCGCCTGGGAGGCTCCGTCGGTTAAGCATCTGCCTTCGCCTCAGGTCCTGGTCTCAGGGTCCTGGGATCCCGCCCCCAGTCAGGCGTCCGCTTCTCTCTCTGCCTCTGCTGCTCCTCCTGGCTCATGTTTTCTCTGCCTCTCTCAAATAAATAAAGGCTTAAAAAAAAAAAAAAGATTTACACCAGTGAAATGATACACAGCGAAGTGAGCCCAGGGAACGGGTGCAGGGGGCAACGTGTGTGGGAAACCAGGCACAGGCTTCGGAATCTCCCTCCGCTGTAGGAGGAGCAAGGGTGAGCTGTGGTCGCTACTAGGGATGCTCGTCAGAGTCAGCGCCAGGGTATTTGTGGGGGTCTGGTCACGTAGGGCCCCTCGGCCTGGACCCTGCATTCCAGGCCCCGACGTAGTCTGTACGGGTAACGGAGACACGGGGAGCCGCCCTTCCCGGCCAGGTCCCCGGGGCCAGCCAAGCAGGCCTCCCAGAGGCGCGTAGTGGGAACTCTTGGTGCCTGGCTGGGCCGAGGCAGGGGGCCCCTACACGTGGACCACTTCAAGATCGGGGTGGAACGGGTGTCCTCGTTTCCAGAGGACAAAAATGGGGGGCTGGGGAAGAAAAACAAAGGTTGGGGGCACTCAGGGGCTGGCCTCCTGCTCTAGGGGGCGGTGGGGGTGGCAGAGAGTCTGGGGAGACGTGAGCTCTGGGAACAGGGAGGGTTGACCCTCGATGCCCCCTTCCTGCTAACCCGTGTCTCTCTCTCTCTTTCTCTCTCTCTCTCTCTCTCTCTCTCTCTCTAGGCTCTGAAGGGCTCTAAGAAGCTGCTGTTGTCCGTGTACTCGGCAGGGCGCATCCCCGGGGGCTACGTCACCAACCACATCTACACCTGGGTGGACCCCCAGGGCCGCAGCATCTCCCCGCCCTCAGGCCTGCCCCAGACCCACGGCAGCACCCTGAGGCAGCGCGAGGGTGACTCCAGGAGCACCCTGCACCTCCTGCAAGGCGGGGATGAGAAGAAGGTGAGCCGCCCGGCCTCGGCGAGGGGTGGACGTTGGGGTGGGGGGGCAGGCTCATCCCCCCGAGGGCCCGTTCTCCTTGCCTGGCCCAGAACAGGGAAGCTTCTTGGAGGCTGGACAAAGGGGCCTGGTTCTTTCGGGGCTCTGTCCTCTCAGGAACCTACGGAAGGGTTTCCTCCTCTTTTCTTTTCGACCCATGCGATGTATTTTCTAATATGAGCTACGACCCTGCAACCAGCGCCCAAAGGCCGTGGCTTGACTCAGACCAGTTAACGTCTCCCTGACGCAGAATAGGGGACGGTCTGGGCTGGAGCGGCAGCCCTGCTCCACGTCTTATTCTGGGGCCCACATGCATTCCCATCATCATCCCCCCGGGCTGTTGCCCCCTCTGATGGTGGAAGCTGCACCCGCCCACTCCCCGTTCTAGCCGCTGGGGTGGAAAAGGGAGGAGAGACAGCTCAGAGCTGGGACTCAGGGCTCCACTGGGAACCTCCTGGCCCTGTGCATCTTGGGTTGGGGGGAACAGGACCTGGTGCTGCTCACCTCGTAGCCGGTGAGGGCAGTCCCAGAACTGAAGGTGAGGAGCTCGGTGCACCTCCCGGAGGAAAGGCATTTCCAGCGTGTGGGCTCTCTGCCCCTTTGCAGGGCAGGCGCTTTGATACACAGAACCAACGCCACTGGAGGGGGAGGCTGCAAGGGGAGGCCCGAGCGGGTGCCTGGAGAGTGTGGCTGGAGTGAGTGGCGGCAGGCATGTTGCCCCTCGAGCACCATGGGTTGTTGTGACCCGAAGAAGGGGCACAGGGCTGTTGAAGCCCTCCTCCCCTCATATTGCACCTGTTTACATAAACATTTTTTTAAAAAGACCAGAAAAGGAGGTAATTCCACTCCCCCTGCGCCCCAATTTTTAAACTTCGCTCTGGTGCTATTTGCTTTGCCAGCCACGGTTGCTGCGGAGACCAGGAGTGTACCTCCTGCACGCGGCTCTCTCATAGAGACAGAGAGAGAGAGAGAGAGAGAGAGAGAGAGAAGCAGAGGGAGAAGCAGGCTCCATGCAGGGAGCCTGACCTGGGACTCGATCCCGGGTCTCCAGGGTCATGCCCCGGGCTGAAGGCAGCGCTAGACTGCTGAGCCACCTGGGTTGCCCCTTTTTCATTTTTGTAAAGACTTCATTTATTCATGAGAGACCCAGAGAGAGGCAGAGACACAGGCAGAGGGAGAAGCGGGCTCCCTGCGGGGAACCTGATGCAGGACTCATCCGGGGTCCCCAGGATCACGCCCTGAGCCAAAGGCAGATGCTCAACCACTGAGCCACCGGGGCGCCCTCAAAGCTCGGTGTTCTTCTCGCAGATGTCGCCGTGCGGGCGGTGGCTCCCGCGCTGGGCAGCAAGCAGAGGGGTAGCCAGTGGGCAGGTCCCCCCTCTGGAGCTGCCTGGTGGCCAGCGCAGGCTGGGGCAGAGGAGGCTGGGCCCCCTCCCTGCTGGGCAATCTCGAGCCAGCCGGGAGCCTGCGGCCTGGAGTCATTTTCAAGGCCAGCCTCCCGGGGCTGGGCCTCTCCTGCGTGGGCTGTGGGCCGTGGCGCCGCTGGGGGCTGGGCTCTGTGCTGCCGGCATCCGAGTGAATCCCCCGGCCGCCCAGCGGGGTGGCTGCCCTCCTCCGCATTTCAAGGCGCAGGAATCCCACAGAGAACACGGTGGCACCCAGGACTCCTTCCACAGGTCCCCCCCCCCCCCCCGTACTTAGCACCTGCGGAGCACTTGATGCACGATGGGAGGGAGGCACAGAGAAGTGGACAAGAGAGATGAGGCCCTGCTGTGGGGAAGCTCCCAGTGAGCTTGGAGGTCACGGGACGAGTGAGACAATAATCCAGAGAGGAGCGTGAGTGAGCAAGGCCATGGAGGTGGTGAGGAGCCACGGAAGGAAGTAAACTCCGGGGAGAGGTGGAGCGTGACGGACAGGGAGGCCCTGACTTGTGAGCTGAGACCTGGAGGGGAAGAAGGGGCTGCCGTGCACCCCAGGCGGCAAGGACAGCATGTGCAAAGGCCCTGAAGTGGGAACCGGCGCACGTCCTCAAGGCTCAACGAGAAGGGCCCTACCACTGGAATGGAGGGGGTGAGAGGGCTGGGAGCAGATAAGGTGCTCCCCCCCCCCCCCCGGAGTCTTAGAATAACTTACATAGGAACGCGGAAGGCAGATACTTAGAGAACTGTGCTCCAGGGAGGACCCAGAGACCTCAGGAGGCAGGAAATACCCCAGACCACACCAGAGCCGCCTTCACAGATGTCACAGCTCCAGACAAGCTTCTGGCCTCCCTTCTGTTCCTCTTCTCGCCCACGCGGCCCGGAAACCCCCGTTTCCTGTTGTGCGGGGCAGGGGGGCCCGCACTTCTGTTCCCGGGGCCCTGGAGCCCAGCGGGTCCTGCGTCTCTCCTCCCGGTGTCCTGGGCTTGTCTGACATCACAGATCACGGCAACCAGGCGCCCAGGCTGCCCGCGCCAGCCTTCACACCTCCTCCTCCCAGGGAGCCTGCCCAGGGCGGCAGGGATGAAAAAATCCCACCGTGGGTGGGACCCTGACCGGCCGGTCGGGGAAGCCGGCTCTCGGGCTGCGGCGTCACGCGGTCCTCCCTCCTGAGGCGTGAGAGCTGCCCCGTGAGGCTGAAGCGGGGAGCAGGAGGCAGGACGACGTGTAAGTCCCCGGGGATCAGAGCCGTCCGCGCTCCGGTGATGCCACGTCCTCCGAGGCCCAGAGGGGCGGCGTGCAGCGGGGCTTTCCTGCCCCGGGGTTCCCGTTCTCGAATACTCCGCAGCCTCTCCAGCGGGAACAAACCAGAACACGTCGGGAGGGCTTAACCAGGGCAGCATCCGTGCGACAGGGCCACAAGGACGAGCGGATCCAAATCCTGGCTCCGCCGTGTGACCTTGGATGAGTGGCGTAAGGGCTGTGAGCCCGGCGTCCCCGTAAAGTGGAGACCGGAGTAGGGGCTCCTCTGCCCGCTGCCGGGTGAGCGCCGGGGCCGTGGGGCCCTGGCACCCTCGTGGAGCCCGGGCCAGTGCGGCACAGCGCAGGCGCCCAGCGCTTGCTACGGGAGTGACCGGGCGGCCGTGGACTCGCCCGCCAGCAGCCCGGTGCGCTCCAAGCCAAGGCCTGTGCGGCCAGACCTCCCCACTGTTGTCACGAGGGGACAGAGGAGGCTGTGGCCATCTGTGGCCCAAGTTGGCATCTTCGTGGCGGCCTGAACAGCCGTGTGGCCCTGGCGGCTGGTGCCCAGCCCGTCACCCTCCAGGGAGGACGAGCACCTGCTTGGGCTCTGTCACTTGTCCTTCACCCACGGGAGGTGACGCTCACCCGAGGTCAGCAGGTCTCCAGGCCTCACCCTTCACGGTTCTTTCCCAGTTTGATGGGGCGAAGCCCATCGGGGCCTCCCCGCTTGAAGACATCAAGAAGTGGCTTAGAGGGGGCACTTGGGCGGCTCAGCGGTTGGGTGTCTGCCTTCGGCTCAGGGCGTGATCCCCGGGGTCCAGGGATCGAGTCCCGCATCGGGTTCCCTGGAGGGGACTCCACTCTGCCTTGACCATCCCGAGGCTCGTCCGGGCTGTGGCATGTGCCAGGGCTTCTTTCCCCATCCAGGCCGTCGGACGGCCCCCCTGCGCTCACCAGGCTCGCATCCTCACCCCAAGGGCGGTTGCAGGTAACACGGCTCGCTGCCGGCCTGCAAGGACGTGCTTGAGACCCGCTCTCAGGCCACCTGGGCACCGTTGCTGGAGTCTGGGGTGATACTAATTGTATTTCTGACGCTCCGAGGACCTCCTGACAGGTTCCCATGGCAGCTGCCCCATTTACGTGCCCACCGACGGGGCGCGATGGTTCCGCTTGCTCCATCCACTTCCTTGTCAGCACTTGGTATTTTCAGGGGCGTGTTTGTGTGTGGTAGTAGCTGTCCTGGGGGGGACGAGGATGAGGTTTTTCCCTAAGCATTATTCACGTGGGACCGTGTGCCGCGGTGCGGCGATGACGGGGCTGGCATCACGCAGCTGGGAGAGCGTGCAGTCCCGGGGCAAGGCCCCGTCCGTCTGTCTCCAAGCCCTCTGTCCTTCTCAGCCCGAATCTGAGCCGGTTGGTGTCCCCCCGAAAGCTTCTCGGCCTGAATCTGAGCCGGTCTGTGTCCCCCCTAATGCATCTCGGCCCAAATCTGAGCCAGTGTCCCCCCTAACACATCTCGGCCCGAATCTGAGCCGGTTCATGTCCCCCCCCCAAAGCATCTCAGCCCAAATCCGAGCCAGTCTGTGTCCCCAAAGCTTCTCGGCCCGAATCTGAGCAGGTCTGTGTCCCCCCTAATGCATCTCGGCCCGAATCTGAGCCGGTTCGTGTCCCCCCCCAAAGCATCTCAGCCCAAATCTGAGCCGGTTCGTGTCCCCCTGAAAGCATCTCAGCCCAAATCTGAGCCGGTCTGTGTCCCCCCCTAATGCATCTCGGCCCAAATCTGAGCCGGTCAGTGTCCCCCTAAAGCTTCTCGGCCCGGCCCGGGCCCCCCGCTAGCCAATCTTGCCCTGGCCCCCCTTCCCCACCATTCTTGGCCACACAGCGCCCTGCAGGACCCCTGGGGGCCATGCCACATCCAGGTTCTGAGCTTTTGCACACCTTCCTGCCCCCCCTCCCCCACCCCAAATACTTGTCATCCCTCTCCCTTCCCCTGGCTGACCCCTAGGCCTTCATGGCTCGGAGGTCACACTTCTGGAACACCCTGCCTGAGGTCAGGCTCCACAGGATGGACTCCGAGATGAGGATTTCCCCTAGGAGCTCTTTGGGGGGGTGCCTGTGGCCGACACAATGGAGACCCGGGCCACCCGCTGCCTCTTCCCCGGGGCCCGTGAGGACGTCCCCTTCCATGGCCTAAGACAGTTGGCGGCTGCGGGCAAGTTGAAGATCTTGAGACGGGGAGAGTCTGCTGTATTCTCTGGGTGGCCCCGTGCCGTGACGGGGTCCTGGGGAGGAGGAGGCAAGGGGGCAGAGTCAGACAGAGGGGGGCGTGCTGCCCTGGGCACGGAGGTGCTCCCCGCTGGCCTGAGGATGGAGGACGGGGCCACGAGCCCAAGAAGGCAGGTGGTCCCTGAAAGCCACAAGAGGCCAGGAAACGGGTCCCCCCCCCCCCCCCCCGGGAGCCTCTGGACAGAAGGCGGCCCCGTGGACGCAGGGCCTCCCAGGTAACGAATCCGTGCTGGCTACGCCGCGGAGCATGTGGTCGAGCCTCACGGCAGCCGGGCGGCCCCTCGACGGCACACAGCAAGGACTGCTGTCCCTGGGACCCTGGAAAGCCCGTCTCCCCCTGCCCTGCACCTGCTCGCTCACTCCTGCTCACACTCCCATCTCAGAGATGCCGCCTTCTCCAGGAAGCCCTCCCGCCACCCTGCTCACCCCGCCCCCGGTCAGGACCTTGCACCTTTTGTGCTTCGTCGTGGCCTTGAGCCAGCACTTATGTTCTGAAGCTCTGCTTACTGGTCTCTGTGCTCTTCTGCTGAGACCCTCGGAAGCAGGACTGTTTCCGAGGGGTCGCTTGGTCACCCCCGCAGCACTGGGTCTGCACTCAGCAGGCGCTCCTGCTGTTTGTAGACGGGAGGGCAGCTGAGGCAAGGCTGCCGTGGGCTGCTGGGAGAGCAGGAGACCCCCCCAGGGGATGGGACCCTTGGGCACCAGAGTGGACTTAGCGTTGATCCTAAGGGGGATGGGGGATGAAGGAGCCTGGGCCAGAGCAGGCTCTCCCTGGCTGAAGCGGGTGGTGAAGGGCAGCTGGGGTGCCTGCGCCCCCACGGTGTGAAGCACATGGGAAAACCTGAGGTGTCGCGTCACTCTGGGGGGGTCTCTGGAGGTCACCTCCCTCATTGCCTTTCTTTTAGGATGGGACAGGGGCTTCCCCAAGGTTACACAGCAGTTCGGAGGCAGAGCCGGGGCAGGGGACCTGGAATGTTCCAGGCCTCAATGGGAGTGCCCTTCGGGGTTTGCCAAGGACTCCAGCCTGCTGTGCTGCCCCCACGAAGTTCACGTCACCCACCCTCCAGGCCCTCGAATAGCTGTCTCCTGTCCCTCCTGCAGGTGAACCTGGTGCTGGGTGAGGGCCGCTCCCTGGGCCTCACGATCCGCGGGGGAGCCGAGTACGGCCTGGGCATTTACGTCACCGGCGTGGACGCGGGCTCAGAAGCAGAGAGCAGTGGGCTCAAGGTGAGGGCCCCGAGGGCCGACTTCCAGGAGGTTCGTGGGGAGCACGGAGAGGGAGGGAGAGGTCAGGAGCTGGGTGGGGGTGACCTCGGGTTCACGGGGAGCACAGAGAGGGAGGGAGAGTGGGGGTGGCACCGAGCAGCTCCCGCTGGCATTCGGCCGGGGCGACGCTGTCCCGTTAGAGAAGGCTGATGGGCCAGGCACTGTAGCCGACTGTGCGTGGGGCTCATTGAACCCTCAGGCTGCTGCCCCCGGGTTGGCGGCCGTGACCCGCAGTTTCCAGTCTGCGGGTGGACACACTCAGGAGGGGTCACGGACTCGCCGAGCATGCGGCGGGCGGTTGCAGGGCAGGATCCGCCCGGGCAGCGCCTGTTCCACCGTCCAGGGTCTCAGCCGCCTCGCTGCTCTGTCCCGCTGCCAGTCCCGCTGCCAGAACTTGCCCGCCGGAGCCCGGGGGCCCGTGACAATGAGCAAGGCAGGGATGAGGACCTTGGGCCGGGACACAGGTCACCTAAA
This sequence comes from Vulpes lagopus, assembly GCF_018345385.1. NCBI lineage: Eukaryota > Metazoa > Chordata > Mammalia > Carnivora > Canidae > Vulpes > Vulpes lagopus. The sequence continues at coordinate 64,101,591 of NC_054830.1, forward strand.
TAAATGGCAGCGTGTGTTTGGGCTAAATCCTGATGCCGGGGAAGCCGAGGCAGCAGCGATGGGAGCAGTGAGCAAGGGCCCAGGTGGCATCTGAGCCGGCCTTGCGGAAGGAGGCAGGATGGGGAGGAGGGCCTGGGGAAGAAGGGGGTGCCACTGAGGGAGCCAGAAGGCGGGACCGTGGGCAACCGGGTGGCCGGGGAATGAGACGCGAGATGAGACTGTGCCTTGTAGCAAAGGGCCTTGAATGCCCCACTGATGCGGGGGAAACTGGTTCTGGATACGGAGGAGCAGACAAGGTCATGAAAAGGTCGTGGCAGGTGAGGGTGGTGCTCAGGAGGTGCCCTGTGCGTGTCGTGGATGGGCCGCGGCGGTCGGGGGGGCACGGGGGCATCTGTCAGCTTCTTTTAGGAGTGACGATGCAGGTGCAAGAGCTCTGGGCTTGGGGTCCGGAAGATGGGGCTCCACTCCCTGCTTTGCTGCTTTTGCTTTAATAGCGGGGTGACCGCGGAGAGCCCCTCCACCTGTCCGTGCTTCCCTTCCTTCTCCCAGAAAAGCATCATAAGTGACAGCTTTTTCTCAGGGCTGTTGAGAGGACGAGGGGAGGGCTGAGCTGACCGGACATTAACCACAAAGGTTAAGTTTACGGAGCGTCGAGCGTCGATGTTACGGGCTGCAGGCTTGAGCGTCGATGTTAGGGGCTGCAGGCTTGAGTCCTCCACCCTCCTCTGGAATCCCTCAGCCCAGCACGACAGTGGTAGAGGAGGGGCCTGTGGGAGGTGATCAGGTCACGAAGGTGGAATGTCCTTGGTAGTGGGACCCCAGGGGGCTCCCTCGCCGCGTGAGGACACGAGGTGGGTGGGCTGTCTGCCGCTGGGAACAGGATCCCCACCAGAGCCCGGCCGTGCTGGCTGCTGACCCCAACCTCGGGCCTCCAGAGCCCTGCCAAGTAAATACCTGCTGCTTATAGGCCTCCCGGTCTGCCGGGCTTTGTCACAGCAGCCTGGACAGCCCGAGGGGGGCCCCATTTCCCCAGCACCTTGGTGCCGTTAAATCACGTACCCACACCACCAGCCCTGGAGCGCAGCTTCGGGGAGGGGCGCGTATTCCAGGCGCAGCCGCTGAGACCCGGAGCACCACCCGGCTCGGCTCGGCTCGTGGGAGGCAAAGCTGGGACTCCCTGCGGGAATGGGGATTCTGGTTTCTAGAACCTTGCTCTTGAGGCTCCCCAAACGATTCTGAAATGCCCCCCGGTCTGAGTGTACCCCGTGCTCTCAGGTAAAGGTGACACCTCGACGGGACTCCCAGGAGGAAACAATCACCTCGTAGCCCACGTGTGCATTTTGTTGCAGATGTTCGTTATTTGGGGATCATTGTAGATATACTGGGAAGTCACAGGGGGACTCCCCATTTATCCTTCATCCGGCTTCCCCGAGCGTCAACATCTGTAACCGCGGCGCAGCCGTCAAGGCCAAGAATCTGACGTCGGTACGATGCGGCTCAACAAACCACACACTTCGTTCAGGGCCACCAGTTTTCCCACTAGCCTAGTCGACTTCACCGCACCGCGTTGCGTTTGGCCTGCCTGCGGTTGTAATTCCGTTATTTCCCACCCACCCCCTAGAATCGGCAGCTTCTAGGCACCAAGTAAAGATTTTTCTTTTAAGATCTTATTTATTGAGACGCCTGGGTGCCTCGGCAGTTGGGCATCTGCCTTTGACCCAGGGCATGACCCCAGGGTCCTGGGATCAAGTCCCACGTTGGGCTCCTTGCATGGAGCCTGCTTCTCCCTCTCCCTGTGTCTCTGCCTCTCTCTCTCCGTGTGTTTCTCATGAATAAATAAATAAAATATTTTTTAAAAATTTATTTATTTGACAGAGAATGAGAGAGCACAAGCAGGGGAAGCAGCAGATGGAGAGGGAGAAGCACGTTCTCTGCTGAGCAGGGAGCCCGATGCAGGATTTGATCCCAGGACCCTGGGATCATGACTTGAACTGAAGGCAGGTACTTTAACTGATCGAGCCACCCAGGCACCCCAAGATTTTCTTAAATGAATGAGTTGAGGAGATTGGAGAGAAGAAATATGGGGGCTGAGCAAATGGATGAAGCCAGGAACACTTGCTGCAGGCAGGATGCAGAATTGGCTCTGAGCTTCCCGGCAGCCAATGCAAAGAGGGAAGCAGGTCAGAGACGTCTGTGAGATGAAAACAGACCAACCGTGCTTGAGAAGCCCGCCTGTTCCTCTTCCTGAGGCCTGAGAGCAGCGTTCGTCTGGCGTCTCGTAGAGGGAATGCTGTGTGATGACCTGAGCAGTGTCCTCCGGTCTGTCTCTGTCTCTGCACCTGTCCCTGTCGTCACTGACAGGTGGCAGCTTTTATTATCGTGTTGTCCACTCACTGCGGAGTCACCGTGTCGGGAACTGTGCTGAACACGTCACACAGTGTGACGTGATTTCTAGGACAACGTGTGAGAAAGGAACATTCTTGCCCCCATTTTACAGGTGGCAGATTTGGGAGCAGCATTAAGCAACTTGCCCAAGGTCACCCAGCTAAGAAGTGCTAGTCCTGCGTTCACCCAGCACACTCTAAGCCCATATTTTTTTTAATTCTAATTTTTTTTAAATTTTATTTAAATTTGATGAATTAACATAGAGTGTATCATAGTCTCAGAGGTACAGGTCGGGGATTCATCATTGTCTGTAACACCCAGGCCTCATTGCATCCCGTGCCCTCCTTAATGCCCATCACCCGGGGACCCCGTCCCCCCACCCCATCGCCTCCACATTCTTAACCACTAGGCCTCCACCGCCTCATCATGAGCCTGGGCTTGCCTTGTGTAGGGGAGGACAGGGGCCCTGGGACCCGCGGCCCAGCCGTGTGGGGGTGGCCATGCCCTTCTCCTCATGGGGCCTCGGTCTCTCTGCTTGGACAGTGGCTGTTGAATAGTCGGGTTGGATGATTTTGGAGGCTCTCTCCTAGATTTGCATGTTTCCCCGGCCTGAGAGAGCCAGAGGGTGCCCAGACCCAGAACCTACTCCATTCTCCTTCCCCTGCGGGTCCCCATAGCCATGGAGAGATGCCCAAACAGGTAGCCCACTGGCAGGTCTTTCATGTGGGAGGAAGGGACAGTGGGAGGGGACATTACACAGAGGCAGTGAGTGTCCGTGGCTGCCCGCCTTCCCTGTAATCAGCACGTGTGTGCTGAGGACTCCCGCGTGCCAGACGCCGTGCTCGCCCTGTGGCTTCTGAGCCAGCACCACAGATACAGTCTCTGACCTCCAGGAGCTTACCTTGTGGTGGGAAGACGGGCGGGTAGGGGGTGGGACCACCCGATGGGTGAATTGCAATCAGGATAAGTAACAAGAGGGCAAAGCACATGGCACCGCGTGGGTATAGTAACGGGGGAGACCGTCTCTGATCTAGGATACCCGGGAAGGCCTCCTGGAGGAAGAAACATTTCAGTTGAAACTTAAAAGAAGAGAAGAAAATTAATGACGTGAAGGAGGAAATGAGAATTTCGGGCAGAAAGAACAACGCAAATGCTTAAGTGCCTGTAGTGGCGGGAAGGGTTCCCAGATGCAGAGGACGGTCAGCGCCAGCCGCCAGCCGGTGGGGAGAAGGTGCCAGATGATGCCGACAGAGCACAGAGCTCGATGACCACGGGCCGCGGGATTCACCCAAGGCCGAGCGGCCGCGAACAGGTGATGCCCGGGATCTGCGGTCAGTGCTGGGGAGGCCGTGCAAGGCCTCTCACTAGGTGGGGAGCACGGGGTGCCAAGCCGCTGACCTAACAGCAGCTCATCGGGCCGGAGACGTGTGTAAGCACCTGTGCGGGAACCAGGAAGAGCAGTTTAATAGATGAGAGTGGTACTGGGCACCAGTGTGCTTCCTGGGGCGTCGAGAGGACCAGAGGCCAGAGGACTGGGGGGCCTCGGAGTCCCTGCGGGGTGCAGCAGGAGCAAGTGCCACTTCCGTAAGCGTGAAAGCGGCGACAGTAGAGCCATATCCATTTTGAGGCAAGGCCGCAGAAAAAGGTTCCGTGGAAGTTTCCGGGTCACTAGAGCCCGCCTCCCAGTCCCCCCAGTCACAGGCTTTCCTTGCTTGTGAAATGCACCGGCTTCGGGAGAGGCTTTTCCTTCCCTGTCCCTTGTCCCCTCCCCTCGACCACTGCTCACCGCTGCTCACGCTCCCTGTCACTGGCCCACGTGCGCCTCCCAAGCTCCCTCCAGGGTGCTCACCCCTGCCCACTCAGGGAGCACCCAGTGCTCGTTAATTCCGGTTTTGAGGGGCGCGGGGGTAGGGGGGCGCTGTCAGTGGGATCAGCACATTGAAATGGAATGAAGGGGCTTGGCTGGGGGGGGGGGCGGAGCCCAGAACAGGCTTTATGTGTCAGTAGGCCTCCTTGCGGGGTGCAGAGCTCCCCTGGGTGGAAGTGCTGCCTTCCGGCCCAGCCTCCAGGCTCACTTGGCTTCCCAGAGCCTGAGAGCCAGGGGAGCCCAGGGAGCAGGGGAGGGTGAGTCAGAGGGAGCCAGGGAGCCCAGGGAGTCCGGGTGGGGAGGGGAGGGTGTAAAGCTCTGGGAGGAGAAGCTCTTAGGAGGAGGTCAGGCACTTCCCAGCACTTAGCCAGGGGGTGGCCAGGGTGGAAGGGGGAGCTGTCCCAGCCTCCTGGGAGGGGCTAACTCCACCTCCAGCACTTACCTTTAGACCTCTCTTGTTCCTTTGTACCTGCCCTGCCATCCCCCCTGCCACCCCCCCAGCTTCCAGCCCCAGCACAGAATGAACCATAAAGCCTCATTTGTTCCTTTGAGGACAACCAGATTGACTGGCATTTAGAAATAATAATAATGATGATAGCAGTTGCTAGTTATTAGCCAGCTATTAGGAATCCGGCACTGTGCTAAACCCCGTAGGGTTCACTCCCACATAATCCTCAGGGTGGGCCCCAGTAGTGCAGTTTAATAGATGAGCAGCGGAGGCTCAGAGACGTGTAGTGACTTGCTCGGGATCATGCAGGGATCTGGGGCCCTCCAAAGGCCACGTGCTGTGCTGTCACCTGCCTGGTACCCTAACTTGCCCCAATAACAAGAGAATGCAGCGAGAGGAAATGAAGGACATTTGTTCTTTGCAGAAGTCACCAAGCTTCTCAAGCCCCGTGCGCTCAGTCCTGCCAGGCCTCAGTCCTGCCGGGCTGCACAGCCTTCACCCAGGAGGTCATGCCAGGGAGGGGGGCCCACTGGTCCCAGTCGGCTGCCACCCTGGCTGGGGTTCATCTGCGCAGGATCTCTGTTCCCAAGGATGTCCCAGTTTTGGGGTCATCATCACCCCGCTGCTGGTGGCCGTGGCACAGACCATGTCCGATGCAGTGTGGTGTCTCTGTGGCTGGGGACAGCCTGCAGGTCGGCGCTGTGTGCTGGGCTTCCCTGGGAGCCCACGCTGTGTGTCAGCGGGGAAGCCAGCTGGGCTGGGGCTGACCCCTCCTGGGATGGGCTTGGCCAGCATCTATTCTCCTAACTCTTCTTCTCTGGACTGAGCCTCAGCAGCACCCCACTTTCTTTTTAGATTTCATTAATTTATCTGAGAGGCAAAGTGAGCACGAGAGAGCGAGCACAGGAGCCGGGGCAGAGGCAGAGGGAGGAGCAGGCTCCCAGCTGAGCAGGGATCCCAATGCGATGCAGGGCTCAATCCCAGGACCCCGGGATCATGACCTGAGTGAAGGCAGGTGCTCAACCTCTGAGCCCTCTGGGATCCCTGGTGGTTCTTTAAACATTTTATCTCCCTGCCCACGACAGAGCCTGGCATACAGTAGGTGTTCAGAAAAGAGTTCTTCAGTGAAGGAGTGAGTCTGGCCAAGGCAGACCCCAGACCAGGCCTTTTGACCCCAAAGCTCCGATCTGGACCACCCTTTCATTTGCATCCTGGCCCGAACACAGCACAGGGCCTGCGTTTTGTTGTTGTTGTTGTTGTTAAGGATCAAATCCCACTAGGGAGGGTTAGTGATCTTCCCACTCACCTAGGGTGTGAGCTGAGAAATCAGACTCTTCCCCTCTGAAATGCTCGCCTTTGCCTTTGCGTTGAAAGCAGCTGAGTGGCAGCCACGGCCCGCAGTGAGGTCTGCTCATCACCAGGGCCTGTGGGCATCACGTGCCACCCCCGCTCTTCCCTGATGGAGGGTAGGTGGCGGGAATCCATCTAGGCAGACACATCCCAGCCTCCCAACCTCCCATTTTATACATGGGGGTGTCGAGGGCCAGCAGCAGAGGAAGGCACTGGCTGAGGGTCATGGAGAGGTGGGGCCCGGACCCATCGGACGGTTTGACCTTGCCAGCTGTGTCTCGACACTTCCCCGAAATAGTCCTGCTGGGAGAGACGAATGAGCTTGGCAAACTCTCTGAGGCTGCTTACTGCTTATTCTTGGTGGTGGGGGGAGAGGGGGCATGGCTACTCTGTGTTACCTGTTTAATGAGGATCCTCTTTTATTTTTTAATATTTTATTTATTTATTCGTGAGAGACTTACAGAGAGAGAGGCAGAGACACAGGGAGAGGGAGAAGCAGGCTCCATGCAGGGAGCCCGATGCGGGACTCGATCCCGGTCCCGGGATCACGCCCTGAGCCAAAGGCAGATGCTCAACTGCTGAGCCACCCAGGCGTCCCTAATGAGAATCCTCTCAGGGTATTTTTTATTTGTGATTGTGGCTGATTTTTATGGCAGTCCTAATGAGATCGCAAAAATTCAGTATTCATATTTATATAATTCCTGACAGTGGATAAAAATCGTAGATAATTAGGGCACATTACCAACAGTTCTCAGCCTATAAATTCTACAACGTAGATGAAGAGACCAATTTTTTGAAAGATGTAAACTATGAACACTCAAGAAAGAAAAAGAAACCTGGAGTTCTGCGTGTATGTGTCAGAGAAACTGAATTTGTATTTAGAAACCATCCAAAAAGGAAAACTCAGGCCCGGGTGATTTCACTAATGAACCTTTTTTGAACAGTTAAGGGAAAAAAAAAAATGCTATGCACTCTCTTCCTGGAATGAAAAGATGAGACAGTGCGGGGCGCCTGGGTGGCTCGGTTGGCTGGGTGTCCAGCTCTTGGTTTCGGATCAGGTCATGGTCTTAGCGTCGTGAGATCGAGCCCTGGATTGGGCTCCACACTCAGCAGGGAGAATTCTCTCTCTCCCTCTGCCCTGTGCTCCCCATGCACTCTCTCTAGAATAAGTAAATAAATCTTTAAAAACAAAACTAAAAAGATGCGACAGTGCTTCCCAGCTCGTTTTACAAAGCCAGTGTCATGTAATAACATGACCAAATCCATACACTGCAGGAAAACTACTGACCGCTGCCCTTCAGGACGTGCTGAGTGTGAAAACACTCAACAAAATATTAGCAAGTCAAATCTTTTGATCTCTAAAAGGAATATATACGGGGACCAAGCGGGGATGCCTTTATCCAAGGAATGCTAGGCTGGATGGACATGTGAAAAATTAGTGTTCTTAGCGGACTAAAAGGGGAAAAAAAACCCTACATATGAACGGAAAGAGCATTTAACAAAATTCAGTGTCCAGTTATGATAAGAGCTCTCAGCACACTGGGAATAAAAAGCAGCTTTCTTGGCTCGGTGACAGGCATCCACACAAACCTCCCACTAAACATCCTTAATGGTGAAAAACATTCAGAATCAGCTTGTAAACATCTACAACAAAGCTTTCTTCTAAGAAAGGGAAAGGCTTTCTACTAAACGCTTTCTTCCAAGATTGAAATGAGGCAGAAATGTCTTCTCTCACCGCGCCTGTTCCGTATCCTACGAGACGTTGTAATCGGTGCAGTAAGTCATAAAAGGAAAGGAAAGGCACACAGATATGGAAAGAAGAAATGAAACCCTATTTACAAAGACTGTCGATGGAGACATTTCCAAAGAATCTCCCCAAAAGCTCCTAGAACCAATAAATGGATTTAGCAAGGTGGAATGATAACCAAGTTGGCATAGAGAAATCAATTGTATTTCTATCAGCTGGTGGTGAATTAGTGGAATTCAGAATTCATAAATACAGTTTAGAGGAGCACCCAGAAGTACTTAGGTGTAAATAACAAAATATGTGTCGTGTTTGCTGACAAGTGCAACACAAAAAAGACATAAATAATTACAGAGAGACACAGTGTTTGTGGATGGGGGGGCTCAGTGTGATGGAGATGTCACGTCTCCCGAATTTGGTCTAGATTCAGTGCAGTCCCCATGTCCATGCTAGTAGGCTTTTTGGTAGGTATTTATTTTTTTATTTATTTCTAATTTTTTATTTTTTGGTAGGTATTTATAAGCTGATTCTAAACATTTAAGTGAAGAGAAACTAGCAGAGCCAAAGCCATTCTCAAAGGGAAGAGCGCTGTGGGAGGACTCGCTGCTCATCTCAGGACTTACTGTAAGGCTGCAGTGGCAGGATTAGTAATGGGCCCACACAGACATCAGCGCAACAGTGGAGCGAGTCCAGAAATAAACCTACACAAATATACTGAGGTGATTTTTGGCAGAAACACAAAGGTAATTCAATGGAGAAAGGATAGTCTTTTTTTTTTTTTTTTAAGAGTTTTTATTTACTCATGAGACACAGAGAGAGGCAGAGACACAGGCAGAGGGAGAAGCAGGCTCCATGCAGGGAGCCTGATGCGAGACTCGATCCCAGGACTCCAGGGTCATGCCCTGGGCTGAAGGCAGACGCTCAACCGCTGAGCCACCCAGATGCCCCAAGGATAGTCCTCTCCATAAACAGTGCTGGGACAGTGGTGTCTGTGTGCAAACCAGTGAACCTTAACCTAAACCTCACACCTTCCGTGAACATTAACCCAAAATGGAGAAGATACAGCGATAATACTTGTAGGGGGGATGCATAGGAGAAAATCTGGGCGACCTCGAGGAAGTGTTCTTAGGCTTAACATCAGAAGCAAGATCCGTAGAAGAAAAATTTGACAAACTGGATTTTATCAAAATGAAAAACTCTGGCTCTGCGGGAGACACTTCAGAGAACAGAAAGACAAGCCACAAAGTTGGAGAAGAAAATAATTTATTTATTCATGAGACACAGAGAGAGAGGCAGAGGGAGAAGCAGGCTCCATGCAGGGAGCCCGATGCGGGACTCGATCCCGGGACCCCAGGATCATGGCCTGAGCCCAAGGCAGGTGCTCACCCGCTGAGCCACCCAGGAGCCCTGCATGTAAATTTTTAAAAATGAGCCAGGTTGGGAGGGCAGAGGTAATAGAGTGCAGACTGAGCCAAGTGAAGGTAAAGGAATCTAAGTGTATTACCGATGATTCACACCACCACACTCAGAACGGAGAAGAAAAGCAGTACTCTAAGTAATTTTGAAAAACGTTATTTTGACTGATACTGTAAGGCAAAAAGACAAGTAGAACTATACACAAACACTATTCCAGTTGGCAGGAGTTTTTTTTTTTTTTCTTTTTTCTTTTTTTTTTCTCAACAGCTTACGGGGGCACCTGGGTGACTCGGTCCGCGAGGTGGCTGACTCTTGATTTCAGCTCAGGTCATGATCTCAGGGTCGTGGGGACTGAACCCCGCGATGGGCTCAGCATCGAGTGCGGATCCTGCTTGAGATTCTCTCTCTCCCCCTCTGCCCCTGCCCTTGCCCCTCCCCTGTACCTCTTGAACAAAACCAAAAAAAAAAAAGCATGTGGGTTAGGAATCCTGAAAGTACTTCATTTGTATGCTCGGGTTGAAACACTAAGTAATCATGTTTTAGATAATGAGAGCCAAGTTCTCACTCTGGCAAAACGCTCCAGTAAGGAAAGGAGGAAATGGACCCCGTGGGACTGAATCAGTCAACGGTATCAGTGTGGACGCAGTTACCAAGAGAAGGAACGTGGATACGTACACGGGCACATAGGTAGACGCAAAGACAGCTGTGTGTGTGTGGGGGGGGTGACCTAGAGCACGTATGTATAGTTCTTTGATCTATCCGTGGAGAAGGGCTGGAAGTAGGGACACCCCAATAAAAATGGGTACCCCTTGTGCTCAGATCTTAGTTCCTAAGTACTATTTTCTAAATAAAAGGAGCTGGGGGGTGGGGGAGGTGGGAAGGCTGCCTGGGTGGCTCATTTGGTTAAGTGTCTGCCTTTGGCTCAGGTCATGATCCCGGCGTCCTGGGATCAAGCCCCATGTCGGGCTTGGGGCTCGATGGAGAGTCTGCTTCTCCCTCTGCCCTCTGCCCCTGCCTCCCTGCTCCGCTCAAACTCTCTCTCTCTCTAATAAATAAATAAAATCTTAAAAAAAAAAAAAAAAAAAGGAGCCCGGGATCTTTGTAGAAATGGTGAGTCCAGGCCCTGGGCAGGGAAAGTCCAGGGGGAGCCTGGGGCATCCTGGGGCAGGGAAAGTCCAGGGGGAGCCTGGGGCATCCTGGGGCAGGGAAAGTCCAGGGGGAGCCTGGGGCATCCTGGCCCCACAGAGTGAGGATGTGCCATAGAATCAGCCCCGCACCGCTCAGCCTATGGGGTGCGCGCGGAGCCCCGCTGAAGCGCTCCCGGGGCCGGAGGAGAACGCGGGAAGCGCCTCGGGGCCGTGCTGATGTAATTGCATAAAGAACTAAATAAATAGATGAGGGGGAAGCAGCAGCTCTCCTCCAAGGAGGAATTCCCATTAATAAGCACGGAATAAGGGAGCAGGAGCCCGCCGTCCAAACATGACATTATAGTAACAGTTGCCGCGGGCAAGATGCCCCGGGGGGTGTTAAACAGCGAGCAGAGGTTGAGGCAGAAACAGGATTTTTCTTGCCTAGAGTGAAAATCTCTCTACCAATAAATATTCCCTTTTTTTAAAAAATTTTTATTTATTCATGAGAGACCCAGAGAAAGGGAGAGAGAGGCGGAGACACACACAGAGGGAGAAGCAGGCTCCCTGCAGGGGGCCCGAGGCAGGACTCGATCCCGGGACCCCTGAGCCGAAGGCAGGCGCTCGACCCCCGAGCCCCCCAGGTGTCCCCCATATTTCCTAATTGTAAAAGGAAAAACAATCAGTTTGCGGCGGAGGGTCCTTGCAGATACCACCTTGGCTACGTGTAATGAATTTTTTTCCAAAAAATCTTTATCTTTTCCTAATTGTAAAGGCAGGTGTTAGAGAAACCCAGTCACGCCCCGACTCGGCCTGCAGCCCCGGGACCCTGACGACGGTCAGCGGCGGGCCTGTCTGCAGGCCTCCTCCTGGCCTGTCCTACTCGGTGTCCCGGGCGCTCTTCTTGTTCTCTTCTGTTCCTTTTATGCCCCGACCATCCGCTTCTCAGAAGGTTGCTTCCCCTTTGTAGCTCACAACCTTACGTCTCTGATTTGTCAGATTTTGACTAAGTTATTGCCACTTGAGCATGGAGATGGGCCTGATAAAACTCAAAGCACAAACGTGTAGCGGACGCTTGTTATGCTCGCCTGTTGGTGCTGAGATTAAGGCCTGCGGTGCTCCCTCTGCCAGCGGGTCATGCCACGGGGCAGGGGCAGACCGGCTCCCGTCTTCCTCAAGCGGGGTCGGGAGGGGGGTGCAGAGGGGAGCGGCCGCCTTCCTCCCACCCCACACCCCAGGGCCCCGTGGGCCTCCCCCGTCGCTGGAGCCCTGCGGGCAATGGGGTGGGCGCCCGGTGCTGGCGGCCTGGGGAGCACGGCGAGGGCCGGGGGACACAGCACCCAGATTTGTGCCCCATACGTGCTCTGCGTGGAGATCGTGTCGATCGGCCAGAGTGGGCGTGAGAGACACAGACGGAGACTCCCGGAGCCCCCGCTGAAGAACTGGCGATTATCCGCAGCCAGGCACCCCCCGAAGTGACCGTTAGGGTCCCACCTTAATGAACCCCAAAAAGTCCCCGCAGTAAGTGCACGCCGTGTCATCCTTCGCAGAGAGGCCAGCGGACTGAGGCTCCCAGACGTCGTCACCTGCCCAAGGTCCCACAGAAGGGAGCAGGGGAAGTGGGGTGGGGACTGGCCCCAGAACTCTCCCGTCAGCTCCTTGACCTTGCAGCCCTGCGGTCGTGTGATGGCGGCCGCTCAGCACCCCCTGGCCCTGCCTGGGGTCCCGGCCACCAGCAGATGAGTGACACCTGCCCGGTGTGCCTCAGAACCTGCAGGAGACTTCCGGCCCCTCAGAAAACGTCCCAAAGCTGGTGGAAATGGCAGGAGGTACAGCCAGGGGAGGTTGGTAATCGCAACGGGGGGATGATAGCCATGGACGTAACTTAGGGCAGAGCAGTCTTCCAGCTGTTTCTACCTGACAGTAATAATAGTAATCCCCAGGGTTGGGGAGCGCCCCCTCTGCGCCAGCCGGGGTGCACAGAGTCCCTTAGTCCTTGCAGCAACCCCGTAGGAGGCCCTAGGAGCACCCCCCACCCCCCGTTAGAGACGGGCAGCCGAGGCCCAGAGAGGCCGAGGAACATGCCCGAGGTCGCACAGCTGGCAGGCGGAGGAGCTGGTGTTGGAGCTCGGGCACGACTGGCGCTTAGCCACGCAAGTCCCGTCCCCACCCTTCCCTCGCCTCCGCCAAGCCCAGTGGCTCCTGCAGAAAACTGCAAGAGCTTGTGCCCTTGCAGAGTGGTTCTCGGGGGACCTGGGGGAGGAGCAGGGAACCGAGTGATGTTCCGCAACAGCGACGGCACAAGACCGGCTGCCTGTTGGCCACTCACAGCGGGCGCAGTCCCACCTAGGGGCTTTCTGCGGCGTGCTGCTGGGTCCCCGTCACCTGCACGACGGGTGCTGATCGTCACCATCCCCGTGTTACGCACAAAGGGACCCGAGGCCTGGTGAGAGGAGGCGGCCTGCCCACGGCACGCTCCTCACCGGCCGAGGACGGGCGATCCAGACCCTGGGCCCCCCGGGCCCCGTGCTCGCCTGTGCGCGCTGTTGCCGGTGGCGAGGCTGCGCGAGTGTGAGTACACGCGCGGTGGCAACTCGGCTCCGCCAGGAAGGGTACTTAGCTGCGCGGAGGACTGCTAGGTCGTGGCTGCCGTGGGTCGGGAGGGGGGACCCGTCGCCCGGATGGTTGGATGGGCCCAGCTCGACTTTGAAGGTCATTTAAGTAAGAACTTTCGACTACAGCCGTACTTCAGCACGAAAGTATCATCGGGGGGATTGATAACAGCAACAGCGAACACGCACAGCCGCTGTGTGCCAGGCCCTCGAGGTCATTCCCAGGCCGTCTCACGGCGGCTAGATGCGAGCTCTTGGGAGTCGAAACTACTGGCTGTGTCCCTATCTCCCTGGACTCAGTTTCCTCATTTGTAAAGCTGGGATGATAATACCTCTAGGAACGTGGTGAGGACATAGCCAGAGAACCTCTATAAAGCACTTGACACAAGTGAAAGTGTGCAAGAGACGCTCGCTTTAAACATGGTTTCTGGGTGTCCGTCTAACCCGGCCTTAGTGCACGAGGAAGGTGGGACTCAGAAAGCGGGAATGGTTTGGGACGCCTGGGTGGCTTGGTCGGTTAAGCTTTTGGCTCAGGTCGTGATCTCAGAGTCCTGGGTTCGAGCCCCGCGTCCAGCTGACTGGTCAGCGAGGAGCCTGCTTCTCCCTCTCCCTCCCGCTCTACCTGCTTTTGCTCTCTTCTCTCTGCCAAATAAATAAGATCTTAAGAAAAAAAAAGAAAGTAAGTAAGTAAGTAGGAGCAGTTTGCCAGGAGGGGCTGGCCAAGGTCATGGGCCTGGCTCTCTGCTCTGATCGCCCGTCATGCAGTGTCCACCATGGGCTGCCTCCAGGCGAAGGACGGGTCTTGCGTTGCCTCTCCGGGGTGGAATAACCCTAAGGATGTTCCTTCTGGTCTCTCACTGGTGTGCCAGCCTTGCCCCCCTCCAGGCCCTCTTGGGAGGAACGGCGGCAGAGCAGCCCCTGATTGCTTTGGGGACTTGAAAGTCCCCCGACTCTTTGAGCAAGAAGTAAGATAACAACTTTCAAGCGATTGCTGAGCTCTGACCTTTTTATTTTTTATTTATTTATTTTTTTGGCTCTGACCTTTTTAAAGGACCAGCTTTGCTTCCCTTCCGGAGCTTTTCCTCGGGGCCGCCTCTCCCTGAGGCACAGTGGCCTCCTCTCGATCCTGGACAGGGGTCCACGAGCTGTGAACCTCAAAGTTGGTATCTTGTTTCCCTTCCCAGGCACCGTGGAGGAGAAAGCGTGCTCCCTGTAGGTTCCAGGCCCGCTTGCTTGTGAACCATGTGCGCCGGTGCATGCATGCCCTCTCTAAATCAACCAACCGGCCAACCAATAAAAAGATAAATAATAATACCACCGGCACCTGTTAGCTTAGTACTGTATTGTCAGGATGCAGTGAGCTAGTGCGTGTAAAGCCCAGTGCCTGGCACGTGATAAGCACCTCCCAGAACCCATTGTGTGGGTGATTTTCACTAGCCCCGTGAGTGGGGGGTGCTGGTGGGTGAGACTGGGCTGTTCTGGCATCTGAAACTCTCCACCAGCTGATGAATCTGGGCTGATGCACGTCTTTCCCAAAGAGCCGGAAGGGGATTGTTTTCCAGAAACCCTGCACATACCAGGGGACTGTCTTACCCTCTCCCCCCACCCCCCCCACCCCCGATGGTGCCACATTCTCTACCCTTCCTTAGGATGCTCTCTTAGCTGGGTTTGTGACCTGGCCTCCGCATGGGTGGTTAATACATTGCAAACGTTCAGGCTGCCTGGTTTTTAAAGGGGCCCCCTCTAGGGCCATAATTGCTCCCAGGGAGGCTACTGGCAGAAAGAGAAACACTTCGTTTCTGCAAGGAGGCCTATCAGGGCAGCAGCCCAGCTGCGACTTGCCCTGGTCACAGGATTCAAGTGTCCAGCTCCCCACCACTTGCCCCAACCCCGAAGTATGCTGCCCACCAGAGGGAGGTGGCCCCAGGGCTGGCTGCAGGTCTCCTGATCCCTCATTTCCAAGTAGCTGAGTGCGGGAGACAGTCAGCCAGCCTGGAGTGGCTGAGTGGCAGCTGACTGGCAAGGGAGGCTCGTCAGTGGCCCCTCCGGCTTCCCACGTGCCCTGCCAAGATCACTGCCCGTGCCTTGAGAGTGTTTGCTGGATCTGAGGTCAGCATGCTCCCCCGTTTGCTAAGGGCAGCCGTGGCGTAGGGCACAGGTGGAAGGTCAGTAACCAGGCCGGGCGGTGCCTCGGGCACCTGACCAAGCACACGAATCACCAGGGTCTCTGTCAAGGGCTGAGGTTATCACGTCTGCACAACCTCGCAACCTGGAGGCACGCATCACACGCGGTTCTGCTCGGGTCACCGAGGGCCAGGAGGCGGCCAGGGCGCAGCAGGGCAGCCCACCTCCGCCCCCCAGCATCTCAGGTGCCCCACAGCCAGGATGCTCCCGGTCTGGGCACCAGAGCCCTCAGGAGGCTCTTTGCCTTTCGTGTCTGGCTTCTGGCTGGGGTCCCCGTCCTTCCCTGCGAGGGCCTCCCCGGGCCATCCTTCCACAGGGTGAACTCGGGGTTCCTCTGAGCAAGGTGGCTTCGATGGGGTGTCTAGGGCCAAGGTCCCGGGACAGAGGCAGGTCGAGCTGTGTTCTTTTTATACCCCAAGCCTCAGGAGGCACCAGGCAGCCGTCGTGGGCTGTGCTGTTCACGGGCACGGGGCCTGCAGGTTCGCGGGGCCAGGCTACCCCTGACCTCCGGGGGTTTCTGAGGCACGTTGTGCCTTAAAATGATCTAAGTTTGTTCTCTCGCAGTTCTGGAGGCCAGAAGTCACCAGGCGAGGTGTGTCAGCAGCAGAGTTGTGCCGCATCCCAAGCCTCTGGGGAGACCCCTCCCTTGCAGCCTTGGAGGCGGGGGGGCGGGGGGTGGAGGTCCTGGCCACCTTGGATTGTGCTGCATGCCCCCTGGCCCCCAAATCTGCATGTCATGTGCTCTTCCTGCCGGTGTCTCTGTGTCTCTGCTGTTCCTCTGCTTCCCCTTCTGAGGGTCCCCGTCATTGGATTGGAGGCCCACCCCAGACCCGAGAATATCTCACCTTGAGATCCTTAATCGCACCTGCAGAGACCCTGTTTCCAAATCAGGTGACGCGTTCACAGGTATAGGGGTTAAGGTCTGGGCATAGCTTTTGGGGGTGCCGTCCACACCAACATCCTGACAGGGAGGGGCAAGGTTCTGAGAGAGGACATGGGACGTGGATATCGCTGTGGCCATGGGGGGGGGGGACTGCAGTCCGCCTCAGCAGATTTGGGGTGGAGACTGAGGTGCTGCACGTCTAGGAGGCGTGGACGGCCAGCACACGGAGTGCAGGGATGCACAGCACCACTCTCAAGCTGTGACAGGCCGGTGAGGAAGAAGGAAGGGTAAATAGCAAACCAGCTCCCGCACTGTTAACACTGATGCTAGCCCAGCACTAGAAGAACACGTCCCGCGCACCGCCCCGGGCACCTTGCATGTGTGAGCTCCTCTCACCCTCAAGGCAACCTTACAAGAAGGGTTCCTACCCTTGCTCCCAGATGTGAGGCTCAGAGAGGTTCAGAGACCTGCCCAAGGTCACACAGCCAGGACGTGGTGGAGCTGGGACTCGAACCCAGGCAGGCTGACTCAGGGTCCTTGTAGTTACCCCCGCACCACCCTCCCATGCGCTGGGGCCCGGGGAGGGGGCCGTCAGTCCAGGGCAGGAGGAGCGGTCCTGGCTGCAGAGAGGACACTTGCACTCCAGCGGGGCCCCACTGGGCATCCGCTGGGTCAGCGCTGACTCGCCGGGGGCGTGTGCGGGCACCTGACACGCGAGCAGAAACCCCAAGGCCCACGCTTCCTGCCCCTGCAGTGTGCGGTATGGCCAGGGTGTAGACGGTGGGAGATTAGGCGAGGCAGACGGGTGAAGGAAGGGATCTTCCAGGAGGGCCAAGGCACAGAGACCTGGGCTGGGGGGCTGCTGAGGGCGCAGGTGTGCGGGGGACAGGGACGAGGTGACAGGGGAGGGGCGGGGGCTGGGGCACCAGGGGGTCAGGCTCCAAAGCTTTTCGCCGACCTCAGCAGGTGGCTAGACAAACCTAGAGGTGAGTGTGCTAAATCCAAAGTCAAGGAGTTGTTTGCTGTAAGGCAGAGAGAAGGCGTGAGCTTTTGGGGAGTTGGGTGTCCCCAGACCCGGGTGGGGCTTTTGCTGGGGCTCTTGCCTCCAAATCGTTTGGGAAACTTTGCTGGGTTTTGTGTTGTTTGTTTTGCTTTTAGTTGTCTTTTTTCCCCCCTCCCAGCTACTGGAGTAATAGATTCAATACATAACACGCGCGCAAACAGATGCAGAAAGTGGGACCAGATGTCCTACCTCCTAAAGACAGCCTTTACTGGCATCTTTTAGTTCTTTAAATATAATTCACATACCATAAAATCCACCCCTTTTAAAGTGTACAAAGCAGTGGGTTTTAGTGTATTCACGAGGTTGCACAACGATCACCACTGTCTAATTACAGAGCATTTCCATCATCCCCCCCTCGAGAAAAAAAGAAAATTCAGAGTTGCCTGGGTGGCTCAGGTGGGGTGGTTAGACGTCTGCCCTTTGGCTCAGGTGGGGATCTCCGGGGCCCGGGACCGAGTCCCACGTTGGGCTCCCTGCTTCTCCCGCTCCCTCTGCCCTTCCCCACTGCACGTGCTTGCTCTTTCTTGCTCTTCTCTCTCAAGTAAATAAATAAAATCTTAAAAGAAAAAAATCCTATACCCATTAAGCAGTCATTCTCCATTTCTGACTGTAGATTTGCCTATCTGGGACATTTCATCTCAATGAATCATAAAGATGTGGCCTTTTGTCTGGCTCGCTTAGCATAATGGCATAGCCCATACCAGTAAATGCCTTTTTACAGCTGAAGAATATTCGATGCGCGCCCGTGGCACGTCTGTCTGTCTATCCGCGCGCTAGCCGGTGACGCCCGGGTTGTCTCCGTCTGTTTGCACCTCGACGCAGCTTCTTGCGTCCCTATCTCTGTACGCTCCTACGCGACCGAGAGCACACGCCGTGCACCACGGTGCATCCTGTGTTTTTCACTTGCGTCTCCCCCACGCGATTAGGAACTTCCCAGAAGCGCAGTTTGTAACAGCCGCGTGATACTACTCCATCCTGTGGCTGAATTATAATTCACCTAATTATAATATATTATAAATATATAAATATATAAATATATAATATATATTAATCTATATAATAAATATATAAATATATATAAATAAATATAATTCACCTAATTAATAATTCACCTAATATAATTCCCTTGAAGTCAGCTGTTTAGTTGTTTCCAATTGAAATAGGGTTTTAAAAGGAGCAACAAATGAGAGAAACCTCTGAGGATTTTTCCAGAAAAGCTTAAACCGCCTCCAAGCCTATCTGTGCCAACAGGCCGCTGAGCTCAGTGGGGGAACGGGAGTGATTTATCTCAAATTACTAAGAGTCAGGGGTTGGACTGGGTGATATAAAGAAGATTCTTCCCCAGCGGCGGCACGGCAGGTTGGCCAAGGGCCCAGCCCATTCTTTCCCAGACCCCCAAACAAGGAGGATGGGAGATGTTCTATCAGGCCCGCCCCACCCCCTTCCCTCCCGGCCTGAGAATTTTTACGTTTCTTCTTAGGACTGTTTTTGTTTCTTCCCTCACCAGCGTGGTCTTCACGTACAATCCTGAAAGCACAGAAAGTGAATAAAGAG
The DNA here is from genome assembly GCF_018345385.1 of Vulpes lagopus. Taxonomy (NCBI): domain Eukaryota; kingdom Metazoa; phylum Chordata; class Mammalia; order Carnivora; family Canidae; genus Vulpes; species Vulpes lagopus. Next base: position 64,120,224 of record NC_054830.1, read on the forward strand.
CTTGAAATTAAGATTGCCTGTCTCATACCTAACGTGAGAACGACTTCCAGAATATCAAGGACTGATATTTTTATCAGTTTTTTTCTGAATACGGTCTAGTCAAATAATGCGACCAGGTTTTTACCCCTTGGAACCTTCTCTAATTAGCAGAAAACCTTAGCGTAGGTTTTACCCCTTGGAAACTTCTCTAATTAGCAGAAAACCTTAGCATAGGTTTTACCGCTTGGAAACTTCTCTAATTAGCAGAAAACCTTAGCATTTGGCCTTTAGAGCACATTTTCTTTGTCATCTCCCAAGCAGAAGGGAAAACACCTTTCATTTTTTTTTAATTAAAGATTTTATTTACTTATTCATGAAAGACCCAGAGAGAGAGAGGAGATAGAGGCAGAGACACAGGCAGAGGGAGAAGCAGGCGCCTTGTGGGGAGCCTGATGTGGGACTCGATTCCAGGACCTCGGAGTCACGACTTGAGCCTAAGGCAGACACTTAACGACTGAGCCACCCAGGCGCCCCGAGAAAACACTTTTTTTTTTTTTGAGAAAACATTTTTATTGAGATGTAACTGACACGCAACATCGCTGTACATTTAAAGTGTTTTGGGAAAAAAAAATAATAATAATAAAATAGCCTGGACTTCACGACTCAGTGGCAACCAACTTCTTTTTTTTTTTTAATATTTTATTTATTTATTATAAGAGACAGAGAGAGAAAGACAGAGACGCAGAGACAGGCAGAGGGAGAAGCAGACTCCATGCAGGGAGCCCGATGCAGGACTCGATCTCGGGTCTCCAGGATCAGGCCCTGGGCTGAAGGCAGCACTAAACCACTGAGCCAGCTGGGCCACCTTCAGTGGCAACTTCTGTGAAGAGTTTGGCATGTTCCTTCCCTGCCCCTTTAATACAACTGAAGGCCCCAAGAGGTGGCAGTGTTAAGATAATATCTTAACACCTGGGGATCCCTGGGTGGCGCAGCGGTTTGGTGCCTGCCTTTGGCCCAGGGCGCAATCCTGGAGACCCGGGATCGAATCCCACATCGGGCTCCCGGTGCATGGAGCCTGCTTCTCCCTCTGCCTCTCTCTCTCTCTCTCTCTCTCTGTGTGTGTGTGTATGACTATCATAAATAAATAAAAAATTAAAAAAAAAAACTATTAAAAAAAAATATCTTAACACCTGGACTCAGAAGTAAAGCACGTTCACCGGAGAAGGTGTAGCAAATCGTGCCCTCGTGGAAAAACCACTGCCACGAGTTTGGTGTCTGCCCTTGCGGAGCGCTCTGCTCACAGGCCCGGAGGTAGTTCAGCAGAGCTGGGATCAGATGATTTGCTTTTCCCCACCCTTTGTGACCGTGGACCGTTCAGATTCTTCTGTTTCAGGAAGACCTTTGCGGAAAAAGAAAGTACACAGTGGTGTTTACAGGATCTCATTTTTGGTTTTGTTTTTTTTTTTTTAGAAAAAGAGAAACACATTCGTCGGTCCCTAGTTACATAGCTGGAGAGAGGGCCTGCGAGATTGCCCAGGAGACTGTCACTGGTGATGACTTTTTAGTCTCAATCTGAGGGCCTGAGATGGGGTTTTAAGGGTAGGGAGCTTTAGGGAGCATGATTTGTACAGTTTTTATATTTATTTATTTTTTTTTACTGTTTGACTATTTCCACTATGTTTATATTGTTTTTTTTTGTTTTTTTTTTTTGTTTTTTTAGATTTTATTTATTTATTCATGAGAGACACAGAGAGAGAGGCAGAGACACAGGCAGAGGGAGAAGCAGGCTCCCCGTGGGGAACCCGATGTGGGACTTGATCCCAGGACCCCAGAATCACACCCTGAGCCAAAGGCAGAGGCTCAACCACTGAACCACCCAGGCATCCCTCCCTGTTCATATTGGTTTTATAATTTTTAAAAAGTTTCATTGGAAAAAATTAAAAATATCTTACAGTGGAATTAAAAATATCTTTATGGTGTCACACTCCCACTTTATAGATATATCACGTGGTGTTTGATAAATTCCCAGGCGTTTAGGAGGGAGTCCGAATTATTATCATTATTGTTGGTAATTTGTTTGTTTTGCGTAGCCACGATGACTTTCTTGGGGGTTAATTCCCAGACGTAAAGCTGCAGAGGTTCTTGCGCCATTTTTGGCAAATATTTCTTCGCAAGTTCGAACCAAGGTGCCTCCAGCCGGCAAAGTGCCAGACGCCCTGTGAGGAACCCTTCCTCGCCCAGATGGGGTAGTAGAAGCCTTTTAGTGTTCCGCTGTCTGGCTGAGTGCCTCCCTTGTGCTGAGCACCACCCTTGTAGTAGCAGGATAAAGGGCCCCCCAAGGTTGTCTATGGCCTAATCTACCCGGAGCCTGTGACTAGGTTGGGTGATGTGACAAAGGGGAATTAAGATTGCTCATTAGCTGACCTGCAGGTAGATGGGGAAGTGATCCTGGGGCTATCCAGGTGGGCCCAGGGGGATCACAAGGAATCTGAAAAGTCAGAGAGGAAGTCAGAAGAGAGAGCCAGAGAGATGGCCGTGGGAGAAGGACTCGGCTGGCAGAGGCTGGCTCTGGAGGTGGAGGAATGGGGCCACCAGCCAAGGAACAGGGGTGGCCTCTTGATGCTGGAAAAGGCTAGGAAATGGGCTGTGCCCTGGAGCACCCAGGGAGGAATGCAGCCCTGCCGACGTCTTGATCCTAGCCCCCATGTCGGACTTCTCTAGAACTGTCGGGTCATAAATTCGTGTTCTTTTCATCCACACAGTTGGTGGTAATTTTTTCACCTGTAATTTGTTATAGGAAATGAGTACTGTGCATACCGCGTTCCTGACATCGAGCACAGTGCTGGTCCTTCGCAGGTACTTGGTTCTCGTCCAGATGGTTCGGCGTTTTACTCATTTGCCCAGTCTTCCAAGTCACAAAAAGTAGAATTGCCCCCTGCGTACTGCTGTGCAGAGCAAACCTAGCAGGTCGAGTTTCTGCTATTTTTTGCAGCTCCTTTTGTCTCTAAACTGAGGGGTTAATAGGCAAAGAACTGTGATGCTTGGATCATTTCTTCTTCTTGGTCCTGTTATCCCTTTAAAACAGGTTCATTTATTCCCACTGGCACTCACTGGCGTTTCCCCCATCTTTCTTTATTTTTATAAGATTTTTATTTATTTATTTGACAGAGAGAGAACACAAGCAGGGGGAGCTGCAGGCACAGGGAGAAGGAGAAGCAGGCTCCCACGGAGCAGGGAACCCGATGTGGGACTCAATTCCAGGACCCCGGGATCATGGCCTAGGCTGAAGGCAGATGCTTAACCGACTGAGCCACCCAGGGGCCCTGCCCCCATCTTTAGTAATTTAATTTTACTCTTTGAGTAACTGAAACATCAAAACTATACACAAAGAGTTGTGCTCAGGGTATCACTGCTCTCGTGTCTTCCCTCCTGCCCATTCCCGCCTACTCCCTGGAGTCTGTGGGACTCCACTGCTGCTGTTCCTTTGTGCAGAAATAGGCAGGTACCCACATACGTTCCTCTTTCTTATCCGAACGGTAGGATGCTGCAGAGATTCTTTGGCACTGAAGTTTTTCAAAGTTGAGTATCCTGGCATGTCAGTGCTCAGAAATCTGCATCATCCTTTTCCACAGCTGTGTAGCATCCCCTCTTCCCCCCCCTCCCCACTTCACCTAGGAGGCTGCAGCAGGGCCTCAGTCAGCCACTCACCTCTGTACCAGCACTTGGGCTGTTTTCCGTATTTTACAATGACAAACAATGCTCCAAAAATAACTGCACACGTGTCTTTTCTTAGGTTTGCAAGTGTATCTGCAGGGTGAATTTCCAGAAGTGGGATTTCTGGGTCAGATGGTAAATACATACATAGTTTGTGGACTGGTGCCCAGTTGCTTTACCTGCATCCCCACCAGCACGCAGGAGCGTGCCCGCCTGCTTCCCCACTGCTCCCCCGACAGGTGCCGTCAGGTTTTAAGGGTTTCCAGTCCAATAGGCGAGAGATGGAATCCTGGTGTAGCTTATCTTTCCTTATAAGTGACGTTTTCTTTATAAGTGACGTCCAACATCTCTTTTCCACAGGACTAAAGACCATTTAAAATATCTTTTTGTAATTTGTCCATGTGTTTCGCTATCCTTTTGGGATCAGAACTTTGGATTTTTTTTCCCCCTAAAATTTAAGAATTATTTATACTTTAGGATTAATTAGCCCTTATCGGTGATCTATATTACAAATGCTTTTTTTTCTCCCTGGTTGTCATTTTCTTTTGACTTTGCTTTTGATGTTTTTTTTTTCTCCCCAGTATGAAAGGTTTTTTTAATCATCATTTTGTTTAATTATTAATCCCTTCTTTTTGTTAAATCTGAGTTCTCTTTAGAGAACTTTTCCGTAAGCCCCCACGATGTAGAGGATTGTACCCATTTTTTTTAAATATCCCTATGTACATTTTCCCCTTTAGATGTGTTTGGCATTTACTCCTGTGTAGGATATGAAATATTGATCCAGTTTTATCCCTTTTCCAATGGGGATGTAGTTATCCGTGTACTTGAGCTTTGCCACAGAGATTTGCAACGTCGCTTTTATCGTAAAATCCATCCCCATGTGTCCATGGGCCTCTTTCTGGCCTGTTCTCCTATTTGTCTACCTGTGAGTCTGTGCTTCACCATCTGAATTATAGAGGCTTAGAGCAGATTTTAGTTTCTGGCACGTCTTCTCGTAACTATTCTGTATCAGGATTTTCATAGCCATTTTTTTCATTTTGATTTTTTTTTTTTTTTACTGTAAAAGGAATTAATTGATTCATCTTTAGAGCAATTTCAGATTAACAGTAAGACCGTGCAGCAAGTGCGGAGTTCCCGTATGCCTCACCACCACCACCCCGACCCTTCCCATAACCAATCCCCCTACTTTTAACATCTTCAGTGTTCTTACGATGCTGAGCCAATATTGATGCACTATGACTGTTGTCATTGCTACTTAAATTCCTAGTTTACTTTAGGGTTCGCTCTTGGCGTTGTACACATTGTGTGGGTTTTAACAAATGTGTGATGTCACACATCCACCATCACAAGAGTTCCGCCGCCCAGAAGATCCCCCGGGCTTCCCTTATCATCCCTCCCTCCTTCTCTGGACCCTTGGCAACTCTGATCTTTATTCGGTCTCCATAGTTTGCTTTTTCCAGAATGTCCTAGAGTCGGGGCGTACAGTGCATAGCCTTTTCATGCTTAGTTACATCCACCGAAGATTCCTGCGTGTGCAGGTTTATTGTTTCGCATGGACTTTTATGTCAGCTTATCTAACTTGTTGGTGTCTTCATCAGGATAATGTTCGGTTTTCAGCTGAGCGCCAACTGCCATCCTAAGGATGTGGAATCCTTTCCAGGAACAGGGGAAGTTGTTTCTCTCTGTGGGTTCATTTTGAGTGTTTTCAGGTTTTCATCACCTCGGTGCTGCACGCTTCTTGTTATATTTATTTTTAAGTATTGCCTCTCTTCTCTTGCTACTATAAACGGGGCTTGCCCTGTCATCACATCTTCCAGCTGGTCAGTAGCTCGTGCGTGTGAAAGCTGTGGGCTTGAACTTGAAAGCTCAGATTCTTGCAGGTCTGCGGAGCGGCCCGAAGCAGGGGATAGATAGGGCTGGGCCCTGGGAGGCCTTGGGCCTGTGACATCTCTTCTCAAGTCCTCAGCCCGTGTTCTGGCTTCCAAAATGAGGGACTGAGTAAGTGTGCACCATTTTCCAGAATGTAATTGTAGCCGAAACCAAGCTATGATTTGTGTTTTTATCCCTTTGGCTTTCACCTGATTGGAAAAGAAAAAAATGCGACGTTCTTTCCCTGCTGCAGTGTACAGGGCCGGGCCGCAAGCACCCAGCTCCCTATGTGCCCTGGCCTTGTCAAACTCAACCTTTCCAGAAATGGAAAATGTCTCCTGCCTGTCTGCAGAAACAGAAAGGGGCAAGAGGGCTGGCTTGCTCGTGTATATGTTCGTGGTGAACACCGAACTGTGTGCTCACTTGCTCACTGAGTCTGTCAGGCACTTGCTGGATGCCCCTCACAGGCCCTACAAGGCAGATGCAGCACACTGGCCTGAACTCAGTGCTTACAGCTCAGCATGACCTCAAGGCACAGTAAGAGCTGTGGGGGCAGGCTGCCTGGCGCTCTGGGTGGGGACCAGCTATCCCTGCCTTGGAGGGGGTGGTCAAAGAAGGCCTCTTGGAGGAAGCATCAATTGAGCTGAGATCTGAAGGTCGAATAGGAGTCACCTACATAAGGAACAGAGGGAGAAACCTTTGGGGCAGAGAAACAGCATATGCAAAGGCCCTGAGGTGACCAGAGGCTCCTTCTGGTTGTAGAACTGAGAGATAACAGGGGTGAATGGAGCAGAAAATGCTGAGGGAGAGAAGTGTGAGATGGGTGGATGGAAGTGTGAGCAAGGTAAGACCCCTCCCAGGCTAGGTAAAGGAGCTTAGAAGTCAGTGGGGAGTTTTAAGGAAAGTTTGACAAGATCAGGTTTGCAGTTCAAATTGATCCGTTGGGGGCCACCTGGGTGGTGGCTGAGTTGGTTAAAGCATCTGCCTTTGGCTGAGGTCATGGTCCCAGGGTGCTGGGATCGAGCCCTACATCAGGCTCCCTGCTCAGTACGGAGCCTGCTTCTCCCTCTCCCTCTGCTGCTCCCCCTGCTTGTATACGCGTGCGCTCACTCTCTCTCTCTCTCTCTCTCTCTCTCTCTGTCAAATAAATAAATAAAATCTTTAAATTGATTCCTCTGCTACATAGGGAGATATATTAGGGTTCTCCAGATAAATTAAATAGAACCAATAGGAGAGAGAGAGAGAGAGAGAGAGGCAGGTAGTGAGGGAGGGAGGTAGAGATGAAGTGTATCACAGGAGCTGACCCACGTGATTCTAGAACAGAGAAGTCCTCCCGTCTGCCATCTGCAAGCTGGAGACCCAGGAGACCTGGTGGTACGATTCAGTCTAAGTCCAAAGGCCTGAAGCAGAGGAGCCGATTATGGAAGTCCGAGTCTGAAGGCCCCACTCCGGAGGCCGGTGATGTAGGCCTCGGTCGGAGGCCTGAGGCCTGAGAGCAGCAGCACCACCTGGTGCTCCAGGGACGGGAGAAGTAGCTACCTCCGCCTCAGCAGAGCCACTGGATTCCCCCTTGCTCCACGTTCTTGTTTTTCTCAGGCCCCAAGGGGATGGGATGCCGCTGCCCCCATTGCTGCGGGCAGCCTTCATGCCTCAGCCTCCCGATCCAGACACTGATGTCTTCCTGACACCCTCACAGACACACCCAGAATTAAGGGTTCCCCAGCTTCGTGGGCGTCTGTGAGCCCGGTCACGCCGGCACAGGCCACCACCACCACCCATCAGAGAGGATGCTGAGGGTGGGAGCAGGGAGGCCGGTTAGCAGCCGAGACAGCGGTCCAGGCCAGGACCCCGGGGCATGAGGAGCGATGGAGGGGAGTGAGTGGAGTAGAGACTGTTTTTGGAGGGGAGGGTGATGGGCCTGGTAGGTTCGGAGGTCTGGGGCTCGAGCCCTGGGACGGGAGCCCTGGAGGAGGTCTGCACCAGCGTGCGCAGCTGCCCCGCTCAGTATGGCAGCCACGGACGTGGAGCTAGTGTGACCAGAGGAATGCATCTTTTAATTTTATGTAAATTCAATTAATCTAAACTTAAGTAACAGTGGCTACCGTATCAGACAGTACAGATGGAGAATATTTGCATGATCGCAGGCAGTTCTTTTGGACGGCGCTGGTCGCAAGTGCCCGTGAGTCATCTGAGTGGAAACGTTGAGTGGACAAATGTTAAGTCTGGGGCTCAGAATAGCAGCCGGGCTAGGTTGCATGCTGGGTGTCCTTGGACAAGTGACTTCACCTCTCCGAGCCTTGTCACCCTCATCTGTGAAACCGGATGTTGCATCCGTGCGTCGTGCGGTGCTGCGTAAGCGTAGAGCTCCGCTGCGGGAGGTAGCTGGCCTGGAGAGGCCCTCGCTGGCACGGATACCTGTTACTCCCCCTGGATCCGACCTCTCTAATTGCTCTGATACGTTTCCTTGGACGAAAGAACTCCCGGGTGGCTTCTCCGCCCTGGCTCCGGCTTTGATGCAGAGTGTAGGGCCTTGGGCAAGTCGTTTCCCCTTGCTGGCCTCCGTTTCCCCGTTGGTGATGTGGGCGTTAGAGCCCTACTTGAGGGCTGGCCCACACGCTGAAGAGAGTGACAAGCACTGCCAGCCGCTGAGCTCGTGTCAACAGAAGGAACCAGGGGCGCCTGGGTGGCTCGGTCGGTTAAGTGTCCGACTCTTGGTTTCTGCTTGGGTTGCGATCTCAGCATCCTGGGATCGAGCCTCACGTCGGGTTCTGCACTCAGCGTTCAGTGCTCAGTCTGCATGAGATTCTCTCTCCCTCTCCTTCTGTTCCTCCCCCCGTTCTCTCTCTCTAAAATAAATAAAATCAAAAAAAAAAAAAAAAGAAGAAGAAGAAGAAGAAGTAGAAGGAACCAGAAGGAAGCGGGGGTTCCTACCAGAGGTCAGCATGCACAGGCTTTGCCAGGTCCGTCCGTGGCGTTTCTCATGGGGCCCTGCGCTAGACCAGGGGCTTGCGTGAAGAGCTCACCCCAGCCCAGCCTGTGCCCCCAGCCTCTCCAGGAGCCTTCTTATCTTAGCATTTATCTTGATCCTTTTTTTTTTTTTTTTCTAAGACATGGACAAGGTTTACTGACTTCTGAACTGTTGGGAAAAACTAGTGTTGTCTCATTAAAACTGCATTGCTCACTTGTACCCCCAAAAACCCCCACAAAAGCCCATTAAAGTTTCATACCTGACATGGAAGACTATTAAAGATTCATAATTGTAATAAAACCCTTTCATAGAACTGGAAATTGTCATTGTGGTGATGCTACAGTCAGCGGGGTCCTCCTCTGGTCCTCCGCTGAAGCTGCAAAAGCCATTTCGGTAAAGGCTTGGGGAGGTGGCGAGGAAGGGCCCGAGAGCGCTTCCGTCGGGGCCCTCGCCCAGCGGCTGGCACTGGGGAGCGTGCGGAGGGGATGGACGCCCGCCTCCCACCGAGCTGCCTGCAGGTTTCTCTCCTGACTCTCCCTGGGGAGGGAGCTCAGGCCTTACTGTCATCCCGCCACGCCACGGGTTCTTTTGGCTCCTTCGTTCTCAGTTCCCTTCAGGCAGGAATAGAGCACCGACTGTGTGCATGACACGGAGCGGGGGGCTGAGGGGTGGAAGACAGAAGGATCGGCTGGTTTAAGGAGTTCAACCTTAAAGTTTAAGGAGTTTAAGCTCCTTAAAGGAATTGTGCCTGGTGCGAGCAGCAGGCAAGCTTTGCCGGCTGGGAGAACGAAGGCCGCATCCCAGCCCTGGTCACTTTATGTCCTGGCCTCAGTCTCCCCATCTGTAAAATGGGGGTAACCGTATGTACCTCATAGATGTGGTCAGAACATGATTCAGAGGAAGCTGAAGGCAGGGCTCAGCGGGGAGGCAGGTGAAAAGATAGGGCATGATTTTGAATGTCTCGGAGGACAGGTCTCTTCAGGGACCCTGTCAGCACAGCTTCTCAAAAATGCAGCTAACGGGACTCCTGGGGGGCTCAGTGGTTGAGCATCTGCCTTCGGCCCGGGGTGTGATCCTGGGCTCCCGGGATCGAGTCCCGCGTTGGGCTTCCTGCGTGGAGCCTGCTTCTCCCTCTGCCTGTGTCTCTGCCTCTCTCTCTCTCTGGGTCTCTCATGAATAAATAAATAAGATCTTTTAAAAAAAATGCACATCTAACATTAATTGAGCACTTACTGGATGCTAGACACTATTTTACTGTGTTCTGTGCACCCGTGCAGTACATATTCACTGAGCACCTACTACGTGCCAGGTGCTGTTCTAGGTGCTCGGGCTCCAGCGGAATCTATCAACTCCCTTAGTCCTGGAACCCATGAGGGTAGGCACTGACGCTACCCGCATTTTCCCGGGAAGGTAACTGAGGCACAGAGAGGGGGGTTACCCAGGGTCACGCAGGTGGGATTAGACCGGGCAGGCCGACTCCTGTGCCTCACATGCCCTGCCACTTACTCTGTGTCATTCCAGAGCACTTGGTGTCTCATTCCTGTTTTGAGGGAAGAGATGCCTAGAACGGTGAACTTGTTTTCCCTGGGTCTCTCAGGGAGTAAGAGGGGACCAGCAGTCGAGGTGGGTCAGTCCCACGCCTGCCGAGCGCCCTGTGCCGCTTGCAGGGCCTCCTCCTCTGTGCTCCTCTGCTGGCCTCGGACCCAGAGGGAGTGAATTCCTGCTTCCTGGTGGTTGGCCAGGTCTCTGTGCCCTCCGCGGAGTGTCCCAGATCTGAGCCTGTCACCTGATGAGCTGTGGATGATGGAGGAGTCTCTCCTCTGCCTTAAAATAAAGGTCATTCCCATGGTCCATCCCCTGGCACCGCCTCCTCCCCACCCCGTCCCTGGTGATAAACAGGATGCCCGTGGTGACAAATAAAATGAAGCCACCTTTATTCGTTTATCCTCCCGTGTCTTCCCCATCGGCATCCCGTGTGCAAGCTGAGCGCTGTCAGACACTCGATCACACCGCATCTGTCTCCCCTTTCTCCGGGGGGTCGTGTCCTGAGGAGCTCTGGGTGGCGTGGGTGTCTTCTTGCTCAGTTAGCCTCAGTCTGGGCTTCCCCGTGGCCTCGCTGTGGCCCTAGGCACATGCCTGTGCGGTCCGGGCCTCAGTCTCCCCATCTGCAGGAGACTTTGGACCACCCTGACCAGGACAGCATCTCAGCCTCCCTGCTTGTTGCCTCTAACTCCGGGCTGGCGCCGGGGGCCCAGAGGAAGGAACGCTGCCCTGAATGAACACAGGGCACCCAGTCCTGGCGGGGAAGGAGCCCGATCAAGGCCTTGAAACATGCCATCTCCAACAGGCCAAGGCAAAGGGGCAGGGGGGCAGGTGGGGAGGATGGGGGCCTCCCTGCCCTTCACCGTGAATGCCCCCCGCCAGCCCGGACCACCGGGAATAAGTGGCAGCGGTGCCAAGAATGTGCAAACAGCTGGGCTCGGGTCCTGGCTCTTTTCTCCCATCCCGTGTGACCTTGAGCAAGTCGCTTGACCCTCCATTTGGAAGGGGAGCGAATGAACAGCCTCTCGTGGGCCGGCGGGCCCCTTGGATTCTCTGGCCTCCCGGGCCTTGCCGGTGGTATCGAGCCCACTCCACAGAGAGGACACCGAGCCTCAGGGTGTGCTCAGGAGCAGTGCAGGGCCGCCCCCTCCTGTTTCACGGTTGTCCGGCGGCCGCGGAAGCAGGGGCTTCTTTCTGCTGCACCGTGGGGACGAGACCCCACACCCCACAGCCTGCACTGGGCTCTGAGCGGCCGGGGAGACCCCGGATTTGTTTCAAGTGGCTTGTGGACTCGCGGTGACAGTGAGCCAGCCGGCCCCTGTGCTGACGGCGCTGTCGGACCCAGGAAGCCCTCCAGCAGGTGCAGAGCGTGACCAAGGACCGGACACGGAGACGCGGGAGCATCTCACACCAACTCCGATGCCGTGGGCGGCTGCGTGGGGACCCGAAGCTGACCCTGTCTGGAACTGGGGTTTTAAAACCGATGCTGCTTGGAAAAGAAGAAAATTGGAAGGAGATTGAGAGAAGATGGGCTCCCGTACCCCCATTCAGTTGGGGTTTCCCAAGTGTGACTCCTGTTCCACGCCCGCTCCCCCGGCGGGCTGCACACGAACCCCACGCCGCCTGCCCGGATCTGGCAGAGGTGTATTTATTCAGCAGGCAGAAAGGGAAATAGGACCAGCACCGCGGCCTGGTGATTTCGGGGATGTGAATGCAGAGGATGGGGTGGCAGTAAGCGGTGTGCTGGGAAATCACGGGGCTGCACAGGTGACAGGTGACAGGTGCCGGGCTCGGGGCCAGGGAGAGTAACTGGAGTTTGGAACCACCGTGTGCAATCAGGGCCCCCCCCTCCCCGATTGCTCCCCTATGGTTACTGACACCACACCCCAGGGTCGTCAGATTTAGCGCATCGAAATACAGGATGCCCTTCTAAATGTGCCCGGGTAACGGATGCTTCTTTTAGCCTATATCTGGCCTGTGCGGTATTTGCGATGGACCCCCCCACCCCAGGCCTCCCTGGAGGGCCGGGTGGGTGCTCGCAGAGTTGAGCTGTCTTCCCCTGGGGACCCGGCGGGAGAAGCTCGTGCACGAAAGGGTGTCCTGACGTGTGTGGGCTCTCAGAGGCTAGTCCCTTTAGTTAAACTGCTGGGACGGGAATAGAGCGTGTAGGGGAGATTACGACCGATTCCCTTAACAAAGCTGAAGCTCTTGGGAGAGATACTGGAGGAAACAGAGCCCTTGAGCGGACGGGAGGTGCGGGCAGGCTGCAGCCGGAGCTGTCGGGGCAGCGGGTGGCGGAGGGGGCCAGGCAGAGGGCAGGGGGGTGGGGGGGTGGCAGAAGGGGGCCAAGGCCGGGCAGAGGGCAGAGTGCAGGGGGGGGGTGGAGGGGGCCAAGGTCGGGCAAAGGGCCAGGGGCCGAGGGCAGAGGTGGGGCCGTGGGGCACGGGCGGGGGTGCCGGGGCCCTGGCGGGAGGTGCCCTCCACGCTCAGCAGGGCCTGGTGCGTAGTGGTCCTCTGCTCTGCTGCTCCGCCGGGGCAGGCCGACGGGAGGCAGGCCCAGCTGGGGCCGCCGAGACAGGGTGGGAAGGGGCAAAATCCATCCTGCGTAAGCACTTATTGAGCACTTGCTGTGTGCCAGGCGCAGAAGCAGGGGTTGGGTCTGGTCTTCGGAGGCCAGCTGGGGCCGCCTAAGCTCTCGGCAGCCCGGGTGCTCACGGGTGGTGCGGAAAGACTCAGACCCGCAGGTATGGCCGGGAGCCCTGGGAAACATGCTGGTGGCTGGAGACATTTGCAGGACAGTCCTGGGCTGGCACCCCATTTTTACACCCGAGGAAACTGAGGCACAGAAGCCTGTGGGGGATCCACTTGAGCTCACATGGCACGGAAGTAGCAGAGTCGGGATTCGACCCCGGCTGTGATGTCCCTTAGAACCTTAAGCCCTGACCACAGTGCTCTCCTGGCCCCTGGGGCCTGACCCGGAGCTGTGAGCAGGGCAGGGGGGCTGGGGGAGGGCAAAGCAGGCAGGACCCCGGGCCTTGTGGGGCTGCCCTTCAAGGCCGCGGTGGGGAGCCGCCCGGGCAGCAGTGCCCCCTCCAGGAAGAGCGAGGAAGAGAAGCTGCCCCGGGTCGGGCATCCTGCCCTCCAGACCCCTGGGATTCGGTGATGGGTTCCTGTGTATGGGAAGGCTACACCCTTCCCCCTTTTATTTTTTTGAATCCTTCCGCTAAAAAAAAAGGTGGGGGGGAGTTCACATTACAAAATAAAACTGCCTCCTCGTAAGAATCCAAGCGATATGTTATTGCTTTAATGGGAGGCTCGTTTTCTCACTTACTCCTTCTTTCTTGAGTAAATTAAAATGTTGTTTGTGTTTTAAGGAAATACGTGCGCGCTTGAGGTGTAAACCTCTCAACCCCGTGGAAGCGTAGAAGGGAGATCACGGAAGGGGGCCTCCCCGTCCCTCGCCCTGCCCTGCCCGGCCTAACCAGGCCTCTCGCGGGGCTGTCGTCGTCTGGATAAGGGGCCTCTTGAGAAGCCGGCTGTGGACTCACCCCTTGAGGGGAGGGAGGTGGCCCTTTGTAATGACAGCAGCGTGGGCTCAGGCTCAGGATGGGGAGGTTGGCTCTGCCACTGACTTGCTGCGTGACCCGCAGGCGCCCCCCTGTAACCTCTCGGGGCCCCCGTGACCTCCTCGGCAGGCTGGGGTCGGGACTCGGACGCCCCTGGCCTGAGCCAGTGTCCTCCAAGCAGCCCGGGTTACTGTGTCCCTTGATGGTCCTGGCAGGTTGGGGACCAGATCCTGGAGGTGAACGGGCGGAGCTTTCTCAACATCCTGCATGACGAGGCGGTCAGGCTGCTCAAGTCCTCCCAGCACCTCATCCTGACGGTGAAGGACGTGGGGAGGCTGCCCCATGCCCGCACCACGGTGGACGAGACCAAGTGGATCGCCAGTTCCCGGATCGAGGACACCACCGCAAACACGGCAGGGTCCGGCTGCGCCCCTCGCTCCTTGTGAAGCCCCCTGCCGTCCCTTCACCACACCCTGACCTGTGACGATTCTGAGAGCCCAGGGTCCCCATACCAGGGTCCTCTGCATGACCCAGGGCACGTCCCTTCTCCTCCCAGGCCTGTTTCCGTGGAGAGCTGACGTGCATAATCCAGCTCCCGCATTCTTTATCTTGACGTCATTTGGGGCCCTTAGCTGCTTCCTGTGGAAAGGGCTCCTGACCCCTGCCCCCATCCAGCCCTGGGGATGAAGACCCGGCGAGTTACCCGAGGAAAGGGGTCTGGGAGTCAGAAAGTGACTGTCATTGCTGATGGTGCCAGATGTCCCCTTTGGATTTCCATCAGGAGTCTCAGAGCCGCTGGGGGCCGCCCAGGCCAGTGACAGCCAGAGCATCGCGCTCCCTCTTCCCTCCTTCCCTCCTGCTTCCCTCCCCTTTCGCCAGCACAACATCATAAATTTTTTAATCAGCTACCAACATTTAAGAGGCCATCAGGTTTCCCATGGGGAAAAACAAACAGCGGATTTCTGGCTGCTTTTAAAATTAGGCATTCTGGCGGCTTGGGCGCATGTTTTTTTATGAAATTGGGCTGGAGCTGAGCTGCACCTGTGAGCTGATCTCTGGGTCTCCAGTTTGCCCCCCCCACCCCGGTCTTCCCCCTCCCTAAGTTTGGCCTGAGGCCATGGCTGCTGTCTCCTGTCCTGTTGCCTACCTGGGCCTGTGGGGTCAAAACGAGTCAGGAGCCCACCTGGGCGTGGTTTTAGACGCGCTGCCCACGTGGCTGATGGGGAGGCCAGAAGTGGCACCGCTGCCCAGGGGTTCCCAGTCCCTTGAGGTGCCCCAGCGAGTGGGGCCAGGGTGCCCTCGACATGCGCCCCTCCCTTGCTCACGCCTGTGGAACCACTCGGTCATGCAGCTCAACACATCTGTCTTTCTCCATAGGTTCCCTGGGGATCTTCCCACGGAAGGAACAAGCAAGGTAGGGCACTCTCCACCTGCGGCCATCCTCCGCTTCATCACGGTCCCCGTGGGGGGTGAGGGTGGGGGCCGGGCCTGGCCGGGTGTGCAGAGCCACTCGCGTGCTTGCCCTCATTTGGAGCGGGCAGCCCGCCGATGGTCCGTCCATCCTCGAATCCCGGCCTGTCGCTGAGCGCCATCAGGTCTGGGCACCACCCCGGGCCCCGGGAATAATTGCACTGAACAGAACCCATCAGATCCCTGCCCACGCAGAGATGACGCCTAGACACAGAAAATCAAACCCGCGCACACGGGTCTCTGTAGTCACAGAAGTCGTTGGGTGCCTCTGGCGAGGTGCCGGGAGCTTGAGAGGGAGTAGCAGGTGGGACATCTGACTCAGGTGGGCTGAGAGGCAGACGGGAGGGCGAAGGCTCTGTGGGGGTCGGTGACGCCGTAACTTGGGCTTGTGCCCTGAATGCCAACTAGAAGTCACACCAGAGTCTGGTGCAGGGGCGGGAAGGGGTGGTCTGGTCGGGGGGCGCAGCGTGTGCCAGAGCCCCGCAGCGGCAAAGGGCCGCCTGGTGGAGGCAAGGAGAGCACGAGGGGGTGCGGTGAGCGAGCACGGGGTGGGAACCGAGTGACCCCACGCGGGGTCCCTGGATCACACGGGGCTTTGTGGGCCGCCTGAGAGGCTTGGCTTCTAGCCCGAAATGCTGGGACTTCATAGAAGGGCTTAGGCAGGGGAGCGAGACGAGGGGCGTCATGTTTTCACAAGATCATTTCAGCAGCTCTGCGTAGGTGATGGGGGAGGCAGAGGGGATGACAGGGGACACCCACATCGTCGTGGCCACGGCTCCAGGTGATGCCAGAGGCGGTGGTGGGAGGGCAAGGGGGTGGACACACATCTGCGCTCTTCTCGGAAATGAGGTGACTTATCCCCGATTTACCAAGGGGGACACCGAAGCCTGGGGAATGACTTGGAAACCACACACTGAAATTGCTCCGCTCTGAACGGTGCCAGGATCTGATGAGATGACACGTGAAAGTGCTTTGCAACCGCACGAGCCGCCCCGTCTGAGATGGGGCCTGTAACCAGCCTCTCCTGCAGGAGTCCCGGGGAGGCCGAGGCCATGGGGCACCCCCATCCCTCCGCTCGGCCCCACCCCCACCCCCACCCCCACCCCCACCCGGAGCAGCTCCAAATCCCCGGCTCCCTGTCACCTGTCTTTCAGCTGGGATTGTGCAAGGGGCCGGCTGGCTCCCAGGTGACCCTGAGCAGCCTGGGCCACCAGACGCGTGTGCTGCTGGAGGAGCAGGCAAGGCACTTGCTGAACCCGCAGGAGCGCGCCACCATGGCCTACTACCTGGAGGAGTACCGCGGCGGCAGCGTCTCCGTGGAGGCCCTGGTCATGGCCCTGTTTGAGCTGTTCAACACCCACGCCAAGGTGAGGACGAGGCCCTCCTCGGGCGAGGCGGAGGCTCTCAAGGGCTCTGCAGCACCCCCTGCCTCCCTCCATCCCCTGCTCCTTTCCTGAGAACTCAAAGAATCGGGTGGAAATGGCCCTGGGTGGAGGCTAGTGACCGAGGCGGGCTCCTTGTCCTGGGGAAACCAGCCCACAGACTCCCAGGGACGGGGCCCCGACGAGGTGGCTGTCAGTGCTGAGCTACCTTGAGAATCCTCTGGATTGCTCTTCAAAAGCAAGGCCGGGGCCCCGCCCTAGGCTGGTTAACTCCACTCATCTGTGGGTGGGAGCCCGCCGCGAGCCCCCAGGGGACCGTGCCGTGCTGCCAGAGGAGGTCCGGGCTCCAGAGGCTGCATGAAGGAAGAAGTGATTAAACCCACGGGGAGTGGTCGCGTGTGGGGAGGCTTAACAGAGGAAACGGGGTTTGGAGAGAAGTAGGGAAGGGCGTTCCAGGTGGGAGAGACGGGGCTTCCTGGTGTGCTCAGGGGGCTGCAGCCACGCGGGCGTGCCAAGATGCCAGCGAGGACGAGGTGACCCGGCATCCAGGCCACAGCGTGCGTGGACGTCTCCCGGGGCAGGGGGAGCCACGGAGGCTTGAGGGAAGCCGGTGGCCAAGTCTGCCCGCGGTCGTTGGGAGCAGCAGGGGATGGGCCCGCCTGCTGGTGGAGCTCCGGCTGACTGCCCTGCTGGTCTCCATCCCCAGTTCTCGCTCCTGTCTGAAGTGAGGGGCACCATCTCCCCCCAAGACCTGGACCGCTTCGACCACCTGGTGCTGAGACGGGAGATCGAGTCCATGAAGGCGCGCCAGCCCCCGGGCCCTGGGGCTGGGGACACCTACTCCGTGGTCTCCTACAGCGACACGGGCTCGTCCACAGGCAGCCACGGCACCTCCACCACCGTCAGCTCGGCCAGGGTGAGCTGCCCGCGCCCCGTCCCTGGCGTGCTGGCCCGCGGGGGCCGGGGGGCCTCAGGATGCCGGCTGTGCAGTGAGACGGATCTAGGTGCGCATCTCAGCGCCACCCCTTCCCGGCTCTGTCCCTTGCCTTTCCCAGCTGCAGCTTCTTCCCTTGGAAAAACCTCCTCGTTGTTGGAGGCCCCATGCGTGCCCAGCAAGGCAGGCGTGGGCTCACGGTGCGTAGGGGGAGGCTCGGGACAGAGGTGAAAAACGTGGGGGATCAGACAGAAAAATCAGTAACGGCCCGTGGGAGGATCCCACCAGAAACCGTGGCAGGGCCTTCCTGGGGGTCATCGTGGTGGCATCTCGCCTGAGACGCACCGTCTTGTCTCTGGACCCCACTCTGCCTCTCTTCCCCAGAAAAGCCTGGGGTCCCTCCTGGGTTCTGCCCCCAGGGTGCTCAGAGGCAGATGAGCCCCAGGAGGCCTTTGCCAGGAAGGAGCAAGGGAAGAGGCTCTCAGGCCACGCGGGCCTGGGGGTCAGGAGAGCCCGCGTGCTCACGCTCTCCTCTGCTGTCCTTAGATCCCTGTCACCACTGCCCCGTGGAAAGGGCGGGCGGGGGGTGGGGTGGGGGGAGCCGCATTTCTCAAGCCCTGCTGCTCCCAGATGCTGGCTTGGGAGATCTTACCGGTGGGGTCTCCGGAGCCCTGGGGCACACGCAGTCAGTGACCCTGCTGGAGGAGCAGAGCCCGGGGGTGCACCCCGGTTAGGGGCCCGGCAGGGAACAGCCCGGGGGAGCCTCTGCAGCCTGCCCATCCCAGCAGAGCTTTGGTTCCTCTTTAGCTCTGGGGATCTGGGTTTCTGGGGGAACTTCTATCTCTCTGTCTCCTACCCCTACCATTCTGAGTCACCCTCCTCCCCTTCTGAGTCCTGGTCCCGTCCTGGGGTGACCGGCAAGCTGCCAGGCATTCCTCTAGGGCTCTGGCTGTGGCTGCAGTGGAGGCAGTGCCAGGCCTCGGGAGGAGCAGATCACGCTTCTGGGGCAGGGAAGAAGCGGTCCCCGCCGCCCGGGGCTGGCTGTGTGTTTGGCTCTGTGCACGTGCTCCGATGGGGCACCCAGGTGATGAGCTGGATGCAGGGGGCAGGGCCCTGGCCCGAGGGGCCGGTTCTCTCCGGGGCCAGCTCCATTTCCATTGAGATTGGCCTCGGTAATATCCCTGTGGGGCTTCGGGGGCCGTGAGCCTCCGCTCTAAAACCTGGGGGGTTGCAGGCTGTAATTCTGGGCTAGTCCCTTTAGAAACGGGGATGGGAGATCCAGTGGGGGAACGGGGTGTGTTCTACCCTGGGAGGCAGGACATGTGGGTTTGAGCCCCGGTTTCTCCGGGCCTCAGTTTTCCCATGAGGAGAATGGCCCAAAGTCTTCGTCCGAGGCCCTGATGGCCGTCAGGGTGACTGTTATGTCCAGCTCAGCACTGGCCTGCCGTGGCCTTGCCCAGCCCCGGGGTCGCCCCCAAACCTGAGAGGTGCTGCCCCCCCCCCAGTCTCCGCCCCGTGCTTCACTGCCTGGTGCCTCAGTTTCCCCACTTGCACTGGGACAGGGATGCGGCTATGCACAGCTTTTGGGAGGATTAAATGAGGAGTAACCTCCCTGTTGGCACCGGCATCCCAGAAACGCCATCCAGACCCCGAGGGCAGGTGAAGCTTCTGCTCTTACCCACTCCCCCTACCCCCACCCCCGACCTGACTGCAGAAAACCACCTTGAGGATTTGCATCCAGGGCCTTGCAGACATTTGGAAGCTTCTGGAAGGCACTGGATTGAGGGTCTGCTACCCTCCCTCACTCTTCTCGTACCTCAGGTGCCCTTGCATGTACAGCCTGGGGCCTCATCCTTCAGACTCAGGGCTTCACTGCCGGCTCAGGGCTTGGGCCTCTGTGAAGTCCAGGTTTTCTCTGGTCCAATCTTCGGAGCAAAGTCCCCCTTCAGGCTCTGCCTTCCACTAGCAGGTGTGACCTTGGACAAGTCCCCACTCTTCTCTGGGCCTCCCGTTTTTCCATCTCCCAAATGGGAGTGACGATCCAGCCTTGCCTGCTGGCCAGTGCCAGGGTGGCCCCCGGGTGAATAGCCGTCGTCTATTCACAGCTGCCATCTCTGCAGAGCCGCAGCGGCCCCTGGTCTCCTGCGAGGACGCAGTTACGACGGAGGAGTGCTAGTTGTGGCAACGGGGCCTTCTCTTCATCCGTCCTTTTTGTCCCCCCGCCCCAGGCATCTAGGGGAGATAGGGGATTTTAGAGAATCGTGTTCATTGTGCCTTTCTCTGGGTGTGTGCATGCGTGCATGTTTGGCAGAGGGGGCGGCTGCTGCACCCACCACCCCATCCCTGGTATTTATTTGATGTATTTTTCTTTTTGCCTTTTGCCCACCCATCCTCCCCAGGAGCGGCTGCTGTGGCTTATAGACCTGATGGAGGTACCGTCCTTCCTGCTGGGCGGGGCTGGGGGCTCCCTTAGGTGGGGTGGAGGTAGGGGGGCCGTGGCCCTTCCTGCCACCCCCTTATGTCTGCACCGAGCCCTGGTGGGAACTGGGATCCTCCTTCGTGCTCGCGGTCCCTCCTGTTGGCCAGCCCATGAGGTTTCCTCAGGCTTTGGAGTGGGAACGCTCTCCGCTTAAACCCCAGCCCCTGCCCCTTCCTTGCTCTGTGACCTCAGAAAGGGATCTTACCTCTCTGAGCTCAGTTTTAGGATCTGTAAGATAAGGATGATAATTTCTGGGGTGTGGAGCCGTTGTGAGACCTCTTGCCCCTCCATAGGCTATAAGCTCTGTCTGGACTGATCTCTTTCCCACTTCCCATGGCCTGGCTGTCCCCTGCGTGTGCATCAGCCCTGCGCTCACAGGTCACCTCTTCCCCCAAGACTTCCCTGATTCTCTGACTTCCCTATGGCTCCTCCAGCCCCCTGAGCGTCCCATTGTCATGACTCTTGTCTCATCATATTCTAATAATGTTGACAAGCCTGGCTGGCTACTCCCTCCTCCCCACCGCCCACAGCGGCTACTGTGTCTGAGTCACCAATGAATCCCTAGTGCCCAGCCCAGAGCCTGACCCACATTAATATCTGAGGCCATTGTTTTTGGTTTTTGGTTTTAATTTAAATTTGATTTGCCAACATGTAGTATAACACCCAGTGCTCATTTCATCACGTGCCCTCCTTGATGCAACTGGGGCCTTACCTAATAATAAGCACTGCTGGCATTTGTCGAGAGTTCTTTGTGGCCTCGTGATAACACTTTCCAATTGTGTCTTCTTTGACCTTGCCAGTAACTGGGAGGGGCAGGTACAGCCACGATTCCCACTGTTCAGAGAGGAAAGCCAAAGTCAGAGAGGGAAGCCACTTGGTCCAGGTCACTCAGCTAGTGAGTGGCGGAGTCGGGATTCAGTATTTATCTACTCCCCACCGAGTGCCGGGCACTGGTCTGCGGGACCGACACGTGTCCGTGAGCTTTGCAGTGATGCTGAACCCCCAAATCTAGATGGACAAGACCCCACAGCATCTCTTTCTTGTGATCACGCAGCTCCTGTCCCTCATGCAGCTCACCTGCTTCCCTGTCTCTGTGCAAACACCTGTCACATGGCTCTAACCTCCTTCTGAGTTAGTCTTCCCTGGTAAATAGGAGGGACCGGGGACCAGGCGGGGACCACACCTTTCTCCTGCCTGTGTGCCCAAGTGCCAGCCCAGGCTCTGGAAGTGAGTCGGGGCCCGGGAAATGTGGGGCAGAAACTGAAATGGATCCGCACGCCCTGGCCACTCAGGATTATCTTCCGACATTCCAGCCTTCTAAACACGTACCTCCCGCATCGTAGGAAAATGTCCTTTGCCCCAGTGTTCCGACCGGCAGAGTGGCAGGCGGCTGGCTCTCGTGACCCAGATGCCCCAGACGGTTGCCCCAGATGGAGCCAGTTTCCACTGAGCGTGGACCGCGCTGTGCAGTTAGCAGCCGCAGGTTAAACGTGGCTCATTCTGCAGCTTTTTCCCTTAAACCAGACAAAATCGATCAAAGGAGATCAGATACAGCCTTCCCCCGATGACAAATTGCGTTTCTTTTCCACTTGTCTAATAGAGAGCCAGCCCTGGGAATTTGTCCTGCCTGCAAACAATGTCATTCCTCCCATGCACACGTCAGCCAGGCGAGCGGAGCGGAAGCAGGGCCTGCCTGCCATTTCTTGAATCCTTCACGGGATACCAGCCAGCCGGCGGCAGGGGGGCTTAGGTGCACAGGTGCAGAGTCCCGCAGCCCGGGGCTGGCTCTCCCCAGTAGCAGCCGTGTCACCTTGGGCAGGTGACGTCAGCTTTTGGAGCCTCAGTTTCCACATCTGTACACCAGCTGATAAGACCAGTCATCTGTGGGTTGTCGTGAAAATTCAGTGAGCTCAGGAGCGGACTTGCAGGTGTGGAGAATGGGGGAGCCAATTCCCTGGATGCTCTAAGGGCTGGCAAAGGGCGCTGCAGAGGATTTCCGGGGCAGAGGGGTTGTAGAGGCCAAGGCCAGCCTTGTACCCACATAGCAGGTGCCATTGGGGTCGGGGGTGGCAGCTGGGACGTCTCTAGCCTTAACCACAGCCCCTTTGCTCTTGGAATTGAGAGGTTTGCACTCCAGGCGTCTCCTGTGCCTGGAAAGGGGCTCCCCAGGCCCCACCAGAGGATGCTGGGGCGGGGGTCCTGCCTCTAAAAGCCTTACCGCCCCCGTCCCCACGCGGTAAGGTGAGAAGTGGGTGCCGGGTGTGGCTGTCAGCACTTTGCTCCCCTGTGGCCTCCACTCTGTCCTCCTCCTCTGGGGCGAGAGGAGGGTGGAGATGCTCAGACCTGCCTCAGGCCCTTCCGGCCGCAGGGACCCTGATTGTCAAGGCAGCTCTTCCCCTGATTGTCACGGGGAGCAAACCATCAGAGGATCTTTTCCCACCTCCTGTGCCGTGCCTGTGGCCCAGCCCTGGCTGGGTGCAGAGCGAGCTCTGCTGGGCGAGCCCTCCCGCCGTGGGGGAGCAGGAAGGACCCCAACCATTGACTCATCCATCAGCCACTCCTGCGGCGAGCATCCACTGGGACTCCCCCCGCCACCCGCCCCGTGCCGGGCTCTCAGGCCACAGCACTTGCTGCGGGGAAGCTTAGCCAGTCCTGTCGGGGAGGCAGCCTCAGATCAGATCACCTACCTAACTCACACCCTGAGAGATGGGGAGGATTGAGGCCCTGGTGAGCAGAGCAGGGCGTCAGGGGGATGTTTGAGCGGAGCTCGGAAGTCATTGGCATCAACCGGGCAATCCACAAGGCCAGGAGCCAGGTGGGCCAGATCGGCATGTGCAAAGGCCCTGGGCGCAAGAGTTGTGGACCCCAGAAGGAGCTGGGGGAGGTCAGGAGGGCCAGAATGCCCGGGGTGATGGGGAGAGGGCGCCGAGTTAGCAGCAGGAGGCACCAGAGAGTCGACTAACCCTGGAACCCCGGAACACCACTGAGGGTCTTCAGCCAGGAAGTGACAAGATCCTGTTGGCCTCTTTTAAGATGCTTCCCCTGCCTGCGCAGAGACCTCAGAGGCGCGTGCGGTGGGGTGACCTGGCGAGGCTCCCGCCTGCAGTCAGGCGGCCGGGCTCCGCGGCCCCTGTCCCAGGAGGCTGCTCGGTGCTCAGGGGCGGGGGGCACGGCAAGTCTGGAGTTAGTTTTTCTGCACGAGTAGAACAGCCCATTCCCCCCTAAGAGGCCTCGACACGAGCGCCCTGCACCTTCAGAGCCTTAAATTCATCGGGGGTGTCAGTGAGCCGCGGCGTTGCCTTAGCTGGTGTCTGCAGCAGCCACGATCCTCCCGGCCGGTCCTTTTGGGGGGCGGTGGCCTCCCCGCGCGGGGACTTGGGACTGACTGCTGGAAGCTGTTTCCGGCAAACAGAACCAAGTCCACACGGATCCGCCCTGCTCCTCCGGAGCCTGCACCCTCCCAGGTATAAACTGGGCGAGTCAGGGTAAATGCTGACCTGAGACTGGGGTCTTCACCTTCTCCGTGCCCTGGACCCCTCCGGCAGGCTGGCGAGCCCGGGCACCCCTGCTCGAAATAGCAGTTTTAAATGCTTAAAAGAAAATACATCGGATCATAACAAACCAGCTCAAGTCCTGGAGCAAAATGCCACGTTCAGAATACGGAAACAGTTGTAAACCGGGTGCTTGCTGATTCGCACGCCCGGCGGCAAGGTCTGACGGCAGGTCCGCGAGGCCGTCCCTCCTGCGAAGCCGGGGTGAGCGTAAGTGGGTTTTGTGGCGTCTGCAACAACGGGGATCTGGGATGTGACGGGATAGGCCTGCGACTTCGGTTGGTGACGGTGTCTCCGGCTGGGCTGCGCTGCCCCCGGTTTATAAGGAAGCAAATGTTAGACGTGGATTGGAGGTTGGTGAACACGGGCAGTGTGTTCTCCCTCGGCTGGGTTCCTGGGTCGCCGCATCCCTCCTGGAGCCCTGCTTTCCAGCACCTGTCCTAAGGGCTCCTCCGGTCCTGACCTGGAGCTTCTGGGTCACCGTCTGTCGCTGAGTGAAGGCCTCTCCCTGAGACCCCTGGGAGGCTGGCGCCTGGGGGCCGTGCGTGGTTGGGTGGTCGAACACGGTGCCGCGGCGGGCAGCTGGGAAACGCGCCCCGAGCCGGCCGGGAGCCGAGGCAGTTCCCACGGCCTGTGCCACGCCGGTGAGGGTGGGTTCCAGTCCTCCGTTTGGGGACCCTGTCTCCCGCCGACCCCTCTGCCCTTCCCTGGCAGCTCCCAGACTTTCAGCTCGGGAGAGGATGAGCCTGTCTCCGCCAGTGTGGCCAGCACCCCATGGCCTGGCTCCGTGATCCTTTTGGACTCTCGGTCCGTCCCCTGCACTCCAGGCAGCCCCACTGCCCCCCCCCCCGCCCCGTGCCCCCAGGAGCTCCAGGACTGGAGCCTCCACCCAGCTGGTCCCCTCCCCTCCCCGACCTTCCCGGGGTGATGGCCCCTTTTCCCCAGCCCTGGCTCTGGCCAGTACCACGCCTCGCTTGCCTCATCCCCTGCTCTCCACTTCTCCCCACTGTCTTCCTCCTCTTCTTTCCCTCCGGCTCCCTCTCCCCTCTCTGCCTTCCCTCCTCTGCCCCTCCCTGCTGGCCTTGGCTAGACATCTCGGCCCCCTCGGTGACCTTCCAGGACCTTCTGTGACTCAGGGTCTCAGTTTCCTCTGGACAGAGCAGGATAAGGCCCAGATAGCATCAGGCCTCTGGTGCATTTTGGGGCAGAGTGGGGCGGGGGGGGAGCCTGTTGTCCTGACATCAGAGTAAAGAAGCAAGAAGAACAAAGAGCTGAAAATAGCACCTTTATGTAAGAGCCTTCCCGTGGTGATGAGGGGCTGAGATACCAGGGAGTTGGGCTGGAGCGGGTGGCGGGGGCAGTGGGGGGGGGGGGGCTCGTTTTGCTGAGATGACACCTAGGCCACAGTCACCTGGAAGTGTCACCGCTTCCAGAATCAGGAGGCCACCTGGCGGAGGTCAGCACGGGTCATCGCCCTCCATCGCATCATTTTATTTTGGCCGCACAGCTCCCCCAGACCAGGCTCCTGGCATATCCGGGCCCTGACTGGGGCAGCTCAGACAAAAAGAGAGGAAGGGAGGAGAATTTTCTGAACTGTCGCTGATTTGGGGAGGAAGGAGATGGGAGGTGGGGGGAGTAGCCAGCCGGGAGGGCGTCCTGGCTCCTGCCTGCTGCAAGCCGTCTGCCTAACAGGCCCCGCTTCCTGCCTCGTCCTTGCTGTGTGACCTTGGGCAGGTGGCCTTCCCTCTCTGGGCCTCGCAACCTCAGCTACAGACGGATGAAGGGCTGTCTAGCAGGACCAGTGGAGCCACTGAGTCTAAGCCCTCCGCCACCGGTCTGTGGCCTGGGTGGGTGCAGGACGGGGGGCCCCCAAGCAGCGGGCAGGGACGGGCGCAGGAGGAGGAGGCCCGGATGCGGGGCGGGCGGGCTCCTGCGTGAGCTCTGACCTTGATCCTCCTCTGGAAGCCCGTTCCTCGTTCCTCGAGCGGTTCTGCTGACGCCTCCCCGGGGCTCTCCGCCTGCTGTCCATAGCTATTTCAGAGGCTCAGGGAACATGGCTCGGGGCCTCGGGGCTCCTGAGCGTCTGGATCCGGCAGATGGAGTCTGGCGGGGCCGGGCTGCGACCCGTCTGCCGTTTGCTCCACTTGAGGCCTCCTCCCAGGGCTGGGTCTCCGTACCCTCACCTCGCGACTCTCCCTCCCTGCCTCCCGAGCTGGCTCCAGGATGCCCTTTGCCGCCAAGAAGGGCCGAGGCCAGGGGCCAGGGATGGCCCTACCGTTGCACTTGGGTGAGGGGCGCTCCCAGGGCCCTCTGGCTCCCACAGTGTCGGGGCCCTCTCAGGTTCTGGGGTCAGGGTACCGCAGCCTGGGCTCTGGGGCCACCCCACCTGGGTTAAAAACCTGATCTGCGGTAGACTGGCCACATGGCCTTGGACAGGTCACTTCCTCTCTGAGCTGAAAATCTAAAAGCTGCGAGCCAGGGAGGATCGTGGGGTGCGCCTCACATGAAGAAGCAAGTGAGATCGTAGAAGGGCCCGGTGCCTCGCCCGCTGTGCTCCGCTCGCTGCCGTGCTGCTGAGAAAGCCACACCTGCTCTGGAGTGTGGTCAGGGCCCCGGATCCCTCCCGTCCCTCCCAGGGGCCCCGTTACAACCCCCATCAGTGATCCTGAGCGGAAGCGCACGGGCACGTACTGTGTGCATGGCCCTCTGCGGGTGTTGGGGACGCGGTGACCTGCACGTCGTTTATCCCCATGAGCCACGGCTGCCTGATAAATGCTCATTGGCTGAATGAGGGCCCAAGGCTCCTGACGAGCCAGACCAGGGCAGGGTCCCACATCTCTGACGTCAGCTGAGCCCCCAGGGTGCTTGTGGGCTGACTCCGGGGGCAGGTGGCAGCGGCTGAGTGTGGCAGAGGCGCCGCCTGGCCCTCCTGCAGACAGACAGCCGTCGGCCCTTGATCCCCGTCGTGCCTGCTGCAGAGGCCAGGGCTGCCTCCATGAGCCTCTGCTCACGACCAGCCCTGCCTCGCCGTCTACCTCGGCTCGGGTCGGCTGGGGGTGCCCAGCTGTACCGGTTCCGGGGAGCGCTGGACCCGGCCTGGTTTTGGAGGCCGTTTCCTTTCCACTGAAGCAGTCACGTGGGCCAGGGCAGGGTTTTGCAGCCTCTGGGCTTACTGGGGCAGATTTGCCAGGTCCCAAGCTTCTGATACGACGACAGTCACCTGCTCTCGTGGGTTGTGCCAGGCCCTGTTCCGAGCACGTCACGAGAGAGGGACGGCCGTCAGCCCACTCTGCGGAGGAGGGAACGGCGCCGGGCACGTCTGTGATTTGCCCCCCCTCCCCGCCCCGTGGCTGTGAGCAGCAGAGGAGCCGGGTGTGATCTTGTAGAAGCCAAAAGTGCTGCCACTCCCCTGGTGGGGGGGAGAGCAGCCCCGTCACTCCCCCTCCCGAGGAACCCCTCCCATCTCTGCATCCAGAAGCGTCTTCCTGTGACACGGTGCAGGGAACGGGGTTGGGACGCTGAAGTTTGCACGTATGCCTCAGCTTGTTGGTAAAATGAAGCAGGTGTCTCGGCCTGATGGTACCCCCCACCCCCCGGACGTCAAAGGACCAGAAAAAGAGCCCTGGGTGGGAAAGGCTCCGGGCTGGGAGGGCGGAGTGTCTCGGGGGTGGGTTCCCATGGCGGGTGTTCATGATTACATGCCCTTCTCCCGCCCAGAATGTTCAAGGAGCATCACTCGAGATGGGGCTGAGTGTGGAGTGACCTGGCAGCCGGTGGCCCAGGGACTCTGGCACCTGGAGCCCCTTCCATCCCTGCCCACTGCTCTACCCTAATTCAGGCCCCACCGTTACGCTCTCCACGATGATCCGCACGGGCTGCCTGGCCTCATTGTCTGGGGCCTCCTGCGTGACAGCCAGTGATCGATGAATTCATTCACCATCGATCGATTCACTCGTGGATTCATTTGCTTAGTAAATATTTATCGAGCAGCAGCAATCCGAAACACTGAGGAGGGAGTAGGGACCAGGTGGTCCCAAGTCCTGCCTTGGAGGAGGTTTTATCCTAATGGGAGAGACAAACAATAAACAGATCGATAATATAACTGATACATCCTATACAGAAAAATGAAGCAGAGTCAGGGGTTCGGCAGGGGTGGGGGTGGAGGTGGGGAGGGGTGCTGTTTTAGACAGGGCTGGTCCTGGAAGGCCTCGCTGAGGTCAGAGCTAAGTGACGTGAGGGAGCGAGTCTCTGGGGGCAGGGAGAGAGCAGTGAGTGCAAAGGCCCTGGGGCAGGAACCATCCCATCCTGTTGGAGAAGTAGCAAGAAAGGGCCCCAGTCACGAGGCTCGATGAGTACAGACTTTAGAACTTTCTCCATGGAAGGAGACCCTGGTTATGCGCCGGGGAGTGATATGATCTGATTTATGTTTCAAGGGTTACATCCTGAGGGCTGCTGGGTGAAGGACGTGATCAGAGTAAGAAGGAGAAAAATAAAGCAGGGCAGGAGGGAAGGGTTGTGGTTTCAGGTTGGCGGGGGGTTGTCAGGGTAGACTTCTTGGAGGAGGTGGTATCCGGGGAAGGTGTTGAAGGAGGTAAGAACGGAGCGGGCCGTGTGGTAGCTGAGGCGGAGCCTGTTGCAGGCACAGGGAACAGGCCGCGTGGGTCAAGGCCCCGACCTGCCCGCATTGCTCTGCTGTGGCTGGAGAGGAAGTGAGCAAAGGGAATCTTCCCAGAAGACAAACTGGGGCCATGTCGCCATGGCAACCCACTGCCCGCAGCCTCAGGTCCCAGCCGCCCCATCCATGCCTGAGTCGGGTGGAAGTGCTCGAAGATTCTCTGCCTCCTTCCCGCTTTCTGCGCGCCCTGCCCTCTGAAACCCCGTCCTTCCCCCCTTTGCCCCGCTCGCCCGCAATTCTCCACTGTCAGCCACGCTCCCTACTCCAGGAAGCCCTCCTTGACGGCCCCTCCCCATCCGCTTCTGTGCCTGTGTGTCCTCGCTCCGTGCGCAGTCTCCTCCTTGCTTGCCTGTGTCCAACCCACCGCTTGTAGGCTCCTGAAGGCCGGGCTGGGGTCTCACCTCCCCTGGGGCCCCGGGCCCTCCTCGTCAGTCCGGCGTCGAGGCTGCTTGACACTGACGGCTGCACTTGAGACGTGAGCCAGGCGTTGGTCGCAGGGGGCTCGTTGCCATCCTGGGCTCCCCTCTGGGACCCCTAGAGGGGCACTGCCCGGCCTCCTGGGGTTGACCCGGAGATTGAGGGGGCGTGAGGCTTCTTCCGGTGAGTTAGAGAAGGAAGCAAGAAATGGGCATGTTTTTGCGAAGTAAGTTTTGTTTAAACCTTCCCGCCCGCCTCACAGTTGAAACTATTCACATTAAAAAAGACAGAGACTTGACCTCTCACTTGCGTCCTGCCCTTGTCACCCCTTCCTGGGGCTGCTGCCAGGAGCACCTTTGGGTTTGGGAGCGCGTGGAGCAGGGCACCCGGGGCCCAGCTTCGGGAATCCCCAGTCCCGGTCGGAGCCACCCCACAGCATCGCCAGGGGGTTCAGGGGAGGCCTGGAGAGCCCCAAACAAAAAATTGATTTCAGAATGACCGGCAGGAAAATTAACATTAATTTTAACGTGTCAGCTTCCCCAGGGTGGGGCGTGTGGGGACAAGCGTGAGCTGCAGGGAGGGAGGATTCTGGAGTCCCGGAGGGCGCATTGCTTTTTCCCTCTCCAGTTTATATCTGCTCACGTTGCTTTCTTCTCCGTTTCTAGAACACTCTGGACCTCGAGGAAACTGGTGAGGCTGTCCAGGGCAGTACGAACACCCTCCCAGACGTTTCCCTGGTGAGACCCTCTGGCTCTTGCACTGAGTGTTGCCCTCCCTGGGCCTGCCGGAGGCCCTGGCGGCCGGCTCCTCCGGCAGAGCACAGGGGGGCACCGGGGCCCTCAGACCCTGCCCCGGGCCTGGGCCCAGGGGCGTCCCTCCGCCTCTCCGGCAGGTCCCAGGACCGCTCTCCGCTCGCTCGGGGGATGCGAGGCGGGGACTCGGGCTGTTTGTTTGCCGAGCTGGTGTTAACTTTGGCTTCGTTATCTGCACGTTGTCCTAACGAGTGTGTGAGTGGCCGTCTGACCACACTGGAAATGGAGGCTACCTGTGACCTCGTCCCCTCGGGCCCCTGTGCACACGTCAGCAGCATCACTTGGCAATTTCTGACCCAAATCACTTCTGAATGGCTTGGGCCCCGGAGCCTGCTGCCTGGGCTCAGATCCCACCTCTGCCACTGGCTGCGTGACTTCCGGCGAGTTCCTTAACCTCTCTGTGCCTCCGTTTTCCTCTCTGTAAAATGGGGATAGTACTAGAGTACCTACCCCACGAGTTTGTGGCAAGGGGCACGTGAGTCCATTGAAGTCAAAGCACTTGGGGCAATGCTTGCTCTGCCATCGGAGCTCTGCGAGTGTCGGAGGTTGGCCTAGGCAGAGGGGGGAGAGCAATGACCCACGTACCCACAGCCGCCCCTCACCATGCACCTGCTGGATGGCAGGCACCTGTGAACACGTGACACGTGTGCTTCCTCACGTCCCCACACCTCTGCTGGGCAGGCACGGGTTTCCCCACGGCCCAGAGCAGCGCTCCAAGAGGGGCTGTGCCTTGCCCGGGACCGCGCAGCCCTGGAGCCCAGGGGACTGTCCCCGCCTATCCGTCCTCCCTCCCTCTAATCCCGCACATCTCCAATCTCTAGCAGCCATGATAATCTTCTAAAAAGAAAAGCCAAGGAGATGCCCCTGTTGTTGTTTTTCCATTCTCCGCATCCACCTCTAATTGAGTCTTGTTCCCTGTGACAAGCCCTGGCTGATGCCAAGAGCTTCAGGTCCCAAAGGTAACGATGCCATCCCCAGAGACGCCCGCCAAGATCCCGACGCTTATCAGCTGCCGAGGTGGGGGGGAGAAGTTTTCCACTGGGGTGTTGCATTATTCAGAGCGGCGTGGCCGGTTGCTGACAGAGCAGGCCGGAGTTCCAGCGGGGCCCTCGCCTCGCCCCGCCGCGCCGCCATGGGCTCTGACTCCTTCTACTCCTGTTGGGTCTCTTGGCAGGATGATGTCAAAGCCGGCTCCGGCTCCGAGGGGCTGCCCGGCTGCAAGCCGCCGCCTCCCCCGCCGCCCCTGGCCCAAGGCCACGGCCGCCCGCCCACCCAGCGGAGGAAGCCAGCGCAGGAGGACGTCCAGCCCCCTTCGTCCGCGTCCTCCCACTCGGGCATCGTCTTCTCGGCCCCGAGGACCCACAGCCCACCGGCGGGCACCGCACCGGCCCCAGGCGCCCCGGCAGCCCCAGACCCGCCCTCCTCCCCCATCTATGCCTCTGTGTCCCCCGCCAACCCCGGCTCCAAGAGGCCGCTGGACGCCCACCTGGCCCTGGTCAACCAGCACCCCATCGGCCCCTTCCCGCGCGTCCGGTCACCCCCGCACCTGAAGAGCCCCCCTGCAGAGGCCACGCCGGCCGGGTGCTGCCTCCCGCCGCCCTCCCCCTCGGGCCGGCCGGATGCGACGGGCACGAACCAGCACTTTGTCATGGTGGAGGTGCACCGGCCCGACAGCGAGCCCGACGTGAACGAAGTGAGGGCGCTGCCGCAGACGCGCGGTGAGTACCGACCGCCCCCCCTCCCGCCCCGGGGCTGGGCTGCGGGGCACCTGCTGAGAGGGCCGGGGTGGGGGGCTCCCAGCAGCTCTGGGGTGGGCTGTCCGTCGGCACAAAGTGGGAGCCGGTGTGCGCCCAGCGTGCTGTAGCACAGGTGTTCCCTGCTCGTGGCCCGGGGGGCATCAGAGCGCCCCGGGGACAGGGTCCTGAGCCCCAGTGCTGCCACTGAAAAACCGGGTGACCACGGACAAGCCGTGGGATGGAGATTCCGTGACAGCCCCGCCGGGTCGCTGGGAGGCTTGGGCTCCTCTCTCCAGCACCCCCAGTCCTGGCCACCCTGCAGTCCCCGACAGTCTCTCCAGGGACAGCAGCCCCCCGTGAGGGCAGGGGTGACCTCTGTGACCTCTGTCCCCGGGGCCTGGCACAAGGCAAGTGCTGGGGGAAAGGCCTGTGTTGAAATGACTGTCTCCGGACCCCTGGGAGTCTCCAGATCCGGGGGGCTGCAGGGTCAGCGTGCAGGCTCGACCTCACAGACCCCTGGGACGAGGCTGCGGCCCCAGAGTTTGCAGAGGGCGTCCAGCTGAGGGGGTGGACGGCAGTGTAAAGCTGGCTTTCGGCTCCCAGGAAGCCTGGAACCTTGGTGGGCTCTAGGTCTCCTCCCTCCCCTTGGCAAGCTGGGTGCAGTTTGCTGGACCCTGCTGCCACCTTGTGGCTAGAGGGCTACAGGGGGCCCGCGGTGGCCAGGGAAGGCGGCAGGCCAGGTCAGGGCTGCGGACTGAGCGCCTGCTGTGTGCCAGACAGCGGGCAGGCTGGGGTGCTGAGTGCAGGGTCCCTGGGCTCGGGAGCTCGGTGAGGGAGGGCAGGTAGGGGGACAGCAGGCAGGATGTGGTGAGGGAGACCCGAGGCGCCACCTGCCATCGAGCTGTCTGTTGTGCAGGGCTTCCTGTGTGCCAGATTCGGTTCTAGGGGCCCCTGCCTGTATTAGCAGCTCCTCTATCCCTCCCAGCAGCAGCCCTGCAGGGCCGGACCGTTATCCCCATTTTACAGAGGAAAAAGCTGAGACACAGAACGTAGCAACCTCGGAGCAGTGTCTAGCGCCCAGTCTGCTGTCCTGCGGGCTTCACTGTACACGTCGTATCTAATTAGTCTGGGTGATAATGCTGCTAGACGGGCGGCGGCGTGGAACAGCGCCAGGGAGGCTCAGAGAAGCCATGTGACTCACCCGGGGTCGCTCGGGCTGGTCAGAGGGGAGTCAGGCCTGACCTGCTGGACTCTAGAGTGTCTCAGACTCAGGGGTCAAGCCATCACGCACGCGGCAAAGCAGCTCGGGTATGTGCCCACTGCTCAGCTCAGGCCACTTGGGTCGTGGAGGGTACAGACCAGGTGTGGCAAAGCTTCCATTGTCTTATTGAGAAGCCAGAGATTTAATTTTTGTGCAAAATATTCTAACATCCATGTGCTCATCCATCATTACGATTTGACAGCATTGTGCGAGTTTAAAAATAATAATAATAATAATAATGACCCACATCTGTGGGCTGGATTGGCCTCCTGACCTCCATGTTCATCATTACGCCACGGGCTGAGGACTGAGGGGGTCAGAGCAGAAGTCCTGGCAGCCGTGGGGCCAGGCCCAGCTGGAAGAACAGGTGTAGTGGTGGAGAGACACCCTGGATTCCTCCCTAGTCCATGCCTGGGGAATCCCCACAGCATCCCAGCTCTGTCACCTCCTCCAGGAAGCCCTCCTCCACCCCACCTGTATAAACCACCACTCTCCTCCCGTTTCCCACCTCCAGCAGCCTCCACACTGTCCCAGCTCTCGGACAGTGGGCAGACCCTGAGCGAGGACAGCGGTGTGGACGCCGGTGAGGCAGAGGCCAGCGCCCCGGGCCGAGGCAGACAGATCGCATCCACCAAGAGCAGGAGTAGCAAGGAGCCACCTAGGAACGAGAGGACCGCAGAGGGGGCCACCAAACCGGTGAGCGAGGAGGAGGGGATACAGAGGACCGAGGGGAAAGCAGGCCCCAGAGGGGAACAGGAGGTCCCCGACCAGGTTTCAGCTTGACCACCACGGGGAAGAAGTGAGCCCCCATCACCGGAGGGATGTGGGTACCGGAGTGAACACTGTATCAGGAGTCTGGGGGCCCAGTTTAGGTCTTGAGGGCCTTTCAGCTCGGCTCTGAGCGGGTGTCCTGGCTAAGGGAGTCAGGCCCGGGTCCGAGTCCTAGCGCCACCACCAGGCAGCCTGGGGCCGGCCCTTAACCTCCTGAGCCTCGGGGTTTGTAGCAATCAGAGATCTGCTAACACCAGTTCCTAGCCTAGCGCTAGCATACTGGCGGCTCCCAGCACTGGGCTGGGGTCTGGGCCTTTGTGACCCCGGGGGTGGGGTGCATGTCATGGCCAGGCCGCCCCCCCACCCAGCCAGGCCTGAACGCTGACCAGGCCTCAGGCACTGGTCTCCTTGCTCACACCTGCAGCCTGGCCTCCTGGAGCCCACGTCCACCGTGGTCCGCGTGAAGAAAAGTGCAGCCACCCTGGGCATTGCCATCGAGGGTGGCGCCAACACCCGCCAGCCCCTGCCTCGGATCGTCACGATTCAGGTACCCCTCCACGGGCTCCGCTTGACAGGTCTGTCCCTACCCCCGAGGGCCGTTCCCTCGCCATCTCCGGGGTGACCCGGCACCCGCGGGCAGAGCCAGGCCCTTTGCCCCTCACTGAGCCTGTTTTCCTAATCAGGGCAGTGGACACCCAGATTGCAGGCTGCTTGGCGGTGCCGGGCCTGACCCGGTGGGTGTCTGAGGCCGCCCAGCCTCGCCCCCAGCTGCCTCACACACCCCGGCCTTGTGTCTCGCCCCTGCAGCGAGGCGGTTCGGCCCACAACTGTGGGCAGCTCAAGGTGGGCCACGTGATCCTGGAAGTGAACGGGCTGACGCTCCGGGGCAAGGAGCATCGGGAGGCGGCCCGCATCATTGCGGAGGCCTTCAAGACCAAGGAGCGAGACTACATCGACTTTCTGGTCACGGAGTTCAACGTGATGCTCTAGAGGCTGAGGCCTGGAGGCCCCCCACTGCTGCCCAGTCCCTGGCCCCGGTCCCTCCTCCCTCCCAGCACTATAAGCTCCTCGAGGGCCAGGGCTGCGTAGCCAGGGTAGCAGGAAGACATCCCCCCACTCTTTCCAGGCGCACCGGCCCAGAACCAGGAGAAGAAAGCCGGGTGAGGCACACAGAAGGTCAGGCTGGGGTCCGGTGCCATGCCCGGGGTACACAGTAGGCGCTCAGTACAAGCATGGGTGTCGGGAAGGAGAGAAGGTCCACCAGAGGCCTGCCAGGGCCCGTTACCTGGGTTGGGGAGGGGGCACTGTGTCCCCCTCCCCCGCCAGCTAGGACCTGGCCCATCCTCAGGTTGTCTGAGCCTTTATCTGGAGTGAGGTCACATGAGAATTCGAGGACACGGCCCCCAGCCAGGGGGGCATCTTGCAGGACCTTTAGTGCCACAAATAAGCATCAAGCAACCCCCCCCCTCCATTCTCACCCCCTCTCCTCCTGGCTCCTCATCCCCCTATAGTATTTATTATTTATTTCCCTCTCCTCACCCCTGGGGACCCCAAGACCCCAGGTTCCCAGCCCCGCCCCCAGCCTATCCCAGAGGCCTTGCAGGTGACCAGCGATGTCAGCGTATTTATATACAGAGCTTATGACTTTAATTTTTCAATAAAGAAATCTGAACAAGGTTGAGGCCCAGCGTGCTGTGTGGCCTGCCTTTGGGGCTGGGGTTTCTGATTGCTCAACCAAAGAGGGGTGGGTCGGTCAGATGCTAGGCGCTCAGAGCAACACCTAGCAGCAGCTGCGGCCTTTCCCCTGCCCCCAGGGCTCAACGCAGGATGCACAGTGGGGGTGCAGGGGCACCCAAGCCACGCCCACATCCTGTGGCACCCTTCTTGGTTATTCACAGAAAATACCTTTAAGTGAAAGCACACAGGAGGGGCCCCTGGGTGGCTCAGTGGCTGAGCACCTGCCTTTGGCTCAGGGTGTGATTCCCCGGGGTCCTGGGATCGAGTCCCACATTGGGCTCCCCGCAGGGAGCCTGCTTCTGCCTCTGCCTGTGTCGTTGCCTCTCTCTGTGTCTCTCATGAATAAATAAATAAAATCTCTTTTAAAAATAAATAAACTAAAGCACACAAGTGTGTTATGGGGCGGAATGCACAATGTGCACGGATGTTTTAAGGCACAGGGAGGTGGCCTGCCTTAGGGTGGAACCCAGATGCTGACTGTGTGGTGAGGATTTGTGTGCAGGTGATTCATTGAGGCCACACTCCCTCCCTCCCCAGAGCCCGGAGCCCGTAAGGGAGTGGAGAAATCTGGAGGGGGAAAAAGGAGGAAGCCAAGAAGGGTGGGATTGGTGGCTGCAGTCTGATTCTGCAGGGGTCTCTGGAGTACAGGTTGGGCCAGAGTTGTCCCCATTGGGTGGCAAGGGGGCGGGGCTTTCATGGTGTCAGTCTTTGGATAGATAAGGTCTGGGGAGGGGAAGGTGGGGGAGCATTCCCATTCTTCCCATTCTTGACCTGTGCAGTTCAGGCGTCAAGGGCGGGGTGTTAGAAGCAGAAACACAAGGGCAGGGAAGGGAGGGGGCGGGAAACGATGGGTTACACGGCCCCAGTGCCTATTCCCTTCAACCTAGGGGTTTCTCTGAGACAGAGGACTTGGAGAGGGCCTGCTTTGTCCAGCCCTGTGTTCAGAGGTCAGCCAGAGGTGGGTCAGGGGCAGTTTGGTTCCATACACCAGCAGCAGATCTTGCTCTTAGCTGCTTCCCCTTCCCAGCCCAAGGAGACCGCCCGAGGCCAGAGCCGTGGATTCCACGTGCGTGACCTCTGAAGCAGCCAGCATCCCAGAAGCCCCAGTCCCTCCTGGGGGACTCATGCTCCTCCCCAGTCCCAATACCTGTGCAGGGAGTAACTTCCACCTGGAGGCAGATCCCAGATCTGCTGGCATCAGATGCCAAAACCTGCATGACCATGGGTCAGTGATCTCACCTTTCTAGGCCCAAATTCCCCCATCTGGAAATGGGGTGTGGTAGGCCGAATAATGACCTCAAAGATATCCAGGTTCCTGGACTATATGGATGTTCCCTTGTGTGATGAAGGGACTTTGCATATGGGATTAAGGCATTTAGATGGGGAGGTTGAGCTGGCTTTTCTGGGCGGACCCCATGGAATCGCAAGGGTCCTTGTAAGAGGGAAGCAGAGGGAGACCTGACGCAGAGGAGGAAACGGTGCTGTGGATGAGGAAGTAGAGGTTGGGATGCGCCCTGGGGATGGAGGAAGGGACCACCAGCCCAGGAATACAGGCAGCCAGTAGGTGCTGAAAGAGTCAGGGAAAGAGGTTCTCCTCTCAGGGCCGACAGCAGGAGCCTCCCCCGCTGACACCTTGAGGATGGCCCCGTGAGACAGACTTTGGACTTCTGACCTCTCTTTGTAAGAGAACAAATTAGGGCTGTTTGAAGCCATGACGTGGTGATCATCTGTTACAACAACCCCGGAAACCAGTGCAGTGGGGATACTGCTACGTGCCTCTGATGGAGGCCGGGTGCTGTGCGTGGGCCCCAGCACCTGGCTCAGGCAGGCTCAGACTCAGCCCTGGATGACATCCAGACATCATCACTGTCCGGATGATGGCGGCAGTGAACCAAGGGCCCTCTGGCCTTAGAAACGCCACTCCCTTTGCATGAAAGTCCTCATGCACCTTGCTCTGAACCAAGAGATTTTCATCTATCACCAGCCCCAGGGTGATTTTCAGGCCAGCCGCTGACCTGCTCTGTGAGCTCTGGGCAGGTTGTGACCTGGTGACATCCCGTGCTTTGAACCAGCCATCTCTCCACTCGGTCGGTCCAACGCTGGGAGACAAGGAAGCTCCCAGCAGCTGCTGCCCACTGCCCCAAGTTTGAACTCTGGAAAAGTAGGACAAGAATGAGTTTCTGGAACTGTCATTTCTAGAATTCTTGGGCCTGACTCCGGGGCTGTGGCCCATTGGGTGTTAGGGTCCCCCACCCAGGGAAATTTTAAACCATTTTTTTTAAAGTTCCTTTGCCAGTGGGCTTAGAAAGGTCAAGGTTCTTGCCCAAAGTTGCATAAGCTAGTGGATGGTAGAGGCCAAATTTGGACCCATGGCTGCCTGAAGTCCACATTACAAAGTCAAGCACAAACATGTATCCTGCTGTCTTCTGAAGGGACCCAATAACCCTGGGTTAAGGCAACTTTGAATAATGGAGGATGGAGGGGTCAGAGGTCCACCCTGGTCGGATGTACCCAGGGGCCCTCACATCTTTGTTCATGATGCCAGAATTTGGGCAGGGGGTGGTGTAGGGCCGGTGCTGCTGGAGAATCCCTGGGTCTGCTGCTGGATGAAGAAGCCAGGTAGGGGGTGAGGTTTTGGCCTGAGCCAGGGCCTGTGCAAGCTAGTGCCGAGGTGGCCTTCAACCTACCTGGAGCTCCCTCTGCTTGGGAAAAAGCAGGGTGAGGGATAGAATAGCCCGATGGGAGGAGTACAAGGATAGAGAACAAGAAAGACACCGCTCAAGGGGTCCACACTTCAGAGTCTGACATCTGGAATCAAATTCCACTTCTACTATTTCCTGGCTGTGTGAGCTGGGACAAGTTAACCTCCCTGAGCCTCAGTTTCACCATCTTTATTTATTTATTTTTATTTTTATTTTCTTCTTTTTTTTTCACCATCTTTAAATGGAGAGCATCGCCTTCGTCTGGCTTGTGGGTTATTATAAGGATTCGCTAAAATGTTTGCCACTGGCAGAGTACGCTTTGAACAGAAGCAGCTGCTGTGATTATTACTGGGAGCAGGTAGGGAGCCTCAAATCCCTAGGGAACCGGGGAGAGCTTTTTAGAGAATTAGCTGCAACATAGCTGGATGCAGTGGCTGGATGCATTCCCCCCCACCCCAACAGCAAAAGTCTCCGTCTTGGGCCCCATCAGCCTCCTTGTGAAATAGGGCTGGTGGAGGAGCTCTCTAAGCGAGTGCCACTGGTTTCTTTCCTCTGGGCTCGGCGCTTTGTTCATCCCCTGGTGAGGCTGACCTTAGGGATCCCATTTACCTGGAGTTCAGTGGCAGAACTGGGGCGGGAGCCGAGGTCACTGTGACACTTTACACGCCTTCCAGGCCAGCTCTCGGTGGACAGCGGATCGTTTCTGTCCTGGGCACGTTCTTGTCCGTCTGGAGACCAGAGTTTTCCTGTTTGCTCATAGTGGTTTGGCTGAGAACCTACCTGGAAGGTGATGCCCAGGGCCACCCATCTCAGGGGAGAGGAGGGAGCATGGGAGGAGCTTACAACAGTTCTTGACAGACAGAAGAGCTCAAGAAAAGTTTATTATTAAGATTCTCATTATGGGACGCCTGGGTGGCTCTGCAGTTGAGCCCCTGCCTTCGGCTCAGGTCATGATCCCGGGGGTGCAGGGATGGAGTCCCGCATTGGGGAGCCTGCTTCTCCCTCTGCCTGTGTCTCTCTGCCTCTGTCTCTCTCTCTCTCTCTCTCATGAATGAATCAATAAAATTAAAAAAAAAGGGGGAGCAACCCGGTGGCTCAGCGGTTTAGCGCTGCCTTCAGCCCAGGGTGTGACCCTGGAGACCCACATCAGGATCGAGTCCCACATCAGGCTCCCTGCCTGTGTCCCTGCCTCTCTCTCTGTCTCTCATGCATAAGTAAATAAAATCTTTAAAAAAAAAAAAAACTTGGGGCGCCTGGGTGATGCTCCAGTGATGGAGCATCTGCCTTTGGCTCAGGACGTGATCCCAGGTTTCTGGGATCAAGTCCCACATCAGGCTCCCCGCAGGGAGCCTGCTTGTCCCTCTGCCTGTGTCTCTGCCTCTCTCTCCGTGTCTCTCATGAATAAATAAATAAAATCTTAAAAAATAAAAATAAAAAATAAATTAAAAAAAGAAAGATTCTTGTTACTGCTCTGAAGCAGTCCGTGGGGGCTGCGAAAGCTGCGGTTGCTGCGACCCTGCACACGCGCTCCCGGAGCCCCGCGAATTCCCAGCTGGGAGCGCTGGAGCGCGGGGGGCGGAGCCTCAGCGTCGAGGGGGCGGAGTCACAGCGCCGAGGGGGCGGAGTCCCAGACGCGAGTGGGCGGGGCCACAGCGCCGAGGGGGCGGAGTCAAGCTCCGGGGGGCGGGCCGCAGGAGGCCGCCTGGCCGCGATTGGCGGAGCCGCCCGAGGCCCCGCCTCCCGGGCCCGCCCCGCCCGTCAGAGGCCGCCCCGGGGATTAGGCCCAGCGGCCGCCCCGCCCCGCGCGGGGATTGGCGGCCTTTGTTTGCCGCTCAAGTCCAGGAAACCCGCGGCGGCAGGTGAGGCGCGGGGGGGCGCTGCGGCGGGGCCGGGGCGGGCGGCGGCCCCTCGCCGGCCCTCAGTTTCCCGGTCGGGGGAATGGGGAGGGCGGCGGGCGGCGCCCTGGGGCTGCGATCCCGGGGGCCGCGCCGCTCTCGGCCGCTCCCACGTGGGAAGCCCCGGCGCCCGCGAGCAGTCGGGGCGCGGCTCCCGGAGGGGGCGGGGGCGCCGGGCGGGCGCGGGGGTCCGGCCCCCCCCCCGCCGGCTGCGTCCCGCGCGGGCTCCGCTGGGCCTCAGTCTCCACCTCCGCACAATGGGGGCGTTGGCTTTCTCTGTCTCCAGCTGCGGCTGGGAGGGGAGGGGTCCCCGGGGAGCCCGGGCTGGTCCTCGCGGGGCCTCGGGCTGTGTTGGGTTGCG
This sequence comes from Vulpes lagopus, assembly GCF_018345385.1. Taxonomy (NCBI): domain Eukaryota; kingdom Metazoa; phylum Chordata; class Mammalia; order Carnivora; family Canidae; genus Vulpes; species Vulpes lagopus. Next base: position 64,160,045 of record NC_054830.1, read on the forward strand.
GGTGTGGCCCGGGTAGCTGTGGTTACCGGGAGGTGGGACTAACCAGTCCGGGATTTGCGCGAGGTCGGTTCACCCGGCAACTGCCCGCGTAGCCTGACGACTCGGAGCCGCGCACCCTCCCCGGACGCCTAACGCGAGTTTCTTTTCCTCTTTTTTGGCGGAGGGGGCGGGGGGAGCGGGGCGGGGTGGGGGGCAGGGCCCGCACGGGGGTGGGCAGCGCTGACGGGGCTGCGAGCTGGAACGGACTGAGAAATGGGGCCAGGCTGTCCGGGTGCACAGATGGGGAGACTGAGGCCCGAGGCGCACAGCGGGGTGAGCGGCTGCGCGGGGAGGCCCTTCCCTGCCCCTTGCCGCGGCTTTGTGGGAAGACCCTGCGGGCTGGAGAGGATCCTTACCTGCGGCTCCCAGCTCCCAGCCATCAAGCTGCGAAGGCAAGAGGCGGACGGCAAACCCGGGCGGTTGCACAGAGAACTCAGGTTGCAGAGAAAAGAGACACTGTTTCTGTCCTTTAGAACTGAAGAGCCTGGAAACCGAAGCCTCAGGGCTGAGGTTAGACACCTGCAGGGACTAACCGAGACCTTTTTTTTTTCTTTTTTTCTTTTTGCCTTCCCCAGGCGCCGCCTCTGGAGTTGGTGGGTTTTACTGGCTGGTGGTTTTGCGGTGTCAAGAAAGCAGCATCGCTGCCCATCTGTTTTGAGGGGGTCTAAGTGTGGCTCAGGGGGATGGACCCCGCGGTGTCTTGGGTTCTTGTTGAGTTTATTGTCCGGGGCCATCTCGGTTCTTCTGCAGGAGGGAAGAGGGGCCCACGTGGGGCCTTCGCCTCCCCAAGTCCAGTGCTTTGCATTCGAAACACGTGTTGGGAGCCCTTCTTGCAAGGGGATTTCATCAGCTCCCACCAGCCCAGGGTGGGGGGGTGCCCGGGGTTAGCCTGGAGCTGGGGGTGTTCCTGGGCACGGCCGCCGTCCTGCTGAGAGCGGGTTTTGGAAACTGGTGCCTCTGCCAAGGACATTTCAATTTACCCCCAGGGACGGGGCTGGGGGGCGGGGAGAAAGTATTTTTAAAGCCTCCAGCTGAATGACCCAGCAAATGCCAGGTCCTTATTATGTTTCCTCAGTCCTGGGGGGTGGGACAGCTCCGGGGACGGGGAGTTAGGAGCCCTTGGTTTGGATCCCGCACCCAGCTTCCATTCTGAACACCTCAGTTTTCCCCTCGCTGAAATGGGCGCGGTGACAGCCACTCCGGTGTGGCTTCCAGGCCGAAGGGAGGTGGAATCCTAGAAGGTCACATCCCACGTTTGGAGAGGAGGCGTCTCAGGCCCAGAGAAAGGGAGTCCCGACGCTCCTGGGTACCAGAGCTGGGTTAGTGCTTGCAACAGTCTAGCCACCGCGCCAAGGGTTTTACTGCAGTGATTGAGGTCCGGGAGGCCAGGAGCTTTTGTCGCCAGTCACCTTCTGGGTGCCCAGTACGGCACCCTGCACGTAGCGGACGTTTGGCGCATTGCTGTTGATCCAGATTCTAGAACTAGGTGCTCACATCGTCGTCGCCGTGAAGTGGGGGCTGTTACTGTCCTCATTGTAGAGACCCGAGAAGACTGAGGAGGTTCAGAGAGTTTAAGTCACCTGCCTGAGGTCACACAGCTTCTCACGGGGGTTAGTTGGTCCTTAGTTTGGGGTGTGCAGGGGTGCGTCATGTTGGGAGAGCTGATTGTGTGCATGTTTCCAGTGCTAAGCCCCCGGTAGCACACTGGGTAGCTTGAAATTGGCCATAATACAGGTATTTACACTATGGAAATCAGGCCACAAATCAAGCTTTTTCTTTCCTTTTTTTTTTCTCCGAGAGCTGCATGTGACGCGTGTTGTGGGCTGGAAGGCCAGCATTGCTCTGCAGGGCAGCCAGGAGGTGGAGGGCTCCCGGCAGTGCAGGGGGCCCCAGGGGTGCCAGGCCAGAAGGCCCTCACCCTCCTGCAGCTCCCCCCGAAGTGTGGGATTTGGGGAAGGAAACCTTTGTGAGAGGAGGCCCCTAGGCTGTCACGTGAGTTGTGCAGTGCAGCAGCCGTCGGATGTGGGAGCCGGTCAGCCGGTCAGCGTGAGCCTGAATTGTGGGGCCAGAGTGTCTGGCCTTGAACCCGAAAGTGACGGCAGACGTCAGCGTTCTGTAAGCAGGGAAAGGCTTGGCCAGAACGATGCCCTGGGAAGATTTTTCCCACACCAGCAGGGTGTGTCCAAGGGATGGGAGGCCGCGCCAGGGGCGGGGAGACTGGGAAGAGGTACTGGCCGAGTTGGGGGCCAGGAGGAGGCCAACAGCTCCCCTCCTGTGTCTCCTGAGGCCCTCCCGGGTGCTAGGCCGTGTGAACACTTGGTCCCCTTACTTTACGGGCTCACCCCTGAGGAAGGTGTTGCCCTCCGTGCAGATGAGGATGCCATCGGGCTTTAGAAGAGCCACCAGACCTGGACCAAGGCCTTTCTGTCCACACCCTTTACATTTTTCACTCCTGGGTCCCTCCTTCATTCCAACGTCCAACCCAACCCCGTGCCGGCCAAACTCCGGTGCCAATGTCAGGAGCGCCCCCTTGCTCCCCGGCCTGGTCCCCAGCCAGCCCCTAGACCCCCGCCAGCATTCCCTATTCTGGGGGAGAGGCTGGCGATCAGAGCCAGACCGGGATGCCCCGCTGGCAATCTTCTCGGAGTCTTGAGTCCACAGCCAAGGACCAAGGACCAGGCAGGGCCTCAGATCCTGGAGTCCCGGGACGGAGTCCCACGTCAGGTGCAGCCCCACCCAGGTAAAGGATTCATTTGGAGGGTAATGCTTGGCTTGTGGCTGCAGCTCCAACTCTGCCTGCGATGTGCTGTGTGACTATGGGCAAGTGGTTTAACCTCTCTGGGCCTTTCTTCATCTGTTAAATGCCTGATCATGAGGATCCAATCAGAGAGCACGTGTCTTACCCCAGAATGTTAAGAGTGGCTAAGGCTGGGATCGCTTCCTTTCCCTTCTGTGATTTTCATATGTTCCCACGTGTTGCGTAATGGCTCGATGTGCAGAAAAGAGCACGTAGTATCAAAGTTCAAAAAGAGGAAGAGAGAAAGCGTGGGAAGGGAATTACAGAATGTCACGAAGAGTGTCAGTGCTCCGAAGGGCCTCAAAGGGCTCAGCCACCCTTCCTGACTTGCACAGGCAGGGAAACTGAGGCGGGGCATGCCCCAGGTCTCATCAGATCGATGCACTGGCCAAATATGGGGTGGAGGCTTTTGTTTACTTTGCTTGTTGGTTTTCTTTCAGAATAGTAAATAGTCGGCTCACAGCGTGGCTCAGTTGGCTAAACTGCGGACTCACGACTTCAGCTCAGGTCACGACCTCAGGGTCATGAGATCGAGCCCCGCCATGGGCTCCGAGCTCAGCTAGGTGTCAGCTTGGGATTCTGCTCTGCCCCACCCCCTCCTCACATGCTCACTCTCTCTCTCTCTCAAATAAATAAATAAAATCTTTCTAAAAAATCAGGATCTTTGAAAAAAAAAGGAACAGGAAATATTCATTTTACTATTTTTTGTATAGCAACTATGATTTTTCAAAAACCCATGGAAGGAAAGAGTACGCTTACCTTTTATTATACTACTTGCTTCTAATCACTGTAAACATTTCCCTCTCGGTCTCCCTTTTCCCTTCTTCCTTCAGTTTTCTCTTCCTCCCTATTTTACTGTTTTGTTTTTTTTTAAGATTTTATTTATTTATTCATGAGAGACACAGAGAGAGAGAGAGAGGCAGAGACACAGGCAGAGGGAGAAGCAGGCTCCATGCAGGGAGCCCGATGTGGGACTCGATCCCGGGTCTCCAGGATCACGCCCTGGGCCGAAGGCAGGCGCACAGCTGCTGAGCCACCCAGGCATCCCTGTAGGATTCCTTTTGAGTGGAAATATCATAATTTTTTTTCCACGATCCCCTATTATTGGACACTGGGATTGCTTTCGATCTTTTCACGTACTGCAAGCTTCAGTCGCAAATGATTAAGACTGTACTGTCTGGATTCAGACAGCTTGGTTCAAAGCCAGCCTCCTCTCCTGTGAAATGGGGATGCTAATTCCTGCCTCCTCGGATTGGCACGAGAATTAAATAAAGGACACCCGAATCCACGGAAAGGCCTTTACGTAATAGGTGCATGATGAAGTTTTGCTGTTAGCAATGAATTCCTGGCACAAATTATGCATTTTTTTGGGGGGGGGTGCACTCTTTTCACAAAGCGTGAATTGAAGAGTGTGGGTGTCTGTGTGTGCAGAGATGTGTACATGTGTGTGTTTTCCTCCATATGGCCACATCCTCCTCGTAACCCATGTCTTGATTGGCTGAGGAAGGCCTGCCTCCTCTCCTCCTTCACTATTCAGGCAGTAGACACGGTGTCCATCTGGATTGGTGAACCCTGCGATCATTTGGGGGCCACAGGGAAAAGGGTCCCAGGGAAAAGGCAGCATTTCTCTCCACTTGGGAGACCTGGCCATCCCCCTTTCTGTACAAGACCCAAAGCGAGGGCTGTGGCTGATACGAGGGAAGCTCTGGAGCCAGGAAAATTAGACCCGGTCCTGCGGGGAGCAGGCCATCTGGGTGTTTCACAGATCTGGCCAAAGTCATTTATTCATGAGCTCTGTGCCAGCTGGGCCGTGGGCCAGGACTTTATGTACATAGTCTCGTTATCATCCCAATGATCTTGTGAAGTCACTATTACTCCCTCATTTTACAGGAAAAGAATCTGGGGTTCAGAGAGGTTAAGCCGCTTGCCCAAGGCCACACAGCTTTCAAAGAGAAGCTGGAGGTCTCTGCCCACGAAGCACATGCTCCATAAACCCCTGTACCGTGTGGCCTCCCATCACCATGGCATGTCCACCTGTGTTGGCAGGCGGAATCAAAGAACCCAGAAGATTTAGTGCTAGAAGGTCATTTCTGATAACCTCAGAGATGATCTCATTAAGCCCCACGGTTCCTAAGAGAAGGGAAGGCTATACCTTGGGTGTCCAGCTCCCCAGTTCTTCTTGGCTGGCTCCCCACATCCTCACCTGCCACCCAGATTCCCTGTGGATTTTAACGACAGGGTAAATTCAGCAACTGGGGTTGGAAGAACCGCGTGACCTTCGGGAGGGTGTTCATTTCTTTCCCAAGGAAGGGAGCCCCGTGAGTTCTGAAGGCGCCAGCCGCTGCTTTCCCCCGTGGAAAGCCTCGTGGTCCCACTGTAGCGTTCGGGGCACGTGGTGCCAAAAAGCAGCAGTGCCCATCCGGGTCCCGGGCCGTGTCCTGGGCTGCCCCGGAAGTCTTGGGGGGAAGGCAGACCTACCTTCCAGTCCGGTCACCATGCCAGGCCCTTAGGTGGGGCTCAGGAGGAGTGTGGAGGGCGGGCGGAGGGGATGGCTGAGTGGTGGTGATGGGGGGGTCACGGTGCTGGGTCCTGCGGTCAGGCAGGCAGGGCTGTGTGGATGCGGCGTGCTGCTGGTACGAGTACTCGAGCCTGGCGGCCGGACGGTATTGGGTGGCCAGGAGCTACTCACTTCCCCATCTCCGGGCCTCGGTTTCCTCACCTGTCAACGCCATCACACTCCTGTCCCGCCCCTTCCCAAGGCTTTTCCCCAAAGCATCTAGTGCTAGGCCGAGAAAGCAGTTTAGAGGAGCCCCCGAAAGGCTGTGTGTGCAAGCAGAGCTCCATTATCAGGTTAGAACATTGGCTTTGTGGCTTGCCGCTCGCTGGTAATCAGCTCTACTCCCAGTCTCATCCTGCTCAGGTATTAATTGTCTCTCAGTGTGAGCACCGAGCATGGTTGCTAAGAGGCAGAGCTGTGTGCTTCAGTCTCCCCTGGCGCTCACCAGCTTTGTGGCTGCAGGCAAGTTGCTCAGGCTCCTGGGGCCTCTATTTACCCACCTGTAAAATGGGGATGTCACGCCAGCCTGCCTGGGTTGCGGGGGCCACAGCCAGGTGCGGGCGACCCGCTCGAGTCAGTAGGTCATCCCGCGTGTATTTACTGTGCTTCTCCTGTGAGGCAGCAAGTCCTGCGCTGGGCACTGGGGATATGATGGCCAGTACTTCAGAGTTCCCGGTGCCAGAAAGAGACCTGAAGCCTAATTCCCAATCGATCCCGGAGGAGGGCACTTGGGACTGAGATCTACAGGTGGCCTGGGAGGTCCCAGGGAGAAGAGGTGGGGTTGGGTGATGATGGGGAGCACCGTGCGGCTGTCCTGGGAATAGCAGGGAGGACGGAGAGTGGGGGAGAGGCTGGAGCAGCGCCTTCTTGGGGTCTTTCTCAGAGCAGCGGGCAGGATCCGTGCTTGCAGGCTCCTGGTTTAGAAACTGTCCCTGTGGTGCATGTGAGGAATGGATTGGAGGGACCCCAGGGCAGAGCTTCCCAGGAGAGGCTGTGGCAGGAGCACCCATCCACGTGGGTGCAGACATGGGACAGGTTCTGGTGAGACTGAGGAGTCGATGATGGATTGCTTATGGGGCATAAGGGAGAGGGACATGTCCCGAATGACGGTCGGTTCTGGCTTGTGCACCTGGGCAAGGGGTGGGCCAAACTAGGGAGGGGTAGGTTTGGAGGGTGGCGATGTCATGAGGTCACCTGGGGACAAGTTGCTTCGGTTAAGTAGGATTTGGCCTGTGGGCGGAGTTGGGTGCCTGGAGGGGGCACAGCTGGAAGCAGCGACAGGGAGGAGGGTTGGTAAGGCTTGGGGGGCAGGGGGCAAGGCGATGCTCGGAGGCTCTCTTCCTTGGTGTTAGGTGCCTGCCCCTAAGATGGGTTTGGGGTTATCTGGGGGCCGTGGGGCGGGCCTGGCGACGGCAGCCACCTGCCATTGATGGGTTGCTGGCGGTGCTGCCTGGGTTAATGACCAGGGAGGGTGGGAGAGTGAGTGACAGGCCGTCAGGGGAGCCCGCCCCTCGCACAATGGCCCACATGGTCGCCAGAGCTGGCAGGGAGGGGCCTCATTAGGGTTTGGCTCTGCTCCACGCAGCCAGAGCCCCGCCACCCAGATGTGGGGAGGAGGCAGGGAGGGGAGGGGAGGGCTGGCCTGGCTGCTGCGATGAGGGCACCTGGTTGTGGCCCTGGCTTTGCCAGATACAGCCTGACCCTGAGAGGGTCTGTTCGCTCACTCGTGCGTGTTCCAGGCCCCCAGCTCGGACGCCGTGGCCCCGTGCGGTGACACCTCCTTCTCCCTGCATCACTGTTGAAGAAACAGGCTTAGAGCCCCGAAGCCTCCAGGGTCACAGAGCTGGCAAGAGGTGGGGCCGGCGCAGGAAGCCAGGTCTACACGGACTCGGGATCTATTTTCCTCTCCTACATGGTGGTTCCCAAACCTGGCTGCTCATCGGAATTGCCCGGAGGGCATTTTGGACAAAGCCGAGGCCAGAGTTTTTCCATTCTCTTTTTGTTTCCTGAATCAGAACCCCTGGATCCTCGGCATGGCTGGCTGAGGACTCACAGAGATGGGGGGGGGACCAGGCCCTGAGCCTACCCCCCTGCCCCCCAGCCCCCGCCCCTGCTCCTGCCCCTTGGCTCCCTCTGCTCTGGGTGCACAGCCTGCTGTCCTCAGGGAAAGCCCAGCAGCCTCCCACCTTGCCCTTTGCACCTGCCCTTCCAGAGCCTCTGCTGCAGGTCCTCCCTGTGGCTTGCTCCTGCCTCTCTCCTCCTTTGGTCCCTTGTTGGGATGTCACCTTCCCTCAGAGATATTCCTGGCCGACCCCACACCCTCCTCTCCAGCTACTCTCTCAGATTCTCCCCCTGGGCCATGTATCCCAGCCCACCTGGGAGGCTCTAGAGTTGCTGATGTCCAGAGACTGGTTCTGTTGGTCCGGGTGAGCCTCAGGCATCAGGATCGTGGATCAGCCTTGTCCAAACCTCTCTCCACGTTTGTCTTGCTGTCTTGTATCTCTGTGGAGTGGAGCTGGGACTCGGCCTGTCGTGTTCCCAGCCCCGTGATAAGCACCCAGCAGGCGGTAGGAGCTGGGCAAGGACCCGTCAAATGAACGAGATGGGGAAGAGGGAAGCTGGGGGAAAGGCAGCTTGCCCTCTGGTAGGTCCTGGGTGCACAGCAGGAGAAATTCAGCTCCCCGGTCAGTCGCCCACCGCCAGTGCCACCTACAGAAGCCAGGGGTGAGGACCGCGGGTGGGGCAGCAGGGATGGCCGCAGCCTCTCTGAGGTGTGAGGCTGCACGCAGGAGGATGGGAGAGAAAAGTCCGAGCTGGAAGGGTGCTGAGTGAGCGCGCAGGCTGGGCTCCCATTGTACAGATGGGGGTACCAAGGCCTGGCGAGGGAGGGAGCCTCAGCCCAGGCCATGCCCTGGAGGGGAGAGCCTGCAGAAGCAGCTCCCAGAAGGTGGAAGCCGCTGGAGGCCTCCTTCCAGGCTCAGCACGCTGTGTGACCTTGGCCAAGCCTCTGACCTTCTCTGGACGTCAGTCAGTACTTTGGCCCCAATGGGCCCGATCCCTGGATCCCTGACCTTGGGGGTCTGTGCTGCGAGTCCTTCCCCCTTCCTGGGGCAGTGAGACCCGCGGAGGGCCTGCAAGGGGTTAAGCTCCTCCTGCTGACTCGCAGAGTGCGCAGACAAACCCCCTCCTTCTGACAAACACTTGTAGGAAATCAGGCTGGGCGCTTCCTGCCCAGGCGAGGCGGCCTCAGCCGCAGCAGGGGCGGGGAGAGGTGGGGAGCGATGCTTGTCTGCGAGCTGCTGCTCGGGCTGGCAGAGCGGCCTGGAGGCGGGCCAGGGCGCCATGGAGGCAGGGGGCTCCCCAGGTTCGGAACAAAGACCTCTCAGGCAGGTCCCCTGAGCCTGGGCCTGCAGGCCGGTGCTGGAGCCCGAGAGAGGTAAGGGGGTGAGGCGGGCGGGGCAGGCCGCCTTCCCTCTGGACGGGCCAGGCGCGGGCTCTCCGGACCGTCAGGGCAGCTGGACCAGCCCAGCCAGGAAGTCACAGCTGCCGCAGCTGTTCCTACTCCTCTGGCAGCTTAGGGAGCTGGCCCGCGGGGCCTGGGTCAGTTTTCAGGGGATCTCGTCAAGCTCCCGAGTGCTGGATCCCAGTCCGAGCTCCCCATCTGATGTCTGCGACCCTGGCCACGAACCGGTCCCTCTCTGTGCCCGGGGCGGCCCCATCGGCACTTGGAGAGTTAGTCCTGGGGCTGCTACGGGGTCTCAAAGATGATGCTCGGATGGGGGTGCTGGCCAGGAGGCAGCGGGGGTCCCCACTAACGAGCCGCCCCTCCGCCGCCGCATGTAAGGGCCCAGAGAGGGGCAGACACGGCGACTCCGCAGGCTCGTGTCCCCAGAGCCGGGGCTCCTCGCCTTTCTCCTCCTGGGCCTCTGATGTTGGAGGGAGCTGGGGGCAAGAAGGGGGGCCATCTGGACCGGAGAGTGCTGGGGCTTCCTCAAGGCACTAATTTTTGGCGGGAACCCCTCGAGAACAGGAGGTCTGTGGCCTGCCAGCTGTGCAGGGAGGGCAGCCGAGTTGGGGGCTCTGCGCTCAGCCTTTTTGGAGGGGCCCAGTCACTCGCTACGAGGAGTCTTCCTTCCCCTTCACTGCCCGCGTCCCCCACCCCACCCCACCCCCCGCCCCCAGCCCAGGTCTGATGGTTTCAGAGTCGCATCCCTGGGTTTGAAGGTCTGAATCCCGAGCTGCACTTCCTGTCTGCAAGGTGTGGTGACAGCCCGCCACCCCTCTACGACTGCTTCCCCATCTGGGAGGTGTCAGGCCGAGGTGGGAGCAGGGAGGGGGCGCCCCGCGCAGCTTCAGAAGGCCTGGGGAGGCCGAGGTAGGTGCATGGCTGCAGCTGGCCGAGGAGAACCTGAGAGACTGAGCTGCAAAGACGAGGGTCCTCAGCTTTGGAGCGGCTGAAGGGGCAGAGAAGGAAGCCCTGCGGGGGTGGCCGGCCCCCTCGGGACCTGGAGAAGGAGATCAGACCAGAAGGGGCTCCGTGGGCCCTCGGGCAGGGGTGAGGTGAGAGGAGGACAGAGCGGAGGAGAGAGGAGCCATAGGGAAGGAGGAGGAGTGGCCGGAGCTTCCCCGGGAGGCTGGCTTCTGCGGGGCGGCAGGGCCTGCACCTGACAGCCCGGCGCCTGTGGGGGATTTCATACTCACAGAGCCTTTTCGGGTTCAGCCCCCAGTTGGTATGGCTGGGGCTTCCACCCACCCCCACCGCCTTTCCGGAGCAGCCCTGTGTGCCTCACAGATGGCTTTTGGCTGCCATTCGAGACCCTCTGCCCGCAGCTCTCTGTCAAGTTCTGATCATACTTTCAGACCTCTGGGCCATCGCCTATGCTGTTCCCTCGGCCTGGAATGCCCTTCCCCGTTCTTCGCCCCCACATCCTCTTTGCCCAGCTTAATGCTTCCTTCATCAATAACCCCCTGTATGGTTACCCACCCCACCCCACCCCGAATCGAAACTTCGGAACACTTGGGCTCATGTCAGTAGTCCCTGTGTCTCCTAGAGTGCTTGGCACACAGCAGAAGGTCATGGGTTTTTTAAAGTTGGCTTGCACCCACTGGGTGTTCAGTGTCCGTCTTTGTGACTCTATAGTGGGTCCTCAGGAGGGGGGAGGGAGTTAACAGCTCCGAAGCTGTTGCCCTCAGGAGCCACAGTCACCCAGGAACCCCAGAGGTCGTTCAGCAACCACCCAGTGCACCCTCACGGGCAGTAACTCCTTGCAGGAGCTGGAGCTGGCGGTGCTCCCCCCCTTTTACAGGGAGGGGAGGTTCCGCTCAGCCGTTGACGATGAAGCAACAGCACCAGACCTGCAGCCTGGTCTCCACCCCAGCGACTTCTCTGTGGGCCGCCCAGCGAGGCATGTCCTCATCCCAGCCCGAGGCTGGCACGTGGTTGGCACCTTAATGTGTTTGTCAACTGACCCTCTGACTGGCCGGCTGGCCCGGCCCGGGCTCCATGGCACCAGGCGCCAAGGCTTGCATGGAAGCCAGAGGCCTTGCTCAGGAGAGGCTCACGGGTTTCAGGGCCTGGGGAGCATGTGCACAACTGCGGCCAGTGACCGCAGCTCCCTCTGCTCTGATGTGCAGCTGCCCCTGGTCGCAGTGAGTTTCAGTGAGGACTGAGTCATCCCAGGAGACAGGATGTTCCTCTTTGTACACCCCTGTGATTGGACAGCCGGCTGTGCCCCATGGCTAGAAAAAGCCCCTTTAAAAAGTCAAAAAACCACATGCCTCGCCAGCCACCCAGAAGTTGCCGCCAGATTTCGGGAAGAGAAAAAGCAATGGCCCTCAGCACCTCCAACACCCCCCCGAGTGGCAGGGGCCAGAAGGCCTAGTCCACCCCCAAAGGGTGGCCTTGCCTGGGGTGGCCGCTGAAATGCAGATTCCTGTGCCCTATCCCAGGGCCACTGAGTCCGGCTCTCATTGGGTCAACCTAGGACTCTGCATTCTTAGAGAATTCTCAAGCACAGTCAAGCTAAAGGCCCTCTGGCAGGGATTCCCGAGAGGAGTACAGGCCCCCGTACATACGGTATGGGAAGCAAGGGTTAGAGCTTCTCTGCTTTTTTTTTTTTTTTTTAAAGGTTTTATTTACTCATGAGAGACCCAGAGAGAAAAGCAGAGACACAGGCAGAGGGAGAAGCAGGCTCCAGGCAGGGAGCCCAATGCGGGACTCGATCCAGGACCCTGGGGTCACACCCCGAGCCAAGGTAGATGCTCAACTGCTCAGCCACCCAGGCATCCCTAGAGCTTCTCTTTAAAAGATAGATTTAATATTGCATCTTTTTTTTTTTTGCACCTTTTCAAAAAAAAAATTTATGTTATTTTTCCTAATACATCAGTATGAGGATACGTACCTGTAAAGGTACCGAGAGGGAGAGAGAGCGCATGAGAGCAAATATACTTTCCTGACGTGTTTTGTGATAGATAATTGGAGATGCCTGGCCCAAATTAATAGTTTCAGGTCTTGCTCTGTCACCAACGAGCTGGGTGATCTTGGCCAAGTCACCTTTCCAGGCCGCACTTCAGTTTTCTCTTCTGAAAAATACTGTGCCTGTGACCCACTCGCCTGCTCGGGATGAGGGCAGAGGGAGGACGCCTGGCTCAGCGCACACAGCATATGCGGTGGCGGAGGTGGGTGGGGGTCGTAGGGAGGCCCGTGGGGTCATCTGGAGGCAATTCTGGGGGGAGAGAGGAAGACTGGGTGCAGGGGAGGGGTGAGGCCCCCGAGCCCTGGTGCAGGAGCAGGGGCGGCAGCCAGAGGCCGTAGGTGTGGTTCACTCCCTGTCCCTGTCCCTGCCCCAGCCCCAGGAAGGCTGCAGCCTCTCTTGTGATGCACCGTCCCCGGGGAGCTTTCTATCCAGAAATAGCTGCCTGCTCACTTTTCTCCACCGTGTAAGTCAAGGCTCTGAGCAAGACCCAAGTGCTCAGGAAGCTGCAGGGACACAGACCTGCCCGTCCTCCAGGGAGGCCTGGGATTAGACACCATCATCTAAGGGAAGAGCCCCGGCCTAGGCTGTGAGGTGACCTTTCACCCCAGCCTTGTGGGTGGCTTCGGGAGCGGGCCCTCTGCTCTCTGGGCCTCAGTTTTCACACCTGTAGAGCAGGGCTTTGGCGTGAGCTGCCCTGGAGCTAGGCAGGTGAGACCATCGGCTGGGTGCCTGCAGGGTGGGTGGGAAAGAAAGGAGACAGGAGATGAGAGAGCGGGAAGGGAAAGAGGGAGAGGAGGAGAGGATGGAAGGAAGGAGCAGCCCCGCCAGCCGTCCTGCTCTGCCACAGGCCCCTCTGCAGCCAGACTCCGTCTTCTGGCTCCTTCTCCCCAACCAGTCACAGAGGAACTTCTAAGCAGCCCCTGTGCTGTGCTGTCCTGAGCGGGGGCTGCACTGACTGGGACCCGAGAGGCCCTCCTGGATCTGGCCGTCCCCCTCCTTGCCCCCACCCGTATCTCGTTCCAAAGCATTTTCATCACCCCGAAAGGAAACCTCGTACCCGCGAAGCAGCCCCTCCCCATCTCGCCCTCCCCTGCCCCCCGGAACTGCCCGCCTGCTTTCTGTCTCTATGGATTTACCTATTCTGGATATTTCGTGGAAATGGAATCCTACGTGTGGCCTTCGGCGCCTGGCTTCTTTCACTTCGCTGAATGTTGGCAGGCTCACCCTCCGGTGGCGTGTGCCAGCACTTCTTCCCCCTTGGCCCGCCGAGCGGCGCTAGGTCGTGCGTGTGCACCCCACGGTGCTGATCCACTCACCCGTGGATCGACATCTGGGCCCTTTCCACCTCCCGCTATTGTGAATAGCGCTGCTCTGGACGTGCGTGTACGCCTACCGGTTTGAGTACCTGTTTTCAATTATTTGGAGTGCTGGAATGTTCTTTTCACCCCCCTCGCAGTCTGCGTTCTTCAGGCCCGAGAGGGGGTCAGGGAAGGTTTCCCGGAGGAAGCGGCTTCTGGGCTAAGTCTTGCCTGCATCCCGGTCCTGCTCACCTTGATGTGTAGATGCTGCCTGTTTGTCCGCTTCCGCCTGGGCTCTCGGTTCTCAGGGGGCAGGGCCGCTGTCCCCGCACCCATGCCTGGGGCCTGGCCCACCGTGGCCACCGCTAGCGCACAGGCACCTCTTGCCAGTGTGCTGGCCTCTGGCTCCTGACCCTGTATCTCGACTGATTTATGAAAGCCTTGAGGGAGAAGAGGAGTCATCCTCCTGGTTTCTCTAAAGAGAAGGAAGGTGGCATGACTGGCCGGGGTCACGGGCTTCGAGGGGCTGGAGCTAGGGCTGCCTGCTGCCAGCGTTCCTGTCGGTGAGCCGCTGTGAAGCAGGGAGGGGGCTGGACGAGTGATGCTGTCCCTTGGCTCTGTCCCCCCAGGCTGCAGGCAGGATGGCTGGTACTGAGAGGAGCTGGCGGTGACTCGGGTACCCACGGTGGCAGCTCCGTCTCCTGAAGATGAAGTGGCCCAGGTGAAGCGCAGGCTGGGCCCAATGGCCAGCTCCCGGACGGAGGTGCGCTGGGCCCAGCTGGGCCTGGGGAGGGGGCCCCAGCGGCGACGCTGGGCCTGGCCCGAAGAGGAAAAGGATGCCGACGGGAGCGGGGGAGAAGAGGGGCCCTTTCCCGGGGCCACCAGCCCCGAGCTCCTGGACGACTTCCGGCTGGCACAGCAGCGCCTGCAGCCGCTGGAGTGGGACCCGGGCCCGCAGCCTGCAGAACGCCAGGATTCCGCATCGGGAGAGTCTGCGGGCGAGGGTGAGACTGACCCCCCAGCCCCACCCCCGGGGGAGCCGAACATGCCACCTTCCGGTGGGAGGTGGGGAATGGAGGGTGTTTGGGTGATTTTTTTTTTAAAATTAAAATGCATAAAACCTATAATTTAAAAATTTCAAAGATTTGAATTACACAGGTAGTAATGTTCATTGCAGAAAGATCAGCAAATAGAAGCAAAAGGAGGAAAATGACTTATTATCCAGATAACTGCTCTTTTCCATATGTATGTATGCAAATGTAATATGCATTTGGAGCAGTGCTCTGCAGTAATGATAGGGTAACCTGCTTTCTTTTGTGACTTAATAGACGTGAACGTCTTCCCAGCTCATCATGTGTCCCTCCACAAGTCATTCCTAATGCATGCAAAGCAATTCCAGGGGGTGGATGTTTTGTAATTTGGGGACCAATCTCTTGCTGGGCACTTAGGTGGTTTCTAGTTTTTGCTGTTATAAATAATGCAGAGATGAAGATCAGTGCACACGTGATTTGATAATAACCTTGGTCATTTGAAATGCTTGGTCCCGGGGTTACGACCATTTTTAAGATTTTTTTTTTTAAGCCCAATTAGCGATGACAATGCTGCCACCCTTTGTTTTCTAAAATGATTGCTTCCTTTGCATGGAGACCAGCTTAGACTAAATTCCTAGTTTTGCCGAGAAGTCCCCGTCTCTGAATCTTGGTTTCCCCATCTGTGAAACGGGAGCAGTGATGCCTCTGAGAATAGCACGAGCTTGTGATGTGGTGCTGGTTGCACTCCCAGCGTGAACGAAACGCCCGGACTCAGGATTCTGTGAATCAGGCAGACCCCTGTAGCTGGAGGCAGATTGTGGGGGCTGCTTCAAGTGGGGTTTTCCCAGTCAGGAGCCACTTCCAACCCGAAGGGAAAGGTCACTGGCGTTCACTGGGAGGAAAGGGCAGAGGCAGCTCTTCCTAAGGTCACATAGTAACCCCTTGCTATGACATAATAGCCGCTGCTGTGTCCTTTGCCCTTCCTGTGTGCCAGGCGCAGGGCTGAGCATGGAGCAAGCCATGTCTCCTTCCCTCCTCCCCACCGTCTGCCAGGTAGGAGGAATGAGCTTCCAGTCCAAGTAAGGGCTGCCAGAGAGGTCAGCAACTTGCCCTTGGCCCCCAGGAAGGGATCAGAGGAGTCACGATGGAACCCAGGACTCCCTGGCTCCAAAGCCTGCTTTCCTCACGCCCTGCATGACCCCATGATCGGGGACGGAATAGCAGAGACCTAACTCGCTGGGACCTTGGTCCTAAGTCCACGATTACTGTGAGCCACTGCATGATCTTCGGCAAGTTACTTAACTTCTCTGGCCTTCACATGCGCTGCTGTAAACAAGAGAGACTTGCTGAAGGGGATTTTAAGGAGTTGAAGGATGTAGAGGTGCCCGGGGAAAGCCCACGGGGGAGCAGAGAGTGATAAAGGGTTATGACAAAGGTGTATCTGCCCGGAGCGCAGGGTCTGTGTTTGATGGTCCCAGGTTGTGTTTTATGAAACTTTGGGTCTATCCCAGAGGCTGAGACAAGTTCTAGGACAAAAAGTACTCAATAAACCTTGACTGCATGGAGGATGCATAGTTGCATGCATGAATGGGTGGGTGGGTAATGGATGGGTGAGTGGGTGGGTGGAGAGGTGGACAGATGGGAGAGTGGGTAATGGATAGATGAGTGGGTGGTGGACAGGTGGATGGATAGATGGAGGAGTGGATGGATAGATGGATGGCTGGGAGGATAAGTAGATGGTTTAAAGGGGGATAGATAGAGGAAGGGAGAGATGGGTGGATGGACGGGTGGGTGGATAGACGGATAAGTGGGTGCTGGATGGGTAGGTGGATAGATGTTTGAAAGGATGGATGGTTAGGCCAATGGGTGAATGAATGATGAATGGGTAAGTGGTTGGGAGGATAGTGAATGGGTGGGATGGACAGATGGATGGATGGATGGATGGATGGATGGATGGATGGATGGCTGAGTGGGTGCTGGATGGGTGGATGGATAGATGGATGGCTAGGAGGATTAGTAGGTGGGTGGATAGGTGGACAGAGGAAGGGAGAGATGGGTGGATGGATGGATGGATGGGTGGATAGATGGGTGAGTGGGTGCTGGGTGGGTAAGTGGTTGGCAGGATAGTGAATGGATGGGTGGATGGATATGTTTTGGCCACATCATCCTCCCTCCCTCCCCCCTCCCTTCTTTCCTTCTTTCCATTCAGTCAACAAATATTGAGCACCTACTCTGCAAATACAATAGTAAACAAGAACAGAGGTGTCCTTGCCCCCAAGGAGATCACAGTGCAGTGGGGGAGAAAAATACTAATGAAATGATCGTGTAAATACATGAAAAACTGGAGCTGTGATAAGTGTTCCAAAGTAGAAGTATTCAGCCCTATGAAAACCTATAAAAGGGAGAATCTGACCCAGTTAGGGAGATCTGAGATTTCCCTGATGAGGTCAAGGTTGAGCTAATGCCTGAAGGACAGTTAGGAGTTAGTTAACTAGACAAAAGGAAGGAGGGAGGAGCCTGGCAGAGAGATCAGCATGGGCAAAGGCCCTGTGGTTGGAGCAATGTGGCATGGTTAGAGCAGGGAAGGGGGGGCGACCATACGAGAGAGATGGATCAGGAAAGCTGATAGGGGATAGAGACAGGGATCTTAGGACCATACTCTGTCCTGGGAACAGCAAGATTTTGCTGAGTCTTCAGAGGAAGGATGAGGGTGAGGATAAAGGAGACTGTTACGTGGCTACTGCAGGAGTCCAGGCAAGAGAGGATGTTGACCAGCATAAAGGTCGTGTGGGATTAAGAGTACTAGGGGAGTTTGAGAGGTCTGTAGGAGGTGATCGTGACAGGATCAGGGTCGGAATAGACTATGGGGATGAGGGGGACAGATGGCCAAGGTGCTGCCTAAGCTTCCGGCTTGTGCAACTAGATGGGGTGGTGTTTCCATTTGCTGAGACAGGAAATACTGAAGGGACAGCGGGGTTTGGGGATCAGGATTGAGGGACCGGAGACAACTAGAAGAGGTGATAGGTGAGTACCTGGCCACATGGGGGGGACCAGTGGGATTCTTGCCATCACGAAAGCCCAGCGGGGTGAAACGACTCTGGGAATGTTACACAGCGAGTCCAGAGCTGGTACATCCTAAGCAGTGACCTGTCTTTCCAGAGTTTGAAGCGGAGGATGTGGACAGCCCAGAAAGTTCCATCGTGCCTCTCAGCTGGCTCCCTCAGCAGAATCCTCAACTGGCCATGACTGAAGAGGAACTGGATGAGGCCCCCGAAGGTCCGGAGGTGGAGGAAGCTGGAGAGAGCTCCCCAAGACTGGAGCATGAGACTGGTCTCAGCTCAGGGGGCAATGGAAACACCAGCCCCGGGGCTCTGGGGTGGGGTCAGGACACAGGCTGGGTGGCCGCTGGCAAGCAAGCCGGTGGAGACAAACTTCCAGAACATTCTGAGGTCAACCCAGCTATCGACCTCAGCTCTGCAAGGTCCTGGAGCAGTGGGACCGTGAGCCTCGACCAGCCCAATGACAGCCTCGAATCTACCTGGGAAGGGGAAACTGATGCCCCCCAGCCCGCCGCCCCGGCAGAAACGTTACCACGGAGCTCCAGCCACCACCTGCTACACGCAAACACCAGAACCGGGGGCAGTGTTGCTTTGGCAACGCCCACGGAATTCCAGGACTCCTCGGTACCCCAGGCCCAGAGCCTCCAGCGTCCGGCCGATAAGTGGAAAGAAAGTACCAGCCCTCACCTGGAGGACCATGCCTGGAAACGGACACGGACGTCACCCAAGCCACTCCCTTCCCGATTCACCGGCTCCATCAGCCCCCTGAATCCACCCAGGCCAGCCCGGCAAGACAGGCTGCCGCCCCGGACGGGGGCCGCTCTGGCTGGTCACTCGGCTGCCGATGCCTCCAAGTACGGGCGGGGGCAGCTGAACTACCCACTCCCCGATTTCTCCAAGGTGGGACCGCGGGTGAGGTTCCCCAAAGATGAGAGCTACCACCCCCCCAAGGCCAAGAGCCACGGCAGGCAGCCTCAGGGCCCTGCCAGGCCTCTGATCTTCAAGTCACCTGCTGAGATTGTGCGGGAGGTACTGCTGAGCAGCGGAGAAGCCTGCCCGGCCAAGGACCCACCTCCTACCCACCCCATCACCAGGGTGCCCCAAGAATTTAAGACACCCGAACAAGCCACCGAACTGGTCCATCAGCTCCAGGTAAGCTGGACTCACGTCTCTAGGCGTGTCACCAAGGCACCTGCTGGCCCCAGTTTGTGGCGGTTTGGGTTTGAGGCGGTTTGGGTAGGAGGTCTTAGGACTGGGCCAGGAATCCCCCGCTGGTAGACGGTTGTTAGGAAGATAGTTCTAAGCCCTTTGCTCAGAAAGAGCAGCGCTGGGGCAACAAAAGCGCGGACTATCCTTGTGGCATGGCTGCAAGCACTGCTTTTTTTTTTTTTTAAAAGATTTTGTTTATGTATTAATGAGAGACACAGAGAGATGCAGAGAGAGAGGCAGAGACACAGGCAGAGGGAGAAGCAGGCTCCATGCAGGGAGCCCGACATGGGACTCGATCCCGGGTCTCCAGGATCAGGCCCTGGGCTGAAGGCAGGCGCTAAACCGCTGTGCCACCCGGGCGGCCCATCTTCCTTATAATTTATTTGTTGAGGAAACCGGTTCTGTCCTGCAGAGTCTCCCACATTCTGGAGTTTGCCGACGCGCCGTCTCCTATCTCTTCCCAAGCTCCCCTGCCCTCTCCTTGTCCTATTTATCGTCGGCCTAGAGCTAGAAGCTTTGTGGGCTTGCAGCCATCTGTTTATTTCCCCATTTCCCCTCCAGGCCACGAGCTCCACGCGGGTAGGGTTTTTTTTTGTTTTTTTGTTTTTTTGGCAAGAGCACATCATAGGTGGCTCGTTGAAGAGGCACCTGCTGCTTGCGCGCCTCTCATTTGTGATGTCAGTGGCCACCGATGGCCGTGGCCGTGACCCAGTCCTCCCTTTGGGGGTGACAGAGTGGTAGTAACCGAATGCACCATTCCTTCTTGCTGGAAATCTTCTATAAAGTAAAGATTTCCGTCGTCAGCTATTTGGTTACTGGGGTCTTGTTCATGTGGGAAACACAGGAGAAGTGCTCGCTTCCGTCCTAATTCCCAGTTCTCAGAGCTGTGTTCCTCGACATCCCTCAAAGGTGACCGGGTGCCTTTGTTTTTGCCTTTCCCGTGTTGCGACTTGTTTGAGGAAGCCGTTCAGTTTTGTTGAGGGCAAGCAGTGACCCCGGGTACACGCGACTGTGCTCTCCCAGCCTTCTACGGGACCCTCGGAGGACTTATTCTATATCCCATTAAAAAAACAAAACAAAAAACAAACAAAAAACCACCTACAAAGCCCAGGCTTGTCCAGCGCTGGGGGTAGAGTCGGGGAAGAGTCGTGGGCCTCGGCCCGCGGCGCCGACAGGTGTGCAGGGGGGAGGCCGGAGGGGCAGGTGGGGACGGGGCCCCCACCCCGATTCACCGTCAGCCGAACTAGCAGGCTGTCCTGCCGCCTCTCCCACTCGGACCTTGGCCCCGTCGCGGGGGCCTGTGTTGCTTGCGAGCCTGGGTGGGGGGCCCTCCCGGCGAGGGGCGTGGGCGCGTGACCGTGTCGGTCTCCCTCTCCCGCAGGAGGACTACCACAAGCTCCTCACCAAGTACGCCGAGGCCGAGAACACCATTGACCAGCTGCGCCTTGGCGCCAAGGTACGGGCTGCGTAGGGTGGAGGTGGGTGGGGGGCCTGGCCCCGGAGGTGACGCTCTCCCACGGCCTTTGCTCCTGCCTCCTGAGACCCTGGGGATACAAGGACCCGGTCCTCCCTCTACCACAAGGTCCCTCTGTGACCTTGGGCAGTGACCTGCCCTCTCTGGGCTCTATGTCCTTCATCATCGAGCTTTGAGGTCCCTGAATCCTAGAATCCGGGGGTTCCCAGGATCTTCACCGGAGCAGCTCTGGGGTCAGACCACCTGGGCTGCGCTCCTTCTCTATTACCAACCAGCTATGTGACCCCAAGCAAGTTTCTTGGGCTCTCTCAGCCTCAAGGGAGTAGCACAGAGTTTCTGCTGGGCTCCTGGTGCTTATTTCCTGGGCCTGATCCTTCCTGAATGTCTCCTGCACAGCCTCCCCCTCGCCCCCTGACCCCGTGCCCAGGATGTAGCAGGGGGAGTGTGGAGGGGGAAATCCATCCCCCCACCACCCTGCTCAGCCCCCACCCTGACTTGGGAGGAGGCTGTGAGTTCTCACTTGGGACCTTCCCCTTTCTGGGGGTGAGGCAGGAAGTGGGGCCTGTTGCAGCCCCTCGTGGCTTCCTGCTTCCGCCACCCGCTCTTTCACCACCAGGCCACAGAGGAGGAGGGGTGCAAGCTGAGGTGCAGAGATGCAGACCTTCCCTCTCAGGGGCCCCCACCTGGCTGGCCCCTGTCCTGCCCTGGGACCCCTCCCCTGCCACGGGCTGCTCTCAAGTCTCTAGCGGCACTTCTGGGAAGTGTCCCCGAGACAGCCAGCCGGCCGAGTTAAGAAAATGGAAGAGGTCCTGCTCTAGGAGCTCTTCTCCTGCGTCCCCACACCGGCCTCAGGCCACAGCAGGTCCCTTCGATTCTGGCCTCCTGGGGCGCATCTGTGTAGGGAGTTGATCAGACCTTCCTCCTGGGAGCCAGTGGGTTCCGCCTTCTAGCTCTCCAAACTACGGAGCCAGGGGCGGGGTGGGAGGGCAGGGGAAGCTGGAGAAGATGTGGGTGCCTCTGTGAGGCACCCTCCCTGCATGGACCATGCTCACATGGCTGCAGCCTCCTAGAAGCTCCGTGGAGCAAGGCCCTGGTGATCAAATCGAAACCCTCAGCTCCCCCATCTAACAAATTGAGGATTTGGTCCCCAGGGAGGGGCCGAGCAGAGGCTGCCAAAGTTCAAGGTCGGGACAGAGCCTTAGAGCATCACCTCCCTCCCTGTCCTCCTTGCTTCCTCCTTTACTCACTTAAGAGAACGAGCCAGTATGTGGAAAGCGCGTACCAGGGCCTGGCAAATGCTCCCCAAGAGATGGGGACTGTTCTTCCCTGGAGAATATGAACATGGAGGTGTTTGGTCCACAGGGCAGGCGTGGACACCGTGGGAGCACAGCCGTGGTCCCTCTGGTCATGGGTGCTCCCCAGCCTAGCGGGGACCCGGAGTCTCCCCATGGGCAGTCACCTTGTCCTGGCTGATGACCCAGACCCATCTCTCTCGTGTGTGTCAGGAGCAGCGTAGGAGGGAAGGTGGGAGAGGCTGGGAAAGGTTCAGCACCAGCTCACTCACTCTCACTTTTTGGAAAAAACAACCCCTTAGTTTGGGGGTTCTCCTCAAGAGAAGGGTGAGCCTAGGTCAGCTAGACTCTTCCAGAAGCAGGATGACCGTCCCCCGGCCCCCCAGTCTCCCAGCTGCCCTGGGGAGTGGTACAGGCAGGGCTCACCATCCTAGTGGGCTGGAGAGGACACGGAGCCCAGGGGAGGCGGGGATGGCACGGGCCTACGGGGCCGAGGGGGCCTGGCTTCCAGCTGGGCTTTTCACCCTGCGCCCAGTTCGGTAGCACCTACCCTGAAGACTCCGGAGACTCCCGAGTGGCTTCCTGCTCAGAGCCCTTCCCAGGAAGGCCAGTTCCTGCAGGCAGGAGTGTCACTGCTCCTTCATACTACCTGGTGGGAGTGGACTCCCCAGGGACCTGCTGAGCTGTGCCCCCCAATCTGCTCAGAGCGCAAGGGGGAGGCCTAGGCCCACGTGGGAGGGAGCAGGCTGGGAACATTGCCCTCAGGACGCCCAGGCCGGCCCAGCAATGGGTGGGGACGCAGGGGAAGGGGACTGGCATTCACAGTAAACGGGTGCCAGGCCCCAGGCTAAGTACTACCAAGGGGACCTCGCTTGAGCTTCTCAAGAGAAAACTGAGGCACAGCCAAGCTGTGGTTTGTTCAACACCCTACAGCTGGTAAGGGGTTAAACCTATGTCTGCCTGATGCCAGAGTGGGCGCCCTTGTCCCCAGGCCCGGGTGAGCAGGACTTGGCTGTGGCGCTGCGTAGGTGGCAGAGGCAGCGGACGGGGTGGGGGTCGGGGGGCCTGATGATGCTGTCGCGGGAACAGCAGCAGCGATAGTGAGGTTTACTGACCACCGTCCTGAGTGATTTACCACTGGGCGCGCGGGCTCGGAGAAGCTCAGAAACCTGCCCATCGCCAGCAAGCGGGTGCCAGAGCCGGGCTGGAGCCCAGCAGCCTGGCTCCTAAGCCTGCCATCAAGCCCACCCTCTTCTAGAAGAACCAGGTCTTGCAGCTGGCGAGGCTGCCGGAGAGTCCCCAGGCCCGGCTGGGTGGAGGCACCACTGGATCCGGACCCAGGGCTGCTCAGGAGTCACTGCCAGGCTCCAGCTCAGGGCCAGAGTTGGTGGTGATCTCACCGATGCGCTGCCGCGCTGTCACCTCCCCCCAGCTGTCCTTGGGCTCAGCTGCAGGGGCATCTGGATCCGGGCCAGACCAGCTACTCCCCCAGAAAGAATTGGGGGCAGGGAGTGACATAAAGCTGCTTTTCCTAAAATGTGCGTTCTGCTGACCACTCGTGGGTGGGTCGGGGAACCCCGCTATGGAGGCGGAGGCAGGGGGCCTGGAGGTTAGTCTTCAGAGGAGTTGGGGAAACATTTCCTCTTCTCTCTACTCCCCCCTCCTCGCCCCATTCATAAAGCCCATTAGCATTTTAAAGGCTGTGAGAAGCCCATCTGTGCGGAGACTAGCCGGTTCCTTAACCCCGTGTCTCCCACACTCGCTGGTCTACTGTTCACTGATTAACCCCCCTGAGGGAGCTGATCCAGCCTCAGGGAGCTCCGCGGGACGCCCTGGCTTAAAAGGGGTGCCGGGGGTGCTGCGGCGCTGGCTACGGCCAGAGACAGATCCCCAAAGGGAGGGGCCTGAGCAGCTTCCAATTACCCACACTCACCCCCCCTCCTTCCCAGCCCATCCCCTGAAACAGCCCGGTCCTGTCACTCCCAAGGTTGGGCCTTGGTGGGCCAGGCCTGAGGCTGGGGGAGGGGCGGGGTGGGCAGGTGAGGCAGGCAGGAGGGCTGGGCTTTCCCCAGATTTGGGTCACCCTGGGAGGAGAGGGGTGCTGATGGAAAAGCCCCCACAGGCGGGTCTGAGCAGATGGTGGAGGAGATTATTAAAATCCAGCTTTGTTCTCATCAGAGGCTGGGTCTGAAGGAGGGGGAGGCGGTGGGGGCCAGGCCATGCTGGGCCAT
This sequence comes from Vulpes lagopus, assembly GCF_018345385.1. Lineage (NCBI taxonomy): Eukaryota > Metazoa > Chordata > Mammalia > Carnivora > Canidae > Vulpes > Vulpes lagopus. Next base: position 64,183,508 of record NC_054830.1, read on the forward strand.
TGTCCCTCACTTTGGAGTAGATTTTTCTGCCACAGCCAGGACGTGAAGAGCAGCTTAAGCAGGGAGAGGCTGCCTGCCAGGGGGCTAGGAGCGCCCTTTATCAGACATACCCTAAACTGCCCACCCCTGACCCTGGGGCAGCAGGGGGCAGTAAGATAAACAGCCTGTAGGGGAATAGCTTTTCCAAGGACCTGCCTCCTTGATGGCCGCATAAATGACAATGGTGATGGTAATGGTGATATGATGATGAAGATAATGATGATGGTGGTGATGGTGATGATGGTGATGGTGGTGATGACTGGTGGTGATGGTGATGGTGATGATGGTGGTGATGGTAATAATGTAGATGGTGATGATGATGGTGATGACAGTGGTGACGATGGTGATGATGAGTGGTGATGGTGATGATAGTGATGGTGGTGGTGGTGATGATGTTGGTGATGGTGATGATGGTGATGGTGAGTGGTGATGATGGTGATGATGATGGCGGTGGTGATGGTGACGGTGGTGGTGATGAGTGGTGATGGTGGTGATAGTGATGGTGGTGGTGGTGATGATGTTGGTGATGGTGATAATGGTGATGGTGAGTGGTGATGATGGTGATGATGGTGGTGACAGTGATGGTGGTGATGGTGAGTGGTGATGATGGTGATGGCGGTGGGGATAGTGATGGTGGTGGTGATGGTGACGGTGGTGATGGTGAGTGGTGATGATGGTGTGATGGTAAGTGGTGATGGTGGTGGTGATGGTGATGACAGTGGTGATGATGATAATGGTGATAAAGACGGTGGTGATGGTTATGACAATGGTGATGACGATGGTGATGATGATGGTGACAGTGGTGATGATGGCGATAATAATGGTGATGTGCAGTGATGGTAACAGCAGGAATAATGGTGATGATGAATGTGAGGGTGGTGGCTTCTGTTTATTGAGCACTCACTTTGTGCACAGAGAATTAGCTAAATCACCTGTTCTAGGACTCGAATGTGGGCAGGGGTAAGGCCCACTGGTCATTATTTTCAGCTTTGTGGGCCAAACAGCCTCCGTGGTGATGACTCAACCCCACTGTTGTAGCATGGAAAACCATGGACAATACATAGGCAAGCATAGCTGTGTCCACTAGAACATTGTTTCCAAAAACAGACCATAGTTTGCCAACCCGCACCCTGGACCACCGTGCGCACACGGGCTTCTCTAACCTTGGCCTCCCCGGCCATCAGCCTGATTCCGACGCTCCCTCAGACACTGGGCTGCCTACCATTTGAAGTCCACCCTCCAGTGCTGGAGACCTGCGACAGGGGAGAGATCAGCTAGTTCACTTGTTGGTTTACTCACCCATTCAAACAACCATCAATTGCTGTTATTATCACTGTGATAATTATGATTGAAAATGTTTTTATTTATGAGAAATATTATATGGTTGTAATTATAATTGCAGCACATGAAATACTACATTAATTATCATTGTGGTTACGTTGTAAATTATTGTAACAAATATTAAAAATTACTAATATGGAAAACCATAGACCTTAGGGTCACAGCAGGATTATAATCTCAGCCCAAGGATTTATAGCTGGAGATTTTGAGTGAGTGACTTAACCCGAATCTCCGTTTCCTCTTCTATAAAATGGGGATGATCGTCCCTGCCCTGCCTCCCCTTCAGGATTGCCGTAGAGAGGATGGAGGGGCATATAAGTCCTTGGCCCAGTGTTTGGTTCCCCACCCAAGGGCTCCACTAAAAGTAGTATTTATCATTACGAGGCATGTTTGTTGAGCGCCTAAGTGATGGTGTGAATGAAGGTGAGGCCAGCTGCGGGGTTTGCCCCAACCCTGACTTGGCTTTGCTCATGCCTCCCCTCCCTGACAGGTGAACCTGTACTCGGACCCGCTTCAGCCCAGCCACAGCATCCACACAGGGACGATGCCCCAGGGGACCAAGGTCCTATCCTTTACCATCCCACAGCCCCAGTCGGTGGTACGGTGGTCAGGCCCCACCGAAGCCTCACAGATCTCTGGGGCCTCAGGTGAGTCTGCGAGTGGAAATGGGACTGGGGAGCCTTTTGCCTGTTTTCCTGCTCTGGGGGCACTTGGGTCACCTTGGGGTGGCACTGGCTTCAGGCCAGGGGAGGGAGGGAGGCGAGGCCCTTCTCTGGGACCTATGACTTGAGGAGGCCAAATGGAGATGTGGAGAGCATCTTACCCAGAGCCGGAGCAGCCTGGGGAAAGCCCAAGCTCTGCACTTAGCGGTTGGGGGATCTCAGGCCCAAATACGTAACAGAGGACCCCACATGGGGGCCAAGGCTTGCCGGGTGCATGATCCCAATTATCTCCACATCAAGCCTTCTGACAGTTAAGGAAACTGAGGCTCGGAGGGGCGAGGACATGCTGCAGGTTACACTGCCGCGGGGTAGCGGGGAGGATGGGGATTGGAACCCGAGTCTTTCTGAGTTAGAGCCTGAACTACTGTGCGGGAAACCAGAGGCCTGTGTTGGCTCCAGCTGTGTCATCTGGGGCAGACCCAGACCTCGTTCTCCGCCCTCCCCCGTGCACGGAGTCTACACCGCGCAGCCTGCTTCCTGGGGCCCCATGTAAAGACAGTGGAGGGTGTGTGGTGTGGGGGCACGGGGTTAGGGGCTCAAGCCCAGGCAGGACAGCTCCTGGCCCCCGCGCTGACTGGTGGTGTGTCCCAGGGTGGCCGTCTGCTCAAGGAGACCTGAGCCCCTGCTCGTCTGCCCCAGCGTGGCCCCCGGAGAACCCAGGCAGCACCCAGGACCAGCCCTCAGCAGCGCGGACCCAGGAATTGGCTTCTTGGGCCAACCAGTTCCTGGCCAAGGTGAGGACCACCCCAGCCTTCCCCGGGGGGCACACAGGACTCACCCCGAGAGAGCAGAGCCTCAGGCCGCTTGAGGGAGAAGCTCTCCACCAGGCTGGCTTGTCCCTTCCCTGCTGGGGGGATCTTGGCCATCTCGAAACCGTGAGGCTCTCCCCCGGTTTAGAGCCCCCTCCTTGTCACTCAGCGCTGGGTCTAACTCCCTTTTTTGGCCCCGTGTCTCATCCGACTCCCTCCAGTTGTGCTTGAAAGCATCTCCCGGTTCACCCGCCCCCCCCCCCCCAGGGGAGACTCCCCGCTCTTTTCAGGATTCTGGAAGGACAGCGGATCTCCGCTGTACCTTTTCCTTTTCGGCGTAAATCACCCCACTTTTTTTTAGCTTATTCATTACAGAAATCAATTCTCAGTCACTTGTCAAAGGGCTTTTATGTTTTCACCAAACAGTCCAAATAACTGGGAGTTGTTTGCAGGTCTATTTATAACCATACACTTGGTCTTGTGCCAAAAGCGCTTTAAAGGGGCTGAGAAAATACTTGCATTTTAACCGTATTCTGGAGACGGAAGTCTGGAAACCAAGGCCAAGGGGAAGTAAAAGTAGAAAAAACTAGTGTGAACTTAGCGTAAAGTGACGAAACAAAATGCCCCGTCGGACCCTTTGGCAGGTCCAGGTTTGGCTTTGAGCTTCCTAGCTGTCGATGCAAAAAGGGAAATGCAACAGTTACACATATTACCACGTCCATAAAACAGTTCCCTCAGAGAAATACCGCCATGCTTTTGTTCGTTTATTTTTCTGGTAAGTTTTATTGAAGTAGAATTCACATGTCGCACACTTTGCTCCTTGGAAGTTCATGCTTCAGTGGGTTTCAGTGGACTCAGTCATGCAGCCATCCCTACAAGTCACTCTACAAACACTTTCATCCCCCCAATAAGAAACTCCCTATCCATGAAGTGGTCGCTCCCCCACCCCCCCAACCCCCCGCCCCAGCTCCCGGCACCTGTGCATCTACTTCCTGCCTCCAAGAGTTTGCTTGTTCTGGACATTTCACATAAATAGAGTCACGTAATATTCGTCCTTTGGTGCCTGGCTTCTTTCACTGAGCAGAACATCTTCAGGTTCATCCATCATAGTAACATGAACAAGGACTTTTATCTTGTTTAATCACCACCGTTCTGAGTCCCATAACTGGAGGGATGTTGCTTCTTGTCCTGAATGTTGTTTTTTTAAAGATTTATTTACTTATTCATGACAGACACACACAGAGAGGCGGAGACGCAGGCAGAGGGAGAAGCAGGCTCCATGCAAGGAGCCCGACGTGGGACTCGATCCCAGGACCCCGGGGTCACGCCCTGAGCTACCGAAGGCAGACGCTCAACCCCTGAGCCCCCCAGGCGTCCCTCACCTGTTTCTTTTTTACATTTTAATTATGTCTACTAGAAAATTTTATTTTGTAGAAAATTTTAAGCTTCAGGGCTCCTGGGTGGCTCAGTGGTTGAGTGTCTCCCTTCAGCCTGGGGCGTGATCCTGGGGTCCTGGGATCAAGTCCCGCATCAGGTGCCCTGCAGGGAGCCCGCTTCTGCCTCTCTCTGTGTCTCTCATGAATCAATAAGTGATATCTTAAAAAAAAAAAAAAAAGAAAATTTTAAACTGCGTATGTAGCTTACATTATATTTCTGTTTTATATGTCATATAACTTATGTAATATCACTGTATTATATAAACTTCTATATTTTGGCAGTAACCTAGAGCTTTCCTAGAAATCCCAGAAAGCCCCAAATCCCCTTGGCCCCTTTTTTCCCAGTTAAAAAATTTTTTTTTTTTGTCAAAGGTAATAGATGCACATGGTGAAGAGTACAAAGGGCATATTCAGTGAAAAGTCTCTTTTCCCGTACTTGCCTTTCTCTTTCATGCAAAAATGTTCAACACACACATACGTGTTTATAGAAATGGTCACATGAGTATGTACGCTGTGCTGTACCCTGACCTCTCCAATATGCTGAAGTTGAATATTCCTGGGTAGGCAATGAATTCACTTTGTTCAAAGTTCGAAAGATGCATATAGTAGAAATGCCTGCTCCCGCCCCTGCCACCCAGTTCTCTGCCCCGGAAGCAATGAGCGTTCAGTTCCCTGCCTCCTTCTAGAGGTCGTTTATAATCTACAAGCCAACGTATTTATATTTGTCCTTTTTAATTCTCGCTATATTTTACACAGATGGTAGCATAGCATAGAGCCTGGCCTGTACCTTGATTTGACACTGAGAAGTGGGTCTTAACTTATAAGAAAGCACCTGCACCTACCCCTTCCTCTTCTTGATGGCTGCATACTATTCCACAGACAGGCTTTTAGATGGTCTCCCACTGCGCCCCAGTGATGCTGCAGCGAACAGCCCTGTCTCATAGGTCTCCACGCACACGAGTGAGTGTGCTTTGCTATTGATAAATTCTGGGAGGCTCCGCTTGGATGTTTTTCAAAGGCTACTGTGGCCGAGGCCAGTGGTGGAGTCAACTTCTGGCATCCGCCTTTCCGCGCTTGGCAGGCAACCCGCATCCGGAGGCGGGACCCAGCTCCCTGTGCCAGAGTGTGAATGTGACTAAGTGTGTGTGTGTGTGTGTGTGTGTGTGGCGGGGGTGGGGTGGGGGTGGGGGCCTGCGGGACTCTTCCGGGGTCTGGATTCACGGAGTGTGTTTCCTTCCCCTCCCAATGTCCAGGTGGAGTCCTTCGCAGGACTGCTGCAGGCAGGACGGCTCACGCCCCAGGACCAACTCAAGGTACTGCCCCCTTTGGGAGATGCCCTTGGAGCCACCAGGCAAGGCAACCGCCCGGCTCCCCTGGCCGAGTCTCTGAGGCCTCGTCTGCCACGAGACAGGCCAGAGAATCCCAGACAGGCTGTCTCCGTTCAGAACAAACAGCCCCGGCGTGGCTTGTCGTGATCACGGTCGTTGTATCACAGTATTACCACTTCTCGGGCAGTGGTGCTGGCGTGCCAGGCGCCGTGCAAGCCTTTGATGCCCCTGATTTCATTTTCTCATAGAAAGCCAGTAAGGCAGTTACAGTCATCACCCCCATTTAACTGGAATGGAATGGGGCGACCCCTCCGGCGACTGGCAGGCCGCTTAGCTTGTAGGCAGCAGAGCCCAGACCCAGGTCCATCTGATTCCCAAGTCCAGGGGGGTCATTGCTGCCTTGCACTGCTTGCTGCGGGGTATCCTGCTTCTCAGCAACCAGAGGAAGACTCTCTCTCTCTCTCTCCCTTTTTTTTCTTACTTCTCCTTATTATAAAAGTAATTGCCCACTATTTGAAAGCCAAGGGGAAAGGGGGAGGAGAGCCCTAATCCAACCCTTATTGGCTTATTTCCTTTTGGACTTCGGTATTTCTGGGTGAACTATCGTCATATGTAAAATCTAGATTTCTGCTGTATCAGCTGGGATCCTGGGAAGAAGCAGGGGGAGCTCTCAAGCTGGGAGTGAGGGGGTCCGTGAAGGGGCCGTTAGCAGGGCTGTGGATGGCATCGGGGGATCTGACAAGAAACAGGGGGGCTCGGGCACCGGCTGCTCCCTCCCAGGTCTCTTTCAGACCCCACTGGGGGCACAGAGGAGGGTGGGGGGAGGTGCCGAGGCGGGGCAGAGAGGGGCAAATGCAACACCCCTGGTTTGTAATAAATACTGCATTTTCACCACGTCATTACCATGTTACTAATGACTCTGTTACCACGGAGACATCATCTGTTTTCCAACTGCAAAATGTGCGCTATGTGTCACAGTATCTCAGTGAGCAGATGAGCAAGGACCTTGAAAATCAAAACCATTCTTTTTCCTCCCCTCCGTCTTAACGCCCCCCATACCCGGGGAGGTGGAGAGCTGCTGGAAGAGCAAGCTTCCCCGGGAACGAGACTTGAGGTGGCCCTTGCACTGTCTGCTGTCCTCATAGAAGGAGTGGGATGGGGACGATAATAAGCCAGGGATGATGATCCGACCTCCCGCAGTTTTAGCCTCCGTGAGCTATCACCACCTTTGCTCTGGAGGCCCAGCATCATCGTTTGGCCCACGAGCCCTGAAGCTAGAGCCCCTGGGTTCAAACCCCGATTACAACTTGCTCGCTCACTGTGTGGCCTTCACCAACTTGACCTCTCTGTGCCTCAGTTCCTCCTCTTTAAATGAAGATGATAAGTCACCCCCTCACTAGGATTGTGTTGGAAATTAAATGAATGATGCAAAGCGCTTTAGCACAGAGCCTCAGTGCTCGCTCGGTAGCCGTAGCCTGCTGTTACCAGTATGGTGGTGATAAGATCACCTGTCGAGACAGTCTCGAAGGACTTGGGAACAGACTGACTCATGTTCCCAGATCCACAGTTTTGAAACTAAGCCTGAGGATCCCTGGTCTCTCAAGAGCTATGTCCTTATGGGGACAGAGTGATGGCATATTTGCCACTATGACCACCATGAAACATCAGAGTACTTGTAGCTCTGTCCAGGAGAGACTGGTGCTCTCTGGAGCTGGGACCAAGGCTCCACGCCGTGCCTCCGCCTTGCCAATCTGATGGCAGACAGCTAGACCAGGGTGGGCAGGTTTTAGGGTCTGGACTCCAGCCTTCCAGGGACCTGGGAGCCCAGAAGATGGGTCTCTGCCGGCCACCCCTAGCCCCCACCCACTACCATGAGCTAGCTACCTGCTTCACTGGATCTGCAGGGAAAGAGCCCAGCGGGCCTGGGCACTCAGTCCTTCTGGCCTGGTCTGGTTTCAGGGCTTTCAGCGCCTGAAGGCTGCCCACGCAGCCCTGGAGGAGGAGTACCTGAAGGCCTGCAGGGAGCAGCAGCTGGCCCAGCCGCCTCCCGGCTCCCAGGGGATGTCTGGAAAATTCGATCCTGGCAGGTACGTGCTGGGGAGGGAGGCCGCTGGTTCCCTTGGCCATGGAGAGGGGCACACTTCATCCTCATGATTCATGCACTACGGGAAAGGGAGATACCCTACCCCGCTTAGCAGCATAGCCAGGTCGGGGGGACACCTGGAGGCTGAGATTTGTGTCCTTTTAGACTCACTGCAATGAGATGTGACCTTGGAGATGAGACCTGACAGGCCAGAGTGGGGAGGGATTAGCCAAGTCCCCACAGCCTGCAGGTGCTCGGGTTGGGGTGGGGGGAGTGGCGGGTGGGACTCAGGTAGAGGGCTCCTGGTGCCCCGTACAGTTCCCTTTTCACCTTGTTGTTTCGAGTCCTCCACGTAATCCAAGTCAGGGCGTTAGGTGGCCCCCCTGGGGGCATCCTCTGGGGTTTCTGCCCTGAAGCATGGCCTCCCCGCTCTGCCCCCCTGGGGCTGCTGTCACAGGCTCCAGGCGCTGATGTCTCCCCGTTCCAGGGAGCTAGAGGAGGAGATATTCCAGCTGGGAATTCGCCTGGAAGAGCTGAAGGACCGCATGGAGCAGAAGCAGCCAGAGCCTGAGCGAGCCGGGTCGGACTCGGCACCGGACAGCCCCCCGGCCACCACGTCCCCGCACCAGCCGGCCGACCTGCCCTCCCTCTCAGGCCCAGGCCGCACGCCCGCCGGCCAGCCCCGCCGCCCTCAGGTACCTCCCTCCCAGCCATCCCGACGTTCCTTCTCTTCTTCATTGATTGTCCTCCTCACTACATACTTGCTGTGAATTATGTACCAAATGCCAGCACGCGTGGCACACGGCGCAGCAGGGGAAACAGCCTGTGCAAAGACCCTGTGGCTCCAGTATGGAAAGCGAGGGAGCTGCTGTCTGGGAGCTGCGGCCGGAGAGGCAGGCAGGGGCCCCATGGTGTAGGGGCCTGCGAGGCAGGCAAGGGTTTGGCCTTAAACTCTGCTGGGTTTCTCCAGTAGGGGGTCTGAGAAGAGGGTGTGCAGGGACGGGGGCGGGGAGCAGGGAGATGGAGGCTGTGTGTGGACCTGAGCGAGGTGTAGAAGGCACGTTCGCCTGGCCTTGCGGTGCTGGTGAGAGGAAGGACGGGGGAACGGGATGGCCTCCAGCGTCCCTGGGGACTGTTCAGAGATCAGGGCACTCTAGACAAGGGCCATGTGCAGAAGGGACTTTTTAGAAGTCTCTCCGGCCCTCGTCACCCTGCAAGATGGTGAACCTCATGGTGTTGTCGAGCAGAGTGAGCGTCCAGCAGTCAGGCCAGTGACAGTAGTAGAGTCTCTCTGTCTGGCTGCCCTACTGCACAGATGTGTCTGTCGGGGACGGAGCCGGAGGAAGGGCCAGCGTGGTGGGTGAGGTGGGCACACGGGGGACTGTGCGCAGGCTCCCCCACTGGGGAAGGTCCCCCCGGGGCACTGCATGCACTAATGGGCGAAAACCCAAACACATCATCCCGAGGGGTCCCGCGCTCCCCCAGGGATGGTTGTTTTGGAGGCTGGGTGTCCATATCGGAATGGAGCGGGACAGGAGAGGCGCTTCTGTGGGAGATCTGGGTTCAAATCTCAGCCCTGCCCCTCGCCTCTGCTGTAAGTTCAGGCAAATCATTTGAGCTTCGGGTTCCTGTCTGTAAAATGGATTGTGATAGCCGTCGCTGCTGGGGCATCATGCAGTGCTGTCTGGACAGAGCCTGGCGGGTAGTAGATGTTCAGTTAACGGCCCTTGGTAGTAAAGATCGCACAGTCCAGCCCCTGCGTTCTGCACACACGTGAAAGAGTAAGAGGGTTGGTGAGTCTAACCTATTGTCGGCATCCAGCATGAGCCTGGTATAAGGCAGGTCCCTAAAACAGTAGTGTTAGGTTATCTGCTACATCTCTGTCCCTCTGCCTTTCTGGTCCCAGCCTGACACCGCCAGCTTGGGCCTCTGTGTGTCGCACGAGAACGTGGAGCTTAGCGCCGCCAGCAGTGAGGTGGAGGACAGGCCCCTGGGCCTCCCGGCCCCACTCAGGCACAAGGAGCTGCAGGTGGAGCAGGATTTCCATGGCCTCCTGGAGCGGTGAGTACCAGGACCAAGGCCCCGGCGGGGGGAGTCCGGCCCCGAGAGCCAGGGACTGGATCTTGGCTGGCTCCCTGGACCGGAGTCATGTTCCTCTCTGTGCTCTGTAGGTATCTCAGCGTGAAGTCTCTCCCAGAAGCCATGAGGATGGAGGAGGAGGAGGGGGATGAGGCGGAGGAGGAGGAGGACGGCCAAGACCGTATCCTGGAAGTGGATGGGCCGGCTCCAGCTCCGGGAAAAGCCGAGGCCTCCAGGATCCCCATAAGGCAGCTCCCAGCCCTGCCTGAAAGAAGTCACAGGGCCCCCCCCAAGTACGTCAGGGAGCCTCCCCGACTCGTCCACGCACCAACCCCAAAACCCCAGGGGTGGTAACCGTCGTCGTGAGCAAGACGGCTCTCCAAACGGTGGGACGTGCCCACCCGGGACAGCGCTTGCAGTGATTTCGGGGGGCGCGGGGCAGAGGCAGGGTTGGATGGTATTACGCTCCGTTGCAGTCTCAGGCCCTCCAAGCTCATCAAGGAGGAAGCTTCAGTGCTCGTATGTCCTTAGTGCCTCTCTTGATCTTCCTTTAAAAAGAAAAAGAGAAAGAAAGACACAGAACAAGGGAGCAGGCCTCAGGCCCGGGGCCTCTGGCCGCCAACCAGATCTGTCTAGAAGAGAATAATACCATTTTCATGTTTCTTCCGTCCATTTCCGGAGGTCATTTCTCTTTGTCACACAAAATAGACTGATCTTCCGTTTCTAATGAGGCCCTAAGCCTTTGAGTAGTTGGAAGTTTATAAAAGTGGCTGAAGTCGGGAAGGGGGTACCCAAGTTCCTGAAGCCTGAGAAATGGCACCGTAGCGCATTTGTTTCCCACACTGTTTCCGCGGTGGTGTGTCGGGTGGGTTTCCTTGGCCATCCCCCTTTTACGTGAGGTTCAGAGCAAGGTGGTGCTTGACCCAAGGCCACGCAGCTAGAAGATGACAAAACCGGGGTGGGTGGGCAGGGGCATCTGGCTCCACAGCTTGTGTCCGGAGCTGCTTGGCTCCCAGGACAGGGCTGCGCCCCGGCTCAGAGTTGGTGTGCCTCCCCCCCCCTCCCCCCCGCCCAGGGAGACGGTGGAGCAGTTGGGGTCTGTAAAGCCAGCAGGCTTCCATGCATCCGCGGCCAGAGATGGCTACCTCCAGGGCCTGGACAAAGCCGAGGCAACTCCTCCAGGCCCTACCCGGCCGCCCCGCCCCCAGGCCACCAGGACTGCAGCATCCCACCAGAGCAGTCTGACCAGCTTAGAGGGAAGTGGCATCTCTGAGCACCCTCCGCAGAAGTCTCTGCACCAGGCTGGGGGGCCTCACCTAGAGGTAAGCATCTGCATGGGGCATGGATCTCCCGGAAACTTCTACCCAGGGCCTTTGCTCACACCCTTCCAGAAGGCCTGCTGCTCCCAATCCCAGTCTGTTATAGTTCTGCCCAACATTCAGGACTTATGCCCAGTGCTGCCTCTTTGCTGGGGCTCCCCCTACCCCTGTTGCCCTGCCAGGAGCTCTTGCTTGTCCTCTAAGAGCTTGTGGCCCATTGTCTGTATTTCACCGAGTCTGATTAGTGCAGATGGCACTAATCAGATGAGGTGAGGGGGCAGTCCTTGACTCCATGGCCTGTTTGTGACATTTGAGCAGCAGTTTTTAAACTGTTGGGGAGCCACAGATCACTATGGAAATGTCACTTATGCTGTGGTCCTCCCATAGAACTGTGCATCTACATGCCTGTGTGCACACACATGCACCCGCACATACACCTGTAGTCCTAATGACCCCATAGTAAGAAAGCTGCATTAGACTGTGAACTCCTTGAGGGCAGGCACCTGTGCCACCTGTTTGTATCTTCCCTTAGACCCAGTGTTGAGGGGGTATGCACGTTTGATGAATTGGGCACGGGCATTTCTACAGTCAGACAGGACCGTGGCTTTCCAGGCCCAGGCTAGAAGACCTGTGGAGGTGTGAATCGCATCCCCAGCGATGGGCAGGCTTTCTTATCCTTCCCCTCTTCCTCAGCTCGGGAAACCTGCTACAGTGTCCCTCCCAGGGCCTCGAGGGCCTCGGGGAGGCAGGACTTGCTCAGGGTCCTCTGGGGCATGGAGTCCCTGCTGTTGGCCTGAGGACCCTCACACCCCAGGGCCTGGCTGCCGGGAGCTGGCCCAGCCTCCCCGCCTGCCTGTGAGCCTCTGGAATGTGAGGCCCAGGCCAGGACTCAGGCACATTCCTCAGACTTAAAGGGACATTGCCTCTCTCAGGAGCCCTGGATGGCATCCCCCGAGACAGACAGCGGCTTTGTGGGCTCAGAAACCAGCAGAGTGTCGCCCCTCACCCAAACACCAGAGCACCGGCTCTCCCACATCAGGTATCCTGGGCCCCCGCCACCCCATTCCCCATCAACATCACACATGGAGGGGTAGCCTGGGAATCAAGGTGCCGTGAGCCCCAGAGCAGGGGTCGATGGTCTGGGCATTCTCAGAGCCCTCACCTCATCCCCCAACCATGGTTCCTTGCCCCCATCTTATCAATAGAGGGGCACCAAGGTGCAGAGACAGGAAAGTGACTTGCCCAGCGTCACTCAGCCAATCAGCAGCAGACCAGGGAATAAGTATTGTTGAGTGAATGAATGAGTGGATGGTGAAGGAAGATCTACAGGAGGGCGACGCGGGATGAGCAGTAGACGAGGATAAAGGGCAATCGGGTGACTACCTGGGAAGAGACGAGGCTGGAACCCCAAAGCAAGGACTGAGACGGGGACTCGGGTGAAGGATGGAGTGACAGGCCACCATGTAGAGTGACAGCCTCCAAAGCTGGTGCAGCCCCCGGGAGGCCTGCCTGAAACCCCAGGGCTGCATGGGAAGGAAGGGTTAGAAATTCTGTATATTTTCTAAAAAGGAGCTTGAGCTTTATAGCCTGTGGGCAGGCAGGTGTACAGCTCTGCACTTTACCCAGAAATGCATGTATAATGTGGGTGCGGCCTCAGAAACACTGTACTGCCGGGGGTGCCCGGTCCCAAGGGTCAGGAGCTCATTGGCTTAGCAGGTGGAGGGGTTCAGAGGCCAGGGCCTGTCTGTGCGATCTTGACACGTCTCTCCCTCCACGGCCCCCAGCACTGCAGGAACACTGGCCCAGCCTTTCACTTCATCTGAGCCTCAGGACGCAGCCTCCCACCCCCAGGACGCAGCCTCCCCGCCCCAGACCAGGGGTCCTCCAGTCCCCAGAAGAGCCGCGGAGCCCAGCACACCCAGGAGCCGAGCCCAGAGGCGCCCCTCGGGCCGGGACAGCCCTCTGCAGCAGAGGGCACCCAGCTTCCGCCTAGAACGGGCGCTGGTGGCCGAGATGGGTGAGTGGATGCATCCGGGTTGGCCAGAACCTGGGATCGGCCCGGATGGCCCAGATTGGAAAATCAAACCAACAACAACAACAAACACTTGCATTACCCTTTAGGATACACTAATACCCTACAGGTTCATAGCAGGAAAATTTGAAGCTACAGGGAAAAGAGGAAAAAAAATATGCTGAAAACCATCACTGCTGCATTTTGGTGTCGAGCCTGCGGGCTGTCTTCTGTGCCAGTGTGTGCGTGTTTATTTAGATACATTTGAAACAGAAATGGGATCAAACAAATGTGAGCGTTTCATGACCTCCTTTTTGCACTAAACATTGTGCCACAAACACTTCCGTGTCTATGAAGCCTGTGATTTCAGTTTTTTACCTTTTTTTTTTAGGTTTTAGGTTTTTTTTAGTTTTTTACCTTTAAAAAAAAATGCATGTATGCTTTCTAGTGAAATAACACACACACACACACACACACACACACACAGGAAAGAACATAAATTGATGAATTTTCACAAAATGAACACAGACCAGCACACTCCGCCTGACCGGAACCCCAGCCCCTCCCAGAGGTGACCACTGCTCTGACTTCTGCACCGCAGATTCGCTGTGCCCCTTTCAAGGCTCATCATGGAAAACTTTTAAAATTAAACTTTAATTAAATGTTCGAGCAATCACGGATTCCCGTGTAGTTGTGAGGGATAATCCAGGGAGATCCCATGTTGCCCTTCACCTGGCTTCTCCCACTGATAACATCTTGCAAAAACCGTGGTGCAGAGTTTAACCAGGATCCCCCAAGTTACACGCTCTCCCCAGCAGCATGCAGGCAGGTGTGACTGTATTTTAGCGAGAGGTGGGGGCCGTGGAGCCGGTCCCCGAACAGCCTGGTGATGCCTGGCAGGGTCTGGGCTGGTCCACGCGAAGGAGCGATGAGCTCTGTACTGGGGAATGTTCCCAAAGACTCACATCTGGTGCTGAAGTGGTGGAAGGACGGGGGGACGTCTAGGTAGAAACAGCTCTGCAGGCCCAGCTTTGCACCCCAAGCTCCCAGCAGAAACCACATCTCCTGGTTCTTTCTGAGGTCAGTGGGCCAGTGACCTCACTGGAATCTTCCATTATGACCTCAGCTGGCACTCTTTGTCCGTACCCTTCTGCCCGCAGAAATTCGTGCTTCGAGGGTCCTCTCTGGGTAAACTCACCTTGGTCTCCTTCTGCCTCCCGTAGAGGTCCCCAGCTCAGAGTTCGAGGGGCGGAAGCGGATTTCCAAGCGTCTCCCCTGCAGCACGACAATCAGCCCCCCGCCCGCCCTGGACCCTGCTGCCGCCCCTCTGCCCCATGGAGCAGCAGAGAGCACCCACACCTTCTTCCTCACCAGGACAGGGCGAGAGTAAGTCGGACCAGCACAGGGATGGCACAGTGATGCCCGAGGGAGGCTGGGGGATGGGGTGCTCAGTAATCACATCTGGGGGTGGCTGTGCGGCCGGGGGGCCCGACGGACCCAGCTGTCCTGCCGCCCAGCACAGGGCCCCTCCGTGGGACCGCACTGATGTGGACACACTGTAGAAGACACTTCTTGGCCGGTGGGAAGTGACCTAGAGGTTCACCTTCCTGGTGCTGAGACCTGGCTCCCTGTATTTCTCCTCCAAGGCGGGTCTCCACTTGCCAGGCCTGTGTTTTCAGTGGGTGGTGCTGTTACTGCATGAACCGAGGAGGGTCTGGTCTTCAGTTCTCTTCTTTTTAATCCAAGCACAATTGTTCTACTACGAAAGCTGCTCCTTGTGTGAGTGAACAGCAATGGGAGAATAGGTTGGCCAGCCCTCTTACCTCTCCTTCGAGTTGCTTTTGGCCAATAATCAGTCACATGCCTCTGCTGGACCGGGGTGTCCGTCCCAGGTACACGGGAAAGACTCCCGTCTTTCCCGACTCCGCAGGACTCCCTCCAAGGCTCTGGGCCTGTGCCCTCCTGGGGCTGGCGTGTCACCTATGTGCAAAGGCGGGTGCAGGGCTGGCATTCGGCTCGCAGGCCTGAGTTTAGTACGTGCACTCCTGCGGTGTCCTGTGGCACCGGCGGAGGAATTCCAGGCTTCCGTGTCAATGATACGCTAGGCCCTGGGAATACAGCAGTGGAGTAGCCAGTCCTTGGCCTAGGAGGCTCACCATCTTGTAGGATGAACAAAGAAACCCCTGGTCACCCTCCCCAGTGTAAGTGCAGAGGCTCCAAGGACCGTGGGAATGCCCACAAGGGACATCTGGCCCGCTCAGAGGCTTCAGGGAGGGCTTCCCGGAGGAAGTGGCATCTCAGCTGAGAACAGAATAGAGACAGAGGAGTGTTCCTGGGCAGGGCAAACAGCATGTGCAAAGGCCTACGGGTGGGAGAGCACCGGTCACCTCTGCAGAGCCAACCATTCGTTTTAGCTGGGTCCCCGAGTGTGAGTGCAGCGGCGAGTGCTGAGCAGCAGGGAGGTAGGCAGGGGGACCTGGGGTGGGTCTCCCAGGGCCTCGAACACTGGTGCTGAACACCGTGGTGAGAGATTTGGATGGTGGCTCAGCCCAGAGAAACGAGGTCACTGAATATTCGCGAATGCATAGATGCTGCTGAGGAGGGTGAGGGGGATTTTAAAAGGGAGTGGCAAGGTTGGGTTCACATTTTAGGATTTCCCTGGTCCCCAGCAGGGTGAGATGGAGGCAAGGCGGGGAGACGGCCACCAAGGCCCTTCCCCCAGGACGGACATGCGGGGCCAGGCAGACGGATGGAGGAGGGTACATTTGAGAAGAGCCGTTGAGTCATTGGGCCCATAGGACTTGGAGTTGGTTAACTTCGGGGGGCGTTCAGGGAGGGAGGAGGGTCTTGAGTGACTCAGACCTCTGGCTGGCCAACCAGTGGATGCTGCTGACACAGAGCTGGGGACCTCAGGGGGGGAAAGTTTGCAGGGAAGACGAACTTGAGGTGCCAGCTGGCTCCCAGCACCAAAGAATTAAGTCAGGAAGACTGAGATCCCGATAGAAACACCCAGAAAGTGAGTGTTCTGGGTCCCTCGCCTAGGACAGGAAGGCGGCGCGGCCTCCAGGCCTGCACGCAGGAGTTAACTGGCCAGGAGCTCTGGCTGTCCCGCAGGCACCCTGCCGTTTGCCTTGGAAACGCCAACAAACATCTCCCTGGGGACTGGCGGCCCTGGACACACAGTGCACGGGCCAGAGCTAGAGAGGTCCCCGTCCCTGGCACCCCCTGGGAGCTGGAGGTGGCGCCAGGAGACGCTCAGCCACGAGTCCGGGGCCACCAAGCGAGAGGGGACCCCGAGGGGAGCCCCGCCCCGAAGCGGGCCCCAGGAGTAGATGGAGAAGGTGCACCAGGCTGGCCAGGCTGAGCCCCGACTCCGGCGCTCCACGTGTGGGGTTCGTGCGTGGGGATGTTGGGCAGGAGGGGCGGCCGTGACCCCCGCGTCCGTCGAGACCCCAGGGATCCGGGTGCTGGCTGGACAGACGTGCAAACTGTCCTTGCTCCATAGAAGCCAGCAGCTCCGTGAGACGCCTTGCCAGTGAGAGGCTGGGCCGTGTTTGGAGGTTCCCCCTGGGGGTCCGGGCAGCTGCCGAGAGCGCTGTGCACGTCCAGCCTGCCCGCCTCCAGGGGGTGACAGGAAGCGCCGCGGCGTCCCCTTAGCCCCGCTCCCATAAGCCCTTCGTCTGCTGCCGCTTGGGGCCTGGAGTCCAGTGCAGGACCATTTCTGAGCATCTGTGGTCTAAGGGTCTCAGGGGTGGGGGGAGGCCCACCCACTGCCTGGCGGGGAGACAGAGAGACAGGCATCTTCTGCCGTCTGCAGACAGACGGACAGACGGATGGACAGGCGGGCAGGCGGGCATGAGCAGCGCGGGGGATGTTCAGGGAGGGGCTGCCTGAGGGTGGGAAGGAGGCGGCCTGGGCTGGTCCTTAGCATTTCTGCAGACAGCGGAAAGGAAGAGGGGGCGCCCCGGCAGGGCACAGCTCGGAGTGTCGAGGGGCCCTTTATTGTGCGTCCACCCCTCGATCCTGCCAGTGCACCACTGGGGTTTGGGGAGGGCTGTGCACGGGTCCCCGCAGGACGGTGGACGCACAGGGAAGTTCCAGGATCGGTTGAGGGCAGATGGGACGCGGTGGCCGCTGGAGAGGGACAGGGCGGGGCGCCGGGGCAGCACTGCGCCGGCGGGGGCTGCAGCTCAGCCCGTGGTTTATCTGCTCTCCGCTTCTGCCCTCGCCCCCCGTCCCCAGCCAGGCCATCCGAGAGCTGCAAGAGGAGGTGTCTCGGCTCCGTCTGAGGCTGGAAGACAGCCTGCACCAGCCGCCCCAGGGCAGCCCGACGTCCCCAGCAGCCGCCTTCGACCGCCCCGCCCGGCCCCGCGCCCGGCCACTGGACTCCCCAGCTGCCTGGGGCTCCCACTATGGCAGGTGGGTGACCCCAAAACACTCGCCCTTGGGCCCTGGTGCCAGCGGCAGAGGAAAACTTGGCCGCCTCTGGGTCTCTCCAGACGTGTGAACTCACACCCCTCTCCTACTCTCACATTTTTTTTTTTTTACTGTGCAATATTTGATGCATGAAACAGCTAACGCGTAATCTGAACTCACCACCCAAGTGAAGCGCAAACATTTCGGGACGTCTGCTCCTTGGCCATACGTCTGTGATGACTTCTCAAACCAGCTCAGTCTTGGTTTCTAAGTGTTTCTAAGGGAGGGCGCTAGGTTCAGGTTTCTGTGGACATTGTCTCCTTCATCCTTCCCGGAACCCTCCGAGGTATTTGCTGCTCTTTTCCCCTAACAGATGAGGAAACTGAGGGGCAGAGAGTCTGACTCATGAGTCTTTGAGTTCGACGCTCGTGCTTTCCCCGGAGGTTGGCTTCCCGGCGGATCATCTTGAAAGTCTGCATAAAACCTCACCCACTGACATCATCATCTCTCTCTCTCTCTCCCTTTTGCTAGTAAATCCACAGAGAGATTGTCTGGTGAGCCCGGGGGTGCGCAGCAAGCTGACCCCGCAGGAAGGCGGCGAGCCAGGTCTTCCTCAGCGCCTCGGGAGATGCCCCAACTGTCCGTGAGTAAGTGGCCGCCCGCCTGGCCTGACTGCTGGAGGCCACAGTCTGGGCCTGAGCTCAGTGGTCAGGGACCCCAGAAATAGCCTTAGGAGGGACCCGGAGATGGTTCTGTGTGTCTTGTTTAGCCCGTCGTAGTGCTCTTAATACAAACGCGCTTCCAGCGATAGCCACTGTAAGTCACGCACCTGCTACGTGCAGGGATTTCTTTAAAGGCTTTGTAGGGCCCTCGTCTGCGGCGGTTGGTGCGAGGTGGGTCATGTGACCCATGTCCTGCAGACGAGGACACGGACGGACACCCCGAAGTGCAGGGGGATTGCCTGATGGAGAAGGGGAAGGGGGCTCCAGCCCGCCTCCCTCCTTCCTGATGGGGTGACCTCGGCCAGGTCCTTGCCGCGCTCTGTGCCCCGAGAGGGCCAGCTGACTGCCCCCTGGGACGGCTGAGAGGGTGCACGCGCGGCAGGGGCAGCTCGGCACAGGTCAGGAGTCCGCGTGCGTCGGCTGCTGTTACTAAGGGACACACCTGGATGAAAGCCCAAGCTGTGCCTCAGAGCCTGAGCGTGGGATTTGCTCACTCCCTGACCTGTGCGACACCCCCGTCCCCATTCTCTAATGCCCCTCTTTTTCCACCCCAGGTTCCGAATCTGAGCCAACCGCCCCGCAGCTGTTCCCTGAGAAGAGCCGGGCGTCCGCGGACAGTGCAGAGGCAGCTCGGGACGGAGTGAAAGGAGCGGGGTCCGGCGCCAGGCGGCCCGACAGGGTCACCTTCCGGGGCCAGTACACAGGTGGGCTGCGCGAGGGTGGGCGGGTGGGGTGGCCCGGCCCCCAGGAGGACTCCCATCACGGAAGCCTTCCCCACCTCACCGGGTGCCATTGAAATATCGTCATCTTCCGTGACTTCTGTGACGCAGGGAGCGCCGGGGAGGGGCGCCTCTGTGAACCCGTTCATTGATCCCGCCAACAGTTTCTGATGCGTCCCCCGCCGCCCGGGCCCACGCGTGGTTCCGGGGGAGCCCCGTTAGCTGGCCAGTCATACAGAGGGTCATGAAGCACCTGCCGCTTGCAGGGTGGACACCAGATCCCTTAGCCCTGGCCTCCCTTCAGGTCGCATTCCCCAGGGCGCCCTGTGTGTCAGGAACTAGGCTCCCAGCGCCTAGTAAGACTTCACGTGACACACAGTAGGACTTCAGAGCGCGTAACATTCAAACCAGCGTGGACACGGCGCCAACTCTCGTGAGTCTGCGTAGCAGACGATAGCAAATAAGCAATTATAGCAAGTGTGTAAGTCCTAGTGAGTCGATTATAGGTGTGACTGTCACCCCTGGCACGCTGGGAAGGAGGGGCGCTAACCCCAGCTCCACGTGGCCGGAGCTGAGAGAGGCGTGTCTGCCCTGACAGCTGAGGGGTTAGAGGCGGGAACGGCGGGGCCCCAAGGCGACACACACACACCCAATAGGACTCGGGAGCCCTGCAGGCCCCGGGGAAGAGGAGAGAAGCGATCGGACCCCATTCCGAAGGTATTTGAGACGGAGGGATAGACGAGGCAGCAGGTGACGGCGCGGTCAAGACCCAAGCATCTGTCCAACTTCCTAAAAACCTCTAGCACTTTCCATCTGCCGGGCGCCGGGCCGCGCGCCTCGTGGACGTGGCCCCCAAACCCGTCCTGGGACTGCCCCCGTTTCACAGCCGCTGGGACAACAGGGAGAAGACACGGCTGACCCCAAGGCCAAGCCGTTCCGATCCGCCCCCCCAGCGAGTGGGGGCCCGGGGGCATAGCGGCCCTGTTAGCCGTCGCTTAGCCGGGCTTCCTGGCCTGCCTCCCGGCCTAACGGAGCTTGGGTTCGCCCACCGCCTCCGCACAGCGGGGAGAGGAGACGCCTCCCCGATCTTCCCAGCCCCGAGCACGCGGAGCTGACTGTCTGCTTTCCTCCCCAGGCCAGGAGTACCGTGTTCTGACCCCCACGTCTGCCCCAAGAGGCGGTGGCACGATCTCCTGTCCCCACTGCCGGCCCCCCAGGACTCAGGACTCAGGTGAGGGGTGGTGCCGGAGAAGGGGCCGTCTATCAAGCCCCTGCCGTACCAGGGCATGATGCTACGTTAATCCTCACGACCCTGTGAAATAGGTTTTGTCCGTTTGATTATGGTGCCTATTTCACGGGTGAGGAAACTGAGGCTCAGAGAGCTTAAGTAACTTGCCCAAGGGCACTCGGCCTCCGTGTGGCACAGCCCGGGGTTGCACCCAAGCTGTGACGCCGGGGTGCTGGCTCTTCGCCTTTACGCTGCTTTGCCTTTGCTCAAGTGCCAGCGGGCCTCTCTGTTCATTCATTCATTCACTCACGCATCGAGCACCGTCCCCTACTGGGCCCCGGGCCCTGGCCCCAAGGAACCCTCAGCTAAGCAGACGGTGACAAGCGATCTGAGCCGAGCTAGGAGAGCACAGGGCGGGCAGGGAGCTGGAACCCCGCCAGGCGGGTGGGAGGCCTTCCAGCTGAGCTGAGGCCTGGAGGGGACGCGGGCCAGCCCTGGGACCCCCCCCCAGGGGAGGGGTGTGCAAGGAGGGGGAGGTTGCCTGCTCTTGCCTGTCCCCTTCGGCCTCCACAGACCCCTGGGGCCTGAGGGGCCGCTGCGGACCACTCCCGCGGGAGAAGGGGCCCGTCTCAGGGTGAAGGGCTGGTTCCGGACGCCCGGGCTTGGCTCAGACAGCGAGCGCACTGCCCATTTCCCACTGAGACCTTTCGGCAAATCATTCAACCTCCGGGCGCCTCGGTTTTCCAGGCTGTCAAATGGGGGAGTGACGGTAGTAGCCAGCCCAGTGGCTCGCTGGCTTTGATACAACAAGGCACGAAGGCTCGCCGTATGCTGACTCTCCCTGTCACGGTCCCCAGCGGAGGCAGCTGATGTCCTCCCCGTGGTCGGAGGGAAGCTCGGTGCTGACGGAGGTCGGCTGGGGGCTCCAGGCCCAGTGACCCAGACATGACATCTCTCCCTCCTCTCCTAGGTGGTACCGTCACCAGGGACCCACGGGGACCGTCTCCCACTGACACCGTGCGATGTCCCCTGTGTGGTCGAGGCGGGTCCTCCCCAGAGACGGATGGCCCAGACTCAGCCCCCTGTGGTAGGAACAGACACCCACTGTCTCCTCCCAGACAGACCGCCAGCTGTCCTTGATGGGGGCTCGGGGCCCTGGGGTGGAGGTGCTTAGCTGGGGTGGCGGCTCTCCCAGTCTGGGACCGAGCAAACCGGGCGGGTGCAGGACGTGCTTCCCAAAGCGACGCGCTCCCCGGGGTGGCCCGCCCTGTTCTCTGCTACATCCTGCCGAGCCGTCAGCCTGTCCCCTCTGCTGTCCCTCCCTCACAGGGCCAGAAAGGGCTGCCGCAAGGAGAAACGCACGCAGAGCCTGCAGCCCCAGCCAGCGGAGCAAGCGCACGGGGTCCCCGGCCCGGCCGCCCCCCGGACTGTGGTATCTGGCTGCGGCGCCCGCAGCGCCAGCCCCTCCCGCCTTCGCCTACGTCTCCTCGGTTCCCATCATGCCTTATCCGTCAGCCACTGTGTAAGAACCTTCCTCTCCCACCTTCCTCGCCTACCTGACCCACTTCATGATTCCCGATCAGACCCGAGTCGGGCAGCTGAGACCCCGGGCGCCACGGCCTCCCGCGTTTCCCCTGCGGGTACAGTGTGCAGAACAAGCGCTCGCGGAGTCACTCAGCAAACAGCGAGTGCTCCCTGCCTACCACGGAGTGCACTTGGCCCTGGCCGGGGGTGGGGGGTGGGGGGCAGCCGTGAAGCAGCCCGGCAGAGGGCCCTGCCCTCTAGGAGCTCCCGGGGACGTGCAGGGGACTCTTCCCATTCCCTGTGGGTCTTCCCAGCAACAAGTAATTGCACGCTCAGTGTTTTCCAATAGGCTTGACTGTTTAGCACAGGTTTAGATGTATAGGGAAGTGGGGCAGGGAGCACAGACGCCGCCCCTGCACGCCCCCCCCATGCCCTCATTCCTCCCATCTCACCCGCATGCGGCACATTTGCACACTTAGTGAGCCGATGGGAATACGTTATCCCTACTGACGCCCACCGTGTGTTCGGGTTTCTTCAGTCTCTACCTACGCTGCTTTTTCTGTTCTGCGATCCCATCCAGGATGCCACACCGATGCCCCTTAGTTCACTGTCACGGGCCCCTGGGGGCCTCTCTTGGCTGTGACCGTTTCTCAGACTTTTCCTTGTTTTTGAGGCCCTTGAGCTCTGGGGAGCGTACCGGTCAGGCATGGGGCAGGATGAGCACTCCGCGTTTTACGGGGATTTGGCTAGAACACCTGCCAGGAGAGAAGAGGCGCGGCGCTTGAGGCAGAAGTGGTTCGTTCGGGCTTTAGAATCGGAGCTGCAGTGGGATCCCGTCTGCCACTCCCTGCTTGCTGGGGCCTCGGTCGAGCTACTCCCTCTCTGAATCTCAGTTTCCCCATCCGTTAAATGGGGTGACAGTCTCGACCACGTACGGTTGTGCGAGGGTCAAACGAGGCGCGTGGCCAGACGCACAGATGTGTGGGGAATTGTGCAGTGCGGTGCCCGCAGGGGCTCGTTGCCCAACGAAAGGGCAGCGCTGTCATCCCTGCAAAGAGCGCTGCCGCGGCGCAGTACTGTCATTGGGAAGAAGAAAAACGAGTCAAGGCTCCTGCAGCGGGAGAAACACAGCACCCTGTGTGCTCGTGCCAACTATCACCGGCGAGTAGTGTGCCTCAGTTTCCCTCAGTGGAAGATGAGTCAGTCGGGAGTCTTCTTTGTCAGAAGCCCGTGTCTATGGGCAGCAAGAGGCCAGTGTCGCTGTGGGGCCTGGCGCTTGGTGGGAGCAGGGGTGCCCGGGGCCATGCGGCCCCCGGCCCCTGTAAGGACTGTGGTGCGCAGTGGTTTCTCACTGCCCTCGGCTGAGTCTGGGAGCATTCAGCTCCCGTCAGCTAGGAGAGGCCTGCATGCTCGGGCCTCTGGCGGAGCGCCCATGCTCCCACTCGCTGGGCAGGAAAGCTTTTGCCTGGAATTCGGTGGCCCCGGGATAAAGCCCCAAGCGCCCACAGTTAGGCCTGGGTCTCTCTGCTGCTGAGGCTGTTCCATATCCCTCCAGGCTCAGACCTGTGGACAGACCTAACCGGGTTGTGTCCCCACGCCTGGCCCCAGGGAAGGGGAAAGGGCCTGAGCTATAGTGCCCGACAGACTGGCCAGTGGGGGAGCCACAATGCGGACGGGGGCCACTTTGGTCCTCAGTGCCTCAGTTGTTTCCCCTGTGAAATGGGTTGTGGTAAGGACCAAGTGAGCTAATGCACAGAAAGTCCTCAATACACAGAAGTTGGCCAGGAACCGTAGTCCCGGAGATGCTGCTGGAGGGCGGGCCTGATGCCCTGTTTCTCCCGCGGTCACCTGCAGGACTGAGCGTGCTCGGTGACGGGTGGAAAGCTTGTGGGCCTGTGCTGACACCTGCTGGCCACCTGCCTTCTAGCCCCAGGACCAAAGGCTTTGTAGCTAGAAAGGTTTTCTGCTTCTGTTTTGGTAGAGACAGGGCGGGGCAGGGGGGGCATTGTCACTTCTGCCTGAGGGGGACTTTTGGACGACCTTGAGGCCAGGTGGGCAACAAATTACTGCAAGGGAGGGCTGTGTGGAAACCCAGCAGTTAGAGCAGAGTGTCCCCGAAGGAGGGAGCTGGAGCCAAGAAGCCTATTCATTGGGTCCAGATGACAGGTACTGGCGTCTGGGGCAGGTGAGTCCATGGGGCCCCTTCCAGCCTCTGACTCTGAGCTGACGTTTACGGACGTGCTGAGAGTGGCCGGGCGGCGCACAGAGCTTCTTACCTGAATTTTCCTATTGGGTCTATGTATCCTGGGAGGTGGCCCTCGGTGGCTCTGAGGCTGGGGAACAGAGTCCTTGAAGGGTCAAGCCCCGGGTCCAGCGTCCCGCAGCTGGCTAGGATTCGGGGCAGGCCGCCTGCGTCACTTGGCCCCACTGCACCTCGCGTGCCAATGCGTGCAAGATGCAGGACGGTACCCACCCAACAAACAAGCTGCTCAGAGCCCTGCACGCGGTCCCCAGGGGGCCCCGTCCGCTCCGGGCCAAGCGCTGCGTCTAGCTGGTTGAGCCGCTGGACCGTTTTCCAAAGTGGCTGCGCCGCTGTGTGTTCCCGCCGGCAGTGCCTGGGCCTTCTCGTTTCTCCAGCTCCTCGCCAACATCCGTCCTTTTGACTGCAGCCACCCGGTGGCCGGCAGGGGGACAGGGAGCTGGACGTGGCCTCTCCTGCGGTTTGATTTGCATTCCCCCGGTGGCTGATGTTGTTGAGCATCTTTACAGGTGCTTGTCGTCCATTTGTGTCTCTTCTTTGAAGATAGAACCCCCCCTTCCCCACCCCCCCATACAATAGTGTGGGTTGGAAGAAGCGGAGCATTAGGGGTAAGACCAGAGGTTAAGTTTGCCAAGTAAGACGCCAGTGACGGGCTTCTGGCCGAGTCCTCGTCAACTTAATCCTGGTTCATTTTGGCAAAACCCTTTATCTCCTTCCCTCGGCCACTCACTCCGTCCCACAACACAGAGGCCGCAACCCTCTTCCCGCCCGTTGCTGGTTTGGTGGCTCTGGCCACGAACCGTAGGCACTCCTTGGAGAGATCCGTGCTTCAGCTCCTGGCTCGCAGGCGTTTTCTCCAGCACTTTAAATGACACCCCACATTCCTGTAGGGCCGGGCCAGGCCGGGAAGGACACCTTGCCACCTGCTGCCCCAGAGGAGAGAAAGCAGACCCTCCCACTCCTCCAGAACCCTAATTATCATCACGTTTCTCCACCGCTCCCCACTTGGCAAATGGACCATCTGTTACCTCTCTGATGGAAGGGGTTTGCTACAGAGCCCAGGGGTGATCGTGGTCTCCCTGAGATCCGGCTCTCGGATGAGAAGCCCCGGGAAGGCAGCGGGTCACCAAGTAACCCCAGGGCCTGGCACACGGGCTGGCCCGTACTCTAGGATCGATAAATCTTTATTAAGTGAACAGGTAGATGGAGCTGACCGTCTCTGAGCACCTGCTCTGGGCCAGGCACTCCCGTTTTACCATCCTTCGTCCTTCCAACACATCCCTTGAAGCAGCTATTTACTATTCCCATTTTCGAGGTGAAGACACTGAGGCTCTGAGACTCAGGGCCAGTGGCCCAGGTGGGGCTTGGAACGTGGCTGACGCCAAACCTGGTGTCCGTGGTCAACCAACGCAGCTGCCTCTCTCCTCAGGTACTACGCGCCCCCGGGACCTACCTCAGCTTCCTCGGCCCAGCCGGCCCCCGCCGAGTGGCCCCCCCCAGCCCCGCCCCGCCTGCCCAGGGCGCCCCGGCACTCCATCCAGCTGAACCTGGAGGACCTAGAGGAGCTCAACAAGGCCCTGAACCAAGCCGTCCAGGCTGCGGAGAACATCCGCTCCACCACCAAGCAGATGAGCCGCTCCCTGTCCGCCGACCTGCGCCAGGCCCGAAGCCTGCGGGGCTCCTGCCTCTTCTGACCTCACTGGAGACTCAGCAACACAGGGTGGCCGGGTGGGCAGGCGGCCTGCTGCTGTCCCCCGGGCCGGGAGGCTGGAGCCACTCCCGAAGGCCCCACAGACCCCTCCTGAGAGTCTCCCTCTAGCCCAAGCCCTGCCCGCTCCGTGATCTCAGTGCGGACGGGGGGGTGGGCCTGGTCATCGAGAGGAGCAACTTCCCAGGGGACCAGCCCCTGCAGGAAGTGCTGGACTGAGGCCGCCTTCTGCCCAGATGGCCTCTGGATGGGGAGGGGGGTCTCCTGGTCCTGCACTGTCCACCTCTGGCTAATAATATGTATTTTATATACAGATGGACAGATTTTTTTTTTTTTTAAACTGAGTTTTCCTGGTCTTAGATCCAAGCCAGAGGCCAAATAAGATGGGACAGGGCCAGGGTCTGTGGTGCAAACCTGCCTCCTGCAACCAGCCACTCCGGAGTAGGCATCTCTGGGAAGGGACGTGGCTGTGCACTTTCCTCCTAGTGACTGGTGGTCAGTAGGGCCCTTCGACGCCATTGAAACGTCCAGATGTCGGGTCCCCAGGATGACGTGCACCCCGCTTCTCCGCGGCTGGAGAGGCCTTTCCCGTGGACCTGCTGGGGAGGGAGCTCCCCCCCGGGGAGGGCCCAGGAAGCTTGTCCCCCATGGTCCCTCTCTGTACCTCATCCCGGCACCCTCGGCTCTGTCCCTGGGATCCCCGTGGCATCGGGCTAGCGGCCAGCGACCTGCCAGGCCCCGCTCTGCAGCCGGGAGGCCACCCCACCTCTGGCTCCCCACCTTGTAGCAGCGCGTACCTCAGCTTCTCTGGAATGTGTATGCATCGGTGATATTTGTATATTTGAGGCATTTAAAAATCTATTTTCGTTATGAGGGCAAATGAAGAAGAATGAATATTGATCTTTTAAAAAAGGAGAAAAGAAAAAAAAAATTCCCAAAGCTGCCCACATCTGTGGTGTGTGTCGTCGTCGACTTGTGGTTTCTTGACTCAAGTTTGTGGGGTGGAAGATTCGAGGAGGAGGACCCTGACCCTTCCCCGGGGGGCACAGCCTCACGATGTCTCACTCCGAAGTCTCCCGTCACCGCTCTGGTGTTCCTAACCTCTGAGCCTTTCTCCCCAACGCCTGCTGTGCCTTCCCTCCTGGGGTCTCTCGTCCGCCTCCCCCACTCACTCCTGTGCCCCCCCTCCACTGCCCACCAGGACACGCTCCCATTGCACTTGTCAGTGGGTCATCATCTGGAGTTGAAAGTGGCAATTAGCCGAGAAGGGATCTCTTGTAGGCTCTGAGCGTCCGAGGCCAGCCCGTGCTGGGTGCCAGCAGGCTGCTGCGGGGCAATGCGGACGGGAATGGGGAGCCCAGGCGGGGCGCAGGGGTGGGGGCCCAGGACGGCGTCCCCAGCCCCTGCCCCGGGCACAGCGTGGCTCCAGCTGTGAGCAAGGGCATGCGGGACCCTGGGCCTGGGCAGCCCGGCTCTCGGGAGGGCCACAGGACTGGGCATCGGGTGCCCGGGCTCCAATCGGTCACCCTGGCTGGCTGAGGCCGTGTGCATGGACCTGCCTGAGCCCCAGGGCCCCCGCCTGCCCGCCCCCCAGGTGGTGCTGCTCCCCGCCCAGGATGGCCCCCTCGATGCCGTCGGGTCTGTGAGGAAGCCTGCCCTCCTTGCTGGACTCTCGATTCGGGGGGCTCGGTTCTCTTCGCCGCACGAAGTGGGCCTGCCTCCGACACGGCCCCCCCTCGAGGGCTCCAAACGCATTTGCAGGACGGCGGGCTTCTAGGGGCCGATGTCACCCCAGTTTCCTTGTGGGCACCAGACAGGCCCCCCGAGGATGCGTCACGGAGCCCCTCCAGCTCGGCCCCCGGGCCTCTGTGCCTCCCCGTCCCGCCCCTGCCGGGCCACCCTCCTCGCGCTGGGATGCTCACAGCGGCCCCGCCAAAGCCTTTCTGCCTCCAGGCTCCCCAGGCGACCAGGGTAACGTCTGAGGTGAGGCCCCTGGTGCTTGGCACCACCACTCGCCTGGCTCCTCGCTGCCCCCACCCCTCATTTCACCTGACTCCCACCAGAGCCCCTGCCTCGATGTTTCTCCAATCCATCCTCTCAGATCCTTGGCCTGCAGCTGGAGCAGCAGGTGTTAGCAGCTCCAAAGCTTTCTAGGCTGGCTCAGATGCCCCTTCCAGGAAGCCTTCCCAGCCTTCCGCTGCAGGAGGAACCTCCCCAGGTTCTGGGCTCCCACAGCATTCGGTGCCTATCAGGGTGCCGGCTGTGCTGGGTGTTACAGTGGGGGGCAGGGGCGCACCCCGCGGCCAGCCAGGGCCCGGCTCAGGCCGGCAGGCTGCCCCACGTACAAATGAGTGAGCGACTGAATGAGCCGACGACGACCTGCCTGTTACAAATGCAGAAGCTTTATTGATGCAACTGAGACCAAAACCTGTGATGTCCAGAGGGTGGGGGCGTAGGGCTGGGGATGGGCCCCACCGTCCCCAGGGTCCTAGCCCAGCGCCGTGTCTGCCTCCTGCTCCTTCAGCCTCTCCTCCTTGTGCTGCTTCTCCACCGGCCCACACAGATCCTAGAGGGCGGCGAGCAGGGTGCGCGGTGACGCGGGTTGAATGGGAAGTATCAGGGAGACTATTAGGCGGGTGATTCTCGCTCACAGCAACAATCGGGGCGGTGGCCCCAGCCTTGGGGCCGTTTGGGCGAAGCTAACAACCGCAATACCAGCTGCCACCCGCGGGGTCGGATGGCTGGGGTGTGGCCCCAGTCGTCAGTGGTGATCACCCTTGGGTGTTTCTTTGTCCCGTTCCTGCCACTCCCCCCTCCCAATCCCTGCCATCCCCCTCCCTCCCAGGCCTCCTCCCCGCCCTGGACGTCCTGCCTGTTTCGCAGGGACTTTTCCCTCCTGGGCCCTCATCCCGTGGGCCTCCAGAAGCCTCAGCCGTCCCTGCCATGAGGCAGGTGCTTGAAGGTAGGACGTGGTGCCTCAGCGCCGTACGGCCGTGGCCGGCAGCTCTCCCTGTGTGGGCCCCTGGGGCTGCCCCCCACCCTGGGCAGGATCGCCCCGATGCCGGGCACCTCTAGTCCTCCTTGTGTTCACCTTTTTCTCATCGGTGTACGCGATCTCTGACTTGTGCAGGTCCACACATGCGAGAGCTTCGTGGAACACCGTCATTTGCTCCTGGGTCACTTCGGGCTTCCTGGCTGCAGGAGGGAGCAAGGGGGCTGGGTCTCCCTGGCGAGGTGGGGGGGGGGAGGCCTGGGGTGCTGGGGGCCCAGCCGCAGGGGCAGGCGGTCTGCTGGGTGAGGCCTGGGTGGGGTGGAGGTTGGAGGGGCACCTACTGTACAACGATAGCCCCTTGTGCTGCTCGTCTTTCAGTTTGAAGCCAAGCATGAAGAGCTCAGGATCCTTGGTGAGCAGGAGTATGCCAAAGTTTTCTTTGCCAAACTCTGGAGAAGAGAACTCTGGGTGAGGCCGCACCGCATGATGGGTCCCGATCCCAGGCGGGGAACCCTGGGGGCACCCACGGCCACGAGTTCACCCGGGACGCGCACCCCTCGCTCCTCCCGTGTGCCAGGCCCTGCGCTGAGATGTGGAGTCGGGGGAGCCTTATGCGGACCGTGACTGTCAGGGCCTTTCTCCCCATTTTCCAGACAGGAAAGTAAGGCCCAGACAGGGGCCTCGGGGCTGCTCAGGGATGTTGGTTTAAGCCCGTCAGCATTCGTGTGCCCCTCGATGCGCCCTCTCTGGGGTGACGGTGGGGCCACAAGTGAGGTCACTGCCTGCCTGACACAGACTGCCACCCTCTGAGCCCAAAGGATAAAGAGTGGTTGAGAGAGGCAGGACTGCAGCCAGCCTTGACTTTGCATTCTAGTTCTAATTATAGGCTGCGTGGCTCCAGGGAAACTGCTTGACATCCCAGTGTCTCATCTAATCCCGTAATGTCCTCCTGGGGTTGTTTGTGAGTATTAAGGGATTAATTCTAGTAAAGTACGGTGAACAGCGCCTGGCACATGGAGCGCAGATATGTGGGCAGTCCTTACCGGTTATTGCAGCGTGCGGGCCCCAGGACCTCGGGAGCATGGGCCTGTCCCGTGCCTGAGCCCCGGCACGTCCCCGCTTTGGGCAGGCCCCCCCACCCCCTGCCACACACCCCCCCATGATGCCCAGCAGCCCTCCTGCCCCAGTGCTGGTCCTTACTGTATCTGGACACGGTCCCATTCTCCCGCTGGACATTCAGAAAGCTGCTGTTATAGACGCACTGGTTCCCACTAAAGCCAGACAGAAGAGGGGAGAAAAACAGGAGAAATATGGATGATCACTGGTCACTACCATCGAGGGGCAAGAGTTGCTGGCGATTTGTCAGCTCTCCCCATTCTGTGGATGGAAAGACTGAGGCCGGGAGGGAGCAGGGACCTGCTCAAGGTTTTCCAGCAGCCAGGAGCAGGTGCCTGGGGCTGGGGGTGAGCCTGCAGGTGGGGTCTTACATGGTTAGGTACTCTCTGAGCAGGATTGTGTCATCTGTATGGTTGACGTCAAAGTAAAAGAAGGCCGCGTGGATCGTTCTAGCCGAGTGATTGAACTCCGGGTCGCGGGAGGCCGAGCCGATGTAAAACCACTTGCCAGAGATCTGGGGGGAAGCCAAGAGCTGGATGATGGAGGCCAGGAGCCGGATCCCCCTGCTAGCCAGCGGGCAGGTCTCACCGCACCCCCCTTTTGCAGCCAGGGAGTCTGGGGCCCCTGGCAAGGAGCTCATGGTGAGGTTCCTCCTTGCCCAGGACAGAATGTCCCCTCCGAGGGACCTTGCAATGAGGCTTCTGAGTTTGGAAGCAGAAGAATGCTGCCAGAGGCTGGTCGGAATGTCGCCCCGGGACCCGGGAGAGAAATGGGCAGAACCAGGCCAAGGGGCTGACCACAAGCCAGCAGGAGGAAGGGAAGCCCGGGGCACTCGGGGGCCCAGGGACGCACCTGCTCCAGCGTGGCGTTGGTGATAGGCCTCGCCGTGAGGTTGGCGCACCCTGGGCTCTGGGCGTCCAGCAGGGGAAGGAGGCTCAGGGCAGCGAGGGCCCAGGACAGCGCCATGCCTAGACGACGGGTCCCGGAGCCGGCCGGAGCTGGTGGCTGGGCGGCGCAGCGCCCCTTATAACGGGCTGTGTGTGGGCAGAGCCCTGGGGTGCCCTTGTGACACGCTTGCGAAATGCCCCACACGCATCCTTCCCGCCTTTCCGCACAGCCAGCGCTAGCCGAAGCCTCCGCCCAGCCTCGGTGTACTCGGATCGCTGGCCGGAAGGCCTACCGGGGCCCCAAGGCCTGGCCAGGCAAGGCCAAGGTGGGCGTGGGCTGGAGCACTCGTTATGAAACCTGTGTGGCAAGCCCTGGGGTGGTGGTTTTGTTTTGTTTTGAGAGCTCTTATGTTCCGTACCCAATCCGTGTCCCACTTGGGCAGCCAGACTGGGGCAAGGCCCACCTGTAAATCAAATGCTGAAGGTGATAGTTCCCAGGCTAGGTGGGGTGCGTGGGGGATGGGATGGGGAGCGGGCGGGGGTGAAGGCAAACCTGGATTCTATCCCAGCTGAGTGTGGTAACAGCTGGGAGAGCTAAAGTCCAGTGACGGGGACGGTGGGCAGCAGGCGGCGGGCGGGGGGTGAGGGGGGTGGTTGGTTGCCCAGTGCAGCCTGGAAGTGGGGAGCCCGTGAAGCAGTCCCTGGGAGGCAGGGATGCTTCCAAAAGCAGGAGGTGTCTAAGTTATATGTCTATTACCAGTGATGGCAGCATTACCTGACCGAGCTCCCAACATCTGTAGCGGGAACGTGTGGTCTCCACCGCCTGCCGCGGGTGTCATCACCAGCAGGTCCCCCACCCTGGACAGTGCCCCGCACTGCAGAATGAGCACGTCCACAGGGAGAGTCCACCCGGCCGGGACAGATCTTTAGCCCCACGAACAGATACTTCCCCCCAAAAAAGCCTTATCATGTGACGCTTTCAATTCTGTATCCTTATTCATCTCATAGATTCTGGGTCATTTTTCATGTTTCAGTGGAAGTTAGTGGTTGTAGTTGTAATGGACGGATGACCCCATTGTGCTCCTCCCAGCTTCCAAAGTCCTTAATGATGTGCTCGCTCTCTGCCTCTGGTCTCTGATTTTATTTCTCCAGCTTTATTGAGTTACACTTGTCTATGACTTTTCACATGGTGAGGTTTCCTCAGATGCTAAGTGTCGGAAAAGTGACCAAATCGCCTTCTCAAATTACCCTCCCGTTCAAGAGGAAGAAAACCACGTCACGTACAAGACTACAGCGTCATTCAGAATAGCCCAAGACGAGGAACAACAGTTCAGATGCCCGTCCTGGGGAAAATGGGAAACACGCGTCGTGGCGTCTTCATAAATGGACTATTTCTCAGCGATAAAAACGAACTACGGGTGTAGGAGACAACACGAATGACTCGGAAAATCTTAGGCTGGCAAAAGAAGGCAGACTCAATAAGGTACATAGTGTCCGGTCCCATTTAGAGAAAGTTCTAGCATGGACCAAAGGAGTCTACAATGGGAGCTATCAGATCGGTGGTCGCCCAGGGCAAGGAGGCCAGTCTAAGCACCCAAGGTGGTAAGAGCACTTTCTGGATAAACGTCAGTGCTCCGCGAGTCCACGGGGTGGTTATGCGCATGATGTGCATTGGTGAAAACTCAGAGTTTTAGGCTTAAAATGTGTGCATTTTATTGTATACCAATTATACCTCAATTAAGTTGATTAAAAAAAAAAAAAAAAACTCTCTCCCCAAACGGAGAAGACAAAAAAAAAAAAAAAACAACTAATGCTGTTTAATGTCCCTTTGTCCACATCCTTGTCAGAAGTGGAATTCACCTTTTTTCTTCTTCTTTTTTTTTTTTTTTTTTTGCCAGCTCACTTGGTGTTTTGACTTTGCACCGCTCCCATCTGAGTCTTGAAACAAGGATCGGAGCTCGTGGGCAGGGAAGCACGGAGGCGAGAGAGTGCGTGGCGCGTGAAGGACGTAGGGTTCGTCTGTCCGTGAGGCGGGCAGTGGGATGACTGGGGGCTGGGGTGGGGTGGGGTGGGGTGGGCGGTGCTGGAGAGGTTGGTGGGACCAAGGCTGCAGGCACAGAAGCTGGGCTGGGGAATTCGCAGTGGACCCTGCAGGTATTAGGAGAAATGGAAAGAGTGAAAGTGGGGCGGAGATGAATAATCAGATTTGTTCTTTAGGAAGATCCCTTTGTCTGCAGAGGGCTGAGGTAGGGGGGACAACTTGGGGCAGTCGCAGCAGTGGTCGAGGTGCGAGACGGCAGGACTGGGGACACATTTGAGACACTGCTTATCTCAAGGAGAAGCTGATGGTTATATGGGGACAGCCCCACCACTGCCCCGGCCACCGGGGCTCCTGCCCAGAGCCCAGAGCTTTAGAGGCTCTCACATATCGCACACGCATCCGTACCCATGCGGGCACACGTACATGCACGCACGCACAAAACTTATTAAATAACACGGAAGCACCTCTGTCCGTTGGGATCTTGTGCCCTAAACATCCTTCTTCACAACCGATGCTCTTCAGGCCCCAGGGAAACCATCCTTCCCTCTTACACCCTCTCCTTGCATCGCATGTGACAGCCCGATGTCTGGTGAGTAGCGTGGAGAGAAAGGAATGCTTTCTCTTACAGCGGGTAGATGGAGAGCCACTCCCCGGAGTGGGCGGTCCTCACTGTCACTCGGGGACCCCTCGGAGAGGCGCCCTCCCCTCCCGAGAGCCTCTCCAAGTGGTTCCTCCAAGTGCACCCAGCGCTCCCCCGACACAGTGCGATTTTCTCCATCGTCTTAAATTTCAAGGATGCTTCAGTACCTCCGTGGATTGAGGGTCTGGCCAGCCCTCCCGACCCCGCCCCTCCATCTGGCCCCAGGCACAATGTCGAGACAAGGTTGGCGGAAAATAGAAAAGCGATCAGGGTCACGCAGGATGGTGGTGAAGTATCGTCCTGGCTTGACCACCTGTGAGCCATGTGACCCTGGGCAAGTTACTCAGCTTCCCTGTGTCTCAATTTACCCCATCTGTAAAAGGGGGATATGGATTGTGGCTATTCGAGCAGGTTGTCAAGCGGACTAAATCAGTTCACATTTGTAAAGTGCTTGTTACACGAAACACACTTGTTTCTCAGAGTCCGCCGGCCCTAATAACCATCACCGTCAGTGTAA
The DNA here is from genome assembly GCF_018345385.1 of Vulpes lagopus. Classification (NCBI taxonomy): domain Eukaryota; kingdom Metazoa; phylum Chordata; class Mammalia; order Carnivora; family Canidae; genus Vulpes; species Vulpes lagopus. Next base: position 64,217,385 of record NC_054830.1, read on the forward strand.
TGTCAAGCGGGGCTAAGGAGAAAAGAAGACAGCCTCCTGCACTACAGAAATACTTCCAGGGTTGCAGGTTACATCCCCCATCTAAAGACATCAAAATGCTAAAAAAAAAAAAAAAAAAAAAAAAAAAAGTCAATAGTAGGCTCAAGAAAATCGGATACTTTCCCCATCGGCTGGATAAGGAAACAAAGGACTCAGAGGTCAGGTGAAAGGTGAGGTCAGATCATCGGGGCAATGCACCCGCTTGACAGGACTGGTCTCCGGAAAGGGCACTTGATATGCATTTCTCCCTCCAGGTCAGGGCTCAGCTCTGTGTCCGACGACTGGTTCGTGGTCTTCCACGTGAACAGCCGCGGCGACTACATCGGCAGAGCAAAAGATCCTAATTAGGACCTTTGTGTCTGGGCCGAGAAAACACTCGACAAGACTTGCTCACGTTCAGACCATGTGTTGTGATCTTGGCCAACTTATTATTATTTTTTTAAAGATTTTATTTATTCATTCATGAGAATACAGAGAGAGAGAGAGAGAGAGGCAGAGACATAGTCAGAGGGAGAGCAGGCTCCAGGCAGGGAGCCCGACGTGGGACTCGATCCCAGGTCTCCGGGATCACGCCCTGGGCCGAAGTCGGCGCTAAGCCGCTGAGCCCCCCGGGCTGCCCTCGCCAACTTATGTAACCTCCTCAGACGTGGCTTCCCTCGTCTGACGAGCCGGTGCTGTGACATGTGTCTCAAGAGGGTCGCGCACAAGAACGAAAGTGTACCGCGCTCAACCGGGCTCCTGCTCGTCCCGTGTGCAAGACTCCGTAGCTGCTATTTATGCGGAACCTTCCGACACCGCATTCTTACGGAGCAGGTGGACGTCATTCAGACTCAGACGAGTCGCGCTGCTGCTAGAGAACAGCAGCTCCGTGTGCGGTAGCAAGCAGGAAAGGGCAAAGCACCCCCATTTTGCAGAGGGAGCAACTGAGGCCCAGAGAGAAGGAACGACCCAGCCAAGGCCACGTCCCAGTCAGGAAGCTGGGACTGGAATCCAGCCTGTCCCCTTCTTGCTCGCCCCCCCTCCTCCCAGCACGGGCGGCTGGTCACTGGGGGCAAGCGACGGTCCATGGCCATGGCTCGATTCGCTGTGGACAGAGCAAACACAGGATTGGCCCCACCTGGGAAATCCAGTCTGTCTGCTTCCTGACACTCCGTTGTGCAACAGGAGACAGGGAACCACAGCCGCTGCCGGCCCCAGGAGCTGCCCTTTCTGTTCCCCGATAACTTCTTACCCTGCCCCTGCCGGGAAGGAGCTGGCCCGGCTTCAGAGGCCTCACTGGCCAGCTCCCGGGGCCCCTGGAATGCGCACGGACAGTTGTGAGTGTCGCAGTTTTAACACGGCCATCCTTCTCGTCCCCCATCTTCCTGGCCCTCTTCAGAGCCTCACGGGGGCTGCTGACACCTCTGGAGCTCTGACCGGCTCAGCCACCGCCCCCGGGACAGCCCTGCAGGGCCCCGCTGCAGCTCAGCCCGGCCCCGCTGTCCCCTGCCACCCGCAGCCTTGTCCTCTTCCCGGCCCAGGGCTCTGGGGCTCCCCCACGCTACCCTGTGGCATCATAATGAACGGCAAGTGTCCTGTTCCCCAAACACAGAGGGCCACCTTCCCTCCCCAGCCTAGGCGGGCGCTGGTCCCTCTCCTCTCCATGTCCTTCCCCCCCCCCACCGGCAACCCTTTATTCATCCTCTACCGGCCTCAGCGTGGGATGGCTAATTTTACGTGCCAAGTTAATAGGGCCATGGGGCACCCGAGTACTTGGCCAAACATTCCGGGCGTATCTGCGAGGGTGTTTTTAGGTGAGACCGACGTTTGAATGGATAGCCTGCAAACAGATTGCCTCCCCCGCCCCCGCTCCCCACCCCGCCACCAAGTGTGGGTGGGCCTCGTCTCATCAGTGGAAGGCCTGAATAACACTGAAGGTCTGAGGAAGGGGGAACTCCTCCTGCCTGACCGGGTGAGGTGGACGTCAGTGTTTCCCCGCCTTTAGGAGACACCGGTTCTTCCTCGCTCTCCCACCTGCAGGCTGTTATGTTAGAACGACGTCGTCGGCTCGTGTGGGCTGTGACTTGGCCAGCTCGGTCTGCAGATCTTGGGACCTGCCAGCGATCAAAGTCACGTGAGCCCATTCCTTACAATAAATCTCTTCAGGGGCCCTGGGGGGCTCAGCGGTTGAGCGTCTGCCTTGGGCCCAGGGCGTGACCCCGGGGTCCCGGGATCGAGTCCTGCATCGGGCTCCCAGCATGGAGCCTGCTTCTCCCTCGGCCTGTGTCTCTGCCTCTCTCTCTGTCTCTCGTGAATAAATAAATGAAATCTTCAAAAAAAAAAAAGTAAATGAATCTCTTTACACACACACATCCTACCGGTCCCGTCTCTCTGGAGACCCTGGTTAATACGAGTGTCACCCCGACTACCCTTCTGCACCGACGCTGCCTCAGGCACGCTCTCATTTTGCTCCCGCGCCCTCAGCCCCCCATCGGGCCTCCTGCCCCCGGCTCTCCCCCCCGCCCCCCGCCAGGCCCGTCCCTGTAACTCCAGCGCCCACATACGGCCTGGCACAGGAGGGGAGCTGCTGAGACATGTCAAGGGGCTGTTCCAGCGAGCATAGCTCAGCCAGTTCGAGTGCCTCCAACGAGCCGTACCCCGTGGCTGGAGGGAGGGCAGGATCCATCCCCGGCCCTCGCAGAGCTTCCCGCAGGGACAACGCACATCAGAGTGACCCAACCTTCCCATCTGCAGAATGGGAAGCATGATCCAACAGTGGGGCAGGCTCTCTGGGGGCCACCGCACAGGGCAGGCCTCAGGAAAGGATTCAAGAAGCGGGACATTCTGTCTCAGTTTCATTTCTGGTGAATTTTGAAAGAAATGAAAAGAAAATTCTTTTTTTTTATTTTTTCTTTTTTTTAGATTTATTCATGAGAGACACAGAGAGAGAGGCAGAGACACAGGCAGGGAGAGAAGCAGGCTTCCTGCAGGGAGTCTGATTCAGGACTCGATCCCAGGACCCTGGGATCACACCCTGATTTGAAGGCAAATGTGTGACCGCTGAGCCCCCCCCCCCCCGGTGCCCCCCAAAGAAATTAAAAGAACATTCTTATCTCATTTCCAAGGCTTTTTCTCCCCCCAGTTTTGGAAGACCATTTTCCAGATTTAGGAAATAGTGTAAGGCCCCAATTCTTGGGACTTGAACAGGCTCTAGACTCTTCAGGGAGGCTTATTAAATCATGGGTCGCTGGGCCCCAACCTGGGACCTTGTGATTCAGTAGGTTTGGAAGGGGGCTGAAAATTTGCATCAGTAACCAACTCGCAGGCTAATCCCAGGCGGCCACGCTGAGCCCCACTTGTCAGCAGTGTGGGGTTTGAATGGAAGCTTTGCCCCGGCCTCGGGAGGTGACCTCGGGCACTGCACTGGGCTTCAGTCACGGTGTATGTAACGTGACAGGGTGTACCTGGGACGTGGGACTCTCCAAGCCCTTCCAGACCACGAATCCCGGGCTCTGCAGACGGGACTCTCCGATCCACGGCAAAGCAGCAGCACCTGGTGCTCGCTGCCCAGGGCAGGTGCCAGGTGCAGACGGAGTTGGGGGGCAGCTGCCTGTGTACTAATGACCTGGATACTTAGAGCAAGGTTTTTGGTTTTTTTTTTTTTTTTTAGATTTTATTTTTAAAATATTTTATTTATTTATTCATGAGACACACAGAGAGAGAGGGAGAGGGAGAGAAGCAGAGACACAGGCAGAGGGAGAAGCAGGCTCCATGCAGGGAACCCGACGTGGGACTCGGTCCCGGGACTCTAGGATCACGCCCTAGGCCAAAGGCGGCGCTAAACCACTAAGCCACCCGGGCTGCCCAGATTTTGTTTATTTGTTTGAGAGAGTGAGCACAAGCAGGGGAGGGGGCAGAGGGAGAGGGGGAGAGGGAGAAGCAGACTCCCCGCTGAGCAGGGAGCCCAGTGCAGGGCTCGATCCAGGACCCTGAGATCATGACCTGAGCCAAAGGCAGACGCCTAACCCACTGGGCCACCCAGGCGCCCCTCGAGCAAGGTTTTAATACATAAAATCCCACTATGAGTCCAACTGCTTGCGATTTGTTCTTTCTCCTCGGGGAGAAGGGCAGAAAGGCTCGGGTTCACTCAAGGTCCCACGGTGGGAGGACCAAGCTGAGAGAGGAAGAACTGCACCGAGGGTCAGGAGATACGGGTTCCAGGTCCAGCAGGTATAAATATGTCCTAATATATCCCGGGTATCACATGGGGGCCACACGCATGCTAAAAATAATTAGCTGTTGTGTATCTGAAATTCAAATTTATTCAAATTTATCTGGGTGGTCCTGTATGTTTATTTGCTAGCTCTGGCTAATTATCTCTCAGATTCTCACTGGCTCCAAGGCAGGTGTCGCCGTGGCCTGCCTCAAGCATCTCCCAGGTAAGGAGCAAAAGCTCCTACTTGTGGAAGCACCGTCCACAAGCCCCCCAAGAAGGAAACAACACAAACGTCCGTCAGTGGGTGAATGGATAATCAAAATGCGTCCCGTCCGCACAGTAGGATCTTATCGAGTCATAAAAAGGAATGAAGTACTGGACGGATACATACCACAAGAACGAACCTTGAAATCCCGCTACGGGAAAGAAGACAGTCACAGGCCGTACATCGTGAGCTTTCTATGGTGGGGAGCACACGTTAAATTGAACTTTCCCATGTGCAAAACAGGATCCCGTTTCTCTGAGATAGGGTTCCTCGTCCGTGAAATACCCACAGTAGGCGGAGTCGGAAATCCGGTTAGTGCTTTTCTGGGGCTTGGGCAGAGGGGAATGGGGAGTGACTGCTTCACAGGTATGGAGTTTCCTTTTGGGGTGATGAGAATGTTCTGGAACTAGGCAGTGGGGAACCCTAGGGGATTAGGGTGCACAGGTTGTACGTGGTGAGTGTACGAAATGGTAATTCTCATGTGTGTGTGACTACGCTAAAAAAGAAAAAAGAAATCGCTCAAGTTAACCTCAATATACCTCCTCCCTGTGGGTCATGAGTTGAATCGTGTCCCCCCCGCCCAAAAGATACGTCAAAGTCCTAAGCTTATTACCTGTGAACGTGGCCTTACATGGAAATAGCGTCTTTGCAGAGGTAATCAAGTTCAGATGAGGGCCCCTGGGGGGCTCAGTGGTTGAGCGTCTGCCTTCGGCTCAAGGCCTGATCCCAGGGTCCCGGGATCGAGTCCCGCATCGGGCTCCTTGCATGGAGCCTGCTTCTCCCCCTGCCTGTGTCTCTGCCTCTCTCTCTGGGTGTCTCATGAATAAATAAATTAAACCTTTTTTAAAAAAAACGTTCAGATGAGCTTATTAGGGTAGGTCCTCACCCAGTAGGACTGGTGTCCTTGTAAAAAGATGTGAGGACGGAGACGGAGCTGCACAGGGAGCAGGAAGGCCGGGTGGCTCCAGAGGCAGAGACTGCAGAGCTCCCGCTAGGCCTGAGGAACGCCCGCGGCCACCAGAAGCTAAGGTCAGGGGGCTCCCCTGGAAGCGCTGGAGGGACCACGGAGCTGCCACCCCTTGGGTTTCAGGCTTGCCGCCTCCACCGGGGAGAGAATGCATTTCTGCTGGCTGCAGGTTTGTGGCACTGTCGCAGCAACCCTAAGAAACACATGCACCGTGGGACCCCCCCCCACCCCCCTGCTCCGGGGGAAGCAGCATGCTCTGAGCAGCTCCTCTCCCCTCCAGCCCCCCGCCCGGCCAGAACCTCCTCTGTTCAAAGAAGCACACAGCCACCGATGCGTCGTTCCATTGCCTCAGTTTTAAATATTTATTTAAAATCCAGAAGGGAAAAGGAGAAACGGAACCCACTGGGGGTTTAACACACTGACATGTGGACAGACATATAGGAGGACAGGAGAAGATCCCGAGAACGAGACAGAGGCCAGGCGGTCGCTGGCGGGGGTGGGGGGGAGCGGGGGCTGAGATGAGGCCCGAGCTGCTACAACACGCTTCCGTGGGGAGCGTCTGGGCTGGGGCGGGAGGGCGAGGCGCACAGGGAGTGTCTGGTGGGGAAGGTGGGCTGGACTGAGGTATTAAATAATGAAAATCAAATCCAATTCCCAAAGAAACACAACTTTAGAGAGAGAGAGAGAGAGAAAAAAAAAAGACACAAATAGACGTTCACATAAAATTTCCCCTTCTAGAAAAATAATTCCATACTTAAAGTAACCTCCAAATCCAACCTGGGTGCCGCCTGGTTCTGGGATATAGGACGGCTCAGACTGCACTGAGTCTCCCGATCACGCTGAACCCCGAGATCCCCATAATTATTCTTTCTCCTCAGTCCGCATTTATACTTGGAGCTAATGACGCTGGGTTTCTAGAGGATTGAGTGACGGTGGAAAAGCAAGAGTGACGGCCGCACCTTGGAGGGGACAAGCTCCTGGGAGGGAGGATCGTGGGAAACGGTGTTTGGGGAATAGTACGGGGCCCTGTAAGGCGGCTTCCTGTTGGTAGGTCACCTCCAAGGCCAGCGCCGACCCCGCACCACTTTCTTCGAGGTCCAGGCTTCTCCCAGGACCCTCCGGTCTAGATCCCACCTTCCAAGACGAGCCTAACTTCCCTCCAAGGGGCCATGAGAGGCCAAGCCAAATCCTTGATGCTCAGGCCTCCCCCTGCCTGAAGAGGACAAACCTTTCAAAGTCCATAAATTAAAAATGTAAATCTTTCTGCTTCTGTTTCTGGAAGGTTGTTTTTTTTTTTTTTCCTTTTCCTTTTTTTTTTTTTTTTCTGGCTTTGCTTTTTTTTGTTATTGTTTTTTTTTTTTTTCTTTTTCCTTCCCCTCCCCCCGCTGAGTTGATTACCTGACACGAGGGCGACACTAAGGACATTTTTAGATTCCCCAAACTTTGTCATTTGGAGGAGAAAGCAAAATGTGGACGATACTCCACATCAAAATAAATGGTTCTTCGAAGTCTGTAGCAAAAATGGTAGCACCTTCAAAATCTTAAATAGGCTTTTTTTTTCCCTTAAAAAAAAATCACATACACTATGAGACAATTGCGAGCACCAGCGATTTCACAGTGGGAGGTAGCTAGCATGGGCACCCCCGGCCCCGAGGGTCACGCCGCCCCCTCTCGGCCTGCACAGCATCCCACCCTCTGGCCGCTCCTTCTCTCACCTCTTTCCCAGGTGAAAAAAAAATAGTAATGCACCTTCTTTGTGTTTGTTTAAATAAAATATATATACTTCTTTCTTTCCTTTTCTCCTTTTTCATGTCTCCTCTCTAATATTGCACATCAAAGCTCCCTGGCAGGGACCAGCTGGCGAGATGCCCCCTCCCCTCAGGCGGGCTGGAACGTGGGGCTCTTTGGGCAGGAAGCTGGGGAGGGCAGGGGGTGGCCGCAGAGCTGGGAGACAGGCCGCGGGGCTCAGGCGGGTTGCAGGCCCAGCTTGCTCTGGCTGGCTCTTTGGTTGGTCTTTGGGGGACTGAGCCGGGATCAGCTGGTCCCAAGGATACCCAGTTCCCTGCCACCGCCCCCCGCCCCACCCACCCCCCAGCCACTCCTACAGGGCAGACAACAGCTGGGGCCTACCCAAGGATGCTTGGGCAGGTGAGCTGCCTCTCCTGGGCCCACCTGCCCCTGGGTACCCTCCTCTGGCCTCCTCCTCCTCCTCTTCCCTCCCCGTCGTCGAGGCCTAGAGGAGCCAGGAGGTCAGAGGTCAGAGGAAGCACGCAGGTCCAACTTCGAGGCGGTACTGCTTCCCTGATGAGGCAGGAGGGAGGTTGTCCACGCCGACAATGGGCAGCTGCTGGGGGTCCTGGGTCCGGAAGGTGAAAAGCGTCTGATGCCAGCGGCCGTCTTGGACCTGAGGGAGGGAAGAGCATCACCACCCTCATCGTCGACATGTGCGCATCCCCATCATGTTTCCCACCGTGCAAGGGACCCCTGGCATGTCACTGCAGCCACGACCTGTGTGCGTCCACTGAGACTGCTTCTGCTACCCCCACCCTGGGAGGGAATGCACTCATGAATATCACCGTAGCTGCCCTCCTGGGCTCCTTTCCTGATTCCCCAGGACACAGTCTAGAAGCGGATCGGCGGGCTCCAAGGATCCGTACGTTTCTGAGGCTTTGCATCTCTGTGGGCTGCACGGGCCTACCTGGTCCCATTGCTCTGCCCTTTCCCGAGCTGCCCAGATCTTGTGTTTTTTAATAAACTGAAATTCAGTGGCAACCTTGTATGGAGCAAGTCTGTCCCGTCATTGTTCCAACAGCATTTGCTCACTTTGCCACACCTTTTGATAATTCTTGCAACATTTCAAACTTTTTCGGTACCGTGACCTTTGTTCTGGCCACCTGTGATCAGTGATTGTGACTCACGGCGAGCTCAGGTGATGGTCAGCCTCTTTGATCGGTGACGTATGTTTTAATTAAGGTATGGACATGGCTTTTGTAGGCACGGTGCTGCCACACACTTAGTAGACTGCAGTGTAACGTGGACGTAGCTCCGATGTGCGCCGGGAAACCAAAAAATCCATCAGACTTACTTGGTCGCCGCCTTCACGTTTTTGCCATGGTCTAGAGCCAAACCCACAATCTCTCTGAGGTATCCTCGCGTATACACAGCTGCAATCCCGAAAGCCTCTCCCAATTTTTTTTTTCTTCCCCAAATAGCTTTGTGCAAGAGTGTGGCTTTTCCCACACACCCTCACTAACGCCGTGCGTTACTAGTTTTGTTTAATCTTGCGAAACTCGTTTTGGGGACAAATGTCTGACTCCTTCTCCACCAACAACCCACACACTTGGCAGTATTGAAAAATAAGCAAAAATGTTAACAGAAGAAATTAGCCCGGCCAGGGCGGGGGCCAAGAGCATAGAAGTACATTCTTCTTCTACAAGCAGCCTGGCAAAGAGGTACAGCATCTATCAGCCCGTGCATTTTTTTTTTCCAATCAGCTGGATCTTCTCTCAGTTTTCCCAGAGAGGATAGTGGATAAAAGGGATTTTATAAAACTGTTATAGGGACGCCCGGGTGGCTCAGCAGTTGAGCGCCTCCCTTCGGTCCAGGGTGTGATCCTGGAGACCCGGGATCAAGTCCTGCGTCGGGCTCCCTGCAGGGAGCCTGCTTCTCCCTCTGCCTGTGTCTCTGCCTCTCTCTCTCTGTGTCTCTCATGAATAAATAAAATCTTAAAAAAAAAGGACTCAGAATCTCTAAAAATAATTATAATAATATTATTATTATACTAATACAATATACCTTTCATACTACCGTACCAAGGCAATACAGCAGTATGTATTGTGCCGTCATATACGATTTTATTATAAAAACCCATCTTTTCAACTTGAGTGGCCCCACGGGTTACCTTGCAGCCATCCATCGATACTTCTGGCCTGAACTGGCCCCCTGCTTCAAAGATCTGCCCGTTCCAGGCCCGGAAGCGCACAGCCCGCTTGGCTGGGGCCTGCCCGGTGCCCTCCTGCCACACGGTCATGTTAAGGCAGTGGATGGTGATATGCTGTGTCACCTCAGAGCTCAGCAGGTGCAGAAAGTTCATCTGAACCCGGCTGACAGCAAACTCGACCTGTGGCAGGGACACGGCAGTGAGGGAGGGTCAGGCCTGCTGCCCAAGGTTCTCGCAAGCCCTCCCCTCTCCCTGGAGGGCGCGCGGAGAAGCTCCTTCCTCGTAAGCATTTCCTGGCTTTGCTTCCAGACCGGTGGCCATCGAGTCGGGGAATTGAGGTCTGTGTGAACTGGTCCACAGCCAAGGGGGAACAAGGAAGGGAAAAAATACCAAGGCCTGGCCGACTGCAGGGCCCGATCTACGAGGGTCCTGAGGGAACCCGAGCCACCCTCCACTGCATGGGTGCAGCCAGGAGAAGGGGAGGGCATTGTGTTTGGAGCTTAGCTGGGATCCCAAAGCCCGGAGATGAAGAGGAACTAGCTCAAGGTCCGGAGGCTCTTCAAGTGCAGGAGAAATGAGAAGTGCCCTCCCCACTCTTTCTAAGTCCCAAGATGTCAGAGATGGCAGGGACACCCAACAGGGAAGGGATCTGCGACTGGAGCGGGTGCAGCGGGTGCAGCGGGTGCAGCGGGTGCAGCGGGTACAGTGGGTGCAGCGGCAGCCCTGCCGGCTGGCTTTTCTTTTTGTAAAGGAAGCGCCTGATTGAAGCGTTCCTGGTCTGGCATCCACTTCAAAGACTGCTATGGCGAATGAATGGAATAAATGCGATGCCAGCCGCAAGGCCAGGTGAAGAGCCCGCCCCGCTGCCTTGAGGCTCCTCTGTTTTATTTTTATTTTTTTAAAGATTTTATTTATTTATTCATGAGAGACCCAGAGAGAGAGAGGCAGAGGCACAGGCAGAGGGAGAAGCAGGCTCCATGCAGGGAGCCCGATGGGGGACTCGATCCTGGGACTTCAGGATCACGCCCAGGGCTGAAGGCAGATGCTCAACCACTAAGCCACCCAGGCCGGCTCCTTTGTTTTAGACACCAGGATTGCCAGAGCTGCCCATTTGGGCCACTTGTTCTCTCTCTTCCATGCTTTACCTTCCTGCTTTCCTGTTTTAAATTCACCAATTTAAGAGCAAACCCGGGAAACCCTAAGCCCCCACCCTGGACCCCAATAGAAGCAGAACCCCAGGCCCCTACTCTCTCTCGCTCTCTGTCTCTCTCCCGGTGACCTGGCTGTGTGGTCCCCAGTGTGCTGTGTCATTTCCAGGTCCCGTAATCACAGACCTCTATTTTTTCAAAGTTTCTGGATAGCGAAGGGCATCTTGCAATCATAATAAGAACCAGGAGGGCTGGTCCAGCCACCACGTCGGTTATTGGTAGGCTGAGGCTGGTACGAAACAGGGGTCATTGCTCCTCATGGGGACGGTGACCCGGGTGGGCAGTCATGCCACCAATGCAGGTGCCAACTCTGGTCTCAGCCCTCTGCCCGCCAGATTTGCTATGGGGACCCCAAACCTCCAAGCCAGAGTCAGAGAGCAAAGAGCCTGACTGGCAGGGCCTGGGGTGAGGCGGCCCCAGTGCCTGACATAGCATCTGGCACACGGTAGGGACCCAATAAGGCTTGCTGGCCAGCTGGCCCACATGAAGATGCTCAAACCCTGGGTCTGACCCAGTCGGCATGAGGCACCTCCCAGAGCCTCCCCAGGAGAGCTGATGGGATGGGAGGGGCCTCTGGGTTCCTGCCTCCCCCCCTACAGGCAGGTGGGCTCCTCTCCCTGCAGCGTGAATCCTCCCATATGGAGGACCTGCCGCTACTGGAGACCCACAGTCCCACAGTCCACTGTGGGGTACCGTGGACAGGGGAGTGACCGCACCCCACTGCCCCGCCGGCCCTGGCTTGTGGTTGAGCTGCCCTGAGCCCCCTCAAGTGCTCAGCCCAGAGACAGGCACATGGAAACCAGGCACCGAACGTTAATTAAATATCTGCATACGTGCCTCGGAGACCATGACTTATTTTGTCCTGATGGTTCATGGTTCTCTGAGCCCGGCCAGCCTGGCCAACTGTGCTGTTTTAGATATTAGGCAGAAAGTTCTATCTGAAATAAGAACCATTAACATCACATGTCTTGAAAGGGTTTAGAAACCACAGATTTAGGGACGCCTGGGTGGCTGAGCGGTTGAGCATCTGCCTTTGGCTCAGGTCGTGATCTCGGGGTCCTGGGATCCAGTCCTATACCAGGCTCTCCACGGGGAGCCTCCTTCTCCCTCTGCCTGTGTCTCTGCCTCTCTCTCTGGGTCTCTCATGAATAAATAAGTAAAATCTTAAAAAAAAAAAAACCCACAGATTTAGAACAAACCATTTCCCAATTTATAGATAAGAAAGAAAACCGAGGTTCATAAAGAAGCCATGGTCACGGCCCAGACCAAAATTTGGGTGGGCAGTGGCCCAGGGCAAGGTGGGCACAGAGAGGGCCAGTTTGGGGGTGGGGCGGGAGCAGACTGCTACCTTGGAGGCCGTGATGGGCTTGAGGCACGTTTGTCCACCGTGCGTGAAGTTGCAGGAAACTTCGATGGTGTCGGATGAGCAGCCAAGGTTTGGATCCACCCAGTAGGTACCTGCAGGCAGCAGGGAGGGGGGCGGTATATGTACGTGAGGAGGAGCCCAGGGCCTGCTTCTGCAGGTGGACCCCAACCTTGTGACCCTCTGAGCCCCAGTTGGGCAATGGCGTCAAGAAAGGACGTGGAGAAGGATGCCAGGAGCCACTGAGATGGCAGGAAACGCTCAGGGCAGAGCTCACGGCTGGTGGAGCCCCTGGCGGAGCCACACGGCTGAGCACCTGCCCGTGTCCATCCTACAGAGGGGCCAGCTCAGGCTGAGAGGCTGAACCACTAGCCCGGGGACTTAGGGATCATCCAATTGAATGGGGTCTCCCCCAAGGCTGGTGATCCTCCTAGGGCTTGCCGGGGGAGGAGGAGGGTCAGGCTTCCACCCCGTCAGCTGGGCACGTCTGCTGGCATCTGGTTTCCCCACTGGGCTCCCAAGGGAACGCACGGCCCCACAGCCGAGAGGCCCGGCACTGGTCCACCTTCTTGTCAGTGGAGGGAAGACGTGTGGACAGAAAGGGGGGGACATCCTGGCTCTCAGGGAATCCGTGGCAGCCTCCTCCTGCCTTGCGCGCTTGGCCTGCCCAAGCTCTTGTCTCCTTGCACTGGACGGTTGTCCCCACTTTCCCACACCCCAAGAGTCACAGGGTCCATCTGCGTGTGAGGCTCGGGGGCTGTCGAGGGGAGAAGGGACTGCCTCACGCGCCTGAGTCCCCAGGGATAGACACTTGACCCCGATGAGCCAGGACGTGAATGCTCCACGTCCCCAGCCCCTCCTGGAACGCCCCTGCCCCCCCACTCCAGCCCCGGACCCCACAGGCCCTCATACCATCCACCATCTTCTGCTCACAGTCCATGAGGTCCCGGCAGACCCGGGCGGGGTTCTCTTTGGTGCCCAGGGGCGTCTTAATGCTCTGGATGAGGTTGCTGAGGTAGTGTAAGGTTTTAAAGATCTCCCCTCCCTGGTCCAGCACCAGCCGGTCCGGATGGCTGTAACCCTGTCAGGAGGAGAGCGGCTGGCCAGCGGCCCCCGGGGTCCCGGCCCCCCCCCCACTCAGGAGATGCCCTGGGGCCCCAGGGGCATGAAGGGGCTCCCTCCACCTGACAGGCAAGGAAGCTGGGTGCCCCCCCGGGGGAGAGCTGGGAAGCTTGCCCGGGAAGGGGGCCCAGGCGGGCGGGCGGCCGGAGTACCTCTGCCTTCAGTGCTCCATTTGTGTCCATCCACGTCTGGAAAGCTGCGCCCAGGTCATCTTGCTGCTGTGCCCAGAGAAGACAGGCTGTGCATCCTGCCCCCGGGGCCCCCCAGACTCACCGGGAGGGAGACCCAGGGCCGGAGCACCAGCTCTCCCACCCACCTGCCTCCTGTGCAACTCTCTCGTCCTCCCTCCACTTACGGAGTCAGGGCTGACCCTTCAACTCTCTTTGATCAGGCACTTCCAAAGCTCTTCATCGCCCTCGGGATTAAGTCCAAATTCCCCCACCCACGTGGTTCCAAGACGTGGCCTGAGGACTGCGGTCTCTGGCCCAGCCTCTCTTCTCTTGCCCACATATGCTCCACACACCAGACACACTATGAAACAGCTAAGTCGCTAAGCACCATGCTCAATCTGGCCACAGGACCTTTGCACATGCGGCTCCCAATACCCGGAACATTCTTCTTCCCACCTGCCTATCTCCTACTCCAGGGGTTCTCAATCAGGGGCAGTGGTGCTCTGTAGGGGCTATGTGGTTATGTCTAGAGACTTCTTGGCCGTCACAGCTGGAGAAGGGGGTACTCCCGCCATCTAGTGTGTAGAGGCCAAGGATGCTGCTAACCATCCTACAATCATTTGCAGCAAAAAAATCATCTGGTCCCCCAAGGTCCATACATGTCGCGGTGAGAAACCCGGCCCTATTCTCATCCTACAGACGTCTACTTCTGTCGGAACTTGGTCCTGGTGCGCTCGCTCACCCCCAGGCTGGGTGCAGTCCCCTTCTCTGTGTACCCACAGGCCCTGTGTTTCTCCTCTGGCTTGTGGCGTGACTGTCTACCCCACACCTGTGCCTCTGACCCTGGCCCGGGGCTTCCCAGAAATGGCCTTGCTGGGGAGACTGTGACATTGAGTGAGGCCCAAGAGGTCCAGAGCCCCGAATCTAGAGGTTGTTTCTCAAGTTCACATCTCAGCCTTGCTCCCTGCTAACTGCATGACCCGGGCAGCCGGCTTACCGCCTCCCTACATCTGAGGGTGGGCACGACGCTCAAGCTCTCGGAACCTCGAGAGGAATAAATGAGCGAGTCCAGGAAGAGCCCACCTCCCAGTGTCCGCCTGTCACAGACACTCAGTATATCTATTCCCATGCAAAACATTCAAAATCCTCGAATTTGGGGCACCTGGTTGGCTCAGTGGTTGAGTGTCTGCCTTTGTCTCAGGGCATGATCCCAGAGTACTGGGATCGAATCCTGTATCGGGCTCCCCGCAGGGAGTCTGCTTCTCCCTCTCCTGTGTCTCTGCCTCTCTGTGTGTCTCTCAGGAATAAATAAATAAAATCTTAAAAAAAAAAAAAATCCCTGGGCAGCCCGGGTGGCTCATTGGTTTGGCCCTGTCTTTGGCCCAGGGCGTGATCCTGGAGACCCGGGATCGAGTCCCATGTCGGGCTCCCTGCATGGAGCCTGCTTCTCCCTCTGCCTGTGTCTCCGCCTCTCTCTCTCTCTCTCTCTGGTCTCTCATGAATAAATAATTAAAATCTTGATTTAAAAAATCCTCAAATTTTCCTTTTTTTTTTTTTTTTTAAAAGGAAAGGGTTTTTTTTTCTGGATCTCTTCACTTTCCAGCTGTCTGGCTTCCTTAGTGATGAAAGGGCTACGGAAGCTGTGGAGGGGAGGCTGGGGCCAACAGTTCATTTTCATGAACGATGCCTGGGGCGGAGGGGGTGCTGGACGGAAGCTGAGAGATGAGAAGAGCAGAGAATCCAAGGGCCTGGCTCAGTCAATCCGGGGGACGCTGTCAGGGCCTGAGCGTGACCATCAGCCGGCGCAGTGGTAACACGGGGAGGGCCCCTGGTTGGGGTGGAGGCTGGGAGGGGCCATACTTTCAGGCAGGCACCCACCAGGGAGGAACGCAGCCTCCCTGCCCCAGTCTGCTCCCTTGCCCGACCCTCTTTGGACTCTGAGATGAGGGGACCCTATGATGTTGTGACCTATAAGAAATATATTTTGGGGACGCTTGGGTGGCTCAGTGGTTGAGCGTCTGCCTTTGGCTCAGGGCCTGATCCTGGAGTCCTGGAATCAAGTCCCGCATCAGGCTCCCTGCATGGAGGCTGCTTCTCCCTCTGCCTGTGTCTCTGCCTCTCCCTGTCTCTGGGTCTCTCACGAATAAATACATAAAATCTTAAAAAGAAATATGTATTTGGTCTTCGGCCCTCTTCCTGGCACAGTCTCTTGTCACGTTGCTGAGGGGACTCTCGCAAAGTCCCCAGGTAACCACGGGGTAGGGGGCCTGATTGCTGAGGGAAGCAACCTTGGGATAAGTGGGTTAGAAGCTGTAGTCCTGGCCCACCCGCCTCACCACCGCCACCTCCGGGGAGGGCAGGGGGGCTGGAGGGTGAATCAACCACCAATGGCCAATGATTTCATCAGTCACACTTATGTAACGAAGCCTCCATAAAAACCCAAAAGGGTGGTCTTCAGAGTTGGCGACCACGTGGAGATCTGGGGAGTGGCCGCCTGGAGAGGGCTCAGGAGCTCTGGGCCTCCGCCGCACCTGGTGCCCGTCTTCCACCTGGTTGTTTCTGAGTTATTATTATTAGTTTTTTAAATAATAAACTGATAATCTAGTAGGGAAAATGTTTCTCTGATCTGTGAGCTGCTTGAGCAAATTAATTGATGTTGATGACAGGGCGTGGGAACCGCTGGTCTATACCCGGTGGGCCAGAAGCCCAGGTGACAAGCCGGCATCTGAGGTGGGCAGGATGGGGAGTGCGTCCTGTGGGGTTGGGAACCCGTGGGGTCTGGTGCTTTGTCCTGGTGCACAGTGTCGGGATTGAGTTGACCTGTAGGACACCCAGCTGGTGTCCCATAATCGCTCTTTGGTATGGGGAACACCCCACCCCCATCCTCCAAGCTTGAATTAATACCAGGACCTATGTAGACCCTCAGCAATCGGCTGATCTGCACCGAGGACGCCGACCGGACCAGGAGCCCAGCCACTGGAGGGTCTTCCTGGGTTCACAGTCGGGGGGCACATCCTGGCTAGAACCTGGATCCCCCCATCCCCTGGCACAGGGCTCTTTCTGCTGATTCAGAGCCCGGGGTCCAGCATGGATGGACAAAAGCACACGGGCATCCCTGAGCCTGGCTGAGGGTTCCAGCCGTTGTGAACAAAAGGAGGTCAGCGGCCAACCACCCCCTTGCCCTCCCAGGCCTTACCCCAAGCCGGCCAAAGAGAACATTCGCCAACTTACAAAGTGGAGAGGGCTCCCTGGAGGACCCTGCAAAAGAAGACGCTCGGTCACTATTTGGCAGGCACTGGGTGCTAGGGCCCCAGGGGCTGTCAGGAGCTGGGGCGGGGGGCATCTGGGCACGAGAGGGCACGCACAACTGGTCTCTGCTCTTCTAGGGGCCTGGTCCTGCCAGGACGGCCCTAGGCCTTCCTAGAAGTCTGTGGAGGCTTGTGAGGTCAGGGCCAAGACAGGCAACTGCCGGCCAAGCCCGGGGTCTCGTTCAAAGGAGCTCTGCCCCCTGCCCTGGAGTCCAAGGGGCCGCTGAGTGCAAGTACCTACCGGTGGGCCAGGCCGCCCTCTGGGACCAGGAGGACCCTGGAGGAAGAGAAGAGTGAGGCCCCGGCCAAAGGCCTTCCATCTTCCCCACCCAGGCCTCCCGGAGCAGACGTGCGACCCAGGGACAGTGATGGCTCCAGCACAGGCCCAGGGGTACACAGGAGGACTGAGTCCCGGGGCAGAGAACATGCCCGAGGGCTCCAGCGCTCACGGGCAGGGGAGCCCACGGCACCCACCCGTCCCACTCCCCCATCCCGGCAGCCCTCATCCCCCAGCCCACTCACCCTCGGACCTTGCAATCCCTGGAGGAGGACAGAAGCAGAGAGACAGTCAGGGGGTGGGGCTGAGCCATGCCCTCCATCCCTCCCCCACCCCACCCACTGCAGCTCTGCTTCCCCACTCCACCCCCGCCCAGCCCATCAACTCACCAAGTCCCCTAGGCTGCCTTTGTCACCCTTTGGACCCTGCAATAAACCATGGCCCGGTAAGAGAGGACTCAGACAGGAAGTTCTAGTCCCAAGATGGGGACACTGAGGCTCAGACTGGCCGTGGGCCGTAGAGATAAGCTTGCCCCCGCAGTCCTTCTGGCCGGCCCCCTACACATACCGGGCGTCCCGAAGGTCCCAGGATTCCGAGGGGCCCAATGATGCCTTCCTTTCCCTAGAGGAGAGAGAGAGAAGGGTTTGTGTGCCCTCATCGCAGGGCCTGGGGGCCCCTCCTGTGTGCCTTGGGGTGGGCTCCGAGGGTGGGGGGCGAGGGGGCAGGGGAGGGGGGCGCGGGAATGGCTCAAGCAAGGGGCTGGAAGTGGGAAGGAAGGCTGTGGGCAGAGAGGGCTCCAGCCTGACGGAACAGGGGGAGCGGGGTGCACCTCCACCCGGCGGCCGGCCGGCCAGCCCTGGGCCCGGGTGACTGGCCCCGCTGGGACCGACCAGGAGGGGACTCACCATCAAGCCAGGGGGCCCCCGAGGGCCCTGGATGCCTTTGGAGCCGACGTCTCCGGGGGGGCCCTGTGGGAGGCAGAAGAAGGGCTGTGTCCGGGTGGCCACCGGGTCGGGGCTCCCGCGGCTCCACGGCCCCTGGGCGCTGGCCACACCTCGCCCTTCCTGTCAAGAGAGGCCTTACCTGGAGGCTCCGGGAAGAGCCACAAATGTCCACAATTAGCAAGCAGGGACCAGCGCTATATGCCGTACGCCTCTGCCACAACAACCCTCTACGGGCATCTGCCCATTTCACAGATGGTAACACTGAGGCCCAACCAGAGGTACAGGGTCCCCTGCCTAACGCCCAGAGCAGGGGAGCCGGGCTGGGAACCCAGGTCCGCTGGAGAACGCGGATGCTCACGCCCGGTGCTGGCGGCCTTCCAGCCCACATGGGAGCGCTCAAGGAATATTTGCTGAGTAAATGGATAAACGAATGGGGGGGGGGTGGATGGAGGAGACCCCAACAGGAACCCGGTGAAGCGGGAGCCCGTACCTTGGGTCCGAAGAGGCCAGCCATTCCTGGGAAGCCCATCTCGCCAGAGTCACCCTGTGGGGAGAGCAGAGCGAGATGTGGTGGGTGCAGCCAGGGCGAGGGGGCCCAGCCCATCTCCCGGGACCCCTGGGCTGGCCTTCCCCCACGGACTTCGGCGACGCCACCTCCAGGCAAAGGCTCATATGCTAGACAGCGGTCGCCTGGGCTCCGAGCGGGCAGGAGCCTGTGCCCTCTGCGGAGGCCAGCTCAGGGATTCCATGAGGAATGTTCTAGAACACTGGGGGTCTCCTGTCCCACGTCTTCAAGGAAGTGAATGAAAGGACCTGCAAACGCTTTCCTGGACCCATCTCAGAGGCTCCCTCAAGGATAGGCCCCCCAGAAGGAGCTCATGAGCTGTGGGCCCCGATGGGCCAGGTGCTTGGCACGCACCCCCGTTCCGACTTCGGCCCAGGGAGGCGTAACAGGCACAGGTGAGAGGCCTGCGGCTCAGGGAGCAGGAACGTGCCCGTAGTCACACGGGTGCCCTTCTTACTATTCCGTTTCGAGAACTCTTTACATATTCTAGATACAAATCCTTTACTAGATACACAATTTGCACGTTCTCCTACCACGTGGCTTGTCTTTTTATTCTCTTAACAGCGTCCTTGGAGGAGCCAAAGCTTTACATTTTGATAAAGGCCCACTCATCACTCCTTTTTGGTGCCACATCTAAGAAATCCTCGTATAACCCCAGGTCTCGACGATTACGATTTTTCTGCTACGCTCTCTTCTAAAAGTTGAGCATTTTAGGTTTTACATTTAGGTGTGTGGTCCACGTTGAGTTCATTTTGTCCACGTCATAAGGTGTCCAGTTGCTAGAAAAGACTGAGCTGCTTCTGCAACTTCGTCAAAAGTCCGTTATCCACGTGTGAATATATTTCTGGACTCTCCATGCCGTTCCTTTGGCCCTATTATTAGTATGTTGATGGCGGTGCCTCCCCTCTTGGTCGCTGTTCCTATATAATGTCTGGAAATCAACTACTGGGAGTTCCCCCAAAAGAAAAGCCTTCTCTCTTCGAGTTGCTTTGGTTATTCCAGACCTTGCCCACTTGCAAATAAATGTGAGACTCGAGCTTGTTATTTTTCCCACGGGAAAGGCCTGATGGGACTTTGGTTGGGATCGTGCTACCAACTGGAGGGCAACTGCCATCCTAACAACACCGAGTCTTTGACCACTGAGCACAGCACCTCCGCTTACTTAGGTCTTCCCGATTGATTTCAGAAATGCTTCGAAGCTTTGCAGCGCACCTGCCTCGGACGCCCGTCGGCCTACGGATGTCTAAGACTTTGCCGTTTTCTCGCTGTTACAAACAGCACCGCTTTTCGGGTTTCAAGTTCTGACTGTGGCTTGCGTACAGTTCCCCCGTGCACACGGGGCTGGCGTCCCGTCGTCTTGCTGTACCCCTGGTTCTAGCAGCTTCACTGCGGATTCCGTCCGGGCTTCTACACAGATGATAACTCTATCTACCCATGGAAAAGTCGCTTCCTCCTTTTTTGAGATGAATGCCTCGTTTTTCATTCCTTATGGCACCGGCTCCAACTGCCAGCCCAACGCGGAGCAGAAGTAGTGAGAACAAGCATCTTCGACTCGTTTCTGCTTCTTGGACAAAAAAAAAAAAAAAAGCGAAACACAACACCACGCCATTCACTATTAAGTATGATGCTAAGTGTCCGTTTTTCACCAACGCCTTCCTCCCCGTCGGGGAAGCTCCTTTTCCGTGTACCAAGTTTGTGGAGCCCAGAAATGGGGCTTTATCAGAAATGGGGTTGCATTTTGGCAAACGCTCTTCTTGCATCCACGGATGGGATCAAATAGGTTTTCTTTCTCAGTTCGTTAAGATGGTGAATTATGTTGACTTACTTTCAAATACCACACCACCCTCGCATTCCTGGGGTACATCTGGTCTCGGTGTCCTAACTTTCTTTTTTTTTTTTTACACATTCTTACACTGATTTTTCTACAATTGTGTTGAGAATCTCAGTATCTCTATTTCTTTTTTTTTTTTTAAGATTTTATTTATTTATTCATGAGAGACACAGAGAGAGAGAGAGGCAGAGACACAGGCAGAGGGAGAAGCAGGCTCCATGCAGGGAGCCCGATGCAGGACTCGATCCCAGGACCCCGGGGTTACGCCCTGAGCCAAAGGCAGATGCTCAACCACTGAGCCACCCGGGCATCCCTCTATTTCTGAGCTATATGAGTCTGGAGCGATGCCTTTGTCCAACTTTGACATCAGGGAGATGCTAGCTTCATAGAATATGCTGGCAAATATTCCTTCCTCTTCAATTTTCCGGAAGGGTTTATGCAGAATTGGCATTACTTCTTCCATTCACTCTGCCTAGAATGCTCCAGGGAAGTCATCTGAGCCCGAGGTTTTCCACGTGGGATGCTTTTTGAACCACGGGTTGGATTTCTTTGATAGACGTAAGGCTATTTCGAGTTCAGGTTGGCACCCGCCACCTCTCCTCTTTCTGAAGGGACCACTCAGTTCTCCTCTCTCAGCCTCCTCCCTCCAACCCTCCCCATTCAGGGGAGGCTGAGGAGCACCTGGGGCTCAGAGAGGGTGTCGCCCACTCCGTGTCACAGGGCCGGCAGGAGGCTTCTGGGCCCGTGTGTGCATGTGTGGACGTGTTTGCGGGCGTGCGAGTGCGAGAACGTCTGCCTTCCCTGGGGCTCACTCACCGGCTGGCCTTTGGATCCAGGTTCCCCCCGGTTCCCAGGAAGCCCAGTGCCTCCTGCTGTCCCTCGTTTGCCAGGAGGACCCAGCTGCCCAGGTAACCCACTTTCACCCTTTAAAAAGAAAAAACAAAACACCAAAATGACCAATCAATGGGGGGGGGAGCTTGGTTCTAGGGGAGGGGGGCTTAGGAGAGACAGAGTGGTGATTCCACAGGCCCCGCTGACATCCCCAGCGGGATGCTGGGGCTCAGAGGGCGGGCCTGGCGGGGGCTCAGAACTTCACCCCAACTTCCCCCGCTTGTCCTCTTCACTGTTTCCTCCCAGCAGGCCTCGAAGTTCCCACCCCCACTGCTGCTGCCTCCCCTTCTCTCCTCAAGTAAATCCCCCGCCCCGGGAGGTGGGGGGACAAGGCCACCTCTCCCTGCCACCCGACACCCCATGTCTGCTGCTCCCGCGGAGGGTTCCAGCCTCTCGCCAGCTAAACCTCTCGCTTGGGGAGGCCGAGAGGAGCCATGTCTCAGTCGTCCACCTCGACCTCCCCTTGGGTGTGGGGCCCTGGGCTCAGGTCCACTGGTGGCTGCCTCCCCCACCGCGGGGAACACTTTCTAAAAAGAGGCTTTTTGGACGAGCTCGTGGCTGCGAGCAGCAGCCGTTGTCCCACGAAGGCCCACAGGAGGGCGCCCAAGGGCAGCTCAACGCCCAGGGCCCTTGGGTGTGCACAGCTACGGGGTGAACTGTCCCCTAAGTCAGGCGCCCGCGAGGGCCGGGGACCCCGAGGACCGTCAGCGCCAGGGACTCCATTTCCACACAGGCCCCGGGACACGGGCGCCCGCGTCACCCTTCTAACCGACGTCATTATAGTTAGTGCCCAGGGTAAAAGGGTGGAAGGCGGGTGAGAAGGATTTGCAGGTGTCTGACCTTGAATCCTGGGGGCCCCTGCGCTCCAGGCAAGCCGGCCACACCTGGATTTCCTCTCTTCCCGGCAGGGCCCACGGGGCCAGGGTCCCCATCGTCTCCTTGCTCCCCCTGTACAGAAAGAGGGTGAAGGAGGACCGGACCGCTCACGTTGCAGGAAACAGGCAGCCGGGGCGGGGGGTGGGGGGGTGCAGGATGTCTCAGAGTCTGGGGGTGGACTCTGAGTGGAACTGGAGGGAGGGAGGTCATCCTGCTAAGATTTTATTTATTTACTCATGAGAGGGCGGGGAGGGGGCGGGGGCAGACACACAAGCAGAGGGAGAAGCAGGCTCCATGCAGGGAGCCCGACGTGGGACTCGATCCCGGATCCCAGGATCACGCCCTGGGCCGAAGGCGGCGCTGAAACGCGGAGCCACCCCGGCTGCCCAGAGCTGCAGAGTTGTGAGTGGTGGGCCCACGCCCGAGACTTCTGGACGTGTTGGGCCTGCCCCGTCCAGGCTTCCCAACCTGCTCCTCCTGGCCTGTGGCCTAGGCAGGACCACCCCCGCGCCCCAACGCACACAACACGCCTGGTCTCCGACGGAGACAGGGTCTGTTAAGCCCCGGTGCTGCTCACCTGCTGTCCTGCTGGGCCATCCCTGCCGGGAAACCCGTCTGGTCCCGCGACACCCTCGGGGCCCTGTCTCCCCACCACGCCCCGGGGCCCCGGCAGCCCCTGCAGGCCCTGGGGGTATAAGAGAAGCGGGTGAGGGCCTCTGCGGAGGGCAGGGCGGCAGGCGGGGAGGACCGGCCGGGGCTGCGGCCACTCACCTGAATCCCCCTGCGTCCTGGAGCCCCGGCCTTGCCGTGCTTTCCCTTTGGTCCCTGTGAAAGCAAGGGGCACGTGACAGTCTGCCGGGAGGGGGGCCGGAACCCTGGGAGGTCTGGAACGGGGGCTCAAAGGATCACGGGCTCCTGTGCAGCCCGGCCCTGCCCCTCCACCTCTTGGGGCTCAGTATCTGGACCTGCAGACGGACCCCAGCACTCCGGGCGTGGAACCTGCCAGTGTTGTCACCGCCCCCGCTCTGGGCCCCGGGCCCCCACTGGCTCCCCGTGCTGCAGAGGCTCTAGGCCCCTGCCGTTTCCCAGGGGGAGCCTGGGCCCACGGCTGGCTGGGCTCCCAGACCCTTTGATCCTCCAGAGTGTGGCTGGATCCCTGGGGGAGGGGGGGATGGAGAGGAAGGAGACAGGCCTGGGGGTGGGGGCGATTAAGACAGCACTGGCTCAGCCTCAGTGGAGGCAGACACGGGCTCTGGGTGTGAGGCGGGAAAGTCCTCGACCACCCCTCAGTTCCTGCCCCAGCATCGCTGCCCCCCCACCCCACCCCTGGCCTCTCCAAATTTTCTCCCATTGTGTGGAATGAATGGCTGGGCTGGCTCTTGACTGCCCTGTGTTCAAATCCCCCTGCTGGCCCCACAGGTGGTCCCCCTCCTGGAGGCCCTGCCAGTGGAGCCGGTGATCCTCCCTCCCTCAGGCCCTTGGCGGCGGAGAGATCTTGGCCAGGGAGCACCCCGCAGGCCCCAGGGGCCCAGCCTCCTGTAGCCTCCTACCTGCGGGGACCTGTGTCCGCCCTTGCCAGAGCGCCCCTTCCCCCGCCCCCAGGACATCAATCCCCTTACCTCTTCCCCTTTCGATCCTTTGGGTCCCGGCCGCCCCCGGGGTCCCGGATGCCCCTGCAAACCAAGGTGAGATGATGCAAAGCGGCCCCAGGATTCTCTCCCGGGGAGGGTGGCCAGTGTCCGCCTAGAGGGGGAGGGGTGGGAGGGGTTTGGGGGGGCAGGCTCTGGGGGTGCCCCCGGCATCAGGGCGGGAGAAGCCAGAGTGGACTGCCCCGGCCCAACCTGCGGGGAGCAGGGCCCCCGACTCCCCCCACTGCCCGCCCGCCCACCTGGGGAAGAGAGGGAGAGGACAGGAAACGCCACTCACTGGTAGGCCCTGCTGGCCTGGATCCCCTCGGAGGCCCGGCACACCTTCCTGACCCTGGAAGCCAAGGAGAGATGGGTGAGGGGCCCATCCTGGGGGGGCCGGGTAGCTTCCAGCCCCGGGGGAGCCCCCGAAGCCCTTGCTCCTCCTACCCAGGTGTCACTGCCCCGTCTCCTCTCAGCTCGCTGCTCTGCAAAGCTGCACAGGGGGAGGATGGAGGGGCGGGGGGCAGGGAGGAGCCTGGGGGGCCTGGTGCTCCCTCAGTGGCCCACCTCCCGCTTCTGTGCACTGCCTGGGCTGGGAGAGCCGTGCCCAGCCCCAAAGGGGAGACTGAGGCCCCGCCAGGAAGGGTCTCTCCATCCAGCCCCCACTCCCCGCCGCAGCCCTGCCAGCTGGCAGGGGGAGGGAGGGCCTGTCTCCTGCTGAGGGCCGGGGGTTCGGAGCCCTGGTACTCACAGGGTATCCCGGGTCCCCTGGCTCCCCGCGGTCTCCTCGATCGCCTACGGAGCCCTGGAGGGCAAGGACAACAACACATGAGCCACCAGAGGCGGGGGGACACAGAGCTGGGCCTCACGGGCCACCCCCTCTGACGCCTGCAGCAGCCTCACCCCTGCTCAGCATCCCCCGCCCCTGCCCCCAGCATCAAGCCCGGGCTCCCCCTTGGCAGAGGTCCAGGGGACAGAAACGGGAGGCTCACCCGATCTCCAGGGGGCCCGGGTGGCCCCTCGGCCTTGCCGTCCTCGCCCTGCTCCCCCTGTGGACACAACCAGCTTTAGGACCCGCTCTTGGCTCCTGGTGCAGTGGGGGACTGCAGGCACTCCACACGGCGCAGAGGCCTTCATCAGAGATGAAGTCCAGCCGACTCAGGGTTACAGACGGGGAGACTGAGGCCAGAGAGGGGAAGGGGCAGGCCAGGGCGTGCGACCAGGACCGTGGAACCCAGAACAGCGCTCCTTCCTGTCGGGCCTGCCCCCCCACCCCGTGGGTACCCTCGGGCTGCAAGATCCAGGCGGCTCAGAGCAGAGACCGTGGTCACACCAGCTTGCACAGGACCCAGGCCTCAGACCCTCCACAGGTCCCTTCCCAGCTGGGAGCTCTTCTGCTCAGCTGGGGGATGGGGGTGAGGCGGGGCAGAGGACAATGGCCATACCCAGGAGTGAGGAGGGCGGAGGATTTGGGGAGATGATGCGAGAAACCCCCATGTGGTGCTCGGCAGGGAGTGACAACAGTCCCAACAGCCCTGTGAAGCGTGTAATGTTATTCTCCCCATTTGACGGATGAAGACACCGAGGCACGGAGGGGCGACGTGGGCTGCTCCACTGTTGAGCTCTGAATGAGAGTCCCTTTCTCCCATCTCTGCTGGAATAGGGTGGGCAGAGGGCTGCAGCTCTAACAGGAACCTCCTACCCTGGGTGGGAGCCCCGGAAGCAGGCCCTGGGCGGCCCCAGGTTGCCCTCGGCCGTGGGCCAATTCGGAGAGTGTCGTCCACAGGACAGATCCCTAGCTGCGACACAGGACTGATGCCTTGCCGGGCTGCTCTGAGGACCAGGGAGGAAAGCTCGCTACTGCCCACGTAGTAGGGGCTCAGATGGCCATGAAATTGGCTGTTGGTGACAGTAACGGGGGACGGTGTGTGGCCTGGATGCAGTCAGAGGGATGGGGTGGGGGAGGGTTTGGAGTGGAGGTCCTGAGCCCTGGCAGGCCACTCCGGGCCCTGGGCCACCACCCAGCCCAGAGGCTGGATGCCATGTGCCAGCTACAGGGAAGGTGTCATCGGAGCTGCAAGTGGCAGGATCCCAGGGCTCGCAACGTTCCAGCCCCGGACAACCGGTGTCCCCTCCCCTGGGGGTGCATTCTGGGCCGGAGGCTCAGCCGGGGCCCCCCGGATGCTGGCAGGGACTGAAGGGGAAGCCTGAGAGGCAGGAGAGGGAGCCATCCCTGGGGCTGGAGCCCGTCCCAGGCCCAAATCAGCCCTGAGGGCTGGCAGCCGTAGCGCCTTGGCCCAGAGCCTCTGTGGCTCCTGTGGGCAGAGACCGAAGGCGGGAGGGACTTGGCCCGAGGCTCAGAACAAGTTGGACCCGAGGGGGTGGCCCAGGGAGTGGGGATTCCCTCTCCTCCCTGACCTCCCTCTATGGCTCTCTGTCCCAAGCCTTGGTCCCACCGTGGAGGGAGGCAGCGGGACTGGGGCACTTTGGAGAAGGAGGCCGTGTCTACCGGGTGTCCCTACGGCCTCCCTCGCTGCTGTGGCTGTTGGCCCATTTTACAGACCAGGAAACTGAGGCCCAGGGAAGGAAGGTCTTAGCCAAGACCACACAGGAATCAAAGGGTGGGCTGAACCCAAAGCTGGCTATACGGATCTCCCCCGCTCGCCCCTCAACACACACACACTGTGGCTGTAGCTTGGGGATGTGTTTTTAGCACCAGGACGCTGGTGGAGCCCCGTCTTCTCCTTGTTCCCAGAGTCCCATCGCTAATCCCTCGAGACACCACCCAAGGAAGTCACCAGTCGAGCAGTGCATTAGCTCCCCCGGGTGCCTGTTTCCGGCCTGGGAGGCACAGCCTGACCTCAGAGTCTGAACCCTGGTCCCTGGTCCTGACCTAGTCCTTAAGCAGCCCGGAGACTCCGTTTCTCCATCTGTCATGTGGGACTCTGACCCCTCCGCGTGGAGATGCGGTGAGGACCACAGGGGGAGTCCTGGGGGAGCTTTGCTCAGGGCCGTTTTGCTTCAGGGTCTCCCCCCGGAACCTGCTCCCCCCTCCCAGCACCCTCCAGCTGGTGCCTGGCTATTTGCTCTTGTGTCTAGTCCCCTCTGGAGGTCTTTAGGGCATCAGTCCACAGCCACTAGCTCAGGGCCGAGAAAACACTTCTTCATCATCATAAATCCATAAATACCTGTCAGATGCCCAAATGAATGAGTGAACCTAATACCTTATCACTAAGAAAGTGGCCTGGCTGCCCTGTGCACGATGTCCTGCTTAGCCGCACATTCGGGAGGTGCCCACCCACTTAACAGATGGGGTGATCAAGGCTCAGGAACCCTGGGGCCCCGCCCAAGGCCTTGGCCCTTAGGTTTAGGGTTAGGAACCCATTCTCAGCAGCCATAGGAACTGGGCCTGGGGCCCACAGGTGGCTCAGAGGGACGCTCAGCCTTGTGTCAGGGTCTGTTAACCCCACCTGTGCCAGCTGTGGGAGACTGAGGGCCAAGGGCGGGGGACTCAGGGTACTGAGTGGCACTTCCAGCAGCTTCCTGTGGGATGCTGGAGCCCACTGATTGCAGATCTCCTCTCCAAGCAGGAGGAAGGGGCCAGCTGGACAGCCAGCCAGGCCAGGGTGATTCACACGGCAGCGGGATGTAGTTAGTGGGTAGCTGACTCAGCGAACGAAGGGACTGAAGGGACGGCTGCGGAGGCAGAGGGGCAAGGAGATGGGGAGAGGGGTGGCCGCCTGCTAGGACACAGTCCAGCTGAGCCATCAGGGGAGGAGGGAAGCAAGAACAGGGGTGCTCAGAGTCGCCAAGGTAGGACTTGAAAGCCCGGGTCCAGGGCCAGTTTGGTGCTGCCTTGGATTGTCACCCAGGGCCGATGCCTTGGCCCCCTGGCCCCACGTCCCCACCGGCACCGTGCAGCAGGGTACAGCAATCGGGCAAGCTTTCTTCTAGCAATTTCTCTCCTCCACCGAGGCTGGAGCCAAGCAGTGGGGTATGGACATGCCCTCCCTCTGCCTCAGTGGCTCCCTCCCGGCTGTGAAAGGCTGGCCTCGCTGGCGACCCTCCGCTGGCCCTCGCTGGGGGCTCTTGCTCCTGAGCAAGGCTTCAATGCCCACATTCACACAGATGATGGAACTGCAGTTCTAGTCCGAACATGACGGGCGGGCAGAGCTGTGGTTTTGCTCCGGTGCTGGGCACGGCCCTGACACGCAGCCCACCTGTGTTCAGCGTGGGTCTAACGGCTCCTGGCTGGCCGCGGGGTGAGCTGACCCATCAGCCTGGCCACAGTGCCCGCGGGCTGGCTCCTGCCGGCCGGGATGGGAGGGAGCAGCTGCCTCCCAGGCCTGAGCACCCACCTTTTCGCCCTTTGGTCCAGGAGGTCCGAGGGGGCCCATGATGCCTTTGTGTCCCTGCGGGAAACAAGATGGCAAGGGGTGAGAGCATGGGGGAGTGAGGACCGAGAGGCACAGTGATGGACAGGAGCTCAGAGATGGAGACCCTGGGCTGCGAGTTTGGGTCCTGGCTCTGCCCCAGCTCCCTGTGCCACCCTGAGCAGGCCCTGTGCCTCCTGGGGCCTGGCCTCCCGGACAGGCCGTGTCAGTCCCTCTAAGGGCTGGGCCCACTTGGATGGTCGGGGTGCGGGTCACCCCAGCCTGGAGCAGACTTGTGGCCAGATGTCTGAGAGCCAGCTGTGTCCCCTGGGGTAGGGGCAGGGCCAAAATGCTTCCCCTGGTTGTGGTGAGAAGCACACAGGCAGGCTCCCCCCTGGGGCTTCGGGGGCCTCCTCTCTAGTTCCCATGTCCTGTGCCCTGCCCCTTCTTCTGCCCTCCTCTCCCTGCTGTGCCTCCTTCAGACACTGGATCCCACCTTCAGACCTAACAAGCTGTCACGAGTCTCCCCAAGCCTCCGTTTCCCTTTCTGAGCTAGCCCCGAGCCTCTCTGAGGACTAGTCACCCAAATGTCTAACACAGGTTTGGCTCCGCCGCCTCTAACACGGGTCCCAGCTCGGATGCAAAAACGAGGTAAGGCTCTTCCCCTTCCGCAGACAGCAGGTGCGACGCCCAGATGGGAAGCATGCGTGGCACCCGCCACGGGAAGGAAGGACTCAGCCAGGGTGCATGGAGGGGGTGGGTGTTTCTATCTGTGCGCCCCTGCTCTGTGGGCCCTGGGAGACCAGGGATCTTCAGTGGCCCAAGGAGGATGGTGGGGGCAGAGGCGGAGGCACGCCCGGGGCCCCACCTGCAGGACAGAATTCAGGAGGGGGAGGTGAGATTTTCTTACATCATAACCAGCGAGTCCCGGTTCTCCTTGGGCCCCCATCCGTCCTGGAGCACCCTAGGAGAGGAGCAGACCCGTGCTGGAACAGGCGTGGTTCTCACAGCAGGGCCTGGGCGCTGGCTCCAGCCCAGGTCAGCCCAGCAGACTGGCACATCCGTAGCCCAGAACCCAGGCTGGGGAGCAAGTGGCAACTGTCCCCTCGTCCCTTAGCTCCCCTTCTCCCTCCAGCCCTTCCTTCTGTCAGCTCCAGGGGTTCAGGGCCCCAGTGGCTAAACCGTCTTCACCTTTGTGAGCCACTTTTAAACAGAACTGCTATAGAAAGTTATACAAATTTATAGTTAAATTAATCATATTAAAAACAAAGATGAGGGCAGCCCAGGTAGCTCAGTGGTTTAGCGCCACCTTCAGCCCAGGGTGTGATCCTGGAGACCCAGGATCGAGTCCCACATCGGGCTCCCTGCATGGAGCCTGCTTCTCCCTCTGCCTGTGTCTCTGCCTGTCTCTCTCTCCTCTCTGTGTGTCTTATGAATAAATAAAATCTTTAAAAATTTTTTTAAATTAAAAAAATAAAAAATAATAACAAAGATGATAAATACCCAAAACTCATCCCTTCCTAATAATTTTACTACATTTTACTATTATCTGTGCTCCAGCCTATTTCCGTCTATGGAGTTCGTGTGGCAAAGCTACCAGATGACAGACAATCCTGCGCACCTCCTCCCAACTGTGCATTCAGGACACCCAGCTGATGGCATGAAATCAGCCGCGATGGGAGCATTTACAGCACAGACGCTGCCAGTCAGTGCCACACTCACCGGGTCAGCTGTTTATCTGTGTACAGTGGCGGCTCAGGAATGCCGTCACTTGCCTGCCTCCCCCCTGCTTGCTCCCCTAGCTGCTGGCACACCCCTGGGACCCTCCTTCAGGACAGGCCTGCAACAGGTTGGGCTGCCCTCAGTGTCACCTAGGGATCTACAGCCGGATCCGCATGAATCTATTTCCATCCTGATCTTCATGAATCTGTTTCCAGTGGGAAAACTCCTTGTTCCCTAAAAACACTCCTGAGGGGCTGGTTTCCTCCCCCGACCCTAATGGGGCTTCTTAATCTGGGCCTATAAAGGACAGCAGAAGACCCACAGCCCCCTTCAACCTGTAAGAAATACTTGGCATTGTGGGTAGTTTTCCAGGAAGAAAGGCTACAGCTTCTACTGTTTCTCCAAAGGATCCATGATTCAAGAGAAGCAGTTAGGACAAGGCACAGCCAGCGGTTTGGCTGAGAAGTAGAGCGGGCGATACCCCTTTCTGCCCCTGGACCCCCCACCCCGACCTCTACTCCGTGCCTGACCCCGCCCCACCCCACCCCACCCGAGAGTTCTCACCGTTGGTCCCAGGCTGCCCCGGGACCCTTTAGGGCCTGGGGTGCCAGGGGGTCCGGGGTCTCCAGGGACGCCCATCTCACCCAGCTGTCCTTGGTAGCCCTTGGCACCCTGCAGGGGGAGGAGACACAGGCTGTCACTAGACCCCAGCAGGAGAAGGAGAGAGGGGTGGGGTAGGGGTAGGGGATGAGGGCCTGGGGAGGTCATGGCCATAGGAGTAGAACCCACCTTGGCTCCAGTCCAGCCCTTCTCGCCTTGCTTCCCAGGTTTTCCTTCAGGACCCTGAGGGGAGCAGGAGGGAAGGAAAAGGGTGAGAAATGAGCGAAACTTGAGGCAGACCCACGGAGCATATGGAGCACTGGGACAGGAGCTCTGAGGGGGGACTGCCTGGGTTCCAAACTCACCCTGAGCTCAATACCCCTGGGGCCTTGTGATGGAGGCTTTGTCTGCAAAGTGGGGACAGGAGTCCTGTCTGCCTCGCGGTATGGAGTCAACCCAGGGATGGCCTCTCCTGCTCACCAGGTGCCTGACCCATAGTATGTGCTGGATAAATCCCCCTTTCAGGGACTGCTGGGTGCCCAAGCTGTCCCCATGAGAGCAGCTCTCTGCTCTGCCACATGCCACACACTGTTCCAGCCTCCCAGCCACCCTGAGCCACAGCAGGGCAGGCACTTCCACTGGGGTAGCTAGGCCACTCCCTCCAACAGGACGCTCTGTGCCCTCCCCCATAGGGCATCCCAAAATGCTACTCTCCTTTGCCCTGCTCTTGTCAGGGCCACTCATTTCAGGGAGTGCCTGTAAGTGCGCATGTGTGAGCATAAGAGAGGGAAAAAAAGGGAGAGAAGAGAATCCCAGCACTGAGCCACACTGGGTTGGGATGGAGGGGGTAAGGCAGGCTGTGTCTCTGGTCTGGAAAGGACAGCCTGATGGTCTCCAGAGGACAGCCCCTCAAGACCCAAACCTCTAAGGGAGCTGGGAAAAACATGGACATTCTTGGCAAGCACTAAAGAGCTAGTTGGATTCAATCTCTTTGGCTGTATTAACAGAGGTACATGCTGTAGGATGAGGAGGGGATGGCCCCACCTTGGAATAGGAGGAGGCACCGATTGGTGGAGGAAGGCAGGAAGATGGGATCTTAGAGGAGCCAGGAAACACATGTACTAACTCAGAGGCACCTGATGGCAATCTTCAGATTTCTGCAGCTGCCCTGAGGCAGGGCAGCTGTGTTCTCTGGGGTGGTCAGTGGACGGAAATTACAGGGAGGCCCGCTTTGATTCAGCACAAGGACAAAACACGGCAAAATGTACTGGAGTAGACGATTCTCTGTCCCCAAGGAAAGTGCCAGTTAGATCACCCTGAGGCCCTCAGGAAGGAGGCCGTGGCGGTCCTAGAAGGACCAAGCACAGACTGCCCTACCTTCTGGTGCCTAAGTCCTCATGTGACCCTGGACAACCTCCTCCCCTTCTGTGTGCCTCAGTTTCCCTGCCTCTCATATGTAGGTCTTAAACTAGCTTTGTACCGTCTATGGCCTCTTGCCACACGGAGCTACGGAGCGTGTGAAAGGTGGCTACTGGGAGGGAGAAACCAAATTCTTAATCAATTTACTTTTAATTGAAATCAAATTTAAAGACGGATAATTCGGTTGTCGTAAAACTTTTACGTGTGCTTGGAACAACCTGGAAATATGAATCTACGTTCTCAGCTGTGTATTTTATGAATGTAAACACAGATCGAGCCTCTCCAATGAAAATTTAGCATCCGAATTAAGATGTGCTGTAAAAGTAAATCACACATCAGATTTCATAGATTCATGCAGAAAACAAGAATGCAAAATACCTGATTAATGATTTCTATGTTGATTACATGTTGGAAGCGTTCGCATCTTGGATATATTGGGCTGGATGTAATTTACCGTTAACATGTATTTCACCCACTTCTCTTTACATTTTGAAAATGTGAGGATTGAAAAACTTTAAGTTGCACATGTGGCTCGTCTTCTGCCTGTACCGGGCAGCACTGAACTGGACCAGGGCCAGTAATGGGACAGTCACAACCATCATGGCTTCAACCACAGCCCAGGCACCGTGTCTGCGTTCTGGCCCCAGGCCTGGGAGGAAGGGGTTATTTATTCCATTTGAGAGCCAAAGACAAAGGCGCTGTGAGCTGAAGACACCACCCGCAGGTCCCGTCCCCTAGGTGGGTTTGAATGAGATGCGGATTTTCAGTTGTCCCAAGGCTGGTCATATCTGGGCAACTGACACCATGATACAGGGGCTGCTGGAACATGTCAGTGGGCTGAGGTGATTGTTGTTGGCTGATCCCTTTGTCAGAAGGAGAAATGAGTCAGGACTGAAGAATTCAGCACAGGGCCAGGGCCCTGGGAGTCTCCCTCAGGACAGGGCGGCCGGCCACTCGCTCTGACAGGCCCTCTCCAGCTGGGAATGTCCCTCATGGTGTGGGAAATCCTGAGTAAGAGCTGGAGCATCCAGCGGGGTGAGGCTGCAGGGCCAGAATGAAGACTTTTGCTGGGCCCCCATCCATGGAGATGTGTTTCTGGAGAGGCTCTGATGGCTCATAAAATTCTATTTTTAAATACTCCACTGTTTCCTGGCCAGAGTGGGTGATGCTTGTCCTGTAGCCCTGATGCCAAAGAGACAAGCCTCTCACCACCTCTGTCACCCAACACACACTCAGTCTGGCCCCAGGGAACCTTCTTGCAGTTCCAGTATATAAAAATTGGCAGAAATAGCAAAACATGGACATTAATTCTGCTGCTACCACCACCACTGCCCCATCACCATGGCCACTGTCACCACCACTGCCACTGCCACCACCATCATTGCCACTATCATCATCACCACCATCTCTACCATCATCACCATCATCCTCACCATCACCGCCAACTTCACATCATTACCACCATCATTAATACTATCACCTCCACCATCACCATCACCATCATCACCATCATCACCACCATTGTCACCATCACCGTCATCCTCACTATCACCATCACCTTCACCATCATCACCACTATCACCTGCACCATTACCACCATCACTAATACTATCACCTCTACTATCACCATCATCACGGTCGTCACCACCATCGCCACCACCATCCCTGCTACTATCACCAAAACCATCACCATCATTGCCACCATCTCCACCATTATCACCATTATTACCACCATCACCAATACCATCACCGTCTCCACCATCATCACCATTACCATCACCATCATCAATATCATCATCATCATCTTCACCTCCAACCATCAACATTACTACCATTACCACCACCACCACCACCACCAGCTTCTAGTCGTTTTCTCCTCCAGATTCATAAAGACAATATTTGTTTTCTGGCACATTGTCGAAAGTACTTTCTTTTCCAAAGTTTCACTGACTCTTTAAAGATAAGAAAACCAAGGCTCATAGAGGGGCAGCAGTGATCTGCCTAAGGTCACAGAGACAGTGGATTCTCAAGCTAGAACTCAACCTTTGGACTCTAGGCCCACGGCTATTTCTGCTGCATGTTGCCACCCGTTCCACGGCCACGATACTCAAAAGTTTACTAAGAAAGGGCCCCTGGAATGTTGGAACCCAAAGTGATCTCAGCACGCATTCCCCCCAATCCTTCAGCGTACCAAGCGCGTGACCCAGGGAGGGCAGCAGCAAGTTCTGGTGAGGAATCACAGATTCTAAATCCCCCCTGCTAAATTCAGGGTGGCTGAATGTGGGACAAGTTCAGCAGGGCCAGGCTTGTGGAGGGCGTGGCAGCCAGACTGAGGAATGTGATGCTAGGTCCAAGGGCGCTCGGAGCCCTGGGAGGGTTAGGCAGGGGCGGGGCACGGGCAGACAGTGCTCTGGGAAGCTCGCAGGTGGAGGAAGGACCACAGCGGAGACCTTTAGGTGGCTGCTATCTAGAGACCTCCTGTCCAACTGCCTGAACAGGCGTGGGGGGCACACCCACCCACCCAGGACCCCAAGTGATGGCCCACTGCCGTGCACACTCACCCGGACGCCAGTGATGCCAGGGGGGCCGGGGGGCCCGTCCTCGCCCATCAGGCCCTCCTGGCCTTTGTCGCCACGTTCACCATCAGGCCCAGGGTCACCCCTGTCCCCCTAGGTTGGAAGAACACGAGGAAGGGAGAGAGAGGAAGAGGCAGAGAATAAATTAGTCACTAAGCCCATCAGAGATGCTAAACCTCAAGGCTCCATTTGGTTGTCCACAGCCGAGCAGCCTCTGGATTCCCTGATGGTTCCGTGAGCCACCCAAAGGGTCAGGGTGGCCTGGCCTGGCTGGCACAGGGGACACCCCTGACATGGTACCTGGGCCAGGGAGGAAGTCGCTCAGAGGGAACACGGGACCCCGACCCCTCCCGCCCCAAGATGTTCACAGGAAGGGGGCAGCTCTGGGAGCCTCGAGCTCGGGCGATTTCTCCCCAGATATTTCTACTGGGGGGACAAGAGTCTTAAGATTCCTTAAAAAAAGGAAAAAAATTCACCCAATCCTGCCTCTCCGAAATGACTCCATTTTTTGAGTTGCATTTTCAACCCCCACTTGCATGAAAACAGTGGACAGTGATAGTAATGAGCCTGAGGTCGCAGTTCCCGTCGCTCCGCACCAGGCTCGCAGCCGAGGCACAGGTGACCCGAAGCAAGGAAGCTCGTCAGCAGTACGTGAAGCCTTAGAGGTCTAATCCAACCGCACTGCTTAGCTCCATCTTATTTTTTTCTGGGTTTTTTTTTTTTTTTCCTACTCGTCTGACTCTACAGCGAGCACCACCTCCCCTCGCTGTCTACTCAGCCCGGCTCTCAGCCTCGCGGACGCGGGGCCCTCCCTCCGTCCAGCGGGCAGCAGTTACCACTTGCATGGCACTTGCCACATCCAGGCTACGTCCTGGCAGGCTGAGCTGTGCCAGACCGGGGCATGGGCTGGTGCCCTGGCAGCCATGGGCAGAGCAGGACTGAGGGGGCAGCACGGGCCGTGGGCACAGAGGAACAGGGTGGCGCCCATCGGAGGGCCACCTCCATCGGGCTGGCAGGCCTGGCGGGGCTCGTGGCCAGTCCGCAAGTGGCTGAGCTGGGACTGTGCAGAGGGACCCGTGGGAAAGCGTCTGAAGTCATGCATAGGAGGAAGGGGTGGGCGGCGGCTGTCGGGGGGAGCGGGCTGGGAGAAGGGGAGCGTGTCTTGGCCAGCGCTGTGTCCCGGCGCCACACTTTACAAGGAACGCTGATAAACTGGGGCGGGTCCAGGAGAAAGATCAGGGTGCAGAAGGCATGAGGCCGGAGCCTGGGAACAGGTCTGCCGAGAGCTGACCCCACAGGCCGGACCTGCTGGGGCCTGGGCTCTGGGCGCAGGACGACGCGCAGGGGCCTCTGGGGGTGATTTCTAGCTCAGCTGGGGGCAGGGGAGCCTCCCCAGTGAAGAGGTGTCCAGAGATAGGGGAGGGACACCCCAAGCTGAGGTGTGGGCCGTCTCAGAGCAGACCTGGGCACCAGGGCAGGGTGGGACGGGTTGGTTTGTGAGATCCCGTCCCACTGAGATTCTCGGCTCCAAGCACAGCCCGGCATGGAGACGGGGCGCTGCCCCGATGAACCTGCTACAGACTCCAGCTCCAGGACTCCCCCCGGGCTCGTCAGCCCCGGGCCCCTGCTCTCCTGGCTCTCAGAGGCAGGCGGCCTGCTCCAGGCGGCTGGGCTGGTTTTCAGAGAGAAGCCCCGGCCTGGCACCTGCAGGGGCCCTGGCCCCAGGGACCGCCCAGACCCCCGCAGCCTGGGGTGGCGTACTTGAGGATCCCCTGCACAGTGGGCTCTGGGCGGGGGCGCGGGGGGCGGGATCCTGGAGAATTCTAGAGTGCCCGGGCATCTGCGAATGCTCAGGAGAGCCTTAGCCATCGTCTAGCTCAACCTTCTGGAGTTCAAGCTGGGGGACTAAGGCCCAGGGAGAGGAAGAGGCTTCGCAACAGCTCGTTAGGCCAGTGGCAGGGCACGCGTGAGACCCTAGGGTTCTGGCGCTTTGGAATTCTGAGGTTCTCTGTGCAGGGGACGTCACCCCCCTCACTGCTGGGGTTCTGTTGCTGAAACTGGAATCTCGCTGCCACCCCTCAAGAGCTGCGTGACCCTGGGCAAGTGTCTTCATTTGCAAAACAAGCAGCACAGGGTTACTACGGGATTGAAAGGGCTAATCCACGTAAGTAGCTTAGCATAGCATCTGGCGAGGGAGTTCTGGATAGACCTTAGTCTTGGCAGGAGTCACCGCCACCACCGCCACCACCACCCGCTGGCTGTCGGCAAACTCAAAGGACACGATCAGCATGGAAACACTCTATCAACTATCAAGTGCTGCGCGGTGTCCGAGAGGTGGTTTTCACCGTGAAGGTGACTCTCGGGACAAAGGTTGTGCAGACGGCAGGATGGATGAGGAGAGAAGACGCTGGACGCCCGCACAGCTACTCTGGCCCAAGGTCTAGGGCTGGGCTGCCTCTTAAAGGAGAGGAAGAGGACGAAGGCGGCGCCAGGTGCCGCGCTGAGAGAGCAGGGAAGGCTGCGTGAGGCCTCGAAGACCCCGCTCCCAGCCCACCCCAGCAAGAAGATCCAAGGGGAAGAACGGTGCCTGGCCAGAAGCGGAAGGGGCCCCCGTGCTGGGACTCAGTTTCCTCATCTGTCAAGTGGGGACGGTGACCCATGTAGCTCACAGGGCGGCTGGGACGATTAAACGGGTTTGTTCACATAAAGCGCCCAAGGCAGGTGGTGCGAGTGCACGGTGAGCACCCAGAGCATCTCAGCTGGAATGTTCTCCAGCGTCACTGCAATTCACGCAGGCACCTGGCAGAGGGTGTGCAGGGGCCGCAGGGGCCCGGGGTTCCCCAGCCAGGCCCCCGCGGTACCCTGGGAGGCGGCCCAGCTGGAGAGGAGAGAAGCAGGCGCTGGCAGACAGAGGGGGGGGGGGCTCTTGGCCTTGCAAGAAAACCCCGGGGGGGATGGGGAACCGGCCAGGGGCCTGTCCCAGGGGCGTCCAGGTAGATGGGGAAGCCCTGGGGGCCCAGAGCAACTAGGGGATGGGGCAGTGGGGGCGGGGGTGTGGCGATGGGGAATTGAGGCCTGCATATCTGGGGTCACATGGAGAGGAAACGGGTGACAGAGGGATTCTGGGATGTGGCACTGAGCCCTGGGCTGAGAAGCTGACTCACGGGGTGACGGGCC
This sequence comes from Vulpes lagopus, assembly GCF_018345385.1. Classification (NCBI taxonomy): domain Eukaryota; kingdom Metazoa; phylum Chordata; class Mammalia; order Carnivora; family Canidae; genus Vulpes; species Vulpes lagopus. The sequence goes on from NC_054830.1 coordinate 64,254,841, forward strand.
AGCCCTGGGGAAAGCCCACCTGTCCTTGTTCTAGGGCTGGGCCGGGGCCGGCTGCCAGCGACAGGCTGGGGCTAGAGGTGGAGCTGGTAAGTCGGGAGAGCGATGCCCGCCTGCCCCGGGGTTCGGGGGAGCCCTGGCGCCTCTTGAAGGTGCCAGCACCTGCGGCTGACAGAGGAATCCGTGGGACGCAGCAGGGCACGGTTAGGCCGACCTACCCGCTTTAGTGCTGGGGAGCCCTGGGTTTGAATTTTGGGTTCTCCGCTCACAGCTTTAGACTCTGGATGAGTGTGCCTCTGCCTCCACTGAGCCTCAATCCCCTCACCCGTAGAATGGGTGCACGGTGTAGACGGGTAGCCGAGGCTTGGGAGTCGGCTGTGCCAATTACTAGCTGTGTGTCCCTGGGCAGGTTGCTTAACCTCTCTGTGTCTGCGTTTCCTCATTTAAAGACAGAACTTGGGACGCCTGGATGGCTCAGAGGCTGAGCATCTGCCTTCAGCTCAGGGCATGACCCCGGGGTCCCAGGATCGAGTCCCACATCAGGGTCCCTACAGGGAGCCTGTTTCTCCCTCTGCCTGTGTCTCTGCCTCTCTCCGTGTCTCTCATGAATATGTAAATAAAATCTTTAAACATGAAAAAATAAATAAGTAAAAGACAGAACTTACCCCGTCGCATTAATGAGGTGTTACATAATACGAAGGGCTTAGCATCGTCCCGGATGCGTACGTGACTAGTCCACCATAAATAGTGGCTTACAGGTCACGGGGGGATTATTATTTTCCTGATCTTTTAGGATGTTTGGAAGATGACAGGTATCAACGCTGCTGGCTCTGGGCCTGGCACAGAGCGGGGGTGTTCAGGCACAACCCTTACCCCAGAGAGGCTGTAGTTTTGAGGAGAAAGGTAGCAGAGTGGAGTGGGTGGTGGGATGGTCCCATCTGCGCAGGGCAGGAGGCGGTGGTGGGCAGGGTAGGGGTGCGGGTGCGGGTGCGGGTGGGGGGGCTGGGCAGGGCTCCTTGGCATAGGAGCCACGGGTCTGCTCTCGGAGCTTCATGGGAACACAGAGCTTCCTGGAGACAGCTTAGGCCTTGGACGGGAGCGGAGGGGGGCGGAGATGGAAGGCAGTTCCAGAAATCCCCCCCCAGCCCCGCCAGCAGCAGGACACTCACCTTCAGCCCATCGGGCCCTGCAGGGCCACTGTCTCCCTCGAGTCCCGGCTCTCCCTGCAAAGGGCAGTGGAGAAAGATGAGGAGACACTCTGGGGAAGGGGCCCAATGCGCTTTTACGCCCCCCCACCCCAGGGCAGGACACCAACCCCCTATCTCCCAGCAGTAGGGCCCTGGAGCGCCCGGCACACGGCAGGTGCCCGGTGAACAGTGGCCGAATTAGTGAGTGAGCCGGGGGGCTGAGGTACCCGCTCCCAGCTCTTCAGAAACGAGGAGCAGACCCCCAAGCCCGGCCTGCTCCGTCTGCCGGGTTGGTCAGTGCAGGCTACGTGAGACTATGAGTTACGAAGGGTCCAACTGGCTGGTTGGACTGGGAAGCACAGATGCCCAGCGGTTGCGAAAGGCTTGGATGTCATACAGACCTCAGTTTCCCCACTGGGCTCCCCATTCGCTGGCAGTGTGATCACAAGCCCCCACGGGCACCTGTTTCCTCATTGGAAAATTGGGCGGATACCGTGTCCTTTAAGGGTGCGTGGAAGGCGCAGGATAAGCGCCCCCAGGTGCAGCCGTTAGGGACCTTGTTTCTGGAACTGCAGCAAGCTCCTCGCGGAACCCCATCTCTCAGATGAGGAAAGGGAGACCAGCCTTAAGACTTTTGTTCCCAGCCAGTTTGGGAGTGATACCAAGACCCTGCGTCCCCATCTGACCCCCCAGCTAGGTTCTCGGCCTGCAGTCCCTGCCCCAGAGATGCCCCTGGACTTCTCAGTTCTCAGATCAGCTGTTGCATGAGTTGGGGTCTCTCGTGGCTTGCAGAGTTCATAGCTGCTCGGTACCTGAGCCCGAAGGGACCTCACAGGTCATCGAGGCAGGGACAGCAAAGGCATGACAGGTGTGTAGGCCCCGCCCTCCTCGTGCCCGTGGCAGATGTCACTAATGGATCCACTAGAACGTGGCTCCATATGGGCAAGGGGCTAAGTCCCCCCACTTGGACCCCACCTTCTGCACTGTACCCCTCCCAGAGACCTTATAAACAGGGCACAGAGCATAGAGGGGCAGACAGAGAGGCATCCCAAAGCTTCTCCTCGAAAGACAAGCTTTGTGGGGGAGATGACCTTCCATGGAACAGTTTCCAGGGAGCATAGCAGGTGTGTTTCAAAAAGCAGAAGGGCTTGTGGGTCAACTAAATTGGGATTAATCCAAAAGCAACCAATGTCTTGGCTGCAGGCCTTCTCAGAGCCTTGAAGATGCTACAGCGGCTAATGTGGACGAGGGAACGCGGAGCATGCAGTGACTCTCAAACACTCTGACCACACAATCCTTTTCTTCCAGGAGAGCCTCTCTACGTTGTGGAGATGCTGGCTTGCCAAGAGAGGCGGGATGAGGCTGTCGGGATTCACAATCTCCTTCTCCCTGAGGTTCAGGGAGGTTGAATAAAGCCCTTCCCCACCCCGACCCCTGACCCAAGTGCCCCTGGGGGAGGGGGTCTTCGACTTACCCGCTGCCCAATGAGGCCTTGCTCCCCAGGGGGGCCCAGAGGCCCAAGGTCACCCTAGGAGAAGCCAAACACAAGTCCGTGGGGGCGGGTAGGGCCAGTCCCAGCCCTGGCCTCGCCTTCCTGTTCTCAGCAGCTCTGACTTGGGCGGGGAGCCGGGGAAGCACCTCGTTCCCAAGGACCAAAGCGAAACGGCAAAATGCCAGCCAGAGCCCCTGCTCCTCGCCAGCCCTGGCCGCGTCAGGACCACCACCAACGCCACCACCATCGAGCTCACGCTGACACGGCGCTGCCCTACGTGCCTCTTGACTTCGCACCTAAACCCCACAACAACCCTGCCGGAAAACAGATCTTCTCTTACAAGGGACCACGCACGGGGGCTCCGTAACTGGCCCGAGCCCATGAGGCTAAGAAGGGACAGGTTCGGGACCCAAACCTTGGGTAGTTTGGCTCCAGGGAGGATCGGACGCAGGGATGGCAAGTCTGTGGCTGACCACCTTCTTTACTCTCCCCGGGAGCCTTGGAGAGAAACCCAAAGGAGGAAGAGGCCCTAAACGAGCCGGAACAAATGTCACCTGCCCCCCTCCCTCAAAGATCACCACGTGGGGATTTCCAGACTAGTCTCCCTCCGTGCTGACGTCCTGGGGGTGGGGGCACCAGGAAGAGGCGGGGCGCTGAGCCCCCGGCCCTGCCCCGAACTAGAAGGATCCCATTTCTGTCCGTTTTTATAGACGGGCCGGTTTTCCGCATTGTCGCAGCAAAGTTTTCTGGACCGACGCCAACAACCGAAGTCCCGGGGCTGGTCCGAGTCCCTCTGGACGGCGGGAGGCTCAGCCACCGCTGGGGAGGGGGCGTCTGCCTCTAGAATCCCCCCCCACCCCGGGGCCCTGCCCTAGCAAGGCCCTCAGGCCGCCAGCTCGTCAGCCCCGGGCCTGCGTCCTCCTCCACGGCTCCCCCGGAGCCCAGGCATCAAGGGGCGCCTGGTCCCCCACAGGTAGCAAGGGCCACGGGCCCAAATGCAGAAGGTATCTCGGGAGGCCGGGAGGTGTGGCCTCTGGACAGGGGGCAGGTGCCAGAGAAAACACTGCTGGGCAGGGGGGCAGGGGCGGGGGCTCCGGGCCAGCTGGGCCCGCCCGCCCCCATGGCCACGGCCAGGACCCGCTCCCCGCTCCCCGGCCGGCGACACAGAGAACTCATTATCCCCACACAAGAAAGGCCCATTTCTCTTCCGTGGGGAGGACGTGGCCGCCAGCTGGGAGCCGGTTTCCACAAGTCACTTTGCTCTTTCCTCCCGCCTTACCTTCATCCCGGCTTCCCCAGGAAGGCCCGGCTCTCCCACGGCACCGGGTGGCCCCTGCAAGGGAATGCCGTTGGTCCCCCTGGTCCCCGTACAGCGAGGGCCACCTCCGACTGGGGGTGGGGGGGAGGAGGGAGGAGGGGGGAGGGAGGAGGTCGGTTGGGCAGGCCCAGAGAGGGCAGGGAAGACGCCCGGTCACACGGCAGCCTTGGGCCCGGGGCTACCCAGAAGCTGCCGGAACCTTCTGCGTCCCCACAAGCGTGGTTTGCCACATGAAGAGCCCTTGGTGACCACAAGGCAGAAAAGATCCTGCTGCACGGGACAACAGGGGAGGCAGCCACGGAGGCCGTGCGGGCTGGCGGTCCCGTCCGTGCTCGGAAGCAGGGCCAGGACGACAGGCGTGGGGCGGGGGCCCAGTTCCGTCATCGGTGTGGCCCCAGCCCCTGCGCAAAGCCTACAGCTGGCTTTCCCCGCCCCCCGGGAGAGGGCACAGGTGCCTGAGGCCCCCGGGAGGGACCTGCCCTCTCTCCTAGGGGGTCTGCCTTTGGGTTTCTGCAAGACACAGGACACGCGCATCCCCAGGCCAGGCCAGGGCGCCCCCCACCCCCGCAGAGGATGACATCTCCCCCAGCAGCGTCATGGGACACACAGGGGCCCGCGGCACTTACCTTGGGTCCCATCTCTCCTGGAGGGCCAAGTGGCCCCTGGGGTCCCTGCGGGCCCTATAAGACAGAAAGGCAGGTGCACAACAGTTTTGAGAAGGTGGCCTGGGCCCTCTGTGGGGTCGGCAGGGGCAGGTGAGGGAGAGGATCCCGGAACCTGGGACTCTGCAGCCACACCCCCCGCCACCTGCCACCTGCCGCCTGCAGCTCCCTCCTCACCACCTACTCTCTCACGCTCCTTCCCTCAAACCGGGGGTCCCTCCCCGACTCAGAAACCTGCCAGCTCCTCCAAGCAGCCTTGCTCACTCTGTTCCCTCTGCCTGGACGCCCTTCCACCTGGGATCCGCCTGCTAAAGCCCCCCCAGGCTCCTGGTCAATTCACTGTTCAAAATGGCATCTTCTTGGGCCTAGAGATGTGGGGCCATGGCTCGGCCCCCGGGGGGAGGCAGGAGCCCCCGTCCTCCTCCTGCTCCATGCAGGGCTCCCTCCCGCTGGGGCCCCCCCAGACTGTCCCCTCCCGTCCCTCTGCAGCGGTACCACTCACCGCCTCCCCGGGCGGGGGGCTGACTCTCGGGCTGTCCCCCAGACCCCTCCTTCCAGGGAGACCTCCTGAACGGTTATCTCTGTTTCAAACCCCTCACTGGCTCCTGTCGGGACCCTGCAATTCCCATCCTGCCTCCCTTGGAGACTCGAGTACCCCGTTCCCTCAGCTTTTCACTGTGCAATGACCCTGTATACATTTTTTAAAAGATTTTATTTATTTACTTACGAGAGACACAGAGAGAGAAAGAGGCAGAGACACAGGCAGAGGGAGAAGCAGGCTCCATGCAGGGAGCCCGATGCGGGACTCGATCCCGGGACCCTCCCGGGATCAGGGCCTGAGCTGAGGGCAGACGCTCAACCACCGAGCCCCCCAGACGCCCCTACATTTTCTTATCTTCACAACAGGATGGCACAATAGGGACAATTCTTCCTGTTTCTTGCAAGAAAACTAGGCTGAGGGGCAAGCAAGCTTGGACTCCAACCCAGAGCTCCTGAGCTCCCCGGCCAGCGCCCTTTCCCGCCCATGCCTGTCCCTCTGTCACCTTGTCCCACAGCCCCGGGGCGCTGGCCCACCCGAGACCAGCCTGCTAGGGGCAAAGAGGCAAAAGGAGGAGGAGAGCGAGCACTCACCGGTTCTCCTGGGAGGCCCTTGGTGCCCGGGGGGCCTGAGGGGCCCGGGATGCCCTGCAGAGGGAACCAAGGTGGTCTGAGTCCCTCCGAGGCCTCCTCTGGAAGCCTTCGCAGGGTGCGAGGGTCCCACACCCACCCTCCCACGTGACAGGCGGGGAGACTGAGTCTCGGGGAGAACGAGGCAGGCTGGAGGGGCTTCGGCGCAGGGAAGGGGGGAGCCAGAACCCTGTGGTTTCCACGGCAGGATGGGGACTCGGTAACGTGGCTCTAATCTCCCGGCCAAGCCCCACGGGGCTTCCAGAACCTACTTACCGGGAAGCCTCGAGTGCCCGAGTGCCCGCGCTCACCGGCCGCACCCTGGAAACACAGGTGGGGGGGTTAGAGGCACAAACCACAGGGCAGGGAGCAGGAGAGGGGAGGGGGCCGGCAGCCTGGGCCTGACGTACCTGCTGCCCCGGCTGGCCCGGCCTGCCCTGCGGTCCTGGAGGGCCCTGCAGGAAGCAAAGCACGTGAAGGTGGACAGGGCGCTTAGGAGGGCCCTTCTCGGGCCCGACCCATGCTGCGGGGGGAGGCAGAAGGGACTGGGTCTCCCCTCCCGGTTGTGCAGGTGGGAAAACTGAAACCAGGCAAGGGGCCTGGCTCCTCACGGTCACCATCTGGAGAGCCGGGGACCCCTCGCTCCTGCTGGGACCAGAAGGCAATCTCGGCTCTCGGGGGCTCTGGAGGGGGCTGGGGGCCCCGGGGAAGGGGCCAGAGGGCACCCGAGGCTCCCTCCCCGCCCTGCTTCCTGCCTCCTTCCTCTGGCGCCCCCTTGTCCACTGCTCTCCGCCCCCGCCCCCCCCCCCACGCCCCACTCTGCTCTTCCTCCTCCCCCCCCCCCAGGCTCAGGCTGCAGGGCCGGGGGAGTGGCCTGGGGAGCTCCCAGCCTCTCCTGGGCTCCCTGCTGCCCAGGGCCCTAGCGCGCCGAGGGGGGCCTGAGCCTCGGTTCCTGGATTCCTGTCCCAGGCGGCGTGGGAGGCGCGAGGAAGGGCAGGCCGTGGGGTTGGTACCTTCAGGCCCCTGGACCCCTGCTCCCCGGCTGGTCCATCCGGTCCTCGGGGGCCCTGGAACAGGAGAAAGGGACTAGCACGGTGGACAGCAGGGGTCTCCCTCGGGCTGGGAACCAGGAGCGCGGGCTGCCCAGGGCCTCGGGCCTGTCCTCCCACTGCCCGTGCACCCCCACCCTGAGCCAGGTCACCGGGGTGCGACACGGGGAAGCCCCGAGGGACTCAGCTAGGGGCCCCGTCATTCCAGAACAGGGCTGGTGGTTAAGGAGACCCTGGGGGTCAGCCGGCCAACGCCCTTCATGGTCGCCGAGGCTGAGGGCCGGACACATGTGGCCAGGTCCCCACAGTCAGCTCTTCACACCCGGCTGTTGCATCCTCTTCACCGAGCACACAAGGGGCACTAACAGGTGTACACACCACAACCCTTGGGGGGAAGTGACAGGAGGGCCGGGGGAGGGTCTGCATGTGGCCAGGTGTGCGGAGCAGCCTCCTCCAGCCAGCTCCCAGACGACGGCTGATGTTGGAGGGCCAGGAACAGGGCAGGGGTCAGGCAGCTGTTCCTTGGAGCCCCGGAAGGACAATCTTATTCCTTTGGAATCCGGGAGCACCCCCACCGTGAGGCAGGTCCAATACACCCCCTCCCCACATTGCACAGATGGGAACACTGAGGCCCAGCCAAGGGAAGCGACTGGTCTAAGGTCCTTTAGCACATCAGCAGGGGTATCCCCTCCAGGGTTCTACCCATGGGCCTGTGTGACCCCTTTACGGGGATGCCCACAGAGACACAGATGGAATGGGGTCCCCGGCAAAGGCCCCCCGTAGAGAACAGTGTGGTGTTTGTGCTGCAGGGGACCTGGGGGGGATCACGCTGGGGAGACCAAGAGGGTCTCGTGCAAGAGGCTGGCCCACCCTGGGCCTGGAAGTGTGGGGGCCAGCCACCAAAGGGGGCTGAGGAACGTGTCTGAGTGGAGCAGGTGCGGATAAGGGATGAGAAAACAACGTGAAGAAATTTAAAAATGGAGCAAGAACGGATGCCTGGGGGGCTCAGTGGCTGAGCATCTGCCTTAGGCTCAGGGAATGATCCTGGGGTCCTGGGTTCAAGTCCCGCATTGGGATCCCCACAGGGAGCCTGCTTCTCCCTCTGCCTGTGTCTCTGCCTCTCTCTGTGTCTCTCCTGGATAAATAAATAAAATCTTTGAAAAAACAAAATAAAAACGGAGCAAGGAAATTTTCAATTAATAATTGAGCCAGAAAAAGCAACAGTTCCTCTTATCAGCTACCCGATGCCTCCACTCCAGACCAGAGCCTTCAATAGTGCCTCATGGACTGGGTAAAGCCAGGACGGGGGGCCACGCAGAGCCTCCGTTATCTTGTCTCTGAAATGGGGATGGGAATATCTCCCCGTTGTGCAGGTGGGGACATCCCGGGTCTTAGAAGCTGGGACAGAGGCTGAGCTGCTGGTTGGGCCCTCCTGAGAGACGGCTCCTGGCCCCTGGCCTCTGTCTCTAGCTGAGGCTTGAACCTGCCTGGAAAGGGATGGCTCTGGGCCTGCGGTGGAGGCCCAGAGGTGCTGACAGCTTGGTCTGAACCACACAGCACCGTTAATCCCAGGAAGCCAAGCTTTCTGAGAGACAGCATTCGTGATCTCCAATAGTAGCAGTAGCTACAGCAGCAGCAGCAACGATCCTAAAAGCTATCGTCCTCCTCTTGCCACAAGGAAAGAGCCTGCGGTCGCACTGCTGGGAAGTGGACCCAACTCAGCCGGATGCCCATTTCCTTCCACACCTCTCTACCTGTCACTGCTTCTCAGTGTGCAAGTGAGCTCCGCATCAGAGGGGGTGTGCAAGTCAGGGACTCGAGAAGCCTGGAGCAGGACGTTGGAGGAGACAGTGTCCTGGGAGAGCGCACTCCCTGGGAGCCAGCGAGCTGAGGGAGAAGCGGGTGCTGCTGGGGGTTGGGGTGGGGAGCGGGATACAGGGCCAGCCTTCGCTGTCTGGAGCCACAGCCACCTCCGTCGCTGGCTCCCCAGGGCGGCGGGGAGATGAGCAGGGCGCACGCCAACCCCTGCTCCGGGCCACTCTGCGGCTCGTCCTGGGTCCTGAGAGTCCCCCGCGCCCCCCCCATCCCCCCGGCCTGCTCCTTCCTTCCCCAAGCAAACACGGGTCAGCCTGCTGGAGGCAGGCCTGGGCCTCTGGGGCTCGGCCTGAGCCGTGTGTCTGTTCTCTGGTCACCAGTCCCCAGGAAGATGCCATGGCAGTCCCGGCTGGCGCTACCGTCCAGAGAAAACCTGGCCAATCGTAGGCCTTGTGGCAAAGGGATGGATGGCCAAGGGGGAAGGACCGCGGGCCTGTCCCCTGCCTGCCGAGCCGCTCGCCATGCGTGGAGGGATCGGATCCTGGCCCTCCAGAGAGCTCAGTGGTCTCCCGCCCGCTCTACAGAGGAAAACTAGAGGCCCGGAGAGAGGGAGCCAGTGGCTCAAGGTCGCAGAGGAAGAGCCAGGATTCGGGGCCAGGTCTGCTGAGCTCTGAGCCCTCTCCTTGGGAGCAGAGCCCAGTGTTGGGCACGTGAATCCTAGAATCCCCTATGACTCCCTCAAAGTGCTTGCTGGAGGGAGATAGTGGAGTCTCCCAGGTAACAGGGCTTTTAGGCACTGTCTTCACCAACACCGTGCTCCAGGGCAGAGCGTTCCAGGCAGGCTTCTCTAGTCTTGCCTTGCACACCCTCCCCGATGGGGAGCTCACTCCTGCACTGATAAGCACTGACTGGTGGTGGTGGGAAAAAAAAGGGGGGGGCATCCAGCTGATGTGAGTTCAAATGTCATCCACTAAGTCTTGGAGGAGTGAAGAAGCTGGCCTGAGGTCCCAGAGCTGGTAACTGGGAAGGCCGAGACTTGCCCCTGTCCGAACCCAGAGCCCCCGCTCTTTCAGTCGAGGCCTGTGGACCCAGACCCTGTCAGCAGTTCTACCAAGAACAGAGGGGCTGAGGCCCTCATCTTGTCCCCTCGTGCACACCCCTGCCCACCCCCTGTGAAGTGGCCAATGGCCAATGGTGGACTATTAGGCCAGGGAGCCAGGGGGCCCGTCCCACAGGCTTTGCATTCCTGCCAAACCCAGCAGCGGCGGGAGGAGCTCACGTCCCAAAGCTTCCCTCCCAGCCCTGGAGACTTTTGATGTGGTCGGGAGCCTGGGTTTCCTCAAGCAGGACACACATTCTCCGAGCCACTGCCGGGAAGGGGTGCTGGAGACAGCTGGGGCAGCTCGGGGAGCTGAGGACCTGAATCTCCAGCTCGTCTGGCTTCCTGAGGGCAGGAGGCAGTGTGCACAGGGGCAGGGTGCAAGTGGCTGCCAATGGGCCTGGGTCCACTTGCAGAGACCCGGCACTGGGACCCAGCACTGGGAAGGGCCCTGCTGGGCCCCAGGAATGCCTCTTAATCCCCCCTCTCCCAGCCTGCCTGCTGGCCATCTGGTTTGGGGGAAAATTTAAAACCACTTGAAATTCAGCCAAGAGGAGACTAATCACAGATCCCACCCCCATACGGAGGAGCTTGGATAGCAGGCCTGGGCTGTCCCTCGGCGCTACCTGGCCATGGCGGTCCCTCCTCCAAGGCTGCCTGGCCTAGCCCCGGTTCGCCAGCTGGGAGCAGAAAACCCCTCTATCCGCCCTCCCTGCACAACCGAAACTAAGACGGTGCCTGAGGGCCAGGTTCCCTGGCTTCAAATCCCAGCTCTGCTGCTTTCTGGCTGTGCAACCCGAGACAACTGACTCAACCTCCCTGTGCCTTAGTTTCCTTGTGCGTAAAATGGAAACCAGAAGCGCACCTTCTTTATAGAGTCGTGTTGAAGATTAAATGAGTTAACATATGTGATGGACAGTACCCGACCCGTAGGAAGTACCCGTGGTTGCCCCTGGCGACTGTGCTGAGGCCAGCCCTTGCTTAAAATCCTCTGTGGCTCCCCACTACCCTGGGAGCACAGCGCACAGGCCAGCTGTCGTTTGCAGGCTTGCCACCTGCTGGTTCCCGTCTCATCCCTCTCCTCCGACCCTCTGTTGAACCCACAGAGACCCCCAAATGTGCCTTCTCTTACCTTAGGGCTGGTGACCTTCCCTGGAACCTGGCGGCAGCTCCAGCACCCTCCTCTCCCTGAAGCATTCTCTGTTACCCTGTCCAGGCTCCCAAGCTGCCTATGCTTCACCGTCCATGTGCCAATGCCCCCAGACAACCTATTTGACCTACTTGATTGAGCCATGGGGATAGCCATGGGGACAGCCATGGGTCACGCCTCTCCCATGCTCTGTGGCCTCTGCAGGGCCTCCACCAGTGGCTCTCAGACCGTCGGTGCTAAGTAAATGGTGCCCGAATGAACGAATGAACAAATGAATGGACAAAACACTGGTACCACGAAGCCTGGCTATACCCACGGGATGCCAAGGCCTGTTGCTCAGAAATAGGGTAGAGGGGGGTGTCCCAAGGCTGACAGCCAGGCCCGGGATGAGCCTGGAACCCTGCCTGATTCCATGAAAATCACAGATCTCAGGGCTGGGCAGGGGGCAAGGACCAGGAGGTAGTGTCCCTGTCAGATGGCCCCTGCCAGGGTCAGCACCCCCTCCCCGGGGGCTGGGCCCCACTTACCCAGAGTCCCTTTGCTCCCCTCATGCCTGGTGGACCTCGAGATCCTGGAGGACCCTGTGGGGAGGAGAAAGAGTTTGGAGAAGCCTCCTTTCAGTTAGCAAGGGCGACCCAGAAGGCTAGGAGTGTGGGGGCAAAGCCTGGCCGCAGCCCTCAAACAGGCCTTGCTCGGGAATGGCCCCTGCCCGGGCCCCGTAGCCTCCACATAGAAGGGCTTGGCCCAGTGGGAAAAGCCATCCGACGGGGAGAAGCAGCCCACAAGCTTATACCCCAGAGCCCGGGTCAACGGCCTGGGTTCAACGTGGTGGGCCTCCAGCCCTCCCGGGGAAGCCAGCAGTGAGGAGAAGCCTCCCTGGGTGGACGAGCCATTTCCTTCTGTATCTCAAAACCAACACCCAGAAGCTCCCATGACCTTCCTGACCAAAGGGCTCCCCAGATTCCATCTCCCCGTCTTCCTTCCAACAGCAAGGGGAACACGGCAGCCCGCGTGCTCTCCCTCACCAAACCTCAGCTGCGACATCTCCTTCTGTCCAGAAGGCTCTGACCAGGGCAGAAAGAGCCTGGGGTCCGAGGGGGAGGAACCAGACCACAGCCCCGAGGTGAGGGAGGGAGAGGCGGGGATGTGGGGTGGCAAGACACAGGGAGGGAGGGAAGGAAGACACAGGGTTGCCTTTGTTCTTTGAGCTCTCAGCACCGAGCACAGCACAGGCCTACGACCAGGATTTGGGGATCTGTTGAATGAACCACGATCAGTCGAACCACAGAAGGGGTCAGAGGGTAGGAGGGGAGCCGAGAGGAAGCAGACCGCCTCATGCCTAATCTCTGATCCGGGGTCCCGGCCCCAGCTGCACAGGGGGCGCGGCGCCTCCCCACGCCGGCCAGCCAGGACCCCTCCAGGAGCCTCCCGGCTCAGCAGCGAGCCTCAGACTGGGCGTGCTCCTTTGACAAGGAAGAGGCGGCTTCATCCCCCTCCAAATACCAGGGAGAGGCCCAGCTCCATTTGGGGCCTCGGGAAAAACTGGCTGTTCCATTTCTCTCTGGCCCCACGGCCTGGAGGAGCACAGACCCTCGGTCAGCTGCAGCTGCCGGGCGGATGTGTGCGGCTGGTTCCCGCTCGCCCCTTGTCAGCAGAGCAAGCAGGGTGTGGACCCACACGCCTGGCCCAATATGAAGGCCGATCTGACTCCCGGATGGCGGGTGACAGCAAGATTGGGTGAGAATGAGCTATTTTATAGCGGGATCTCGGACAGCAAGACGGCACGTAATGCGTCACTGGGAAATTCAGGAGCCAAGTCTTTGCTTTGAGGCAGTCGAACCGAGTGCTCACAAGAACAGACTGCTCCCCCCGAGGAGCAGGTTCAAACCCCAGCCCTGCCGCCTTCCTAATTCTGGGACGTCGGCAAGTGATTGCAACTTTTTGGGCCTCAGTTTCCTTATCTGCGAAATGGGGTTAAGAAGAATCCCTACCTCGTGGAGCTTCTGGGACAATGAAATGACATGGAAGGTCCTCAGTAAAGGGTCGCTATCAGTTGTCTCGATGTGGGAAGGGGTCAGCGATGGGGAGGGGGGGTCCCAGAACCTGAGTGTCCCCAGTACCCCCAGGCAAACGAGGATAATGATCTCAGCTGACCTCAATGGGCTGTAGGAGAATGTGCATGTTCATGTGCTTGGAAAAGCGGGGAGAATGCTCATCAGACGTGACCGGTGTCATCAGAAATGTCACCTTAATGGCAGTAGTCCTACTCGTGGCAGTGGTAGTTATCGTGTCTAGTAAATAGTCATTATGACTAGTGTGGCTCATCGCACTTAGTCTGCATGTGGACGGTTCGCCAAGCATTGCACCTGGAGCGTATCTCTGATGCCTCCTAAGGGAGGGAGCTTGATGCTGGCCTATGGATGGCGAAACCGAGACACAGAGAGGCTATGAACGCTGCCAACAATCACCCAGTGAGTAAGTGGCCGGAGCCCCCAGAGATCCACGCGACCAGCGCCATGTGCAGCAGTGGCGGCAGGTCAGGGGCAGACCCCGGGGTCTGAAGGCAGCATGTGGCTGACCTCACTCAGAATGGTTGGAGGCGCCGAGGACGCAGAGCGGGGACGAGGTCAGGGGAGCCATGGAGTAGGGGACTCAGAGGAGGCCCGGAGCTCCCTTCCGTGTGCTGGCTTAGACGTCCCCACTGTTTTCCCACCTCCCACTGGCCTTCCGTTTTGTTCCAGCAACTCCGTTCCAGGCTCCTCTCCTCCCGCTGGACGGGTGGGGGGACTGAGGCCCAGAGAGGCTGAGGTCCAGGGGCACAGGAGCTACAGTTTGATGATGGACCCTCACCTGGGCACCTCCCACCCCAACGGTCCCAGATCACTGCATCTCCAGGAGCATCTGCTGGGCCCTGGAACTTTCATCCTACGAACGCTGGGGAGGGAGATGGGCCAGCAGCCTTCAGGCTGGGTGGGCTAGGACCCTCAGGTCCCAAGTTGGGCTCTGCAGCCCACCAGCCCGCCCCTCCAGCCCCAGGCAGGAAGTGGCTTCTCTGCCTCCTTCTCGTTAATAGGGAAAAATACACCATCAGGAGCCCAGAGCGCTGGCTCTCATCCCACCTCTGCACAATCATTGAAAGGATTGTAGAGGACAGACAACACCACCTGCGGCTCGCACCTCCGTCTTGGGATGATGAGCACTTGCGTCCAGGCTTCTCATCCCTGGCTAGTCCCTCCATCTCCCTCCTCAGGACCTAGCACTGCCCGGCACGTAGTAGGTGCTCAGTAAAGTTCTGTTAGTGAGTGAGAGGACGTTTCTACTCGGTACTCCCACTAGACAGGATCTTAAAAGCAGATATATTTCTCTTTTTTTAAAGATTTTATCTATTTATTTGGGACAGAGATGGTGAGACCATGAGCAGGGGGGAGAGGAGCAAAGTGAGAGGAAGAGCGAGAAGCAGACTCCCCTCTGAGCAGGGTGCCCGAGTCAGGGATCGATCCCAGGACCCTGAGATCATGACCGGAGCCGAAGGCAGAGCCTTAACCGACTGAGCCGTCCAGGTGCCCCAGCACATGTATTTCTAATCATTCCTGCACCTTTTGGATTGAGCGTAGGCCCAGAACGCGGTAGGTGCACAGCAAAGTCTGGGAACTGAGCTGGCTTTGTTTCCCTAATTGGTGCAAAGAACTGGTGTGTGGTGCACGCTTCCCTTGGATTCAGACCCTCAAAGGCTCCCGTTTCCTCCCTCATCAGACCCCAGGGAGTCCCTCAGTCCGGCCTTTGGAGGGAGCTGGGCAGCCCGAACTCATTGTCCCCCAGCCCTGCCCCGGGATCGTGCCTGGGCTGGTCCCCTTCCTCCAGCCCCCTCCCACCTGCCTGAAGCCCACCTCTCCACCTCTCCAGATGGGGCTCCCAGCCTTGAGCCCCAGCCTCGCCTCGAGGGAGAGCCCCTCCCAGTCTCCATGCTCCATCAGCAGAGACAGAGGCAGCAGAAGCTCCGAGGGCTCAGAATGAGAGTCACCGCTCCCTGCCCCCAACATCACCCTCCAGAGAGTAGATGGGCCCACGCCCACCCCAGCTACCCTGCCTCTCCCACCCCTCCCTGCCTTGGGATCCTCAGGAATCTCCCCGGTTCCCCAGTCATCCCAAGAAGTCCAAGACCCCTGAGTCCTCACCCTTGTGCTCAGCCCAAGTGTCCCCAACATTTCCCATCTTCTCCCCTACGCTTCCTCCATAGCAGGTGTCACTTAGTTATTGGGTTCTCTCTCCCCCAAATGGCAGAATATAAGCTCCTAAAGGCAGTGGCTGTTTCCTGCCTTGCTGATGGCTGCACCGCCGGCTCCTAGAGCGGCTCCAGGC
Source organism: Vulpes lagopus (assembly GCF_018345385.1). Taxonomy (NCBI): domain Eukaryota; kingdom Metazoa; phylum Chordata; class Mammalia; order Carnivora; family Canidae; genus Vulpes; species Vulpes lagopus. The sequence goes on from NC_054830.1 coordinate 64,270,136, forward strand.
ACACACGACACCGTATTTCCTGAGTGAAGGGGCAAAGCAGCAACGGCACTGATGGCCAACACGCTCCTGCACTAGCAACACGGCTACGTAACGAACACCAGCGGCCTGGTGTCATCTAACCCGCGTGATGACACGGTCACGGCCACGATGATCTTCTTTCTCTATGTTTCCACGAGCAAACTTTAGGTTCGATGATCTTTCCTGGCAATAGGGAGCTGGGATTCAAATCCAGGTTTGTCTGACTCTGAGACCTGGAGACTCCTCACTGTTACTCGACAGTGGGTTTGAGCAAAGGGAACATGAGGGCTTTGCTTACCGGGGGTCCAGGCTCTCCGGGGGTCCCAACAGCACCAGGAGTTCCAGGATGACCCTATCAAGAAGGAGACGAGAGAGAAGGAGTCAGGTGAAGCAGGTGGCTCTTCCTCCTTCCACCCCGGCTGCCCTGGTCCCTGCCCCAGCCCAGCGCTGCAGGGGCAGCAGCCAGGCCTCTTGGAGGCCCGAGTACATGGAAGCAGGCAGAGGAGAGCAGAGCTGTCACCACCACTGTGACAGGAGCAGGCAGGCAGCACACACTGGCTCCTTACCATCGAGCCCTTGGGTCCGGGTGCGCCTGGGGGTCCCATCATGCCCCGGTCACCCTGTGATGGAGACAGCAAGGCAGGGAGGTCATGGCTGTGGGGTGGCTCTGTAGGAGGCAGGTGCAGAGGTCTTCCAGAGGCCAAAGAGGGAGAGGCAGGGACTTGTCCAAAGTCTACAGTCACATCACCCAGGGTGGTGGCCGGGGAAGGGGTGCTAGGATTTCACTTGGCAGAAGCCAGGAACTCAGCAAGCCCCGGAGGGCTCAGCATCCACTGTGGCATGCCCCAGTGGGCTTCCCTCGGGCATGGGCGGTCCTGATCGAGGATGCGCTGATGACATTGTCCCCTGTGATGCTGGCCCGCATCACGTGGTCCTCACTGGGCCTGGCATCCCCTGGGCGGGCCTTGCAGAGGTGGCGATGGCCATAGAAGGCACGCTCACTCTTCCCATCCCCTGCCCAGAGAGGAGATGCCGGAGCATCTGAGATGCAATTCTTTTCCTCTTGACCCAATCCAGACCAACCGGGCAGAGATGGTGGAGGGAGGCGCTCTGGGTTTGAATCCTGATTCTGTGTTTGAGAGGCCCTGTGTTTTGCATCCACCCAGACACCATTTATTGAGCATCTATTACGTGCCTGGAGCAACACCCTAGCCCCTAAAGATGCGAAGGTGAGTAGTGCAGACAGACCTTGCTCACATGGGGAGCCCTCAGAGTGCTGTGGAGAGACACACAGAGCACCAACACAGGTGCAGACAGGTCCACACAATGAGGGCGTGCGTGCTAAGGCCCTTCGGTGGGGGATCTGACCCATCAGGGTGCGGGGATGTGGTGGGGCGGGCCTCCCTTGGGAGACCTGCTACACCCAAGAGGGCAGAGAGGTGGCATTGGGGAGGGTGCACCTGGACAGGAGGACCAGCACGGGCAATGGTCTGTAGGTGAGGGGGGATCCTAGAGGGGTGGCGTTGGGGAGGAGGGTGCAGCTGGACAGGAGGACCTGAGCGGGCAATGGTCTGTAGGTGAGGGGGGACCCAGAACTTTTGAGCAACAAAAGAAGGCCAGAGTTGGTTTGATATTGCACTCCAGTTGCGCAAGACGTGACCATCAGTGGCAACAGGGTGAAGGGTACGAGGGACCTTTCTGCTCTGTTTTTTGCAACATCTTGTGATTCCCTAACTGCTTCAACATAACAAGTTAAATTAAAAAGAGAAGGAGAGGAGAAAACAGGAAGGTGGAGAAGGAGACGGAGGGGAGCAGCTAGTGGTGGTGGCGGCCAGGGGGTCTGGGATTGGAGTGATGAGAAGTAAGGTCTCAGGAAGAGCCTGGAAAGGAAGGTGGGGCCGAACCAGGGCAGAGGTTTCCTCTCTCGGGACCTCAGGTTCTCTGTCCATCAGCTCCCCAGAAGGCCCGCTTGGGGGTTGGATAAGGCCACTGATGGAAAGCAGGTGGGAAAGAGGCACGGGGTGCTTGGGGGCTGGGAGCTAACCCACAGCAGGAAGAGGTGGGGGCCTCGGGCACCGAACCTGATTCACATTCCGGCGCTGCCACTCTCTACCTGGATGGCCTGGGCCTGGTCACCTCCCCCGTGTGAGCCCCGGTTATCTGGTCTGTACAACACGGCTGCTGGGGGCGGTCACAGGGACGCCTGAGGAACTCTGTCCTTTCTTAAAAGGATGGCTCTCCGCCTCCCACCTGTCGCCCACACCTGTTCGGGGCCCGTGCGCAGCCAGGAGGGCCCATGCCGCGCGAAGGAGCCGCCTGTCACCCAGAGTCACGCGGCGGTGGCAGTGTCTCCGGGAGGGCAGGACAGAGCCCCTGGGCAGTGCCAGCAACAGGGGCAGTGGCTAAGGAGAAGCGGGGGAAAGGTGCCGAAATCCCCACGACACCCGGGCCCTTCCTCCTCTTCCAGCTTCAGCCGCAAAGTTGCACTTGTTTCGGTACCGTCCCCGCATAACTCACCTTTTCTCCCATGATCCCGGGCTCCCCGACCAGACCGATGAATCCCAGAAGTCCCTAGAAGACACGCACCCGCGAGCAAGAGAAAAGGGGAAGGCCCGTGAACCCGGGGACGCGCGAGTCAAAGGCCACGGGCGGGCGGCGGCTCCCCGGCCCTGCGGCCCCTGCCCGTGCCCCCTGCCCCGCCCGGGCCCCAGCAGGCCTGGGGCTGCCACGGAGGAGCTGCCTCTCTCCAGGCACTGTCCTGACTTCCCTCACTCCTCCAGATGGTTCTGATTTCGGAGCCAAGCGGTGGGGCCGCTGCCAGCATCCCTGGGAGCGCCGCACATTCTTCCCGCTCCAGGAGCAGGCTGGGAGGCGGCCGCGTTTGGGGGGTGGCCGTGCTGGGAAGAGCCCTGCCTGCTAGACTCGGTCCCCATCGCTCAGGGCTCCGGGGGCCGTCTCCAAGAGAGAAGCAAACCGGCTGGCCAGGATGGAAACAGCGGGCAGCCTCCGCCAAGAGCCTGCTTCACAGGGGGACGCGGAGGCCTCCACGCGGTCCCCTAAAAGGCTCCCTCTGCTTTCTGAAGGGCGCACAGGCACTCACACTGTGGTTCCTGTCGCTCTTTCTAACTCCACTGGGTGATAACTCGCCTCGGGTTCCAGTGGCTCTTCTAGGTGGCCGTGGGCCTCGCTGGCCATGCCAGATGCACCCACGCCCGCGCGGCCAGGTTCAGCAACCCGGAGGAGACACCCGGGAAAGCAGACGATTCCTTGTCCAGACCCCAAGCCCCCCCACCCCCGGGGGACGGGGTGTCTCGCACAGTTCAGAGGGGCAACAGCAGCTTTGGAAGGACTCAGGTTTGCAGCCAGGAGTTTCCGGGAGCATCAGGAAAGGCCGACTGAGAGGGAGGAGTGGATCCGTCCCCCACGAGCTGCATCCTGTCCTCCAAGCGGATCCAGAAAGAAACGAGACCCTGAAGCTGAGCGGACACAGGTCAGAAGTTGCAAGCTGTGCGCTCAGGCGGGGAAGCTGGCCAAGGCGTCAATCAACCAGGGTGAGAAAACGGTGCCCATTTCCAAAGGCTTAGCTCTGTGGGTCTCGGAGACCGTTGTAAAGTGGCAGCTCAGGCCACAACTGTGTGTGTCTTGCAGCTGCAGCCTGGGATTCAGCTCTGGTCCGTGGGGCTCCAAGGCCCATGCACTCGTCCCTCCACCCGGGGACCCCCAAAGCGAGTGGTCGTGAGCAGGGCACAGATCCCCTGGCACGCCTGCACCAATGCCACACGGTGGAGGGTCCTGGGTCCCTGGGCTCCGAGACCCTTCGGGGTTGAAGCATGAGGTGTGAGGGGTGAGGTACAAGGCATGAGGTCATGGCTAGCAAGTCACGGACCATGACCAAGTATTTGACATTTACAGCAACTTACTTAAAAAAAAAATTAGAGCATTTTCAAGGTGACGGCATTATTAATAACAATAGCTGGCACTTACTGAGGGCCAAGCCCTGAACCTGATATTTTTTCTGGCACCGTCAGTCAGTCGTCAGGCTTGGGGACCCTGGGCAAGTCCATGGAGCCTCTCTGAGCCTCATCGTTGGCGGGGGGCGGGGGGGGGGGGCAGGGGGCACTTGAGATAAAGGTCTCCCTATCTCCCCGGGGTTGCTCTGAGTCTTGAAGATAATGCATGGCACATGTAGGCACTCAATAAATGCTAGTTCCCTCCCATCCCGTTCTAATTTATTTTAAAAGGGCAGAGGGTTAACACAGAGGCCCGAGCGCCCCACTAGGGAGCACTCAGACATTTAGAGGATGCTGAGCGACGGGAATAAAAACGGCTCTGTTAAGAGGCCCCTGCCCGACTGGCCCAGAGAAACAGAAATTTCATAGCTACTTTAAATTTATGAGTTGTTGGGTCCTGGAAGGCAGGCGGGCCATAAACCTCAAACAAGAAGCCAAGCAGGATCCTAATGAATAAGAGCCATACAGCAAGTGCCCCGTCTCCCCACCCGGGCCCCCAGGACACCCATGGGGCACTGTCCCGGAAGATCCTGGCAGGCCCGTCCTGCGGGTGGAGAGGAGGCTGGCCTGGAGGCCCAGGGCTTCCACCTGGCCGGGGCGGGGGGGTGGAGGAGCAGCCCTGACCGCCGCGGGAGGACACGGGGGAGGAGGCAGCACCAGATCAGAGTCCCCGATGTGGGGAAGGGGGTGGCCCTGGTCCCCCTCCCTCATATGGCATTCTGCCCGGGCACGGAGTACACCTGAGAAGCAGACAGCGGTAGGTCCTCGGCTGGAACAGTTGTCTCTGGTGAGCGTTTGCAGCCCCGGCCCCTCCCTGGATGGAGAGGGAGCTTCTTCAAGGCAAAGCCGGCCTGCGATCACCCTCGTGCGCCCAGCACCGAGCACAGGGTCTGCTGACGAGCCCTCTGCGCTCTCGCTAGCTGTCACCAAGGGGCAAGGGCTCAGGAGCTCTCAGGATTATCCAGTCCCTCTAAGGCCCGTCTTGGGAGCCCAGCAGCCCCGAGGGTCAACCTTGGCTCTGACACGCCTGTGTTGCCGTCGAGGAGAGCCTGACAAGTGAGCTCACTTCTCAGAGCCGGACTCTCCTCACTCTTGAGATGGGGTTACCGAGCCACCCTGGGGCTGCGGAGGAGAGCGCAGGCGGTGGTGGAGAAGGTGCTGGGCCTGGAGCCCGGTCCCTAACGGGAGCCCAATCAGTGCCGATGCATACGTGCCTAAGGAGGACCTCAGAACCTTTGCCGGGACCCTCGGATTCTGCTGTGGACGACTGGTGCCTGCCCCTTCCCAGCCCGGGCCCCAGCGCTGCCTCACGGTTCAGGCAGGCCTGTTTCCAGCGGCGGTCCCAGTAGCCGGGCAGCTAGACCGGGCTGGGCGCCGCTCCCCCTGGCCAGCGCCCCCCTCCCGGCTTTGCCACTACCTTACTCAGTCACTCTTATTAATGAGATTGCCGACGTGGGCTAGGATCCCGGGGTCTACACTGGGGTTTCCGGAAGGCCCCGTGGATGGAATTCAGGGGCAGTCCCTGAACTTAAAGAGGAAAAAAAAAATCACGACTCTTCTTTCCACCGACCTCTGATGGAAATTTAGCACATCCCTCAACTCTGAGCGTAGGCGACGAACCCACGGTACCTGTTACTGTCACAGATAGGCACATGTCACATTACAGTCATTGTTGCAGATTTCAAAACGTGTCACTAAGGCTTGTCGCTGCTTCAAATTTGAGGTCGTTAGCAGGCCTGCTGCTGGATCTCGTTATGCAATGCATTAATAAAGAAGCCCGTCCGAGACTGGGTCACCTTGAACGCACTTTCACGATTGTATTTCATTATCATCGATTTCCTCTGTAATCCTTCGTTTTGCACTTGATGCATTTAAAAACTTTATTACGGGACGGGGTCCACAGGACCCGGGGACAGAGTGCTTTGTTTGCAAGGACCCTCTGTGTCCCGACATTCTAAGATTCTGAGGATCTATTTCCCGAGGGCCCTTCCCATCAGCATAAGTATGAAATTAAATTTGCTGATCGCATGGCCTTCTTCTTCTTCTTCTTCTTCTTCTTCTTCTTTTTTTTTTTTTTCCAATCAGGAAATATATGCAGGCCGTGACAGCCCTTCCAAACTCCTGGGCTTCCCACAGAATGCGCTCGAATGACACTGGAAAGGTTTCAAAAATCCAGTCCACCCCCTGCTTTAATTCCTTTCTTCCCGCCAACAGATGTTGCAGGCCTGGTGAGGAAGCCCATCGTGCACCGCTCTCACGCCACTGACGGCGTTTCTCAGCAGAGGCAGATTCTTCTGGGTCCCCGACACTATCCCCCCTCCTGCACGAGGCAGCCCCTTGCAGGGTTTAAGGGAGTGCAGGAGACTGCTACCTTTCCACCTGGCCCCCAAGCCCAGAGGTTAAGCTTTCGGGTGGTGCCGGGCTGTCCGTCCCCCACCACCCACCCCCGGCACTCACAGCTGCTTCTCCGTAGCATCCAGGACCCTGGATCACCAAAATGAAGGTCGTGATTCTCAAACCTCCCCTGTCATGACAACTTGCAAACTCTTCTCCTCTTCAGACCTTGGCCTGACTTCCCACCTAGCCGGAGCCACTGATCTGAGTTTCACTTTCCTCGTAAGTGAGGGTTGCCTGAGCGAGAGCCCCTGGCAGGTGGCTACGCTTCTCCCGGTTTCAGCTGCCCTATCTGTCAACGGAGCATAGCCGGCGAGTCTCGAAGGCTCTTCCAGTTGTAATGTTCAGGGAGCAGAGTCATGGAATCCCTTTGGGCAAATGCTCCGAAAACATCCACAGGGCCAGGCCAAGGCGCTGTGATTCGGGGCTTTCTCACTCGGTGACTTCACCTCGCTGAGAGTCAGCGACCATCCCCATCAAAGGGGAGACAAGCTAACTGACCCCAGCAGCCTGCACGGGCACGGAAGGGGGATGCGTGTGGAGCGCTGCGCAGAAGGGCTCGGCACAGAGGAAGCGCGTGATAGAGTCATTGTGTTCGGAGACACAATGTGTGGACTCACCTGCTCACCCACAGGCCCTGGCCGCCCAGCGTCGCCTGGCTCCCCCTGCAAAGAGGAAAAGAGGAGCATCACTTAGGATGGGTGATGGGAGTGTAGGGCCCCCCCGCCGCCCCCACACAGGGAACAGCCACAGGTAGCTGGCCTCGTCCCTACCAGTAGGGAAGGACAGAAAACCTCAACCCCAGTGCCTGGCCTTGCAGAGACCTCAAACAAACGGTGGAAGCAATGGGACCCTCGCACAGAACCTCTGGCCCCAGACACGGCCCTAGCCGCCCATTCCCTGAGTGGTCCCCTTGGCAGACTACCTGGTACCCTGATGTCTGTATCGAATTTGGGCTGTTCATCAACCCGCTGCATTTTGTGGAGGCGGCGACTGAAGCTCAGAGGGGCTCGGATCTGCTCCAGGCCACACAGCAAGCTAGAACTTTGGTCCAACTGATTGAAATCTCCATTCCTACTGTTTACCAGGCTGCCCCACCATGGGAAGAGCAGGGAACCCGAGAGTCGGGGCACTTGGATCCTAGACCCTGACCCACCAGGGCTCTGAAACCAGCTGGCAAAAGGATCGGTGAGCCTTGTCGCTGCCCTGGGCTCAGCCTCCCCCAGCCATAAATAAGGGAAATCACACTCGTTTGTCTCGTAGGCTATTTCCAGCTCTCATGCTTGGTGGCCTCCTGTAGCCTTATCTGCCAGCTTTGTCCCTAGCTGGGGTGGCTCCTGCTCCTCAGGCAGCCACAGCCGCCCTGGTCTCCCCCCGGCGTGAGCTGGAGAGGCGAGCAGCCCCGTGGGATAAATCCACCCAGGCTATGTCACCGCTCCCACCACAGAAACCCAGCTGGCCTCTGAGGGAGAAAGAGTGAGACCTCAGAGGGCAGGACAAAGGGCGACACTAGCCCAGCGAGCCAGGAGTCTGGCTCACAAATGGATGCGGCTCACCGCAATCAGGGTTCGAGCCTCATCTTTCCCTCCAGCTCTTCCCCCAGACCTCACGCTCATGAGAAGCAGAGGGGCCCAGACAGACACACGGGCCATGTCCCCTGCGTGGAGGGGGCCGCGGATGACCTGAGCTACCCTGGCTCTGTGCTAACGCTCGTGTGTCTGCCCAGCTGTAAACGTGGCCCAGCACTCTCCTTCTGGGACGGCTTGGAAAATCCAGCCCTCAAGAGGAGTCCTTGGAAAGCCACTAAGCGAGGCTGCCCATGTGCTGAGCATCATCACTCTCCCACCCAGGCCAGCGCTTTCCTGATAAATTAAAAAATAAAAAAACTGCTAACAAATGTAATAGATAATTACTGCACCTAATGAGGGAAAGCCGGAGACCCACAAAAGGAACAGAACTGCCCCACCGCCCGGAGAGAGAGCCCCTGTCTACACCGTAGCCTCTGCTCTGAGCCGCCGGGAATGCAACTGGCCCCTGCAGCAGGTTGGTCCCGTAACCCTCCACCTGTCACCCGCCTCCTACCACGGCCTCACCACCACCTCCGTGCGCACAGGCGTCTTACCAGCTTGTAAACTCCTCCGCTGCACCGTCTTTGGTGGCTGCCCTGCGTCCCATTATGTGACCACTACCCCGCTGTTGGACATTTAGGTTCTGTTCATTCTTTCCTCTCTGTTACCACTGTGCTGTGATAAATGGGGATCACTCACCCCCTTCCCACACCTGCCCAGGGACTGGGATTCTTCACGGGGCCCTCATTTGCCGGTCCCACCCTTCTTCTGTTCCCCTGTTGTTCTATCCCACCCCCCGCAAGCCCAGTCACTCCCAGGTCCCCTCACCTTCACGCCGTCTGGGCCTGGCCGGCCAGGAAACCCCTTCCTGCCAGGTTGGCCCTGCAAACAGAGAGAGGTGAGTGAGGGGGGCTAGGTGGGTGGGTAGTGTTGCTTGGGGGGGGTCCCAGTGCTGGCACAATGCCCCAGGGGCCAGGGGTGCAGAGCCCGGAGAGCCCCAGGCTGCCAGCCATTCTGGAGATGCAGAGGTGGGGGGGTGGGGGGTCTGCAGCTGTGTGACCTCAGGGACGTCTCCCCTCCCAGGCCAGTCCTGTTTGTAAATGGGGATGTTGAAACCTGCTTTCAAGGAACGAGGAAGAGGAAGGACCTGGACGGAAGATACAGGCAGGGCCCAGGGGACTGGAGAGTCTATGCCAGCGGTTCTCAGAGTGTGGCCCGGGGACCCTCGCGGGAGACCCGTGACGTCAGAGCTAGGTTCACAATAGCGCCTAGACGTCGCTGGCCTGTGTCTCTCACTCTCGTGAGTGTAAGCGGAGATTTCCAGAGGCTACATGACATGTGGTATCGTCAACGGGTTGAATGCAGAAGCAGATGGGAGATTCCAGCTGACTTCTATTAGAGCAGACATTAAAGAGATTTGCAAAACCGGTCAAACAATGCCACTCTTTTCATTAGATTATTTTGCCTCGGAAAATATAGCTGGTGGGTGTTTTGCTTTGTTATGAAACTATTATTTTTGTGAACACGGAGTGGGCTGATTATTATTTCAAATGGATTAATAAACACACTTGAAAGTTTTCAGTTTTGATGACTAATATCAATAGATGGAACTCACACAGAGAAAAGCTTTTGGGGGCTCCATTCCTTCCTTTTTAAGAGGGTAAATGGGCCCCAAGGATGAAGCGATTGTGCACGGCTGGTTTACACCACCACCCGCCCGGGGAGGACCTCGTGGAAGACCGCTCGGGGCAGGGCCGTCGCGGGGAGCAAGGTGAGGCTCTGGACGATGAGACACGGGGCTGCCCCGCCCGTCTTTGGCCCTGATGGCCTTGCGTGAAACTCAGACCAGCAATGCCGCTCTCACGGAGACTCAAATGAATGAGAGCGGACGCAAAGCCCATCCCACAGCAGCTGGATGAGCGCAGCCGGTCGGTTTCCTGCCTCGTCTCTCTATCCTTTGCGTCTGTTCCAATCCCCTCACCGGCTGGCCCAGGGCTCCCGCCGATGACTTCTCTGCAGAGCACCAGCAGGTGCTGCCTCTCTGCACACCGCCAGCACAGGAATGACAAATCCCACCTGCCCGGCGCCAGGGACACTCACCTCTAAGCCAGGGGCCCCAGGTGGCCCCATGGGTCCCTCATCTCCCTAGAGTTGGGAGACACAAGAGAGGAAAAAGGAGAAATTAGTCCAGGGAGAGACTCAGAGAGCTTGACCTGTAAGGAGGGAGAGGGGGTGGACAGAGGAGAGTCCTCCTGGACCCCGAGAAATGGTCCACTTGGTCCGCCCACTTGGACCCCCACCCAGGCTACACAGGGCCTTCCACGTGAATGGGGCTCCTGAACATGACACCTGAACGTGACAGGCCCCGGGTTCGTGGCAGTGCTGGGCAGAGTCAAACCCCATCATACACTGTAGGTACAGAGCCCCAGACGACAGCTCAAAGATATGAGCTCTGTTCTGAGCTCCACCAACCATGCAGTGGCAGACCTTAGCCTCACTGTGCCTCAGTTTCCCCATCTCTAAGATGGTGCAGGACGGAGAGGACCATGCTAAGGATGATGACTAGCCTAAGTTGCATTCCTGGAGGACAGCGATGGTCTCTTACTCTTTTTTGAGGCCCTGCGCCCTACTCCACCACAAAAATCATTCAGGATGGGTGTGCAGGGCCTCACGGACGTGTGGGGAGTGAAGGTGGGGTCCAGGGGCATGAGGAAGGAGCAGATGGAGAAGCGGACGAAGGCAGGGGTGGATGAATGAATCCACGGAGACGGGAGCAAGCAGCAGGCTCTCGCGCCGTAATGTGGGTGTAGACGGGGGCACGTGGCTGGCGCCGGCCCTCCGTCCTCACCCCTCCCTTTCCACTCCTGGCCCTCCCGCAGGCGAGGGCAGCCTCCAAACCGGCCTCTCCGGCGTGCCAGGCCTAACCCAGAGGCCCCCTCTGGGGCCACCCCCCAACCCAGCTTCCAGGAAAGCAGCCCCACGTGGCCACTCCCCGAGCCAGCGCTGGGGCCCCGCCAGACCCAGAACCAGCCTGCAAAGGGATCTGTGTCAGCTGGATGCCTGCCTGTGGTTGTGGTGAGTCCGGGCCTCCTGCACCCTCACTCGGGGCTGTCTGTGTGTCCCGGGGGCCTTGGGGCCGGAGCCTAGGTCGGGGGGCGCTCAGGTACAGGCAAAATCTGGGGCTCGCCCGCCGGGTGCCCAACAGGCCCACCCACGGAAAACGTCTCGATCCCCTTGAGTATGAATGAGGAAACAAGCAAATCTCCACTCTGCCATTTGCTAGCTCTGCAAGTCCTGTCATTCTCTGGGATGACCCCCCCCCCCCCCACCTCCCTGCCTGGCAGCTCCCAGGAGCAGGGAGTTAACAGCACAGGGTCTATGTCACGGGCTTTGGGCTCAAGCCGACACAGATCTGAAGCCCGACCCTGCGGCCGCTAACCGTGGTACCCAACGCGGTGTCCCCCACCCCCAGGGCCCAGGGCCTCCCCTCCGACCTCTGGGAACTGTGCTGCGGGCAGGAGCAGGGGCAGTGGCCCCTGGGGGAGACCCCCGGGCAGTGGGGGCCCCACAGAAGTGGAAGGTCGCCTGCCAGCCAGGCCAGGCCAGAGAAAGACCGTGGCAAGGTGACGGGCTAGGGCTGTAAGGGATGAGCGGGAGGGCGAGCCTGAGGCCTCCCAGGGTGGTGTCCTGGCTGAAGGGCCCCGGCCCCTGGCTCAGGCCTCCAGGACCCAGGCCGGAGCGGACAGGGCTGCAGGGGACGGGCGGGGACAGGGCCAGATGGTCTCACCTCGGGCCCCAGCTGCCCACGGGGTCCCGGCAGGCCTCGAGCTCCAGGCTTACCCTGGTGAGAAGGGAACAAAGAGCGGTCTCAGAGGCGGCACCTCCTGTCCATCAGAGGCTGGCAAGGCCCCCAGCAATCCCACGTCAGGTCGCCAGCCTTGAAGGCCTGTGGCTTCCACACAGCAGTTCGCTTCGACAGCCCTGCACAGGGACTCACCTTCATGCCTTCTGGGCCGTTGTCCCCAGGGGGGCCAATGTCTCCGGGAAATCCCTGAGGGGAAGCAGAGAGCAGGGGTCACCCATGGGTGAAGGGAAGTGCTTGGAGGGAGACCGACCCGGGGTTTCCGTCCCTTCCTGCATGGGACGGGACCCTGAGCAGGCCAGTTAACCACCTGGATGCCGCAGTCCTGTTCTAGAACAGGGATCTGGGCAAGAGCCCGCACATCCCAGAGAGCTGCTGAGATGAAACGAGACAATGCAAGGAAGTGCCGAGCACCGGACCAAGCGCGCAGACCCCTCCAGGTTGTGCGACCCAGAACCTCCCAAGTCCCGGGCCTGAGGCAGCCAGAGCCCCGCAGCCAGCCCTCCTCCTCTGCCCTGGGAAATGGTATCCTTTGATTGCAGTGATCCTGCAGCTATGATTCTAGAATGTTCTGGGCGTGCTACAACTTTGAAGGGCTTGGAACACACCGAGGTTATGGTTAAGCTCAGCCCCTCGTCTCCGGAGCTGAGGTGCCCCCTGCATCATCCGGGCCGGGCGTGTTGGACTCGGCCCCACACCACCAACGAGGAGGCCTCGCTGCTCCCACACCAAGCCTGTTCCCGATGGACGGCTGTGCAGGGGAGGCTTCTTCCCGACGCCGAGCAGAACCCTGCCCCTTCCCCTTGACAACCTCCTGCCACCCCCGTAGGGCTGCACAAAGCTGCACAAAGCTCGGGACGGGGGTGGCGGGGAGGGGGTCCTTCTTTCCACAGTGGTCTTTGCATAATTCGGAGGCCACTTATCCCCTCCCCCAGAGGCCTGCCCTTTGCTGGCCCTTCAGTGGCTTCACGCTGGGGCCCCTCCGTTTTGCCAACCTCTAGTCGGTCGGCGTCCATTGTTGGCCATCGCTAGGGTGCCCAAGCTCCTCTGGGTGCGAACAGACCAGCAGAGGCCAGCACAGGACTATCCCCTTCCTTGTTTGAGGTGTCATACCTCTGCTGATTCATCCTAACACCACAGGCACTTCTCAGGCAGCCCCTCTACTCTCTTAGTTTCCTGACAACTAGAAACCAAAATCTCCTTATGTGAGTCCCGGAGACCGAAATGCCTCCTCCTGCGTCGCCTCCGTATGTAGCTCTTTCCCTTCCTCTCTGATCTTTGGGTGACTCCCATTAAACTCCCGCTCTAACATCCTCTCACCCTTCTTACTGGCCAAGGCAAGAACGGGTCTGAACTCTGAGCTATCACCGAATGCCCAAGCTCCCACATATGTCTCTTCACACCGAGAGGCTCAAAGTCCTGTCCTGTCACCAACGCACTGCATGACCCCGGGCAGGTTCTGGAGCATCTCTGGGCCTTGGCTTGCTCGTCTAGAAAACGGTGACGACGACGTCACCTTACAGGTCCGTTCTGAGGCTCCAAGGGAATAAGACAAGCAAAGAGGGGCACCTGGGTGGCCCAGCAGTTGAGTGTCTGCCTTTGGCTCAGGTTGTGATCCTGGGGTCCTGGGATCGAGTCCTGCATCGGGCTCCCCGCAGGGAACCTGCTTCTCCCTCTGCTTGTGCCTCTCTCGGTCTCTCATGAATAAATAAATAAAATCTTAAAAAAAAAAAAAAGGCAAGCAAAGGGCTTAGCTCAGCACCCGGCGCCTGCTATGTGCACAATAAAAATCCGTATCCAGAAGGCTGCAAAGCCAGAGCCACGCCCCCTCCGACACTGACCCCAACCCCAGGCACGGGGTCGGAAGGAGCAGAGACCCAGGAAGGCGCTGACATGCTCCTCAGCCTCTGTCTCCAGCCGGGCAGGACTCCGAGGTCGCCAATCCAAACAGAACACAAGGACGGGATCCACGCAGGGACCCAGGAGACAACCAAACCAGAGCTGCTTTGCTGCAAGTAGCAGCGACCCCGAGGAAGTCGCTTCTCTACCCCGTGACTCAGTCTCCCTATCTGTAACCCGGTGGCAGTAGTACCTCCCGGGCGTGCGTGGGTGGCCTTTCCACGCGCTCTCGTCCGAGGACGCTGCGCGGCCTGCTGCCCCGGGGTGGAGCCTGAGCAGCAGGAGGCGGCCAGACTGCGGGAGAGCCGGACTGTCAGAGGAGCCTTCCTCCGCAGTGGCCAGGGGAGGGATCGGGGCCAGCTCCACTCTCTCAAGATGGGACTGTGTCACGGCCAAAGTCAACACGGCGCAAAGTCAGAGCCTTCAGGAAACCATCCCTCATCTTCTCGGGGCAACACCGGGAGCGATCTTCGGAAGAGTCTGGAGAACCCGGCAGAGCGAGACTTTCGTCTCTGAGATCTTGGGGAAGATGGGAAGGGGTGTGTGTGTGTGTGTGTGTGTGCGCGTGTGTGTGCGCACGGTGGGGGCTGGCTGGGGTCGGCCTAGACACCTCCCCCCAAGAGAGCCCGGGTGCTGAGGATCCCGGCAGGTGGCAGCCCTGGCACGGACCACCCTATGCTCCAAAGACGGTCCCCACTGGAGGGGCGGGTGGAAGGGCTCCACCAGCGGCCCCGCGCCGTGAGTGACACGCGAAAGCTATCTGGTGCACGCCGACCTGTGCCAATGCTCACGCGCATCAGGACCCCGCAGGCGGGTTATAGGAGTTGCCCAGTCATCCTTCGGGAGTTCTCATTCTCCATCCAAACACCCGAGTTTTCACATCTGCTTCTTGCTCCCCACTCCTCCCAACCCTGAGCCCTGAACGTTTTCCGCTGTGTGGGGGGGATTGTGGGCGGAGTGTGGGTGTTTGGAAACGTTCCAGGGCTCGGGCTTAGAGAAACAGGAGCTCCCGCTCAGGGCGCAGGCCCGAGTTCAGAGGGCTCCCCTGATGTTTTTTCTGGAAACTCCAAAGGCGACCACAACGCTAGGGAGGGTCTCCGGGGCCAGCTTCTGTCCCGCTGCCATGGAAAGCCGCTGGGGGCATCGCAGGCAGAAAAGGGAAGATGTCTGATCTCAGAATTTCTCTCCCCAGCCCCATCTCCCGTTTGCTGTGCGCTCTCAGGGAAGGACACCCCGCTCCCCATCTCTGGGTCTCGGTCTCCCAAGGACGATACCTAGTCCCGACCGTAGCCAGACGCAGAAATACGGCCTCACATACCTCGGGTCCAGGAGGCCCAGGAAACCCCAGGGGTCCCTTGTCTCCAACTTTGCCCTGGGGAAGAGAAGAGATGGCAGGGGAGGCGGGGGTAAGTGAGGGCCCACCTTCCTCCATCCTTTGTGTTAGTCCCCCCCACCCCGCTGTGGGGGTGGGGCTGGAAAAGCTCAGGAGCCTCTGAAGGACACCGGCCTCCATAACCAGGAGGTACCGTCCACACCCCACTGGGCAAGACACTTCATCATGTGGAAGCTCAGTTTCCCCGTCTGTAGGATGGGAACAATAATTCTCTAGCCCTTGGGTGGTTGGCAGCCTTCAAAGAAGGATAGGATGGGAAGGATCCAATATATTGGAACATTCAAGAAATACATGTCATGAAGGCTACTGCTGTTGTCAAGGCTTTGGAAGCCCCGGATTCTGATTCTCCCCAGGACTCTACAGGGACAGAGGCCTATCTATGACGCTGGGTGAGTCCTGTCCCTCTGGGGCTCAGTGTCCTGCTCTGTGAGATGGGTGACTGTCATTCCTACCCTGCTCTGCTGGTCCCTCAGGGCTGCTGCAGGAGGAAATGCGGTCTGGGGACAGGACAGGGTCCCTGGCCACATCTCACGGCTGCTTGGAGACTGTGAGGCTTGGGGGTATCAGAGCACAAGGTACTTACCAGAGGCCCCGGCTTCCCCCGTGCGCCTGGGAACCCTGGCAATCCCTGGCTCCCCTGGAAAAGACCAAGAGCAGGCTAGGGGTTAGCAAGGCCCAGAAACGGCCAGGTGAAGAGCTGCACAGTCATCCTTGCCCGCCCGAGGCCTCGAGAACACCCACCTCTGGGGGAGACTGAGCACCCCCCCCACTCTCCCTGCCTGTAAGCTCCAGCTGGGCACCCCCGTGGCCTGGGCCTCAGGGAGGCAAAGGGGAAACAGCAGGCCCTGTCCTCACCTAGTTGTCCTGGACCCTGGGAGCCCGGGGCTCCAAGCAGGCACCCCGTGCCCTGCAGGCCTGGGGAAGTCCAGAGACTGGGGCCCAGCTGGGGAAGCAGCCTGGTCCACATGGCTCACGAGCCGGAGACACTAAGGCTGGGTCAGGACAGGCCAGCCAGGAGGGAGGGAAGAGGAAGAGGGAGAGCTGGCCAACATCTGGGCCTTGTTGACCGGCTGGGTGAGGGCCAGATGTGGCCACATGGTGCCGGACACAGGCAAAGAGGAGCCGGCCTCGGTCCATCCATCAGTCGGTAGGGCCGTTTACTGCCTCGCTCACTCAGACATGTCCTAAATGTTCACTGTTCTGTGCAGGACTCTGGGCTGAGCTTTGTCAGGCCAGGCTGGGGCACTATCCTTAGGGAGCTGGCTGTCGGGCACGGGACTGAGCACAAGCCCCCATCAACCAGGTGCTGCCCCAGTGGCAGACAGACGTGCGGCTCGGGGCACGCAGAGAGGCAAGTGGCCCCTGTCCAAGCAGGTGGAGGGAACGGGGAGCCCGTGCAGAGGGCCCGTCAGCGGAGCACAGGGCCGTAAGGGCAGGAATGGGGCCGAGGGGCTCGCTCGCTGGGTGCTGGGTGCTGGGGTGAAGAGCCGTAGGGAGCCGTGGGGGGTCTGTGAGCACAGGGCAGAGCCTTGTGAGGAAGACAGACTGGGAAAGAAGAGGCCGGGGGCTTGGCAGTAAGTCAGGGGGCTGTTGTAAACGCCGGGGGAGGGACGCAGACGGGGGCCAAGGCTGGAGAAGACAGGGCTGTGTGAGAGCCATCTGCGGCAGCCGGGGGCACGGGGGACGGGGGGGATCCTGGCCAAGAGGGACCCTGAGAAGGAAGCTGGGGCCAGAGAACAGCAGGGCGGGGGGGGGGGATCTGCTGCAATTACCTTGTCTCCTTGGAATCCAGGGTCTCCTGACACACCTGGAACCCCTTGTTCACCCTAAATGCACAGCAGCAAAGAACGTTACAATGGAGACCACGGCGGGTTCCAGAAGCCTCCCCACTCGCAGACCCACCGGCAAGGGACGGCTTTGCTGAGGCCGTTCCCAGACTGGATCGGACCAGCAGCAGCTCTGTGAGAGCAAAGGGCAGGGTCCCCAGCAGGGAAGCCGGGCTGGGGAAGACAGGCCCTGGGGGGCACGGAGCCGGCCTCGCCGCACACCCGCCTGGCGTCGCTCGGGTGGCTGAACACACCGCTAACGGCAGCCGAGCTGCCTGGCCTTTCCCGGAGAACTGGCAGTTGCAGATCAAAGGGACTGTTTCCTGATCCTTCCAGGTCTTCACCATCAGCTTCATGTCACACGGGGGCAGGTGCCGGCTGTGCAGCGCCACCCTCTCAACGCCCACCCCCACCCCCACCCCCATCACAGAGGGTTCGGAGTGTTTGCATCCGTTGCTTGACATTTTTCACCACCAGGCTGGGAGCCTTGGCTTCTTCCCTCTGTGGGAGTCTCTATGCAAGCCGTCAGCGGGGGGCTACTCGTAATTCGCCACTGGTCATCCGCTAGGCCCTGGTGGCTAACACTATGTGCAAACAGTGAGCAAACGGGTCTCGAGTTAGTTCTGGGCGTTGCTTTCCTAAATGACACAGATCCTGGCCATCAGGGGTCTCTTCGGGTCCCTCCCCTATTTTCAGCCACATCCTGGTAAACGAGCTGTTGGAGAACTACATGGGAAGATGCCTCCTCTCCGGGCCGGAGTCCCATCACGCAGCCCTCGTCATCTCGCAGGCTGGATATTCCCCACAGTACCCCGGCCCTGCACTCGGCAAACACTCACAGCCCGGGGAGCAGTTGGAAGAATGGGGATAAAACCCTGGAGGAAGGGAAACTCTTAGAGAACACACATCGAGCAGCTAAGGCCAGGAGCCAGCACAAGAACTTCCTCGGTAAAACAAAGGCCAGAATGAAAATTAATAAATAAATAGCCTTTAAAAAAAAAAAAAAGTACTTTGGTTTTTCCAATCTGGAAAAATCTGTAAAATATCCCAGAGGTTTGGGAGCCAAGGAAGTTTCTTTTTGGGGTGTGTGTGTGTGTGTGTGTGTGTGTGTGTTTTAAATGCCCAAAGGAGGAGCAGAGGGGATTAAAAAAAAAAAAAAAAGTTTAAAAAGACACCTAAGAAATCAGGACAATGGATTCAGGCTGGAGCTGGAGTCTCGGTTCCAGAATGCGCCTCCACGCAGGAAGACGGAGCCAAGTGGTTGTAAGTGGGACCGGGGCCAGGCCGGGTCATGGAAAATCTGGGATTCTGGGCAGGGCGACTGGGGAACATGAAGGGATGGCTCCGTCATCCCAGGGGACAGGGGACGGCCGGGCCGGGGGTGGGGTGGGGGTGGAGGGGCCCCTCACACCCTCACCCGCTCTCAGCAACTGAAGACCCCTCCCCAGCCAAAGGGGTGAGAAAAGAAAGTCCTTTTTCTTTTCTTCTTCCTTTTCTTTTCAACCCCCAAGACTTATTTGATGTCCTTGAAAACTATGGGCAGGAAAACAATTTCCTCCACTTCTTTTTTTTTTTTTTTTCCAGAGCTTTCACATCTCAAAACGAGCCAGGCACCAGCAGTCAGCAAGCCAGCCGAGTTCCATGTAACACGTTTATTTCCATGTTCCTGAAGGACCAAGCGAGCGGGAGGCCAGCTCTGCACAGGGGCCTATAAAAAGCTCCCCCACTTCCTTTCTCCCTTGTCCGTGACCTCAACATTTCCAGAGCGCTGATGTCTCAAAACCCCAGAGCAAACAGGTAGCTGGGCGGGAGCCCCCCCCCCCCGCCCGACCCCGGACAGGAGGCCCCTGCATCTCAAGGGGAAGGCCACAGAAGAGGGGGCTTAGCAGGCAGCAGGGCAGGGCCGGAGGGGGAGCACGGGAGCCCGAGGGGGGCCGCAGCTGGGGGCCCCGGGCCAGGACAGTTAGGAGGTGGAAGAGGCGGAAACGGAGAAAGCGGTGCACCCCTGGCTACCTAGGGATGGGGCGGCCAGGACACTCTGGGTGTGCCCGTTTCGGCCCCCCCTTCTCCCCGTTCCTAAGAGTCTGAGGGCTGAGTTGCCTTTGATGCATCTCTTCCAACCCTCTGGGGCTACTGCCCCGGCTGCAAATGCAGGCACGGGCGGCGGTGACCCCCAAGGGCCTCGTCAGCCCTGCCCTTCTGCCCTAGTTCTGCTCCGTGGCCGAGGTCTCCAGAGACACGTGCCTGGGTTCGCCCCCTGACACTCCTCGCCGAGGTGCCGGGCCAGCTCCCTAGCTCACGGAGGCCCACGGAGGCCCACGGAGGCCCACGGAGGCTCGGCGGCTGGCTGGGGCAATCCCCACGGGGCCCTTACATGGTGCCCAGCCCTCATACACCTGCTCCCGTCTCTCAGGTTTATGAGGAGCTGAGCTGGTCTGAAGGCAGGTGCAGGAGGATCCCGCCCACGGGAGTAGCACTCATCTGCTCAGACTCGTGGAAACTTGGACCTGGCCCCAAAGCCCTCCCACACCCCCTTTGGGGTGCCTGCTTCACCGAGAGGCTGAGACGGGAGGGCGGGAGGAGAGCAAGGGGCAGAGCACAGGGAGCACGGCCCCCAGCCCCTCCCACCCCAGCGTCCCCGTCCCTTAGATGCTGCACGACCAGGCCAGGGGCTGCCCTGGTGCCGCCCCGCTCCGGGCCCCGGGGTCCCCCGACCCCCACGTCCAAATGTGGTTTGGCACCGGGTGAGTGCAGCAGGAGGACTGTGTGGAGGACACGTGGCACGGGTGGCCTCCCCATGGCAACTGGGAAGAAAGCGGGTCAGGGGCTCAGAGGCCTGTGCCAGCTTTTCTGTTGCACACTCAGACCACGTGCTCCCTGGGGTCGGGTTCCCAGTTCTAACTGGGGCGGCTTATGTGGATTCATTTCCTCCTGTAGCTGGAGAGGTCTCTGGCCCCCACACCATACCTGCCCCGGGGCCTGTCATCTCAGCACCCCCCCCCAACGTGCCCCCACTCTGGCCTTGGCCGCCAAGTCCAGACACTGGCCTCAGCTTTGCTCTCCGAATTCAGAGCCGGGCCTTGCCCCCCCGCCCACCCCGACCTGTGCCTCCACAGCCCCCCATGCTCTACCTGCCTCAGATCTGCACCTGCCTGAGCTCCACCTGAGTTACAAGGAAGAAGCTGGGTAACACAAATTTAGGGGGGCCAGAGGGGAGGCAGGAGAGTGCAGGGGAGTGGACCTGGCGAGAGAGCAGCAGCCACAGTGAGGTCGCCGTGGGGGTGGGGGTGGGGGTGCGGGTGCGGGTGGGGCTGGTTCGCATGCAGATAAAACACAGTGCAACAAGGGAGTATTCAGATCACCTTATCACCTTTCAGTCCGGGCTGCCCCATGTTCCCCATCAGTCCCTGCAAGACAAAGGCCAGATCCTGCGATGAGAGGGGGGCTCCAAGCCGCAGAAGCCCAGCGCCCTGCCTGGCACCCACCGGCTCGCTGTGTCCACGGGTGCTGGGCGCCCCACCCAGCGCTCAGTTTTCCCATCTGCGAAGGGGCCATGACCCCCAGCTCAGAGGGCCATGACGTGGAGTGAAGGAGCACGAGAGGGGGCCGCTGACTCATGAACCACAGCACTCTGAACGAATCCAGGGGAGAAGGGGGCCGAGGGGGACAGATGGGAGCCTCGTGCATCGTCACCCACACGTTGGCCAAACAGGATCGTTCCTGGAATGGGGTCCGAGCAGTGCGGGCCACTCTTTCCTGCACGCCCAGCCCACCCAGGGACGCACCAAGTCCACTGTTTGCCGGTACAGTTTCTATGCCCCAGGTGATGCCCCCCGTTGACCTTTCAGTGCCTCGACATCTGGCCCCACAGGAGACTCAAGCTCAGCGCAAGGACTGCTGTGCAAGGACACGTCAGCCATAAATGACATACAGATGATGACTGGCTCGCTCCCGACCTGCCAGCTTCCGCCCAGCACCCCGTGAACCCCCGACCTCCCCTCCCCCAGCACTGTGCCCAGGCACCCTTCCCTCTGGGCTGCAGTGGGTCAGGGGGTGCCTGGCTGGGAGCAGACCCGGATTAAGGGATGGCTCTGGTTTACCTTCACGCCCTTGGGTCCTGGATAGCCAATCGGACCCAGTGCTCCCATGTCGCCCTGACAAGAGAAAGAGAAGAGGGCACGGTGAGGAGGTGGCTCCCGGGCGGCTGGCCTGGGAGGGATGATTCCCAACGTCCCCTCGCCTGGGCTCCTGAGGACACAACCCCACTGGCTTTGTCAGACCACCTGGTCTCTGCGGCTCGCTCACCGCGTGCAGGATTCAGGGAGGCTCACGGCTCCATGCCTCAGTTTCCCCATCTAAAAGGGGGACCAGTGCAATCTACCTCCTAGACTTGTTTCAGGAAGAACTGACGTACGGGTACGAAGTGCTTGGCACGGTCCGGAGGCATTTAGGGCTGTTCCAGCTGAAGGGGCTCTGCTGGCACCAATGGGTGAAGGCCCCACACAACACAGCCTCGAAATGCCCCATCGTGCTGAGGTGGGAAACCCTGGCTGACAGAAGGGGTAGCTGGATCCTGTCTGTACAAGCCCACCCTCTCTTCCCCTCTCGGGTCCTCACCTCCTGTCACCCCCACCGCCGCTGCCCCCAGCCGCAGCCATAACGTTAAGCCCACACCCCCTAAAAATGCTCTCTCCTCTCCCTTTTCCATCTGTTGGGACTTGTCAACGTGTCTGGCGGCTGTGGGTGCTCAAGCAACGCCCCTGACCTCCCTGGGCCCCGGTTTCCCGTATCCCTGTGCCAGGCTCCGCAGGGGCCCTGGCAAGTGCTCTGCAGCACTAGGGGAACAGCCGCGGCCCGGGGCGTCCTGCGGGGACTGCCCTGAGATGTCTCCATTGCATCCCTGCCCGACCCCCCACCAGCAACAGGCCGTGTGACCTTGAGCAAAACACCTGCCCTCTCTGGACCTCGGGATCCCCCACCTGATTAGGTCAAACCGAACCCTCTAGCTGAACCTCTGCCAAGCAGTGGCGCTTTCAGCTCCATCACGTAATCTTCTGGTGAAGGAAGCACGGCCTCTACAGGTGAGGAGACGACACAAACTACACTGTCCGCCAGGCAGGGAGCTGAGCACCTCACCTGCCTCGACCCAAGGACTCCTCACAGCCGCCCTTGGAGAGTGCCCCTACTGCCAACCCCATTTTACAGATGGGGGACCCGAGGCTCCATAGCGTTAGGACTGGGAGGAGCTGGGATTCACACCCCACCCGGGAGTCCATCTCCAGACCTTCCAGGCAATTCTGAAGTCGCCTTGGGAGAGGAGGGAGAGAGGGGAGTGAAGAGGCCAGGGTCTGAGGAAAAGCCAGCCCTCCAGAGAAGGGCACTTCCCTAGGCCCTGCTCGCTCCTATGTCTCTCCCTCTGTTTCCCGGGCTGAAGGGGGCCGGGCTGGCCTGCCCAGGGTCCCCCGTGGTACACGATAAGCCGAGTAGGCTCCGCTGGCACGGCCGGCTCCAGCCGGGCCCGGGCTGTGGGCAGGCGACCGGTCCGCTGCTGCAGGAACACCGGCTCCTCCCTCCCGCTGCAGGCCCCAAGGTGGTACCCGGCCCCGGGGCCCTGGGGAGCCACAGCAGCACCACACTGGCCGCCCCGGCGGCCCCTCCAAGGACTTGCACGGGCCCAACCCCACAGGGCAAGGGGCTCCGGCTGCGGGCGCAAGGGGAGAGGGCGGCGGCTTGCTCATGGCACAGCTTCCCCTGCTGGCAGGACCCCAGGGCCGGGCTCTAGGAGCACTGGGGGAGAAACAGAAACTTCTAGGCCACTCCCGCTTCCCGGCCCAGTGCAGCCTGCAGAGCACCACGGCTCTGGGCTAGACCCCGTGTGGGCAGCCTGGCCGGGTGACACACAGCGGGGCACGTCCTCACAAGAAAAAAACGACGAGTCGCGGCCTGCACCGGGCCCCGGTCCCACCGTGCCTAAGCCCCCGGACGCCGGCTACACATCCTGCCCTCCGTCCTGCTGACCTCACCGAAACACAAGCAGGCAGGCCGGCGACCGTCCACGGGACTCCTGCTGCGAGTGGATGCCGCGCTCGACGTCAAGGTCCCGCCGACGCCGCTCACCCGAGCTGACGCCGGGCCCAGGCTGCCGGCCCTTCGCGGCGACCCCATCTCAGGGATGAGGAAGCCGAGGCACACGGAGAGCGTCACTCACTCAAGACTAGGCAACAGTCGGGGGACGGGGGACGGGGGACGGGGGCAGGCCCAGAGCCCAGGTCTGGCTGGCTGGCCGGCCCCGCGGACTCCTACCCGGGGCCCTGGGCGATGCGAGCTCGGCTGGACCGGCACACGCCGCAGGTGTCCAGGTGGGCCCGCCGGGGGGCCCCTGAAAGGACACCGGGAGGCGGGGCTCCCACCTCTCTTCACACCTGTCCTACCTCCCTGCCCTGCTGCTCCTCTGCAGCTCTGACACCCGGGCCACCCGCTTCCGTACCCAGAACATTCTGCCCTGGGCTCCCGTTGTTAGCGCGCCCTCACCCTTTGGCCGGAGCGCCAGGATCCCTGCCCTGACCCAGGGCCCTGCTGTCGGGTCCTGCAGCCTTTGCCACACGGGGCCACCATTTCTGTGTGTGCCCAGGCAGCCACCGCCTGCCCCCCGCCTCCCAAAGTGGCTTAACCACCGGGTGCAAATGACGCTCACATTTATGAACCCTCTAGAGAGGAATCCATGGTCCTAGAACTGTCTTTGAAGGCAACAAGGCCTCTTTCCAGAAACTGATGGGGCTCGGTAGCTTGGGGACAGGGACCTGGGCGCTGTGGTCTTAATAGAAGCACCATCGCTCACACAGAACAGCCCCTGGCGCTGTCCGGTCCACACTTACTCATCTGCTGCCTCCAGAAGTCACACAGAGCTGAGTGGGTGATGGACACCGGCCCTGCTGGTCCGGCGCTTCGCTGTGTGACCTCGAGCAGGTGTCTCAGCCTCTCTGTGCCTCTGTTCCCTGAAGTGTACGATGGTAACCCCACTTCCTACCCTCAGAGGCTTGCTATGATCATTAAACACTTAGCACCAGGCCTGGCACACGAGGCTTTGCTAAGTGTCGGCGAGGGAGGCTCCTGAGCCTGCTTTATCACGAGGAAACAAAGCCAGATAATCACGGACTGACAATATGGTGGGCCCGTCCACTGTGCCCCATGTGCTGGACTTTGGCCAGACCACATATTCTTTGGGTCTCATTAGACCCACGGAAGAGCCAAAACTCCCTCTGTGTCACTCCAAATCAAAAAGACAAACCTTCTTTGTTCGGCAGATGCAGGAATCAGGCACACTTTTCTTGAGGGCCAGCCAAAGGGTTTCAGTTACTCAAAGGGGGCCGCTCTGAGGCGGTCTCCCCTCGGAGGCTGCAGGGGGCCAGCGGCGGCGTCGTGGCATCCGGGTCACACCGACCTGGGCTGCAAGTCCTGGCTGGTGATCTCGGGCCCCAGCCTCCCTAGCTGGGTGATGGGGCCGCCGCCGCCCCCCTCAAGGATCTCAAGGCCTCCCGCCCACCCCCATCTAATGCACGTGAAGCACACACTAAACAGACAGATGCCCCATAAATGTTTGTCTGTCTCCTCACACCCTTCTTCCTGCCTGCAAGGACCTATGGGGGCGGGGGAGGCCTGTAGGGAGGATGACAGGGGATGTTTCAGCTTCCGTCTGCATGCACACTGCTTCAGCTGACCAGCCAGAAGGCACTGAATAAACCTGAATCTCCACTAAAATGATTATCAATATGTGGAATTCCCATTCGCTCAGCGAAAACCCACATCCTCTGGAAAACCAGAGGTGACTCATGATCCCTCTTCCCCCTTTAACTCCTGGTTAGAAAATTCCTTTCCTCTCCAACTCTCGGGGGAGGCCACTATTCTCCATCCGGCACCCCCGCCCCCACTCCCGGGGCACAGAAGCTGCTGTTTCCAAAAATCCGGGGCGGACGGGGGTCCTTGGGTGAGAGAGGGCACTAGTTCGGGGAGCAGCGGTGATTTGGCAGGGTCAGGTCTGTGCCTGTGACTCTAGCACCACCACCACCATCACACAGCAGAGGGAATTTTATAACAGGGGAAGTGAGTCTGAAATGGCAGAGAAAGACACAGGCCAAGAGGGAAACTTGAGGAGGGGTAGGTCAGCAATTTGGACATTATGAGGGGGCACACGGTCTGAGGAATGCAGGGACACCCCAACTCTGGCCATTCAGAAACGGGATACATGGAGGAGCGGCCTGGATTAGGAGGCAGAAGGCGTGCCTGTCCAGCATGTCTCCATCTCCCCCTGCCTTGTGGGACCGGGGGCGGGGAGGGGGGCTCAGTTTCCCTATCTGCCAAATGGGATTCCCCTCAGAGAGCCCGTGGCTAGAGCTGCCAGGCTGAGCAAACGAAAATACAATTCGCCCAGCTAAATCCAAATGTCAGACAAACACCGAATGCTGTTCTAGTATAAATGTGTTCTAAATATTGCAGCCGAAATTCAAATTTCCCTGGGCGTGTTGTATTTTATCTGGCAACCCTCCCTGTGGAAAGCAAAGGGGAGGTTAGGTGGGAAAGAGCCTCGGAAGGAGTCAGGAGGGCCACGGGCAGGGCCTGAGGCTCCAGAGCCTGCATTCATTTGGCCAAATGATATTCTTGCTCCTCTCAGGACCCATATAGGGGACACCAGGACAATGAGGAGGAGAAGCACGTGCTGACGATGAAAGCCAGGAGAGCTGGCTCCCTTCAGGGGAGCTGTGGGAACCGAGAGCATTTAGCCTGAAGAAGGAGCGCAGCAGGGACAGAGGACAGGCATCTTTCTCTCGAAGAGCCTCCCCAGGGGCAGGGGAATGACGGGGGCTCAGTGGGCAGGAAAGCCACCCACAGCGAGAGCTCTGCAGAATGGCCCGGGCTCCCACGGGAAAGGGCGCCCAACACCAGGCCGCTCAAGCTGGAGTGTAATCACCCCGTGACCAGGATGTTCCAGAAGGCGTCCCCGTGAGCTTAGAGGAGGCGGGACGGCCAGACTTTGGGGTCCTCCTAAGCTGGGGTTCTCTATCTCTCGTGTGGATACTCCTTTTCCAAAGCATTAGCTCAGTGCCCCGGGCCAAAGAAGATGCCCAGCAAAGTCCTGCTGAATGGACAGCAGGGATGACGGATGCCCGCCTCATGGGTGGGCATTTCCCTGTCCCAAGTCAAGGAGATGTCGCTTGTCAATCACACCCCCTCCTTCCCACTAGTTCCAACGTGAGTTTGAAATCTTTCTCCACACAGTGATCTAGAGGCCTGCTACCACGCATAACACGTGTGTGCGCGCCTATGTGTGAACTAACAATGACCATTATTATCACGACTAGCACCTCTCGAGTCCTCACTGCGCACAAAGCGCCTTTATGTGTGCTAGCGTCTTTGAATCTTCACAACAGAAGTCTAACTTGGGTACTCATGTCACCCCCATTTTGTAGATGAAGAAAGTGAGACACAGGGAAGTTAAGAAATTTGCTCAGAACCCGAATTCAACAAGTGGCAGAGCTAAGACCCCAAACCCACGTGACCTGGTTCCAGGGACAGCGCCAGACCGTGGGCATCTGTGGTCCTAATAAGAGGGTGCACGACGATCTCATCTTATGGAGGGGGGACCCTGGGGCCCTGGGAAGTGAGCTGTGGCTGAAGAGCACAGAAGCAGGAGGAGGCGAGGCTAGGGACCCTCCGCCTCCACCCCTATCCTGCCCAGGTTCTGCACTCACCCACCTGGGTGGGACCATGCTGCCCCTGGGGCCCTCTTATTAGGACTGGCTTCCCCTGAACAACGGGGTCCCTGAACGCCTCCGGGGCCTTCTCCAGCCTCCCACTGAGCAGAAATTCTTGGCACAGTTGCTGGAGTAGCCAATGCTGGCAGCCCATTTGTCCAACAAGGGAATGGTCTACTTTTGTCCCTCTGGGGCACCCCGGACTCAAACCCCTGAGGAGTGACCAGAGGACAGAGCAAAGGGGGAATGAGACCCTTGGGAAAGCTCTTAGAGTCATTTCCCGGGCCTGGACCTCTCAAGGGGCTCTTGCGGCTTGACCCAGGGTCAAGGTCCTACTGTGAGAGCCCAGCACGAGGCCCTGGCTTTGGCTGCTGGAACCACTCCACTCGGCCTACCCCAACCTGTGGGGTCAGAGGTCAGCCTGCCTCCCACCTCCCCATCCACGGGCGTCACTCCCAGGAGTGTCAGGAGGTAATCGCAGTGATGAACACAACGATAGTTTCCTCTGATTGCACACTTAGCAAATGCTGGGCCCGGTGCCAAGGACAGTCCGCGTAAGGCCTCGGTTACTCCTCACAACGCCCCCTCCCAGCCCCAGAGTAGTCAATGATCATCACCATCTTACAGATGAGGAACTAAGGCTCAGGGAGGGTAACTCCACGCAGGCCACACAGTCAGGATGTGGCAGGTGGTCTGGCTCCAGAGTCACTGAACTATGCAGGAAAGGGCTCAGAGAGGGTGAGGGATCAACCTGAGGACCCGAAGCAGGGCTTTCCTCCCTCTGCCCCCTGGCCAGACTGACAGGTCCTGCTCCCCAGCTCCTCCTGGGGTTTGATGAGAGGACCTTTTCCCCATCAGGGCGTGTTGCTTACCCCCCACACCCTGTCTCTTGCCCCCGCCAACCAGGCATCTGGGTACTTACAATGAGGCCGGGCACTCCTTGGGGCCCTGGCAGGCCCAGTTCTCCCTGAAAATAGAAAGAGACCAAAGGGGTTACTTGCCCTGTCTCCCCTCTAGCCACTCCGACCGTGCTATCCCCCCGTGGGCACCTGGCGGGATCCTTCGGAGCTGACCATTCCCTGTGCCTGATTAGTGACTCTTGGAGCCTGGCCTGAAGCTTGGACAAGAAGACCCTTCCCCCTTCTGCCATCGGCCTTCCGCATCTGTAAAATGGGGAGGCTGGATTTCCAGACCCAGGATTTTCCACTTGTCAGTGTCCGAGAAGAGGCACAATCCTGATCATGACAACAAAGATGTGCTGGGCGCCTGGCCCAGGTGTCACCTCACCTTCACTGTGCAGACGGCAAAACTGAGGCTCGAGAGGGATGGGATGTGGCCAAGGTCAAGTGCAAGGAAATAACATAGGGGCGAGGGCTCTGAGCTGAGAGCCACGGGGCCGGCCTCTGTCCCTCTGTCAGCTGGGAGGCGCTGGGGCCCTCAGAGGAGCCCACCATCCCCGCAAGGAGGCTGTCGGTCTCTGCCTCCCGGGGCCTCCCTTCAGTGCCTTGCACCAGAAAAGACAGGTGGAGGGGCTTGAATCAAGTTCAAGATGCAAAGACATAGGGCAGCCCTGGTGGCTCAGTGGTTTAGCACCACCTTCGGTCCAGGGCGTGATCGAGTCCCACATGGGGCTCCCTGCATGGAGCCTGCTTCTCCCTCTGCCTGTGTCTCTGCCTCTGTGTGTGTGTGTGTGTGTGTGTGTGTGTGTGTGTGTCATGAATAAATAAGTAAAATATTAAAAAAAAAAGATGCAAAGACATGAATAAAAATGGGGGGGAGCTCTGGAAATGCCGATCATCAGTGAGAATTGCCAAGCCCCCTCCAGGTGATCGTCTTGCCTCCCGTGTGTGCCGACAGGAGGCCGTCACTACAGACAAGACGGGGGGAAGCAGCCCTGCCTTTAAAATGAGGGAAGCGAGTCCCAGGGAAGGGCAGCGACTTGTCAAGGTCTCAACAGCTGCGTGGCCAAGCCGGGGCCGCTCATCAGGTCCTCTTTCTGCTCCCGTGGGACCTGAGTATGAAGACCCCACGGCCGACCCCAGATGCCGGCCTCCGGGATGACATCACCTATTATTAGGGCACCTGACCCGGTAACTGATACACCGGAGAGGCTCTGATTTCCCACCACCGTGCCTTCGCTGGTGACCTATCCTCCCCAGGGAATGTCCCCTCACCTGTCTCCTCACCCCAATCCAGGGTCACCTGCCCCAGGAGGCTTCCTGTCTCTTTATCCCTCCTCCACGGCCCCCGGGGCCTTAGACCCCACATGTCTCACTGTGCCTGGCACGACGGACCGGACAGACAGCCGTGAGCTCCTCGAGGGCAGGCGGTGTGCCCGCGGTGACCTGCTGCTCACAACCGCCCCATCCCTGCTCCCAGCGTCTCGTTCTGTCCTTGCACCAGCCCTCTGACCCCCAGATTTACAGACCGGGAAACTGAGATGCAGAGAAGGGAACCGATGTGTCCAGGTGATGCAGCAGGATTCAAACCTGAGTCCGTGTGGCTCTGAGACCAGGGCTTAGGCCCCAAGGGGAGCTGGGGTTAGCCCAGGCTGGGGCGGGCTCAGGGAGCCTTTGTGGGATTGAAATCAGTGCCTAATCAGGGGCTGAGGGCAGATCCAGCAGTCACCTCTACAGAAAACACAGCTGGCCACAGCTGCTGAGGTGGGAAGCCCCGGAGAGATGGGGGAACACGGCAGGTGTTTGTTCCCAGTCTGCTCCCCCCGGGCAGAGAAGAAGCTTCCCCTCCCGCAGAGCCCCAGCCTGGGACAGGAAGGGGAGGGCGGGCTAGTACCTCAGGGCAGGCTGACCTGGCTCCTTGATGGGCCTCCCATTATTTACAAACTCTATAAACATGCCTCTGCTGAAGATTGTTTAGAACTCAGCTCTTCTTCCCTTACAGGGCCTGCAAACCATCTGCTCCCCCAGGGCGCTGCCGTCCCATAAACATTTCTGATGCTTTGGAAGATGGTAGTAGCCCTGGCTCCCCTAGTGGGGGGCGACCCGAGAATCTTCCTGAGTCCTTGGGGATGGGCACGGTCTGGGGCTTGGGGAGCAAGGGCTCGGTGGGCTGGAGGGCTTTCCTGGGGGGCCCACGGCGGACAGGAGCCTGGGGTTCAGAGGTGGCAGGGCTGGGATTTGATCCCATCTGTCTGACCCCAAAGCCTGGATTCCTCAAACCCGCTGTGTGCTTGTTCTGGAATCTCTTTCCTGTTCCCAAAGACTTGAAATACTTACGGGGTTTCCATCCAGTCCTGGAGGACCTCGTTCCCCAAAGTCTCCAGGAAACCCCTGAAGGCATAAAAGAGAGAACAAACACCTGCAGATTAGTGTTTTTACCTGTGGGGTGGCTTCCATCCGAACCCCTGGGGGCACTTAAGGACAAGTCCACGCAGGCTCACTCCTTGGTTCTGGGATCTGGGCAGGCGATGGGGTCACCTCCACAAACACCTTCACATGAGGAACTTCTCAGGGACTGGCTACTGGGGAGGGGCCCACAGCTTGGGAGCCCTTTCCTTGTCTACATAGAATCTGAGAAGGAACGAATGCCTGGCTCCTGGCTCCGCAGCATGGAAATACCCACCCCAAACCTAACCCCCCGCCCCCGACGGAGGAGGCCGGAAGGACGAGAACAAAGGTCAGGAAGCTGAGTCTAGGCCTGACCCAGCAGCTGACTTGCTGAGCAGTTTATGGACATCCCTTTACCCCATGAGCCTCAGTTTCCACACTAGGCAAAGCAGGGAAGGCCTCTGCAACATTTTCCAGCTCAGACCTTCTGCGGCTGTGACACGCTCTTCAAAAGCCGCCCTATGCAATCACGATCCCCATTTTTACAGGTAAAGAAAGAGAAGCTCTGGAAGCATAACTGTCAAGGTTACACGAGGTCACACGGTAGGTGACCATCGGCCCCCGCTGCCGAGGTGAGTTTCAGAGGCTCAGAGAGGGGCCAGGCCACCCAGCCCAGTCATCCCCTCCCTGACCCCATTCCCTACTCTCCCGGGAGACAGGCAGCTGGAAAAACATCAGCTGTGGGGACATCTCTGGGGACCAGGGTAGGGGTGAGTATTTCACTTCAAAAGGGAAAAAAAAAAAGTCTCCAAGCTTAGAATTTAGGGAAACCTGTTCTTCCCCTTTGCTTGAATTCAAATCGTTGTTTTTTCAGGGAAATTTAATAAAAAACACAGCACATGTTTCTCTGACCAGGCGGATGCCTGAGCCGTTCAGTCAAGATTCCTCCGGGAGGATAATCTGCATCTGGTTTCTACCACAACTGGGGGGATCCGGTGAGTACATTAAACCTAAAGGACAAGACCCAAAGCAAGGACAACGTCTGTCCTGGCTGAGCAAAGAGACCTTGAAATGGTGTGTGCGTCCAGGCCTTTGTCCTTGTCCTCCCTATCCAGCTGTCCCATTCTCCTCAGATCCCTCCTCTGCCAGGGAGCCCTCCTGGATCAGAAGGGCAGAGGTCGGCATTCATTCTGCGGGAGGTGTGGCTTCGTGCAGACAGCCACAGGAGGACGCGAGGACAGAATCATGAGTTTCAGACCGACCCAGGCGCTGTGCACACAAACCTTCACTTGCCTTTTCCATCTACCCCTGGGGAAAGGTTAGCAGTCCCATTTAACAGATGGGGAAACTGAGGCTCAGAGAAGCAATGTCACCTGGCTAAGGCGAAACAGAAAAGAAAAGCAAGTTTGTGGCAGCGCTGAGCCCAGGCCCCACCTCTCTGAACTCCGTCAAGTTTGCATGAGCTGCACACAGGCCGGTGACGGCACGTAGAGGCCGCTCGAATGTGTGTTCGGCTGGTTTCAGAGAGTGGCAAGGCCACTCATCTAGGGGGTCGTGGGTCTACAGGCCCATCTCCAGGTCAAGTCTTTGCGGGGGGCCATCTGACCCTATCTAAGGCTCCTCTCCCCGCAGACCTCGGGTCCCCCTAGCAAATTCCAGTCTCCCTTCAACCCAGCCCCTGTTGTCATGCTGTAAGGGAGACCCTCTCCCCCGCCGGGACCGGAGATGTCGGCTAGGTGGGCTGTGCTCAGGGAGCCTTCTGAAGGCATTGCATTTCTGCCATCACCTCTGGGGGCTGGGTTAGGGGCCTGGCAAGAGAGGAGGACCATCCATCAGGGGATAAGGCCAGTGCCGTCCAGCCAGGCACCTGGCCAAGTCCACATGGCCCATGGAGGGCAGGACTCAGGAAGTCTGCGCTCTGCTCGCCAAGTCCAGTGTCTGGAGACTAGCTGTGGCTCGCCTCCAGACGGGCTGGGTGACCTTGGGCAGACCCTCACTTGACTCACTGTCTTGCTCAGGCTGTGGGCGGGGGTGGGGGGAGGGGGGTTCTCTAAGAACACGTCCCAACCGCTAGATGAGGCCTGGATGGAAGGAGCCTCTTCCCCTTCCACACCCGAAAGCCGCCCAGCCTGGGGCAAGACGAAGACCTTGTCAGCATCCCCCGGGGCGCACACCCTGGCTGCCATGCCCAGGGGCCACCAGGCAGGTGCCAACCCCATGGGCCTGCGTCCGGAGGCCACTTTAGGCTGGCTGAAGGACTCCAGCTGCCGGGCCAGCCTTCCTCCCCACGAGGCTTGGGCAGCAGAACAAACCGATGCCAGTCCCAGCTCTACCACCCACGGGCCTCTGCAGGCCTCAGTTTGCTCCGCTGCACAATGGGGGAGTACAAACAGGATGAGCTGAGGTGTCACACGGAGGGTGACCCTTGCCGGAAGCAGCAACGTAAAGGCACATCTCTGGGGCATAAGCAGGGGAGAGACCATCAGAAAGGTCAAAACCCCCCAGGGAAGGCAATTCTGCAGACCAAAAGGAGCCCGAATATAGCCAGTGGCCGAGAGCAGCAGCAGGGTAAGAACAAGGATGGGAAGAGCAAACTCCAGCAGCCCGGTGAGGTGGGTAATTAAGACCATGGTGGGGGGGGGGGGCAGTTTTAAAAAGGAGCTTTAAAAGTTCTAGAACAAACCTGTGATTGGAACAATCTCTTAGACGGAAAGACCGCAGCTGCTCTTGACACCCACACCTCATTGCCCCCCTGGGGAGACGAAGGCCCATCCCCCGCTGGCCTGCCTCACCCCTCCACCACTGGAGACACAGCCCCGGGGCCGCAATGCTTCGCCCCTCCGGCTGTCAGGGAGGCGGCCGCCAAGCTAGACGTGTGGCCCCGCGTCCTGCCCCTCGGCACCCCCCTAGCTGGCCTTGTGCGCCGAGTGCAGTCCTGCCCGGCCTGAGCTCCCCGCTGCGGCGGGCTGGCCCAAGGCCCAAGAAATGAGCTCGGCGCCCTGCTGGGGCCCCAGCCACGTGGTGTCTCCGCTTCCCCAGGTTGGGGGGGCCCCCGGGGAACTGGACGCCTTGTACTTAGAGCAGAACAAGGCTCAGGAGGAGAAAGGATCAGGCTCCAGGACGGGCCTCCAGGTTCAGTCTCAGCTACAGGAATTCAGAGGACTAGATGGCGGGGGGGGGGGGGGGGGGGGGGGGCAGTCCTTGTCGCAGCAGCGTGCCAAGGCCCAAGGAGGCTGCTGAGGGCCACCCCAGCCACTCCCCTGCCTCCAGGCACCGTCTACCCCAACCATCTGCCCAGGAAGGTGGGCTGTGGAGGCAGGGGAGGCACGAAGCCTCCGCAATCAGAAGTCCTACTAATGCCTCGAAGGCTCAGCTTCCTGACCTACAAAATGGTCCGTCCTGCCAACTCCCCTGGCAGAGCTGGGCCCAAGAGGTGAGGTGTTGTCATGCAGCCCCGGCACGCTCCACCGCGCCAGGGCACGCTAGCTTTGGCTTGTACCAACAGCGGAGAATACAGAATAACCTCTCAGAAGAGCCAGCAGAGGGATCCCGGGGGCCTCCTTACGCAGTTGAGATTCTCTGCAGTCGGGGAGATTCCTGTGCAAGCCTAACCTGCATCCCTCCTGCTGCACTCCCAGTGGGCCACCCTCCTTTTGTGAGCACGTGCGCACACCAAGCGTGCGGACATGGAAAGACCCCTTGAGGTCAGGATGCCGCGCAGGTTTTCACTCTGCCCTTTTGGAATCCACTAGGGAGCCCGTCCAAGAAGAGTCGCATCGGGGAACAGGGAGATGTAGGAGAGCCTGGTCCAGTTTTCGCCAGACAGGGTCCCCAAGGGCCCTGGGAAGAAACCCCTTCAGCTCCAGCCAAAATTCGTAACATCCTATATCTGGACCCCTCCTCAGGAAACCACAGGTTTTCACTCTAGCAGCCGAGAGGCGATGAGAGCGTTAGCCGAAGCTTCCCTTCGGAGCTCAAGACAGGAGTGCAGAGAGGAGTGAGAGGCAGAAAGCGAGCAAGGGGCCCGGGGTCGAGCCCTGACTCTGCCATCGAGTGCCGTGGGACGTCGGCCAAAGGACCGGCCTCCCTGAGCTATGCCAGCAGATGCGTCTGACAAAGAGGCTGGGCCGACTCCTCACGAAAGTTCTGTTGTGCTCTGACCTCCAGAGTCTCCGCTACGGCTCCCCTGAGCCAAAGATTCCCACGCACCCACCTTCCCGACCTGATGCTTGAAATTCGGCTCGCCGGAGAGAGAGGACTACAGCGGTCACCCCCGGCCCTGCCAGAAATGAGGCCAGCCGGGATGGCATGCGGGAATTCAGCTCATTCTCCTGACATCTCGCTAATAAATGCCTAGAAATCAGCAGGCCCAAAGCTCCAACGAGAGGGGATCAGCAGAAGGAGCACCCACACCCCCAGGGCTCAGGAGTGGTGGCCCCGGGGGGGGGGGATGGCGCTAACAACCACTGAGGGAGCATGCGGCCCAGAGGATGGCCAACTCGGAGGCCTGGCGTGGGCAGAGACCAGAGACAAGGCCGTAGGGACCCGGGCACGTGGGGTCCCAGTCCACACACTCTTGAATCACATCCAGGGCCGGGGGCGCCTGGGGGGCTCGGGCAGTGAAGCGGCTGCTTTCAGCTCAGGTCATGATCCCGGGGTCCTGGGATTGAGCCTCTGCTCAGCGTCCTCGCTGCTTCTCCCTCTGCCCCTTCCCGTCCCCCTGCTCCTGCTCTCACTTGCCAGTGTGCGCTCTCTCTATCTCTCTTTCAAATAAATAAATAAACAAAATCTTAAAAAAAAAAAAAAAACGCATATCCAGTGCAGACCCTCCTGCTCTTTGGCTGGCCATGGCAGCTGGACCAGGGGCAAGGGAACTGTGGGGGCCCTCGGCGGGGACTGTGCGGCCACAGTGCTGTTTTGCTGCAGAAGGGGGTTTCCTCGCCCCCATGCCTGACGCCGCGGTGCCAGGGAACACCCCCATCAGGAAGGGCAGGGCAGGATCTCAGAAGTTAGTGACAAGGAGCAAGGAGGCAGAAAGGGGGTTAGAGTCTGGTGAGACCCCCTGAGAGCGTCTGAGCAAATGGCTCGGGTTCCGGGTCTGGGAAGCAGGTGCTGTCGACCTCACTGTGGAAAATGGGGTTCGGGGGAGAAGCATAGGCAGTCCGGATGCCACACAGGCCAAAGGGCCTCAATGAATGTTGCTTTGGGGGATATGTTTTGGCCACAAGTGCTGTCCCCAGCACCTGGCACATGGCAGGTGCCCCATAAATTTTTGTTGAGTGAAAACCGAAGGCGTGGTCTCATCCCACACGCAGGTGGCAAAACGGCCCCGAGCACCTCCGACCCGGTGCTGCCTTCCCGGTGGCGAGCACCTTGGGTGGCCTTCAGCTCCAGGGAGCAGACGTGCGTGGCAAGGAGGGCGGATGGGATG
Source organism: Vulpes lagopus (assembly GCF_018345385.1). Lineage (NCBI taxonomy): Eukaryota > Metazoa > Chordata > Mammalia > Carnivora > Canidae > Vulpes > Vulpes lagopus. The sequence goes on from NC_054830.1 coordinate 64,305,573, forward strand.
AGGAGGCCACTGGATGCAGGAAAAGTGGGAGGTGGAAGAGGAGAGCTGGGCCCTGAGCCCGTCGGCGGTCCTCGCGGCGGCAGGGCAGAGGCAGCCACGGCACGCCTGGGTTTCCAGGCCCTTCCCCGCTCCACGCTCAGGAGGCTCCAGAAGGCTCCAAAATCCATTCGCTCACTAGCGATGCTCTGGGGCAAGAGGCCAGAGCTCTGGCTGCTGCGCTCCAACCCAGCAATGACCCTCAGGAGCCTCAGGGCCTCAGCCACGTCATTCACCCCCAGCCGCACGCCCCCTCTGCAGAGCAGCGGCAACGCCTGGTGCCCTGGCAGCCTCCCGGGACAGAGGCTCAGCAAACCCCTCACGGGTGGCTCTGCAGGCAGAGCTGGGTGAGGCGACAGGGCCCAGCTGACCTCATCCAAGCAAGTTGACGTACCCTACTCAGCAACTTAACCTTTGGGAAGACAGGTCCAGAGAGGTAAAGCCATTGGCTCAAAGTGACACAGCACAGACAGCCTCCCAGGGAGCCACCCAGGGAGCTCCACACAGGAATGGTGGCTGCTACTGTGCCGGAGCACAATGGCCTCAAGAGCTAGAAGATATTATCCCCATTTTTCACAGGGGAAACTTGCAATTCAGAGGCTTTGAGCCAACCATGCCCCTAGGGCCTTTGCACCTATCATTCCCTCAACCTCGAAAGCTCTTCCCCTGGGAGCCAAAGGCTCCCATTCCCACCTCATTCAGGTTTCTCAAGAATTCAAGAGGAGGGGATCCCTGGGTGGCGGGCGCGATCCTGGAGTCCTGGGATCGAGTCCCGCATCGGGCTCCCTGCATGGAGCCTGCTTCTCCCTCTGCCTGTGTCTCTGCCTTTCTCTCTGTCTCTCATGAATAAATAAATAAAATCTTAAAAAAAAAAAAAAGAATTCAAGAGGATTCCTGGATCAATTCACCTAACAGTCTACACCCCAAGCACTCACGGTCTACCTACCCTACTCCATGTTAATGCTCAGCACCCTCTGACATTCATTCATTCATTGCTCATTCCCTTGTCCAATCATTGTCTGTCTCTCTGCCCATGGAAATGGGAACTCTGTCTTGTTCACGGCTCAGCACTAAGCATAGTGCCTGGTCCATGGTATACACTATTTACTGGATGGATGGATGGATGGATGGATGGATGGATGGATGGATGGACCTCCTTGCCCAAGGTCACCTGGCTTGAGGAGCAGATCCGGATGCCAGCCCCACCCTCACACATGCCAGGTCCTTGCCCTGAAGCACTAGGTGCTACTCCTTGCCCAGATCCAGGTGTCAGGTGTTAGTAGGCCTCCAGGCGCAGAGGCGCTGTCGGCCACAGGAAGGTCTGGTCTGAGGATGAGGTGCCCCTCTGGTCCTTGAGTCCAGGACCTGGATCTTGCTCTTCTTTGTATACCACACTTGGCCCCACGGGGCCCAGATCCATACACACTACAACAGGTAAGATGCCCGTGGTCTGCGTGTCAACCCCAGAATCACAGACAAGCCCCTTTCTGGGCACCACAGAGCGCTCCTGGCCGCCTTCTAGCAACCTCTCAAGCTCCAACCTCCCTCAATGTCCCTTCTCCATCCACCACCAGCAGAGGGAAGCCCAGACCCCAAGGTGATGATGCTTCCAAGCCTAGGGATGACCCTGTGGGCAGCCACACGGGGCCTTCGGCCACCAACAGAGGTCAGGCTGGAGAGAAGTCTGCCTCAGTTATAGTCTGGGGTCTCCCTCGGCTGGCAGCAAGGACGCCAGACATACCACTCCAAGGGGAGCCCCAGCCTCCCCTTGTGAGTAATGAGATCATTGGAATTCACGTCTTGCCCACCGGGTGAGGATTCTAGGGCATCTGCTTGTACATTAGTGCCAGCCAGGGAATCCGAGAAGCCAACTTGGTCCACCACTGAGATCAGAGGCCCTGGAGGCGAATGGGGTTGTTAGAATCCCGGCTCCCTTGTTGATTGTGAAACCGTGGGCAGGTTACTCAACCTCTCTGTGCCTTGGCTTTCTCTTCCTGCCAAGCAGGAGAAAGACGATTCCTGTCGCACTGGAGAGTCACGGGCAACGCCGAGACTCTGGGGTCACGACCCTGGGATCGCACCTGCTGTGGGCCTGCTCACATGCCCCATCGCCCTCTGGCCCTGTATGTGCACGGCCACCCACAAGTGACGTGACGCCAGCCACCCCAAGACAATATGGATACTGAGGGTTTTCCGAGATAGGAGCCCTGACACGGGTCTAGCCATGATCCCTCCCAGTCCAAGCAGGGCCCCAGACACTACTGACCCAGACAACAGAAGCCCCCCAGGCGCAGGACCACACTGTGGAGCAACTGCTGCACACACGCACCACACACACATAGAGGAGCCATCCTGGAGGGGCCCAGAGCACGACAGGCCCCAGCCACAGCCAGGCGGCAGCAGGACACGCAGCCCAGACAGCCCCTCGTGCTGGCCCACACACTCAGAGCAGAGCCATGGCCAAGCAGACAGAAGCAGAGAATGCCTGGGATGCAGGTGGACAGGGTGGTGCGGCCAACAGGAAGTCAGAGTCACCCATAGAGTCTGCATAATAGACACGGAAAATCTTTACCGGCCTACCCATCTTGCCCCTCTTGCCAGGAACACCAGGCAGGCCCTGTAGGGGAGAGACAGGGAAGAGGTCAGGACACGATTCCACAGGGGACAGCCAGTGATGCCCCAAACCAGCCCCGGAGCCACCCACGAGAGGAAGTCGCAGAGGGCCTGGCGCCTGGGCCACACATAGTAGGTGGCAGCTCTGTGCACGTCGGATGGACGGTCCTTGCACTCTACGGGGCTTGGCTCTGTGGGCACCTGAGCTGGGCAAATGCCTAGGAAAGCACCCGGTGTCCCCGGTATTCAGCAGGTGCTCCCGCCGCTCTCCCGAGGTCCTCTCTACCCAGCTTGTTATGAGGTGACTATGGGCTCAGGCTGGGAGGGGACAGGGCAGAAAGGCCCGTGGGCCATGCGGTCCCTGCCGAGGCAGCAGGAGTACGAGGCGCTGCAGCCGGCAGGTAACCGAACGAGCATGCCTGTACTCGGCACCACTGCATACGCAGACGGCTGGCAGGATCTGGCCCTCGGGCCACAGCGAGCGGACACGTGATCCGCAGTAGGAAGCAGGCCCACGTCTCATTCGCTGAAAGCCCTTCAGAAGCTGTCCATGCCTCAGAATCACGTCCCCCTCCTGACCCTGGGCCCGACGCCCACGTAACCTCGCCCAGGAGCCCCCCACACCCCCCAAGCTCGTCTCCTACCATTCCTGCCTCGCGCTCTGAGCTCTGACCGCGTAGACTGTCACACGTGCCAGTCACCGTACCTCCCCGACTTTGTCCCCACTCTCCCTTACATCTGGAAGGGACCGGACTGCCTTGATTCGACCCCTTGGTGGGCTCCTATGCAACTCGAGGGCACCTCCTCCAGGAGGGAGTCCAGGACTCCTCCCAGAAGACCGGGGTGGGTAGGTGGGCGGGAGGTAAACAAACGAGGCCTACTCACTCGCTCTCCATCGGACCCTGGCAGGCCGAAGAGCCCCGGGAGTCCAATGTAGCCCTAGGAAAGAGCAGGTAGGGGGTCAGAGGGACCGAGGGGTGGGGTGTGGCTGGCCCGGCCCCGCCGCCCGCGCCCCACTGCCCTCCCACGCCCAGGCTCCTCTTCCTTGCTGGTGGCAGCAGCGGCTCCGGCGACTCCTCGACGACACAGGCCTTGAGGCAAGTGTATATGCCCATGGACTGCATGGTGCTGGCTTCCACGATGTAGTCCAAAGGCACATACCCTCACGCCAGGGAAGGGCGCGGGCGCTCTCGGGGGGAGGCCCGCCCCGCGCCGGGGCTCCCGGACCTGCAGAAAGGAAGCTCTCGGCTGGGTTAGATGCTAGAGCGCGCCCGGCTCCGCCCGCCCCGAGGGAGCCTGCTGGGGGGGCCCCGGAATTGGGGCTCCCTCCACCCGCGGCGGCCTGAGCGGAGGTCCCGGCGGCACGCGGATGCCACTGCGTCCGAGCCCCCAGCGACGCTGCCGACTGGCTGTCAGCTGCCCCGCTGCACAGACAAGGAAACCGAGGCTCGGAGATGATGCGACACAAGCAGCCCGGGGGTAGCCAGGTGGGAGTCTGAGGTCCCAGGATGTGCCTGGTGTCCTGCCTCCGCACTGTGCCTGCACCGGGCTGGCCCTTCCCACCCCAGCGACGGCAGGGCCACCCCTCCCAAGCCCAGCTCGAGCTCTCTCCTCCCGGCTCTTCCCTCCACCCACACACCATGTTTGCTCCTCAGTTAATAGGATTTACCACTTTCTCCGATGTTTTACCTTCCATTATCTGTGTCCATGCTTCACGCCCTCATTAGCCTGGGGACTTCTCGAGGGCAGGGACCCAGAGCTCCTATCACTATCTGTGCTCTCTAGATCTTTGTGGAATGATTTAATAATAACGCTCACAAACTACGTTCTCAGGGCTTCGGGGGGCAGGAAAGCATCTATTGGGTCCTTGCTCCACCCCAGAAGCAGGTTATAATCAGTCGGCCCCCTGGAAAGGGGAGAACATTTAGGCCCAGAAGTGAAGTGACTTGCCCAAGGTCACACGGCTAGAGCACGATAGAACTGGTATTTAAGTTGGAGTCAACGGACTCCCAGGCGGGCCTCCTAACCACTCGGCTACACTGCCCCCCGACAAACAAGCAACCAACACATGCTCACAACCATCTCTCCTCCCCTAGTAGGTCAAGACGTCATTGAACCTCCTCACCCTCCAGTGATGAACATCCATCACCGTAACGAGGGACTTTTATTGGTCCTGCCAACCAGGGCTTCTATCCCAGATTCACAGATGAGAAAATGGGCTCAGAGAAGTCCGGCAACTTGCCCACCATCCCACAGCTGGTTAAGGGCACGGCAGCTCCCAAAGCCGGTTGCCCTGGTCCATAGCTTGCATTTTATCTCATTCATAAATATGAGGCTGGTGGTGGCAGGGGAGGGAGGGCAGCTCGAGTGCTCCCAGCTCATCCAGGCTGCTCAGGGCCCTGGGACCCAGAGAGGGGGTTGCTGGGGCCAGACCAGCTCTCTCCCCTCATGTGGTCTCAAGATGCCATCAGCATGGCAAACAGCAAGCCACCCCAAATGCCATCAGCATGCCTCTGGGGCCACAGCTCGTGGGAACAGCTGGATAAAAGTAGGGGGGCCCAGCCTCCCAGGACAGGAGCCTCCTCGGCCCCTGCATGACATCACCCATCATCATCATCACTGACATCATCGCATCCTGAGGAACCTGCCCACCCACCTCCTTGCCCACCGCCCAGATGCTCTAACAGCCACATGTCAGCTGCAGGGATTAAGGCCCAGACTGTGGTCATAAATAGCTTTGGCTCAGGAGTGGAGAACACGTCACACCTGACCCAGCCTGCCCGAGGGCTGTGACCCACTTGCTGAGCCTTCTTGGAGAGGCAGCAAGGCCGGGCCACAGGACACCTGGGTCCCCATCCCAGCTCCACGTTAGGCGTGCAGAGTGAACCGGGACTGTCAGGTCTCCACCATGAACCCAGCTGCCTTGTGTGTAGACAAGGGGACTACACCACATTATCTCTTAGACTTTCAAACTCCATCTACCCCCATTCCATGCACCCAGAATCTTCTCCACAACCCAGTTGGGAGCCCCCACCTGATGGCCCCTCTTCAGCAGTATCTGCTTCCAAATTCCTGGTATCCCCATAACCATGCTAGAGGTAGGTATGGACCTCCCTCCCATCATAAAGGTGGGCAAACTGAGGCTGCTGGCTACTTGGGGTTGTCCCAGGGAAGGGAGAGCAGATGCTCCATCAGTCTCCGGGCCTGAGCAGCATCACCCATCAGTCACCCCTGCTCTGTCAAAAGTGGGGTCCCCCAGACCTCAGTCGGGAGGGGAGCAGGATTCTAACAGCAGACAAAGTAGCCCTGACTTAGGTCCCCTTGCTCTTAGGATGTGCTGGGGGACAAGGCAGGCAAACGTCTGACCATGGCAGCTGGGCCACGGGCACCAAGCCGGCTCACCTGGCTCAAAGATCCCCCATCACCTGTCCACCCTGCTGCCCCTTGGCTCTCCGGAGAGCACTCAGGTGGGAGGGCAGAGGCACCAGCCCCCCCTGCCAGACGCTGTGTACAGACCCTGCACCTCTGACCTCCCATCAGGCCCGCTGAGGGGACAGGTAATGACCACCCGGGGCCCCACCTGTGTGGCACTTGCCAAGACCCACTTACCCGGCTGCCTTTGGGGCCAGGGTCTCCTACCGGTCCAGGTAGCCCCTGAAACATAAAAGACAGAGGGGCAAGGACATAGGGAAACGTTCTCCCTGCTGCCAACAACCCAGGGCAAGTCCTGCCTCCTCGGGGCCTCAGCTGCCCCCCACCCTGTAGAAAGGGAGTGGGGTTGGGCCTGCAGTCTTCACACTGAGGACCCCACTCTGCCCCAGAGTCCCGGGGGAGTAGATGGGGGGTGGGGGAGACTGAGTGGGAGGAGCCCCGGAAGCCCCAACCCCACAGCACCAGAACCCCTTTCTTCTGCTCTGAGCATCCCGTGCCCTACTACCTTCAAAGAGAGGGATCCCTGGTCCAACCCCCTGAAAAGCCCTGTCTCCAGGGCTTTTCCCCCCCGACGGGGGCAGCTCCTCAGCCCCCTGCCTGCCGCCTCCCTCTGCCTGGGGTGGGGGTGGGGGGACACCCGTGGCCATCTCCACATCTTCATGGCCACCGAGCTTCCAGAAGCCATATACTGCACCTGCCTGCCAGGGTAACCTTTGGCCCCTGGGCTGCCCTCAGGTCCCGGCTGCCCCTGCAAAGGAATGAAGAGAAACGTAAGGAAAGGAGAGACCTGGCCCAGCTCTGGGTCTGGGGGGCGGTGGGAGACGGGGGCTTACTCACAATGGACAAAGAGAAGGGCAGGAATGTGAGCTGGATGGGGAGGAAGGGGAAGGCACGGGCCTGCTGGGCCCCAGCCCACCCCTCTGTGAAACCGGTCAGACCAGCTCAGAAGGACAAAACCCCCTGTGCTGGCAGCCCAGGACTGAGAAAGCTCAGAGGAGCCCTGGCTGGCTCTCCCACGCTGGCAGGGGCTGCTATTTGACTTGGGCCAGTACAGCCCGAATTCCTGCAATCCCCGTGGCGGCCTGTATAATATCCCCTAACATCGCCCGGAACAGGCCAGCTATTCATGGCTCTCGCCGGAGTCGGGTGGCTCATGCCAACGCCAGGCCGGCGTGGACTCCAGCTCTTTCAGGCAGATGCGGCTGGGGGAGAGGTGGGGTCGGCTCTGGGGCCCCAGCAGGATGGGAGGCAGAGCCGCCTGGCTCTGGGGCTCACTCATGGCATGGGGCCCAGGGAGGAGGCCAGGAGCAGACAGGGGTGGAGTGGGGGGGAGCAAGCAGGGCAGGGCTGAGGCTGCGGCCCTCACCTGTTCTCCGGGGTGCCCCGCTGGTCCAGGATAGCCCTTGTGTCCCTGTGGGGTGGGGGGGGATTGAATCAGGAAGGCCTCTGGGCATGCGTGTCAGATGGCCCAGGCCCGGCCGCCGCGCCTGCCTTTGCAGCACTGCACGCTGTGTGGACGGCAGGGGTGTAGTGTGTGTTCAGTGACCACTCGCTGATCGGACCTAGGCCCGTCAGGGTGGGCAGCCTGCTGTGGTTTCCTCTGCCACCGACGGCCCTCGGAGCAGAAGCCATCGGCAGGCTGGTTCACTCCTCCGGCAGGGTGTGTGAGCTGAACTGGGATACAGCCCCTGTGGCGGAGTGATGCTCTATCCCCACCATCCATCCCTCCCAAATCCAGACGGGGGTGAGCCCATCCGAAGCTGGGGTAGAGCGAGTTCTCGATGGATGGGTGGGCCAATTAGGACCTTCGGGTCTGGGATACGCTCAACCACCATGCAGTGCTGGGATCTGTGTCAAGACCTGCCCCTTCTCATAAACCCCCTATCAGGAAAGATCTCACACATACCGACCAAATACATTCACCGAAATAGCGGCCTCCCTTCCTCCCACTGGTCCCAGTTCCCCTTCTGGGGAGGACGAGGCCACCCAAATGCCTGATTGTGAAGGACTCTGGCTACAAGCCAGCACCAACCCCAACCCTCGGTCCGCGTGGCCCAACTACCAGGTCTCTAGGTCAAGAGAATCAAACGAGCGTGTGCTTACACGTGGCCCTGGGGCCACCCAGCAGAGCCATTTCCTAAGATGTAGGGGCTCTCCGAAGGGAAACCCCAGACTTCAAGCTTCCATCCCCTGACGGCAGCTGTGAAATAAGACCGGGCAGGGGCCTTGCATCTCAGCCAGGGCAGCCACACAGATCTCCGTTAGAGCCCCTCGCACAGAGAGCCCAGGGCTTGGCTCCCACTGTCCCTCACCGCCCTTGAGAACTCCAAAGTTGTACGGCTCCCCCAGAGCGTGATAAACGAGACGATGCCTGCACACCCCCTCCACGCACTGCGGTTTACCGGAGACTCCACCCACGTGGCCCCCTCTAGCCCTCACACCAGCCAGACGAGGTGCAGTGGGGAGGCAGGGGTTATCATCTGCATTTTCACAGAGGAGAAAACTGAGTCTCAGAGAATGCCCCAGTGCCATCGCTAAGAAGCAGCGCGCTCGCACCCATCCCGGGTCCTTCTGATGCCCGAGGCCACAAGGAAGAGGCTTTGCCGACATCCCAGGCACGTACAGTTCATGCGTGTAAGCAAACACACACAGGCACACGCACTCAGCAACCCCCCCACCCCCACCCCAGACCCCCGGGAAGCAGGACTCTTAATTATAAACAGCATCATCGGTGTGATCCAAGAGGTTTGGGGAGTTTACAAGCATTCCTTCTGCACCTACTCATACCTCAGCACAGCTCAGCGATACGATCACATCTCACACGCGGGGCCCGTGGGACTGATGCAACGTGGCCTGTGAGCTTCTTCCACCTGGGGTGCACATTCTCTCCCCCAGGGAGCAAACTGAAGCGTAGGCCACAGCCGGCGGCTAGCATGCGGAGTGGCTGAGATCTGGGACTATCCTGCTTCGCTACTGGACGGCTGCATGATCTGAGGCCACTGATGTCGCCTCGCTGAGCCTTGGTTTCCTCTTTTGTAAATGGAAATACAGGGACTGGCCCATGGATCACATGATATAATGTGTGTAAAGCACCTAGCACAGTCCCCAGCATTGAATTCAGGGGCCCTGTAAAGACCTGCAAGCTGTTACCACCGTGAGCTTCGTATTTCATTCATTCACTCATTCATTCAACAAACACTTGCTGAACTTGTATGTGCCAGCATCACTCTAGACCTGGGATGAAGGAGGAGACAACACCCTTTAGCCTCAGTGGAGTTCGCAGCCTAATGAAGGAGATATAAAAACAAATAAATATAAAAGATAACGTCCAGGGGTTGGGATAAATAGGGAATTGTTTTCGTGAGTGTCAAGTTTTAGTTTTGCAAGAAGGGTAAGTTCTGGAGACGGGTTGCACCACGACGTGAATGTCCTTAGCGCTGCTGAACCCTACCTGGAGACACAGTTAAGGTGGTACATTTTATGTTGTGGGGGTTTTGCCGTAATTTAAAATTTTTTTTAATTGCAAATGTGTGGTAGTGATGAGCATGACGAAGAAAAGTGAGCAGACTCAGAGGACGCAGAGAGGCCTACTGGGAGGGGTGGTGCCTGCTGGGCAGCCAGGCAGGTTTGCCTACATGACTGGGGCGGAATGAGTTAAGAAAAAGCCAGAAGCCAGAAGCCAGAGCACATAAGGCATTAGAATGGAGGGAACCCACAGGAGGATTTGAGCAGGGACGTGTCGTGATATGATTCGCGTAATCGTCCTTATCATCCTCTCTCCACTTGGAACTTGCATATGAGGAAAAAACCAGCCAAGCCTTTCCCACGAAGAGTGGAGTCGAGCCTTGAGCTCAGACCGTGTGGCTCCCTCCGCTCAGGCAACTGCCCTCTCTGAGCCTCACTGTCATTCTCAGCCTGCCTCGGGTTGCTGCCAAAAGCCAGGGCAATAACGGGGGAAGAATCCCAAGAGAACCAAGAAAGGGGACCAGGGGGCCTCTGAGCATCACCAGCGCCTTTGGCTTCGCCTGCAGCCAGGAAGAAATCTGCTGGAAACCAATGCTTCAGCAGAGAAGTGTTGCCAGGGAGATCCCAGAAGGTTTCAAGTGAACCCTTTACTCAGGACATAGGAAGAAGGAAATGTGTGATCTCCAGGATAGGGACAGTGGCCGGCCCTTTGCCCGGCCCGGTCCTAGAGCCTTAAATAAATACATCAGCTCATCAAGTCCTTGCGACCATCCCTAGCAGGTAGGAGTTACCATGCACGTGTGCCACACGAGGAAACAGAGGCTCAGACAGGTGAAGAGCCTTTCCTGCGGCTCTCCGGCCTACCAGGGGCAACGCCAGGTGTGACGCCAGTCCCTAGGTCCTAACCACCCCATCACGGGATAAGACATGCTCACGGCGGCCCGACGCCCACATCCAAGAGCCACAGGGCCACACAGGGAACGACCCCCTTATGGTCCCTCCCCGCCAGGACAGAGCACGTGGATCACCCCGCAGCTTTCCTGGGGCAGGGGACAGCCACGGAACCCTAGAGTATCTGAGTTGGAGGAGACCTGAGCCATCAATCCGCCCGCCTTTGTCATTGGACAGGCTTACCAGGGGGCAGGGACTTGCCCAAGGTTACTGAGCAAATTATGGCCAAGCCCAGACCTGGACTCTAGACCCTCCCCCCGCCACCCGCCGGGCTGTGCTTTGTCCAACAGGCCACAATTCCTTGGTCTGGTCCAATCAGTGGTCCCTGAGGGCCTTGCACGTGGCTGCGAACGACCCACCCCTCCCGGCTGGCTGAGAGCAGCAGAGACGGAGCACGGCCGAGGCACGGGGTTGGGCTGGGGGGTGCAGGGGGGCTCCTGTGCCCCCTGGAAGTACCTTTACAGTGTTTACCAAGCTGGGGCCAGCCAAATAGCTTCAAATGACAGGGCCCCAGGACCTGGAAGAGTCTAAATCATTATCTTCTCCTGGGCCCCGGCAATTACGGGGTAGGCACTTACCGCAAGGTGGACCCACGGGCAGTGATTTCCCCGTGGGTGCCCGGTGCCCAGCCGGTACCAGGGCAAGCGCGGGTGCTTCAGGGGAGCTCCGGGGACCACGGAGTCTGTAAGGGGCCTCTGGCTGCCCAGCAGGCGGGTCTCCACAGGACCCGTGTTTATAATAGAACTCGGTCTATATTTTGGTTTGGGAGCCAGATTAATCATTGCTTACAATGCACAAGGAGAAACCAGACATCACCTCACTGTTGCTGCAGACAGTCTCCCCGTCGGCCGGGGATGCTATTTGGGCTTTGGGCAGGGAGCATGGGGGAGGGGGGTCCTGTTCTTGCCCGGGGGTCCTGGGGACCTCAGCTGTGCCCCCGGGCCCCAGCGTCTCTTTGCTGTAACACGGAACTCCCTGCTTGCTTCGCACTCCACGAGGCTCACTAAACATCACCACAGCCCACAGCCCACCCGGGCCAGTCAGCGGGACAGACAGCCCCAGTCGGGCTCAGCGAGGAAGAAGCGTGCCAGGAGGCAGGGTGACTCGTTACGTGGCACTGCACAGTCCCTGGTCCTCTCTGGACCTCAGTTTCCCCAAAGCATTGTGTTGGCTCAGAGATTGTAGGACTTGGAAACGTGTGGCTTGGCCAAAAGCACAGTCCATCATGACACAGCCAGGCACCTGACATCAAACTCCGCTCCACGGGTACCTGAGACAGGTGCGGTGGGAATACACAATTTCTGTTTGGCTCGTTCATTCGACCAATTGTTCATTCATGCAACAAAGGTTTGGGGAGCCCCAAACGTGACCCTGTGTCAGGCATGAAGGATACACCGGTGGACTGAACAAACTCACCCCCTGCCTTCTGGAGGGCAACATATCCTGAGTGGGAGGAAGGAGAAGCACCGCATGCTACGACAGTGTAGACAGCCAACCGGAACGGGTGACATTATAAACGGGCTTGAAGGAGGAGCCAGGTTGGAGAGCAGAGCAGGAGTAGGGCTTAGAAAGGGCAGTGGGCAGGGGCCCCAGAAGCCCGGGGCAGCCCAGCAGCAGGGGAGCCTGGAGAAGCCTCTTGGGAGGGGGGCTCTGCATGGCAGTGGTCAGGGAGAGGGTTGCCAGAGGGCGCCAGGAGGAAGCTTCAACTGGAGAACCAACCTCATTCCATTAGTCCCGTCCACGTGGGGCAATGGGGTGAGAGGGGCTCTGAGGCCACATCGGGGCTTGACCAGAAAGATCAATGAGTGATGTCTGCCACAGGCAGGGGAGGAGGGAGGAAGGGGACAGAGCAGGTGCGTGTGTCCCGCACTGTGCTAAGTCCCCCATAAGGAAACAAGCAGGGGCAGGTCCTCTGAGCACCTGGTCCCGCTGACGAACGCGCCAGGGACACCAGTGACTTTCCTGCCAGCTGAACATGCGGCGTCCCAAGGAGGCTGCGAAGGAGCCGCGACCTCTGCCTGGGCGGATGTTCTAGCCCCACCACCAGCATGGGGCCGGCACTCGTGGGCACTGCTTACATGTTTGTTGAATGAATGAACGATCACGAGGAGTGTGGAGAGGAAGCACGCCAGGGGAGCGCACAGCATAAGCGAGCCCGAGGATGGCCCGGAGGGAGGACTTCCCTGCTGCAGAGCGGCTCGGCCTGGGCTGGAGGGCTGGAGTCTGCTGTGGAGAGACAGCTGCCTGCACGTGGCCTTATTTATTTATTCATTTATTTATTTTATTTTATTTTTTAAAGATTTTATTTATTCATTCATGAGAGACACAGAGAGGCGGAGACACAGGCAGAGGGAGAAGCAGGCTCCACGCAGGGAGCCCGATGCGGGACTCGATCCTGGGACTCCAGGATCACGCCCTGGGCCGAAGGCAGATGCTAAACCGCTGAGCCACCGGGGCCGCCCCACGTGGCCATATTTAACAGCATCTCTGGCTTCTACCTGTTAGATGCTGGTAGCTTCCCCCTCCCAGCCGTGATGGCCAAAGATGTCTCCAGACATTGCTAACCGTTCCCTGGGGGGCGAGGTCACCCCCAGTGGGAAGCACTGCCCTGAGGAAAGAAGGCAGGACGGTCAGACCAGGGGCAGCACAGGACTCCACCCTCCCACGGTGCAAATGAGGTTCTGGTCGCCTTCGTGGCTAGTGGAGGGTGGCTTCCTGGTGACTAGGCGAGATGACAGATGGTACCAGATGGGCAAGACACTCTGCGCTTGTCCTTCATGGTCATCATGATCATTCATTCATTCAACAGATCCGTAAGCGGGGCCCCCTGGGGCCAGCCCCATGCTGGTGGCGGGGCTGGAACAGCCAATTTCGCCCAACCTCTCCCTGAAGCAGTTGAGGCTCCGTGAGGGGAGGCCACCTGCCCGGGCTCACCCAGCAGGAGAGGGGCCAGAGCTGGGACCCGTCCGGGTCCGCCGGCCTAGTCTGTGCACCCGCCCAGCCCTCGGGAACCGGCTCAGCAAAGGCCCTCAGCAAACATCGCAGGCCGATGGCAGGCAAATGAACCTTCTCGGCCAGGGAGGCTCTTTCTCACTCGTGGGCCCCCCCTTATTTGAAAAGCTGTGCAGAGACAAAGCACCTGAAAGGCAGGGACCCGGGTTCAAACCCCAGCTCTGCAGCTTAGCAACGCCCGAAGGGATTTCCATGAAACCAGGGGCTCTCGGTCTCAGCTGCACAGGAGAATCCTGCACCTGGGACGCCTGGCTCAGCAATTGAGTGTCTGTCTTTGGCCCAGGACATGATCCTGCAGTCCTGGGACCGAGTCCTGCATTGGGCTCCCCACAGGGAGCCTGCTTCTCCCTCTGCCTGTGTCTCTGTCTCTCTCTGTGTCTCTCATGAATTAAATATATATATATATATATATATATATATATATATATATATATATATATATATATATATAAGAATCCTGCACCTGGGTCCTGCTCACACCAACCGGACCAGAGTCCCTGCCCTCAGTCCCCCCTGGTTCTAATGCATCTGACACCGGTGTCAGCACCGGGCCAGTACCTGGGTGCACAGTCGCTGAACGACTGGAAGAATGACTGAACAGACGAATGCATGAGTGAGGTCGATTTGAGACTCAGTGTTCTCAGCTGTAAAACAGGCATAACAGCGCTTTAACTCTCCGAGGCTATGGGGAAGAAACAATGTGACAAAGGACGGTCACTCTTTGTGCCACCTCTAATTTGCCACACTCTTAACCTGGGAACCCTCCCAACCCAAACTCCCTTTTCCCCTGCCTATTTTTGTCCATTTTCTATTTGCGCTTCTATTTTTACTGTTTTTCTTTTTATTATCTGTCGCCCCACCACACCCACAAGAATGCAAGCTCTGGGGGGACAGGGATTTTTGTCTATTTACTCAGCGCCACGCCTTGCATCCTGCCTGGCACATAATAAGCATTCAATCGCTTCTGTGGAATAAATGAATGAATAGGCCTCTTGGTGTCACGCTGAGGTGACGCCCCAATTCAGCGTGCTGACACCACCTCTCCCCCGCACCGATGTCCCCTCGCCACCCCCAAGGCTCCCCACACGAGACGCTGCAGAAAAGCCACATAAGAGCATCAGGACAAAGTGGCCGCTGTTGTCACCAAAGACACACATGGGAGGAGAGAGTGCTTACAAACAGCAATGACTGCAGCCCATCCGTCCTCCTCCGCGGCCACCGCCTCGGTCAGGGGTCCCTGCCTGGGACCCCGAGCTCCCCCAAGCTCTGCCCAACTGGCCTGCCACAGCTCAAAGTCCTGCATGCTTGCCTGAGCCGGGGCCTGAGGGCCTCAGTGTACATGGCTTTGCCAGTTTTCCAACCACACGGAGCCTCTTCCTTAGTTTAGGAAAGATGCTTCTCCCTTCCCAGGTGAGCTGGTCCCTCTTGGATGGGGGCTCTGGGCCTCCCTGGCCATCTGCTGAGAGCAGGGGGCCCTGCCACGCCAGCAGGAGCTGGTCTAGTCTGCTTTCCCATCTCCTGCCACCTCTGCTCGACTCCCACCCCATGCAGAGCGAGACCACCACTGGCTGCTTTATGAGCCGGCACTGGAAAGAGACTTTTCCACTCACACCTCATCCATCAGCAAGTGCTGGAGCGTGGAGGGGAAGTGAGTGGGGAGAGGGAGTCCCTGTGTTCTCTGAGCCAGACAATACCAGGTTTCCCCGGCCCACAGATGCCCACAGACTCCTGTCTGGCTCTGGAGGGTGGAGAAGGGGATGCAGGGGACGTGATGCTCCAAGTCCCTTGTGCCACAGGGACCCTTTGAGCAAGGACAAGATGGAGCCAGGAGACACCACGTCTGTCCAGATGAGAACCAGATGGCCCAGAGAGAGGGTGGCTACGGCCACAGCAGGGAGCCAGGGTGGAAGCTGAAGACATGCCCCTAAGCCGATATATACCTCCTGGAATCCCCATCAGCAGCCCTGCAAAAAGTAGCTGACGCCTGGCCTGTGTTGTCCTCCCCCGCCACCCCCATTTCCTGAACACCTACTATGCACGGGCCCTGCGCACAAACCAGTTTCGCCCACCATGGGAGGCTAGACGTCGGGCTGAAAATAAGTAAGACGGGCTAACGGTCCTTGAGCAGAGTGGAGGCTCCTGGACCGCAGCCTGGGGTTCCAGGAGGTCTTCCTGGAAGAGGCACAAGCATTGTTGAGTCCCGACGGCTGACAGGCCCTGGCCAGGAAGCTAGAGAGAAAGCCCACTGGACAAGGCAAAGCACTGAAACCCAGGCGTACCTTTCGTCCGACAGGTCCCGGATTCCCAGAGAGCCCAGGCAAGCCCACGTCGCCCTGCAAAACACAGACAAAAGGGTGAGCGGGGTGGGGGGAAGAGGAGCAGAGACGCTCGTGAAACTGCACGTGTGCCCTCGCACGGACAACTGTCTGCGGACAGGACTCCTGGAGGCCCAGAGGCCTCTGCGGGTGGGGGGGAGGGCAGCCGAGTGGGCGGGTACTGCCCCCCCAGCCCAGTACCCCCACTAGATGTATCTGCTACACCGGACTCTGGCACAGGATGCCATTTAGGGAACGGGGTCTGCTGCTAAACCCGTGTCTGGAAAACCAGTGCCCCAGGGGACACACCACCTGTCTGTCCCGTTCCAATCCGCTCGCTCTCTGCATTCCTGACACTCCTTCCCTCCTGCCCATCCCTCCCCCTGCCCGGGCACGGTGGCCAGCAAGCGGCATCTCTGCCACGAGAGCCGAGAACACACAACCCAGGAGAGCAAGAGAGAAGCCCGGGCCCCCAGACTCGCTCAGACCCGGATACAAATCCTGCTCCGTCCCCGACCAGCTGTGTGACCTCCAGCGAGCCACCTGCCTCGGAGGCCCCTCTGCTTTCCCACCCGCAAGCCGGGCCCCATCCGTCCTGCATCCCAGGGTTTCCAGGAGGAGCCCAAGGGCACGCGTGTGGGTGTTTACACCCGGTAAACCCCCTCCGTGAGGACGTGAAGGAATGAGCCACCTGGGTCTTGAGGCAATAGAAGGGAGCTGCCTCTTCTCCGTGCCCAAGCACAGGAGGCTGCGTGGAGAAGCAGGGCTGTGCCTGTCCGGAGGGCTCCTGGGCTTGGGGCCAGAATAAGCCGGGGTGTTCCTCCCAGGACGCTTGTGTCTGAGAGCCGGGGTCTCACCTCGAGTCTGGTTCCCCCGTTCCTACCTGCCTGTGCTCCTTCCAGGCCCCTTAACCGGTGTATGAGGGGCGGCGGAGGGATGCTTCAGGGATGAGTGAAGTCCTCTGGGCTAATGTTCTCTTTCCCACCAGAAACTTCTGGTCCCATAGCCCCTTCAGAGTCAGGGAGCCCTGAACCTCTGGCCCGATCCCTTCCTACCTCCTAGAAATCCACAGAACTGTCCGCTCGAATTGACCTCAGAGGGGACTTTGAACATCTGTTGGAAGCTTCCTGGGTGCATGCTACCAAAAAACCTCTGGATGCCAAGGGTCGCCTAGAGGGCTCTACGGAAATGCAGGACGTCACACAAAAGGTCACTCGCTCACCAAGGGTGTGTCCACGGGCAAAGTCTTTTGTTTTATTGGTTGCGCCCCCAGAGAGTGTACAGGGCATGGCTTCGGGTTCTGCACGGACAAAGCTGGAGGACCTCAAGGAGAACCCCAAACCACGCTCTTCCCTTGCCACTTGTCACACAGTGACCTCCTGCCTCCGTCACCCAGGGGCCTCTGCCAAGGCCTGGCCGCTTCCCTGCTGTCACTCCCCCACTTCCCTCAATGCTGGGGTCCCTGGAAAACCTACCTTTGCCCCATCGAGGGCCTTTCCTGGTGAGAGCCCTGGGTCCCCTTTCTGTCCCTGAAAGAAAAACAATTCTTTCTAGAGTCGTCTAGAGAGGCTACCTCCCCACAACCTCTGCTCAGAGTCCTGTCCCCTGCTGCCATGCCCTCCCACACGCCCCCCACTCGCACAGCTCCCGAGGGCCTTCACCAGTTCCCTTCTCCCTGAACACCTTCCACAGCTCCCCACTGCCCGCAGGAGGACACCCCGAACTCCTCGTTTGCCGTCCCACGTCTTCCAGCCTCGGATCCACCCATCCTCGGCAAACCCGGCTCTCCTTCCAGCGGCCAAACCCACAGACAGGGTCCCTCGCTCCCCGCCAGACCACAGCCCGTCGTCAGCCGTGCCCTGAGCTCCCCGGCTGCCAGGTCCTCGCCCAGGCAGTCACGCCCGCCTAGAAAACCTTCCTCAGGGAGATTCTCCAGGCCATAGGCAGCCTTCAAGATGCAGCTGCACTGTGTCCTCCCAACCAACCAGGAGGTCTCTGGGGACAAGGCCTTGCGTGTGCGTGTTGCTGGGACTGCCCCCAGACTCCTTCCCCTGGGCTCTCAGGGGGCTTCTGAGAGACACGTCTAGGAAGAATGCCCGGAGCGCCTGGTGGCTCAGCGGTTGAGCATCTGCCTCTGGCTCAGGGTGTGACCTTGGGGTCCCGGGATCGAGTCCCACATCGGGCTCCCTGTGGGGAGCCTGCTTGTCCCTCAGCCTATGTCTCTGGCTCTCTCTCTCTGTCTCTCATGAATAAATAAATTAAATCTTTAAATCTAAAAAATTTAAATATTAAAAAGCATGAATTTCTCATACGCTCACCTTAATGCTCTATTTAACGAGGGTCAGTGCAGTGACACCTACTTAACGTCCGTGCACAGCCCTTCATGGTTTGCAATACCCTGGTCTCACGAGATTCTCACCATAGCCTGATGAAGTGGGCAAGGGAGGTGCTATTACCCAGCCCATGCACTGAGGGAGACTGAGGCAGGAGGGGAAAGGCACTGTCAAAGGCCCCCAGATAAGGCATTGGCCAAGCTAAGACTTCCCATTCCCAGGTCTGGCGTGAGGCCACGTGCACACGCACCCACACATGCACATAGGTGCATGCACATGCATGCACATATTCACACATGGGCATGTGTATACACATCCTCACAGGTGCACACACATGGGCATGCTCACACAAGCACACATGGGTGCATGCACACACACATGCACACAGGTGCATGCACACACACTCACACATGCACACACTTTCACACATGAACACATACATTCTCACATGCACACGGGTGCATGCACACACACTCACACAAGCACACAAGGGTGCATGCACACACGGGCACACACGCTCACACATGAACACATACATTCACATATGCACACAGGCACGTGCACACACACTCACACATGCACACACTTTCTCACACATGGACACAGGTGCATGCACACACTCACACATGCACACACTTTCTCACACATGCACACGGGTTCATGCACATTCTCACACATGCACACAAGTGCATGCACACACACATATGCACACACTCTCACACATGCACACAGGTGCATGCACACACTCTCACACAAGCACACAAGGGTGCATGCACACACACACGTGCACACACGCTCACACATGAACACACACATTCTCACATATGCACACAGGCGCGTGCACACACACTCACACAGGCACACACTTTCTCACACATGCACATAGGTTCATGCACACTCACACATGCACACAAATGCACGCACACACTCACACATGCACACATTTTCTCACACATGCACACGGGTTCATGCACACACACATACACACACACACATCCACCAGCGTCCTACATTTCTTGGCAGGGAGCCAGGGAGATAATGGATGTGACACATGGAAGGGGTGGCTTGGCCAACTTTAATTAGTTCCCATTTGGTTCCTTTCTTCGTCAGAACCCAGCCCTTCCAAATCCTGGCTCAGCCACTCTCCATAAGAAGTCACTGCATTCGAACTGGACAGAGCCTTAAAGAGAGCAGACCTTTCAGAGCCACCTACACCGTGCCCAACACTGTGTCCATTTGTCCTCTTAACACCCGCTGGTTGCAACTCAGGACTAAGACACAGGCTCAGAGGGGCTAGGTCACTGCCTGGTGTGACACGCAGGTCAGAGGTGTAAGGTCTTCCCAGGTCTGGCTAGTGCCAGCTCTGTCCGACTTCAAAGCACCCGCTTACTTGTTTATGAATAAGCAGCCTGGATGCCTCTCTGGCACTCCCTCTGACCAGATGACAGCTGCCCCAGGCAGGAGAGCCACCCCTCCTTGCCCACTGTGCGTCCACCTGGGCCCCTCCAGGTCACTATTGCAGAACGCGCCCTCTGGGATCTACCACCCTGCCCTGGCCGCCCTTCAAACACACTTTCGCCCTCAGCATCTCACAAACCCCGCTCCCATGCCTTTTATGTCCATAGTCCAAGTGCAAAGCCAGGCTCAGGGCTACCGAGGATTCCAATGGCCAAAAAAGGGCAGTAGCTTCTCCCCACCCCACCCTCGCCCACCTCGGTCTGCAGCTGGTAGAGCAGCTGGGCTTGAAACACATTCAGGGTGGGCCTTCAACTAACCTTTTCTGTCTCTTTATAAAAGGGGAAACTGAGACCCCAAGAGATGACAGGCTTGTTCCCTTGTCCGGGTCCCTTACCTGAGCCATTTCGATTACTTACAGATATCTTTCTGCATGCTCAGCAGCCAGCACAGTGCTTGGGATGTAACCCCCGCCCAAGTACAATAGCCACAAGCATAGATTCACATTGAACAATCACTCTGAGCCAAGCTTTGGAGTAAATACAGAGAATACCACAGTGGGGAACATGACACAGTTCATGACTATGGGGGACTCTCAAAGGAGAAACCAGAGACCATCGGTGCTAGCATTTACTGGGTGCTCTTCTGAGCCCTGGACACATAAACTTGTGAGGTATCAACAATCACCATCCCATTTCATGGATGAGGAAACTAAGGCACAGAAAGGCTAAGTCCCTTCTCCAAGGTCATACAATTTGTAAGTGGGACTTAGACTCAGGTAGTTTGGTTTCAGAGCCCAAGCTCTTCACAAATCAAAAACTACCATCCAATGATAAGTGGAGTAAGGAGGAAGTCAGAGAGAACTTGACCTAGACTGAGGGGAAATCCCTGAAGGGAGCTGCAGCTAAGCTAAGGCTGGAGGAAGACAAGGAGGAAGGAAGATGACAATTTAGCTCCAAGGATGCTCGAGGCACCCCTAGTCAGGTGAAGGTGTGATTTATGGGATGGAGAAGACTATATGTCTTCCCAGCCAGACTCCTGCAGATTCCCCAGTGAGAGAGGAGGAATATATAAAGTCTAATTAATTGCTTATACATTGGTAAGGATGAGAACCTGGTTGCCAACCCAGCTCTCCAGAATGGGAGTGGGAACTATGTTGAGCTCCTTTTTGCAGGTAGGGTTGGGAAGCAGAGGACAGAGGACTCTGAGTGGCTGAGGTCCAGAGAGGGACTGACACAATGGAGGAACACATCATGAAGGATTGGGAAATTCTGGGCCAGAAATCCCCTGTGTAAGTCCTCCCTAATCCAAGTACTTGGCACAGGAGGTGGCCCAGAGGAGGCATCATCAAATATTTCACTAATGAGCAATTGAATGGATAGAATCTCAAGAGACAACTCTAAGACTGAGATTGGCTCAGACTGGTTTCCTCTGAAGATAACCTGGGCCTCCCACTATCACTACGTCATGTGTTTAGAAGTTCCGGCCAATGCAATAGGGCAAGAAAAACAAATGAGACAACTAGTCTTTCAGGAAAAGGAGACAAAAATATGTCCTTTTTTTGCAAACAATACAAGTATCTGTCTAGAAAATACAGGAGAACTGAAATATTGTTAAAGTCAACAAAATCATCCAGTACGGGGCATGGTTATAAAATAGCCACAAAAAATATAAAAAGATGAAAGTCAACAGTCCTACTCAATAGCTGACATCCAGCTAGAAATTAGAATGGGGCAAACATTTCACTCACAAGAGCCACAAAAGTACAAAATTTCTATCCACAAACCAGAGCTCTGTAGGCCTTATGCCATAAAAGCTACAAAAGTTTACTAAAGAGATGTCTAAAAAAAAAAAAAAAAAAACAAATGAGAAGATATGCCATGGTTTTAGATAGGAAACTGTAATATTTTAAAACTGTTAATTCTCCACAAATTAATATATACATCTAATACAATTCCAATAAAGATCCCAAGGGTATTTTTAAGGAAATTATTAAAATGATCATAAGTCTCATCTGATAGAACAAAGATCCAGAAATATTTTAAAAGAACAAGGGGAGAAGACACGGTAAAGATCGTCAATGTCACATAAAACAGTATTTTAGCAGAAAATATACAAACAGAGCAATGAAACATCTTCAGAAGGTCAGGATTAGAGCCTGGCCTATCATATAATAATCAGTAGTGTCAAGGTTATTTAATAAATGGTTAACCATTGGGGAGAAAAAGTAAAGTTACAGCCCATCTCATACCCACTCCCCATGAAGATTCATACCAGATGGTTTAAAATCTTTAAGAATACAAATAAAATTAAGAAATAACTAAGGATACAAATGAATACCTATCTGATCATGTGGTGGGAAAGAAATGCCTAAGCATAAAAATGAAGAATAATGTATTTTACATGTGGGTGGAACCCTCTCCAAACTATCTGACATAAGTTCCTAATAAGTGTTAGCTGTTATTTGTTAGTCCAAAAAAAAAAAAAAAGATAAAACTTTTATTTGTGAACATCGTCATGAATACTCTTAATAAGCAAATAAACTGGAACATACTCATAAGGTGGACGAGGGGGGCACAATCTTAATATGTAAATATAAATAACTGTACAAATCCATAACAAAAGACAGCATTCCAACCCCCAAAATAAACAAACTCATAAATGATAAGATACAAATGGCAAACAGATGTAAGGAAAGCATTCTTCCTCTAGCTGGTCAATGAACTGAAGTGAAAACAAGGATAAATTATCTTTTTAAAACAGCCTCTGCTGATGCTAGCTGCAGCATGAACTGCCTCAATCTTTCCAGAAGGCAACTGCTAATAAAACAAGTAAATACCTAAAGCACTTGTTTGCAGAAAATTTTAAATTATTCATATATGTGTATGTGTGCCTGTAGGTGTATATACACCTGTAGCTTTCTGCGCGTGTGCAGGCAGTTTGATTAATGTACGTTATATATGTGTATGTTATCACACGTATACTATGTTACGTATATGTTAAGAAATCATTCTAATTTCTTTATTTTGGTTAAAATATGCATGTATGTTACGTAATCCACAGAGGAAGGCCACAGAGATAGTGAACAAACTTGCCTTATCGCCAAAAGTACATACAGGCTTTGGAGTTGGGCAGTAGAGGATTCAAATCCTGTCTCTGACACTTGTCAGAAATGTGACCCTGGGCAAGTTACTCAGCCACCTAGACCTTCATTTTCTCATCTGTAAAATGGGGGTGATGCCATCTGCCCTACAAAGTATGCAAAGCTCTGGGCCAGTCCCTGGCCCAGTCTTCAAAATGTACTCAGTGCTCATCACTGGGCAGGGCCACTGCAGGCCGCTTTATTCTCTTCTTGATACTTTCTGGACTATTCCATGTTTTCCTTAATGAGCCTGCCTTACCTCTGTCATCAGAGGAAGGGGAAGGGGAGGCTGGGGCCTGAGAACCCTGTGGGCTTTTTCGATCTCAGCCCCCACCAGCTCTGCTAGCAGCCACCTAGATCACCAAGTCTGCTCCTTCCTGTCCACCTATCGCCCTCACCCCTCCCACCCCCCCAACCCCAGTGCCTGAGGGCCCATAGTAATCCCGGGTAATTCACTGCAAACTGAGCAGGCCACACCGGGGACGGAGCGGCCGCCTGCCAAGAAGAGTGGGGCCAAGCGCCTTATCCTCTGGCATGGGCAGCAGTGGTTTTCCTGCACAGCTGGAGCCCCACTGGCCTCTGGCCCAGAGCCCCTCACCTGCCCACGGGCCTGCATCCCACCTGTCTGCACCCCAGTCCAGCGTCAGCATCCCCAGCAGCGCAGCCCTAGACTTCCCCGCTGGCTGCCCGCCAGGCCCTGCTTCTCAAACTGCCCGAGTGGCCTCTGCAGATCTCATCTGATCATGTCACCTCTGCTAAAAACCTTGTCGTGTTTTCTTGTTGCTGCTGGGATAAAGTCCAAATGTCTTTCCACCGCCTACCAGGGCCTGCTCCCCTCCCCACCCTCCTGCCCCTGCGCCCCTGTGCCTTGTCATCTGCTGTACTTTAGACCTTAGTCCAACCCATGTGCCTTCTGGGAAAGTGCACCTCACCTCCTAGATGGGACCAATCCACCCTGTGTTAGGCATCCGAGCGTCCCATGCCTCTCTCATAGAGCCCTGGTCATGGCATAGTTCTGCATTTATCGGTGTGATTAGCTTGTTTCCACGAGGGCAGGGACTGTCCTTGCTGGAGCCCTAATACAGGCCCACCCAGCTGGTGCTGAAGCTGACCCTGCTGTAGCACTGCCACAGGCCAGCACTGCTCTAAGTGACTCGGTTACTCCTCATGACAACCCAAGGGGGCAGTTACTCTCATCGTCCATTTTCTAGATAAGGAAACTGAGGCACAGAAAGTTGAAATAATGTATACCCAGCGCCAAAGAACCAGGAGGTGACGGAGCTGGGGTCTGAACCTCGATCACCTGGCTCCGGAGTCTGTGCTCTTAACCACTGCCCTTCCCCGCAGCAACAAGTGCAGGCCGGTTGGCGACATGAATCAATCCCATGAGTCAACACTGAGCCTCCAAGGTCAGCCAATGCCGTCCTCCCAGGGGCCTGGCTTCTCTGCCTCATTCTCCAAGTCCTTGATCTCGACTCCATGTGGGAGCTGACCCTCCCTCTTCTTGATGGATTTGAACGTGGGAGTACGGGTCTCTGGCAAGTGGGCTAAGCCTTGGGGTCTGGGGTGGGTGGGGGAGGGCAGGTCGGGCTAAATAAAGCTTGGCTCTGGCCTGTAGCAGCCCTGACACGTGTCTTCCAGCAGGCAAACTCAAGAATCCGAAATACAGTCCTGCCATTGCTGGTCACCGCCAGTACCAGGTAAGTGACCTTGGTGTCTTTGCGACCTCAAGAGGCGTGGAGTCCTTCCTTTGCTCTTCCTCACCCCCTTGAGCCTCCTCAATCCACTGGTATCTCCCATCCCTCAGTCCTTATCCCACAAGACCATAAGCTCCCAAGGGTCCCATGAACTCACTGAAGCAAGGAGTACACGGTGACCCACCCAGACCAAGTGGGGGCTCCTGCCACCTGGGCAGACCCTCCCGTTCGGCTGATTTCTCCTACAACACATAGTCGGTGCCCATAAACATTTGCTGACAGAAGGACATGGCTGGATGGATGCCCCCCCCCCCTCCGCCTCAGGGGTTGCTCTAGAAGGCAGCATCATGTGGAAGAGAAGGAGCCAGCACAGGGCCTGGGGGAGGCCAGCCCTACAATCCCATCAGGTCACCTCCTTGGTCCAAGGGGGATCTGGGGCACAGTGAGGACCCTCTCCCCACAATCACACCCTCTGGTGCAGATACACAACATTCCCTTCCAACCTCAGCTGAGGCAGGAATTCCATCCAGGGAGAGTCTCTGTTTTAACCTTGTCCCGGCGATGCCACAGATCAAGGGCAGCCCAGGACCCAGCCGGCCTGTCCTAGGGCCACTACTCACCCCTGGGCTGCAGGCCAGGTATCAGGCATGACTTTTCCCCCTTGGAGTTTTATGCAAACACGAATGGAAGAAGCAGGCTCCTGTTCCAGTGTATTTTTTGGAGGCCACACCTTATCTGTGATACCCAGAAGCAGGCTGGAGTCCTGCCCAGGAGAGCACGAGTCTACACGTCCCTGCTACATGTGGCAGGAAGAGGAGTCACCTGCTAGGTACAAGCCTCGCTCCCCACACCCAGAGAGAGCTGCTTCTCAAGATGGAAGGAGAAGCAGCTAAGGGGCCCCCCTCCTGCCTCAGCACATCTGTTGGCAGGATGGGAGGAGGCTGCGGGCCAGACCGGGGCTGCCGTGGGCCTGGGGCCGGGGCTCTGCAACGTGGGGCCGGCATGGACCGGGGCAGAAGCCAATGGACCATCTGCTGCCACAGAAGCAAGGGATCAATCTGGAAGCTGGGAGGAGTGGAAAAGGATGGGAGGGAGCGGGAAGGACCGGCCAGTCCCAGAGCCGACCAAGAAAGGCGTGTTCCTGGACAGACCCGACAATTCCCAACAGCTGTGGGTCCTCGGCATGGTGATGTAGCCCATGGCCCGGGAGGCCTGAGGCCTATGCAGAGCGGAAGTCTCCGGGGGGCTGCCTCTCCGCCGGGCCCACGGGGGCGGATCCTGGGGCCGTCTCCTGGACAGTGTCCTAACGCGCCCGACCCTTAGTGCCCCATCCGTATACGGGCACAGCATCTCCACCCATCCCTTTAGGGCTTTGTGGGGATCGAATGAAGACAAGCCACATAAAGCGCATGCAGAGTGCACAGGCCCCCAGGAAGGCCCAATATAGGGTGGCTTCCAGGGGGACGGCCATGCCTTCAAACGCTGCACTAGTCGCCTTGCTAAAACCACAGCACTTCCGGGCAGCGGCTTGGCCACTGGGCACCCGAGGCCTCTGGGCTGGCTTTGCAAGGAAGGCCCCGGGCCCAGCCCCGGCCGTGTGTTCCGCACTCCCAGACGAGCTGGTGGGCGCCACGGCTGGCCTTTGGGGCTGTGCGACCAGTCAGTTAATGGCTTTCCTTAAGCCGCTCAATCTGCACCACGGGCTTAGCAAAGAATGACCTTGGACCTGGCCACCCTGGTTACCCGCAGAGGACAGGCTGCGCCGGGCAGCGTCCTAACCAGGAGCCCCTCTGCCCTCCGGGGCCTGCTTCCCGCTCCTTCGGCCCAGTCCCGGCGCTCCTGGCTTCCCTGACCCTACAGCCCCTTTCCCTGCTCCTGCTCCCCCAGCCACCCCTGGAGACCTCTCCCCATGGCCTCAGCGCTGCCGGCCCTTCGGCTGCTCACTCGGAGCACGGCCCGGAGAGCCCTGTTCGCCGCCGGAGCTCCGGGCACACAGGGGCGCCCCGGGAACGGAGTTCCCAGCAGGCATCAGAGCACCGCTCACTCTGGCCTCTGTGGTCTCATCTTAAAGTTACCTGGAGCACCCCAGGAAGGCTCCCTGGGGCAGGTGGCATCTCTGCGCTGTTGTCTCCCCCCCTCACCCCCCCACCCCAGGCCTCATCTCGGGCTCCTCAGCACTCTGTCTGCCCATGAATTGTCTCCACCTGGTGGGGCTCCCGGATTCTCAGTTCACAAGTGAGCATCCTCGCCTTCCTCCTCTGGGGCTCCTCAGTTCGGTCACCGAGGCTAACACCAGGGTGTCACTGGTCTCTTATCTCCCTACCTCCCCTCTGCACCGTGAATGCATCCACTTCCCTCCTGCCCCTCCTCCCACACCCCTCAGCTGGCTGGGCTGGCCTCATCCCTCCCCAGTACCACCCCGGGGCCTCCCTGCCTCTGCTCTGGTCCCCGCCTCCAGTCCACGTGCACACGACATCCAGCGACTGTTTCCAAACACGACCACGTCCCTCCCCAGCTCAAAAGATGACATGCCTCCCAGGGTTAAGTCTTAAGACCCAGGAAAATCTCTATCCCAGGAAAATCTCTATCCCTAGTCTGACATTCAAGGCCTTCCCTACTTAGCAGCAAATGACCCTTGTTCCTCCTCTCCTTTGAGGGTTCTGGGTTCCAACTGCCCTTCTCTCTCTAATTCCCTACAACCAGCTTCTGCAACCAGAAGCTCCACTCCCGAGTCCTCACAGTGTCACAAGCCTGGCTCTTGGGAGGCGCTCAGGGAGTGCCAATGGCACCGAGGGCCTCCCACCAGGAGCCCCTAGGAAGCACCCCAAACAGCCCCAGCCCAGCCCCTACTCCATGGCCCTACCTCCAGACCCCACAGCAAACACTCACCTTGGCTCCGGGAGGGCCAGGGAGGCCTGGGTTTCCATAAGGCCCAGGAGGACCCTGAAAGGGAAAAGAAATGAAGAGGTAAGGGAAAATGGGGGTCATTCCCCTTCCCACAGCGATGCCCAGCAGGTTCTTTCCATCTGCTGGTCTGCTCGCCTAGCCGAGTCTCAGCAGGACGGCCACGGCGGCCCACCTCCAGGGGGGACCCCTTGATGCCTGGCCCTGCTCTGAACACTTTCCGTGCATGACCTCGTTTTATCCAACTAACCCACGAGGTGGGGACTGCCATTCTTCCGATTTTGAAGATGAAAAGCCCGCACTCAGAGAGGGCGAGAGCTTTCTCAGGCCACCCAGCTGCTAAGGGGCAGAGCTGGAGGTCAACCTCAGATGTGCGACTTTGAAACACAAGCTCTCAACCTCTGAATTTTACTTTACAGCCTCCCGGCTCTCTCCCCCTGGCCCAGCAACCCTTCCCAGGCTGGTTCCCTGAGGATACTATAAAGATACTACAAAGCCATAGGACTTCTTGATTTTTTAAATTGAAGGTCAGATCTGTAACCCCGTGGGCCACATGGAGTTATGTCAGATGCAACCTTCCTTGACAAATTCTGTTTCTGCTCAAAGCTTCCGTCCCCCGCGCCTCACCACTTTCACCTGTGCTGTTCCCAACATCTGGCGTGCCTTTCCCAACCATCCCCTCCAGCTGACACCCCTCCCGTCCTTCGAGGCCTGGCTCAAGTGCCACCTCCTCCCAGGGCATCTCCTAAGACTTCTGCCTAAAGGAACTGCTCCCTTTCGACTCCAACTGGACTGTGCTGTGAGCCTTTGGAGCAGAGAGCCCAGTGAAGGGTGTACTTGGCGTCTTCTGAACAAGGGCCCCAGCCCAGCCAGAGAGCTCTCCCTTAGGTTCCTACAAGCTCTGAGCTTACGAGCCCTCCAGGGGCCTTGGAGCAGCTAGGAGGACCTGGCTCAGAGAGTCCAAGAGTCTTGGCCAAGTCACACAGCAGAGAGGTGGCCAAGCGAAGGCTGGGACCCAGGCCTGTTGGCTTCAGGTCCGGGGCTTATTCATGGCACTCGATTTTCCCAGGTCCTATCTTCCTGCTGTAGAACAGCTGGAGCCTGTTATGTCCACTTTCCCCAGCAAGGGCCCTGGGTTAGAGTCTTGCAGCCAGTAATATAAACAGAGCCCTAAGAGACGGGTAATTCCTAAGAGTCTTTGTCCAGCAGGAATACTCTGGGGCATGGGGGGCGGGGAGAGGCGCCCCGAGGAGCCCAGTGGTGCCCCACCACACCAGCTTCTAGACACACTGCCCTCGTCCCTGGCCCCTCTTGACTCATCTGGCTAGCTCTGTATGAACTTGCTTCCTTCCTCCCTCTCGGAGGCCAACTTTCCAGCTGCAGCCTGTCACATTCCAACCCAGGCGCCTCCCTCTTCTCGATGCCTGAACAGGGACCCTCCCCTTCTCCAAACACGTCGAAAAGGAACAGGGTTCAGAAGCTCACTGGGCCTGGGGGATTGATAACGGTGTCACTGGTGGCCCTCCCTCTAAAGGAACCCGCTCCCCGGCCCTCTCCAGGGTTCCACCAAACACGGTCTCCCGGCACACGGATGTGACCTGGAAGCGCCAAGACGTGGGACGAGCTGTGAGCAGCCCCCCTTCCCCAGCCTCACTCTCCTCAACAGTCCTATGAGTAACTGGGACCCTGGTGGTCCTAGGAATCTGGAAGACCTCAGATGCTCACCCCAGCCCAGGCTCCTGGGGTCTCACCTCAGAGCTCACCCCTGAATTGGTCGTTAAATTGGGTGGGCGTGTTTGAGGAGGGGCCCCTGACCAGCACTCCAGAAACAGGCATGGGCTGTGGGGCGGCCAAGGGTGGCTGCTTCTCCCCAGTTGGGTCCCCAAAGATGGCAGGCTGGAGCGCTCGGCTCCCCAAGCTGCAGCGTGTGAAAGTGGGGGCTTCCTGCTTCCCCGCCCCCTCCCCACCTCTCCCCAGCCATTGCCTTGCAAAGAGACGGAGCACATAGTTGACTGTGAGCCAAGCAGACCAATTCTATGAATGCTGCAGCCCAGAAAGCCGGGTAAGGGGAGGGCCCAGGGATTCCCCATCATCCTTGCACGGGCTGGGGAAGTATGTGGAGGTGGGAAGGGGCATGCCACTGAGCTTTGGGTGACCTCAGGTAAGGCCCCGTCACTCCCCAAGCCCCAGAGCCATCATTCGTGCAGAGAGGAGCTGGGATGGTCTACTCTTCGCATTCTACTATCTCTGGAATTTTATGATCTATGGAATTTCCAGCCTAGAAACAGGATGATGGCGGGGGTGGCGGTGGGGGTGGGGGGAGAGGAGCACACAGAAAGCCTGAGAAGGATGTCAGGAGAGTCATTCCCTCACTCATGGAATTGCAGAGCTGGGAGGAACCTTGGAACTATATTTCCAAGGAAATGCCTTGGGAAATCCTGGGCGGACCCCATGCTTTACAGATGGGAAACTGAGGCCCAGGGAGGGAAGGGATTTGCCTAAGATCACACAGCTTCTGGGGCGGGGTGGGATGTTGTTGACTCCCAGAACAGAACTCTTCAGCAGCCATTTGCCTGGTACCTGCTAGGTATCAGGTGAGAACAAGAAAGAAACAGGGCTTGGCTCTGGGCTCATTCAGGCAGAGAGAAAAACCAGCATAATCGATGGTTAAGAACATAGGTTCTGGGGTTCAACCCTAGCTCCGGCATTCACTCTCTGGTTGACTTTGTCCAAAATAACCAAACCTTTCGGAGCCTCAGTTTCCTCGCCTGTAAAATGGGGACAACGTTTTAACCTATTTCTGGGGACGGCTGGGCAGGTGGGATGAGATCATGCATAGGCAGCTTGGCCCACAGAGTGCAGCAGTCCGCGTGAGCTTTTGGAAGGTGATCCACACCAACCATTCAGAGAAGCAGATAAAGGGCTGCAGGAACTCGGTGGGGAGGGGTGGGTGGTGAGGGAGGTGGTCATTAGAAAACGAGGTGGCATTTGATCTCAGCAGGGGGTGGAGGAGGAGCTTGCAAAGAAGGGCAGGCCAGGTCAGGTCAAGAGGACAGCCTGAGCAAAGGTGCAGAGGAGGAGGGAGGAGTCTGGATGGGCAAGCTGCCTGCTGAGTCAAAGGGCCTCATCCTGGTCCCAGGCTGCAAGGTCCTGTGGCCAGCAGGATCCCTGGTACCTCTGTGGTCCCCAGCTCCGGGTATGTGCTCCATGGAGACTCTGGAGCCAGGAGGAAATGCCGCTTCAGAGAGCAGATTCCAGAGCCCTGGGCCCAGAGAGCACAGGGCCAGGCCTGGAGTAATTGCATAACCAGAACCATCCGCTGGGCTCCGAGCTAAAAATATGCCCCAGGCAGCTGTCTCTGCCAGAGCCTTGCCAGGCACCCAGCGTGGGAAAGGCTGATTCAGCCTGGGCACAGGTGCCAGGCGTCATGGGTCTGAGCCCTCTTAGGAAAAGGACAGATTTTTCTCCAAGAGGACCCCCAAGGATGCCGGCATACGGTTAAGAGCCTCGGTTCCCATCCTGGCTCTTCCATTTCCTACATGCTCGGTTTCCACCTCCCTAAAACGAGAGTGATTATCCTGGCCCACAGGGGTCCTGGGAAAGAGGGGCTCAAACAAGGCAGCACAAGGTGCCATGCGAGGAATCACACAGAGGAGTTACTTTTCACACCAAGGTCAGGCCAGCCCAACTCAGCCGTGGCGGGCCTGCGAAGCCATCCTCCCGCCTCTGATCAACCCTCTCAGCGTGGGGAGCTCACCCCCTCCCTTGCCCGTGTCGGCATCCCCACCCCAGGGTGGCCCTGTAGAGATCTGCAGAGATGGGAAGATGGATACAAGGGTTGTGTCCTGCCAAGCCAGCTTTTTTTTTTTTTTTTCCTGTACAAACGCTGAGGAGCATCAGCTCAGGGGACGTGGTCTGCAGAAACCCCTTCTCCACTCCAGGCTGCTGGCCTGGTACCCGCAACGGACACCTGAGACCCTGTAAGGGGTGGTTGCTCTCCTCCCATGCCGTGCCCGTACACGCAGAGCCCCCACAGAGCCCTAAGAACACTCCATGCACAAAGCGGAAAGTGGGCGCCCATGAGGGACAGGGGACAGCGTGAGGACACGCAGCGAGGCTGGAACTTCAGGGGCAGTGGGATACAGGACAAAGAGCCAGCCAGGGCTCCAAAGGACAGTGTGTGGTCACTTACCCGCGGCCCCCGTGCTCCGGGGGGTCCAGGGAGCCCAGGCAGCCCAGGGGGACCCTGAAGGAAAAAGCAAGAAGACAGAGTCAGTGCCAAGTGGCAGCAGAGAATGGGTCCAAGCAGTCATTCAATAAGCCTGTCCAGCTGGGCGTGGACCCTCCATGGCTGAGAAGAGGGGTCCTCTGAGGTCCCTGCCCAAGGAAATCATGCTCTTTGGGGCTCTCAGGCCTGTGCAGCCCCTGCTTCTTGGTCTTTGAAGTTTTCATCTTTTATTACTCAGCTAACTTACCCAGGGTGCCACCTCCTAAGGGCAGCCTTCCCCGCTCCCTCCCCCAGGTTGAGTCAAGTCCCCTCATCCTATTTTCAAGGCTCCTATATTACCTGGGGGGACTGTCTGCCCAGAAGCCTGGGTCTCCCACTAGACCATGGTCTCCTCAAAGGAACTAATCTCTCTCTCTCTCTCCCCCCACAGGGTTCAGGTAAATGTTTGATGAGATAAGACAGAAAGAGATCTCAGAGCTCAGCCAAGCTCTCTGCAGCCCCAGAGCCGAGAAGGGACCTGTCCAAGGTCACACCAAGCATCTCGGGGCGCGGGGAGGCAGCGCAGCATACGGGGAGGGCGAGGGCAAAGGCTTTGCACAGACAGGCCCGGGGCCAGACCCTGTGCTGCCACTTGCCGGTGGGGCTTGGGCAAGGTCCTTAGCCAGCCTGTGCCTACCAAGTGGGGGAAGTCATACCCTCTTCACAGGACTGTCGCAAGGACGAAATGAGAGGCGGTAACCATTTAACACAGCGACTGGGATATAATCGTCACTCAGATGTTCCCGCTCCCCCGGTGGTCACAGCCTGGCCCAACCTTCATCGTTGCCCCCTGAGAACCTGCAGCAGCCCCCTCACTGCTCTCCCCACCTGCACCCTCTCTCCTCTCCCCTCCGCCTCCACGCAGCCTGGTTCATCCTCCCCCCTGCGCTACACCACTCAGTGGCTCCCTATTTCCCACAAGAGAAAGGCCGAACCCTGCCGCACGCACGCAAGCGAGGCAGCCAAGCCGGACTTCCTAAACGGAGGGGGCTGACCTCCGTTCAAAATCCCAGTTTTGCCACCTGACAGCCGGGCACTCTGTGCAGGCCCTTGGGCCAGAGCGCCCACCGCGCCCCTCCACCGTGGGCCCCCCCCACCGCGGCCCCGGCCACCCCGCGGGGCTACACGAGGCTTAACAAAGCGCGCGACGTGAAGCACTGGACACGGGAGCCTTCGAAGGAAGCCTGGCTTTCGAGGATGTGTGAGGCCTGGGGAATTCATTTGTTTCAAATAACCATCAACGAGATTCCAGGTTTCCTGCCCGGAGTTAAAAATCAGTGTTGAAAACCCAGTACGGTTTGGCTGGTAATTAATCCAGATCTCACGCTGGGCAGCCCTGGTTCACAGTTCTGGCCTGTGAACACCACGTGCTTGCTCGTCCATGAATAAAAATCAGAAGAGAGATCCAGACAGGCAGATATAGGCGCCGAGGCCCCGGGGCACTGGAGAGAGCCCGGGCTGCAGGCAGGGGGGGCTGCGTGCCCTCAGGCAAGTCCCAGACACCTCCGAGCCTCCAGGGACCTCGGGCCAAACTGGCAGCTGTCTTCCCTCCATCCAGAGCCCGGGGTGGCAGGCGGGGGCCGGGGGGATGTTTGTACTCGGCCCTCTGGTCCCGCAGGTTGGGGATTCGGGGCCAGGCTACCCCCCCCAACTCCTCCCCAGGCGCCGTGGAGTGCGGGGGACCCGGGTTCACACTGGGCGGCCTTCCCTCTCTCAAGGGTAAAACGAGGACATGACGGCCCCTCGCTGACAGATAATCTGTAAAAAGTGCTAATCCCGGGCCTGGCACACAGTTAATGCCCCAAAAGTTAGCTGTTGTTTCTGTGAAGCAAGCTCCTGGAATCTCCCCAGCGCAAAATTTTAAACCACCCTCCTCGGCATCTGTTTTTCAGTTGGAGCAAAGGTTTCCCTTTCCGGAAGGCCCTCCCTGGACCTGTTCTTCCAGGTGACCCAGAGCTAAAGGGAAATGCAGGGGCTTGGGGCTAAGCATTACTGTGGGTACCATTACCATCGTGAGCCCTTTTCATCAGTGAGAAACCTAAAAGCGCCTCGGAGCCGCAAAGTGACTTGCCCCAGGCCACACAGCTAGCAGGGAGAACCAGGACTCAACCCAGGACTTCTGAGGTGTCCTCCTCCCCGGGGCTACGTAGGTCCTGACAAGGTGTGCAACCCTGGCTAAAGCTCTCCACCCCACCCCCACGCCCCCGGGGAGGCATCTGAGGAATGAGCATCCTGGAACCTTCCCAACACCGGGCCCTTCCTGACTTGCAGGGTGGTGGTGACTTCTTCTCCAGTCCCTTGGCAGGAGAGGAAAGGAGACCGTGCATGCCCATCTCACAGAGAAGGCCAAGGCCTGCCTCATGCTCAGCTCCAGGGAGGGACAGGCTCCGTGAGGCAGGGCTCCCTGGGGGACCCTGGTCGGGCAGCTGCCGTGGAGGCCTGGACACTCCCTCTTGGCAGTCCTTCTGCCCCAGAAACAGGGGCATCCAGGCTGGGAGTCTGACCTCACCCACAACATCTGCAGAGCAGACTCCAAGTGCCAGTTGGGACCCGCGGCCTGGCCTGGTGATGTCAGTTCGCAGCCCGGCCCCCAGCGGCAGGCCCGGCCAGGCTCTCCTCTGCCCACCCGGGGGGCCGGGGCTCCCCAGCTGCCCGGCTGCAGCCCTGGGCCCAGCTCTTCCCTGCTCAGTACCTACTTTGTTCGCGGGCAGGCGAGGGTGGGCACCCCCTGCCCCCTCTCGCCTGAGCCGAGACCCTGCCTGTTCTCCACGCAGTGGAAAAACGTTGCCATTTCTTTCCAGGGCCTGAAGCCTGAGCGGGTGACTCTGGGATGATTCACGAGGGCCGGGGTGGGATTTTCCACTCCACGCTGCAAACAACGGGGCCTCTGAGAGGGCCCAGAGCAGGGGGAGGGGAGGGGAGGGGAACGGGGGCCACAGGCCTGCTGGGGGGGTTCAGGGAGGGGAGAGGTGCATGAGGCCAGGGCTCGGGGCTCACACAAACAGAGCCATGGAAACCAGCAGGCCGGGGCTCTGGGTTTCCCCCGGGGGTCCTGGCCGGCGACAGCCAGACCTCGGGGAACCCCAGCCCACGGAACAAGTCCACCCTTGTGTCCAGCCACACAGCCCGCCTGCCAAGCCCCGCAGGAAGCAACAAGTGCTGGCGGGCACGGCCCTTGGCAGCCAGCGGGGACGTTCCACGGGCCTAGGATCCAGGAGACCCGAGGCCGGGCCCGCGTGTGCTGCTACCTGCCTGTGTCCCTGTGCCAGGACTTTCCATCCCTGGTCCTCTGCTCAGTGCCTGTGGCTCAACGGAGAGAGGCAGGGGACCTCGAAGGGCCTTCCCATTTCTGACCATCTGAGCAGCCCCCACCCCCAGTTCATCCCAAGGATAGTGCTCAGGGCTCTGGGCCCTTTGGCCCAGTCTCTGTCCTTGGGAAGGGCCTCAGGGGCCAGGGCTTCTCCGTGTGGCCTGCGGTTATTTCATCTCCCTGCACCTCCAGGCCTCAGTTTGTCCAGCTGGAAAACGGGGCTCTCACACCCAGCTTCCAAGAGAACGTGTGAGGGTGCTGGCTGCTGGCTATCCTCCACTTGCCCCCCGGAGATCGTGTGCCCTGGGAACCCGCCTACAGGCTGCAGCCTCACGCTCTCTTGCTCTCTGCTCCTCGCTGGGTCTGGCCAATGGGAGGTCCTAGCAAGAGACGGACAAGTGGGAAAGAGGGAGTGGGCAGGGGCTTTCTCTCCAGGTGGGCTGCAGTCCCCCCTGCAGTCCCACCGCAGCCCCCGGAGCCTGCTGTTCCCACTTTAACTCTCCCTGGGTTCTGGTCCCAGTTTCGCTCCCCTTGTACCTTCAGGTCAGACCTGTGTGCATTGTGGCCACTGCCGGCTCCTTTGATGCCGTCCGCACCTCTGTAAATAGCCCTTTTCCTGAACTCTCCTCAAGTACCTGGCTCCCACCCGGAGCTGCAGGACACAGCATGCAAAGGGCTTAGCCCAGAGCCCAGCACGCGGTCGGAGCTCAAAGACAGTACGCTAGAGACAAAGCAAAACACCGCCCACCCCTTCTCCTGGGTTCTAGATGAGAACTAGGGTAAGGGGCGAACTTCTCAAGATGTAGCCCCAATTCCAAACCACCAACAGCGTGAAGGCCCTCCTGGGTCCAGACACTGCCAGTGCTCTTCATGCAACAATCCCCCCATCTCAACCATCGGCACATGAATCAATAGTCACAGCAAACCACTGGGACCAGCTTCCCTCATCTCAATCTGCACAACAACTCTGGAAAGGTAGGTAGGACCCTATGCCTGTCTCACAAAGGCAGAAACAGAGGCTCAGAGAGGTTAAGTGACTTGCCAAAGGTCACGCAGCACCTGGAACCTAGAAGGTACTCAATGCACGTTTGCAGGAAAGGATGAAAGGCTGCCTGGATAAGGGAGTGGTTCAAACCCAGGTCACTCCAAACCCAAAGTCTGTGAGCTGTTACCCTCCCCGTGGCCTCGTGACCTGCCAGCAGCAGAGAGATCTGTACAACCTCAAGGAGCTTGGCCTGGGAGTCAAGACAACCTTTTTTTTTCTGTAAAGATCACATTCCTTCGTTTGTCTCGCAGATAGGCATGGAGCATCTGCGGCAGGCCAGGCCCTCATCCGGGTCTTCCTGAGGTGACGCTTGCAAAAAAGTGCAAGCGAGTGCAAATGCCAGCGGCCTGATCATGAATAAAAAGGCCTTGACTCGCCTCCTCCCAGGCGTGGGGCTTCTGTGCAGCTTCTGTGCAATCTGTGAGCCGCAGCCTCCCCGCCCCTTCTCACCCAGGGCCCAGCTCAGCTTTTCCATGCTCCCCCCCCACCCCGCCACCCCGCTGCTGGGGCTCCCACAGAGCTCCCTCACTCTGCGGCTACAACTGCTGGCAGGCCCGGCCCCGAGCTGTCTCCGCCTCTGCCCGCCCATCTCGTGCCCCTCGGACCCATGCGGAACCCCTCAGACCCAGCCACGGCACCCTTCTCTGGCTCTGAAAGGTCCCACAGCCCCAGAGAGGGGAGACAGCCCCTAGGGAGAGGAAAGAAGTTCCCCAAAGTCACCCGGCCAAAACATCTCCGAGGGGCCTTGGAGATCACCCAACTCGCTGCCTCACGGGAGATGGGAGCTATTCTTAACTTACATTCTGCAGAACCAAGGCTTAGCGTGGCTCAGGGCCATGAAGCTAGTAAGGGGTGGGGTCAGAACTGGAACCCAGGTCTGCAGGTCCCCAGACGGGGGACAGTGAAGGCCCCTGCCCGGGGCAGCATGGCTCCTGCTCTGCTGGGACCAGATCCTAAATGTATATGGGGATCGGAGGCAAATTAAGAGGGCCTGGGAAGAGCAGGAGCCCTTGCCACTGCGCTGAGAGGCACCACTTCAATCATGTGACTTCTGAAAATCCAAATGACCAGTTTGTCACCTGCCACACAGTGGGCCGGAGGAAGCTTCTCAAAGTTTTCTGGGTTCCTATTGGAGTGAGACTAAGCTCCAAGCTGAGAGAGGGTGGGATTAGGGGACAGGATGGGC
Organism: Vulpes lagopus; assembly: GCF_018345385.1. Classification (NCBI taxonomy): domain Eukaryota; kingdom Metazoa; phylum Chordata; class Mammalia; order Carnivora; family Canidae; genus Vulpes; species Vulpes lagopus. The sequence continues at coordinate 64,342,736 of NC_054830.1, forward strand.
ACGAGGGAGGACACCACTGGAGCAGACTGACATCGTCCCTCTTGCCCTCGGCCCTTCAGGGTTGGAAGAACAAGAAGAGCCAGTGGCCTCTCTGGAAGTCAGGGACCCAGAATCCTACCCCAGTCCCTGCAAGAACATGCTGCATGCCCGTGGCCAAGTCTTTTGTCCCTCTAACTAGTGTCCCCTCATCTGTCAAGCAGGGGTCAGCATACACACCCTGCCCTCCTGAACCAGGTCCTGGGAGGTCGTAAAGGAAGGTACCACTCATGGGACTCATACACGTGGTGGGTACAGAAACAAGAGATTCTTCAGACATTGAGACGTTCCTCTGAGGCCATGGACAGGCCTTATCACATCTGTGAGGCCCCCAGCCTCCTGGCCCTGAGCCTTAGGGTCTCAGAGTGGACGCTCAGGGGAGTGGGATGGAATGTGCCAGTCTTGGCATCTAGAGCTGGGGCATAAACCTTAACTCTGCCTCCTACATGCTGTGTGTGCCCTTGGGCAAGTCCCGGCCCTTTCTGGGCACTGTCTCCAGGCTCCCCACCTGCCCGGCGAGGAGGGCTGAATGGAATGACCCCTAAGCACCCATCTACCAAACAGGTTGACTCCAGCACATTCTATGATCATAGAGAAGCTCAAGAAGGAGATCTGGAGTGAGGCCTCACCTCTGCCGACCCACATTGCCAAACCCCAAGGGGAATGCACATGGCCTGGGCCTCCTCCAGGCCCAAAGGCAGATTCTCTACCACTCCTGCTCCAGTTGTGCCGGCTTGGACACGTCTGTCATCTCTCCACCCCCCACACAGCCTTGGAAGGAGGGGTTCACCTCCCCTGGATGGGGTGGAGACCCTGACCCTCACACCCTCTCTTGGGGGCGGGTGGGGGGGGAAACAATTCACCCCCTTTCGACCTCATGGCCAGTGAGCCCAGCATCCACACAGCTTGGGAAGCTGAGCTGTCAGGGCTCAAAGGCACCTGGTGCCCGAGTCAGGCCGGGCAGCCTGGAGGGGTGATGAGAAGGGGTCCTTCTTTTCCTTGCTCCCAACTTCCTGCCCTGACAATCTCACAGCACAGGACTCGAGCAGAGCGTTGACATAATTGCAAAGCAATGCATACAATTTCCATAAGTTCTACAATATGGTTATAATAAAAACGGGCTCTCAGTCCCCCTGGAGACAGGCTGAATAAATATTATTCCTAATGATTATTAAAACTCATTAAGTGTGTTTGTAAGGCCTGGGAATTCCCAGCATCTGCCACCGTCTCCACATTGTAGGGGAGCCTAACCTCAAACACGGAGCCTGGTGGAAAACCCGCCCTCGGGGAGGAGAAAAACCACACGGTGGTCATCTCCAAGGCAGAAGCATGGAGCTGAGGCCTGAGCTTTCTGGAAACTCCGTCCCCTCCATCCCCTCCCCGCCCCGGTCGAATTGGCCTCCAGCTGCAGAAAAGGTCGTTGCCCCTGGAGACAGTCCCAGGCATGCTGGAGGCCCGGGCCCTGAGAACATCTCCTGCACGTGGAATGTTCTTTCTCCTTCCCTTGACCGTCCAGGCCCACTCTGACCCTCCTCACCCCAAATCCCTAACAGAGGCCACAACTCCAATGTCTAGAGGAGCCAGGCAGGTAAAATAAACGGGGTAAAGGACTGGGTGGGGGAGACCCGATCGGGAGACGTGGGGTCCCGTCTGAAAGGGCAGCTCTGACCGGGCCGCAGGCCACGGGCTACTGTATCTCTCCCCCTTCCAAGAGAAGCTGGTCACCAGGCCTTTTTTAAGAAATCTCTCACATTTTTAAAATGTTAGTAACTTATTAAATATTTTTAAACAATGCCGCGTGTGCCAAACAAAACACGTTCAGGACTACCCGTGGGCGACCTTTGTCCAAAACTCCCAGACTAGCTGGTGGACTCGGGAGAGCCGAGCTCTGGAGACTGCATGACGCGGAGCCAGTTAGTGGTTTTCCTGAAGCCACTTGACCTTCACAGTCGGGGTTAGCAAACAATGACCCGGGGCCCGGGCCAACGCCAGCCCAAGGGGTGCTCTTCACCCAGTGGTGGCCACCAAACCCAGGGCTGCCCCAGTGCCCCGTGGATCACAGCAGAGTGGGCGGTCATGAGCAAGAGGACGTGCATGCGAGCGGAGGCCCTGCCCAGATGCACCGCCCTGCTCTGGGTCTTCCCTGGGTCAGCCCTGGGCAGCAGTCGCCACTTGCCCTAACTGCCCCTGCCACCCTCTTGAGCTCCAAGCAACATGCACATCCCAACCCATCTTACCGGCAAACCACAGTCTCCCTTGGGCCCTGGAGGTCCCATCAGCAACGGGAAAGGCGTGGGGCCCGCCAGGTGGAAGAAGGAATAGCTCTGACTCGTTGGCCAGGCACTGGAGGACAGGAATCGCGCGGGGGCCAAGGCCGGGGCCGGGGTGGTCGGCCGGCTGGGCCGGGACGGTCTGGGGCTGGGCCTGGTTGTCGGATCATTCAACGGGACATCCCTGGCTGCCTTCCCAGGTCTGAGGGGGACGGGCTTCCGGGGGTTGCTCTTGGGTCTGGCTTTCTTTGTGGCTTCTGATCCAGAGGGTTTCTTGCTTCTGGTGGGGGCTGAGCCAGGAGCAAGGGTGGGAGGCATCGAGGTGGCCAGTGGAGCAATCCTGGAAGAACCAGGACGGGGGACAGGTGGCAGGGACAAAATCGTGGGTTGGGGAGGCCGGTGGGTGCCGGTGCGGGCAGGGACTGGCTCACTGGCATGACTGCTCATCTTGGCCATGGTCTGGCCTACCGGAAGAAAAGGCTTTTTGGGGGAGCCAGTGGCCAGAAGGAGGGGCCGAGCGCTGGGTAGAGGAGGTCTGGGTGTGACAGGGGTCCTCTGGATCGGCTTCACGGAGGGGCGGGAGGCTTTGGCAGGAAGTGGGTGGGAAGTGGGGGGCACTGGCTTCTTGGTAGGTGGGGCTGACTTTGTGAAGGAGGGCTGAGCTGCCTTCGGGGTGGGGTGGGGATTTTTGACAGGGCCTATCATAGAAGGAGAAGGGACCGAAAGCCTGGTCGGATGACTTTTGGGGATCTTGGTGGCCGCGCTTTTCTGCAACGGCCGGACAGGTGCAGTGATGCTGGCAGGAGAGGTGGGGGGCACCGGAGGAAGCGCTTCACCGGCCGACAGCTTGGCAGGTGGCAGCGGGGTGCGGGCTGAACCCCCGGCTGCAGCTCGCTGGCGAGGGTCTGCGGTGCTGGTCCTTAGGGGCTTGGCGGGCACGGCAGGCACCACAGTCCCCCGGGGGTCCCTGCTTGCTGGCCGTGACCCCAGGGTTGGCGCGGCAGTGGTCAGGTTTTCCAGGCCTCGCAGGGCAAGGTCGGTCTGGAAGGTGAAGGTTGTGCCCGAGTCTCGGGGAAGGAGGGGTCCCAGCTGGGGCCGGTACAGGTCGGACTGTCCACACTGCTTTCTCAGGTGGGTACAGTAATCGGGAGCGACCTGCGTCACGGGGTAGATACTGAACTGGCACAGGGCACCTTCAAACTGCACCGCGTGGGGGTTCATCTTCCCGAAGAGGAAGGAGCCCTCGGGGTCGAGTGCCGGGTCCTTGTGGAAAGGCAGCGGGACAGGCACCCGGCGCTGCCCGCACGCCGTCACCAGGGTGGCGGTGCGGCCCCGGAGCTCCAGGGCGAGGTGATGCCAGCGCCCGTCGTGCATGTCGAGGTCGAAGGCCACAGAGCGCCGAGGCCCCAGGTGGAGGACCGTCTTGCCGGGGAGGAACTGCAGGCCCAGCTGCAGCTTGTGCTTCCGGCTGCGGACGGCAAAAAGGAAGGCATGGTTCACCCGGTGGGAGCAGAGGCTCAGCACCAGCGCCAGCTCCGTGCCCAGGGCGGCGGGAATGACGGCGGCCGTCGGGGCCTGGAGCCGGGTCCGCTGCGTAAAGATGAAGCCCGATTGGAACGGAATGACCCCCGGGGGCGGGGGGCTCCGGCCACCCCCTGCCTTTGTCCAGCTGAGGCCCAGCCGCTGGAGGACATCCACATCTGCAGAGGGAGGGCAGAGGGGGAGAGGGGACCGTCAGGGCCTGCTCCCGCCCCAGAGCCCTCCAGGTGCACAGCCCACCCCCTGCTCCCTGGGGCCCCGAGCGCGGCCGGGAGCGCAGACTCGGAGCCAATCCCCTGTCTGGCTGAACGACCCTGGACGTCCTCATTATAGGCACAGACCCCGGAGCCAGACTTCCCCAGCTGACTTGTGACTTCAGTGCCTCGGTTTCCTCATCTGTTAAATAACAGGAGTCCCTAAACTCACAAGGCTGTCGCGAGGAGTCGATGAGCTAACGTGCTTGAAAACAAGTGCCTGGCACCAGATAAGCCTTTTTAAATGATAGCCGCTCGTACCCAAAAGAATGACCGTCACCAGATGCTGGCACGGAGTATGCAGGCCGCCCAACATGACGTGTGTCCCCCTTCTCTCTGTCTCAAAGGCCATTGACTCCAGGAAGCAGCCCCATGACTGAGGGAGCAGGGTGACAGGAGTGGACGGGTCACAGGAGCTCGGTAAAGACACCCAGTGGGCCTGACTGGTTTCACCGCCCTTGGGACCCTCCCCAGCCCCTAGGTCTCTCTGTGGCCAGAGGAGACCAGGGAGGCTGCTATCTGCACGGAAGAGGACAAGTCCAATGACTCCCTCTCCCCATGTGGCTCCGGACAGAGCAGAGGAAACAATTGAGGCATCCCTGCAACCTCTGTCTTCTGGCGAGGCGTTTGGACATCCACTGCGGCCTGGCCAGGTCACATCCGCCCAGTAATTACATCCATGGGGCTTGCCAGAGCCGAAGGAGGGCTTCCAGGGTGTTTATGGAAAGGCTTCCCGACCTTGCCTCTCGCCGGGTCATCCGACTCCTTCAGCGGGCCGAGCTGCCAGTGTCTGCAGAAGCCCGACCCGGGATGGAGAGGCTGCCTCTGGAACTGGGGTCCGGCTGGGCTCCTCAGCTCCCACCCCCACCTCCAAGCTCAGCACCTAGGCTCCGAGCGTGCCATGTGGGGTGTACATCAGGCACTTAGCACTCAGCCCTCAGCAGTGAGACGGATGGGCAGACGGATGGGCTGGGAGAAAATGAGCACCGTAGCAGGCTCTGGAGTCACATGGCCGGACGTTAGAGCCAGACAAAGCCACCTATGGGTCTGCACTCTGGGCCCCAGTTCCCTCTGCAGTAGAACGAGGCAGCCAAGACCGCCTATACCATGGGGCTTGCTGGCCCTCCTCATCATCCTCCCCCAGACACCTCTGGGCAAGTCTCTTCCTGGGCCTCAGTTTCCCTGCCTGTAAGACAAAGGAAACCAGACCTTCAAGGCAACCACCAAGGGCTAACGATGTTCTGCAAAGCCTGGAGTTGCAGGCTGCTTTTTCGGGCTGATTTGGCTTAAAGACCCATCTTCCTGCCTGGGATCTGCAGGCCTTCCATTCACTCCAAATCCCTCCTTTCTCCCACTTCCAGCCCCCAGAGGACCCCAGGTCTGTACTAAGTGTCCCCACACACTGTGGCCTACGGCAGCTTGCACTTGCCAGGGGTAAATGCCAGCTGGCCAGGCCAGGCACCACCAGTGAGGCTTCCCTGACCGTCCTCTCCAAAGCTGGGTTGCAAAGCAGATACCAACCAGTCTCCAGGCCTAGCCCGGAAACGGTCTGCAGGTCAGGGGCAAGCCCCAAACTCTGACACCTGGGGCTGGCGGTCATCTTATGGTGGCCTCTGACCACTGTGAGCCCTGCAGGGGATGGAGAAGCATGTTCTTGCCCAAGTGCTCAGGTGAACGATATCATTAACGACAAAAATAAACACTAGTATGTACTGAGCACATACTACGTGCCGCAGGCTTGACGCGTACTCTCTCGCTTGATTCTCTCAATCATCTACAAAGAAGATACTGCTTGTGATCCCCCCCTTTACAGAAGAGGGTCAGTTCGCTATAGTAACTGACCCAAGGTCACGCAGCCTATAATAAAAGGCACAGCGGGGACCTGCACCCGGGCCGCCTGGCTCCAGGGTCTCTGTTCTTAACAGTACGCGGTCCTCAGCTGGAGCCCCTCAGACTAATTGGAAAGTGGGGTGGAGACACATCCAGAATCCAGGGGCGAGGATCTAGGGGACAGAGGAATGAACGCAGCCCAGCGCCAAGCTGGAAGGACCCTGCCAGCTGGCTGCAGCAAGATCCCTTTATTACATAAACCTGGCTCCGTGCAGCTCCGGCCTCTCCCCAACACCCCCCGCCCCCCATTGCCTGACTCAGGACTCTGGACAGCTGTTCACCTACTTTGTGGGGGAAACAGCAAGCTCGGAAAATATGACATTTGCACAAAATGTTGCCGGGCAGCAGGAGTCTCTTCCGGGCATGGCCCTCCCCTCCCAGGGACCCAATCCCTGCCGGAGGCCAGGTCAGGCCACAGGGGCTCTGGGAGTGCCCGGCTGCCCGCCCCGGCACACGGGCGAGCGTGGAGGAGGGGAGGGGACGCTATTTTAGGAGGCCTTGTGGCCGCTTGACAAACAGATGTGGGAGAGGTTTCAGTTTCGCGGGGCAGCTGTGCAGCCAGCCCACCGCTCGGCCCCCTGGCCGGCTCCTTGGGGATGGTGGGGAAGAGCACGATCTCACGGGAAGGGGAGGGAGCTGGGGCCTTTGTGGCTCCTCTCAACACATGTGGGCATAACCACTGGACAAGTCGGGGCTGAGGCTTGCCCAACCAACGTGATTTCTTCCAATTCTACCCCCGGTGCCTCTCCACCAGTGGGAAGGGAGGGGTCACCCCCCCCCATTCCTGCACGGAGCCCTCCCTGCCCCTTACAAAACTTCAAATGTGATTCTTCCCAGCCTGGAGAGGAGTTTGCCAATGATGGGCTCCCAGTTTACTGATAGGGAAACTGAGGCACTGAGTTCCATTGAGGGGCATGGCTTTCTCCTAGCCCTGAGTTCTCAGGTCTCTTCTGCCCTTCCTTGTCCCTCCCCTCCCCTCCAGCCCCCTCACCACCACCACCACCCCACACCTCCCTGCACAAAGAGAAGAGAGGATTACCTTCAGGAGCTCCTTGGGTGGAGGCCAGGTGACAGGCAAACGAGACTAAGATCCAGGTGAAGAGAAACCCCCTGGAGACGGGAAGACACAAGCAGAGGCAGCATCAGCTTCCACACTGGGGCCCAGATCTGGCTTCGGAGCTGGGAGGGAATCACCCAGCCCCAGTACCCCCACCCCCCAGCCCAGCCCAGCTGGCCCACAGGAGGCGGACAGGAGGTGCAGGCTCTAGGACCCCACAGGGTAGCCCACGCTCCCGGGTTTCCAGGCACAACCTCGCGCACAGGTACAACCTTCCTTTTCCCAGATCAATAAGCCAAGGTCACAGGGCAGGAAACAGTGGGCGGGAAGCCCTGCCCCGGGCGTCAGGAGACCAGGGGTCCAGCTTCACATCTGCCGCTCTGGGCAGCAAGGGGAGCCCCTGCCCATCTCTGGGCCTCCGTCTCCCCATCTGTACTACGGCCTCACGATCCTGAGCCCCAAAGGGCAGCAGAGCCAGGTCTGAAAGGTCCACGGGAAGATCAGACCGGGCCGCCTGGACGACTGACATCCTCAAAGGACAAAAGCGACGAGGTCTCCCTCCCTAGACACGAGGTGGACGGCGGAGGCCGCGTCACCGGGACTGGCGCGCTGAGGAAGCCACGTCGCTGGCTTCGTGCCGGTGGCAAAAGGGAGGAGAGGAAACAGCACACGAGGGGGCGACGGGTGGCGGTGTCTGGCCGACAGACCCTGCTCCTACCAGCCGTGCGACCCTGCAGGAGCCACCCAGCCTCCCTGAGCTGCCTCGGGCTCCGCAGCGCGGCCCGCACGCCCCGTCTCAGGCCGGTGTGAGGATGCGCTCCGGCGCGTCAGGGCCTCGGCCGGGTGCCAGGCCGGGTGCCAGCGGGCAGCGCTCCGCACGCAGCCACCACCGCCCCGAGCCCCGGGGCCCGCAAGGGTTAACGCTCTGCCCGTGCCTCCTGCCAAGATGGGCAGAGGCAGCGATCCGATTTCACCTTCCTGTGGGAGCAGCCACCGGCGACACCCGAAGCCACCCGGGGCATCAGATCCCCCGCGGGCAGAGGGGAGGGCGGCACGTGGCCAAAGCTGGGGGCCTGGACACGGGCGGGGGGTGCGGGCTGAGGCTGGGGAGCACAGGCCCAGGATCCCGTTGCAAGAGGAAAGCTAGGACGGTGCGCTCCTGGGGGATCACGTAATCCAGGAAACCCGACTGCCGGGATCCACGGCTGGCGCCCCGCGATCTTCCCAGCTCCCCGGCGCCCTGGGAAACCAGCTCACGCCCTCTGATTCCATAGTGATTGCTCTAATTTAATTGTGACTGTGATCAAGAGCAGTCCTGACTGGGCACCGTGGGAGATGCTGGGGGTCACCCAGCCACCGCCTCCCCCCCCGCCCCGCACCCTTCTCGTCTAGGGAGCTGTGGACCTGGGAGGATCCTGGATGAATCTGGGTAAGTCTAAGCGAATGGTTGGATGGGGGGGAGGTAGGCATGCAGGTGTGACCCTAACTCCAAACACGGCCAGTACGATGTGACGGATGCCTCTTCTTCGGGCCCCTGGGAAAGTGTTTCAAAGGGACAAAGAGAAGGTTTTCTTCTAGCCTTTGTAGGCTACTGAGCAGGGATATGCGGCTGCTGCTGCAGCCATTTTGTGCCCATGAGGTTAACGGGCCCCACAAGCGCTTGAGGAGGACGAAATGGAAAAACAGTGGATGTTGGATGACCTCTGAAGACTGAACTAGCCCCCCCATCACTGCTTTTCCTCTGGGCCCCTTGATATGGGAGCTCAGAACTCCCTTTCTTTGAGCCCTGTCCAATTGCATCTTCAGCAAACAAGCGGCAATAGCGCTCAGATGCTGACGGTGGGACCTTGAAAGCCTTCTCCAGCGTCTGGGCCTTTGCACATGCTGCTCCCAAGTGCTCCTGACAGCACTCTTCTGCCCGGCCAGGGGCCCCGCACATGCATTAGCTTCCAGCCTGAGAGCCGCCTCCCACAGCCCCACTGCGTGCACCTCACCACAGTGGGTATCCCACGTGTGCTCATCGCCTAGTCTCCCATTTCCCTCTCTTGAACACATCCCTGAAAGGTAGGAACCACGTCTTTGTTCACTTTTGCACCCCCAGCACCTGGCATGCGTGTTGCAAACGTGCAGGGTATCTTTGTAGAAGAAACCCACGGTACCTGGTAGCACAGGACCCTGGACTTGAAAAGCCTCTCCCCAAGGGCCTCCCTACTTTGACTTGTCCCAGGGTGGTTCCTGGATAATCCTCAATTCCCCCTCGTCCTCTCCAACCTACTGCCAGGGCTGTGGACATGCCTTCTTCACGGGGCCAGTCCTCCCTGCCTCCATGGGCCTCGCCTCCAGCACACTGTGAGCCGTGGCTAAAGCTCAGAGCGCCCCGCTGCCCCGGCGTTACCCGAGGAGGAGAGCAGAGGCTGACCCTTCTGGCATGACCTGCCCCACTGGAAGCCCACGGCAACCTCATCAGCCCTGAGAAGAAATGACAGGAGGCTTTGTGTGATGTGACAAAAACTGAGGCTTAGGGAGGGCAGGTACCTCCTCAAGGTCACCCTAGGGAGGCTCTGGGGTCATCATTCTTCAGGACTCTTTCCCATGTGCACCAGGTACGCCCTCCAGGAAACCGGAGCCAGAGCCGCCAAGGGAAGAGCTGCCTCCCAGGCCTGGCGATTCCCAGAGCACAACTGAACAACTAACGGTGCACAAAAGCTCTGAGAAGCCCTGCAATGAAGACAGCGACAGTGTTTTCTGTCCATCAGCCATCCCCAGACCTAGAGGACCAGTGAGCTCATTTTTCCTGAGAGCGCTTCCTCGGAAGAGACGGGCCCTCACTTCCTAGGGTTCCAACGACCTCAATCCGGTGCCATTTCCTTCCATCCTCTCTTCCCAGCCCCTTCCAGGCACGAGCCCTCACACCTTGTGCGCATCCCAAGGTGTGATGTCACAAGCACCCTGCCTAGGACGCTTCCCAAGCTGATAAAGAGAGGCTGGATGGAGGAGAGAAGGTGCAAGAACCGTACACGTCCTCAGTCGATTTTTCTGGCTGCAGTTCTTCCAAGGCGACCACTCCGGAGAGAACAAGGATACACTTGGGGGGGAGGGGGCGGCATATTTTTTAAGCCCTGAAGGTCAGGAAAAAAAAAGACTCACAGGAGCCATGGGCTCAGACTCTTCTTCAACGAAGCTGCCCAACACCATGGTTTCCAACTCAAGAATGTCAGCCCTGAAGGCCTGTTACAGAAGTATCGGAGTATCCTCCACCGGTTCACCTGGACAAATGCAACCGACCTCTCAGGCCTGAATTCCGTGTGCACACGACTCACGCGCCGCCAAAGTCAAGAGTGGCAACATGCGGCGGGAGAAGGTCCTCCGAGATCATCTGGAGGCCAGATTCGAGGCCCATCTCCTCGCTGTGGAGGCCCAGAGAGGGGACGTGATCTGCCGAAAGCCACACAGCACTGCAGTGACCCGCGTCATCTGACTCCACTACTCAGCAGACGGTCCCTTCCGCTCGACTTGTCTCTCATGGAGAAGGAACTGGAGACTCACAGGGACTTCCTATATTTGCCAGAGACCAGAGTCCGGCCTTTACCAACAGGAACAGAGATGCAGCCCAGAGAGAGCCAACAAGCCATCTAAGTAAGCTCCAGGCCTGGAAAGTTGGCTCCCGGAGGGAGGCCCTGCCGATTCTTTTGCTCCCGTTCCAACGCTGTTTAGGCTACTGCTAATAATGTTTAGCGCCTGCGCTGGCTCAGAGCTTTGTTCTTCCTGACTTCTGTTTTCACCACTGACTCGTGGGCCTTGGCTCGGTGAACCCGGGGTTGCAGGATGTCGGGAAGACCACAGCCCAGGGGCCAGAGTGGACAGGAGGCAGTTGAAACGGCAGCTACGCGTTAGGGGACCCGACCTTGGGGACACAGCCGGGCCGCACAGCCCTCCAGGAGGAGAACTCAGTGTTCCCACCCCTGCAAAAGGCTCTCTGCCGGCACACCAAGGGTGGCTACTCCGGGACCCCCAGGGCTGCCGGAACCTACAGCTGCTGTGCTTGGTTTTTCCTCCATCCTTGTAACCTGGGAACACAGGGGATCATAAGGGACCCCTACCAACTTGAACATCCACCGAGAGCTCAGAGCTGAGACCCGGGGCACACAAAACACACACACAAGGAAAGCAGCCCTGTGGACTCACAGGCTTGGCCGTGCGCTCACAGGATAAGCCGAGCGGGCACCTGGCCCGAGGACCACAGAAGAGCAAAGGGGGACAGACCTGTCCTACTTGCCTCCACGGATCGGCCAGGCAACCATGTGCCCAGACAGCCACACCCAGGCTCCTCTCTTCACACCTGATACCTCTTCCATGGGAACACAGACAGGTCATCTGTCTGGACAGGACGCAGCCCAGAATTTTCCAGTTGACTCACACATCCATTGAAGAAGAAGTGAATAATAATATAAATAACAGTGGCCGTTTATTGAGCACTTACTACATGCCAGGCACTATTCTAAGCCCTTTACGAGTAAGGTCCTGCAAGAATCCTCGCTAAACCTTGCCAGCCGAGAACTAGAAGAGAAGCATAGCGGCAAGGGGCATGCCCAAGCTCGCGCGGCAGTGGGGATTCACGCCGTCGGATCGCAGTGCTCCCTGAGCCCTGCAACCTGCCCACTGGTGTGAGCCTGTGAGCATCCTCCACCAGAGGTGGTCGGTCCACCACGATGGATACGGCACTTCGGCGCACCGGGCTGCGTCGTGGGGTATCAAGAGGGTCCCTGAACACAGGTGTCAGGGGGTGAGAATATGCCACCAGAGTAACAGGCAAAGTGTGCTCAGAGACAGACAGGGAGTGGGTTACATGGGGAGGGCAGCCCCCTCCCCGCCCAGTGAACCCCACCAGGGGAGCTGATGACTGTCCAGGTGAGTGAGACCTGAGTGACAGCAGGGCATGTGAAAGCACCAGGCAGGGAGGTGCTTCAAGTACAAGGAGGAATGGGAAAGAGAGAAGAGGCCAGGGATGTGCTCCATGGTGTCACGGAACCCGGTCTGGGAGAGGCAGAGAAGAGCGAGGCCGGAAGGCAGGCCAGAAGCAGAGGGCACGGGGTCTGGGGGGGCCTGGGGGGTCTGGGGCACTGCTGGGGTGAGGGAGGCAGCGAGACAGGGCAAAGCAGAGGCCGGGCCTCCATGCAGCTTGACTGCCCATTTGCCCAGAGCTTGGGCCCCCCTGTGGGGTGCTCGGCTGGCACCACTTTTCTGTCCAACCGCTGGCATCTGCCTTGGCACAGGGTCTTCTGGAGAAAGTGAGTCAGCAGTGTACTTACTGGTGCTGTGTGTGTGTGTGTGTTGTGGTGGGGGGGGGGTGAATCTCAGCCAGCCAGCTTTTTCCAAGACATGGGAAGGGGGGGAGCATCATCCCCCTGATTCCAGCTCAGAGGGGGCAGGGCATGGGGGGGCGGAGCCACCGCCCCGACCAGCCTCTTGGGAATGTCCTGGGATTCTGGGGGCAGGCTAGACGGGAGCAAGTCTGTGCTGCTGGGGCAGCAGCAGCGAGCATGAGCCACAGCGCATAGGGCCCCAGGGCTGCTCCCATCCTTGCTGCTCCCACACACCCACCCTCAGCGCCTCGCTCCTGCACTCGCTCGCCCTTCACAACCAGGCCACCAGCTCGGGGGCCCAGCTGGGCCACCTCCCTCCTGGGACAGTCCCTGCCGCCCCCGCCCCCGCCTCTGTGCAGTGCCTGGGGATCTTCGGGGCCCTTTCCACTCCGACACGCCGGCTCTCGCGTTCTCTCTGACACTCGCGCAAAGTGACAGGCGCCGAGACCCCCCCCGCCCCGCCCCGGCCCCGCCCGGAGACGCGGGGACACGCGGAGGCGCACGGACCCAGGCGGACCGACGCCCGCGCCCAGGCTCCGGGCAGGGGACGTGCAGCGCCACACAGACGCGCGCACCGACTTCCAAGCCGGGACCCGTGGGCACCGGCCCCGGGACGCGCGGCCCCCGCGGCCCCGAGCATCCCCGGGGCGCCCCCGCCCCGCGCCCGCGCCCGGCCGCGACCCCGGGGCTCGGCCCCCGCCCCGCGCGACCGCGGAGCCCGGCCAGCGGGGCGGGGCGGGGCAGGGCGGGCTCGCAGGGCCTCGCGGGGTCGGGGGCAGGGGGGCGCAGGGCGCGGGGCGCAGGGGCGCGGGCGGCGGGCGCTGCGGGCAGGCGCCCCGGGGCGGGGGCGGGGCGGGGGCGGGGCGGGGCCGGGGCCGGGGCCGCAGGAAGCCGGGGAGGGCGCGCCCCCGAGCTCGTACTCACCCCCCGCGCGCCGCCGCCGCCGCCGCCGCCGCCGCCGAGCCTCGGGCCCCCCGCGCCGCTCCCGCTCCCGCTCCCGCTCCCGCTCCCGCTCCCATGGCGGGCCCCTACTTCATGCTCCCGAGCCCGGGGGGCAAGTGTGGGCGCGCCCCATGGGGCCGCCGGCCCCCCGCCCCGCCGCGCCAGGCCGGCTCACAGCGCGCGGCCCCCGCGCCCCCCGCGCAGCCCCGCGCCCAGGGCCGCCCCAGCGGGCAGGCGGCGCGGCCGGGGCCCCGCGGGCGCCCGCGCCAGGCCCATGGTCCCAGGAGTCCGGCGCCGCGCTCGCCCCTGCCTCCGCCTCGTCCTGCTGCACCGAGAGGAAGGAGAGCGGCGGGGAAGGGCGAGACGATCCAACTTTGGGAGGCGGCTGCCGGCGGCCCCGGAGGCCGAGCGAGGCGGGCGAGGGAGCGCGGGGCGGCGGGAGCGGCCTCCCCGCCGGCCTGGGGGAGGAGAGGAAAAGGAAGGATTTGGGGGAAATGAAGGCGATTTAAAGTCTCGGCCCGCGGCGGCTCTCCACCTTCTCTCCTCCCCGCGCCCCGCCGCCCTCCGCTGCCCCACGCTGCCCCCTGCCGGCCGCGGCCGCGCGCACAGCCCGGGCCGGCCCCCCGCGGCCCCGCGGAGACGCCCCGCCCCGCCCCCACCCCCGCCCCCACCCCCACCCCCACCCCAGGGCCGGCGGGGAAACTGAGATTCCCCGGGAGGAAGGAGGCGGCCAGGCCGCACCGCAGGGCGACCGCGGCCCGGAGATGCGGGACTCCTGGTTGTGAGATGGGGGAGGGGGTCCCCAAGCTGGGGGCCGAGATGGAGGGGGAAAGGGGACACATCCTACGGGGAGAGGAACCCCGTTCCCGGGGCAGGTCCAGGACCAGCACCCAGTGTCCAGACTCCCACGCCAGCGACGACCAGTGTCCCACCACCCATACACACACCTGCACGGCCCTGCTCCCAGGTCAGAGCCCCTCCCCGCCCCCCCACCCCCGCCCAGAACAGACTTCCCTGGGCACCCAGTGGGTGGGCTTGCTGAGTGTTGGTCACACTCTCCCCTTCTCTGTCCGCTCGGTAAGAGTCGGGAGCTCAACGCCCCCCACCGGCACACCCACCCACACACCCTCGGGAGCCCACCAAGACCCCCTGCGGTCCCCCGCGGGGCGCGCCACTGCACACCTTGACCCAGGCGCGAGCGCCCAGCAAGTTGCACAACCACAACCCCAGTCCCGGCCCGGGCGTTAGAGGCCCCCTCCACCTCCACCTCCACCTCCACCTCCACCTCCACCTCCACCTCCACCTCCACGACTTGCTCGCCGGTGCATACACACTCCCACGCACATCCACGCTTACCCCAAACTCAGACGCACGCTCACACCCACTCACATGCAAGCTCGGCCACGCAACTCCTCCTGGACGCGCACAAACACACCCTGGGCTTCCCGGACCCCGACGCAGCCCGGACTCCACACACGCAGCTGCCTGCACACTGGTACTTGCACGCACACAAATGCACACGAGCCTGTCCACACAGCCCCCCACCGCACACACCCGCACACACACCCCAAGTGCACACGAGCGCGCGCGCGCACCCCCACTTGCACGCAGCTGTCCGCTAGTGCCCACCGCGAGGTGCACACGCGCACCCACTCCCCACACGTGCACCCCCACCCCCGGACGCGCGAGGCTTGACGCACACGCCCCGCTACCCCCAGAGCTCCAGGAGCCCCGGGCACTTACTGGGTCCCTAGCTGCGAGGCTGGACGGTCGGTCCTTCCTCGGGCGCCTAACGGCATTTGTATTCATGGGTCCCCGCAGCCCCGGGCGCGGGCGCGGGGGCGGGGGTGCGGGGTCCCCTTCCCTAAACGGGGCGCGGGCGCTCGGAGCGCAGCGGCACCGGGAGGGGCATGGGCGCGCGGGGCTGCGCCGCCGGCCCGGTCCGCCTGCGCTCGGGCTTGGTCCGCTCTGCGTCCTCGGGCTCCGGCGCGGGCTCCGGGCGCGGGGGGCGGCTCATAGGTGCTGGGGCCGCGGCGCCCGCCGGGCCTTTTGAAGTCTCCGCTGGGGGCGGGGAGGGGGCGCTGAAGGCGGCCTTTTAAACCGTGGCTGCACGCGGGCTCGGTGGAGCAAGGTGTCTGGTTTCAGCAAACTTTAGGAAAAGTCCCAAGCCGAAGCGGAGGGCGGGGGGGCCGGGCAGGGCGGGGTGGGGGGGGAGCCGAGCAGGAAAGAAGCAGCAGCGGCCTAGCTCCGCGCGGCTTCCTGCAGGGGGCAGAGCACCCAAGGCGGCCAGGAGGGCGGCCCAGGCCGGTGGGGGGGGGACCCGCAGATGGCTGGGAGGAGGCGGGACCCCCACTCCCGCACCCCTACGTGGAACTGGAGTCCTTAACCTCCACGTGGGCGGGCCCCAGGGGGTGCGGGAACACCCCAAAGCTGCCCAGAGCATTCTTCTGGGTGAGAGGGGCCACAGCCCTGGAGGGTGGAGGGCTCCCAGTTCAGTCCCAGCTGGCGGCCTCCGGAGCTGCATACCCTGTGCTAGGCGGATCCGTCCTTACATTTTTTGATAAGTTGTTCACCGTGGATTTTTTTTTTTTTTTGGCATTAGTTTTGACATTTTAAAAGTATTGCATTAAAATATTATGTATCTTGGCAACGTACGGGTGTTTGGGCACCCCCTTAATTCTAAAACTCCACTACCGAAGGTTGTTTAGGGTCCCCTAGAGTTTTGCATCCTTACTCGCCTCACCCAAGCCAGATGCAGCACTGTGCTGAGTGTCACCATGTCTGGCAGGCCTGCCATCCGCATTTGCAGATGAGAAAGCTGAGATTCTGAAAGGTTGAGTAACCTTCCAGAGATCTCCGAGCTGGTAGGCGGTGGAGGTAGGTAGGATTGGAAGCCAGGTAGTCTTGATGCCTGTCTTCTGCAGCTGAGCGTAATGATCCAAATGTTAGCCTTTAAGGGATTCTGAGTGGACCCTCGTCAACCTCCCCAGATTCTTGGTCGGCCCCAAAGCACGAGTCTCTCCGATGCCCGACCCAGGCTCAGGGCAGAGCCGGGCTACTTCAAGGCTTTCTGGGGGCTGCTCATCCTCCAGGCTCCCCCCCACCACCACCACCACACCCCCCTTTGCCGCCTGTCCTTCCAGCTCAAGCTCTGCCCCACACCCAAATTATAGCACACATCACATGGTGTTGTCATTGTCAGATCCATCTCTGTGGTCCCCACACCCAGCATGGAGCCGGGGACACAATAGAGGCTCAAACCATTAATAATTTAAATGAGTTTCTTTCACTCCTACAGTGTGCAAACCCCTGTCCAAAACCGAGGGAAGAGAGTCTGCCATGAGGAGAGCCTTGCACATGGTCCTGCTTTCCGGGCACACCCACACTTGTGTCGTGGACAGAAGGACAGAAGCCATGCTCGGTAGCTCAGGGCAAGGAGGAGAGCTGCACGGGAGACGTCAGACGCCGCCGCGCAACCACATGAAGGTAACACAAGGAGAATGTGATAAATGCTACCGATGAATTGAATTGTCAAGCAGAACTAAGGGATGGAGAGCAAGCAGAGAATGCTCCCAGGAGGAGGTGGCCTTTGGCTTCTGAAGGGGGTGTTGAATTATCATGGAGCCATGGGGGCAAGACAATTCAATTGCAAGAGTCACCAAAAGGCCAGGAGTGTGGGAGGGGATCTCAGGCAGGTTTGGAAGGAGGAGTGGGGGGGAGGGGGCATGTAGTGGAGAAGCTATCCAACCCCACCCCCACCCCCTGTATTGTATGGGTGATGCCCCATGACTCACTGGCCACAAAGCCATTTCCAGGCAAGGAGATACATTTCCTCAAAGGTCAGGCAGTGGGTCAGTGGCTGAGCACCGAGGCCTTTCCAAATCTCCCTCCCAAATCCCAGTGTGCAATGTTGAGCCCCAGGGCCCCCTGCTCCATGGAGGGCTGCTGAAAAGAGCCATGAGAAACCCCTTAGAGCCCATAAAGATGGATGGTATCTTCTTCCAAAGCCTCACTCTCTCCATGTATGAAATGGGTGCATCACACATGACCCTCTGCATGGCCAACGCACAGTGGTTGTTCAACAATAATCCAGTTCGAGAGGCAATTATTGAGGCCTAGCTGTGTTCTGCTAGGTTCGGAGGGAAAATGAGACTCAGGGTCTTGCAGGAGCTCCTGGTCAGCTGGGAAGAGAAGTCATGGACACTGATAAGAATTCTTAGGAAGGGACCTTGCTTCCTGCGTCTGCTGCCTCGTCACACACAGTCTGCCTGCCAGGTAGGTTCCTGACACCACACCAGTGACTGTGCATAAACAGTTCTGATGGAAGTTCAGTCCAGAAGGCACTGAGCCATTGCCATCGCAGAAAAGGGCACTCACCAGCCAGCCAATACTGGGCCATCTCTGTGGGGCCGAAGGCAATGAGCCTAGGAACTGGGCAGACCGTGACTGCCGGGCCCAGGTGACATTTCAGGCATGAGATAGAATAGGAATTCCCGGTCTGGTGGGGGCCCAGGGCCCACGTGGTCCACTCCCTGTCCAAGCAGACCAGCCGCAGACCCCACATCTGCCTCACCTGAAAAGCCTTCCCAGTGGACACACAGTAGGTGCTCAATAAACGTTCGTGAATGCATTGCTCGTGGAGTCTTAGCCTGCAGAATGGAGGGCTGCACGCTGCCCAGGTAGCAGTCCCCACCGATCTAGCCACCAAGCTCTTTCTGAGGACTCACTGTGTGCCACCCTCTGCTGCTCTCTGCTCTCCAGTGGTCGGGGTGGGGGGGGCAAGCAAGGAGACAGGCAGAAAATGCAGCTCAGAAAGCCTTGCCTCAAGGAGTACTTGCTTCAATGGTCTGCAGAACCAGGAGGAGAACTCAGATCCCAGCTTCCCCAGATGCCCTGTCCTGCTGGGCACAAGCAGGGTGGAGCTATCTTTCGTATTCAGGCCCCACACAGCAGCAGCATAGGATGTGTGCACACTGTGCACGTCTAACAATAGAATCACTTAATTGAAAAAAAATTTTTTTAATTAATTAATTAAAAAAAAGAATCATTTAATTGAATTGTTCATTCCCGGTCGCTCAGCCAATCGGGAGATGCTGCTGTGTATCGAGCCCTGAGTGGGGCTCTGGTCACAGGCAACTGGAAGTTGTGGTCCTCGCTTGTTGCCTCCCTGACACCAGTGTCAAGCGCAGTGCCTGGCACATAGGAGGGATTCCCAAAATGCTAAGTGGAAGATGGAATGAAGGAAGGAATGAATGCATGACAGTAAAGTTTGCTGGCTTATGCCTTAGATTAGCTTTCCTGTCACCTGCTTCCTCTCCTGTCTCATGACCTTTGTCCATCAACAAATATTTGTAGGGCAGGTGCCACTTGCAGACTTGACTTTAGGGGCGCAGATGCGCTAATCGTGCTCTGCCCGACTCATGCCTGGTTTGCCAGCAGCTCGGAGAGAGCATGTCACTGACGGGAATTGAACTGAACCCCAGGCTGGAGGGACAGGCGGCTTTCAATAGTGTCCCCTCCCCCTGTAGCTTCGGGGCCACTCCTAGCTTGGCCCATCTCCCCAGGAGAGGTGGCTGGAGCACAGGGTGGCTGGAGCACAGGCTGGCTGGAGCACACGCCTGTCTCCCAGGGCTTGGGCTCTGCCTGTGGGGCCACATCACTCTGGCCTGGTGACTGCCAAGACCCCCAAGGCCATCGTTCCACCAAGAGAAATGGAGGCTGAGGCCAGGGAAGGAAGCTCCTGGGCCACCGTCCAGGAGGGTGCATCCTCTGGGCATGTGACCCCACTGTCTGGGCCACTCAGGCCATCACGGGGGCCTTTCTCACCCATTCCTAGTCTGGCTTTATGGTCTCAGGCCTGGGCCAGTGGTGGAGGCCAGTGAGATATCCAAATCCCACCACCTAGCGGTGCTGATACTGACCCACATGTCGGGGCCCCAGAAGAAATTCAAACCTGGAGGAGCCCCTAGGGCTGCCTAGCCTAAATTCCTCCTTTTACAGGTGGGGAAATTGAGGCTGGGAGACAGGATGTGCGACGTTCACAGCATCAAGGGGAGAGCTGGGGTGAGAAGTCAGGCCTCCCACATCGCTGTCTAACCGTAGAGAGTCAAGCCTATCTCCTCCCTCCATCCCCTCAGCCAATCTTGAACGAATCAGACCCGTCTTCCAGATGTGAGAGCCGTGGCGAGTTAAGATCTCTGGACTCTCCCCGAGGATGTGTCTGGAAGCACCGCCTTCACCAAACAGGCTACCAGGGATGGGTTCTGGGCCACCCCTGTGGCTGACAGTGGAAACAAAGCAGCTGAGGAGCTCAGAGAGCTCTGGGCCTTCGCTCCTGTGACATCCTCTCCCTGGAGGGTCCTTCTTCACTCCGTCCCCCGCCCCCCGATCCCCTCAGCTGTATCACAGCCTCCCCCCACTCTTGCCTGGTCCTCAGTACGCCAGGTCCCTTCAGGGTGAATGTCTGCCTTATACACCTACTCAACTGGACCTCCTCAAGGTCATGGCTGGATCTTACCTTTGTAGAACACCCAGGGCCGCCTGAGTGCTCACTCCCAGGAGGACCTCAGCAAGTGTGGGATGGGGAGGGTAAGAAGGGAAGCTGGGAGGGTGTGGACCCCCAGGAGGCTCTCAGCAAGTGTGGGATGAATGGGGAGAGTAGGGTGGAAAGATGGAACGTGTAGGATCCCCCCCCCCCAATAGGCTCTCAGCAAGTGTAGGATGAATGGGGAGGGGAGAGCGGGACGATGGGAGGGTGTAAGGCCGAGCTGAGGGCTGCTGGAGCCTCCTCCCAGGGCATCCCCATGACGTGCACTGTTGTTCCGCCCTTGCTAGCAGAATTCCACCTCCGTCCACCATCCGGGCAGCCTCATCCCCCAGGGGACACTGTGTGCTCCCAAGCCACAAGGACCCATTGCTGCTTAGACCAAGCCCACCGCAAGGGTCTCCTCATCTCCTTCCCCTGCCCAGGGAGTGGTCTGGGTGGGACTTAAGACACAGACCAGCCACTGGGACCTGAGGGGAACCGGATATGCTTGGGCCTCCCGAGAATAGTGCGCTCACTTTTATAAGCAGACGCACACCAGCGACAGACCCCGTTTTCCTTGCTGCGCACTGGGGTGAGGCTGTGCGTCGGAGAGGCTGTGGTCATCTTGCCACAGTGAGGTGACCAACAGTGAGGTCCACAGCCAACGGGCTGAGGATGCAGGCACGAAAGGAACGGGGGCTCCCCGGACATTACGGGGAGGCTCCATCAGGCACCTGGGGGCCGCCCTTTCTCAAAGCAATAGTGTCTTTCGTCACCAAGGCCATCTTTAGGTCCTGAAAGTGTCCCAGAGGAACAGGAATTTTGGTCCATACCAGACAAAGCAGGTGACACGGGGCAGAAATTCGCATCTCTAGCTTGGGGATGAAGGACCAACTCCCAGAAGGGAAGGGACTTGCCTGAGCTCACCCGGCAGCAGTGACAAACCCAAGGCTATGGGTCGGGGGCGGGTCCCTTCACAGCCCAGGGAGGGGCCAGTCACAGCCAGTGGAGAGGACATCCACCCTCCCGACCCCCCCCCCCCAAGTAAATTCCAACAGGTTGGACATGGGTCCCCAGGGTGCCTTCAGGCGACACAGCTGCAGTCAGACATAGCGGACAGACAGACGGCTGCGACGGAAGGCCATCATTTCCCCACCACCAGCTCCGGCCTGCCCTCTCGGGGCCCAGCGGCCTGGGGATGTGACCCAGCCCTGCTCGCGTGTACTCCCAGGGAAAGGGGGCCCACGCGATGTCTGGGGATGCCTTTCCTTGTCACAGAGTGAGGACAGAAGCGCAGTGCACACACCCGCCCCCGGCCCTGTAAAGGGCTCTCTGCACATGTCCCCAGGGGTCATCCCGCCAGAGCCTGTTGAGCACAGCACCTCGGACGTCAGCTGAAGCCTGATGCTGTGGCCGGGATCGCCCCTGAGAGTAACAGCCTCTGCCCCCCACCCCCTGCATCCTTTCTCCAGGCCCAGCCGTTCTATTTCCTCTGACCGCTGCTCATTGGGTACCTGTTTCATAGCTTCCAGCGTCTCCTCCAAAAGGCGTTGCAGTCCTTCGGTCACCTAAGTGCCGCCAGTGATCACAGCAGAGCTCAAGGGTTCAGGGTGCATCTGAGCAGCGCAGAGTTTGAGCAGAGCTACCACCACCCTCCCTCCTGCAGAGGGAGAAGCAGGCTCCTTGAGAGGAGTCCGATGTGGGACTCGATCCCAGGACCCTGAGCCAAAGGCAGATGCTCAACCACTGAGCCCCCCGAGCCCCCCATCAACCAGATTTTTATTTGGGGTCTTGCCTACCCAGGTATCTGGGAATGGCTGTGATCTGATGGGAACCCCAAGCCCGCCCAGCCCCCAAAGCTGGCTGCGCACTGTGGCCATGTGGACACTCCGGTGCTCGTGTCACAGCGCTGCCCTGTATTAGCGCCGTGGGACCTCATTTCCCTTCTGTGAACTCATCTGTGAACATGGGGGTGATGAGCACGTGCCTCGGGGGCGACTCCCCTTCTCCCAACCTCACCAGTCCTTGTGAAGTGAGCCATCTGGCTAAATCCAGCAGCTCTTGGATTGATGCGCCCCCCTTGGCTCGTGGGGTCTCCTGCAGTCGCACTGGGCTGCAGGAGCATGCTCCTCTCCTGCTGCCCTTGCACACAGCAAGTTCCAGTTCAAATCCCCAGCTGGGTTACACCTGGGGGTAAACCACGTAACCTCTTCGTACTGGCTTTTGTCCATCTTTCGCATTGTGATCCCAATAGCATCCTCATCTTTGAAGACGGTACAACACCTACCTTGTGCTTCTGATCTGAGAATTGAATGAACTTGTGTACATAAAGCACTTAGTATAGCATCTGGCACGTGGGAAGAGTACAATAAATATAACTTGTATTTATTACTATAATTATTTTTTTATATTCTTGGATAGTTGAGGTGCCAATGGCTTTATAATAAAACAGCACTCCTGAAGTGAGGGGGCTGTGGAACCTTGGCCTCGGGCTTGTCTTCTCCCAGGAATCTTATTTGTTCTTGATGCTTTTGTCCCAGCGAATGCTGCGTCGTTCTGGGAAGTCACCCAGAGGCTGGGATCCATGTCCCTGCTCACGGAGGACCAGGGCAAGGGGCACCTCACGATAAAGCTGGTCCAGTGTCTCAGGTTGGGAAGGTGAGACCCAGGGATTGGGCCCCCATCCCCAACCAACGTGCGGTGAGTCAGGACCAAAATCTCCTCTCCTGGTGGCTGCTGGAGCGTCTCGTACCTGTTCCTACTGGCTCCTGAGAGCAGATGGCTCAATTTTCAGGAAACTTCATGTGCTCCCATTAAGCCATTATTAAGGATTAAGTTGCATAAGCGTATAATTGAATAAATTCTGTTAAAAACAAAAGTAAGGAACGCCTGGATGGCTCAGTGGTTGAGCATCTGCCTTCAGCTCAGGGCGTGATCCTGGGGTCTTGGGATTGAGTTCCGTATCGGGATCCCTGTGGGGAGCCTGCATCTCCCTCTGCCTGTGTGTCTGCCTGTCTCTGTGTGTCTCTCATGAATAAATAAATAAAATCTTTAAAAATAATAACTAATAAATAAATAAAAACAAAAGTAATAAATACTCAAAACACATCTCTTTCTAGCTATCAAGCTACATTTTACTATTATCTGTGCTCTTGAGGTTATTTATTTCTGTTTTAGGTAGATGGTGGAGGTGCCACACGATGGTGTCCTTTTGAGCATCTCTCCTCAACTCAGCATCCAGGGACACCACATAAATGAAATTGGCCGTGGTGGGAATCTTTGGCAAATGCTCTAAATCAGAGTTCTTTTTGCTTAGAGCTGTTGTGACACATTTACCAGCTCACCACTGCTGTCTTTTGCCTGGTCTGGTAGTCAGGACACCTCAAAAGTACGGAGCACCCTCCTCCTATAAATCTGCAATCCTGTCCCAGAGCAAAGACCCAAATCTTGCTCAATCTCAGGACATCACTTGCTGCTGCGACTTTCTCCACCGTCTTGAAGCTTCCTTTCTCTGCAACATGACACATTCCAGCCACCCTCAGCTCCTTGCAGTCGCTTAAAACAATACACTTTTCCCCCCCATTCCTCTGGTGCTTTGCATACTGAGTTTCTTATTTGCAGGGTTGTCCTTTCTCACCTTTTCTAGATTCTTATTCTGCAAAATGCAGAAGGTGCCTCCTCTGGGAAACCTTTCTTGAAGGTTACACCCAGTGCAGGTTGGATATAAATGATGTGTTGATAAATATCGAACAAAGGAGTGTGGGAAAGCCCTGATTTCTAGCGTCCACCAGTTACCATGGTGTAAATATTCCCATCATGACCAATTTCAACCTACCACCATGCAATCCTGAGTGAGAAGCTGGGAAGGAGTGTGCGAGCCGGTATGAGTCCATTCCAGCACACCACTGGCTGGGTGAGACACCCACGTTTCTGTCCCGCAGCAGCTTGCACACATCCTCCAGAGTACTGCGCCATGGCAAGCTGTGCTGGAGCCCGAGGCAAAGGGAAAAATCACTAATATTGCTCCTGTCTTCATTGAAAAGTTTTACCTTTTGTCCGTCCATGCCTTTCTGGCATTAATTTTGAGTTTTTTTTTAATTGTTTTTTTTTAATTTTATTTATTTATGATAGGCACACAGTGAGAGAGAGAGAGAGGCAGAGATATAGACAGAGGGAGAAGCAGACTCCATGCACCTGGAGCCCGACGTGGGATTCGATCCCGGGTCTCCAGGATCGCGCCCTGGGCCAAAGGCAGGTGCTAAACCGCTGCGCCACCCAGGGATCCCCTAATTTTGAGTTTTAAAAAGCATTGCAACAAATCATTATTTATTTATGTTGATTACTGAGTTCTTTGGGCCCTGCATTTAATTTTGTTCCCAGGGCACCTGGGTGGCTCAGTCGGTTAAATGGCTGCCTTCAGCTCAGGTCACGATCTCAGGGTTCTGGGATCAAGCCCCACATTGGGCTCCCTGCTCAATCAGGAGTCTGCTTCTCCCTCTCTCTGCTTATTCTCTCTCTCTCTCTCTGATAACTAAATAAAATCTTTAAAAAAAATTCTTTGTTCCCAAGATGAGTACCACACTCACCTCACCCTGGTCCCAGCCCTGACATGATAACCCATATCACACTGCTATAATTTCTGTTGATATAGATGTCGTCTCTACCAGACTGTGAGCTTTGGGTACAGGAATTCATTTCTGTGTTTCTAGAACTTGGCACACAGTAGGTGCTCAGTAACTATCATCCAGCAAGGGAGTGGATGAATCGTTGGATAGATCAAGCTCTCATTTCCTTTGCCTACCACGTAAGACAAGTGGATGAAAGACACCTTCTGCCCTTAACTAGTGGCAGGTTTTAAGTTTTTAAGTCTCAGTCCTCCCACCTCAATATAGATTAACCCTGCCCTTGGCCTGGCGTGCCAGTCTCTGGACACGGCATTTTCACGGGGACCAATCTGCAGAGGCCTCCCAGCACGGGGCAGCGAGGGAAGGAGGTTGAATCTGATAAGCAGAGACCTTACCGGGACCAAGGGTGGGAAGTCACAGAGAGGCAGCTGTCTTCGATCCCAGGAGGGACTTAATATTGGTTTGGGTCACCTACCCCAGGACGTAGCTGAGTTTCTGCCTCTGGATACAACCCAGAAGATTATCGCTTGGCCAGGTCACCAGAAAGGAGATCCAAGCAGTCAATACTTCAAGATGACTTCCAGCTCTACAATTTGGTGGGTTCTCTGCCCACCAAAGGGCGCCAGGGCTTGTTCATGTGCCTAGCCTCTTCCTTACCCTGAGGACCACCGGAAAAGTTCTTCTTCTAGAAGAACCCCTTTGTTGGCTTCTCATCCATCTCCCTGGACCCCAGCTGGGGTGGAGATGGGAGTTAAATGGTTCTATTTCTGTAAGATTGGCCACAGCCTTCCATTTCTTGAGCACTTTATATGTGCTGGGCCCACTGCAAAGGGCCTCGCACACATTAATGCATTGATTCCCCACAAACCCCCAGGGGCAGGCATTAGTCTACCCATTTAACAGACGCGAAGCAGAGAGGTTGGCAACTTGCCCGAGGAGACACAATTGGTAAGTGATGGAACTGAAGTTTTAACCTAGAACCATCTGATTCTAAGAGTCCACGATCTTAACCACATCTAGGCAAAGAAAGGGAGTTTCTTTTCTTGTTTTTTTTTTTTTAAGGTTTTATTTATTTATCCATGAGGGACACAGAGAGAAAGGCAGAGACACAGGCAGAGGGAGACGCAGGCTCCACGCAGGGAGCCTGATGCGGGACTCGATCCCAGGACCCTGGGATCACAACCTGAGCTGAAAGCAGACACTCAACCATTGAGCCACCCAGGTGTCCCAGAAAGGGAGTTTCTAAGATAAACCACTTCTGAGCACTAGTGCCTATGGAAGAAAAAAGGGGGCTGATGGGGGGGGAGGAATGGGCAGTTGCAGCCAGTTTTTCCTTCTTCTGACCTGGCTTCATTATCCTCCAGACATGTTCCCTGATCTTCCAGCCCGCCCATCACAGAAGCCTCCATGGCTTCCTACCCACCCTGCATCCCTCCTTCCCACCAGTCTCCAAAGAGGAACTGCGTGTTCCCAAAGGAGGATTCTTCAGCTCAAGGACCCATATATCTACATTTCTAGGGGCAGAGAGGGGGAGGAATTGAACAAGTGGGGAGTGTCTCTCATCAGGCTCCATACATACATTGTCCATCCTTCTCACTCCATGTCAAGGGGGCAGGTGCTTTCCCATCTTCATTTTTAAAGGCCCGTGTTGTCTAATATGACAGTCACTGGCCACGTGTGGCTGTTCAATCAATTCAGATTCCATAAAATAAAAGATTCGTAAGAAATTCCTCAGTCACACGAGCCAAATCTCAAGTGTTCACAGCCACAAGCAGCTATAGCGGCTACTGTAATGGACAGTGTGGATATAGAACATTTGCATCCTCAAGGAAAGTTCTATTGGACAGCACTGTATCGAGGGAAATGGGGACTCGAAATGACTTGCCGAAGCCACACAGTGAGTTGTAAACAGAGCTGGGATGGGACCCATATTTCTTGCTTCCCAAGCCTCTACTCCCAGAGCCTGGAATATATTTGCCACCGCCTGGCCCTAGAACAAGGAGGATTGTTTGCCTGGGATGGTAGGTCGGCTTGGGAAACCAAATAAGAGATCAGAAGACTGTGGGTGAATACCAAAGTGGAGAAAAGGAGCCAGCTGTTCTTGAGGGTTATTTTTATCCTGCCCAGATCTCCTGGGGAGCCGCCCCCCTCCCCTTAAAGCTATTTTTATCTCAAGAGCTGGAATCAGAAAGCTGTCTCCCTTGGATGGATGGAGGGATCCGCTGACACATCCTAATGCTAGCTAGTGTCGGGACGTACCTCTTGCTTGACAGTTCCCAAGCAGGGTCATACCCCTTCTCTAATGCCATTCTTGTACCAGTTTGGGGGGGTGCTGCATAGTACATGGGAAGTGCAAGCCCCAAATCACAGATGGGGAAAAGTGAGGCCTGGATGGGCACAGTGCAGTGAGCTACTTCAGCCGCCGTGCATGGTAGGGCTGGGGATTTAAACTCCCGCAGAGGCAAGTCCCTCCTTTTGAGTGGGTGGCGGATCCTACATGACAGGTATCTGCTGAGTGACGGAAAAACAGCCCGAATTTATTGCTGAGCCCCACGACACCCCTTGCTGGATGAGTCGGCAAGTTGCTCAACATCTTTGAGCTTCTCTTCCATGGTCCATGATAACGGGGAATCCTCATCTCTTTCCTGCCTCCTCCACGGTCTTGCTGGAAGTCTGGCCAGTGAGAAAGATTTTGTTAAATTGGAAAACACCCAATGCCCAGAAAAGATGATTTATTGTCATTATTGTCTGCAGCAACAGCAGCAGCAGCAGCAGCAGCAATGAAATCTATAATTGTGTGCAGCCTCCGTCCCTTCCCCCCAGTACAGGCCTCAGTTTCCCTGCCTTGAAACCTGAGCAGTTTGGCCGGGAGGATGTCCACGGGGCCTTCCTTCCAGCTCCGGCTTGCCATTTCTATGACCCATTCATTCAGTCAACAAGTGTTTATTGAGTTCGAGCAGCCTGACACGGTGGGGAAATGAAGGACTGGCTTCTCCAGAAGGCTCTCTGCCCAGGCTGTGTCAGCCACATACGCAAATTTCCTTGTGTTTTCAAAAGGCAAATTATGGGAAACATGTTATTCACCCTAACACACTCGCCCCATCTCTCAGGGAAAAAAAAATCCCTCCAACCCCACCAAGAACGAAGCCAACAGAGGACAGAAACCCACCCTTGTTCCTCTGGGCAACTTTCCAGAAGCTCACGTCCCCGTTGAGAAAGGGGAAACTGTATGTAGCCGTGTCTCTCTGGGGCTGCTGTAGGCCTTGTAAACAACCTGTGTTTGCCCCAGCTCCCTCCATCCTGACAGCGTAGCCATAGCCAAGGAAAAAAACAGCCCTGTTCTGTGCCTGGCTGTCCCCAGAGTGAGGAAAATTGTCCATAAATATATTTATCTTCATGGTCACCAAGGGAGTTGAGAGGAAGGCTTTGATTCTCCAGGCCCCTGGACCACTCCCTTCCTCTAGGGACCCCATGGTCAAAGCTGACCTGGGTGTCCCATCTCCCACCCCCAAATTACAGGCTGCTGCCCATGCCGCCTGCCCCAAGGAGGTGGTGGGATTAGAAGTGGGACCACACTGTACACCATGGCCAGCCCCAGGGCTTCTGGAAACGCCTCTCCCAGCCAGCTGGGCGCCTGCCAGGAGCTGGGTGGTCAAGGCACAGGAAGGCGTGGAGGGTGGGGAGAGGGTCCCAGGGCTGGGGCAGAGAGAGGCCCAAGGTTGACATTTGGACCTTGAGTGGATCTTGCTCATCACGGGGCTCTTATGGAGGAGGCCCTGCGAGCACCACTGACCTGGGGAGTAGTTTACAGCAAAGTAGATCGTTGGAGGTCAAAGGACTTTCACGACCCGAAGAAAGAATGGCTGAGGGTAGATTTTCGAATTCTGGTGGCCCCTGACAAAGGCATTCAGGGTCAGAAAGCACAGCCCGGGACTCCTAACATCATCCCACACAGGGACCTCCTGGGTCCTCCTTCCCCGCTCCCAAACTCCTTGCCTATCCGAGGAAGAAGGGTCATCCAAGTGCAAGGTTCTGTGACTCTGTGGTTCTAGATCCCTGGAGCCATAAAAGGTTGTGCCCAAAGCGCCAGACTTCTTGTGCCTTCTGGTGCCAGGGCTCGAGGCTCTAAAATCCTGGAATCCTACCTGGCACTGACTTTCGGCTTCTACGATTCTATGCTTCGGAGGCTGGGATTGCTGTGATCCCTCACTCCTGTGACCTACTTCAGGACAGACAAGGACCTCACACAAGGGGGCATTCATTCCCAGCGGCGATGGCACGTGGAGGAGCCCTGCGGGGCGAGCTGACCGTCCCCCCGTCTGTGGAGAGACATTCCGCGGCTGGAGCCTCCTGGAACCCAGCTTGCCTCCTGACCTTTCCCTGACCATATGCTCACTTGGACCCCACCTAATCCCACTTGGCCCCGCCCAGCCCCTCCCGGTCCGCATCGCCAGGTGTGGTCGGGCAAGGGTCCCCGTGGGCACCCACTCCCGGAGGTCGAGAGAAACGAGTTTGCTCAGACAGTATGATCCCCAGGGACTCAGAATCGGAGAAACTGGAGAAAATGGACTTGGCCCCGGACCCAGTGCTAACGTGGTTCTCCCCGATTTACCAGCCAGCACCGGTGGCCATATCCGGTGAGCCAAAGCTCCTACCCGCCCCAAATATGGCCTGCCTTCCCTGGGCATCACATCCGTGGGGGATGCTCCGTCAGCATGAAGGCCTCGGGAAAGCCCGGGCTCGCTGGAGGGGGAGGGCCTTCGCTCCTCTTTCTTTGTCTCACTCATTTATTTAACGTGCGTGAAGGCTAAACCTCAGTCCCCAGCTCAGGGCATAAGAAATAGGGCCTTCCTGGGACACTGGGGTGGCTCAGCAGTTACGCATCTGCCTTTGGCTCAGGTCGTGACCTCGAGGTCCTGGGATCAAGTCCCATATCAGGGCCCCTGCAGAGAGCCTGCTTCCCCCTCTGCCTGTGTCTCTGCCTCTCTCTCTCTGTCTCTCATGAATAAAATAAATAAAATCTTTTTTTAAAAAAAAGAAATAGGGCCTTCCTTTGACTAAACTAAAGTCCAACTTTGAGTCCACCTGTTACCATGATGGGGAAATTCAGTGTTTGTCATTACCGAGACTCCTGGTTATGCAAAGGTCCTGGGGTCCTATGCAGAATAACACATTCCAAGAGGTCTCCTTGCCCTGCTCTCATCTGTGGCCACTCACGTACTCATTGTCTGTGCCAATGTCCCCTTACAGCCAATGATCTTGGTGTCATGCTTTGGACCTGTGAAGCTGAGACACCAATGTGTTGGGCCCAGCCTCCCTTAGAGACAGCCTGGAGCAGGCGTCTTGGGACTTTATCTGTTTCCCAGCCACCTGAGGACTCATTAATACCAACCGTCGTCGCCTCCTCCTTGCCTTCAGAGGTGCTCGCCTCTTCCTTCCCGCTCTGGGACCCAGAGCCTCAGCCCCTCTCTAAGCTTACATGCAGGACTTAAAAGGGAGCAGCCTCGGCCCCTCTCTAAGCTTACATGCAGGACTTAAAAGGGAGCAGCCCCGGCTTTCAGGTCCTCCAAAACTCCAGCGACTAGAGAGTCTGGAGGGCCGACCGTCTCCTTGAACTGGGGATGAAGGAGGAAGCACCCAGACCACAGCACAAACTAGTACCTCGCTCGCTCATTGTCTCCCACACATTGATTGGCCCGAGTCTTGGAAGATCTGTCGGAGCAGCTGGCTGGCTCTTTGCTGATGAAGACGAGTCACGCTCTGGAAGGATGGGGCACAGCTTGGGTACAGTTGTGGGGTCAGCGGGGAAGTTCCCTGTGGGAGGTAAAAACTGGGTGTGGTGTGGTGGGAGGGAAGGGTTTGGAAAGGGGTACTTGGGGAGGACTGATTGGCTCAGTGCTCCCTGGGTCCTGGGACAGAGACCAACTACACCTTACGAGGAAGCATCTGGCAGCCTTGCAAAAAGCATCCAGCTTGGGATGGGGAGCCCTGACCTCTGGCCCTAGATCTTGGGACACCTTGAAGAAGTCTGTCCGCCACCCCTCCACCCATGCCTTGGCTCTCTATCTAAAAATACGAGCATTGGTCTCCCCCTCCTGGACAGCTGTGTTCTGAGTAGCTTGTGCGTATCTCCAATTGGAGCTCTGGAAGCATCCTTGACCTTGGTCTCCATTGAGCCTCTCCTGCCATCTTGCCTACAGCTGGCCGAGGGCTGCTACCTAAGTGGAACCTGGTCTGGAATCGCAGCTCAAGGTTGGCGGGGGATGGTGTGGGGCACAAGCCATTAGAAGCGGATGCCTGTCCGTATACACAGCGGAATATCACTCAATCGGGAGAAAAAGGAAATCCTGCCCTTTGTGACCATGTGAGTGAATCTTGAGGCATTGTGCTAAGTGAAATCAGTCCGGGAAAGACAATACCGTATCATCTCATTTATACGCAGAATCCAACAGTCAGAACTCCTAGAAAGAGAGAGCAGACGGGTGGCTGCCAGACGTGAGGGGTCGAGGGCGACGGAAATGGGTGAAGGTGGTCAAAAGGTACAAACTTCGAGCACGAAGATGAGTAAGTTGTGGGGAGACCACGTACAGCGGGGTGACTCTAGTTAACGGTGCTCTATTATATCTTTGTGGGGGTTTTCTTAAAGGTTTTATTTATTTATTCATGAGAGACACTGAGAGAAGCAGAAACGCAGGCAGAGGGAGAAGCAGGCTCCATGCAGGGAGCCCGATGCGGGACTCGATCCCGGGACCCCGGGGTCACGACCTGAGCTGAAGGCAGACGCTCTACTGCGGAGCCACCCAGGTGCCCCCTATTGTATCTTTGAAGGTTGGAAAGTGTAAATCTTAAAAGTTCTCATCACACACACACACAAACGGCAGCCGTGTGAGGTGATAAATACGTTAACTGGACTTGATCACTTCGCAATCACACACAGCAGATCCCGCTATCCCTTCAACCTCTAGAGTGCCGTGTGTCGGGCCTGGGTGGCTCCAAGGTTGAGCGCCTGCCTTGGGCACAGGGCATGATTCCAGGGTCCTGGGATCGAGTCCCACATCGGGGTCCCCGCAGGGCGCCTGCCTCTCCCTCTTGCCTCTGGGTCTCTCATGAATAAATAAATAAAATCTTCAAAAAAAACAAAGAATGCTGTGTGTCAATTATGTGTCAATAAGGCCAGGGAAAGCCGTGGCTGCAGCTCCTGGCTCCTTTTTCCCGAGGCAGAGGCCTTGCAGTACTGCTCTGCTCTCTTCACACAGACACACGCGCACACACACACGTGCAGCCGTGCACACAGAGCCTGGTGCTCTGGGAGAGAACGCGCACTGCCTAGCGCGGAGGTCGGCTAAGGAGAGGATGCTCCAGGCCCAGGGGACCAGCACCCAGGCACCTTGCCCCCCACCGGCAGCGGGCCCCGGGCAGCGCTCCTAGGGTCACTACCAGGAAAGGAGAGAGACCGAGAGATGGAGGTGGACAAGGAGAGGCAGGATTCGAGAGATTCGGGGACAGAAAGGACAGCAGAAGGGAGAGGAGGGGCAGAGAGGGGCCAGAGTCCTGCAGAAGGAGAGAGAGGACGGACAAAGATAGACAACGAGCAAGACAGTGCCCCGGGACAGAGATTGGCCGGAAAGGGAAGGGAGGGAGAGAGCCCAGGGGAGAGCAAGACAGGGCGCAGAGACACCAAGACGCAGGAGAGACGGGGGGAAGGGAGGGATGCGGCCCAAGGAGAGGCAGGACGACAGTCATGGGTGCACACAGGTGCATGCACACACGCACGCCGTCACGGGTACACGCGCACACACGTGGCCCCAGGCACATGATCACACACGCACATGGCCATGGGTATGCACGCACACGCGTGCACAGGTACACACGTGGCCCCAGGCACATGGTCACCCATGGTCATACACGCACACACGCGCGGTCACGGGCATGCGCACACACTCACACAGTCACACACATGGCCACAGCCCCACACGGTCACATACACACACGGTCACACACGCACACACCCATAGCCACCCACACCCAGTCCCACACATACAGAGTCACACACACCAAGGACGGACCAGGAGACCAGCCGGAAGACACGGGGATTGAGTCTGTAGCCAGGAGGGCCCGTCACACTCACCGGGCCCTCCAGGACCCCCAGAAGCCCCCAGAGGCTGCAGACCCAGCACGTCCGCTCACCTCAGCGCGTGGGGCTCCCCTCCACCTGCGCCCACCCAGGGTAACGCGAGCCTGTGGCCTGCCTGGAGGCCAGGGTCTGACCGGCGGGTCCAGGGCTGCTGGGGCTCCCTCTGCACGGCCGCAGGGCCCACCGTCTCGGCCTGGCCCTCCCCTCCCGCTGCCCTCACGGCCCCCCGCCCCGCCAGGCTTTCTCGGGAAACCACAGCGTCTGAATCTCTCTCTCTCAGGCTTTGTTTCCAGGGACCCTGGCCAAAGACGCTCACCTCTCAGCTTCAGCTCTTTCTGAAATTAGGAATCATCAGACTTCCTCTTGAGGTTTGTTCTGAGAAGTAAAGGAAAGGTGCTATGCAAATCACCTGCTATTTGCATATCGGGCCTGCTGGCGTGAGCCCTTGATAAATGCTTTTTGTTACACCAGGACCGTCATTGCTGTCACCAACACGTCGCCACCACAGAGGGGTTTGGGGAAGTGGGGGAGACAGGCCAGGCGGGTCCCCCTGGCTCCGGCCCGGCTGGCTCCCCCCGACTTCCTGCCCGGCTATCCAGCTCCCTGGAGGTCCTCCCAGCTGTCCCAGGGACACCACAAATCCAAGCCGTCCAAACCTGCACTGTCGCCTCCCTTATCCCAACTTGCTCCCCACGCCCCACCAGTGCTCCTCTCCAACCTCCTGTCCCCATGGATCATGAATGCTTTGTCATTTATTGGTATTTCTGATGACGAGGACAGGGCCTGGAGTAGAGGTGACAGTGTGTGTGCTGGATGAACGAATGAAGGAATGAATTGCGGACACGGGAGACATCGGCAAGGCCGGACCCAATCTGCCCAGATGCACACTGCGCATGGGGACCAGGAGCGCAGGCCCAGGCGTCCTTCTGCCCCAGCTCGGGCCCTCGAGGCTCCTCCTGCCAAGGCCCAGCCTCCCCGAATTAGGGCAACAGGGGGCTGCAGAGGCCCGAGGACACCCACGGGCTCCCCTAGGAAGCTGCGGCTGCGTCCTCTGCCCGGGCACCAAGGGTGGGCGAGGTGGGCTCCCTGCAGCAGGCAGGCGTCTCCTGCCCTCCTTGCGGCCTGCCGGCTGCTGGGTCACCTTGCCGGGCCCCAGGGCTGGAGGGCTCTGGGCTGCTCCCCATTGCGCAGGCGGGGAGACAGAGGCCCGCGGGCTCCCCGAGGTCACCCCAGGGGTTGACGCAGCGCTTTGCAGGCCACATGCTCGGGCCTCGGGAGCCATTCCCGGGCGCAGGTCTTATTTACCCCGATTTTAAATATGGGGCCATGTGGCCTAGCCAGGCTGCACGACTCACTCAAGGTCACAGGGCTTCAAGTTCAGGCGGGAGCACTGCAGAGTCCTGGCAGCTCCCAGAGTCAGCTGGGATGCAGGTCCTGCTCCCTGCGGACCTGGCCTTTGCCCTGGGGGGCCCGGGCACAGGTACCCAGCTGGTGCTGGGTGCAGAGGCTCCCCCTGCCGCAGCCCTCACCCACCGGCCCTCAAAGCCCCTTTCATGGGCCTGCTCCACACCCCACTGGGGCGGCCAGACAAAACCGCTAGTGTTGGGATTATTTTTCTATTTCCAGATGGATCTGTTTGCTGGCTCCATCCAGGGCCTCCCATCACTGCGTGGGGGCTGGGGGCCCAGCGCCAGGTTAATATTAGGAGGCAGCAGGAAAAAAGGCAACCCAGTGCAACTCCTCAGAGTTCTGGGCTGTTTTACCAGGGCAGCCTCTGAGGAATATTCCTGGGGCATTTAAGGGGGCCTGGCAGTCAGGAGGGCCACGAGGAAAAAAGAATTAAAACAAATTTTTTTTCAGGGAAGCTCTTAAATGTCTTATTTTGGGCTTGGGGCGGGAGGGGGGTGCGGCACGGAGTCCCCAGGTGATCCGCGGGACTGAGCTGAGGACAATATTTGAAAATATTTGAAAATATAACCAGGCAGTCATTCCTCTCACATTTTCTGAGCACCTACTATGGTCAGATTGTGCACCACACCCAGAGGAAACGACGCCTTCGACCTTGACGGAGCCCGTGGTCTAGCGGGGAGCGGGGCGAACGGAAACTTACCGCTGTGACAAAGTGCTATGGCAAAGAAGGCCCAGATACAGACCTGTATCTGCCAGACCTGGGCTTGTTCCCCTGTTTTAATCGCCCAACCTGGACGGACTCATTTTGCAAGAGAAGAAAAATCGTTGCAGAGAGGAGCAGAGACTCTTGGGCACCCAGACAAGGCACCGGGGCTAGGGCTGTCCCCTCCCACCGGGGCTGGGCCATGGCAGCCTTGGCACGGATGGCGGTGAGGTCCTGGCAACCTTGTCCCTGATCTTGGGGCGCTCCATGGAGAAGATCGGGGTGTAGGGAACTCTCTGAGCACCATGAGCAAAGCCAAGTGTCAGAGAAAGTTATCTCCGAAGCTCATTAAGCCCGTTAATGGTAACGTGACTCATTACTGTTGCAGGAAAATCCCGGTCCCAACCCCCTCTTGGCCCCCAATGCCTGCCCAGTCAACAGATGTGGACAAACCGGTGTAGGGCTGGGTGGGATGTTGGGGTGGGGAGACTGAGTAACACCCCTGTGGTCCAGGTGGCCTCATGGCGGGTTGGAGGGGGGGACTCCTGAGGGAGACTTCAGCCCCTGGGGCCATAAAGGAGGTGGTCCAGGTTCAAAGAGCAAAAGGGTAAAACAGCAGGTGGTAAAGAACCAGTCCTGGGGCAGAGGGCCCAGGGGAGGAGGGAAGGGGCGGCTCAAGGAGAAATCAAGGACTCCTTGGCAGAGGCTTGTGGGGAGACTTCTTGGCCCGGTTAGGGGACTGGGTCGGAATCCAGGGCCAGATGAGCTCTACAGATGTCATCACACGCAGGATCCTGGCAGGAGGCCACATGCGCTAAGGGGGTCAACCGAGAGAGCATTGAGGGTCCCAGGCAAAAAAAAAAAAGACCAAGTAGCTTATAATTAATGATACTGCTACTACTGGTAATAATAAAGAAGACTGGAACCCAACTCCTCGGTGGAAATGTTCAAGGCAAAGCCATGTCCAGAAGGGTGGGCAGGGTTTGGGGGAAGCAGCCCTGGACTGGAGAAGTTGCTGGGGCTGGAGACAGGGAGAAAGAAGCCTCCGCTGTGCCAGCCTGGAGGGGGCCTGGGGGAGGGAATGAGTCAAGGGAGCCTCAGCCTTAGGAAGGCAACCGGGCCACAGCTACAGCAGGGCAGGGCCCAAAGGGAGCAAACGCCCCCTCTTCTCTCCCCTCCTGCCCTCCCATCGCTGGGCGCCCCCCACAGACCAAACCCATTCAGATGTTAGGGGGCAAGGGAGCCAAGGCAGAGCGGTCCAGCCTGTAGAGGTCAGCTTCCCGGGGCGAAGGGCAGGACAAGAGAAGGCAGAGTGTGGACGGAGGACCCGGGATGGGGAAGCGAATAACAAGGGGAGGCATCTTTTGATTGGTTGTCCAAAGGCATCTGCTTTTTAAATTAAAAAAAATGCCTGGATGGCCCCCTGGGTGGCTCAGTGGTTGAGCATCTCTCTTCGGCCTGAGGCGTGATCCTTGGAGACCCCGGATCGAGTCCCGCGTCAGGCTCCCTGCATGGAGCCTGCTTCTCCCTCTGCCTGTGTCTCTGTCTCTCTCTCTCTCTCTGTCTCTAATGAATCAATAAATAAAATCTTAAAAAAAGAAAATGCCTGGAGTGGCAGGGCATGCAGTTTCCACCTGGCCGCGCCCAACAGCCTCGCCGTTGAACCAGACCAGTGTGTATGTATGTCCCCCGCTGGATCCTCCGGGTGTTTGAGTGTGTGACCCCCACAAAGATGAATGCAGGCTTCCCTTCCAAGCCCCCTCTGACTTCTCATTTCTCAGAAGAGAGTCACTCGTTCAACATGTCCTGAGCCCCAGCTCCGTGTGGGGGCCCTGCTGGGGACCCTGGGGACCCAGGGATTGTCATACAGACCTGTGTCTAACCTCCAGGAGCTTACGGTGTGATGGGGACACATGAACTTCCTCATCGAATACGTATCCGGGGGGCGTGGCTAGGTGTCGGGGATACAGCAACAAGCCTCGATTCTCCTGACCTTCTATTCCAGTTGGAAGAGACAGAAAACAAACAAGGAAACCCCTAAATGTATACTAGGGTTTCGTAAAGTACCGTGAAGGAAAACAGCAGGTGAAGTGGTCTGACTGTGATGAGGAGGACGGGGCTCGTTGAGGCGACCCACTGGTGCGGGAGAAACAGCTACAAGCTTCGTGATGCCGCACGGCCGCCACTTCTCTGCCGGGGGTCCTGCGGGTTAGGAATTTGGGCAGAGCACAGCGGGGAGGGCTTGTTTCAGCTCCTTGAGGTCTGGGGGCTCAGCTCAGACTCGAATGACTCTGGGCTTAAAAGACTCAAACAGGGGCCCCTGCATGGCTCAGCGGCTGAGCATCTGCCTTTGGCTCAGGACGTGATCCCGGGGTCCTGGGATCCAGTCCGGCATCGGGCTCCCTGCATGACCCTGCTTCTCCCTCTGCCTGTGTCTCTGCTTCTCTCTTTGTCTCTCATGAATAAATAAATAAAATCTAAAAAAAAAAAAAAAAGACTCCAACAGCTGACATCTAGAACCATCTAGAGGTATCTCCATTTGCAGGTGGTAGACAAAGGAATGTGTCCCCCACACAGATGCCCTCGTCCTGGTCCCCAGAACCTGTAAATATACCACCTTGCCTGGTGGAAAGGATTTACAGGTGTGATTAAATTAAGGATTTTGAAGGGAGGAGAGTATCTTGGATGATCGAGATGGTGCCGATCGCGTCACGGGTCCTCACAAGGGAACAAGGGAAGGAAGGGAGTCAAGGGAAATAGTTGTGACAAAGGGAGCAGGGGTCATAGGGAGACATTACAAGATGCTACTCTGCTGGCTTTGAAGATGGAAGAAGCTCAAGGAAATGGTCTGTCCCCCCAGCCGCCAGGTCCCCAGAAAGGTCAGCCAAGCATCTTGAACTCAGCCCTGTGAGTCTGGGGTCAGGTGTTACAGCAGCAATAGGAACCCCCCCACTCCCAACGGCTGAGGCAACGGGGAATGGGTTCAGCCAGGACAGCCGACCTGAGCCCCCACACGCCGCCCCTCTCCGTCTCCCTCTCCATGCAGAGTGGGGTCCCTCCCAGCACGGCGGCCTCCGAGTGGCTGGACTCTCCCCAGTGGGGCAGGACTCACAACCAGAAAAGGCGGCGGCTCCGCAGGGCGGCCCCTTACAAGCAGCCTCAGAAGCCCCACGGGGCCGCGTCCCCCCAACCCCTGTGGTCAACACAGTGGCAAACCCGCCAAAATGGGGCGGGGGAAGGGGGACAGAAGCACACTGCCTCCTGCTAGGAGGAGGACCAGCGAACCTGCCGCCACGTGTCAAGCCCAGGTTAGGTAGGCCGGTCCGGGAAGGCCCCCCGAGGAGGTAAACGAGGGCAGAGAGTCCCAGGAGAGGACACAGAAGTGCCAAAGCCCAGAGGTGGGCGTGGGGCGGGCAGACACAGGCTGTTTGGGTCTGAGTAATGAGGCATCACTAGGGCTCAAGGGGCTGTGGGAACCCGGGTCCTGGACCCAGCCTCAGAAGTTTCCAGAAGGAAGATGAACTGGGGCCGAGATGGCCCGTGATGGAGGACTCGACCACCCTTATCATGGAACTCCCACCTCATGGGGGATCAAGGACGGGTCCCTGTGCTTCCTGTTCTGGCCCCGCTGGCCCGGGGACCCCCACGGGCCCAAGCAGATCTCGGCCAAGGCCTCTACTTCCTGGGCCCCGGGTCAGCTCTCTTTCTGGGACCCACGGCCCACCCCTTCCTCCCAGACGTCCTTTCGCTGGCTCCGCTAAGACCTCGACAAGGACACTTTCTCGTTAGGGCAAGTAGAGCCAGAGGGGAGCAGGGTGGCAGCGTGTTCCCGGGCCCCTGCCTCTGGAGCCGGGTGCGCCCCAGCCTGTGCAGCCACCCACCCTTCCGGGGCCCAATCGAAGCTTTCTTCCCTTTGCCACTGCAGCCGGGGGACGTGGGAGGAACCCCAGGTCCGGCTGCTCCCCGGGAGTCCACACCAGGGGTCCAGCGCCCGGCCTGGGACCCGGCACATAGGAGACGCAGAGCCCCGCACCCAGGAAGAGCTCCTTAACGGGCCAGTGCTCCGCCTGCCGGGCGGGCTCCTCTCTCCCGCACTGGGTGCTCGGCCCGGCCGGTGGGGACCGCTGGGCTCTGCCTCTTGGCTCCCAGCACTGGGGCGAGGCCTGCAGGGGTGGCGGGGAGGAGGGGACGGGGCCCCATGACACCGTCACTCCCGGGGATGAGAGTGCTCTCAGGTCAGGCTGCTTGGGGTTGAGTCCTGGTCCCCCGCTGTGTACTGGCCCTGAGGCTCAGTTTCCCTGAGTGTCAGTAGGGAGAACAGGCTGCACGATGGGGAGCTGGGCCGTAGCTGAGAGCTGAGGGCCGGTCGCTGGCCTTGTCAGCGCTCTGTGTGCCGCTCTTCCAGCCGGGTCTCCTGGGGGGCCGCTGGCTCTGCAGCGACCAGGCCGCCTCCTGGGCAAAGAACAGTTAACGGGGCTCCTTCTAGGGACAGGCAGCCTAAGCCCCATCCCAGATGCAGAGGTGGACGCCGACGTAGAGGTGAGGCTGGAATGCCAGACGGGTCTTGGGCCACGTGCTCCCCGGCCAAGCGGCCAGACCTTCGCCCACATTCTTTCTTCTCCTGCCTTCCAGAGCCGTGGGTCATAGATACAGGGAAACAAGATCAGCCTCCATGGGACTGGGGTTGGGAGCGTGTTGGCAGCTGGCGGGTGGAGGGCGGGGAGGGGGGTAATACAGCCCCGGTCGGTGTGCACCCCAGACGACAGGGAATCTGCCCTCTGACATCCCCAGAGGCCCAGAGAGGGTAAGGGCCAGGCTGCTATCACACAGCTTGTCTGGCAGCCAGCTGGACTTTCTGAACCTGGAGGCCCCTAATTCTAAAATTCTGTGACGGCCCCCCTACCCCATCATCCCGCCCAAACCCAGCCCAGCCTGACATCACCTCCTGGGGGGACGAGGGGGCCATGATGGGGGTTCCTGGAGCTTTTCACGTCGAGTCAGGGAGCCAGGCCGGAGCCTCCGGTGTGGGGAGGGCGGGGAGCCTCCAGGCAGCGGGATCCAGTACCAGGCCCTGTTCCTTTAGGTCTCGTGGGAGGATCAATTGATCAGAGGAGGGGAGGAGGGCCGCGGCTCCAGGGATGGAAGGCCTGGAAAGCCATGTCTCTAGCGCAGGCCGAGGGCTCTCCCAGCCCCACTCCCCTCTGCCCTCGGTACCTTGCCTCTTGCTCTGGCCCCCTCTGTCTTGTGGCCTCCGTGTCTCTGTCCCTGTCTCTGCCTGCCTTGCTTGGATGGCTCTGTCTCTTTGTCTCTGTTTCTCTCTCTGTCTCATCCCTTGCGTCTCTCTGTCTTGTCTCCCTGACGCCCCCCTCTCGTTTCTTCCCGCCTCTCTCTGCTTTTGCCCCTCCTTTGCTCTGACTCTGCTCCCCTCTCTCTGTTATGCAAGATCCCACTCCCCTGTCCCACATCTCTCTTGTTTCTAACCCTCCCCCTCTCCCTTCCCCTCTCTCTCCCCCTCACCCACCCCTGGCCCTGTCTTCCAGCTCATGTGGAGGGAGGTAACAGACCTGGAGAGGAGAGCATCGCAACAGGCCTGGCCCAGCCGGTGTGAGTGAGGGGGAGCAGGGCAATGGGCAAGAGGCTACTGCAACAGTCCGGGCAAGAGTCAGCCCCGTGAAAGCTACAGCGTGGGGAGGACAGAACGGTGGTGAGAAAGATGGCAAAGGAGGGGCCATGGGGATGTTGTGGGCCTGGGAGAGAGCCGAGTCCAAGAAAGCTTCCAGGAGGAGAGATGAGAAAGGCTGCCTCATCGTGAACGTCTGCAAGGGGATTGTTCAGGCTGGACTTTGGGCCTGTCCGGGTGGGGTGCGGTGCGGGTGAGCAAGAAGGGGCAGATGCTGAGGCCTGGAGTTTTGGCCGGGGCCACGTTGGGCAGAGCCCTGAAGGCCGGCCCAGAGCCTGGGCTTCCGCCCTCGGGGTGCCAGCTTTTTATGTGAATGTGATGAAACTCTGGAACTCTCCCCAGACAAACGTATATACGCCCCATGTTTGGCACTCAAGTCAAGGCTTCTGGGACCCTCCATGAATGACAGACACCCCAAGACTAGAAGCCAGTTCCAGGCCCTGGGGAGCCATGGAGGGTCTTTGGGCCGAAGAGCTGCCAGACGAAGCTACGGAGGTGTGGCCTTGATTATCAGGCGTCGGGGCCTCCAGCAGCCTGGCCCCGGGGCCGGGGCTTCTCAGAGTGCCCTCTGCTTCCTGGGGACCTTGAAGGCTGCTTGGACCTAATGCAAATGAGCAAATCGAAGCCCTGAGCCGGGTGGGGGGCTGCGGCCAGTCCTGCATACCCAGCCTCCGAGGGAGGCACTGAGGTCCTTTCCTCGCTGTGCTGAATACCCTCGGTCCCCAGCGCCTGGGCCTGGCCCACGAGGACTCGCTAAGCCTTCATGGATGATCGGCCTGGGGGCCGGAGCTCCTCGGAGGTCCCAGCCCGACCCAGCCCCATCTATCCTCCATTCAACCATCCATTCATCCTCCATCCCTCCTCCATCCATTCAGCCACTCATCCATCTATTCATCATCCATCTATCCATCATCTATCCATCCTCCATCCATCCATCCTTCCACCCATCCATCCATTATCCATCCATGCATCCATCCATTCATCATCCACCCATCCATCCATCCATTCATCCTCCCTCCAACGTCCCTCCCTCCATCTATCCATTATCCATCCATCCATTCATCATCCATCTATCCATCCTCCATCCAACCACCCATTATCCATCCATCCATCATCAATCTATCCATCATCTATCCATCCTCCAACCATCTATCCTCCATCCTCCAACCATCCATCCATCCTCCATTCATCCTCCAACCATCAATCATCCATCCACCCATAATCCATCTATATCTATTTTTACTAACTATTGTATCCTCCATGCTCAGCAGTGCCTGGCACGTAATAATATTGACCCTGAACCAGTACTTGCTGCAGGAGCAAAGAAAGGAAGACTGATTTGGGGCCTAAGAGCTCTGGGTTCAAGTCCCTTAGCCTCTCCCAGTCTTGGTACAGTGAGTAGTAAACACTGCCCTGGTCACTTCCCAGGATTCTTGAGAGGCCCTGACGGTGAGTAGGCAAGTGCTTTGCAGACACGGTCAGCCATCAAGCTGCTGAGCGGCTGTGCAGGCGCCGAGGCCTGCAGGGCTGTGTCTCTCTCGGGTCTGGCTGGTGAGACCTGTCAGACACTTCCCCTCAGCCTGCCAAGAGGCCCAAAAAGGAAAGGAAATTGACATTTAATGAGCATCCACGACGTGCCAGGGCCTTCACACACGTTAACTCTCTCTTCTCTTTTCTTGGACAGATCAGAGAAATGGAAGCCCAGAGAGGGCGGTCGTTTGTCCAAGGTCACACAGCCAGCGAGGAGCAGAGCCTAGGTTTGAACCCTGGTCTGTGAGCATCCCCAACAGCACCTTCCTTTACAGGGATGCTGCCAATTTCCTCTTTCCAAATCTCCTAAAGTCCCCACCGTTTGAAGTCACATAGCAAGCTCCTGGCAGAGCCTTTAAAAAAAAATGTTTCCATCTAGTTTTTGCATTGATTATTTCCTTTCTGCTTTATAAGAATTTTCCCCCCTTTTTTATTTGCAAAGAAAAGCCAATGTAAATGTTCTCCCCACACACGGGTTAACCCTTGTCTGACAGGGGCGGATTCTGTGCAGCCACCTGGGGGACAAATGGAGGGTCAGCCGCTTGCCCAGCTTCCCTCAGGGCCTTTTCACAGACCCTTGAGATAGTTCACACCCACGTGCAGCCGTGCCACCTAATGCCGTGTG
This sequence comes from Vulpes lagopus, assembly GCF_018345385.1. NCBI lineage: Eukaryota > Metazoa > Chordata > Mammalia > Carnivora > Canidae > Vulpes > Vulpes lagopus. Next base: position 64,385,320 of record NC_054830.1, read on the forward strand.
GGGCAAAAGCCCCCGACCCCCAATCTTTCAGCTTCCTGTGACCCTCAGCACAGGCCAGGCTTCTAGGACCCAAGTAGAAACCACTTTCTGAAACCTAGAGCCCAGGGAACAGTCTTCCTGGAGACCCGACCCACAGGCTGGGACAGAAAAAGAAACCCCAGAGCCACTGTTCCTGGGCCACCCACCGAGGGCCTGGCACAACGCTGGGCACCTCACCAACATCCTCCCCTTGAGTCTTCTCAGTGGGAGGGGCTGGTCTCGATGACCCCATTTTACAATGGAAAGAGAAGCTGTGGCTCAGAGAGTCAAAGTCACCTGCCCAAGGCCACACAGCTGGCCAGGGGCAAACTGGCTAAGGCAGGACCCAGGCTTTTAAATTGCTTTCAGTCCAGGGCTAAAAATAAGACATCGTAAACGTGAAATGGACCCCAGCCTCATCCGTACCAGGCCCCACGCTCGGTCCTGGGGACCTGATCCAACAAGAAACCGGTGGAAGCCAGGCCCAGTTCTTCTGAAGACTTGCTGAGAGACCTTGGGTTGGTCAGTCTCCTTCTCTGAGCACAGAGTTGGCCCCGCGTGAAATGAGCGGGTTGGCCATCCCAGCCTCGTGTGCTCTTTCTCGGGGGTGGTTTGGGTAGCAGTGTGCAAAAGAGACCTCAGCAGCCAGGGGAAGGCTGAGCTCTGGGGTGCACGGCGTGCCTGCTGCGGGTCACCACTGAGCCCTCCTCCTGCTGCAAGGACACATTCTCAGCACCCCAGGGGGCCAAATTCCCAGAGGGGTTGGGGTACTCTGGGCCGATGGGGCCCTGCAGCCTCACCCCCATCACTGGGCCGGGGGCTGAATCGAGGAATCGCAAGCCCTGAGCCAGACACCGACGGGGGAAGGGAGGGCACCGGGCAGGCCCTCCGCGCCCGGGCGGGGGTGAGGCCGGGACTCCCTGCGAGCCCCCTCGGGCGGCTCCCGCCTTGTCCGGGGGCAGCCCCCGCACCCCGCACCAGCGCCCCGAGCCCCCGGCCCAGCCCCCCGCACGCAGCTCCGCCCGGCCTTGGCTGCGGCTCCCTCTCCGGCAGGCTGGCCATTTATAAGGCTCCACCTCACCCCCTTTAAATTCTATTTTTTCAAACCACATTCTTGAACTTGGCAGATAACGTGGCAGCCCGACAAGAGCCCTATTTACCCGGGGAGCCGTGAATGGGCCCTTTATAACAAGCTTCATTAATATTTCTACCTATTGGCCAGCTCCGCGTTTCCTCCCCCTATACAAACAGATTCTCCACACAGAAAGACTTTTCAAATGCGCTTGTTGACTTTCCCCAAACAGGGAGGGCGGCCTGGCCGGGGCGTGCGAGTGTGTGTGAGTGTGCACAGGGGAGGGGGCGGCCGTGGGTGCGCGGCGGGCAGGCGGGACAGAGGCCCGCTGTTCACGGGCGGGGGCGGCCGGGGGAGCGCAGGTAGGCCTGTGCACAGGGGCGCACTGAGTTCCAGAGCCCTGGCCCAGGGCGCCCGGCGCCCCTTCCAGCCCCTGCCGCCTGGCTGGGTGACCCTGGGCGAGTCCCTCATTCACTCTCTGGGCCCCCGGCCTCCTTCGGCGGTCGGGTCTACACCCGGCTGGCGGCCGCCGCGGCATCACTTGAGAGCCGGCCAGGAGGGCGGACCCTCTGCCCGGAGCTGCTGTCCCCGCATCTGCAGCTCGGGATCGGGGTGGGGGGGTGGTGACGCGGGTGCCCAGTAGGCTTGCGGGAGCATCGGGGGTGCGGCACACGGGTCCCCCACCCACCAGCTCCACCAGCACCACCAGGGCCGCCCCACGGCTCGGAGGCCATCACGGGCCTTCAACACCATCGAGGAGGCCAAACAAGGCTGTTTGGCTCTGCACTTGGTGACCACAGGCGGGGCCCGTGCCTGGTGCTCAGGAAATAAGTGAATCAACAGAAAAGTACATTGTCCGAGTCTGCAGTCTCGTGCTGGGGAAAGTCGTCCTCTTCGGCCTATGAGACATTGCGAGGAACAGTCCATTCTGTTGTTGAGAAGGTCACGGGGCTTCGGGAGGGAGCGGGACTTTTTTTTTGTTTGTTTGTTTGTTTAAGATTTTATGTATTTGTTCATGAGAGACACACAGAGAGAGGCAGACACAGGCAGGGGGAGAAGCAGGTTCCCTGTGGGGACGCTGCTTCGGGACTTGATCCCCGATCCTTGCATCACGCCCTGAGCCGAAGGCAGATGCTCAACCACTGAGCCCCCAGGTGGCCCTGGAAGGGAGCTTCTAACCTCACAATGGATGGGGCGGGCTCCCCGTCCTCTGGAGACAGGCAAGAAACAGGAGGACGTGTGAGGGCAGCCGGAGAAGGCGCTGAGGCCTGAGCGCGAGGGACGGGCCTCTGAGCTGAGCAAGAAGCACGACGGAGCGTGGCCTCATCACTGAGCATGCTCACAGCGGGCACCGAGGCGCCTTCGGAGCAACGCAGGGCCGAGCTCCACTGCTGCCGAAGCAGCGGGGACGTGGGCAAGTGCCTTCCCTTCCCTTCTGTCTGCCCGTGGGAGAAACATTTATTCTAGGTGTCAGACCCTCTGCTGGAGCCCTGGGGCAAGATGGTCAGTAACGTAGACTTTGCCCTAAAAAAACCACAATGCCGGAAGGAAACAGGGGAGGGTGACAGAGGCAAGGTGCATGTACGGGGTGGGGGGAGCCCATCAGTCCCTATGGTCCCTATTAGGGAGTCTAAAAAGACGTGACTGCCTTTTGCATTGAAACCGAAGACAGAGGAGCCAACCACATGAAGAGCTGAAGGAAGGGCACTCCCCATAGCGGGAGAAGCTGTGCAAAGGTCCGGAGGCAGAAAGTACTTGATGCTTTGAAAGGAGGTCAACGTGGCAACAGCATTTCTCGTAGGAGAGGGAGAGAGGGGCCTCTGGGGGTGGTACTTTCCACCTTGCAGACCTGCTGGGAGGGAGGGTGACACTAAGTAGGTGCTCAGAGCACAGTGTGTTTTTGCTCTGATTTCCAGAGCCCCGTGGCCGCATCGGGCCCCTATCAGTACAGCTGCCGGCGCTTTCTCTCTCGGGAGCAGCAGGGGTAGTGCCTCAGCCTGGGCCACGGCCCAGGACAGGGTCAGCTGAGCTGGAGGGGGTTGAATGAGCCGCCTGTGTGCAGCTTGGCTACCTACATGGTACCTTTTTGGGGAGGGGGTGGCCTGCCCTCTCCTGGGACACGCGCCCAGCTCTGGCTAGCCCAGGCGGCTTGGACGGATCCCCTGACCCCCTGCCTGGCTCTCAGCAGCCCCAGGCCAGACCCTCTTGGGAGCGCAGAGTCCTCTGGCCAGCCCACACCCCACTCCCTGGCCAGCCCTTAAGTACCGGGCTGGAAATAACTAGCGCTCTCCGCCCCTAGGGGCCGCGGGCTCGCCCACCACAGGGGCCGAGGCGGCTGGGCACAGTGGGGCAGGAGGGCTGTCCCAAGAGAGGCCTTTTGGATTCCTCCAGCTGGGAGGCCCCTTCTCTCGGGCTGCGGCTGCGGAGGGGGGATGCCGAATTGGTTCGAGTCCCAGATTCACCCCTAACTACCCAGGAGCCCTCCAAAAGCCGCCTTAGCAAGCTGAGCCTCAGGGTTGGTTTTTGCTTTATGGGTTTTTTTTTTTTTTTTTTTTTTGGATCTATAAAATGGAGTTGCGGCACCTGCGTGGCTCAGTCGGTTAAGCATCTGACTCTTGATTTCAGTTCAGGTCATGACCTGAGGGTCGTGAGATCGCGCCCTGCATTGGGGGTTTGCTCTTGGGGTGGGGAGCCTGCTTAAGATTCTCTCCCTCTGCCCCTCCCCCTGCTCGCACCCTCTCAAATAAATACATAAAATGCTTTAAAAAGATAACATGGAGTTGATGACCCTCTCTGAGGGCTGTAGAATGAATTAAATAAAGTGTAACTATAGAGCGTAAAGTGCGATGCACATGGAAGAGGTCGTGGCTGGGGTGCACGGTTCATGCTGTATTCGGGGTCACGGAAGGGCCGTCCTGCTGGCTAAGCCCCTGCTCTAGATCTGGATGGATCGCAGCCCTCCTGAGAGCCTCAGTTTCCCCACCTATAATCTGGGTCCTTTTCCCCCGACCTCAAAACATTGTTGGGATCCAACTAATTCACACAACCCATGTATTGAGCACCTACTGTGCACCTAGCTCATGCCATTCTAGACCTCTTGCACAGCTCAGGTCGTCTCTCCTTCTTCGACTTCAAGGAGTCTTTTCCGGAGGACTCCAGATAAGCCAAGGGTGTGCCTAGAAAAGCAGACAAAGGACAGAGGGGGAGAAAGATTCTAGGTCTCAGCCCTGGGCCTCACGGTCAGATTTCTGGCCAAAAACCTGCTTCAGTCTCTTGCTGTCCCTATGACTTTGGGCAAGTTACTCCATCCGTAAAACATCAGTTTCTCCATCCGTAAAACAGGGAGGATATTAATACCACAGAAATCTCTTGCTGTGATTACACTACATCAGTGACCAGAGATAGCTCAGGCCTTGGCCCGTCGTAATCCATAATGTCTGCTGCTTCTAGGAGGACCCGTACATAAATAAATACTCATTCGTGGCTGTGGGAGGAGCAGTAGCATAACAGTGTGGTACAAATACTAGTAGTAGCAGCAGTGGTGATGGTGGTAGTAGGAGTAATTGGAGGAGGGGCACCTGTGTGGCTCAGTGGTTGAGCGTCTGCCTTTGGCTCAGGGCGTGATCCTGGGGTCCTGGGATCGAGTCCCGCATCGGGATCCCTGCATGGAGCCTGCTTCTCCCTCTGCCTCTGTCTCTGTGAATAAATGAATAAAATTAAAAAGAAAAAGAAAAGTAATTGGGGCAATAGTAGTAGAAGGACCACCAGCAGACGTACTGGTGGCAGTAGTAGTAGTAGTAGTTAGAGGTGCTAGTACTAGTAGTAGTAGCAGCAGGAATGGGCAAGTACCGGCGGCGGTGGTGGTAATAGGAAGTAACCGTAGTGAGAGCATAGAGGTGCGGGTGGTAGTGGCAGTACTAGAAGCATAGCTGCAGCAGCGAACAGTGGCAGCCACACTAGCAGGACGGCAGTAGCACCAATATTGCCGGGGTGGGCACGTGTGCCAGGGGTGAGGGGAGCTCCGAGAATCCAGCCCCTTTAAATGCATGGGAGGAGGGACAGGGTCGCTTCCTGGGGATGGGGAAAGAGAAGGGGGGGCAAGAGGAAACGGAGGGGGGCAGGCCCTGGAAACCCGCACAGATCACGTCCTCCTGGTCTTGGTGAGAACGTGACTCTGACTCTGGCCACAGTCTGGGGGCTATGGGGGCTGCATCCCCCCACCCCAGCTGCCCCCAGGGAGGCAGGGACAGCGCAGGAGGCAGGTCCCCGCTCCTCCTCACTCACACGGAAACACTGAGGCCCTGGGGGGCGGTGCGGGAGCAGGGGTGCCACTGTCTCCGGTCATGGAGCAGGGATGATGATATACCCACGGGAACGTGCTTTCTGTGGCTCCCGGGGGACCAGCTCTGAGGCTGGCCTTGTGCAGAGGCCCCAGAGCCATGTCCCCGTGTCTCAAGCTGCCAGAGGGGCGAGTCAGCAGCGGGGCCTGGCACCCTCCCAGGCCTTGGGAACTCAGTGTCCTCTGCGCTGATGCAGCGGGTGGGGCTTCTTAGGAAGAGCCTGGATGTCACAAGAAAGGGGGCAACGGGGCATCCCCAGGCTCAGCTCATCCAGAGGGGTGAGTAAAGACAAATTCTGAGTCAGGACGGTCGCCCAGACTCCTATGGAAACTTCTGTCTTCCGGCAGTTTGGAGTATGAGCCCAGCAATCTCCCTGGCCTTTGACTCTAAGAAGTAAGAGTTCGTGCCTCAGCTTGCTCCACCCCTGGGCCTGTGTTCATGCCACTCCTTTTGCCTGAAATGCTCTTCTCCTCCCTTCTTTCTGCCCCGATTTCTACCCATCTTTCCAAAGCCTGTCCCAACGCCACCTCCTCCTGGGAGCCTTCCCAGATTGCCCAGACTGCCCTGGGGGCTCTCTGAGGGCAGACAAGGGGTTGCCACCCCAACCCCACCTCCGCCAAGCGGGTGAAGGTCATGGGGGTGGGAGGTGTGAGAGGCTGGAAGTCCTCAGAGGAGTCCTCTGGATCCAGGAGGGCCTCCTGAGAGGGGACGCGGCCACTGTGTTCAGAGCCAAACGATACGGCGCGGGTTGTTAGCACCTGGCTCGTGACCCGGCATGTAGCAGGTGCTCCGGGCATGTTTAACGGACATTTGAAGCGAATATGTCACTACAGACACCCTGGATGGCGGCGCGTCTCCTGTATGGAAGAAAAGGAGGGAAGAAACATCTGGAAAACTCTTCCCGGATCCCACAGGCCTGTGGGGGGTTCCGCTCCGTTTGGCCTATGAATTCTCAGCGGATTCCAAGCTAGACGTGAAAGGAGGCAACGTGAGTGAGGACGGCGGTGCCACGGCTCATCAGGAAGCGGGGTCCCATGACAAAAGGCCACCCTACGGAAAGCTAACACCGGGTCCCAAAACGCCCATCACGACCCGAGGAATGGCTGTATCCGTCCCCGCAGCCCCACACACGTGCCAGACGGAACGACGCCAGCCATCCAGAAAAATTGAAAGCAACTCTTGACCCTGCCGTGCACTGAAATGATCTGGGGTGCTCTCTCGGAGACCCCTGAGCTGGGGGTGTCCCACCTGCAGACCAATTCCTCCGAAGCTCTGGGCAGGGAGGGGAGGGCTCCTGATGCCCTGGGCAGAGCCCCACAGCGCCCCGCATGCCCCAGGCAAGGGGCAGGCAGGGTGGAAGCCGGCGTGGGCAATGGGCGCGATTGGGCCGAGATGACTGAACTGAGGCACACTGGGGACCCAAAGGGTCAACTTCGGTTATCCAGGCTGGGCTCTGCGGGACGGCTCATGGAAGGAGCCACGCAGAGAGGACGCCGGCCCACGGGCTCCTGACACGGACCCCGCGGCGGCCGCTTAGTGGGTGTGGGACCTTGGCAAGTTGCTGAACATCCTCAGGCCCCGGATGCGACATGGGGACACTCGCAGCGCTGGTGCCAGACGGTGGCTTGGAATTTGAATCATACAACGAGGTAGGAAGAGCGTCCAGGGTTCAGGAAATGTTACCTCCCAATCCTCTGTCCTAGATGGTTCCAGACTCACGGAGCATCAGGGTGCAACAGATGGCACTTGACACTCCTTCGACATGGCCGTGTTCGATGAAAACGTCCCGCTCATAGGTAAGTCATTCCTGACTGATGCTGACTCAGGGCAAGCCGCTGACGTTTTTAGGGAGACGAGCCGGGATCCTGGAAACAACGGGGGGTTTCAACAACTCTGGGGCCTTGGATTTCACAACCACCCCCGAGAGGCTCGTTCTCACCAAAAGACCAAGCTTGGCCTCCGGACGTTTCACTTCCTCTTGGTGGACGGTCACGTCTTCACCAGACAGGCCCGGTGTGGGCCCTGGGATGAGACCCCCACCCTGGCCGAGCTCCTGGTGGAGCGGGAAGCCCCACCCGGCTGCCAGCACCCACCCTCCCCCGTCGGAGGAGCCGTGCAAGGTTTCGGAGGAGAAGAGGCAGGTATTTAGGGGGAAAGAGTGGTGGCCTGGGGGTGACTCTCTGCACCTCAATTTAAAATCACTGGTCCTGGGGGATGCCTGGGGGCTCAGCAGTTGAGCGTCTGCCTTCAGCTCGGGGTCCTGGGATCGAGCCCCGCATCGGGCTCCCCACAGGGAGCCTGCTTCTCCCTCTGCCTGTGTCTCTGCCTCCCTCTCTGTGTCTCTCATGAATAAATAAATAAAATCTTTAAAAATAAAGTAAAATAAAATCACCGGTCCTCACCGCGCCCGTACGGGTGCCCCCCTTCGGCTTTCCCATCTGTACATGGGGCAGGGGACCAGAGAGAAGTCAGTGCAATCATCCCTTTGGACAATTCCTGCTTTGGACAATTTTGTGGAATGAATCCCATGGCCCACATTCACGTTTTAATTAACGATTACATCAAGCTCTGTTGGAAAATTTCACAACAAGCCTTGGACCCATCTGGCTTTTCCTCCCCTGGGGGGTGAGGGTTACAAGAGGAACAATGAAAGATGAGTGTCATGAGGCAAAAGGAGACCTTTCTTCCTCACCATCTTCCTCCTCCTGTCTGTGCCACCTCCGTCCTGTGCGAGGCTGTCCTGCAGGATGCGAGCCCCACACCGGGCTCGGCCTTCTCCCACCCGGGCCTCCATCCCGCACCTGACAAATGGGGATGAGCCCTCCGTGTCATGTGTTGGACAGAGCAGAGGGCGTGGACACTTGGGTTTCCAGGGGCCCAGCGGAGCCTGTCCCCCACCCTCTGGGAATTCTAAATTTGTAGCAGATGGTGGGGTCCGAGAGGCCAGCTTGGCCAGGGCTGAGAGAATGTCACCCAGCTTCTGGGCACATCTGAGAGCAGCTTTGTGGCAGGAGCTGATGATTTCCATGATAAACGAGCCCTAAATGAATCCTTACATCATGAAGTTCAGTGTTTGTGGTTAGCCTGGCGAGGAAGGGAGAGACTGAGGTTAGGGAGGGATGCAGGGATTGCACCCAGCAGCCTGCCCACCAGCCTCCCTTCCCCCCTCCCGGCTCCTGACCTCCCTTCCACCAACATCTGCTGAGCTCCTACTGTGTTCAGGGCCCCGTGCTGGCTCAGGGACCCTACAGGGATGAGGCCGACATAGTCCCCGCCCCCCCGCCCCCAAAGACAGGAGGCAATGGGATCAGTACATAAGAAGAGAAGCCCAGGAGGCTGTGGGACAGGGCGGCTCCAGCCTGACCTGTAGGGTAGGGGTTCGGGGAAGACTTTCTACAATAAGGCTTGGGGGACGGATCACCAGATGGAAGTGAGCACTCCTGGCAGAGGGACCGGCAGGGGCAAAGGTGGAGAGGTTTGAGCAGGAGCGCAGGATGCAGGGGAGGGGCGGGTAGAGGAGGGACACCGCAGGGGCCAGCAGGAGGTAGAGCACGACTGGCCAGAATCCAAGTCCCAGCCTCCGTAGCTCAGACTTTATTCTGAGGCCCCAGGGAGTCAGAGTAGGACTTCTCTCAAGGGGCATGTCTAGGGCTGAAGCGGGAGCAGGAGTGGGTGGAGGAGGGTCCCTGCTGGCTCAAGCCTGCTTTCCTTCACTCCACGGGCACTTCCAGAAGGCCTGCTCCCCAGGCCACCGCAGCAGGCCGGCTAGCCTCTCCCCAGCGCACACGCACAGGACAAAACCTGTGCTAAGAGCAAAGAGCGGGGATTCGCAGGACAAAACTCCTTTGTGATGAGCCTCGGGCCATGGAGGCGCAGTGCTCTGCTGCCCTCTGGTGAGGACTGGAGATGCACCCCTGCAGGGCTCCCCACCACCCCCCTCCCCGCCCCGCCCCCGCCAGCTTCTAAAATCCTGAGTTTCCTCGGACACCTTCATCCCTCCATCCCTCCCTCGACCACCACGGGGAGTCCCAGGGCTCCCGGCAAACAGGTGCAGAGAGCACAGGCCCAGGACAGGGTGAGGAGGGGAGGGGGACACAGAGGGACTCAGCCCCAGCTGTGTCAGGGGTACCCCTGGATGGGGGGGGGGGCAGGGCCTGTGTCTTTGACTTTCACAAATGAATAGGCACAGATGGCGTTTACTCCTATCACCATCACGATGGTCATAGTCACGACGATGGTGGTGACGGTGGCAGTGAGGGCAGGCACTGCTCTTTCTGTAGCTACTGGTGGCCGTGGGAGGACTTGGGTGACACTGGTGTTGGGAATAGAGTGACGGTAATGAGGACCAGGGTGGAGGCAGGAACCGTGGTACCAGGCCCCGCCCCGACCGTGTCCCAGGCCCCGCCCCTACCGTGTCCCAGGCCCCGCCCCTACCGTGTCCCAGGCCCCGCCCCTGCCGCCCCGACCGTGTCCCAGGCCCCGCCCCTGCCGCCCCGACCGTGTCTCAGGCCCCGCCCCTGCCGCCCCGACCGTGCCCCAGGCCCCGCCCCTACCGTGTCCCAGGCCCCGCCCCTACCGTGTCCCAGGCCCCGCCCCTACCGTGTCCCAGGCCCCGCCCCGACCGTGTCCCAGGCCCCGCCCCGACCGTGTCCCAGGCCCCGCCCCTACCGTGTCCCAGGCCCCGCCCCGACCGTGTCCCAGGCCCCGCCCCTACCGTGTCCCAGGCCCCGCCCCGACCGTGTCCCAGGCCCCGCCCCCAGCGCGCCCCGCCCCTGACCGTGTCCCAGGCCCCGCCCCGACCGTGTCTCAGGCCCCGCCCCTGCCGCCCCGACCGTGCCCCAGGCCCCGCCCCCAGCGCGCCCCGCCCCTGACCGTGTCCCAGGCCCCGCCCCGACCGTGTCCCAGGCCCCGCCCCTACCGTGTCCCAGGCCCCGCCCCAGGCCCCGCCCCTGCCGCCCCGACCGTGTCCCAGGCCCCGCCCCGACCGTGTCCCAGGCCCCGCCCCAGGCCCCGCCCCAGGCCCCGCCCCTACCGTGTCCCAGGCCCCGCCCCTACCGTGTCCCAGGCCCCGCCCCTACCGTGTCCCAGGCCCCGCCCCTACCGTGTCCCAGGCCCCGCCCCGACCGTGTCCCAGGCCCCGCCCCCAGCGCGCCCCGCCCCTGACCGTGTCCCAGGCCCCGCCCCAGGCCCCGCCCCGACCGTGTCCCAGGCCCCGCCCCAGGCCCCGCCCCAGGCCCCGCCCCTGCCGCCCCGACCGTGTCTCAGGCCCCGCCCCTGCCGCCCCGACCGTGCCCCAGGCCCCGCCCCAGGCCCCGCCCCTGCCGCCCCGACCGTGCCCCAGGCCCCGCCCCGACCGTGTCCCAGGCCCCGCCCCTACCGTGTCCCAGGCCCCGCCCCGACCGTGTCCCAGGCCCCGCCCCTACCGTGTCCCAGGCCCCGCCCCGACCGTGTCCCAGGCCCCGCCCCTACCGTGTCCCAGGCCCCGCCCCAGGCCCCGCCCCAGGCCCCGCCCCAGGCCCCGCCCCAGGCCCCGCCCCTGCCGCCCCGACCGTGTCTCAGGCCCCGCCCCTGCCGCCCCGACCGTGTCTCAGGCCCCGCCCCTGCCGCCCCGACCGTGTCTCAGGCCCCGCCCCTGCCGCCCCGACCGTGTCTCAGGCCCCGCCCCTGCCGCCCCGACCGTGTCCCAGGCCCCGCCCCAGGCCCCGCCCCTACCGTGTCCCAGGCCCCGCCCCGACCGTGTCCCAGGCCCCGCCCCGACCGTGTCTCAGGCCCCGCCCCTGCCGCCCCGACCGTGTCTCAGGCCCCGCCCCTGCCGCCCCGACCGTGTCCCAGGCCCCGCCCCAGGCCCCGCCCCTACCGTGTCCCAGGCCCCGCCCCTACCGTGTCCCAGGCCCCGCCCCGACCGTGTCTCAGGCCCCGCCCCTGCCGCCCCGACCGTGCCCCAGGCCCCGCCCCGACCGTGTCTCAGGCCCCGCCCCTGCCGCCCCGACCGTGCCCCAGGCCCCGCCCCCAGCGCGCCCCGCCCCTGACCGTGTCCCAGGCCCCGCCCCTACCGTGTCCCAGGCCCCGCCCCTACCGTGTCCCAGGCCCCGCCCCTACCGTGTCCCAGGCCCCGCCCCCAGCGCGCCCCGCCTCGACTGTGTCCCAGGCCCCGCCCCTACCGTGTCCCAGGCCCCGCCCCGACCGTGTCTCAGGCCCCGCCCCTGCCGCCCCGACCGTGCCCCAGGCCCCGCCCCAGGCCCCGCCCCTGCCGCCCCGACCGTGCCCCAGGCCCCGCCCCTACCGTGTCCCAGGCCCCGCCCCGACCGTGTCTCAGGCCCCGCCCCTGCCGCCCCGACCGTGTCCCAGGCCCCGCCCCTACCGTGTCCCAGGCCCCGCCCCCAGCGCGCCCCGCCCCTGACCGTGTCCCAGGCCCCGCCCCAGGCCCCGCCCCTACCGTGTCCCAGGCCCCGCCCCTGCCGCCCCGACCGTGTCTCAGGCCCCGCCCCTGCCGCCCCGACCGTGTCCCAGGCCCCGCCCCTGCCGCCCCGACCGTGTCTCAGGCCCCGCCCCTGCCGCCCCGACCGTGTCCCAGGCCCCGCCCCCAGCGCGCCCCGCCCCTGACCGTGTCCCAGGCCCCGCCCCGACCGTGTCTCAGGCCCCGCCCCTGCCGCCCCGACCGTGCCCCAGGCCCCGCCCCGACCGTGTCTCAGGCCCCGCCCCCAGCGCGCCCCGCCCCTGACCGTGTCCCAGGCCCCGCCCCTACCGTGTCCCAGGCCCCGCCCCGACCGTGTCTCAGGCCCCGCCCCTGCCGCCCCGACCGTGCCCCAGGCCCCGCCCCAGGCCCCGCCCCAGGCCCCGCCCCTGCCGCCCCGACCGTGTCCCAGGCCCCGCCCCTACCGTGTCCCAGGCCCCGCCCCCAGCGCGCCCCGCCCCTGACCGTGTCCCAGGCCCCGCCCCGACCGTGTCCCAGGCCCCGCCCCTACCGTGTCCCAGGCCCCGCCCCAGGCCCCGCCCCTGCCGCCCCGACCGTGCCCCAGGCCCCGCCCCAGGCCCCGCCCCAGGCCCCGCCCCTGCCGCCCCGACCGTGTCCCAGGCCCCGCCCCAGGCCCCGCCCCAGGCCCCGCCCCTGCCGCCCCGACCGTGTCTCAGGCCCCGCCCCTGCCGCCCCGACCGTGCCCCAGGCCCCGCCCCTACCGTGTCCCAGGCCCCGCCCCAGGCCCCGCCCCAGGCCCCGCCCCCAGCGCGCCCCGCCCCTGACCGTGTCCCAGGCCCCGCCCCGACCGTGTCCCAGGCCCCGCCCCAGGCCCCGCCCCTGCCGCCCCGACCGTGTCCCAGGCCCCGCCCCAGGCCCCGCCCCTGCCGCCCCGACCGTGTCCCAGGCCCCGCCCCAGGCCCCGCCCCAGGCCCCGCCCCGACCGTGTCCCAGGCCCCGCCCCAGGCCCCGCCCCGACCGTGTCCCAGGCCCCGCCCCGACCGTGTCCCAGGCCCCGCCCCTACCGTGTCCCAGGCCCCGCCCCCAGCGCGCCCCGCCCCTGACCGTGTCCCAGGCCCCGCCCCGACCGTGTCCCAGGCCCCGCCCCGACCGTGTCCCAGGCCCCGCCCCGACCGTGCCCCAGGCCCCGCCCCTACCGTGTCCCAGGCCCCGCCCCGACCGTGTCCCAGGCCCCGCCCCTGCCGCCCCGACCGTGTCCCAGGCCCCGCCCCTACCGTGTCCCAGGCCCCGCCCCAGGCCCCGCCCCTACCGTGTCCCAGGCCCCGCCCCAGGCCCCGCCCCGACCGTGTCCCAGGCCCCGCCCCAGGCCCCGCCCCGACCGTGTCCCAGGCCCCGCCCCAGGCCCCGCCCCAGGCCCCGCCCCTACCGTGTCCCAGGCCCCGCCCCTACCGTGTCCCAGGCCCCGCCCCTACCGTGTCCCAGGCCCCGCCCCGACCGTGTCCCAGGCCCCGCCCCGACCGTGTCCCAGGCCCCGCCCCTGCCGCCCCGACCGTGCCCCAGGCCCCGCCCCCAGCGCGCCCCGCCTCGACTGTGTCCCAGGCCCCGCCCCCAGCGCGCCCCGCCCCTGACCGTGTCCCAGGCCCCGCCCCTGCCGCCCCGACCGTGTCCCAGGCCCCGCCCCAGGCCCCGCCCCAGGCCCCGCCCCAGGCCCCGCCCCCAGCGCGCCCCGCCCCTGACCGTGTCCCAGGCCCCGCCCCTACCGTGTCCCAGGCCCCGCCCCAGGCCCCGCCCCAGGCCCCGCCCCAGGCCCCGCCCCTACCGTGTCCCAGGCCCCGCCCCTACCGTGTCCCAGGCCCCGCCCCCAGCGCGCCCCGCCTCGACTGTGTCCCAGGCCCCGCCCCAGGCCCCGCCCCAGGCCCCGCCCCGACCGTGTCTCAGGCCCCGCCCCTGCCGCCCCTGGCCTTGTCCCAGGCCCCGCCCCCAGCGCGCCCCGCCCCTGACCGTGTCCCAGGCCCCGCCCCCAGCTCGCCCCGCCCCTGCGGCCCCTGACCTTGTCCCAGGCCCCGCCCCCTGCCGCCCCTGGCTGTTTCCCAGGCCCCGCCCCAGGCCCCGCCCCCTGCCGCCCCGACCGTGTCCCAGGCCCCGCCCCGACCGTGTCTCAGGCCCCGCCCCCTGCCGCCCCGACCGTGTCTTAGGCCCCGCCCCCACCTCGCCCCGCCCCTGCCGCCCCGACCGTGTCCCAGGCCCCGCCCCAGGCCCCGCCCCTACCGTGTCCCAGGCCCCGCCCCTGCCGCCCCGACCGTGCCCCAGGCCCCGCCCCTGCCGCCCCTCCCCCAGGTGAGCCCCCCGGGCGGCGGCCCCGACGTGGCGTTCCGCTTCGGCGCTGTGCTGGACGGGGCGCGCTCGCAGGAGGACGTGTTCCGGGCGTGCGGGGTGCGGCGCCTGGGGGAGCTGGCGCTGCGGGGGTGAGTGAGGCGGGCGCCCGGGCCCAGCCCCCCCCCGCCCCGGATCGCGACCCCTGACCCGCACCCCGCCGCCCCGGGCCCAGCCGCGCCCCTGCCGCCCGCAGCTTCTCCTGCACCGTCTTCACCTTCGGCCAGACGGGCTCCGGGAAGACCTACACGCTGACCGGGCCTCCTCCGCAGGTGCGCCGAGCGCAGGTGCAGCCCCGCGGGGGGTGGGGACCGGGCCGGAGCCCTGGGGAGCCCTGGGGAGCCCTGGGGAGCCCTGGGGAGCCGCGGGCGGGCAGGCGGGCAGGCTTCCAGCGGGGCAGGGCCTGCGTGCAGCCCGGGCCCGTTTACTTGCAGACGAGGAAACTGAGGACCCCGAGAGGTGAAGGCACTTGCCCGATCGCAGCCTCCTTTGTCCGCTTCACTTAGGGGCCGTCAGTTCGGGCCTCTAAGCGCAAGTGACGGTTCCGACCGAGGACGCGGCGGTGTCCACGGGAAGGCGCACGGTTCGGGCGCAGAGGGCAGCCCTCCACGAGGGCAGTTAGACTGCTCCTTGGCGCTGCGATGGTCAGGATCCAGCCCCTGGCTCAGCTGTCTCTGCCCCCAGGGCGAGGGGGTGCCCGTCCCCCCCAACCTAGCCGGCATCATGCAGAGGACCTTCGCCTGGCTGTTGGACCGCGTGCAGCACCTGGGTGCACCTGTCACCCTCCGGGCCTCCTATTTGGAGATCTACAACGAGCAGGTGGGAGACGGAGATGAATGACAGCCCTCAGGGGAGAGGGGGCATTTCTCGCCCAGGAACATGGGTCAAGGGACAGAGGAGGCTGGGGGACTGTCGTCCGTAAGGTCTGGGGGTGGATGGAACGTGGGCTCAGGGCCCCTTCCCTCACCCACCGCCCTTGTCTCAGGTTCGAGACCTCCTGAGCCTGGGATCTGCCCGGCCCCTGCCTGTCCGCTGGAACAAGACCCGGGGCTTCTATGTGGAGCAGCTGCGGGTGGTGGAGTTTGGGAGTCTGGGGGCCCTGATGGAACTTCTGCAAATGGGTGCGTGCGTACTACTGCATAGGTGCTCTGGGGTGGGGGGCACCCATTCCTCAGCCGTTCGGAGCCCCTGGCTGGAGCTGTGGGTTGAGGTGACCCGTGCAGGAGAAAAGGGCCAGCAAGCCAACAATTCAGACACAACCCAGAGATGTTCACCCCACCCCACCCCAGGCTTGCAGATTCTGCTGTCCAGACTCTGGGAACCCTGATGATGGGGTAATGACTCGGCAGGGTGTGGTCAGGGTCATGGTCTCTCCGTCCCAGGGCCCTGCCCTTCCAGTCTGTTCCCCCACGTGCTGCAAACCACATCCCTCTTCCTCTCCAGGCCCCCAGACCTCTCCGGTTTCTTGATGGTACAGGTCATACCTCTTGGGCCAGCCCACGATGTCCTTGCGTCCCATGCATTCATCAGATATTTACTGAGCAGCCACCCCGTGACAGGCATCAGGGACAGCGGACTCTGGTCCACTGTGGCCCCAGAGTTGTGCCCAGAGCTGG
Organism: Vulpes lagopus; assembly: GCF_018345385.1. Lineage (NCBI taxonomy): Eukaryota > Metazoa > Chordata > Mammalia > Carnivora > Canidae > Vulpes > Vulpes lagopus. The sequence goes on from NC_054830.1 coordinate 64,401,154, forward strand.
TCTTTCTGCCTCAGTCTCTCTCTCTCTCCACACAACGGGAGAGGTGTTCCTAAGGCGTGACTCTGACTGACGTTCCTCTGCTCAGTTGTCACCATCTTCCTTTCACGCGTCCGTGCTAGAGGCAGCCCCGCACCGTTGCCCGGGCCCCTCTCCCAGGATGCCCGCGCTGCCTTATCCGTATCGGCGAGCACCTGCTCCTCCTGCCAGGTGCAGCTGCTGCTGTTCTCCCCTCTAGGTCTCAGCCGCCGTCGGAGCTCAGCTCACACCCTGAACCAGGCCTCCAGCCGAAGCCATGCCCTGCTCACGCTCTACATCAGCCGCCAAACTGTGAGTGTCCCCACGTGGGGAAGCAGCTGGCCCGGGGCCACCCACGAGGGTCGGCCTCTGGATGTACAAACCAACTTGGGCATGCGCGGAGGTAATAGTGGAAATCCTTGGCTTTGTGACTTTGGTGGGGACGGCCGCTCCCGAGTCCCCATCGAGCCCCGATCCCCCTGCCCCACAGATGCCTCCAGCGGACCCCGGGGAGCCCCCCGTTGGGGGGAAGCTCTGCTTTGTAGACCTGGCTGGCAGCGAGAAGGTGGCGGCCACAGGATCCCGCGGGGAGCTGATGCTCGAGGCGAACAGCATCAACCGCAGCCTGCTGGCCCTGGGTGAGACGCGGGGCCGCCAGGCGGACACCTCGAGTCTCCTCTGAGCCTGACCCCCAGCTGTGGGGGAAACCAGAGGAGACGGAATGCAGGGGGCTTGGGAGGGTCAAGAGCAGTGACCCAGGAGCCACATGCCTCCCCCTGTCCTCCCCTCGCTATTGGCTGGTGCCTCCCCTCTTAGGACTTCACGAGTCCGTGAAGCCTGAGAGTTTATAAGGTACATTTCTATTTGAGAGAGAAACACTCGAGTGCAGAGTACGAGCCCTCCGACCTTCAGCCTGTCCCGTGGGCGCTGGGGGAGACTGAGGCCCAGGGAGGGGAAGGGCCTCAGTGACCCTCCCACCCCCACCCCTGGCCACTGGGCCCTGAGCTCCTTCGGGGCTGCGCCCCCAGCCTCCGTCTGCGGCATGTGTGGGGAGATTTTCGGGGAACTCCTTCATTCAGTCCATTTGTCAGATGTTTCCTGCACCCCAGCTGGGTGCCCGGTTCAGGGGTGTTCAGGTCTGTTGGTGGCCCTGGAGCTCGGGGGCGGATGAGGCCGTCTCTGCCCTCAGGAGCCCCAGTCTGGTGGCAGAGGCCAGTCTGACTGAGTAACCAGATCTCTTGGGAAGGGGGATTTTTGGATCACACGGGCCTGGGTGGAGATCCCAGCTCCGTGCGTACTGGCCGGGCGGCCTCGGATGAGAGCTGTAACCTTGCTGGCTTTGCGCCCCCACCCAGGTCACTGCATCTCCCTGCTGCTGGACCCACAGCGGAAGCAGAGCCACATCCCCTTCCGGGACAGCAAGCTCACCAAGCTGCTCGCAGACTCTCTGGGGGGACGCGGGCTCACCCTCATGGTACCCCAGGGGGGCTGGCAGGGGGCGATGGCTCCCGAGGGCGGGGCCCCAGAGGAGCACTCACAGGCGGTCCCCCCCCCAGGTGGCCTGCGTGTCCCCTTCAGCCCAGTGCCTTCCCGAGACTCTCAGCACCCTGCGATATGCGAGCCGAGCTCAGCGGGTCACCACTCGGCCACAGGCCCCCAAGGTGAATGGAGGGGACAGGTAGAGGAGACAGGTGGGGCTCGGGCAGTAGCCGGAGCCTGTGTGGTGTCATGGGAGGTCTGGGACTGAGTCAGAGCCCTGATGATGGGGCTGTGATTGGGTAGGGTGGGGTCAGGCTCTCGGGCCGGGTTAGGGCACGTCTGGGGGTCTGGTCTGATCTGGGACATGATTCAGGGGATAGCGAGGATTCCAGCTGGTACCGCGATTAGTCGGAATTGAGTTGAGGTCTGACGTAGTGTCTCGTTTGGGGTCAGAACCTGGGCCAGGGTTTGGAACAGGGTCCCGCTGGGAGTAGGCCCTCCCGGCATGCCGCTAAGGCTACTGGCACTTTGATACCATCAGGACAGGGTGCCTCCTGCAGGCGGATGTAGCCTTGTGCCAGGATGCTCAGGCTGCCAGTGAAGCGCGGCTCCTACTCGCCCACCCCCGGAAGCCCTTGTGCAGTGCACAGCTCGTACAGCCATAAACAGCAGCTCTGGGCTTCCTTCTCTGCAGTCACCTGTGGCAAAGCAACCCCCGCGTTTGGAGATTGAGATACTGCAGCTCCAGGAGGAGAACCGTTGCCTGCGGGCCCAACTGGGGCAAATAGACCCCAAGGGTATGAGCTCCCTGGAGGCAGGGGTGGGGCGAGGAGAGGGTCTGGGGCTCCTGTGGACCCAGCCGTCTCCCCCTCCCCTGCAGCCTCAAGGCTCAGTGGGGCTCGGGTGGCCTGGGCCCAGCGGAATCTCTATGGGATGCTACAGGAGTTCATGCTGGAGAACGAGAGGCTCAGGTAGGGCACACCTGAGCCGGGGGCCTCCGTGCCCCACCCCGACCCCCTGGGCTGCCCCTGCCGAGCTCCCCCCTCCCTACCCGTGGCTACCCTTCTGTCCCGCCTTCCTCCCGGGGCTCGTACTCCCCCGCAGAGAGGGGGGCTCACCCATACCCCCGGCGGTAGCTGTGCCTCCTCTCACCTTCCTGGGGCCTGCTCCCCCCAGGAAGGAAAAGAGCCAGCTGCAGAGTAGCCAGGCCCGGGCCCGGGATGAACAGCACCTCCTGGCCCAGCAGGTCCACGAGCTGGAGCGGTGAGCGCGGCGGGCAGCGCGGGAGGTGGGCCCGGGACACAGGGCAGGCGGGAGAGGGTGGCCCGGTGAACCGGTCAGTGGGGCGTCTGACCTCTGGACCCAATTTCAGCTCTGCTGTGTGACCTTGGCTGAGTCCTTTCACTTCTCCCTGCCTGGGCTTCCCCTTCTATAAACTGGGGATCCTGCGGGGCTTGCGTTGTGGGGCTGTTGTGAAGTTTGGACTGAACGAGCTCGTGTGTAAAGCCTTGAGAACGGTCCCTGGCACGTCGGCCGTGCTCCACGAGGCTCTGCTCACAGGGAGACCTGGGGGCCAGCCTGGTGCTGGCCTGCGGGCTGTAGGCACAGACGCCCTGTTCCCTCCAGGCGCCTCCTCTGTGCCTGCTACGGTCCCCAGCCACGCCCTGGCCCGGCCCCACCGTGTCCCTGTGTGATGGTGCCAGCTGCCCCGTGCCCCGTGAGTCTCTGCCCAGCTGGGAGGGGTGAGCGGCAGCAACGGCCCGAAGCGTCTAACACGCCCTCCTGCAGGCCCTGCCACCCCTCTGCTGCTGCCCCTGCTGCCACCTCTGTCCCCTGTGCCGAGCACCCCTGGCCCACTGGGCCTGCCCACGTAGGGATCTCCACCTGCCCCAGGTAGGAAAGGGGGAAGCGGGGGGGTGGGGGAGGTGGGGAGAGGGAAGTGGGGGGAGCTGGAGACTGGTCCATGGGGTCAGCAGCCTGGGGGGCTCCAGAATTCTGGGGTCCTAGGCTGCATCATGGGGTGAGGGGGGACCTTTGGGCTCCCATGCAGGGTTCAGAAGGGTTGGTTACCGACCCCCCCCCCCCCCCCGCCATCCTGCTGCCTTTCAGGAGCCCACGGAGCCGCTGGCTCACTCACCCCTTCCCTCACACGTTACTCACTCACGTGTTCATCAGCTCTTTCGGTCCCTCTCCCCCAAGTGCCCAGCTTTGTGCCAGGCCCTGTTCGGGCACCGAGGATTCAGACATAGACCTGGTGTGATTCCTGCCCTCAGGGAGTTCCTCATCTCCAGGGAGGACAGTACGAAGGGAGGGCCACCCGATACCTGCAGAAAAGGGGACCCAGACCCTGCCCCTTTTGAGGTCACCTGATATTCCTGGTGCCCCGCGGAGGCGGGCTCGGTCAGCAGAGATGTTGGCGCCATGGGGGCGCCAGGAAGGTGGGGCCCGCAGAGGCAGGGTCACCCAGTGCGGGCTCTGGTCTTTCCTGCAGGTGATGGGCCCTAAGGCCCCGGGTGACATGCCCCTGTGTGCCCAGGCCCCACCCTGGGCCCCCCCAGGCAACCCTGACTCTGCCAAGTGTCCCAGAGAGAGGTGGGCCAGCCCTGGGATGCTGGGGGGGAGGGGGAGGCTTGGGACCTCGAAGGCTCACCTCCCACCACCCAACCCACCCTGGCCCAGGAGTCATAGCGATTGGACTCAGACCCGAGTCCTGGCGGAGATGCTGATGGAGGAGGAGGTGGTACCCTCTGCACCCCCCCTGCCCATGGGGACCCCGAACACATCACCAGTGCTGAGAGGTGAAGAAGAGAGAGAGAGAGGGGCCCCTATCGGTGTGTGTGTGTGTGTGTGTGTGTGTGTGTGTGTGTGATCTTGGGCCAGAACCCACCCTCTCCAGACCTCAGTCTTCCCATCTCTGAAATAGGATGTGTTGAGAGGCGATTGTGACATCTTCCCAGTTCCCAAACTTGGAATTCTCTTCCTGGGGCCACCCGTATGTCCCAATGGGTGCAGGAGCCCGTGGTGTATGTTGAGGGGCGGGGGCCCACCTGAGGCTTCCCCAGAGAGTGTGGGGACGCTGATGGGTCTGGGCGGGGAGGGGCCCAAGGGAGCACGGCCTCGAGTCTCTGTCGCTGTGCTCCCCAGGTGGGGCTGCAGTTCCAAACCTGGCCCGGAGACTGGAGGCCCTCAGAGACCAGATTGGCAGCTCCCTGCGGCGCGGCCGGGGCCAGCCACCCCCCAGCGAGGCTGCACGGAGCCCCAGCCGTGTCCTCCCGCCCTGTTGAGGGCACAGCAGGAAGCCAGGAGTGCACCGTGTGACCTTGGCTGGGCTCTGCGCTCCCGGGCTCGGTCTCCCCGTCCGCTCAGTGCAGCTGCTCTGGGCAGAGGGTAGTGCCCAGGGGCTGCGGGTAGGGGCTGGTGGGAGCAGAGGGGAGCAGAGGGAGGGTGGGGCCCCAGACTATGGGAGATGACACTGGATTTGGGAGAAGCCAGGAACAGGTGATGAAATAGATGAATAAACCGAGGAGTCGGCTCTGAGTGTGGCTGGTCCTGTCTCGGGTCCCGGGTCCTGGGGCCATGCCTCAGGCACTTCCTTCAGCCTGGGGCATCCCAGAGAGGAGGGGGCCCTCGGGGGGGTTTGAGGAGGGGGCAAGGACTCTCGGCAGAGGTGTGTGCCCCTTCTGATCAGGAATAGTCCAGGTTGCCATCTCCTTCATATGGTGCCCAGGTCTTAACTGAGCAACTACTACATGCACCTGCGCAGATGTGGGGAAATCAAATGACGAGCATGTCCGTGCGGGAGGTCCGTGCAGGAGGACGGGTGCCAGCTCATGCCTGTGCCAGCTGCACGTGCCCTGGTGCCGGAGGAACCACGAGATCCGAGTTCTGATGCCACAGACTTGCCGTGACCTTGGGCAGGCCTCGAACCCTCCTCCCAGGGTCACTTTCTGGCATTCAGCCAGTTAGAAGGGGGGGGGGGGTGACGCTCCCTGTGTCTTGAGTTCAAGGAGGGTCAGGAGGTGAAGAATATCTGAATCCCAGGAGGAAGCAACGGGTCTACAGTTTGGGGAAGGTCCAGGCGGGACATGAGACACTGGGGGTGCTGGTGGCGAGGCCTCACTAGAGAAGAAGCCACCGGGGCTAATCTAACGCCCCCATTTTATAGTTAGGGAAACTGAGACCCGTAGGGCTCATTCATTCATTCAACACTATGGGCATGGATGCAAACCAGGGCGGTGAACAGGCCTGACGAGGGACAAGCTGGCTCTGCCCGGGAAGCTCACAGCGGCCAGGTGTCCCATGCTAGGGGGTTCGGCAGCGGAGACGCCGTGGAAAGCCATTGCTCTGGGAGGCAGAGCCCAGGACGGGGGCGGGTGGGGGTGGGGGTGTAATGGCCAGACACACAGGCCCCGGGCGGGCAGAGTGGGCCGCGGTTCGTGGAGTCCAGAGAGTGAACCACACACGGTCGCATGTCACCTGCCCCCGTGACAGTCGTGGGGATTGAATCCACTTCCAGATGGAAAGAGTAGGGCACCAGGCCTTGCTTGGGGCAGATGGTCTAGCCAAAGGCACCTTTTGGTCAACATGGGCCATTTGATGAAATCGATGATCTGGGTGCAAAAAAAAAAAAAAAAACCCCACAAAAATCCGTTCAACAGATCCCCTTGGGGGACCCACCCTGGGCCAGCATTGAACAAAGCCTGAGAATCCTTCCCGCGAAGAACACAGACAAAAACAAACAAGAAAAAGAGCGGAGTACAGGGAACTGGGTGATAAATGCCACGGAGCAAAACCTAGCGAGAGGTCCACCTGCCAGGGTGGGCGCAGCCCTAGCAGGGGGACCTGGAGAGGCCGCGGGCAGGTGACGCTCATGCAGAGACCTGAAGGAGGGGAGGGCGGTGCACCCGGCTGATGCCACACGGTCGCCTCTTTCTCTCTAAGGAATTCTGGTGCCACCTGGGCTCTGGTGGTGGTGGCTCGGCAGGTCCGAGCCTGGGCTCCTCCCCTCCCCGAGCGCTCATCTCTCATTGTGTCGGGCCGCGTGCTGGGAGGTCTCCAGCCCCAGGCGGGGACGACCCCTGGCACCGAGCGTGAGAGCTCTCCTCCGGCCTGCGGAGCGTGGACAGGACCACCCAGGGGGACCCTGGCTATTGCTGGTTCACTTCGTGTTTGGAGGAGTCCTCCTCCCGCTGGAGCCAGCCAGATTTTCCAGGCTCCTAGTTCCAGCTCAGCAGAACCCCCACTGACTTCCCCAGAGAGACACTCAAGGACACGAGTCTCCAGCGCCCCACCTCACAGGCCGTGTGCCCGTCTCCGGGTCATCCTCACTCTACGAACGGCCACGTGTCCAGAATCCTGAATCCCTGGGGGAATTCCAGAGGACCCCAGTAATGCATCAAGACTCTCCTGGCCCAGGGGTCCTTGCTGAGAGCTTGAGGACTCCAGAGGGCGCTTTTGGAGGGAGGCCTGAACCCTACAGGCCTTCTGTAGGACGCTGGAATTTGGGGGGCAGTTCTCTGGAAATAGGGTGGCGGTTCTCCAGAACTGTCAAGCCTGGAAGGTGTCTGTCACATGAAGAATTGAGGGAAGCTCTAGGGAATCCTAAAGCACTGTAGGAATTTTCCAGAATACCAAATCCTTAAATGATCTCTCGGAAACCTTACAACGCTGTGTAGAAATTGGGAGGGATTCTCTGGACTCTTTGGCTCGGGATGAGGATGTTCAGCAGAGCTTGGAAGGCCATCCAGGCGTTTCTAGAATGCTGGCAAATCTGGAGACCGATCTAGAAGTCTAGAGTCCTAGCTGAATTCTCCAGGCCCCTGTGGACCCCACCCCTCCAGGCCAGCGCGGGAACAGGGGCATGGCTGGCGGCGTCATCGTGGGGCACACAAGCTGACGGAAGGATACGCCTGCGGGTCCTTGGGTCGCCTTCGAGGTCTCCTCTGGGCCATGAGCCCCAAGCTCGACCCCCCGAGGTGCAGACAGCGTGAGAGGGTAAAGAGCCAACTGCTAATCCGCACGGCCCCCCCTCTGTCCGCTGTGGCCGCACCGGCCTTCTTTCCGACGTGCGTCCCCCCCCTTCTCCCCGGGTCTCTCCCCATTGTCTGATGATGCCTTTGCCCCACATTCACCTTCGGTTTGGTGCACAACGGGGTGCGCTCAGCCCCTCTGAGGGAAGGTTTTGTGTTCCCGCAGATGACTTTTTCCAGGGCCGGGTCCTTGTCGAGCTGCACAACAGTCTCTTCCTTTGTTTTTATGCTGGTGCTGGTGGGCGCGGGCCTGCCACGACCCGGGAGCTGCAGCCACCCTTGCAAACAGGTGGTGCTGTAGTGACACAGCAGGACCCGAGTCAGGGGTGGGGCCTCGAAGCCTGCCCAGCTGCCGACCCCCTGTGGGAGCCAGCCTAGTCACTGACCGGATTCTTGCCAAAGGCCGGCAAGGCCTTGGTAGTATCGGGGGGAGGGGAGCTTGCTGGGCTGAGCACTGTTCTTTGCTAAAACGTAGGCACGGGGCGCCTGGGGGGCTCAGTGGTTGGGCATCTGCCTTCAGCTCAGGGTGTGACCCCGGGGTCCTGGGATCGAGTCCCGCGTCGGGCTCCCTGCAGGGAGCCTGCTTCTCCCTCTGCCTGTGTCTCTGCCTCTCTCTGTGTCTCTCATGGATAAATAAATAACGTCTTCAAAACAAAGAACAGAAATAAACTGCTGAGGGCAGAGCCTGGCACCCGGTCCGTGCTATGCGAATGCTGATGGCTATTGTTATTAGCAGCGGATGCTGTCCGCACAAACAAGCAGCGTTCCTGTACTTGCAGGAGAGGAATTGTGGCAGTATCTGCTCTCCGGTCATTTCGGACCTGGGAACTGGTGGGCGGCCACCCTGCCGGCTCCTTCCCCTCGGTGGCTCTTCCAGCGTGGACCGTCGCGGGGAGAGAGTGGCCGTCCCGCCGTCCGGTGCAACAGCCGGGGACAACCCCGCACTGCCGGGGCTCAGAGCCATTGACTCGTCTTCATGGACGGAGGGCCCCGGGGACTTTCCAAAAAGGCCCAGCTTGCCTCGAGGCTTTGGAAAAGAGCTATTTTCATCTGCCCGAGGACATTGGGTGATGAACTGGGTGGGCCAAGAGTCAGGGCAGGCCCCTGGAGGCCCTGCCTTCATGGACCGGTGTCGTCGCCCCGGCCACAGGCAGCTCCCTGGACGTTTACTCCCTGGGGAAAGCCCTTTCCTGAGCTGCGCAAAGGGAGCCTGAGGTTGGGTCCCGAGCTCTGTCCCCCCGGGTCACAAGGACACGCAGCTCTGAAGTGACTCACTCTGCAAGCGAGGCCGCCTCTCCCGCCGTCGGGAGGCTAGAGTGACACACTCCGCTCTGCTTGTCCAAGGAGCGAGAACATGACACGTCCCCGCTCATTTCCCTCCCCCTGAGCCCCTCTTCACCCCATTCAACAGAAGGGAAAACTCCGATCCGGAAAGGTGAAGTCCCTGGGGTCCACCCAGGCCCCAACGAGTCCTCCCAGCTGCGACGCACAGACGAATTCAAACCTGGGGACTCGAGGAAACGCCGTCCCGGCGCAAAGCCCCTTTGCATCTCGGGTGGACTGTGTCCTTGAGCCTCCCTGTCATTCACTGGTCGTGATTTAAGGACTCAGAGGAGCGGCTCCGATCTCCCCGCCTCGCTCGGCTGCCTTCCCGCTGGGTGGGCCTTCTTGGGGCCGGTTCTCCGTCCTGGTGCTAAGGAACTCAGTTGCCGTGTGTTCACTGAGCACCTGCTAAGAGCCCAGCATAGCGCTGGGTGGGTGTGGCAGGCCCAGGCATGCTCTAGGCTGGGGGGGTCGGGAGTACAGGCCTGCGTAAGCCTGACTCCTGCCAGGTGGGGAGGGGGGTGACCTGCCCGCTCTGCGCCAGCTGTGCCTCAGTTTCCCTATCTGTGACATAGAGCAACCGTTGTAGCAAAGTGACGGAAGCTTCTGTAAGATGCGCTTGTGGGGCGCCCCGCGAGGGGCCTGGCATGTTGTAGGAACTTAATCCGCCCTGGTGGTCTAAAGCAGTGGCACCCAAGCCTGGTTCACCGGGAGGATCTTCCAGGAAACCGTTCATTTTCTTTTTTTTTTTTTTAATTTTATTTATTTATTAGAGAGAGAGTGTGAGTGAGCACAAGCAAGGGGAGCAGCAGGCAGAGGGAGCAGCAGACTCTGCTGAGCAGAGACCCTGATGTGGGGACTTGATCCCTCGACCCCGGGATCGTGACCTGAGCCGAAGGCAGACGCTTAACCCACTGAGCCACCCAGGTGCCCCGAGGAAACTTTCTAAACGGGCCCCATGTAAGCATCCAGCTCGGTAGCTGGAGGGGGGACAGGCCAAGGTAGAGGCTGAGTGGTCCACACTCGCCAGGGGGTCGGAAGCCGACCTGGGCGAGGAAGGCCAGGGTCTAGCGCTGCTTTTACCCCTTCTGTGGGCCTTGGCTCTAGGCCTCCCCGACTGCGAGGAGTCCGCAGAGCAAACCCGGGTGGACTTTCTAGAAGTTCTCTGCTGCCCTCTAGTGGACACGGGGCACGCTCACCTTGCGTAATCCCCGCCCGAGCAGGCCCTTACCTGGTGCCCCACGCTGTGCTGCGCCTGCGATGACACATGTCCCTGCAGTGTGTACGCCTGGGGAGCCCCAGAAGCTTACAAAGGCCCCTCACTGGGCTCTTAGACCTGTCACGTGAGCTATTTTACCCTCATTCGCAGGTCTGGAAGAGGAAGGTGAGGTCAGGGAGGGAGAAGCCTGCCCCCACGGTCCCCCAGGCAGTGACAAGGGCTGGGACTCAAGTCTAGCCCTTTGGGATGTGTGGGGAAGAAGGAAAGCCTAGAAATAGCTGCGCACTGAGCGGGTCCCCTCTGGGGATGCTGGGCGGGGCCCCCCACCTCCAGTTGCACCACGAGTGGACAGGCCACACTCCGAGTCCAGCTATCTGCGCAAGGCCTGCGCTGGATACCCCCTCGTGGGGAAGGAAGGGCCCCCTGCCGCCCCCGCCACCCCTGCTCTGAGTCCCACCCCTTCCTGGAGTCCCTCCTTCCTGGAGCCCCCTTGGGCAGGTGCTTTCCTACCTCTTCCGGGATCTCCCATTCCTACCTCTTCTGGGATCTCCCACCTGCACTCCCCACACACCCCAGGTTACCGGCCCAGCAGGTGGGCCCCCTCCCCACCTGGCTCTCCCCACTTGCCTCGCCCCACCCCCCAAGCTCCAGCTCGTAGTTTTGATGGTTGGTTGCTTGGCTCATTGGAGTTTGCTTTCCAGATGCTTCTTTGTCCCTCCATCTGCCTCCTCCGTGGCTCCGCTGTTGCTCCTCTGCCTGGAGCACCCTGTCCTCCCTCCATGGGCCCCCTTGCACTTTTGCCTGGTGAACTCCTCAGCGGGTTACGCTCCCCTCCTCTAGCCTCTGCACCCCCCCCCCACGGGGAGTGAGCTCTGGGAGGTCCCTCATGGGCTCCATCGTACCCCCAGCACCAAGCACGGAGAGCGAGCTTGGTGAATGAGTAAGTGTGGGAGAAGGCCTGGGCCCTAGGGTCAGGCCGATGTGACCCCCAGCTCGGCTGTAAGCTGGGTGACCTTGAACCTATCCCTTCCCAGAGCCCCCATGTCCACCTGACAATGACCCCCCCCCACTCCTGCTGCACCTTCTGCCTGGGGAGGCCCCTTCCCCTCCGCTGGGACTGCTTCCCGAGGGACCAGTTCCTGGGGACTCTTGGGCCCTGGGCACCCCCAGGAGGGCAGCGGCCCCGGAGCCTCCACCCTCCCGCCCCAATGGCCAGAGGGGGAAGAGGGGTCGGCACCCCCAGACCACGGATGACCTTGCATCCCCCGGCGGTCCAGGGTTAATTTTTAAAAAGCAGCTCAAAGTCCAGGTGGGCTTTGGAAGAGTTTGCCCTTTCTGTTTGCTCTGGTTAATAATCTCAGGAGGGCAAACATCCCCGAAGGCGGGCAAAGGGATCAACATCCAGGCCTCGGCGCCCCCCGCCCCCCGGGACAGGCTGGGGGCTCAATGAGCAGCCCTGTGCGGAGGAGGCCAGTGTTTGTCTTTCCCCCCGGTGCGGTCCAGCCTCCCTGTGGGGCCGGGGCCTTGACAAGCCCGGTGCCGACCAGCCGGGAAGAGCAGACGAGCCACCATGGAGCTGTGGGCAACCTTCACGGGGGACAGGGGGTTGGGGGCCCTGTTCCTGCTGATTCATTGTTGGTTTTTCCTGCTGTGCCAGCTCGGTCTCCCCAAAGATGGCACCTGAGACCCTCACCGGGCAGGGCAGTGGACAGGCCACGGAGTGCTCTGACCCCCTGCCCCACTCGACCCTTGGCAGACGCAGCGGGGCCCGCCAGCTCCGGCCTACAGATGGGGAAGGCGGGCCTCGGAGGGGAAGGTCTTCCGCGGAGTTAGCGGAAAAGAAGTCAGGGCTTCTGGCTCCCAGTTCTCGGAGCACCTCTTAGTCCGCCTTCCTACCACCACCACTAACTACCCAAACCGTGGGAGATCGAGAAGCCCTGTGAACAAGAGGGAAGCTAATTGTCCCAGGAATCTAAGCCGAGATGGTTGGTGTGACTGAACATGTAACGTGGCTTTGAGCTTCCTGGTGGCCAAAACAAAAAGGGGGAAAAATGCTGTCGCTGGCCAAGCTCTCGGTGATGGAACAAAGGGAACACGCTCACTTAGGAATAGAGATATATTTGCCCCCAGTGCTGGGTGGCCGGAAGGTATTGGGTGGCTCTTACAAAGGGATGTGACACACCTGCCGGTGCCACTGCGGGGAGGGCTCAGAATTCCTGGATTCTCACCTGAACGTGGGCCTTGCTTCGGGAACCCCCACATCTGAAGGGGGCATGCCCAGCTGTAGCGGGGGCGGGGCCTTCTGTGAGTGGGGGATGTTCCTCTCTTCACCCAGAGGGCCTGCAGCGGCCCTGGCAAGAGTCTGAGCTTTGGGGACAAAGAGGCCTGGGTTTTTAAAAACCTCCATTTAAATTGGCTAATGAAGGGATCCTCGGGTGGCTCAGTGGTTTGGCGCTGCCTTCAGCCCAGGGTGTGACCCCGGGGTCCTGGGATCGAGTCCTGCATCAGGCTCCCTGCATGGAGCCTGCTTCTCCCTCTGCCTGTGTCTCTACCTCTCTCCCTCTCTCTCTCTGCATCTCTCATGGATAAATAAATAAAATCTCTAAAAAAATAAATAAAGCCTTTAAATAAATAAATAAATACATAGGCTAACCAACAGCAAACAGTGTCCGAAGGCCGCTGCCGCTCCCAGAGAACCACAGCTGGGCGCGTAAAGCAACAGAAGCGTACTCCCTCTCGCGTTTCTGGAGGTTAGAAGTCCCCCACCAGACGGTCGGGCCGCACTCTTCCTCGAGCTTCTAGAAAAGAAGCCTTGCTTGCTTGTCTCCTCGCTTCTAGTGGCTGCCAGCAGGCCCTTGACTTGTGGCCGCCCCCCTGCCGTCCTGCCCGTCTGGTCTGTCCCTCCGTGTCCCTGAGCCCCGGCGTCTCTCCCGCTCCCGCTGGGCAGGGCCCACCGCCCCGACCACATCCTAAGGTTGCACCCACGGGGGAGGTCGCGGGGACGCCAGCTTTGCAGGGGGCGCTGTGCTCCACCTGCTACAGACGCTTTCGTGCCGGCTGATGGGGAGCCCCGGTGCTGGGAGGACAGGGCCCTCGCCCAGCGTCAGCGCAGGTGCGGTCTGGCTCCCGAGTCCACCTCTGCCGCCACCCGAGGCCGCCTGTCCCAGCAGCTCTGCCTCCCCGCGGCGGGGACCCGGGCAAGGCGCCTTCCCCTCAGACACTCCAGTCCCTGTCTTTAGTTTCTTTCTTTCTTCTTCTTTTTTTTAAGATGTATTTATTTATTTGAGAGTACGAGACAGAGAGAGCGAGCACCCACGGGCAGCAGCAAGGGGGTGGGCAGAGGGGAGGGAGAAGCAGACTCCCTGCTGAGCGGGGACCCTCTCCCCCCCATGTGGGACTCGATCCCAGGACCCTGAGATCATGACCCGAGCTGAAGGCAGATGCTTAGCCGACTGAGCCCCCCAGGCGCCCCTCAAGTCCTTTCTCTCTAAAGGGGAAAAATGGCACCAACTTTCTAGGGTTGTGGTGGGGACTGAATTGAGCTCCGTGAAGTGTTGGTGCAGAGCGGGCCCACAGCAGGTGCTCAGGGACCGGAGCTGCTATGGAAATCATTATTATTCCCGCTATTACTTGCTAGGGCTACAGGAAGCCAGGGGAAGCCAGGGGTCGGAGAGGGAACTCTGGGGACAGGGTGCCTCAGTGCCAGTCTAGTCTGGGCCTTTGGCCTCCCTGTGGTCTCCGCTGCTTCTCCCAGGGCCTCCGTTTTCTCCTGTGAGGCAGGGGCCCCATCGGGCTCATTCCACTGGCTCACGGTAGTGCGAGGTCCAGGTGGATGACCCCGCGGGAAAGGCTGCGGGTCGCTGTCTCCTCTTGCAGCAGGTGGCGAGTCTCTGCGGGGAGCCTTTCTGGGGCCTGAACCCAGCCCTGGGCCAGGTTGTGTTTGGCCAACGCCTCCTCTGAAACAGCCACTCTGGCCTCCTGGGGACCACTGACCCCGGGCAGGACACTGCAAGGGATCGATCAGACCTGGCCTTGGGGCCCTGATTGGTTCAGGCCGAGGAGCGCAAATACCAAAGTCGCCTACAAGCTGCGGCCCCCTCCCCAGCCTCAGTTCGCAGCCGCTGTGGGCAGGGAGGCGGTGGCTCCTCTGTCCCCGCACCGAGCCTGTGAGTGCCACCGCGGAGAAGAGCCCAGAACCATGTGGAGTCTCGGGGCCCCGTTTCTGCTGCTGACCGCCTGCCTGGCCGCGAGTGCCAGCCCTGTGCTCACGCCGCCCGACGACATCCAAGTGCAGGAGAACTTCGACCTCTCCCGGGTAAGGCCGGCCTGTCTGCGGCCAAGGCAGCAGGGGGTCCGCGCAGCTGGCCCTGCAGGGGGAGAGCGCCCAATCTGGACCTCAGGGCTGGGTCCCCGAGGGAGCTTCCTGCCTGGACGGTCTGGGGTGCCCCTGCCGCTCCGTGGGCCTCACGAGTGAGCCTGCACCCCCGGGCTGCGGGGGGCCCTCGGCCTTCCAGCGCACGGGGCAGCCCACCCTGGGAAAGGCCTTGTGCGGCGGCCGCTCCTGCTGCCCGCTGCGGGGCTCAGCTTTGCCCGACTTCCGGGCCCCTTCCCGGCTCCCCAACCTCCCGCCACTCGCCTGTTCCCATGAGCCCTGTTACCAGCCTGGCGGCCGATAGAGATCCAGGGGGCCCGGGGCAGACGCGGGACAGTGGGGAGATGGGGCGCAGGACAGAGGGGGGCTGCGTGGGCACCGTGTGGGGAGCCCCAGGACCCCCTTCCAGTCCGGGCGCTGTCCCCGGGCCCTCGGTGGCCTTGAGCCAGACCTGGCTCGGCCCTTCCAGCTGCGGGTTTTGTCTGTGCTCAGAGCCGAGCAAGGGCCGCGGGTGGAGGGCACGGGAGCGGGCAGTGACGTCAAGGCCCCGAGGCTCGAGGCTCGTGGCTCCTTCCTCAGCGCCCGGGAAAGAGGGAGCAGGCTGGACCTGAGCTAGGTCTGGGAGGGGAGAATTTTCCAGCACTGCCCTGGGCTGCCTGCAGGGCGAGCTCCTGTCCCCGGAGTGGGGGGTGGGAGGAGACGACAGCGGGACAAGGCTCCTGCCCTGCGGGGGCAGCAGTGGAGGATGACCTTCGACCTCGGGGATCTGGCCTCATTCAAGGAGCCGCACAGATCCTGTGCCTCCGCCCAGCACCCCGGGACCCCACCTGCACCCACGGCTTCCTGGGCTCTGCGACAGGACAACCTCGGGGTCAGAGGACGGGGGGGGCGGGGGTCCGGCGGCGCAGACCCTCAGAGCGTGTGGCTGCTCCTAGATCTACGGGAAGTGGTTTCACGTGGCCGTGGGCTCCACCTGCCCGTGGCTGAAGAAGTTCATGGACAGGATGTCCATGAGCACGCTGGTGCTGGGCGACGGGCCGACCGACCGGGAGCTCAGCATGACCAGCACGCGCTGGCGGTGAGTGAGGGGATGGGCTAGGGGGCCTGGAGACTCATGATCGCCACCCCCAGCCGGGCCTTGCCTCTGAGCCCCCCCCTCCCGGCCCCCTGGCCGCCCTCCACCGGGCTCTCCTCGGGGCCAGCGCCCCAGCACGCGCCTGTTTCCAAGCCTGCGCCCTGATCCTTGGGTGTCCCTTGGCTCAGGCGGGGCCCCTCCAGCCCCCGGGACCTGACCTGGAAACCCGGAGGGAGGCGGGGGTCGAGATTCCTCTCTCCGCTGCCACAGGCCGCCAGCCCACCCTCAAGCCCTGTCCTTTCTCTGCAGGCCCTCCGCGCTGTCCCTTCTCCCGTCTGTCCCGTCCCCGCCCTGACCCCTGCCACCTGCCCTACAGCTTCCCCTTCCCTCCGGTCTCAAACCTTTTACCAGCAAACAAAAGACTCTTGAAAACTCAAGTCTGCTTAAACCTTTCCTCGGATTAAGCCCACCCTGTGGCCCAAAGTCACCTCCTTTGATGTGGCCTCCCGGGCCCCTCCCAGCCCTCACCAGGTACTCTGTGAGCCACCCAAGTAGACCTTTCAGTTCCTGGAAC
Organism: Vulpes lagopus; assembly: GCF_018345385.1. Taxonomy (NCBI): domain Eukaryota; kingdom Metazoa; phylum Chordata; class Mammalia; order Carnivora; family Canidae; genus Vulpes; species Vulpes lagopus. The sequence goes on from NC_054830.1 coordinate 64,417,240, forward strand.
CCTCCACCATGTTGCCCCCGATGTTCCTTCTACTGGGAGAACCTCTCCCCATCGCCCTGGGCTAATGCCTGTGGATCCTTTAGGACTCGGTTCTGTGTCACCTCCTCCAGGAAGCGCTCTCTGACCGCCATCCCCCACCCCCACCGCAGCCCAAGGTTCAGGTGACATGCCTTCCTGTGGCTTCTCCTGGCCTGGCACTTACTCTCTGGCCTGCCCCAGGCCCCGCTCAGTAGTAAGGGCACTGGGCCCACAGAGCCCGTCGTGCCCTCCTCCGCATCCTCAGCATGTGGCACAGGGCCCGGCACATAGATGTCCCTGGATAAACATTAGCAAGCTCATTCACAGCCGTCGTAACAGCGCCTGGTCCGTGCGTAGTGCTGGCAGCTGTTTGGGGGATCTCGTTGGGTCCTCGCAAGGATCCCACATGAGGCTTCATTCTCCCCACTTCACAGATGGGGGCCCTGGGGCCAGAGAGACGTGGGGTGACAAGCGCATGGAAGGGTTTGTTGGTCACCCTCCCTCCCCGTGCGTCAGTGCGCGGGGCGAAGGAAGCAGATACTTTGCTGGTCCTACCAAGGGGATGGCGTGGACTAGCCCCTCTGTCCCTCTGTCCCTTCGCGTGTGAATGGGTCCCCTAGGCCTGGTGGGAGGCTCAGACGCGACATCTGGGAGGGTTCCTTTCCAAATTCAAAAAAAAAAAAAAAAAGCAAGGAGAGGACCCTGCGAGAGAGTGGGCGTCGGGACAGTGGCCTGTAGCGACCTTTCTTCTGTCTGTCCCTCTCCAGGAGAGGCACCTGCGAGGAGATCTCCGGGACTTACGAGAAAACCGGCACCAAGGGAAAGTTCCTCTATCACAAACCCAGTGAGTTGAGCTGGAGGCGTCGCCGTGGGTCTGCCCTGGGCTGGAACAGACCCTGACCCCGCGGGGGCTCGGAGGCTCGCTTTCTTCCTGCCTCCGCTCTCTCCGCCCCTAAAGCCTTCCTTCCCATTGTTCTGAGATGTTCTCTAGGCTTCCTGGACATTCCTCCCCTCCCCTTCCTCCTCCTCCTCCTCCTCCTCCTCCTCCTCCTCCTCCTTCTTCTTCTTCTTCTTCTTCTCTCTCTCTCTCTCTCTCTCTCTCTCTCTCTCGAGCATCCAGAATGACAGGGATGGTGCCGAGTCCCGGGGATAATCCATGTAGCAGATTTCATCAGGCCTCGTGGTAGGCATCCGGAGTTGGCTGATAGGAGCTTGCTAAACACCTACTGTGGGCAGGGTTCGTGGTGCCAAGTGACAGAGGGGCCTGGACGTGAATTTATTCATTCATCCAGCACATGTTTCACAAATATGCTCTATGTGTCAAATAATTGTATCAGTGGTTGACTATACGAATGCCTGGGGAGATGGATGGTTGGATTAAAAAACGAGCGAGAGGAGAAGCAGCAAAGGATTGGTAAATGAATGTATATACGGATGGCAGGTAAGGAGTTAATCAGTCATGTAATAGATCAATTGATAGATTAATGGATGGAGGAAGGAAGGAGAGGAGGTAAGGGAGGAAGAAAGGAAGGAAATGGATGGATTTATGGTTTGATGTATGGAGAGGATGGATGGATGGATGGATGGGTGGATGGATGGATGGATGGATGAATGGGTGGGTGGATGGGTGGATGGGTGGATGGGTGGGTGGGTGGATGGATGGATGGGTGGATGGGTGGATGGGTGGATGGGTGGATGGGTGGATGGGTGGATGGGTGGGTGGAGTGATGGTCAATGAATTCATGAGAAATATATGGAGGAGACAGGTGCATAGACAGAAGGACGGCTGAGTAGATGATGTGTGGGGGAACAGGGAAGGACCTCAGGCTAGAAGAGCCTTCTGACCACCGATCCCCATGGCTTCCTGCATCCCCCGTGCAGAGTGGAACCTCACCATGGAGTCCTATGTGGTCCACACCAACTATGATGAGTACGCCATCTTTCTGACCAAGAAATTCAGCCGCCACCACGGGCCCACCATTACTGCCAAGCTCTATGGTAAGGGCCGGGGGCTAGATAAGCTCGCAGGAGTTGCGAGTAGGAGGAAGTCTGAGATTCAGAAATGGGGAAAGAGTCGAGAGTTTGGCTTTATCCTTCTGAGAAAACTCCAGTTACAGGAAAGGTGGAGACATTTACTCTCCCTGCAGGAGCCAGAACTCCGTCTCTGACCTCTTGTGGTCTTTAAAATTCCAGACCCCGAGAATCCCAGAGCTTCCGGGCCCTTAACAGAACCAGCAGAAAGAGCCCACACGTGGAGATTTGGGGGGCCTGGGTGGGAGCCCGGGAGGGACACCTCCTCCTCCGGTGGAGCCCATCTTTCCATAATCACGTTAAAGAGATCACATTGGTTTGCGAGTTTTCAACTTCGGAAGGAAAATCACTGGGCAAAATAATCGCAGGCCCTGGCATCCCAGGCACCCAGGGTTCTGGGCATCTTCTCTGCTTCCCATTGCAGGGCGACAGCCACAGCTCCGAGAAAGCCTGCTGGAGGAGTTCAGGGAGGTCGCCTTGGGCGTGGGCATCCCCGAGGATGCCATCTTCACCATGGCCGACAAAGGTGGATGCTCCCCACCCCACCTCACATTTCTGTCCCCTCCTCATTCTTCACAGCCCCCAGAGAACGCCTTCCCAGCCCTTGGGTATTTCCTACAACCCTCTGAGCTAAGTAGGGTTATGGTCTCCCAGCCCGCTACAGAGAGGGCAGCTGGGGAGCCCCTGTCTTTGCAACCAGGCACACAGCATATACGTAGCAGAGCCGAGACGAGATTCAGCGTCCACCCTGGTGCACCTGTTTAAGTGAGGTTGTATCCAGAATCCGTAGGTGCCTCTTGGGAGGCAGTTCAGTGTTGGTGGTAAGAGTATGGGCTCCAGAGTTAGAGTTCTGAGGTTCAAGGTGAGCTGTGTGACGTCTGGGGAGTCAACCTTCCGGAGCCTTACTGTCCTCATCCGTAAAATGGGAGGTAGGAACGCCTCCCTTGTAATAGTGGCCGTGAGGAGTCGATGAAAGAAAGCCGTTAAATACAATAGCGCTGCGCCCAGTGTCTAGTGAGTGCTCGATAAATGTTAGCCATCGCTGGGCTCGTGATGGTGCTGACGGCAATGACGGCCACCAACGAATGAGCCATCCGTGAAGGGGGCTAATGCCCAAGGCAGTTCCTAGCGCAGTGCCCACCTGGCACACGTGATCACCGTATGGAAGAAACAAAGCCCTCTTGCTCACCTCTCTCCCCCGTCCTGACCTAGGTGAGTGTGTCCCCGGCGAGCAGGAACCAGAGCCTTCTCCATACATGGTGAGCTCCCCTTTTTCCCGCTTTATCCCCACCCCTCCTGCCTGATTTTTGCTGTCCTAGCTTAGATCCTGCGGTGGTGTGTGGGTGGGGTCACTGAGCGGAGTTGAGAGAAGACAGTGATAGGCCTGGAGCCTTGAGGCCGACACTCGCAGGGCTCAATCCCAGATCTGCCATCTGGGCCACGTGCGGCCCCATCCAGACTTCACTTTCCTTCTCTGTGAAATGGGGTAGCTACCCTTACCTTCCACGTGCTAGAATTCAGTGACGTGTCGGAAAGCTTCTTAGCCCCGTACTGCCTACAACCAGGCCAGTACTCAGTGACAAAATAACGGTGCTCAGTACTCAGTAAATAAAAAATAAAGTGATTTGAGCTCTAAAAAAAAAAAGGGGGGGGGACGCCTGGGTGGCTCAGTGGTTGAGTGTCTGCCTTTGGCTCAGGGCGTGATCCTGGGGTCCCGGGATTGAGTCCCACGTTGGGTTCCCTGCGGGGAACTGCTTCTCCCTCTGCCTGTGTCTCTGCCTCTCACTATGTATCTCTCATGAATAATTAAATAAAACCTTTAAAAAAATAGTAAACCTGAGAGCAAGCAGCTTCTCAACCAACTCGCCTCTCCTGTTCTGCCTTTTGATTTTTTTGGGCTTCGTTACTCTTCTGTTTTATTTTCCTGCCTTTACCATATTGATTAAGCTTTCTTCATTTTTTTCTGTGATTATTTGGAAATGATACATCCTAATTTATCCTACTGTTGCGTGTGTATATTATGTGTGCGGGTGTGTATATTTGTATATATTTATATACATAAATATATATTTCTTATATATATAAACTTTCAAGGCTATGTTTCTAAACAAGTACATATTCTAAATATATCAGATACAGGTCTGAAAATTTTTTAAAAATACAAGAAAGTAAAAAAAAAGATAACAGCGTCCTTATTCCTACATAGAATCGATACCGTTAACATGTTGTCTGTTGGCGCCTGTATTTTTTTTTTTTTAATTTATGATAGTCACAGAGAGAGAGAGAGAGAGAGAGAGAGGCAGAGACACAGGCGGAGGGAGAAGCAGGCTCCATGCACCAGGAGCCTGACGTGGGATTCGATCCCGGGTCTCCAGGATCGCGCCCTGGGCCAAAGGCAGGCGCCAAACCGCTGCGCCACCCAGGGATCCCTTTTTTTTTTTTTTTTTTTTTTAATTTAGGCGCCTGTATTTTTAAAGAGAAAATACCACTGATCTTATAAAGCTGACATATGCTCATTATAAGGAATTGAAATTTAAAAATAAAAATAAATAATGTTTAAAAATAAATAAGAAAGAGTTGAAATAAGGCAGAAACATATCTAAATAAGAGTTTTAAAAAAATGCCACCACCCAAAGCTACCAGCATTCGCATTATTCCAGGAATCGTGACGCGCCCACATGTGGAGAGGAGGACGGATAGAAGGAATGTTCCAGCGAGCGATGCACAGATTTGGGCATAGTGTTAGGAAATGGCATTGTAACTGAGATTCCAGGTCTTAAAAGCTATTAGGTGTAGTTTTATTTGAATTTTTAAAAAAATGAGTGGGCTTCTCGCGCTTCCAAGCAAGCAGCTGCCGCCACCTTCCCCAGGCCCTGAAGACGAGCTCTGTAGGTTAATGGATTCCACCCTCACGCCTATGAACACAACCACGGCCTCTCCATTCCCGAGTTACTGATTTCTATTCATCCCTTAATTAACGCCGTTTCGTCACCAAGTGGTGTTTTCAGGGCACGCTCTAGGAGTTTTAATCTCTGAATTCTTGCCTGAGGAAGCCTGCCCATTGCCTTCATACTTGAATGGCATTTTGCTTGGGCATCAGATTCCTGGGTCATGCTTCCCTTCCCTTGCAACGTGCTCTGCACCGCTGCGTTCTTCTTCAGCACGAATCATGGCTCTGGGAGAGCCTGAGGCCGCTCTGATATTTCTTCTCCTTGTAAGCAGTTTGCTTCTTTCTGCCCAGATGCCTGGGCAAACTTTATCCTTGAAGATAACCTACATCTTTTTTTTTTTTCCTTTCCTTTTTTTTCCTTTTAAGTAGGCTCTAAGCCCAACATGGGGCTTGAACTCACAACCCTGAGATCAAGAGTAGCGTGCTCTACCGACGGAGCCCGCCAGGAGCCCTGCAGTCGGCATCCCAACCAGGGCATGTCTTGGCGTTGAGAGTCCACATCAAAGTTTTCTGGCGCACAGTGTGCTCTTTCGGTCCCCAGACTGCATCCTGGCCTAGGGGGCTCTCTGGCACTATTCGGAATTCCCCTTCCATTCCCCTCCTGGGTTTTGCTACCTCGGGAACACCTGCTCTCTCCTGGGGCGTGTTTGTCGTCCGCACGTACTAGGTGTTCTCTCGTTGCTGTCGCCCGTACTCCCTGGGATTCTCAGCAGCCTTTCTTCTGGGACAGTCCTTCCATTTAGCAGCATCCGTCCTGTTCCTTGCTGTTTCTGACTCATTCACTAGCTCTGGATGAATCTAGTCTTGGTTCTCAATTTGTTTATCTAGGGCCCGAGTTCTCACTTTTCACCTTACTCTGTTTACCATTTTGTCTTTGAGTCTTGTCTTCATAAATACGTGTTTTCACTAAGGAGTATTCCGCAGCTTGAGGCCACTGAGGAATGTCCGTCTGCTTGTTGAGTTACGTCTTCTCCTAAGTTGGTGTCGTAGGTGGGGTTTCCTGGACCCCTACCTGTGGAAGGAAGGGATGAGGGGAGGAGTGAGCAGAAGGAGAAGCAGAGCTGTGAGGTGCTCGCGGTGCCTCAGTCAGCCCTGTGGGAGCTCTGGAACTGGGAGGGCCCTTTGGAGTTGTCCCATGAGGGCGCCGAGGGGCCCCCAGGTCCATCAGTCTGGGGAGGAAGCACGACCTCGAGCGAGAGGGGTCCCGTGAGCAGAGGCAGTCCCCAACAGGGGGTGCCGGCTCAGCTGGGAATGCAGGTCCATTCCCGAGGGGACGTCTAGGCCGTGGTGACAAGGGCCACCACCGTTCAGCTCTTTCTCTGCTTCAGGCGATGTCCTCTTTCAGACACGGGGCTGGATTCCCTGTACCATTTCTTTTTCTCTTGCGCCTGCTTAGTTTTTGCCGTCTGTTCTGATGCGGTGGGGTGGGGGTTTCATTTGCTCCTTGACCCTTTCCCCACTAACATTGAGCCGAGTGTCCTCCTACCCAGACGTAGTCTCAGGTCTGGGGACTTTGTGTTCCATCTACCTTTCTGAAGTCCAAGGAAAGGGTGGGAAGGGACAGGGGTGGAAGAGCTCTCCTTGGGTGCGCCACCTTGGTTGGAATACCCTTGCTTGCTTTCTCTTTTGAAGAACTTCTAAATGTCCTATGTGGGGTTCATGGCCCCCGGTTGGGGCAGGGACACACAACTGTCAATACCCCCGGAGCATTAGATCGTGTTGCCCCAGAACCTACACTTAGAGAGAATCAGCCTCTGGTCCGTTTCCTCTTTTCTTCCCAGAAGTCATCTTCACCGCTCTTGTCAGAAGAAGAAAAAGAGAGGGGCCCTCAATTCCCTTCTCTCAGGATTTGGGAGTCTTAGGGAGAATTATCAAAAATTTGATGGTTTGGGAGTTAGAGGGCAGAGCTAGGAGCTGACCATTCTGTCAGCTCCAAAAATATTTGATTTCTTTCCTTCATCAACAATCCTGGTTTTTGCTTTAAACTATGCCCCTTTCCTTGACTGAGTGATGCTGATGAACATCTGGATTCTTTTTTTTTTCCTGTTAGGTATTGAAGAAGGCAATTTGGAGGGGAATTTCAATCTGCCACCTTCATCCAGATCTCGGGGGTGGGGGGGGTCTGTATTTCTTTATCAGTGTCAAGAATGAAACCATAAATAATGACTCCCCTTGCACAAAAAGAGAAATGGAGCACACTTCCATTTCTTCCTTGCAGGCTTCCCACATGTCTGTCTTTGTGGATGTGATCTGAGATCGATGTTTATATTGTCCACCTTTTGAGAATTACTTTGGACATTTACAGTAAGTTGTGTGACCATCGTAACAGTCATTTAGCCTCAACTCTCAGTTTGATTGGCTCTATGGTTTTTACCATCATATCTTTGCTGTCCCATCACCTGTTTCCTTGCACTTAGATCCGCTTCTCAATCAGTGGGAATATATATATATATATATATTTTAAGATTTTTAAGTGATCTGTACATCCCACGTGGGGCTCAAACTCACACCCTTTAGATCAAGAGTTACATGTTCTATCACCTGAGCCCCCAGCCAGGTACCCTGGAATATTTCTAGAAGTAGCAGGGATTTTTTGTTTTGTTTTGTTCTGGATAAACACGTGGATGGGAAACTGCTGGATCCTGACGTGTGAAGATGTCTGGCTGTCTGTCTATGGCATGGCCAACCCCTTGGATGAGTACAGAATCCCGGGGTACCACCTTTCCCCTTAGGACCCTCAGATGCTGCTAGTTCCTCCAAGGGCTCCTGGGCTCCTTATCCTTTGTGTCTAGGAAATGTCTAGGCGAGGCTCTTCATTCATTTTGCCACATTCCGTTTGATCCCTATTGATAATTGGACAACTCCAGTCTTTCTTCAACTCCGAAAAGTTTTCTTCTAGGATTTCTATATCGATCCCCTCTCCTTCTAGAATTCCTACTATGTGAATGTCTTTCTTAGAATCACTGACCTGCAGTTTCTTATGTCTACCGTGTGGTTCAAGTCAACGAAATCCTTTCCGTGTCTGGTTATTTCCTCCGTTTCATTTCCATAACTGTTGGCCCCTGTGCTATTGATGCAGCGTCGTCTTGAATTTCATTGATGATTTAAGTTTTCTCCTGCTTCTTACTGTCATCCTGGCTCTGGTGGAGAATTTCTCTAGCTCAGCCTGATTCTTCTGAGCAGCTGCATTCTTTGAGTTGTTCCACAAGTTTTCTCTTTTCCTTCGCCCTCCCAGGGAAGGCCTGTGTGCCACCAGCTTGACAGTGGGGAGTCCCCGATCGTGGCTTTTAGTCACACCTTCAAAGGAGAAGGGCAATGTTGAAGGTTACTACAGATCTTTCTCAGATACCGGATCTGTCTTGAGGAGAGAGACCGCCTGTTGGCTGGCAGTTTCCCTGCTCATCCCTAATGGCCCCCGAGATCCTGCCTCAGTGGGCTGTAGTACATGCAGAGAGCCTTGGCCCTCTTTGGCATCCTGCTCTGCTCTTCAGTCCTTGTCACCACAGTTCGAAGTGTTAGGGTCTGTCTCGAGGTCCCTTCTCCATACTCTCCGGGTGGCTTTTCCTTTGTAGGCAGCTAATGATGATGGTCTGGCCAGGCCCTCCTGCAAGCCAGTCACATCCGTATACTCCGCCGTGTAGAAATGCCTTCAAGCTCCTAGCACAGGAATGCTGCCCTTCCCTCGTTTCCAATTCAGATAGTTTTTTCCCACCATTATTTTATTCCTTTGGACATTTCAACTAGAATTTGGACACCGGGGTATTGCTTTACTTCACGGTTCTGATTTTCTTTTCAGATCAGAAACCTGGCCTGGGATGCCCCTTCTGGGATTCAGGTTGACGCTTTGGGGAAGACAGTCGCTTAATCATATAGTAACAGGGCTGTCGTCTACACCCTGTTCCCCAAAGCTCATGGTCTGTCTATATGTTCCAGGGTTGCAGGTGAGCGATAGTGGCAAGGTCCTTGCAACAGCTTCTCTTTCTCTCTACTGCAGAGAGCCCGGCGGGCTGTGCTGCCCCAGGAGGAGGAAGGATCGGGCGCCGGGCAACTAGTAAACACTGTCCACAAGAAGGAAGGTAATGGCCACTCGCCTTTCCACCCCCTTCTGTCATGCTCCCTAGAGGAAGGGCCCGTGGGCGGCTCACCCGGGCTGCCTTCATCGTCACGATGTCTCTTTGTTATTTGTCTGCTGGTTAAGGCCTGGGACTAGAAGAGGTAAATCAAGGCCTCTGTGCGGTGCCAAGGGTCGGGGGCGGGGGGGGGGGTGGCCCCTGGGCTCAGGAACTCGCAGCTCCAGGAGAAGCGAGCTCTGGCCTCGTCCGTACCACTGCGTGGCCTCCAGCCTTGGTTGCTTCGGGACGAGAAGACGGCGGCCTGCTGGGCTCACCATCAGGGCCTTCGTGGGGGCGAGTTGGGGGAGGACGTGAGGCTGCTCTGTGTCGTTGACGGTGTTCACGAAGGACTCACTCTCCACCTTGCTCAGCCAACACTGAGCCCGCCTCACCCTGTGGAGGGTACTGGGGTCAGGGAGACAAACCCATGTCTTTTTGGAACTTGTGGCCTAGTAGGGGAGGCAGGCAGGGAAGGAATTGATGGGCCCCAAGGGAAGGTTAGCGGAGGGGTTGGGGGAGCTCAGGATGGAGGGTCAGGGGACCACGGAGTACTTCCTACATGAAGGGGGATTCATGCTTCGCCCAGGTACCCAGGGTGGGTTCTATGGAGGACGGCATTTCAGGGGCAGGAACGAGGGGAGCAGGGGCATGGCAATAGGACCCCCAGGGCAGAGGTGAGGCTGGCTGGCCGGGGCCTGGCGAATGGGCTGTCACCTGCTACGATCACAGTCTCTGGACAGACAAGACCAACAGGGCGGGTGGTGGGTGGTGGGTGTGTGGGTTGCTGGGCTAAGGAGTAGAACGGGCACTGATTTGGGGTCCAGCAGGCGCATCATGGTTCTGAATGTCAGCACTGTGTGCTCCTGGGCGGGTCACCCTGCCTCCAATGTCCTCATCCCTAAGATGAGTTGACCGACCCCTCTGAGCGCAGAGGGGCAAACCAGACGAGATGGGGCACGGTCAGCACCCAGGCTGGCGCCGGGCCCACCGCGACACTCAGTCGGTGCTGCCGCCGGCCCCCCGCAGATGCCTGCCAACTGGACCACGCGGAAGGCCCCTGCCTGGGGATGGTCACCAGGTATTTCTACAACGGTTCCTCCATGGCCTGTGAGACCTTCCAGTACGGTGGCTGCCTGGGCAACGGGAACAACTTCGCCTCCGAGAAGGAGTGTCTGCAGACCTGCCGCACCGTGGGTGAGCGCCGGCCCCTCACCTCTGTGCCCCGCACCCCCGGGCCCCGGAGACGACACCGGGGTGGGAGCCCAGGGCCGGCTTCTCGAGTCATGGGAATTGCACGCTCGGACGCGGGTGTGCCAGGCGAAGGGTTGCTTGTCCCGGGCCCCAGCTCCGGCCCTAGAGGAGCCCCTGGGTGTCCAGCCGAGCCGGGCCTGCCGGGCCTCAGGGCCGCTGACGCCCGCCCCCTCCGCCCCCCAGCGGCCTGCACCCTCCCCATCGTCCCCGGCCCCTGCCGAATGCACCACAGCCTCTGGGCCTACGACGCCGTCCAGGGCAGGTGCGTCAGCTTCGTGTACGGGGGCTGCCAAGGCAACGGCAACAAGTTCTACTCGGAGAAGGAGTGCAAGGAGTACTGCGGGGCCCCGGGCGCCGGTAGGTGGGCCCCCGCCGGTGTGGAGGGGCACGTCGGGCCCAGCGGGGGACCTGCCCACCCGCCCCCCACCTGTAGGCGGGGGCTAAACCCCATCCCGTGGGGCCCCACGCGGGCCGGCCGCACTGGGCAGGTGCCAGGCTGAGCCCCGATGCTTTGTCCGTGAGATGGGTCAGAGGGCCCAGCTGGGGGGCCCCACGGGGCGGGGTGCACTCAGGGCGCGGCCACCGGCACGTCACCGATCGGCGAGCGGGGGCACCAGCAGCAGGGCATTCCGGGGGGCGGCAGCCAGCGGACCTCCGGGTCTCATCCCCCGGGCGAAGGGCGCTTCGGGTAAACTGGCAGGGGCCAGCACCCAGGTCCCCCTGGGCAACGCGTTCTGGAGACCCCAAGTCTCCGGCAAGCGGGAGGTTCTGGCTTCAGGCGCGGGTCCCAAGTCAGCCCGGCGGCCTCCCCTTGCCCACCAGGCATCCCCGTCCCGAGTGTCCCCCGCCCCCAACACCCCTGGGCACACCCTGCACCTGCTCCCCCGAGCCTCTCTGTGTCCGCAGGGGACGAGGAGCTGCTGCGCTAACCCAGCGGACCTGTCCACGGGACACAGCAGGGCAGGGGCGCAGGCCGGTGCCCCCCCTGTGCCCGCTCACATGCCCACCATGTGCCCGTCCCCCTGCCCGCCCCGTCCCCCACGGCAGGCCGGGCCGAGCGACCTCAGCTCAAAATAAAAACCCAACGGAGGCTCCTGAAATCCCGAGTCGTGACTGTTCACCGTCCTGGCGAGTGTTCCGAGGTAGCGGGGCGGGGCGGGGGAGACAGGGCTGGGGATGGCGGCGGGAGTAGCCCCAGCTTCCCCCCGAAATGAAAAACGTGTTGAAAATGTAGTAGAACAGTCCCCAGGACGTGCAACTATCAAAGGACCAGACGTAAATCCCAGTTCTGTTTACTCGCGGTATCCGCGGGGCTGTATGAATAAAGCCAGAAAGGAAGAGCGGGAAGGAAAGCCCCGCGTCCGTGTCCTGGGGAGCCTGACAGTGCCCCTGGGTCAGGAGGCGACACTGCCCTGGGAGCGAGGCCCCGCGCGGGTCCGGGCCGCCCCGACTCCCAGTCCCACGTTCACGTGGCCACAGCCCCGTCCCGGCTGGGCTGCCCGGCAGGAGCTCAGGGCCTCCGCGGCGTCTGGGGCATCCGGGGTGACCAGCGAGGGCCAGACGGGCCAATGGCCCAGGTGGCTCCGGCACCGACTCGGCCTAAGGGGGCGACTGCGGGAGCCCCGAGCGGAGCCGGGCCCCGAGGCAGCAGCAGGCCCGCGGCCAGGCGGGGCAGGCGCCCCTCCCGGGGGAGACCAGCGCCCGAGGGGCCGTCCTGGGCCACTAGCCCACGGGCTGGAGTCCCGCGGGGAAGGACGGAGGGAGGGGACGAGCCCCGGGGCAGGGACGAGGACTGCGGAAGGCCGGGCGGCCCGCTGGGCCGGACCCCACGAAGACCCCCGCGTACCCCGAAGGCCCAGGCCTGGGATTCCAGCCGCCAACAGAGGCCGGTCCTGAGGATGGTGCCGGTCACGGGCCACCGCCAGGCCTCTCGGGCAGGACACAGGCGAGGCGCTCGGGGAAGAGACAGGCTCTCCGCCCGAACCGAGGTCACCTGTCCTACGGCCGGCCTGTCCCCCGCCCCCGCGCGCCGCACAGACCAGCGCGGGCCACCTGCCGCTGGGAGGTGCGGTGCTGGCTCGTCAGGGATGTTTTTGTAATCCCGTGGTTCCTGGGGAGTCTCACCTTAACGGTACTGGTCACACCTGTCACCAAATCCAGGGCTGCTTAGTAACGTCCCCTCCACGGCCCGAGGCTGGCCCTTGGGCCGCGGGGAGGTCTGGGCCTCGCCCTGGGCCCTCTGGCACCGCGACGCCGAGCTCCCGGCTCCCGGGGCAGGGCCTGTTCAGCCGCCAGGACTCCCCACTTGTCTTGCCCCGCGTGGGACCTCCCTGAGGACACGCCAGCCGCTCCTGCGAGAGGTCCCCGTGGTCCACGTTGCAGGCATCGCCCATGGGAAGGCCCACATCCCCCGCGAGGGGCCCGGCCTGCAGCCCGCAGCCTGCTCCCCGTGCTCCCCGTGCTCCCGGGGCAGCTGATGGGCCACGAAGCACACCCTGCCCGGGGAGAGCGCGGTGGCCGAGGCAAGACAGTGGGCCTTGGGGCGGAGCGTCGGACAGCGCACACCCGCTGGGTCTCAGGGGTCACCCTTGCGGCCCCTCAGGCCCTGCTCGCCTTCTGGTGGCATCTTCTCTCCTCGGACTTGCCCTCAGCTCGACTGGAAGCACCGATGTGTGCGTGTCTGGGTGTGAGGCTCTGGGTGAGGCCTGTGAAGTCCGCCCAGGCCAGTGCCCCGAAGCACACGCGTGTGGGTCACAGGCGTCATCCAAGGCTGCTGGGTACAGGGTCACGAGGGGCAAACAGTGGACATGAGGGACTCAGGTCAAGCTCACCCTCTTCCCTGGGCCGATGGTCTCCGCAAGCAAGGCCCCGTGGGCTGAGCCGGGTTCGGCTAGGGGCTGACCCCCGGGCCCGCCGCGTCCCTGGGCACCGACTCCGGCCCGGTCACGCCCAGGGGCCCCGCTCCTCACTGGGTGACATGGCCCCACGCCAAACCGAAGAAAGACCACCACACACCACCATCTTCCTAAAGGTTGTTTTATTGTAAAACCATAAATACAACACCGACATGAAATCATTTAAGTAACTGATCCTCTCTAACCATTAAAAGGATGTCTTTTTGCCTTGGCATCAACCAACTGGGAAATAATGTTGCAAGAATTCGGGGGGGTTGGGGGGTGAATTCTGGGCTAGGGCTTTTGGCGATTTAAGGAACCAAGTGGAACCTTCCTCTTCTTCCTGGGAATGGCCCACTTTCGGACGAGAACAGACAGGTAAAAACAGCAACATTTAAACAGCTCAGTTTTAAATTTTATTACTCTGTAAAAATCTTTTTTTTCTTTTCTTCTTTTTTTCCTGTTCCTTTCCTCCATTTGACATCAGAAAAAGTTTTAAACATCACGAAACTGATTTTGGCTGTAAATGGAGATAACGGTACCAAAACAAAGTGAAACGAAAAACCCAAAGGACAAACAGAAAACCCTAAATAAACCCTCAAGTTTGGTCTCGGGGGTTTTACAGATCACAAGAACCGTCAACTCAACCCCCATGCAACGTGACTCCTTGGAGAGCTGTTGGATCCACACCAACGACACAGGAGACCGCAAACAACGTCTTTTGTTAATTAACACAGCAAGGGTGACACTAGGTAACTTTTTTTTTTTTAAATACAGTACATGGTACACAGAGTCCCAAGATGGCCCTGCATAAACCCCTCGTGGAGACTGGAGCCAAGCACTGGCTGTTTATAAAAATATTGTGTTGCTACAAAAGTATAAATTAATGCTACCGGTATTAAGAAATATTAAACACATAAAACTTATAAGGATTAAGAAAAATATTCATTAATACCTGTAGAAAACTCTGGCCTAAAAAAGATATTTTTTTTTGTGTTTGTTTTTTTGTAAATTTTTTTTTGTATTTTTTTTTTTTTAAGATGACTTGAGTTTCTTGCACTCGGAGAGAGAGAGAGAGAGAGACACAGTCAGATGTGCCCATGGTATTGCCTAGAACGTCTTAACTACTGAGAAAGGACGGGGGTGCACGCACGTGGTTACTGAGCGGGGCGCGGGAGGGAGGGGCGCCAAGGCTTTCTCGAGATTTACCTGATGTGAAAGAATCACCGATGTGACGTTGCGGAGGTGGGGAGGGGGGTAAGAGAAAGAAAAAGGATCAGAAAACAACCGAAAATAATTTACGCTTTTTAAAAAATATCTCTGCTTCGGGTGGTTGTACAAAATGATTTCCTGATGCTTGGGATCTGAATGGCCCCGGACGCGCCGCCCGGCGGGTCCCCTCTGTCCTGGCCGGCGAGTCCCGGCCCCACCTGGGCCCCCGAGGTGGCTCGCCGCCCGGAACTGGGCCACCGTGGGAGGGCCCCGGGCGGGGACCGGCTGGCACCTGGGCTGCGGGAGGAGGCCCCCTCCGGCCGGTCTCGGACCCCCGGTCTCTGCCAGCCTGGGCTTCAGGAAGCGCCCAGGGATCCGAGGCCCCTGAGGTTGCGGACAAGGCTGGGCTGTGCCCCTTAAGGAACTTTGGTTCGAAGAGTCAAGGTGCCCGGTGGGGACGCGCGGGTGCGTAAGGACCCTCGGGGGTCCCGGTGCGGACGCCCAGCTGCAGACCTAGCAGATCCTCCTCTGTGCAGAGCTGGATCTTGAAAGCGACACCCGGGGTGGCGGCGACGGCGGCGGGGACGTGAATGTAGCAGACAGTGCCCTACGGATCTTCACCCTCATCGGAGCAGGAGCAGGTGCCTCCTCGCCCAGAAAGCACGGGGCCCTCCAGGGAGAGGCGGGCCTCTGCTGACCACGGGCCTCACACCCAAGGGAGAGAGGAAGAAAAACAGAAGGACGGCAACAAACTCCTCCAGGAAACCCTGAAGAGGGGAACCCAGGAGGGAAACATAAGAGGGGAAAAAAAACCAAACAACCACAACACCGTATCATTGGTTCACCATAACTGGCCTAGCAAACATTAGCCACAGTGAAGAGCGGGGTAGGCCCAGCTGGATCCGGGGGGCCGAGCCAGGAGCCCCCGCCTACCGTCTCCGGGGGGGACACCCCGAGCCCGACTCCGCCTCCCTGGGGGCTCCCCGCCAGGTGCATCCCGGGAACACGGGCGTTGCCGCCGTCCCCAAGGCCCAGGGCGCCCCCTCTTCCCGTCTCTGCGAGCACATCATCATGGTGACAACCTCCAGGCACGGTCCCTTCTGGGCCGCTTCTCACGGGACCTCCCTTCTCCATCCGCACCCCAGCTTCCTCGCAAACCTTGCTTGGGAACGTGCACCCTCGAGGGTGTGTGCTGCGGCCCGGACGTCTCTCCAGGTGCCCAAGGGGTCCAGGCAGAGCCAGGCCGAAGCAGGTGGCCTCGTGCAAGCACGGGGGGGGGGGGGGGGGCTTCGGAAGGCAGAGGTTCGGCTTCACAGTGGAAAACACGCCTTGCAGAGTTTTTCCCTGGTGTGTCTTGAAAGTGCAGGAGATAAAGGAGCAAACTCAAGGGGAGAACACTTGGCAGCTTACGGACCCGGTGTAAAAAGGAAGTCCTTCCTCGGACGGTTCTCTCCTCCAGGAAACCTTCGGCCCCTGTCCCCACAGAGGGCCAATCCCAACACCAACCGGAGGCCATCAGGGGGCCAAGCCTCCTTGCTCGCAGACGGGGCAGCAGCTTTCTGTGCCCTGGACCCCCCAAGGGGAAGCACCGGCAGGGGCCGCTTAGCTCAAGTGGCCCTCCTGTTTCTGTTTCCTGGTTTCTGACCACTATCTGAGGCCTGGCTGCTGGGCCCGGGCCCAGGGAGGGAAGAACAGTGTTGGGACAAGAGCATCTGTGCCCAGCCTTGCTCACAACAACCACCCAGAAGGCTGCAGTCCTTGGCCTGGGATTTGGAGGTGGGGGGGGGGGGGTACAGTGTGGGGGGGGGGTGTGAAGCCAGTGGATGTGAGATGAGGGGAGAACACCCTGCAGGATGGAGGGGGTGTTTTCTCCATCTCCCCTCTGGGGTCCACCTATGTCAAAACAAGACCATTTCTGTCTTGGGAATGGCTTGAGGGGAGCTGTGTCCGAGCCAGCAGAAGACCACAGAGCGGCCAAGAACACGGCAGAAACGGTCCCATCCCCTGGTCTGCTGGCAACTGAGGGCCTGCAGTGGGAAGTCCCATTGTGGTCACAGAACCGGGGAGCAGGACACATCCTCCTGACGGTCGGCGCCAGGGGATGTGCCGGGAGATGAGATGAAGAGTCTACCTCAATCCTTTGGCTAAACTAGAATCTGGATCAGGTGGCTATTGCTGGAAACGAGGGGCCGCCAGTGGCTGGACCTGTGAGATCTTTGGGTTTTACTAAGCGGTTCACTGCAGCGAGATCTGCACTCTGGGAACTGCCTGTGTGAGAAAGCCGACCGTAGGGGCACCCTGATGCAGCCTTTCCTGTCGGTGACAGTTCCCCAGTTTCTGAGGAACCGGCGGCTGCAAGAGACAGAGGACCGCCTGCCACCTTGTCACCGTATCTGGATGGGGCCAGCCCCACGAGGCAGCTTCCAGGGCGCCCAGTGGGGTCTACCTTCTACCTGCAGAGCAAGCCAAGCCCGGAGGGTTGAACGGAGGTGGGGAGGAAGAAGAGAACAGGGGTGACACCGATAACTCGACACCCAGAGTGTAACTAGACGGACTTGAGTTTTCATTCTGGAGGGCAGACGTGCCCGCGTCCCCACGAGACTGCGAGTGCTCTAACTGCACGTCCAGGCTCGGCCTCCCATGGCTTTGCAACAAAGAGAAAGGTCTGTTTCCTGACCTACTGGCCCAACAATGGGGTGTCGCCAGAACAGCCCTGCTCCCACCAACCACACAGTGTGGGCAGCTCTGGTCCCTCCTCGCGTGGTTCCAAGTGCCAGGTCGAGGGCTGCTCCCCAGCAGCAAAGCAAAACAGCTGTCACTGGGCAACCCTGCAGCCACCTTCCAGAACGTCCGCAAAGGTTGGATCAAAGGGTATGCGGATGCTCCCACGTTCTCTAGAAAGTGACAGCAGGTGACTGTCCAGCGCAGATGGAGGCTCCTCGTGGTGTGATCCCGGCTGGAAACGTGGGGGAAATCTCTAGAACTTCTCCAGGAGAGGCAAGGGCACACTGGTTCCTGAGACCACCGCCTGCTGGAGCGAGGGTGCCGACGGCCCGTTCTGACACATTTCAGTATGTCCGAGGCTTGGAGGGAAAAGCTGGGTCAGTTCTCATGAGGTGACTCGAGCAGGCACGGCCCCCAGGGACACCGTTCTGGTCTACAGTCCTGAGCCTTTTCGAGTTTTTGAGCCAGCTTGACTGCCCGAGCTGCCACGAGCCGAGGAGGGGGCTGTTGTACAGTGCTTTTTGGAGTCGAGGTATCTCACTGCTAAGTAATGCTTTGTTTCCAGGAAGGGATGGAGCGGACTTAAGTCAACCCTCAAAATGGTAAAACGTGCCTTTGCCAAGGAGCCCTCCACGATGGGGCTGTTCTTAGCCCGAAGCCCTCGGTGTAACCATCTATCCCCCAGCCATGGGCACCGGAGAGTGGGGGGCCACGGGGCCACCAGCACATTACTCACGGGGCTGGGGGTGGGGGCTTGGGGTGGCGTGCTGACCCCGACAGGACCACCACCTCTGGGAGGGCAGAGGGGCCACCGTCTTGGCATCTGGACCGAGTGTGTAGAACCTGAACTGCTCACGGAGAGCAAAGCCATCTTGCACAGCCTGAAGTTCAGTGTGGCCTGATGCCATTCCCCCCTCAAGACGACAACTGTTTGGCCCGCAAGGCACCATGCTCAACTACTGTCGTGGAAGGAGGCTCAGGTGGGGGGGGAGTCCCCCCCAACAGGGTGTGGGCCAGAGAACGACCAGAACCCCCGGGGGCCCCGGGGAGGGGGAGGGGAGAGGGGCCGTGGGTCTGAGGTGAGACGGACATGAACACGGATGGACGCGGGAGTCCCTGCTGAGCTGGAAGCGTCCGCGGTGTGGCGAGTAGTGTAATGCACTCTGGGTACAGAAGTCAGACATTCGCGGTACCAGACACAGCAAACCAGGAGGGCGGCTCCTGCGCGCACATTCAGGAGAACTCCCGAGCCACATGCGGCCCCTATGGCTTCCACCGAACCCCGCGTCTGTGAAACGTGTGACGCCAACCCCACTCCTGGTTTCCAAACAGCAAAGCCGAGTTGGTGGTCTCGGCTGTTCGAATACATGAAAATGGGCCTGTACAGGGAGGGCTGATAAAAACCTCAGGCTACTGAATATACCACTGAGATGAGCTAGTTTACAGTGTGATTTGAGGAACAAAAAGGGCAACTGAGGAAAAAAACAAACGAACAAAAAACCTCCAAAATATAAGTTACAGACATTCAGTGCCTCCTAGCAGAGTCTAAAATCAAATCTGGAAAGAAAAAAAAAAAAAAAGGTAAAAACTGCTAAAACGTTAGGAAAAAAACATTATTAAGGAGTGGAGACGGTCTCTATACTTCTTTAAAAAATGTCTTTTTTTTCCTATCTTATATTAAAAAGCAAAAAGTCAGCTTTATATTCTTAAAGTCTCCTTTCCTGATTTGGGGAGATAGATAGGTGTGTTTCTAAGGCGGCTGCCCCGGGAACACCCGTGGGTGTCTCGAAGGCAACAGCTCAATGCCCTGAAGGTGAACGAGAACTAAGTCCAGTGCAGAAACTGTCCATCTGATGCAGTTTGGAGAATCCATGGCAGAGCAGCCGGGGCGGGGTGGGTGCAGGAGGGGGTGCGGGGGCGGGGAGGGGCGGGGAGGGGTGGGGGGTGCACGGGGTCAAGGACAGAGAGCGTCAAGTCACTTCAGATCTCAGCTGCCTGAATGTTTTACAACATCAGCTTCCTACCAATCTGCACACCTGAAAACGGAGTCTTTCGAGCCCCCTCACTGAGAAAAGGAGGTGAAGCGTCTTCCCTCTTTCCCACTCAGCTTTCCTGACACACCTGGCTTAATGCACATGTGCCCACGGGCAGGCGTGTGTGCACGCACCAGGGTTGCGTGAGTGTGTGTGTGTGCATGGCTGCGTGAGGCTGCGGCGGCCCCACAGGTGAGCACAGGGCCCCCGCGCCCCACACCGCACACCCACGGCACGCGTGCTCGGACGCATCCGCACACGGGCGGGCGGGCGTGCACACACACACATGCACGCACACACTGAAAAAGCACTTAAGTTTCCAGGGGGGCGTTTATAATGAGGTCCACAGTGTTTAGAACTTAAATTCCTTTTCTTTGTTTGCGACAGTGTTGTGTGTGTGTGTGTTTGTGGGTTTTTTTTTCTAACGTTTCTCTTCCTTCTTTTTTCTCTTCTTTTCTCTTCTTAGTGTTCTGAAGTCTTAAAGCATGTTGGATTTCAGAAACATGAGTTTATTCATATCTTCTGGACTGAGCAGTCGCCTCCTCTTGATCAGAAGGGCTTGCTCACACATATTTACACACCCGCTCCTGGCCCC
Organism: Vulpes lagopus; assembly: GCF_018345385.1. NCBI lineage: Eukaryota > Metazoa > Chordata > Mammalia > Carnivora > Canidae > Vulpes > Vulpes lagopus. The sequence goes on from NC_054830.1 coordinate 64,437,060, forward strand.
CACGGCCGGAACCGCAAGCAGCCAGAAGGCCAGCTTGGCGAGTTTCGTGTGCTTCTGGGTAACGCACGACCAGTACTGGAAGAGATCAGGGGTGGCCTGGAAGAGGGGCTCCTGCAGGTAATCGTACACTTCGTTTTTCCCGAGCCGATCGTCTTCCTGAGCTGCGGGGTTCTCGCCCGTGGCGGAGCGGGGCTTCTTGGCCGTGGGCTCGAAGTCGGCCTCCTCGGTCCAGGACTCCTTCACCTCGTTGATGAGCTCACACACCTTGCCGATGATCTCCTCGTGCTGGTAGGGCGGGACGGGCCGCAGCTTCTGCTGCGGGTCCAGGATCATGGCCACCTTGTGCGCCGGGTGCACCTTGAAGTTCTCCTTGAGGGCCTCCAGGAAGAGGTGGCACAGCTTGCTGACAGTGCCCGCGTCGTTGGCCTTGGCCGTGAACAGCTTCTCCAGCCTGACGTAGGTGGGCAGCACCAGCTGCAGGGTGGGCTGGCTCTCGTTGCTCAGCTCGATGACCGCCTGCTTTACGGGCGTCAGGATGGCCGCCAGGTTGCTGAGCAGATGCTTGTTGAGGCTCTGGATGAGGTTCATCTTCTTGGCGCGGCTGTAGAACTCGCAGATCTGCTCGTAGCGCTCATGCACCAGCAGCAGCGAGTCCGTGACCGAGTTCCAGCAGGGCGGCGGCGAGGTCTCCTCCAGCGACCCGAAGGTCTCCTTTGCCAGGCCCGTGGAGCCCGCCAGGTCCTCGCACACGTTGAGCAGCTCGATGACCTCGTGCATGCTGCGGGCCTGCAGCGTCCGCTTGCTCAGCACGCTCTGCACCACCGAGTTCAAGGCACAGGCTGAGCAGCGAAGGCACATGCCGGCCTTGGAGAAGGCAGACGCGCTCACCCGGCAGTCCGTCACGTACACCGTCCTGATCTCCGACATCACGAACTCCGACAACACGTTCTGCACCCAGTGGTGCACCAGGTCGCCGCTGTCGCGAATGTCCGCGCCCTTCACGCCCAGCACGTAGCTCTTGATGTGGTTGCCCTCGGCTTGGTAGGCCGTGAGGATGTAGCACGAGTCGGGGCCGACGCTCTGCGAGTGGCAGGTGACCCCAATGCCCAGGCAGGCGTTGCTGCCCAGGGCGCACGTCACCTTCACCTTCACCTGGTTGTACATGCGTGGCAGGTGCTTTAGCGCCAGTGTGTTGAAGTTGCCCAGGATCTCCGTGACCGAGAAGGCCCCGTAGCGGGCGCCACTGTCCACCAGCGTCTGGGCCAGTTTCAGGAACTCCTTCCCACTCACCACGCTCAGCGCACCCAGGTCAGCGCACATGACTCTCAGCAGCCGCTCTGCGATATTTTGCCGCTCCTTCTCCGGGATCATGCTGTTGGGTGTTAAACCGCTGCTCATGGCTGGCAGGGGACACAGAGAGAGATGTGATTAAACCCAGCACCGGGGGTGCCTGGGTGGCTCAGTTGGTTAAGCATCTGCCTTCGGTTCAGGTCATGATCCCAGGGTCCTGGGTTCGAGCCCCACATGGGGTTCCCTGCAGCTCCCCCCCTTGTGCTCTCTTGTTCCTTATCTTTCTGTCAAATAAAACCTTAGAAAGAAAAACCTGGCATCTGAGGTTCCTTTGTCTGGCAGCAGCCTACTACTCTAAGCATCTGGCATTAGGATTTATGGGGAGGTTTCATCTTGCACACAAACTGGTGGTGCTGGTGGTCTTTAACACGTGACTCTCATGGAGTAACACTCTAGTGTTGACTAGCAATGCCTGCCATGAGCATGGGACTAGAACATAAGGGTACGTATGCAACACACTTGCTGCGTGTATCAGGCACCTAGACTTTAGAAGCCAACTGGTCCAACTTCTTTCTCAACATGGGAACTGCCTGCCTCTAATAAAGGATTCTCTAGTGAATAAAATAAATGAGCCCACAGCATCTTAAGAAAGAACACCCAAGAGAAATTGTGGAGAGTGGGTTCCACTTCTGACCATCACTAAATATGGGCTCTCTGACCACAAAAAGATCACCTCCTCTCCCTGGGCTTCCTTCTGCCCGTCCAGTGAGGTCACAATTCCCACGGATGAGGTCTTAGGTATATAAGAGCTTCGCATGTGGTCTTGTATCACCATGAGAGGCACAGGCGGTGGGATTGGGGGTGGGGGAGGGCAGAAGGGAGCGACTGGAGCCGGGGCTAGAGGAGCAGGGGGCAGACCTCTGTGAGACCCTGGGCCCTGGCCTGGGAGAGACCTACTGTTGTTGGCGCTGTTCCTCTGGGCCTGGGGTTTCCACTTCTCTTCTACGACAGCAGGTGGTGATCGGGACTGGTTGGAGGCGATGTTGTTCTCGTTGTCCGCTGCGGATACAAAGGGGACAGCGTGGGACCCTGTTGCGCAAGAGGCCCGCCAACAAACAAAACAAGAACTACAGCATGGCGGGTGAAGTCCAAACAAGGCCTCTAGGACTCAGGCCTGGGTCCAAATCCTGGCTCCTGCTCGGGAAGCCATATTATGCTTGCAAAGCCCCCACGGTGTCACTTGAGAAAATGCAGATGAGCACACGGATGTGACACACGTGCCAGAAGGACCGACCAGAGAAAATGCAAGGAAAGGCTGGAGCGCAGGGCCAGGTGCACAGTAAGCACTCGGGGGGGGGGGGGGGGAACCACTGCCCTGGAGTCTACCTGGGGAGCCCCACACCCACACACAACCACATGTTCCAGCTCAGAAATGGGCAAGGGGGATCAGTTAGCGAGTGGCCTAAGGGACCTCACATTCTCTCATTTCTCTTAAGTGTGTTTATCTTTTCAGTTTATTTACTAAAAAATTTAAAGGAAAAAGGCAAAACCAGAGCCCTAGGTGTCAGATGTGGAAACTGAAGCCCAGATACAGGTGATTTGCCCTGGATCACACAAAAAAACCAAAGGCAAGGCTGAGACAGAGATCCCGGGTCCCCTGACTCCTAATGCCTGTTCCATGCATTTTCCTAATTTTTGTTTACTTGTGCATGTGTGACTGTTTCATAAATGAATGCTACATGCCCGGCGCCTGGGTGGCTCAGCTGGTTGAGCATCCAACTCTTATTTTGGCTCAGGTCATGATCTCAGGGTCATGGGATTGAGCCCCGTGTCTGGCTCTGTGCTGGCATGGAGTCTGCTTTAGATTCTCTCTCTCCCTCTGCCCTTCCCCGCCCCCAGCCTGCACTCTCTCTCTCTCTCTCAGAGAGAGAGAGAGAGAGAGAGATGATAAAATAGCACATGCCTATTCTCCTCCCTTCATGGCTACTCCTTGCCATTTTTATAGAATCATTTCTGAGTAGACATGGTCTGAGTAACATGCTTGTCATCACAAGTGACCACATGGGCTTCTGTTGTACAATTTGCCACAGGTTGCTGAACCACACACCAAGTGCTGAGTTTCTGGGCTGTTTCCAATATTACTGTTCTGCTATGAACCTACTTGCCTAATATTCTAATATCATTTCTCTGTGCTTCTGTTGTTGTGGGTTTATTTCCCTGCAACATCATCTTATAGGTAGAATCACAAATCCAAGGATATGAATAGGTCCATGACACCTGTGTGGGGTAGCCAGATATCTTCCATCCTTCTCCATTAGAGGCATCAGGCCTTGGAGGCCAAGGCCACAACTTTCATACCAAGAGAAGAGTTTTCCCCAATACGTACATGTTCAGCCCTGCAAGGCTAATTAAGAAACTCCAAGAAAAAACAAAAAGAAAACCAAGGACACCCCCCAAACAACAACAACAGAAACTCTAGGACATTCACTTGAAGGAACATATTACAATCACTAGGAAAGGTGGTTGCACAGACTGTGATAACAAAAGAAAATGCATAAGGAAAAGATCTCATCATAATTTTATACATATTGTTTATATTTGTATTTTAGACTTGCAAGTCCAGGAACAAACCAACCTACGCATCAAAGATAGAGGAAGAGGGGACTTTCACTTCCATCCATGAAGCATAACCTGCCATGGGTATTGCTCTTCATCCAGTTGCAAACAACTGTCAATCATGATACCACTGCTTTCGGACAGGTAACCCAGAAGCATGACCCCAGAAAAAGAGGAACAAATGTGCTAAGTAATACGATTGGTCCAGCTTGCCTGAAAGCAGTTTCCAAGCTGCAGCATAGGGACAGGGAGCTGGAACAGAGCCCAGTGGTCTTACTGATTTGAAGAGGCAGGAACCTAGGGAGGTCAAAGGGAGCTCGAATTTACAGATAAAGCACCAAAGAGGAGGGGGCTACCTGAAGAAAGAGCTCTGGAGACCTTTAGTAGGGTTCCCTGAAGTCTGCTGAATACTTACTCACCTGCCCAAGTGCAGAGTCAAGTTCTGCAAGGCTGGGTAAAGAATCACTAGAAAGCAGGAAGTGGGGGTGGGGAGGAAATAATTTGCATTCCCTCAACCAGAGGGAGACACCACAATGCATAAGGAATTGGGTAGGGTGGCCTCACTATGGGGCAAAATTCACCATAGATTAAGGGCTGCACTAGACCTGTCCTAGTACATTTTAAAAAAGATTTTATATACTTATTAGAAAAAAAGAGATGGAGGAAGGGAGAGAGAGAACTGAGTGGGGAGGGAGGGGCAGAGGGAGAGGGAGAAACAGACTCCCCACTCAGTAGGGACCCCAAAGGAGACCAATCCAAGGACCCCTGGATCATGGCCTGAGCTGAGGGCAGACACTTAAACAATTGAGACACCCAGGAGCCCCTCTCTGCTATAATACATTTTAAAAATAAGTCTTTAAAGTATCGAGGGGGCCCTATGTAACTAAACTGTAAACCAGAACAAAGTCCAATCCTTTTTCAAAGTCTAGCACCTAATGATATAAAAATTTGCAATGTTGATTATACAGTAAAAGTTATCAGGCATTCAAAATAGTAAGAAAATATGACCTATCAACCTGGAAAAAAACCACCCAATAGAAATAGAGCCACAAAGGACAGAGATGATGGAATTATCCAGTAAGGAGCTTACAGCAGTGGTTATAAATACCATAAATGTGCTCAAAGTCATGAAGGGAAACATGCATACCATCAGGAGAGAACTGCAAGATGTGAAAAACCCAAAGCTGAAACTAACCAACTCAAATGGAACTCGTAGATATAAAAATAAATTGTCCAGGGAAAAAACACCCCATATGTGACAAAAGATCAGGTGCCACAGAAGAAAAAAAATCAGTGGAGAAAGAGCAAGAGAACTACCTAACATGAAAAACAGAAAGGATAAAAGGCTGAAGATGGGGAACAGAGCATGGAGACTATCAGACAGTTTCATATACATATAATTTTGAGTCCCAGGAAAAGGCAGAAAAAAATATCTGAAGAAATGGCCAGTTTTCCCAAACTGGATTAAAAATATAAGCCCAGATTCAAAAAGCTCAACTGACTCTTCTGAGTCTGACAAATAGCAAGATGGTAGATTTAAACTCGATAATATTAAATTTACATTAAATATAAACGGTCTCTACATTCCAAAGAAAAGTTAGAGATTATCATACTTAATAATAAAAAGGTACGACTCTACCATAGGTTATCTATAAGGAATCTATTTAAATATGAAGACAAGGTAAAAGGCTAAGTAAAGGTATACTATACAAATAGTAGAGAAGAAAGCTAGGGATGTTTGTGATAGTTTACAGAATAAAAAACCACACCTCAGGACAAGTAATATTACCAGGGGTAATAAGAGACCCTACACCATGACAACAGGGTCAAAATACCAAGAATAACATAATAATCCTAAATATAAATATAAATTTTATATATATATATATATATATATATATATATATATATATCTCCACATGAAGCAAACACTGAAACAAGAAGTAGACAAACCCACAATTGTAACTGGGGATTTCAACTCTCTTCCCTGAGTAATTGTTAGTTACAAATGAAGGAAAAGGACTGTACATAAATGAACAGAGAGTAGACAAGATCAAGCAGCCTAATATACATATAATTGGGTTCCCAGAAAAAGGAGGTAGGAAGAAATATAGTGAAATCACATAAACGGTCTCTGACTGTAACTGAATTAAAAATTAGAAATGAAAAAAAAAAATTAGAAATGAGTAACAAATAGGTCTTTGGAAAAATTGCAACTATATGCATAATAAACATCACACTTCTATAACACACAGATAAAAAAAGTATCATAAGGGAAATTAGAAAATGGTTTGAACTTAACATTAAAATATAACCTTTCAGAGTTTATGGGATCCATCTAAAGCAGGGCATATTTATAGCATTAAATAATTACATTAGAGGGACTCCTGGGTGGCTCAGTGGTTGAGCATCTGCCTTCAGCTCAGAGTGTGATCCCGGGTCCTGGGATCGAGTCCCACACTGGGCTCACTGCGAGGAGGCTGCTTCTCTCTTTGCCTCTCTCTCTCTCTGTTTTTCTCATGAATCAATAAATAAATTTTTAAAAAATCACATTAGAAAAGAATAAAGGTTTAAAATCAGTACTATAAGCTTCCACCCTGAGAGAGATCTAAAAAGGAAAAGTAAATGGAGTCTGAAGTAAGCAGAAAAGAAATCACACAGCTAAAAGCAAAAAAGACTAAAACAGAAAATAAATACAATAGAGAAAAATAATGAAACTAAAAGCTGGTTCCTTGTAAAAATGAAGAAAAAAGGATAAACCTTGAGGCAAAAATATTTTCAAAAGAAAAAGGACACAAATTATTAGTATCAGGAATGATGGAAGGAGATATTACTATATATGCTACAGATATTAGAAAGACTGAAATGATTCAACCCCTTAAGTGAGGCAAACAAATAACCTAAAAGATACAAAATATGAAAAGTCCATTCCAGAAGAAATAGATAACCTGAAATAATCCTGTATCTATTACAGAAATTCAGTTCATAGTTAAATAACCAGTCACAAAGAAAAATACCATTTGGGTTCACTGGAGAATCTGACCAAATATTTAAGAAAGAAGTAATATAAATTCTACACACATTATTCCAGAAAATGGAGAGGGAAGAGCATCTCTCAATTCATTTTATGAGGCTGGCATTACTCTGATCCAAAACTAGAGAAAAACACTGCAGGAGAAGAAACTACGAACCAATATCCCTCATAAACATACACATAAACACCCTTAACCAAATATTAGCAAACTAAATACAGCGATATATTAAAAGATTATCATCACTAGGTGGAATTTACCCCAGAAATGTTAAGCTGAGGTTAAAAAAATAAATCCAATCAGTACAATTCCCTATACTAAGAGAAAATGAGAAGAAAAATGATTTCTATAGATATAAGTACACATTAAAACGTGACAAAATTCAGGGGTGCCTGGGTGGCTCAGTCTGTTAGGTGTCCAACTCCATTTCGGCTCGGGTCATGATCTCAGGGCCGTGGGATCAATTCTGTGCTCTGTGGAGAGTCTGCTCGAGATTCTCTCCCTCTGCCCCCTACCCCGCCCCAGGTGTACACGCACTCTCTCTCTCTCTCAAAATAAGTAAATCTTTTTTTAAAATGTGACAAAACTCAATAGCCATTCATGACATAAACTCTTACCTAACCAGGTAGAAAAAGAAACTTCTTGGATTTGAAAAAGGAAATCTAAAAAAAAAACTTAAGTCGGCTGACTTGATAGAAACTAAACAGATTTTAAGGAAATACTATGAACAACAGTATTCCAACAAATCACATGACTTGGATAAAATAAACAAATTCTTAGAAAAACATTAACTACCAAAAACCAATTTGAGAAATAGAAAATCTGAACAGACCTATGGAAGATTGAATTAATAATCAAAATACTTCCCACAAAAAGAAAGAAAAGCAAAGTCCAGATTCCGACAGCTTCACTGGTGAATTCTAATCATGTTAAAGGAACTCTTCACAAATTCTTCTCAGAAAACAGAAGAGGAGGGAACATTTCACAATTTTTTTCACAAGGCAAATATTATTCTGATAATCAAATCAGACAAAGAAATGACAAGAAAAGAAATCACAGGCCACTATCTCTTAGGACTACAGGTACAAACATCTTCAATAAAACAGCAGACCAAATCCAGCTGTAACAGTGGGAGTTACTCCAGGAATACAAAGTTGGTTCAACGTACAAAGATGCATGTTAACTGAACAAAAAACAAAACCACATGATCGTCTCAATAGATGCAGAAAAGGCATTTGACAAAATCTAATACCTTTTCATGATAAAAACAATCAGCAAACCAGGAATTGAAGAGAACTTTTTCAACCAGACAAAGGGCATCTATGAAAAACCCACTGCTAAAATCACACTTAATGGTAAACACTAAAAGCTTTTCCCCTAAGATCAGGAACAAGGCAAGAATATCCATTCTCAAAAAAAAAAAAATAGAATATTCATTCTCATCTTTTTTATTCAATGTGCATTAGTGAGTCTAGCCAGGGCAAGGAGGAAAAAATAATAATTTTAAAAAGCATCCAGATTGGAATAGGAAAAGTAAAATGATCTCTACTTGCAGATAACATGGATGTGTACATAAATAATCTTATGAAATCCATACACAAAAAAAACTATCAGAAGTGATAAGGAAGTTCAGCAAGGTTGCAGGAAACAAGATCAACACATAATGAAGAAGAAATCAATTTTATTTCTTTATACCAGCAAAGGAACACCCCAAAAATTAAATTAAGAAAATAATTCCATTTTATAATAGCATCCAAAATAATAAAATAGGAATAAATTTACAAAAGAGCAAGATTTGTACACTGAAAACTAAAAACATGGTTGAAAGAACTCTAAAACGACCTTAATAAATGGAAAGACAATCTGTGTTCATAGACTGGAAGATTTAATATTGTCAAAACAGCAATACTCCCCAAATTATTTTAGATTCAACACAATCCCATTAAAATCCCTGCTGGCTTTTCAAGAGAAAATGACAAGCTGAGCCTAAAATTCATGTGGAAATGCAAGAGATGCAAAGTAGCCAAGATGATCTTGAAAAAGAACAAAGTTGAAGGGCTCACGCTTCCTGATTTTAAAACTACTGCAAAGCTACATACTAATCAAGACAGTGTGGTAGGACAGGAAGACATACAGATTAATGGAACAGAATTGAGATTTCAGAAATAAACCCTCACACTTAAAAACAACTGAATTTTGATAAGGGTGCCAAGACAATTTAATGGGGGAAAGGGTAGTCTTTTAAAAAAATGATGGTGGGACAACTGGATATGCACATACACAAGAATAAAGCAGGACCCCTTCCTTGATACCTCATACAAAAATTAACTCAAAATGAAATATATTCATAAACGTAAAAGCTAAAACTCTGGTTTCTCAGATAAGACACCAATAGCAAACAAACAAATAAACAAAAAAGGACACCCATAGCGCACGATAAAAGAAAAAACAATGGATTTCTTCAAAATTTAAAACTTCTGTGATTCAAAGGCCAGCATCAAGAAAACACCAAAAAAGACAACTTATAATATGGTAGAAAATATCTGCAAATCATGTATCTAGAACATGTAAAGAACACTTACAATTCAACAACAAAAAGAAAAAAATAAATTAAAAAATGGCCAAAGGATCTGAACAGACATTTCTCCAAGGAAGATATTCAAGTGGCCAATAAGCATAAGACAAGATGTTCAATGTCATTAGTCATCAGGAATATGCAAATGAAAACCATCATGAAATAAATACCACTTTGCGCACACGAGAATGGCTGTAACAAAAAGTCAAATGATAGCAAGTATCTTGGACGGACGTGGAGAAATCAGACCCCTCACACACTGTTTGTGGGGAAGGAAAAGTGGTACAAGCTCCTGGTGGAAATAATCTGGCAATTCCCAATTCAACACGAGTTATCGTGTAACCCAGAATTTCCACTCGCAGGTGTGCACCCAACAGAGTGAAAAACACGGTCCACACAAAAAAACGTGTACTTGGACGTTCACAGCAGGTTTGTTCCTGATAGCCTCAAACTGGAGATAAATGCCCATCCACTGGTGACATGGAGAAACAAGTCATGGCATACCCGAACAGGGGATGTCCTCCTCAGAAATAAAAAGGAGTTACCGGGAACACAGAACACAGGTTAATCCAAAAGTATGCTACCTGAGAGAAGCCAGACACAAAAAACTTAATACCATGTAATTCAATTTCTATAAAATTCCAGTAAGAGCAAAACTACAGCAAGAAGCAGCAGAGAGTGACTGTCAGGGCTGGGGTCGGGGAGGGGCCTGGCTACAGAGAGGTAGAAGAGAACTTCTGGGGCGGATGCTAATGATACCCATCTTGATCGAGATGTGATTAGATGACCACAGGTTGTCAAAATGATCAAACCGCATTCTTCAAATTGGTGAGTTCCACGTATGTCACATCCTCCCTTCATAAATCCAATTTTTAAATGAATGAAAACGGACACCTGGGTGGCTTGGTGCTTTTGGCGCCTGCCTTCGGCTCAGGGCGTGATCCTGGAGACCCGGGGTCGAGTCCCACATCGGGCTCCCTGCATGGAGCCTGCTTCTCCCTCTGCCTGTGTCTCTCTGCCTCTTTATGTCTCTCATGAATCAAGAAATAAAATCTTAAAAAAAAAAATAAAGTAAAATAAAAAAATGAACGAAAAGAAGCCCATTAGAAAGCTGCAGGGGAGTCCCTCAACCTCTTGCTTTTCCGCAGGACCCAGAATGGAGAGGACTCAACCAGGCGGTGGAGACCAAGGTCTAGGAGCAGTTGATTCAAACACCTTTTTTCCCCCCCTCCGTATCCCACCGATACTGGTCCTGCCACAGGTGACGTCCTCGGTAAATGCCCTGTGAAAAGGCTTGATTTATAGCTCGAGCCGAAAATAAAGTTCACTCAGTGCGCCTTTCCCCTAAGAACCATAGAGGCACACGCACGGCCCCGTCTGCAAAGGGCCAGATGCAAAGCCAGAGTCCAGGCCATCTCCCGGGGAGGGACCAGGGCAGGAAGGAGAAAGCTGCTGTTCCTGGCAGAGGACAGGGAGAAGAGGCACCTGTGGTCGTTCAGTATCTGAGAACGTACCACGACCCTCAACATCTGACACGTGTCGTCTCCAGGACCCTCACCCAGCCTGTGGGAGCGCGGATTGGCCCACTTCGCAGATGAAAAGCTTGAAGCCCCAGAGAGGTGAAGCAGCTCCGAGGGAAGGTCTGGCACACACGACGTTAGATGCCGTGTACAAGCTGCGCCGTGCACCTCTGGGCCCGTGATTCTGATCCGTGAGCCTCAGTTTCATCATCTCTAAGATGGGGATGAGACCGTCGGCTCGTTGAGCAGATCTAATGACACAGCCTCGTCTGACCTGTAGTAATTGCTCACTAAATGTTAGCGATCTGCGGTATTATTACTGCCAAAACAGACTCGGGAGCTGTCACCAGGGGCCAGACAAATTTTCCTACAGGCCAGAAAAGAAGTTTATTAGGGGGAATTACCCTGTGCCATTCAGCAGCCTCTTAATGAGATTGGTGTTATTCGAGGCTGATCCCCCTTATCAGCGACGCTGTGAACTGCACAGATCATGACGCCTAATTTTTCTCTATGGAGTCAATCCTTTAATCCCGACTCAGCCTGGCGGGGATTCAGGCTGGCTTTGCACCGGATTGCCAGCGAGGCATTCTCTGCCCGCAGTGGACCAGAACAAAGCAGCCCAAAGCTCTCCCTAGAAAACAAGTCGGGGTTGCTTGGGAGCCACGGGGCCACCACAGGCACAGCCTTGATTTGCATTTTAATGGCCTCCACCCAACTGCCTGAGGGGTGGGGAGGCACAGGCCCCCAGACTGACTCTTCCTTAATTAGCCTCAGCTTCCAGGAGCCGCTGGAGGGGGGCGGAGCGGCAGGTGGAGGGTCTGGGTTGGGACAGGCAGGTGCCGGACTCTGGGAGTCTGGGGTCCAAGAGGTGTGCGGTCTCCGGTTCCCGGAGCGTCACGTCTGGACGCCTTCAGCTGGCCTTCGAGGCCTTCGGTGGCGAGGGAACGGGTGATGGCAAAGGCGAGCAGGAGGTGGGAGGCACGTGAGGACGTGCAGGAGGGCAGCGGACATCCGGGATTTGAGATGGAGAAGCAGGGGGGCCTGTGTCCTGCCCGGGCCACGGCCTGGAGGCATCCCAGAGCTTGGCGCTCCGTGTCCTGGCTGCCACTCTGGCTCTGCTCAGATTCTCACGAGTCCTTTAGAAATAAATACCAGCTCCCCCACCAGAGAGCACGGGGGACGGCGCGCCCCCGAGTACGTGCTGAACAAGTGCACGGACACGCTGGACGCAGAGAGGTCGCACTAACAGAACAGTCCGCAGCCTGAGACTAGTCCTGCGCTACTCAGCGTAGGCCTGGCCAGACCTAAGGGGGCACAATGGTCACCATCCCAGGCACAGCAGCCACCACCGTTCCTGTCCCACGGGGGGATCTGGGGGGAGGGGGGTGGCCAGGACAGCTGGTTGCCTTCCCCAGGTTCCCGTTTCTCTTTGCAGAGTGTCAGGCTGTCCCTGGACAGGTGTGCTCCCCGCCCCTGGGACTGGAACACCTATGACATGTGTCGCTTGGGATCCAAAGGGGGTAAAAGGAGGAAGTGTGTTTCTCTCTCCCCGCCGCCTGGTGCGAGACAGAGGGAGGCTCTGAGGGGCCATGGGGATGACACAGCTGTGGTCCCCGAATGACCGTGTCCAAGGCCACCCAACCAGGCCACCTGCATCGGGCTGAGATGTACCGGAGAAGCGATTACGTCAAGCTACCGAGAATCTGGGGTTTATCTGTTACAGCACAGAGCACCTGCCTGACCACAGCGGAAACTGGAGCAGAAGCGGGGTGCTACTGTGAAAAAAACCCAAGAACGGGAGGCACGGCTTTGAAGGCAGGACGGTTCAGAGAAGGGCGCTAACGCCACAAGCTTGGGAGGCGCCAGGAGGGCGGGTAACAAGGTCACCTAGACAGCAAGTGGCCAGCGCTGGCCTGACTCCCCCACGGCGCCCAGGACTGGTCCGAGGTGCCAGCGCCAGGCCTGCCTCCGACCTAGACCCCGATGCCAGGTGGGGCCTGGGCCCGGCGTGGGGACCAACAGCGTCAGGGCGAGTGTGCCTCAGCTCGGAGATGGGCACCCTGGCACCGCCCCCAGCCCCGCCCAGGCTGCCCTCCTGCTCCCAGCTCCCGCCCCTGCTCCCGGGGATGGCAGGCCTCACCCTCCTCCTCCCGGGCAGCGGTCCTTCCCGCTGGGTGCCCGTCAGGTGCAGGGCTCAGTGCCAGGGCCACAGCCTTCTGGAGCCTTCTGCAGCCCGGGCCCTAACTGTGCTCCAGCCAGGCCTGTGCTGCACCCCCCGCCCCACCCCCCGGGGGGGCCCCAGTGCTCCCTGAGGGCAGGTCCCAGGTCCTGTGACCCCTTCCTGAGGAGGAGGGTGGAGGCTCTGGGGCGGGGCCAGGGTGGCACCCAGGGCGGTGCCAAGGGCTGGACTAGGGTGGTACCCAGGGCGGCGCTGAGGGCGGGGCTGAGAGCAGGGCTAGGGCAGCACCCAGAGCGTGGCTGGGGTCAGCACCCAGGACAGGGCTGGGGGCAGGGCTGGGGCTAGGGCAGCACCCAGGGTGGGGCTGGGGCTGGGGCGGCACCTAGGGCGGGGCTGGCGGCACCCAGGGTGGCACCTAGGCTGAGAGGGGCCTAGGGGCAGCACCTGGGGCAGGGCTGAGGGCGGGGCAAAGGGCAGCACCTAGGGCGAGGCTAGAGGTGGGGCCAGGACGGCACCAGGGCTGGGTGGGGCCTGGGGCTGGGGGCGGGGCCGGCGGCTGGTCCCCTTACCTGCATGGGACTGCATATGCTCCAGCAGGTTGTTGTAGAACTGGAACTGGATCCCACAGGCGCCGCAGGTGTAGGGTTCTGGGGTGGAAGGGGGAGAAATGAGGCAGCTGTGTTAGGGGCAGAATGGCCCTGGAAGCCCTGGATCCGGGAACCCAGACACACACTGGGGCTCTGCGCTTGGGGCTCTGGCCCAGCCTGTCTGCCCCTGTCACTGACTGGTGAGGGAGAGGCTTGGGGGAGGGAGGAGCCATGGGGAGAGGAAGACTTGCCTGCAGAACCAGAGAGGGCCTAATTCAATCAAGCAGACCTTTATTGAGTGCTTACTGTGTGCCCGGCACCGTTCTGGGGACAGGGGAGGGGGTGACACTAACGGACCAAGTGCCCCAAGGGGGCAGAGACCACGTCCCACCACAGCCCATCCTCTGCCCAGTGAACAAATGGATGTACGGATGAAACAATAACAAGGTAAGGGCACAGAGGGCAGTAAAGGGTGCGGGAAGTACGCAAGAGAGAAGGTGGGAAGTGGAGAGAGGCAGCGCAGGGCGAGAGGACACAGGACAGGCGAGGACAGGGAAGGCGGGGCCGGGGCGGGCGGGATGGAAGGACGACAGCACAGGCAGGAAGGGGGCCTCGTGCGCAGGTGGACCCTCAGCTTCCACCTCGTGTCCCCGGCACTCAGGTCAGTGCCCGGCACGGGGGAATGTGGGAGGAAGAGGGGTGACAAAGGGACACACAGGGAGGCGGAGATGGGCTTGGAGGAGGCGTCCTGAGGCTGCCCCCCTGCGAGTAGCAACGGGAAGGCCTGGGTTCCTGCCAGGGCTGGGGTGGAGAAGGCAGGTGGCCCGTGGTCAGGGCTCCGCCTTGTCCCCTGTCCAGACTCCCCCTCCCGCCCGGGGCTGGGCCCTCCTCCTGCCTCCGCTGGCTGCCAGGTCTGCCTCGGGGTGGCCCAGGGGCAGGTGCCCTGGAGGTCCTGAGCCTGTGGCCGCTGGGTTCACTTTCTGCCCTGCCTTGCCCTCTCCAGCCCCCCGAGGGACCGTCACTTACTCTGTAGGAGAGGGAAAGGATTGGAAATCAGGGGACTTGCAGTTTCTGCAAAAGAGAAACAGTTTAGCTAAGTCTCTTCCCGTCCTGGTGCTCTGAGATGACTGTTATGACTTCTGTCTTAGGAAGCAGTAAGCTGTCGGGGCTCTCGTTGGATCTGAGAGCCAGGCTCACGTTCTGGGCTGGTGCTGTGGTACCGGGCAGGGCAAGGTCAGCCCGGGCCACGCCTCTAGGACACCCTCAAATCTCAGAAAGTGAGCCCACAGAGCTCTAATGGGGAAATAAATGTCTGGGTGTGGATGCCGCTCAGGACAGGGAGCTGGGAGCTGCTTCTAGGTCCCGGCACGGTCACCAGAGCAGCTGTGTGTGTGGGGGGTGCTGTGCTTTGGGGGATTCCCCTTGCTTCCTGATGTTGTCAGGTGAGCCTCAAAGGCAGTAGACGGCAGGGGAGGGCCAGAGGGACTAGGCCCGGAGTCCTGGCCCCGTCTCTTACAGGCTGGGGCCCGGGGGCTATGATTGACCTCTCCTGGGCCTCAGTTTCCTCATCCAGAAAATGCGGATAACACAGTAACACTGACGCCCCCCCAACCCCCATATCCCGGGGCTGTGGTAAGGATGAAAACAGGTAAGACACATACAGCTCTGAACACAGGCCAGGCACGTAGTAAGCGCTCAATAAATGGTGGCTGCTGGCAGCAGCACTTCACACTGTCCTCCCCGATTCGAGTAGCAGCTCTGGAGGACGGAGAGGCAAGGGGTACAGCCTGGAGGCTGAGGGAAGGCTCCCGGGAGATGGTGGCCCCAGTCCTGGCCCTACTTCTTCCTGTATGGCCTTGGCCAAGGCACTCCCTCACTTTTAGGGCCACCTCTTGGAGATGGGATTACATTTCCCAATACGGTGAGCAGCCTGGAAAAGCCAGTAAGCTCTCTATGGTTTTGGGGGTTACACTGACATTCTCAGCGCCGCCCCCCCGCCCAGCGGCACACCTCGCTCGGTTCTCCTCGGGGCTCCACATAGCACTTGGTTCACTTCAGACCGCCACCACCACCACAACACCCTGCCACGGGAGTGCGTAAGCTCCACAGGGCACCTGCCGACCGTCCACCACCACGGGGATGGGTGCGTGACTCCCACTTTGCGGCGGAGGAAAGGACGAGGCCGGCCCGGGTTACCAGCTCGTCCTTCGGCTAGAGGTCCAAGCTGGAGCTCCGCGTACTGGGCCGAAGCCTCCGCGTTCAAGTCTGCGCCCCTGGCTGCTTCAGGACGGACACCTGCCTGTGCCTAGGCGGTGGCCAGCACCTGACCCGGCGCGTTGAACTGCAGCCGTGCGAGAGGGTAGGCTCCCGACCCTCACGGAGCCCAGGATTCAGAACTGTCTTCCCAGCTTGCCCTGGGTGTCACTGCGGACCCGCCTGCCGGGCCTTTTCCGGACAGGCACCCCGGGTCCTGCTAGGCCAGCCAAGGATCCCTGGGGGGAGGGTGTCCTTTGGCGGCTCTGCTTTAAGGGACTCTAGGGCAGCCGCCAGGGGGCGCCAAACGCCCACCGGGAACCGCGGCCGGAGCTCCCCGGGCAGGTGGTGCTGCAAGCGTACTTGTGGACGGCCTCTGGTCCAAAGTGGGCCAGAACTCAGGGCCTCCGGCTCTGGGGCTACAGTTCTCTCTGCTGCACCCCCTTTGCCTCCCCTGGAAAGGAATTGGCTATAGCGTTTACTCCAAAAACAGCGCTAGCTCTCGGACTCCTCCCGGGCCTTCTGAGTCAATGCCGAGGGTACGGGGAGGGCGAGTTCCTCTCTCCATGGGAAGAGACCAAGAACAGCAGTCCCCAGATGCCGCTGAGGCCCGGGGCAGGTTCCTGGGAGGAAACACCCTTCCCATTTCTGGCCCTGGCCCCCTGCTGATTCCCTGCCCGCCGTGTCCCCCCGGGAACAGCATCGGGCCCCACGAGGAGCCCAGCCGGGGCCGCCTGCTGCCACCCCGGGGAGGAGTGGGCGGAGGCCACAGCACAGGACGGTCGGCACGGGGCACACTTACCGCTGGAGTTTTGGGAACTACTATTCGTCTCTTCAAAGTGGTTTTGTGCTTTGCCTTCTACTCTCCGACTGAAAGCGCTTTCTGCTGGGTGGGGACGGGAGAGAGCGAGAAACACCAGTGATTGGTTAGCACTACGCAGTCCGAGCGGAAGGGCATGCTGCGGGGGGCTCTGAGGCCAGGGTACCCCGGAACTGCCCCCAGTCCGAGGGCTTTCTGCTGAGGAACCTGCACGGTGAGGGGCTCCGGGGCCCTAAACCAGACCCCCAGCTCCTTGGGCTCACCTGAGTTGCCTGATGCCTCATCAGAGCCCCAGGAGATCCCCCCCACCCAGTGCCCAGCATCGGCTGATGGCAGACAGGCCTGGGTCTCCTATCTTTGGTCCTAAGGAGCCACATTTGGGATACTAAGTCATTTGGACCTGCCACCCACTACTCCCTCTGCCAGAAATCTGCTGCTACAGACTCCACCATGGAGCAGGGAGGATGACAGGCTGTCTCCTGGTGGTGACTCTGGCAGAGCAGGAGGGCCAGATAGCTGATCCCAGCTCCACAAGCCTACTGGTCCCTGGGTGGCAGGGAGGGCATCCTGGGAGAGGCGACAGTGCGACCGAGAGCACCAGGGCAGGCCCACAGCCTGGGAGCCCAAAGGCCAGAGGAGTTCTGCTCAGGGTTCATCCAGGGGAAGGGGCCGGTTCCTTAAGTGATTTCTGGCCAGAGTGACAGCCCCTCCTGGCGCTGTCTGGAAAGCCAGAGTGAGAGATGGGGTCCGGCCAAGAGGACACAGAGCAGTTTACCCCCACTCCCACCCACAGAAGGTCTGGAGACAGAAGACTCAGCTTGAAGGGAGCTCTGCTCTTCCCAGTTGCTCTGGGCACAGTGGGGTCACTGGATGCTCCCGGAGATGAAGGCTTCTGGGAGCAAGTCAAGTTGGGGTGCGCAGCCGACCCGGTCCCTTTTACAGGGAAACAACCCGCACAGCGATATCAAAGGCTCTGAGAAGCTCAACCGGAAGGAGACCCGTTTAGCTCTGTTTGACCCAGGCTTCCTAAATATAGTTAGCCACCAAAGCCCATTTTAAAAACACCATATTCTTTAGGATGCCTCAAAAATGGTGATTCCCCAGAACCCACTTTGGGAAATGCCACTGTCGCTCAGCAACCCCCTACGTCAGAAGGCCAAGTGCTCAGACCGTGGGGGCCAGGGTTCTGAACGATGATGGGGCAACAGGAAAAGAAGCCACAGGCGGTGGCTCCTCCAGGCCCTGCTCCGTGCCCGGGCTCCGACACCACCCCCCACCCGATGCCTCCTGATGCAGAGGCTGTTGGTAACATCGCAAGGAAGACCCGCTCTCCAAATTGTGTCTGTAAAATGCCTGGGCTGACACCTCCATGTGGGCCTACCTCAAGGGACCATCTGTAAATCGGCAAAGAAAGCCCCTCAATTCTCTGTCTGGCAGGGGGAGTGGGTGCCCTCATTCACTGAGCACCTGTGCACCAGGCATGGGCCTCACGTCTTACACCTGTGGTCTCCCACCATCCTCCCGGCAGCGCTATGAGATCCACACTGTCATTCCCATTCTACAGGTGAAAAGACTGAGCGTGCCCAGTTCCAGGGCTGGGTGTACGCCTAACCTCTCGGATGGCACAATAAGGAGTTCACTCCCGGGGCCGATGCAGTCTCTATAAAAAGGCCTGGGCTAGGGAAGGGATTCCTTTCTCCATCTTCATTAATCCCCGTGCATTCATTCGATGCTTACCCAGCTGCGGAGGAGTTCCACGCGGCCTACCCAACACAGAGGTAGAATGCGCCCAACAGAGGTCACAGACTCCCATGCGTAGTCCCCTGCGGCTCAGCCGACAATGCAAATCTGAACAGCTACCCCTGCACCGGCACCCCGGCTGCCCCAGAAGTGCCATGTCCACCCAGGTGCTCGTTCTCGCGGGGCACGGCCTGCTAGAGGGACGGGGGCAGGATCAACTCCCGGCTCTGCCGCACAGGGGCCTGCTCACCTCCTATGCCCTCTGCCCTGTGACCCCCACAGCTTGCTGGATGTGGAACTCTGAGGTGCTGAGGCCCGAGAGCTGCCACACACCACACGGCCCTTGCAGGTTGTTTTCTGCACAAACTATCCATGTACAGACTCCCAGCCACAAGATCAAGGGTAAAAGCAAGATTTGAAAGCCCGGATCCCATTCTTCAGTTGAGCCCACGATGACCAGTCTGTTTCTAACTAGTTCATGAAAATGTCATAAAATGACAACAGCTCTTGGCTTTTCTCAGCGCAGTACCTGAAAATCCATTACCTTCATGGTGGACTGGCTACTTACTCCTCTCTTGGAAGACCTAACCACGATAAATCTATCTTCAAACATTTTTTAAGAACCAAATCTTTGCCTAAAATTAGCCTCCTGAACCACAGAGCAAAGGCAAACAAAACCAATCTCTTGGCCATGTGGTTGGTTCCAATCCACCAGTTCACTTAACGAAGTTCTCAGTTTGATCACTTGTGTGTTTATCTGATGGCTTTGGGCCTCTTGAGGGCACTGAAAAGCCCACAATCCCAGAAGGACAAGATCATCACTCTTCCCTCACCCCGCACGTCCCGGCAGGCAGCCCGAGGCTCGGTCCACCCAGATATGAATCGGGATTCCCGACAGCTGCTACTCGGCATCCAGTGTGTCTTATCAGCTGCTGTGTACCTTTCCCTGCCTGTTCACCTCCTGGAGCCCCAGCCCCTTTCTGCACGGACTCAGAACACACTGGAGCTGGCATCCACTGGTTTCCCGCTGGGCTAGGGCCCACGGAGGGGCATCACAGGTAGTACCAGGGAGGGGGAGGCTAAAAGAACAGGGCTTCAGCTTCGTGGGGAGAAGCTCGTCCTAGAAGTGAGTTTTTAGACTGGGTTTTTCAGAAGGACGGGGCATGCAAACTCATGCCAAGAAGGTCCAGGCAGGTGATGTAAATAAATGAATGGGGCAGGATGCAAGACAGACAACAGCGTGATCACAATGAGAAATGACACCTGCCACGTAGCCACTGTGTTGGGGAGGCAGGAGGGAGTGGTGAGGACCAGGGAATACTGGGCAGTATGGGCTCTAGTCGAGGGGGCCACGGTGGCTCAGCCCCAGGCCAACTGCTGCCCTCCAGGAAAGTGGGCCCAGCACTGCCAGGTCTGATTTTCAACATCAGCAAGACATCAAACGTCTTATACAAAATCTGATGCTCAAATATTGGCAGTTAATTTAAAAAATTTTTAACTCCATGACTTGGGAAAAAAATATTCTCCTGCTTAAAAAAAAAAAAAAAGTCTGCAAACCATCCCATACAAACCCTCTGATTCAGGGTACGAAAAGCTAGGCTCAGAGAGGTCAGGTGGCTCGCCACGGTGAGAGCCAGCCAGGGGCATGGCTGGGACCCAGATTTGTCCCAGATAGCTACAGGACCTCCACTCGCTCTTGCAAGGGAACAGTAACCCCAGGCACAGCTGTGGCAGGTGCGAGCGGGGCAGGGAGTGGAGGAAGTGTGAAGGTAACATAGGCCATCGGTACCTGCGGTTGCCTTGCTTGCCGGAGATCCCGAGTTTGGAGTGCGGAACGTCTGGGTTTGGGTGGCTGGAGGGGTGCGGTGTAAGAGGGTGGCGCATCGGACCACGGAGGCCGGAGCTTTTTTCCCCGACTGGTTCGTCTGGGTCTTCGCTGCCACGAAGCGTGGAGACGGGGAGACCTCCGGATGTGAACACTCAGAGCCTGTGTCTGGATCGTCCGGTGGCTCCCACCCGGGGGCGGTACCTGAGAGGGTCACGCTCTCAGTCCCCGTGGGCCCTCGGAGCCGGCCAAGCAAGTGGTCTCTTGGGCCACAGAACCCTATGCTCAAAGGTCAAAACCTCTTCGTGGTCCACAGAACACAGAGGCTCTCTTGCTCCCACTCAGAGCCTAAGAAAGTCCAGCATTCTAGAACCTTCCCCAGCTTCTCCTCGAGCGAAGCCTGATTGTCAACTAAGGCTCAGAGTTTCCCAGAGGCCACTGATCAGCTCACTGGGAGGGTCACCTATCACCCTTGACCAGCCCAGGCTCCCAGTGTCTGAGAACACAGCCTATGACCTGTGCTTGGGCACCTGAATCAGTCAACCCAGGCCCAAGAGCATTTTCTAGAACATTGGCTTTGAAGCCTCTTTTCCTTCCAAGGCATGTTGGCTGCTGGCTCATAATTAATGACAGCAGACAGGCAAGGACATGCTGGAGTTCATTGGTGGCGGTGGGGGGAAGCAAGGGGCTCAATGTTGCCCTGGGGTTTTAGGGGAGGGGGCTCTGTGGCTCCCGGGGAGCTGATAGGTCACCTTTCTCCCTCCCGAGTCCTCTGCAGAAGCCGGAGTCACTGGGGGCTGACACCCAGGTGGTCTCCACCTCTGGCGGTCCCGGGCAGCCAGCAGTCCGCCTCCTTCACACCCAAGCCCCTCAACTCCCCTGGTGGCCCAGCCCTGAACCTGGCTGCACTCCCACGTTCAACACAGAACAGGAGGGGACAGCAGTCTTCTGGCTCAACTGCAACTCCCCCCCAAGGCGAGAACGGGACTAGGCCACGTGGGAAGGGGCCCCTTCGGTGCTGCCTGGGGGCTCATGGATCTCAGGAACTGGTACCGTCTCGAGGGCACCCACGTCACCCAGGGTCCAGGACGCTGCCGCTGCTCCCCTGGCTCTGGGGGAGGAAGAGGGGCCTCCTTATACCTCTGGTCCCAGGACAGCGTCCATCCTGGGCATCAGACACCCACCCATGGCTTGCAGAGCCAAGAAATAAAAAGGCACCTCCTGATCCTCCACCTCTGGCCATTTGGGGCACCAATGAGGAAGCCCAGGCCCAGAGAAGCAGGAAGCGGGGCTCTTCAGCGCTCGCTTCACCAGCCTGAGACACGGAGACGCACTCAGAGGACTCGGCTGCCCCCCTGTCCCCAGGGAGGGTCACCCCCCCCCATTCACAGTGGAGGTCAGATGCCAGGAGCTTGGGGACACTCGGGTCACAGCCGCCATGAGCCAGCCCGCGCCCCACCCCCAGCCCCAGGAGGAGCCCCCAGCGCAGCAGTCCACAGAGGATACAGGTGTCCCTCACTGTCTCCACTCCTGTTCTCTGGATTCTGGCTTTCTTCCTCAGAAACTGGAGAGGTCTGGTGGGGAAGAACACTTCTGTATGTTCCGTCCCTGCCCCCTCTCCTGTTTGGAGCCAAGAACTTTGGAGGTCCCTGAAGTCCAATCAAAAGGGCGGTCTGTCTCCCAATATCCAAGTGTTTTCAGCCACGGTACCACCTACACATCCAACTCGGTGGCACTTGTCCGGGTTTCTATCTCAGGGTTCCCCCACTACCTCCCTGAAGCACAGTTTGGGGACCAAGTGTGGAGTGAGGTGAAGCCACCCCTGGGTGCCAGGTCTTTTACCTTTGGTCTCTGTGGTCTTGCCTCCTTACCTCCTCTCTCTTGACCTTAGTTACTACGCCCCCCCCGCCCCTTTTGTCCTATCCACCCATCAAAGTAGGACACCCACCTCTGCGACCAGCCTCAAGGGGATTCTGTGGGAACCCAGAACACACAAGAGCACAGCAAGCACCCTGAATGGTACACAGCTTTTCACATGTAAGCGGCTATGTCTGGTTCTTTCTACAGATAAGAAAACCGAGGCATAGAACGATCAGTAAGGTTAGAGCCACATGGAAAGTCCGTGTCCGGATGAGACAAGAGCTCGAGCTTGCCAGCTACCTAAGGGGGCCGCTGCACAAGGCCATGTGGCATCAACCCCCACATCCCGGGAACCTGGGCATAAGGGACAGAGAATCTCTGAGCAATACTCTGAGCATGTGGTTTGCTTTCTTAAGCCCCAGACTCTACCCTGAAGGATGGTTTCTAGGACACTGTCCGGATCAGCTCGTTCCAGGGTCTACTGTTCCTGATGTCAAAATCCAGGCATTTGTGAAAGCCCCTCCTTCGCTGTGGCAGGGAGTTCAGGAACACGCACGAAGCACACGGTACAAGAAATCCTCAGGCACCTGCTCAATTCCTGCCTTTCCCATTCCGTAATGCCCTGTCTCTTCCAAGCTGGGGGCTCTGTACATGGTATTTCTTCTGCTGGAATGATCTTCCCTCCTTTTTGCCTGGGTAACTAGTACTGGTCCAACATTCCTCCACTGAAGCATCACTTCCTCTGTTAACTCCCCGACATCTCACCTGGTCGTTTATCTTTCCCTCCCCTCTCCTCTTCCCTCCCAAGAACTGATCACTACCCATAATGACACATGGTGTGATCTTCAGACTGGGGTCTCTTTCCCCATTAGCCTGAACACTACGAGGGCAGCCTCTGCCAGTTAGGCCAACCACACACTCAGGACCTGGCACATTCCCCGACACAAAGCAAGTGCTCCATAGATGTTGTGGAATCAGAGCATCAGTGCATTAATGGCCAGAAGAACAAAACTCAGGACCACTTAAACAGAGCTCATCAAAGATGGGATGCCCGAGAGGGGACGTTTGAAGCCATCTCATGTGTCACCCTTCGATGAGCCCCGGAGGTATACCTAAGGCAGACATGTAGTCAGAGCTTAGAGAGGTATAGGAGCCTCTCCGGGGTCACAGAGCAGGTAGGGACTGGGCAGGATGAACTTTCCAGACTCCTAACTCCTTTCACTCAATGGCTTCTCCACCTGTTGACCTTCTCATGTGGAATGTTATCAGGCTGGAATTCCTATCCAAGCTCTCACTGGGAAAAGAAGAAAGAGTTTCAGACAGACCGGCTGACTGCCCTAATAACACAGAGGAGATGTTTCCATCCAAGAGATATTTAAAAATAAGAGAGCACTGGGGTCTCTCCCTTCTGTAAAGCTGAAAATTCAACAGGAGCAAAACAATTCAGAGAACATAAGGATTCAAGGAAAGCAACCACACAGCTGAGAGCATAGAGACACCAGGGGGTTTCCCTGAAGCCCTCACCATGCAGAGGAGGATGAAGACTCCTTCGGGCAATGGGAATAGCGTGCCCAAAGGCTGGAGGTGGGAACGCACAGGAGCTGTGGCACCAGGGGAGTCTAATTTGGGAATGCCTCCTCGTGGATTTTCATCTTAGGAAGAGAACTGGGGAATTATACTTCTGGCCATCATTGAATATCTGGTGGGGGAATCAGCCCTTCTCCAGATTCAACTGTAAAGCTGGATAAAACACACAGAACAACAGTTTTCAGACTTTGAACAGTAGGCCGCTGTGATTCACAAAGAAGACCCAATGTGAGATCACTCTGGTCTCTGCCTGGAGACTATCTGGATCATGGCCCAGGGGTGAGACCCAAAGAAGGCACAGCAGTCTGGCTGAATGGAGGAGACAATGGTCAAAGTTCAGGGCTGCTGTGGTGGCTGGAATTAGCAGGGCAGAATCACAAAGAGGAAGGAATTTTAGGGGGGGGGAAACAACTCCAAAAGTAGTCAGAGGGACCCCTCAAAGTCTTTGCCTGGCTGTCAATCTGATTTGTTCAGAAGGAGCCTCTGTAAAGTCCGGCAGGTAACTGCTACCAGGGACTGTGAGCTAAGCAAGGATTCAGAAGTCTTACAAGATTAGGAGATGTCTGAGTTCCCATCTGCCAGAGAAGACAGACCTTATTAAACACCTCAAGCATTTAGTTTAGACCCAGAAAGGCAAGGCCTTAGAAGGATTACTCTAACCCTAGAATAAGAACGGCTTTAGACCTGCCCTAAAGGTTTAAAGACAAGCCTCTGAAGTATGAAGCTGATTTGTAAGTAAATTAACTGCCTGCTCTAACAAAATTCAACACTTTTCAAAGGAAGATAACAAAATCCAGATGCTCAACAAAACATCAAAATGTGCAGCATGGAATAAAAAACTACCTGTGAGGTGAAGCAGGAAAATATGACTAATAATCAAAAGGAAAATACCGATCAACAGAAACATACAGAAATGACAGAGATGATAGGATCTGCTGACAAGGACCTTAAAACAGCTTTCATAAATATGCTCAAAGATTTAAAGGATAATATGAACATAATGAAAAAAAGAAATGCTATAAAAAGGAACCAAATGGAAATTAAAGAGATGAAAAATAGGATAGCTGAAATGAAAAATTCACTTGATGGATTTTTTTAATAAAACAGATTGCATACTAGAAAAGAAAAAGATCTGCCAACTTAAAGACAAGATACTAGAAACTATCCAAATTAAAGCTTCAAAGGAAAACTAAGCTCATAAACTGAATAAAGCTTCATTACCAGTTTAACACGTAAATAAAGGGACACCTGGGTGGCTCAGTGGTTGAATGTCTGCCTTTGGCTTAGGGAGTGATCCTGGGGTCCTGGGATGGAGTCCCACATCGGGCTCCCCACAGGGAGCCTGTTTCTAGCTCTGCCTGTGTCTCTGTCTCTCTCTATATGTCTCTCATGAATAAATAAAATCTTAAAAAAAAAACAAACCACTGAACCAAGAAACGCAATGAACCTCAAACAGGATAAGCACAAAGAAAACTATACAACCATAATCAAATTGCTAAAAAACAGTAACACAGATATATTTAAAATCACTCAGACAAAAAAGACACATTAAATATAGAGTAACAATCCGAATGATCTCTGACTTCTCGTCAGAAACAACATAAACCAGAAGATAAAAAAATGACATTTTTAAAGTGTGGAGGAAAAATTTCTCAACCTAGCATTTCATATACAGAGAAAATATCCATCAAAAGAACAAGTGGAATAAAAACATCTTCAGTGAAGAGAATCTTTCACCCACAGGCCTACAATATAAGAAACGTTAAAGGAAGTTCTTCAAGGAGTAAGAGAAAATGGTAATAGATGGAATTCAGATTCAGATAAGGCAAAGGAAGGTACTGGAAGCAGTAAATATGTCAGAAAATATAAAAGGCATTTACTCATTTCTTAATTAACAAACAATTGTTTGAAGCAAACAGAATAGTTGTTGGGTTTATAACTTATGTACACAGAGATACATGATAAGAATAACACAAAGGACAGGAGAGTAGGGAGTGCACTGTTACAAGGTTCTTACATTATACGTGATGTTATTAATTAAATCTACAGTAGATTGTAATACATTAAACAAGCATATTATAAACCAGAGAGTAACTGCTAAAGAAAAAGAGGTATGGCTAGAAACCAAACGAAGGAAATTTTTTTAAAGTTCTTAATTAATATCAAAGAAGGCAAGAAAAAGAAAAAATGAACAAGATGAGACAAATAGAAAAAAGAGAAGACAAAATACAAAATTTCAACCATATGAACAAATAATATTAAATATAATTGGATTAAACACTTCATTTCAAAGGCAGGGATTACTATATGAGAGAAGAATGAGAACCAACTGTATGCACACACTTCAAATAGAAAGACACAGAAAGATTAAAAGAAAAAGACCAGAAGGAATCTATTGTGCAAAAACTAATCCTAAAAAAAAGCTATAGTAGCTTTATTAATATCAGATAAAATAGATTTCAGGATAACAGCTATTAGCTGTTAGATCAAGAAATTAAGAAATAAAGAGAAAAATATAGGTACTGAACAATTTTAAAAGGGTCACCAAGACATAATGATCCTAAGTGTGTGCACCTAAAAGCAAAGTCTCAAAAGTACATGAATCAAAAACTCACAGGACTAAGGGGAGAAACGGCATATCCATAATTACAGTTGCAGATTTTAATGCTGGTCTCTCAGTACATGATAGAACAAGAGCATTTTTTTTTTTTATCTGAAAAGGTAGAGATTTGAACATTATTAATCAATCTAACCTAATTGACACTACACTCAGGGAATACTCCTCCCAACTCACTCTAAGAGGCCAGTTTTACCGTGATACCCAACTTAGATTATAAAAAAAGAAAAGCTCACTATTGGTTGGAATGTAAAATGGCATAACCACTTTGAAAAAGTTTGGTTGTTTCTTAAAAGTTAAACACACACATATCTTCTGATCTAGTTATTCCACTCCTAGGTGTTTACTCAAGATTAATGGAAGCAACTGCCTATACAAGGACTGGTACACAGATGTTCAGAGCAGCTTTATTTGCATTTGCTCCAAACCAGAAACAACCCAAAAGTCCATCCATAAGTGAATAAAGGAAATTGTGGTATATGTATCTATGCAATGGAATATTCCTATTCATCAATTAAAGGAAATAAACTACTGCTATATGTAACCATGGATGAATCTTAAAACAATCATAGTGAGTTAAAGAAGCCAGACCCCCCACAAGCACAAAAAAGGGGTACATACTGTAAGATGCTATATATGCAATATTCTAGAAAATGCAAACTCATCTATACAGAAAGTAGATCACTGTTTGCCTGGAGATGGGGAAGTGGTAAGTAAGGGATTATAAAAACAAAAAAAGTTTAGAATGATGGATATGTTTGTTATTTTAATTCCAGTGATGCTTTCAAGAGTGTATACATAGGTCAAAGTTTATCAAACTGTACACTTTAAATACAGGCATTTTATTGTATGACAATATGCCTTGATACCATTTTTTAAAAGTCAGCAGAAATATTTATTTTCTTTTTTTTAGTATTTATTTTCTTGATTATGACCATCATCCACAAACCACTGATATTCATGGGGCATGAATCAGACTCTCGTTCCCTAGCCCTGAGAAGTCAGTTTTGGGAGTGATATTAAAAACTAAGTAAAATCTTGGGGAATTTTAGATAGAAGTGATCAGAAAATATGTTCTTGAAAGCAAATCACTATACAAATTATCCTAGGTCTTAAAGTAATTTAGATGCCTTTCCAAGAAAAAGAAGTTTCAAAGAAGAAAGTCACTTCTCAGGCAAAGAGGAAATAACCCAACATTGTTTCTCCAGTTCATTTCATAGTTGGGACTTTCTGATATCTTTAATGTGTTTTAACAAAGGATAGGCATGGGAATTTATTTAAGAGCAATGACAACAAGTCAATCCATATAATATACCATATTATCAGAAAAAAAGATAAAAGTCATAAAATCATCTCAATAGGTGGAGGAAAAAACATAAAACGGTGGCTTGTGACAGAAAATTTCAGTAAACTAGAAATAAAAGGTTAACCTCGTCAACCGATAAAGGTCATTCATAAAAACCTACTTCAGCTAATACTTAATGATGAAAGTGATCACTCTTAATGATGAAAACTGAACCCTATGTTTAGGAAAAAGGCAAAAGGGATCCCTGGGTGGCGCAGTGGTTTGGCGCCTGCCTTTGGCCCAGGGCGCGATCCTGGAGACCCGGGATTGAGTCCCATGTCGGGCTCCTGGTGCATGGAGCCTGCTTCTCCCTCTGCCTATGTCTCTGCCTCTCTCTCTCTCTCTCTGTGTGTGACTATCATAAAAAAAAAAAAATTTAAAAAAAAAGGAAAAAGGCAGAAACACTCACTCATTTCTATTCAACATTGTATTAGATAGAGAGTCCTAACCACTATAGTGAAATGAAAAAAATGCTTTAAAAAAATACACACTGGAAAGAAAGAAGTAGAGCTATCTATATCAGTAGAGGACATCAGTATGTACAAGGAAAATCCTAAGAAAATAACCCAAAAAAGCTATTAGAACTAGTAAGTGGACTTGGCAAAATTTCAGGATACAAATCAATATACAAAATTGTGTTTTTTTGGGGATCCCTGGGTGGCACAGTGGTTTGGCGCCGGCCTTTGGCCCAGGGCGCGATCCTGGAGACCCCGGATCGAATCCCACATCAGGCTCCCGGTGCATGGAGCCTGCCTTCTCCCTCTGCCTGTGTCTCTGCCCCTCTCTCTCTCTCTCTGTGACTATCATAAATAAAAAAATAAAAAAAATTAAAAAAAAAAACAAAAAAACAAAATTGTGTTTTTATGTAATAGCAACAAATAATTGAAAAGTAAAAATCACAATACCAAGAAACATAAAGGATTTAGAGATAATTTTATGGAATATGTGCAAGACCTTTACTCTGAAAATTAGAAACTATTGCTGAGAGAAAAAGACCTAAATACTTGGAGAGATATACCATATTCATAGATTGGAAAACCCAGTATTTTATGATATCTATTCCCTATAAATTGGTCTATAGATTCAGGGTAATCGTAAACAGAATCTCAGCTGGATTTTTTGCAGAATGTGGAAATCAGAAATTCCCCTAATATTTATATGGAAGAGCAAAGTTCCTAAAATTGACAAATATTCCCCCAAAAAAGGGCAAAGCTGAAAAACTGAGAGCACCTGAATTTAAGATTTACTATAAAACTCCAGGAAATAAGACCATATTGGCATAAACATAGACAAATAGATTGACAGACAGAAACTCACGTATACTTACATATTCAACTGATTTTCAGCAAAGGATGCAATGCAATGCAATGGGGAAAGGACAACCCTTTTAATAAATGATGGAACCAGATGTCCATATGGGATACAATGAATTTCAACTCCTACCTCTCACCATTCACAGAAGTTAACTTGAAAAGATCACAGACCTAAATTCAAAGGTGACCCAATAGTTGAGCGTCTGCCTGCCTTTGACTCAGGGTGTGGTCCCAAGGTCCGGGATTTGAGTCCTGCATTGGGCTCCTTGTGGGAAGCCTGCTTCTCCCTCTGCCCTTGCCTCTGTGTGTCTCTCATGAATAGATGGATAAAATCTTAAAAAAAAAAAAAAAAGCTAACCTTACAAAGCTTCTAAAAGATAATTAAGGAGAACAGCTTCACAATCTTGAGGTGGCTAAGACATTCTGGGTAGGATCCAGAAAGCACTAACCATAGAAAAAACGGATAGATCAGACTTTATAAAAAAAAAAACAAAACAAAAACACTTATCAAAAGATACTGTATGAAAATCAAAGGGCATGCTGAAGACAGAGAGAAAATATTCGCATCATATGTGTCTGACAGACGACCTGGATCTAGAACATATAAAGAACTCTTACCACCTAATAATACAAACACCACAAACACAGAAAGGCCAGAATGCTTCAGACAATCTCTAGAGTAAAATATACAAATGGCCAATATGCAGATGAAAAAGTGCTCCAAAAAAAAAAAAAAGTGCTCCACATCATCAATCATTAAGGAAATAACAAATTTGGCTTAATTAACATAATGACCACAGCACATTCACTGCAATAGCTAGAATTAAACAGCCCATCGCCTCCAAACATTGGCAAGCATGTGGAGCAAGGAAAACTCCCCTAAATGGCTGTAAGATGCTATAGAGCCATTTTGGAAGATGGTTTGTAAGCTCTTAAAAAGGTTAAACACGCTCTCCCCTGTGACCTAGCAATTTTATTCCCCAGTACCCAAGAGAAATAAACACATATGCCCTCAAAAAGCCTCCTACAAACACTTCCATAGCTGTTTCATTCATAATAGCCTGAAATGGGAAACAACTGAAGGAAAAAAGTAAATGGCTAAACAAACAGTGATATTTTCACAGAATGGAATATTGCTCAGCAGCCAAAAAGAACAAACTGGTATCTTTAACAAAGTGTGTGAGTCTTAATGACATTTCGCTGAGTGAAAGCAGCCAGACACACAAGAGTATTCTCGTAGGACTCCACTTGTAAGGACTTCTCCTGCAGTCAGTGCAGATCCTTCCGGATACTCTCACCAGACCCAGGGTCCTCAAGCCCAAGCCCTGGGTACACCTGAAGCTGACAAGTCCAGCCCCTAATTCCACATGGGACCCATTAGCATACAAATCTCTAGACCCAAAGGCCAGTGCAGGGGCTGGTTCAACCTTGGCAAGCCAATCTTCTGTTGGATCTAGCCTAAATCTCTCATACCCTCCTAGCCCACATATCTGGAATAGAGCCCCTCTGACACGCAGGAGGGAAGCTGAGACATCAGTGATATTAGGAGAATGGAAAGAAGGTGGGGGTGTCCCACAGGAAGGGCCCTTAGAACTCGTTTCCTTACAGGCCAAGGGAGAAGGGAGAGACTGAGGGCAGCAACAGGATGGGGCCTGTCCAAGGTCATGCAACCCCAGAATCCAGCTGATCAAAACCCAAGGCTTCTGAGTCTTGGCTTAGTGCCCTTTCCAGCTTTCCACCCCTTCGACCACCGAGGGCAGAGAGGGCACCGTCTTGTCTAGGTGACCAGGGCTTAGCCCGGGCTCGGCCATGCACTGGTTCAGACTGAAGCTGTGTCACGTGGCACTGGCTCTTAGGAACCACATGACTCAGAGGTGCTTAGAGGTGGGGACAGGACCACTGGAGGACTTGGAGGAGTGATGCCCCCACCCGGAGTCGATGGTAAGGTGGCCCAGGTCAGACCTGGACGCCTGGAGACTGCCCGGGCCAAGCTCACCTTGGCGTTCACCCTCCCCTGGCCAAGCCTCAGCCTGTGGCTCGCCCACCCCTCCCCCTACTCCCCCAGCCCCCAACCAGAGAAGGTACTCACTGATGGGGGCGTGTAAGGCCACGTGCTCCTGGTAGGGTGTGTAGTACTTGTACTGCTTGCCGCAGAACTCACAGGTGTAATTGCCAGTTTCTGTCCAAGGAGAGGAAAGTGTGGGAATGGGCACCTGGCTCCCATCAAGCAGCAGCAGCATGCTCCCTCCCTCCAACTCCCCCCACCCCCCCACCATCCTGGGACCAACTACAGTCAAGAGTCCACTGAAGTCTGACTGCCTGGGTTCAAATCCCAGCTACTCCACGTCCAGCCGTGTGACCTTGGGCAAATCTCTTAACCTCTCTGTGCCTCAGTCTTCCTATCCGTGAACGGGGTTAGTAATAGGACCACCTTCTAGGATTGCTGCGAGGATTAAATTCATATGTCAAGTGCTTAGAACAGTACCTGGCACACGCTGTTTCTCCAACACACCACCCCCAGGCCCTGGTGCTCAGGAAATGTGTGGTGATCTGAGTTGACCCCCCAGTGCCAACCTCTCGCTCAGCCCCTTTGCAAGCCCTGCCCTCTGCAATGGCCACACTTGGGTCCCTTCGTCTACAGGACCTTCCCCGCCCCCAAGCACCCCCACCCCAAGCAGGAGGGGTCACGTCTTCCTCTCAGGTCCCACCAGACTTTATCTTTACCTCTCTTTTGGCACTGCCTAACTTCTTTCTTCTTAAAAATTTCTGATGTAATATTGTTCACTGGGGGAAAATTATAAAATACTGATAAATATAAATACAAAATTTAAAGAGTAAGAGAAATTTCAATCATCTGTCATTCCCAAACAAAGAGGAACGGCTACCCCTTAGGGTGGAGGGCGCAACCTTGCCAGCCACCCAGGCCCCACCCCTCACTCCCATCTCATCCGGAGCTGGCTTCTCTCCCTGACATCATCTGTCTGGCTCCGGTGGGCCTTGAATTAAGCGGCCCTGATCCATATCCTCTCTGTAACCTGGTGTATTCAATCGACAATACTTTGTGGACATCTTGCTCAATCAATAAACATTGATCCCTACTGCATTTATTGGCTGCACGGTTCCCACTGGACTTTGAAATCTGCTGAGCCAGTCTCCTACACCAGGGGATGCTTTAGATCGTCTCAAAATTTTTCCCTTACTAAAAAAAAAAAAAAAAAAAAAATGCTGTGATCTATATCCCTGTTTGGCCCTTTGCTCATTATTTTTCATATGCTGCAAAATAAAGATTATTGTGCATAATCTTGGCTCATTATTTCCTCAGAATAAATTAAGGGTATGCATTTTTAAGGCTTTTGTTAACCAGAGCACCAATTACTTATATCAACAGGTTGGACCAGGGGCGTTTGGGTTGCTCAGATGGTTAAGCTTCTGCCTTCAGTTCAGGTCATGATCCAGGGGTCCTAGGACTGGGTCTCACGGTCCTAGGACTGGGTCTCACGGCGGTTCCCACCTCAATGGAGAGTCTGCTTTCTCCCTGTGCCTCTCTTTTCCCTGGCTTGTGCTCTGTCTCCCTCTCTCAAAAGAGTAAGTAAAATCTTTTTAAAAAAACAAACAAAAGCTGGGCCAATTTTCATCCCAATCAGAAAGATGCGCATTACTGGGGGAACTATCCTGCACTGCCACTTTCATTTTGTATTTGTTTGAGTTTTAAGGAAACTGACCATTTTTCATGTTTAATTCACTGCAGTTTTTCTTTTGTGACTTTCCCATTTGTGTTCACAGCCAATGTTTCCACAGGCATATTTTTTTTAATTGCCAAGAACTCTGTAGACTAAGGACATCAACAATTTTGTTCTATGTATTACAAGTATTTTTTTTCTCAACTGTGTGGTTTTTAAATTCTGTGTATGTTTTTTCTCTCAATATTGACTTAGAGGACATTTTCATAAGTAACTTTTATAACTGATTCATGAACACTGGAAAAAAAATATACTATTTGCCATTGATAGGCTTCAAAGTTCTTAGACCAGCTGTACTAATAATATTTTTCAAACCCTATATTCCTATTTGTCCATGTGCTCTATTAAAGACTGAATGTTGTGATCAATCCTTCTTTTTTTGGGATGCCTAGGTGGCTCAGTGGTTGAGCGTTTGCGCCTTCGGCCTAGGGCGTGATCCCAGGGTCCCGGGATCAAGTCCCATATCGTGCTCCCCCGCAGGGAGCCTGCGTCTCCCTCTGCCTGCCTCTGCCTCTCTCTTTCATGAATAAATAAATAAAATCTTTAAAAAAACTTTTTAAAATAAAAATAAAATAAAAAGATAGTTGGTAAATGCCAGCACAAAATGCTGAGGAAAAGCAGTCATGGTTCCTGCTGTCAAGGAGCTTACAGTCTGGAAAAGGAGACAGAAAAACCAAATAATCACACAAACAAACTTAAACCTGCAGCCACAATATGTGCTCTTAAAGGAGACATCTATGGTGCTATGAAATCCTAACAAGGAATTCAATTTAGTTAAGGAAGCAAGAGCAAGTTCCCTGAGAAAGATAAAAGATGAAGAATTAACTAGGGTGTCTCTAATAAATCATTATTTCAAATTAACCAGAGAGCCTTTGTCTTCTAATAAAAGAAATCATGCCATTTGCTTTTATTGCTATAATTGACTTGATTTTACTTGTTTTATGTTTTGGTTCTTTCTATTTTCATGTTCTACCCTTTCTGGTTTCTTTCCTTCCTTTTCAGTTGTCTGAGGCATGAAATCTTCTGTCTTTCCAACCACTCTCTGATATTTCATTATTTTCCAATATTCTCCTTTGTTTTACACAGCATGTAAGGTACATCTGTCTGTCACAGATAAGGAGAAAATTATATTTTCAAGTCTATTACCATTGAGAAAGGTAGCTTAACTGTGCTTCTCAAACTTGAGCAGATTTGAGAATCATCTAGAAAGGCAATTACATCACAGATTGCTGGGTTCCACACTGGGATTCTGATTCCCTGGGTCTGGAGTGGAGCCTATGAATTCATCTTTCTTTCTTTTTTTTTTTTCCTTTTTAAAGATTTTATTTATTTATTCATGAGAGACACAGAGAGAGAAGCAGGCTCCCTCAGGGGAGCCCGATGCAGGACTTGATCCCAGGAGCCCCAGATCATGACCTGACGCGAAGGCAGATGCTCAACCACTGAGCCACCCAGGAGCCCCAAGGATTTACACTTCTGATAAGCTGCTGCTGGTCTGGGGCGACACCGTGGGAAGGCCTGGTTTAACCTACCCTACCGTACCCTTCACCTATTCCTTCCTTCTCGTATTCTTACAATTCATTTTTAACACTGTAGAATGAACTTTGTCTCTTGCATTCAATTTCATAATGAGATTCACAACATTTTAAACTTGTTTCTAGTTTATCTGGTTTTAACATTGTAAGTCCTCCTGTGCTATGAATTCATTCCTCACCACTGGAGTGTATTCTATGAATTTTTTTGAAGATAGGTTCATAGGAAAACTGTGTTTTCAAGCCCTCATTTTTCCCTTTACTTATAAATTACAATTTGTCTAAATATAAAATTCTTCGATTACAACCTTTTCCCTCCAAAATATATTTCATTATCTTCTTGCATTTAGTAGTATACAGAGCCTGAGGCAAGTCCCCCTTGGATCCATCAGTTAATAACTGGCTTTTCTTATGCCTAGATGCCTGCATATATTTTCCTTTATATTTAAGTTTTAAAAAGTCACTAAGATCTACTGAATTATGGGTCTCTTTATATTAAGGTAGATGATAGCCCAATCCCCTGTCATCCCTTGACATATGACAAGCCCTTAAGTCTGCATACATGGGTCTATGTTTAGCAAATGTTTTTTCTCTTGTATCTGGAGTATCTGGAAATGGCTCCCCAGCCTCCATATTCAGCTTGTTTTCCCTTTGTTATCTTGATCTGTTCAGGTCTCTCCTGCCTGTAATTAGTTCCATTTCTGCAGATCAACTCTGCTCTTTACGATGCACAATGTAGGCTGTAACTGTATTTTCTATTTCTCTGCAGTCCTTCACTCCTTTCTCTGCCTCTTTGTTTCATCCTGCTGCTCTGTCACCATAGAATTCAGGCTCCTCTTTCACAGGAGTCATGCTACGGACTGAACTGAGGCCCCACCCTCCAATTCAACTGTGGATGGGTGTCTGGAGATGGGGCCTGTGGGAGGTAATTGGGTTGTGTTGGGGTCATGAGGGTGGGCCCCTCCTATCTGGATCAGTGCCCTTCTAACAAGAGACACCGAGAAGCCTGTTTGCACTGGTCTCCCACCATGTGAGAGCACAGACGGAAGGGGGCCATTTGCAAGCCACAAGGAGGGTTCTCACCAGAACCTGACCAGGCTGGCACTTTGATCTCAGACTTCCAGCCTCTGGAACTGTGAGAAAATAAAGTTGTTTGTGCCATCCAGTCTGGTATTTTGTTATGACAGTCCAAGCAGCCTAAGATAAGTCATATTTTCTTATATTCAATTGTGGTTGTCAAACAGAATTTTCTTCCAGATTATGTAGTAGGTCATTTTCAGGCATATGCTTTTCCCCTCTGAGTCTCCTAAATTCTGTCTTCTTATGTGGAATTTTTACAGTTTCATGCTTTTTTTTTTAATTTAAAAAATTTCTCAAGTTACTCTTCCTTAGCCACATGTAAGAATCAAACTGCAGATGAATCCACACGTATCGTTTTCAGTAGATAAGTGTGACCTGTCCTTGGGCCTCCTGTTATCAGCATAGACCACTACCACGGTAGTGATTCTCGGATCTGCAGCTGGAGAGCAAGCTGACATGCAAGACCCCTGTGGCCAACTCTCTCCTTCTAGAAGGATTCCTTTGCTATCATGGCTCCATCTTCCTTCTCCCTAAGTACCCAATTCTTCAATTTGCTCAGATGACATGGATATGGAAGGTACACTTCCCAGCATGCACTGCTCCTGGGTTTTTTCCTCTTCTGAGACCCACAAAGTTCAACGTGTGGCAAAGTCCCTTCTTGGGGCTCTGTGCCTCCCATGGCTCCTCTTAACTCTATACTTCGTCATTTTTAGGGTTCTGTGACCTTGGCCTGGCTGAAACCCAAGACGTAGCATTCTTATCTCATAAGGCAGCTCCTGAGTGGTAACAGGAGATGCTCACACTATTTTAGCAAACTCAGTTCCATAATGTCAAGCTGGGAACATGCAGGGAGCCAAACCCAGTTCCGTTTTCTCAATATAATTCCCAACTGCTTATGGCGTGGGTCAATTCCTCCCAGGTCCTAGCACTGGTTATCTGTACGACTTAGTTACTGATACACAGAACAAGTTTCATCTAGTTCTGTACTTTCCTGGGCAATAGGTACCACTTATTTAATGCCTTCCATGCATGTGTTAAGGACTACACTGACTCCTTTGCAAACATGACTTCATCCAATCTCCATGACAATCCCGAGAGGGGAGTTTTCTTGTCATCACCCGATTCTTGAGTTAAGAAAACTGTGGATTAGGGAGGTCATAAAGCATGCAGGGCGTCACACAGGTAATAAGTGTAGAGCTGGGGTTCAGAGATGAGATGCTCTAAAGCTCCCACTCTTGGCCATCTCTTGGCTCACTCATTTGTTAGACCCTGAATACAAGCCAGGGGCTGGGCTAGTCCCTTCCAGCACACATCCTCCAATGAACTTACAGAGCAGAGAGATGTTCTTGTCCCCAACTTACGGATGAATCAAAGGACACTCAGAAGGAGGTAAGTAAACAGTGAACTGATGATGTCAGCATTCAAACCTGCACCTGATTCTAATTCTAGTTTCATAATTATGATGTTATAGATGGAAGGGCAGTACTATTCTGGGGCAGGTGGTACTAAGACGGCAGGTCGCAGATTCTGCTGTCCCCGTCCCGTGTCTGTCTGCGACTGTCCATTATAAAACATGTCTGGTTCACATGTGGGTTTCCCCGCAGTTTAACTCTTAGCAGTCTTAGTATTGAGAACTTCATTTTTTTATAGAGAGGAAACAGGTCATATGCAGAGTAAACACATGATGAGCACTGTGCTAGCCACTTCCCAGATCCTGTTCCAATTCCAGAGTGCTTCAGATTTCAAAGAAACCAACAAATCACCCTCTCCCACGAAAGAGGAAAGAGGGAGAAAAAGGAAGGGGGTGGTGGGGTAGGATGACGACCCAGTCAATGCCTTCCAAACATCAGGGCCAAGCTCCACCCCAAGGAGCATCTCCAGCTGGCAATTTGAACCTCTCCATTTTAGTGCCCTGAGATTTCCTCACACCTTCATTCAGTGTCTGTGTGATATTTTTGCAAGCTGCCTTAAATCCTTATTGTAATGAGAGTCAACAAAGGTCTTTCCTTGTGTGATAAGCTTGGAGGGGGAATATGAGTCCCCCAAGAGCTGGACTAGACACCTCTCAGGTGCTGACTCCACCCCATCCAATCTTCTAGAATCAGCCAAAATGGTCCTCCTAAAATGTCAATCTGAGCAAGTCCCTTCCCCACTTGGTAAATTCTCTAGCTCATTTCTCTCAGAGTAAAGTCAAGATGCCTTCCTCTGGCATTCAAGGCTCTCTAAGACCTGAACTCAGATCCTGATTTGCCTTTCAACTCCCTAGAACAAGCACTGTCTCTCCCACCTCCACCCTAGGAAGCAAGAGCTCATGCCCCATCCTGGGCCCCAGCGCAGAAGCCTCCCTGACTCCCAAGGTTGGTCAGGTGCCTCCCCGGCCCCCACGGCTCCCTGTGTTTCAGGTTATGCTGTGCTGACCTACTGTCCCCTCCCTGTGTGAAGTACCCAAGGGCAGGGCCACAACCACCCCAGCCACTGCTGTGTTCTCACCACATTCAACACAAGTGTGCTGAGAAGAGGTAGGGAGCAAGCAGGTGTGGCTCCTGCCCGCAGGAGTTTAATGGGACAAGGAGAGAGTGTCAGCACGCGGCTCCCCCGGACGGCTTCATATGCCGATGAACCCCTTCAATTGCAGATGACAACAAGCGTTTATTTTCCGAGCACCTATTATGTACCAGGCACTGTGCTAACAGGTGATTTACATTCATGATCTCATTTAATCCCCCAACAAACCTTCGGGGAAATGTAGTCCTCATTGACAGCTGAGGAGCCGAGGCTCAGGACGGCTAACAGACTACCAGGGCACCAAGCATGTGCTACATCCACTGCCCTGACCTTGACCCTGTGCTCTTCTGCTCCTCCTCGAAAGCTGACCTCCTAAGACTGGCCCATTTGACAGGTGGGCAAAGTGAGGTATAAGGAAGCCAGGGGTCACCGGCCAGAACCCTGTTTGTGGGATGAGTGGAAGCCACCCCCCTCCAATGGCAAGCCGCCACCCTCCAGCCCAGCCCAGCCCTAGAGAGAGGCCCGCATACTTGGCCCGATTTTCTGGAATGGTTCCGGGGGTTCCTCCTTCACCTCGTCAGTGGCCACAACACCTTGGTCGAAGGGGTCTGTGGGAGAACACACAGCCCTTAGCGCCCTGGTTACTGGGTCTTGGGAGCCCAGCCGGGGACAGGGAGGTGGGCAGTCACCAAGGACTTACCTGCCCGATTCTCAGGGGCCCCTTCCACACTAAAGACTGTGCCCGGGCGGGAGGCAGCGGCCACAGAAGGAAGGAAGCAAACAGAAGCCCCGTTAGTCCCTGCCCACAGCTGCCTCTGCCCAGCACTCCCAGCCTCTGGGACCCAGGAGAGCCCCCTTGGCCAATGTGAGCGCCCCAGAAAGCCAGGGGCCACAGGAGGGCATATCCCAATCAGGATGCAGCCTGTGCCTCCACTTGTCATCCTCCCCATGGGCGAGGGCCCAACCCGGAGGTGGGCAGATGCTATCTGCCCGGCCTGTTTCTGGATCGCTGACAGCCACTCGAGGGCCCAGGGCAGGGGAACAAGAGGAAGAGACCAGGAGGAGAAAAAGAGGACAAGCCAGTGACAATGGGTAGCAGGGGCCTGGTTGTCACAACCTGCGACAGGCCAGGATGTGGGGCTAGAGAGGGAGCCCCCTCCATCTTTTCCAGGTTCAAGACCCTATTTCTGGATTGAGATTCTAAAAATAAATTACCTAAATTTATTGTTCTAATTTCTAACAATATAACCCAAGACACTAAAATACCATCATTCATCTTAAAAAACTGGTTTAATTTCATCAGAGCATGTGACTACTCGGTATGAAATTGTAAAATGCATTGACATGAAATTGCTAAAATTCGACGGACTGACCTACAAAAAAATGGCAATTTCACTTGGGTTACCCTAACCCTCAGTATGTATGGGGACCTTCTCTCTCCCCAAATCCTCAAGGGTCGGCCACTCCACTCATGGTCTGACTGCCACGGTCTGACTGACCTTCCTCAGGGGTGGGAGGAGAGAGAGGACACCTGGGGTGGAGGGGACAGATGAGTGGCCCTGGCCGGGCGCAGGGGTGGAGGGTTGCAGGTGCCACTCTTCACACGACTCTACTCACTACAAGTGAGGGGCCTAACTCACCATCCACGGCGTGTAGGTCTCGGTGTTCCTGGAAACAGCTGTAGTACTTGTACTTCTTCCCACAGATGTCACACGTGTACCTGAAATTGTCTGCAGGGGATGCAAAGACACATGTAGTTACTGAGACTTTTGTCACTTGAGGTGGGGGTGGGGTTTCTTGAGGGGGAGGGCAGCTCGTCTGCCTCAGGAACCAAACACGGGACTATCCCACACTGGCCCCAACTGGTGACCCATGGACAATCGGTCCTGGGAGTGTTAGGCGTTTTCTACACCAGGGAGCTAGGAGAGCCTCGAAGCAACTTTC
The DNA here is from genome assembly GCF_018345385.1 of Vulpes lagopus. Classification (NCBI taxonomy): domain Eukaryota; kingdom Metazoa; phylum Chordata; class Mammalia; order Carnivora; family Canidae; genus Vulpes; species Vulpes lagopus. Next base: position 64,477,020 of record NC_054830.1, read on the forward strand.
AAACCAACCCCCAGTCCCACGCCTCGTGAGCCAAGCTCCTAAGGGCCCGGCCCCACCTCAAGTGACACTCAGTTGAGGTTGAGGTTACAGGAGAGTAACTATCTCTCCTGTTACAGGAGAGTTGAGGTTACAGGAGAGTAACTATCACCGAAGCTACTGCTTCCTGGGCACTGCACGTGCGAGGTGCCAGGCCAGGCCCTTCCTCTGCCTTTCCTCTGTTAGTCCTTGTGACCGAACACGAAGTAGTAACCCATTTAACACACGTGAAGACTGAGGATCAGGAGAGACCTGTCCCCCAAGCCACACAGCTACGAGGGCCTGTGGTGGGTAGCTTCCCAATGACCCTGGCTTTTCGGCGTTCACGTCCCGTGCGATCCCCTCCCCTTGACCCTGAGCAGGATCTACCGACTTGCTCCTAAGGGAAGAGAATGCGAGAAAGCGATGGGATGTCACTTCTGAGAGTAGGTTACAAAAGATTGTGACTCTCGTCTCGCTCACATGAGCTGCCCAATGGAGCACACCATATGGCAGCCGCTGGTGCACAGCCAGTGGGCACGGAGGCCCGTGGCCCCACAGCCTGGGAAGCACCCATCCTAACAGCCACGTGACTGAGTGAGCATGGAAGCAGCTCCTTCCCCGGCTGAGCCTTGAGAGGAGAGACCGCAGCCTGGCCAACACGTCCCCTGCCCGGAGACCCCCAGCCAAAGGCTCCGGTGAAGCCACGTCCAAGTTCTGACCACACAAGCCTAGATAACCAATGTTGGTTTAAGTCATTCAGTTCTGGGGAATGTGTTAAAGGCAACAGATGATGAATAGAGGGCCAGAGTGTGGACGATCCCTCTACCCAAATTCCGAGGCTGGACTCATGCAGGACATGGCTCTCACCACGCACCAGCATGGACCCCCTGTGTGTATCCCTTGGGCAGATCTAGGGATGGCCCATCCACCCCTCTTCCTGATATGGCCCAGCACAGGGACACTGAGTGGCTTGCCCAAGGCTGTGCACTAGGATAAGGAGTCTTGGCTAAGATTCCGATATTCACTTAACTCCAAGCCGTAGCTAAGTGAGCGCACACGGCCCCCCTGTCTGCATAAAACACCTTCCACTCCTGACTCAGGCACCAGCCTTCTGGCTCTTCTGCTCCCCAGCACTCAAATACAGGATGTGATGAGACTCCCTCCATCCCAAAGCCGCAAGGCCAGGCGATTCTATGGGAAGGTTTCTGGCCCCTGCTTAGCTGAACTTGGGGGCACAGATGACACCAGCCATCTCCTTGCCTCTGCCCCCACCGCTTCCACTGCACCTGCAGTCTCAAAATACCCTGGCAGATGCCAGGGCCACAGAGACTAACTGGTCCCCAAGCGAGGCACACACAGTCATTCGGAGGGTCTGGGGACCAGGCATGCCACCATCCATCCCACCACGGCCTACCATCTCCATGCTCACACCTGAACTAGGCGGGCAGTGGTGGTGGGAGGCAGTGGGGCGTGGACGAGGAGAGACCTGGTCCTGCTCTGTCTCACCCAGACTGCCAGCAAGTGCTCACCCCACCTCAGGATTCACCTTCCCTTCTCTTCCCCCTAACTGGAGGGAACAGGTGGGTGGTAATGAGCAGATTGCCAGGGCCTCTCCCAGGCTGGCCATTGTAGGATTCCAAGTCTGGCTCGAGCTTCAATCCAGTCCAGACAAGAGCCTCCCCCTCACCCCCATCCATCGCCCCATCGTGTCCCATCTGGACCATAATTGTCTCTCTCGGTGCTAGATACCAGGCAACACAGGTGAAGAAGTCAAGGCCATCCAGGGTCTGGTTCCAGAGGGGGCCCGGAACCAGCCTGAAATACCTCTCCCCCACTAGCCAGTGCCGGTCACCCTCCACAGCTGCTGGCAGCACACCTCACCTCTGCTCACACAGCCCTCCCACCACTTCCAATAAAACGAGAACTCCCAGCTCTCTGCCACTGAGAAGCTCTGCTGAATCCACTACTTCTTCTCAGTGCAGGTGGGGACCACACTCCTGGACCCACCCAAGGCAGCGTAGATTAGAGCAAGCAGTTCTCGCCGAAGGAAGAAAGGCAAAATAGTTTTCTGTCAGTGAAACCACGTTTTCAGAACCTCCACGAGAGCCCAGGAATGGCACTGCGAATCCCCCCGGGGAGAGGGGCTCTGCAGTCAGACTGGCTGACCCCAACCCGGCTCGGCCACCCTCCAGGGTGACTAACGCAGGACACACTCCCTCACCTCTACCCCCTTGGTCTTCTCATCTGCAAAATGGGGATGGCAGTTCCTTCATCTCCCACCCAGACTTGTAATAAAGAAGGAGCAAGCACAATGCCTAACGGACAGCAAATACTTGGTAAATGTTACCTAACGTTGTTTTGGAAAGGGAATCGATGGGACAGCAGCAAGAGAACTGGACAAGGAGTTAATTTTTTTATTTTCTTAGCCAAGAGCTGGGTGAGTGGGTATATGCCTCCATTTCTGACTGTACAGTTTTTCTAACAACTAAATGGAAGAGCCCTGGACTAGAAGGCGTGAGGCCTGGTTTCTATGCCCACCTCCACCACTAACAGGTTGCAGTGAGTTCTCTCTGGGACTCAGTGTCCTCATCTGCAAAATGGGTAGGCTGGACTTGGTATCCTCGACATAGTGCTCTAGGCTCCGGAGCTCCATGGTCAGGCTCCTCCCCCGAGGCTGGTGTGTGAGGACGCCCGGCTTTCTGCACAGGCACTGCAGGCTTGGGTCAGGGTCGGGGTGTGCAGGGCTGAAAATAAACTAAGGCACAGTGGCCGTGGGGAGAAAACTCCCTGGAGAGGAAAGCGAAAGTGATGGAAAGACTATAAATACCCCCAGCTAGAGTCTTCAACAGCCAGTGGGACTCTGGGAACCGTGGAAGCCAGAGGGAACACAATGGATCATTGAGGGGCAGCCGGAGAGGCCAGGGGCCCAGAATAGCCAAGGAAGGAAAGATCAACAGAGAAGATCTTTAAATGTGTGGCTGACCACAGGCTGACCATGGGAGCCAGAAGAGGAGGAAGCCTCCGCAGGAGACGGGAGGCAGGGGCCAGGCTGGGACAGGGCCCGAGAGGGACAGGCCAGCACGGCCTCCTAGCCACGGTCCTCTGGCAGGGGTCTGGCCTACCTGAGCCTCTGAATGTCTAGAAAACAGAGGCTCAGCCTCGGCCCTGCCTGCCTCTCGCGTGACGTGCGAATCCAATGAGAGTGGGTGGGCAAGGACCTCAGAAGAAATGCTTTTAGGACCAAGTGCAATTAAGGCCCTGCTTTATCCCACACACCTCCTCAACCTGCTTTGTTTTGGATTTTTGGGGAGGTGGGGGTGGGGGTGGGAGTCATGTTTATTATTTTTTAAAAACCTTTTATGGCAGGAGGAACAGGGGTTGACAAACGATGGTCTGCCCACTGTCTGCTTTGGTGAAAAATTCATTTCCGTATCACGCCTCTGGCTGGGTTCGTGCTATTGAGCAGTGCTGGGTGGAGGGGACAAAGAATCTGGCCTACAGGGTCTCAAGTATTTGCTATCTGGGCCCTACAAAAGTGTTCTGCTGGCCCCGATGCAGAGAACTGTTCAGCTCCTTCGGTTTTCATAAACCAAAATCACCTGTGTCATCCGCACCCAGACACCCCTTCTCAAGGGGAACCACGATTTCCTCCAGCAGGAATCCCTTCCCCGATTTCATACTTCCTGTACGCAGATCTCAGAGGAGGGGCTCCCATGTCGGGCTTCTTCTGCTAATGTTCTGTTTGTGGGTAATCCACGTTCCTGGGGGCAGCCCTACGTCATTCCTCCAAACTGCTTCACACGAACACACGACCCATCTGTCCATTCATTCGCCTAGCGCTGGGCACTCGGGTGGTTGCCAGCTTGGGGCTGTCACAAACAGGGCTGCTAAGAGTATCCTAGTACCCAGGGCTCCCGGGTGGCTCAGTCGGCTGGGCATCCGCCTTCGGTTCAGGTCATGATCTCAGGGTCCTGAGATGGAGCCCTGCGATGGGCTCCTGGCTCCCTGCTGAGCAGGGAGTCCGCTTCTCTCTGCCCCTTCCCCCTTGCTCATGCTCTCCCTCTCTCTCAAATAAATGAAATATTTTTTTAAAAAATGAAATAAACGAATATCCTGGTTTCCATCTTTCGGTGGACATGCGCACACGGTTCTGTTGGGGATACACCTGGGAGTGGAACGGCTCGGTTCTGGAGCTCCGGTTCCAGAGGTTGGGCGGGGAGAGGTTCTGTCCCAGCCTCCGCCCATCTGGCTGCTTCGGAGGCCCACGGGGTTAGCTCTGGGGGCAGGGCAAACAGGCCACGTGAACAGCAAAACAGTGTCCTCAGACGGTAAGGCCCTGTGCGGCGCAGGCGCTGGGGTAGCGCACCCAGAGATGAGTGCCCAAGGGTGCCCACGAGAGACCTCTCAGAAGCAGCATTTCCCAAACATCAGCTATGAGGCCCCAGATCCAACCATGAGTGGGAGTCAAGATGCACGCACTGGGTTTGCCAGGGAAGGGTCCTGAGAAGTCCACCACAGGGAAACCTGGGGACTCAGAAGAACTCGAGGCTTCCCAGGGCTACCTGGCCAGAGATCCCGCTACCGAGAGAGCACCTGTCAGCTTCCCCAGGATGTGTGCCACCAACACACTTTGGGAAAGGCTGCTCTGAGGTACCACGCTACAATTTCATAAAGACCCTCTGGCCCCAAAGCCTGAGCCACAGCAAAGTGTCTCCCACAAGCCCTCTGGGGCAGTCCTGAGGGCGACAAGAGCAAGGGAAAAGTACTCACTGCCTTGGGAGGCGCCCTCCCCTGAGGTGGCTTCGGTGTCTGCGAGAGAGAGAAAATGAGAAGGAAGTGAGCGGGCTGGACCCGTGGCTGGGCCAGCACCAAGGAGCGGGGGGCAGGCAGAGGGCAGGTGGGGAGCCCACCACCACGTGCCCGTTGCATGCAGCCTCACAGCCTTTCCCCGAGGGCCCCTGCTGCCGGCCCCGACCCATCGCCCTTCCTCCCGGGCACCATCTGCCCCTTAGCCTCCCCATCTTCAGAAGAGAGACAGCGCCCCGCTCCCACTCCCGGGGCTGCCACGAGGTGCACACGAGATGACAGGTGAGCACCTTCCCTGCAGGGGCCGCTCACACCAGGTGGCTCTGATGTACCCTGGGAGGAAGCAGGCCCGTGTGGGGGGCAGAAGCCTGGTGCACGTCCTCCTGCCAGCCCCTGTGTGCTCTCCCAAGTTAAGCAGGCCTCTTCTCTCTGCCTGGGTCTCCATCCTACTGCAGAAAGGGGGAGAGGACCGGAGCTCTGGGGGGTGGGGGGGCCCTGGGTCATCCACAAGCCGGCAGAGAATGGGGCGCTGCGGCCCTCAGCTCTGCCCCAGGGATGCCACTCACCTCGGTGTGCCCGTACGTGGGTCTGGAAACAGTTGTAATACTTGTACTTCTTGCCACAGATTCCACACTCATAGGATCCTGGAACACAGGAAAGGAGGGGACAGGTCAGGCAATACCCAGCACGTGCCAACGGTGAGGTCCCAGGACCCGCAGTGATGCCCCCAAGTGTCCGGAACTCCATGACAAGGGCCCAGGGGTCATCCAGGGGGCGGTCTCGTCCCCAGCAAGGAGAGAGACAGCGAGGACCAGCAGACACAGCCCTGAGCTGGGAGTCAGGAGTGCGGGGATCTAGGTCCAAGTTTTGGCCCCAACTCTCTAAAGTGACCTCAGGCGAGTCACTTCCCATCTCTGGGCCTGAATTTCCGAAACTGCAAGACGGAGAAGGCGACTCTTTCTTACACTTATTCCTTGAGAGGAAAAAGGAACGTAAAAGTGCTCTTCCAAAATAAGGAATAAACTGCATCCATGAGGAAATCAACATGCATTCCAGTAACTTCTACATCTCCTCCTTGCCAGGACAGGACAGAGGTAAGGAGGGCTCTCGCCTCAGATGGATCTGATCCCTGTCCCTGTTCTGCTGCTTACCAGCATCACGCCCTATGTGACTCCCTTAGACACATTAAGCCTCAGTCTGCTCATCTGTCAAATGGGGCAATAAGCACCTGCCTCACAGGCATGGCCCTATATCCCCCCTAGGAAGTGCCCAGCTCTATCAGAGATGAGCCCTACAAGGAAAGCACCGCCCCCTCCCCCCAGTCTGCTGAGAAGCTTTCCTGTTCTCTCAGCCATGCAGACAGCACCAGCTCCTCCAGTCCTCTGCGGACCCTTCTCCTAGGAGCTGGGACTGAAATCGTGGAGTTCCCACTAGACATCTCAGACAGGTCAGGGTGGAGTCCGCCCATGCACAGCACACACGGAAGGAAGGCTCACGGCAGGAAGTCAGGCACAGGCCATCAGACCCGGCCTGGCAGGGGTCCCAGGCAGAGGCCAGCTCATCCCTCACATGGGCCCACTACCCAAGGCTGCATCCTTCCCAACAGAACGGCCTGGAAGCTCACGCCAATACAGAGGCCCTGGCCCCATGCCTGGAATGGCTGCGGCTAGGGCCTAGGAATCGGCCTTTTCCAAAAGGATCCTCAGGGGATTCCGATGCCCAGCAACCAGGTAGGGGAACTATTGGTTTGAGAGCAAGAGCAAGACAGACCTGGGAGGGGATCTCTGCTCTACCATTTACCGGCTGGGCCTCAGTTTCCTTATGGGAAAGATCTGGATAACACAACAGCATCCATGGAAAGGCTGAACGAAAATGAGCAGGGCTCCTGCCACCCACCCAGGTGCTCAGTGAGTGTGGGCATCACCAGCTATTCCCGCCTTCAGCCTCACCTGGGGGTAGGGGGGCAGAGGCCTGTTTCCTGGGTGCAAGCTCCAGGCTTCTGATGAAGTCTGAGGAGCACTGACCTTGGAGTCTATGAGCTTAGTCCTGCCACTGCCCCCGGCTGACCTCAGGCACCTCCCCTTGCTGGTCCAAGCCTCGGCAGCCTCACCCGTAGCACAGGATGACGATTCCTACGCCTCGTGGGACCGAGGGCAGGTTTAACAAGGCACATCATCTGAGCTGGCTGCCACACAGATGGCCTTGCCACAACCTGACCGCTGTGGGTCATAAAGCAGACACTGTCATCCCAACACCAGCGTGGAGCCCAGCAGGCTGCTGGCCAGGAGTTTTATGTGTGCTACCCTCGCCTCACAGAGGAAAATATAAACACGGGGAGGGCAAAGCTCAGACTGTGCATTTCTTTTGCCTTTAGCCCCGTGGTTGGCACACAATGGGGGCTTGATAAATTCACGGTGTCCCGCTGCCCTACTCATCTGTCACCCAGGCACAGTGACCCCGACCCCTTTCCTGTGCCTCTTCCCACTCTTCAATGGTTTCTGCCAATTCGCCTTCAACCAATGGAGAATTTATGGAGCATCTCCACAGTGCCCGGCACCGAAGCCCAACCAAGGGCAAGTCCATGAGCGATCGCCGCCCTCCGTCTGACAGGAAGTAGACAGGCCACTAGGCAAGGGGACGGGCAGGGTGACAGGGTCACGACAGTGAAGTACAGAACCTGGCGGGCACTGTGCAGGCCCCTGACACGGCCACAGCAAGGGGGGGAAGTCGGGGGGGAGAAGAGGCAGGAGAGGCAAGAGAAAGGGGTAGACGGAGGGGAGGGCGCCCCAGGAAGGTGGACTCTCTCCCCAGAAGCCTGAGGCCACAGCCTGTGACAAGCAGCACTGGTTCAGCTCTGACCCACTTCCAGATGGAAGCCTCGGGGCCCCAGCCCGGCCCCTCTCTGCCACAGACCTGGGCCTCTGTTTCTCCAACCGCCATCAATGAGCTAAGGGCCTTCTCAAGGTGCATAACTGCAGGCTGCATGGGTCCCCCGCTTGCCCGCCGAGTGATCCTGTTTATAAGCAGGTCAGGTCCCCACCGGCTCTGCGGGATCTGCCCTCAACCCACAGAGCGAGCAGATGATCCCTGAAGCCTTGCTCACGGATCTCAACCCACACAGAGAGTCACAGGGGGGCATGATGGTCAGCCTTGTGCCCTCTGCTGGCTCCCCAAGGCAGAGTGGGGGCCCTGGCTCAGGGTATGGAGTCTCGGGATGGAGTCCAAGGTCCTGCCTGCCTCCTCACGGCCACTCACCCTAAGACCTCAGGCTTCAGGTGCTCTGTGTGCAGAGGAGCTGGACACACAGGTAGCTGGGGGCAGGGGCATGGGGAGAGCACGCTAGGGTGGCAGCCCCGGGGTGCGGTGGTGCCAGCACATCTGGCTCCAAACCCTGGCTCACCGTCTAAGCAGTCAAGGGCCCGGGACAAGTCATGGAAACATTCGTGCCTCAGGCTGCCTCTCTAAACATAGGAAATGGCACCCACTTCAGGGGTGGGCGTGGGCGGGGGACAGTCGTGAGCAATAACACTGTGGCTACTGAGCACAGCACCTCGTACAAAGCAGGCAATTGGTACAGCATAGCTGCTGGCACTACCAGCATTTTCTGGAGTTCTTTAGAAGCCAACTTTTAAGCCAAGCTCTTCCACCACGCTTGGCCACAGAATTCCTTTACACCCTCGGCTTGTTTCAGGGTTGCAGCCCGCAGCAGGTGCTGCCCGAACGGTCGCGACATTCCGGACTTCTCAATCCCCACACGCTCTATCATCCCTCCAATGGCCAAGTCTTCCAGGCCCCTGGCAGGCTCAGACTGGCTGCCCTGTGACGGTGGCGGGGTGGACAAGGGCGCCCCCCCCCCCCCATGGGCCCGCAGACACTAGCAGGCTAGGCTCATCGCCGGGGCCGCAGGTCAGGGCTGCGTCCGACCGAGCCCCCACCCTCCTGCTGGCCCCGGTCAGGTCCTCCTGCCCCTCGGCCCTCACGTACCAGATGCATATCTCAACGCTTGGTCAAAAATCCAGGTCCCTGAATAGCGGCTTCGCACAGATCCACCGTGGGGGCTGCCTTTGGGTGCTTTTCCATCTGAATTACGTAAGAAATCAGAAAGAGCCCTTAAAAGCTGGGGGTATCTGGGAGGCTGGGGAAGGGGCCAGGTGAGGGAGGGTGCTCCATGCCTCAGGCTGGCCGGTCACCTGAGCTTCCGGAGCCCTGGCCTCTCATCTGCACACACAAGGGTGACCAAGATCATGCGGGTCTACTTTTTCATTAAAGAACTTGTCTTGGGATGCATAGGTGGCTCAGCGGTTGAGCATCCACCTTTGGCTCAGGGTATGATCCTGGAGTCCCAGGATTGCGTCCCACGTCGGGCTTCCTGTATGGAACCTGCTTCTCTCTCTGCCTGTGTCTCTCATGAGTAAATAAATAAAATCTTAAAAAAAAAAAAAAAAAAAAAAAAAAAAGAACTTGTCTTGGCCAGGGGGCATCCACACATCCCCTAAGAGGCTGGGACAGGGCAAAAAGCAGCAGCCACGGGCCTAAATCCCACCTGAGCTTTTTGTTTTCTCTGTAATTCTAACTTGTAACACAAATACCACATAAAATCATCCATAGTAAGGCTATAACATTTCTCCCCAAAGGGCCCTGCAGCAAAATGACCATATAGGGAGGACATGCCTGTCTATGCTGTGGCCCTGTGTCCCCCCCACCCCCACCCCAGCCCCAGCCACTGCATAGCCCAGTGCAGTGCAGGGGGCGCTAGTGAGCCTTCCTGGGGATTCTCAGCTCAGACAGTCCAGTCCCCACTGCTGACGGGGTAGGGCTCCCCCATTACCCATGTCCTTTGTCGCCATTGCTGCCTACTAAGTGCCAGGTGCTGTGATGCCCTTCATCTGAGCCTCTCGTGTGTCTGCACAAGGCTGTCCCCCGAGCCCTCCACACAGGTGAGGTGTGCAGCCACTTGGCCAGCTCAGCTCACCCTCATACGCTCAGCAGACACAGGCGATTATCATGCCCACTTTTCAGATGAGGGAAGTAAGGGCCGCAGTCACCCGGAGCCTGTGTGTGTGGCCACCACCCCTCTGGGAAAGTACCAAGGAAAGATGGTGCTCATTAACATTTACCATTCGCTGGGGGCACCCAGGTCTCGCTCCTGTCCTCCCTCCTCTCAGAAGTCCTCGTGTGCTTGGGACAGCTCAATACGCACTGATGAGCGGGAATGTTCTAGGGGTCAGACGGTCCGGGGTTGGGGCTCCTCAGCTAGTGGCTGGCCACCCTTCAGAGCCATCCTACTGCCACCACACCAAGTCACCCCTTCAGTCACAGGACTCCCCTAGCGCTGCAGGGCAGCAGAGGTCCCTCCCCCATGTCCAGTCCTACCACAGGACTCCCAGAGTCCCCTGCCCCTCTCACGGTTGCCAGGGGCAGCTGACAGAGCATGCCAGCAGATGGGAGCCAAGCTCTTCTTCTCCCTAACCCCGTCACTAGCGACAGAAGAATCCACAGGCATGGAGTAACAGAACCTGTCTAGCTTTTTCTGGAAAGCACCTGGCAGACAGCCTGGCTTAGCTCCCTCCCGGAGAGCTCAGGACAGACCAGGTGAGGCCAGCTGGGACCAGGGGGCTCTAGTTCCTGAGGCCATGGAGGGAAGCAGCAGTAGGGAAGGCCCAGGCAGAAGAGGCTGCCCCTGAGGACAAGGAATGAGGGCAGCAAGCCTCAGCTCTCCCACCTGCACCCAGCTAGCTCCAGACAAGCTCAGACACCCTTCTAGATACACAAAATGCACCGAGACAGAAATCCAGAGCAGGTAAACGAGAGGAAAAACACAAGCAGGTGGGGGTGCCGAGGAGCACTGAGCCCCCTTGGTCCCGGGGCCCAGCAGGAGCTAGGCCCAAAGCCTGCCGGTGGGGGTGGGGGTGGGGGGGAAGCTGGGGAGGTAAACCACGGGCAGTGGGTTTCCTGAAGCTCTTGGGGCTTGGACTGAAACCAAATGTCCTTGGGACCAGGGTCTTCCGAGTAGAGTCCAAATCGCCTAGGGATGTATGAGCACAGGCAGTTTTAAGAGAATCAATACCCCAATCATCAACTTTCAAATGTACTCTTCCCTAAAATCAATGTGCTGGACACGTGCCATGGGCGGGGAGGCCCCCCTCAGCTGGCTCTCCTCCCCTCTTCTCTCATCACCCCCACGCTCATGGGCTACAAGCAACACGATTCCTTCACTTCCCCATCCCACCATGGTGCCCCCCAGGGGGCTGCCCATCTCATGGCTCCAAGCAAAGAGGTGACCCCAAGTACCTAGAAAGTGGGCAAAATCGAATGCCGGGGAACAAGGCCAAGGCCCTCTGTGAACCGGGTGATTTCCAAATCTTTGCTCTCAACAAAACTGAAGCAGCATCTAACAGAGCTGTCAGCAGAGAGATCATTAAAAATGTCTGAGGACAGACCCCATGCAATTTTCAGCACGCAACTTGGAAAGAGTTCCGAAAATTAAGTGAAGCTCACAACTCTATCCATCCCTGGTTCCTTACTGCGTGATTAGGCTTTCTAAGTACTTACATGTACGGAAACAAAAAAACAGGAGTTAAATTAATCCCGAATCTTGTCTCATTCAACAAGGAAAAATATTAATTCACAGAAACAGGAGCCATTTGAGAAAGAAACAAAGCCCCAACCATTTCATTAAGAGATGCATTTTCAATAATTTTTTAGTTTTACATTTATCATTTACCTAAATTTGCTTTTGACAAACTGTATACTAATAATAACTTGATCCAGCCCAGGGGGCAGGGGGAAAATGTTTTTAAAAAGTTGAGTTTTAGGAGCCTGACAAATTTTTTAGAAATTTCGATTTCAATTTACGTACATCTTGTTGTGGGAGAGGAGTGTAAAACAGTGATCAATAAAAGACTCTCAGGCATAAAAAATATATTACATTAGGATAAAATCCTGCGAAGGAAGTGGACTGGAAATAAGAGTTCAAGGAGAGAAAGGAAAGATGTAAAATTTCTGACTGTTAAAGATGAGCCTGTTCACATGTTTTTAAAATGGATGATGGCAGATATTAAACAGCAGCGGCTCTGGATTCTCTCTGATATATTTAAAACAGTGGTTTCACGGTTGTATTTCCAAAATGACACTTTTCTTTTTACACAATACTCCAGAAATTATATCCTTTGTAATTATTTAAACTTCGGATAAAAGTGTGAGATTGTGAGATGTCAACTCAAAAACACGAAAGAATAGACAATTTCTCAAAATTCTTTTAGGAAGTAACGAACAAGAAACCTTGAAAGCCAAGCCACTGGCCTTTCTGGGTCCTGTGGTACCAGACGTTAACTGCACACATGTCCCCCTCCTGGGGCTTCAGCTGATGCTGCTGGTAGCTGTTTTGCATTTTCTGAATTACCACGTCAAAACTTTCATACCTGTTACCTCGCTCTGCCCCAACAAAGCCTCCTGGAAAGACAGGCGGATGGTCCTACAGCCACCGATCGATGAAGACAGGATGGCTCAGAGAGGTGAGGGGTCCCCCCAAGACCACAGTGCGACAGATCCTGCGTCTCTTGGATTTACAGCCCAGGGGCCCCTCCCCATGGGGGCCCTCCAACCAGGACCCCTTCCCACCCTGAAGCACCGGATGAAGGGCCAGCAGCAGAGATAAGACACGCCAGGGAGGGTGGCCAGGAGCTCTTCTTCCCCAGCGGCTGCGGCAAAGGGCTGACTGTTGGTTCTGGCAGGCTCAGGTGCAAAGTCCTGCCAACCGCCCACTGGAACAGGAAACTATCAGCTGGCACAATGGAGCGGACCCGGCACCTCGTTGCCTGGGTCTGTCACAGAGCAAACCCCCACGTGGCCGGGTCTGAATGATTGCCTGCTCTTCGACTGCTGCTTCCAGAGCTGTGCCCAAGCCACTGCCTCCTCTCCGGGCAGTCCTGCAGGCGTGCAAATGCCTCTACCCCTTGGTGCTCAAAGCTCGCTGCTCGGAAACATCCCGTGGAGTCCACCATCCGATCCTTGACTCTGCCTCCTGCACCCTGTCCAGTGATTTCCAGAACAGAACTCACTCCCTCACAGGCTTCCATCTGGTTCCCAACAGTTCCCATAGTCACAAAGGCACTACTGAGCTGAGGTCACCGGTGACGCCCCTGTACGGTTTGGGGCTACTGAGAATGCATCCACTGCTTCCCCTCCCGCTCAAATGCCTGGAGCTGTGAGCACTTACATCCCATCATCTCCCCTGTGCCCCTACCCCTGGCCCCCGCCCCTGGTCTCTTGGTCCCCAGGACAAAGAGCCCTTAGCTCTTCTATGGGGCTCCTCCCCACACCCAGAATTAGAGAGTTTTTTTTTTTAATTTTTATTTATTTATGATAGTCACAGAGAGAGAGAGAGAGGCAGAGACACAGGCAGAGGGAGAAGCAGGCTCCATGCACCGGGAGCTCGACGTGGGATTCGATCCCGGGTCTCCAGGATCGTGCCCTGAGCCAAAGGCAGGCGCTAAACCGCTGCGCCACCCAGGGATCCCAGAATTAGAGAGTTAATTCCAGAATCAACTCTCTGGAAATAACCTGGTTGGCCCACACCCCATATCTAGGGACGAGCCTGGCTAGGTTGCTTGCTCCCTCTGTGGGCTCCTGACCACCCGGTCTCCAGGCACCTGCAGCTCTCCCTGGGCTCCCCTCCTGGGCAGTGTAGGCTCCCTGGGGTTAAGGCCCGACGGTCTCCCCATACAGAGAAGAGCACCCACTGCTGGTTAGGACCTTCTGACCACCACGGTGGGACCTGAGCATCCTTCTCTCTCAGAACCGGGAAACACTCCACGGACTGAACGTCCTGCCTGTTGTAAAGCCAGTTTGCCGTGCCTTCACCATCCAGGACGAGAATGGCAGGCAGGTTCCCACTTCCTAGGATTCAACTCTGGCTGACTGGCACTGACGTCTGTGTCCTGCGCTGAGCAGGACCCAGAGGTGCACCGTAGCGCCCACTGTGGTGGGTCAGCGATGCCTGCCGTGAGTGTGGATGCGGCTGGGCTGCAGCAAAGGTAGCGCCCTGTGTCCAGCACTCCTCATGGCCTTCTGGAAACCTCAAGTGTGGCTCTACCACTCCTTAGGGCTGCTGTGCTGGCTTCCGCACATGGCCGGTTGGGTGAATACAGGCATCTGTGACCTCACTTCCTTTCACCTCTGGTTTTATCCAACAGAGTCACCAGGTTCGGTATTATCGCTGCTCTTCTTGCTGAAAACCCCCGAGTTTCCCCCACGCTGGCTCCAGTGGCAGTGACGTTCTAAGAGTGAGAGCACAGGCACTTCTGGGCAGCCAGGAAATAGCTGCCACCACTGCAAGCCTGGCAGCCAGCCTCCTGGGCAGGGAGGCCCCTCCTGCCTCTCCCAGCCTGAGAGGCTGCCAAATGCCACCCGCATGTCCAAGCCCTGGCTCCTCCACGGGAAGTGGCTTGGAGGAGGTTCGTGCCACTTGGAACACTGTCTGATGGCTGTTCCGGGGCCAGTGAGGACCTGGGGGTGGGCGCATGGGGCTGGAGTTCGGGGGAAGGCCCAACAGGAGGTCCCCGCACAGCGCAGCACTGAGTGACCTTCGGGAACACTGCTCTAATTCAGCAACAGAGGCCAGCTCTGAGCCCTGCGCATGGCTGGGTGAGCGGGGCACTTCAGAGGGCCCTAGGCCCCACAGAACCTCACGCTCATCTGCCAAGTACCTGGGGAACATGTTAGCTAACTCTGTGACACCTGGCCACCATGGCATGGGTGCCTTTAAAGCAATGGCTCTAACCAGCATCCCACCCCTGGCCAGATCCCCTGGGCCTTCTCTCCTCGTTTTCCTTCCAGGTGGGAGGGGGTTGCTGCGAGGTGGACGGACTTGCTACATGGCTCAGAGCAACTCTTCCCCTTTCTGTGGGCCTGTCTGTCCCTCTATAATAATGAGGGGACGAGGGTGTCAAACCCATAGCACGTACAGCCGCACACTGCCCGTTTCCACATCCGTGGCAGACATCAATAATCAATCATGCTTCATCATGCCACCCCCTTAGAATCTTTAACACGGAACCCCTAATCAACAGCAGCAATGACTTGGACTTGGCCCACAAGATAAAAGTCACTTGCCATCTTTGAGATCAGATGGATTCGAAAGACTCAATTCTTACATCGATTTTTTTTTTTTTAAATGCCTTTCATTCCTGGTACTGAGGCCAAGCCAGATTTCTCTGAGCCTGATCCTTGGCAGAAACTACACCCTCAAGGAGGAAGGTCAGCCCTGATGGATGCAAGATGAGCCCCGATAACCAGCAGGGGATGTCCAGGCCCTGCTCTGGTATGGGCTGCAAAATGGCAGCTCCACTCCCCACTTGCCACTGTGGCTTTCCTCCTTTTTCCTGAAGAGTCTGCCAAAAGCAGGTCACTTAGGAATGTCACAACATACTCCAAGTCCCTGGATTCTAGGGAGGCAGCACTAGGAGGGGCTCCAGGAACGGGAGGGATAGGATAGGTTGCCCCTTTCAGAGGAGACAACAGAGGCCCACTAAGAACCCATGTGTTCTGACCCCTCAATCCATCGCCAACTTCTTCCCTGGCCCATTTTTTCTCTACATCACTCTGGCTTATTCCTTAGGCTTTAGAAAAAGGCAGAGACTGTTACTACTCTTCCCCCTTGAAGAGGTACTCGAAAGAGGTACTCTTCCCCCTTGAAGAGCAATGCTAATACTACTGACAATAGCTAATCGTTCACCAAGCACAATGCTGAGTGCTTTCTATATATCATCCTACTGAATCTTCGCATAACCCCATGAATTGGCAACTGTGAGGACTGAGGCACAGAGAGGTCAAGCAGCCGGCCTGAAGTCCAACAGCTATTACATCAGAGAGCCTGGACCCGCTCCCAGACTGAAGACCGAGCTCACTGTCCTGGCACAATGCTGTTCTGGTCCACTGCACACCCATGAGGTGGGCAGGACGGGGAGCCCCACTGAAGAGAACAGGACACTAGGGCACCGCAAAGCAAAGCCAAGGACCCTGCTGCTGAGCAGAGCTGAGCTGGAGCCCAGCGTCCGTGGCTGGCATGAGGCCCTGCGGCCTCTCACTGTGCCGGCAGCTGGCCCAGGGAGGGCTCCCTCCCAACATTTCCCAAGCACGGCTGCTCTAGGCCTTCCCTGCCGAATCCTGACTGCTGGCTCCATCCCAAGATTCAGATTCAACTGCCCTTCACCGGGCCTCTCCTGGTGAAGAGGCAGAAATAGCTATTCGCTCCAATGAGTCTTAAAACACACATCCCGAAGTGAGCAAGGGCACGTCCTCTCTTGGGTCAGCTAACACATACCCAGTGGCTACCACCGTCCTTGGCCCCAGGGAGCGAATACTGACGGCAGAAGGCCTGAAAAAGCCCTTCTTCCACTCGGCCCTGGGAGAAGGCACTCGTACTCCTCACCAAGTACTGAGGGCTCATCCTAGTGCTGTCATGCGGGAGGATGGCATTTCAGGCCACCTGAGGTTGGGTGGGGCCATGTGACGAATGTGGCCAATCATAGGGAGGGGGACTTAACTCTTCCCCCTTCTGGGCTGCAGCGGGTAATAGATCTAAAGTCCCTCTAGATCTTTTTCTCTCTCTCCCTCCCTCCATCCCATGGTCAGCAGCATTGCACATAATGGCTGCTTTTAGCATCAGTCCAGAGCAGAGCCCCCAGATGACCCGCAATGGACGTGCAATGTGACTAAGAAATAAACCTTTGTGGGTTTGAGCTACCGAGATCTCATCACTTTCAGGATCTTCTGTTACTGGGGCATAACACAACCCCATCCTGACAGTTATGGCACCAATGTCAACACCACTCCCTAGAAGCCCGTATCTTGCTAGACACTGTGGGGTGACAGCAGGGAGCCCAGAGACATGATCAGACAAGACCTGGAGCACCAATCACCATAGGCTCCTATTCTCATGGCAGAGGCAGGCATGGGCAAGATTGCTGTCATCTAAAATAGATAATGGGAAGTACCCAAGTGAGAGGCAAGGTAGAAACAGAACACGGTGACCAGAAGAGATTAAAGAAGGAGACGGGAGGAGATGGCACTGGATCTGGCCTGGAAAGATGGGCTGGATCTTGGCATGTGGAGATGGACAAAGGCATACCAGGGAGACAGAAGAATAGGGGCCAAGGGCAAGAAATACTGGGGAAAGGCAGGGTGTGCAGGAATGAAAGGTCCAAAAAAATCATAAATAAGAAATAGGGCTCAGGTTATGGAGGATCTTGATACTATGGCCTTGACCCTAGTCACGGGGGGAATCCCAAGTTTATACGCAGGGAGTGACATGGGCAATGATTTGTTTTTGCCAAGGCTCCTGGCAGCCGGTGAGGACAGGGAGACGCAAAGGTATGGCTGTTGGTGGGAGGCCCGGGCTGACGGTGCCACACGAACAGCAAAGGGACGGCCAGGAAAGGGAGCACGAAGCTACTCCCAGAAGCTGGGAAGAAAAGGCAACAGGGCTTGAGCATAAACCTGGGGACACGGACACAGGGGAACCTCCACACGAGGCCTTGCATGCCCACATGGGATGAGAGCCCGGGAGTCTAGAGGAAGTGAGCCAGAGCTGGACCAGGAGGGACTGGGCAGAGGGAATGGAGGTGACAGACAGTGTCACCTGAGAACACACTTAGCACAAAAATGTGGAGGACCACGCGGATGGGAACAGACCAGGCAAGGCCTCGATGCCGGGGTGGGGCTCACAGACTTTTACAGGCCAGGGGTTACAAACCCGTGGCCACGGAACAACTCTGACCCACATATGTGTTTGGTTTGGCCGATTTCAAAAGCCGAATTAGTCGCCAACATTTAAAGCCAAGAGAATTCACATCACATCTCTCACTTCTGGTGCGTGGCACACCCAAAGATCCGGCCACACTGAGCTCCCACCCAGGCACTGCGGCAACAGGGGACTGAGCCCCTCCGTGTGTGCGCTGGGCCCCGTGAGCATCTGAGTCCATGAACTTGGCAGGCCTCCGAGGCGAATCCCTTGGCTCACGCTGGAAAGTGAGGGGAAGAGAGGATTTCTCCGGGGCTCATTCCCACGGAGCTCTTCTGAGCCTGACCCAGCCCACAAGGGGCTGGGGAAGGTGCTGGTCTGTCATCAATCTGACCCCAACCAGGCACCTGCTCCGAGCAGGACCTACACTGGGAGCTGCCTTCAGGAACCCAAGGTAAAGCCAAGGAGGAAAAAATGCAGATGGGCAATGAGTGTAGTAGCTGCACTAGACCCCCCTGGGGGGCACGGCAGTCCCATGGCATGAGGGATGCACCCCACCTACAGAAAGTTCTAGTCATCTGACCTGAACAAAGTCTTAAACACAGACAGGACTTTGGCAGGTCAGGTGGAAAGGAGGTCCAGAGAGGACTGTACAAGCAAAGGCAAGTCTAAGGAGCCTAGGCCCCGTCCTCAGGGCAGAGGGGAGCCATGGAAACTCTCTCAGCCACGGAGAGCACGCCTTCGCCCCACACCCCGCCCTGGTCCCAGCCCCGGCCCTCTCGGATGTGCACTCACCAAGGGTCTGCTGGTTGCGGACACCACCAATCACCACGCAGATCTCGGCGGGCACGTCGCCTGTCCCGTCCTTGCTGACGGCCTTCGTCTCCTCCTTGGCCTCCCCCTGCCAGATCACCTCCTGGATGTAGTCGTCGGGTAGCTCCGTCTTCACCTTCACCTCCGTCATCGTTCCCTGCTCGGCACTCAGCGAGGCCTCGGCGGGCGCGGGCTCTGGCCCCTCCACCTTGGTGCTCTTCTGGCTGCGCTTCAAGCGCTCCCTGGGGGAAGAAGAGAGTTTGCTCAGGGTGGACCCCATGCCAGCCCCCAGACATCTGGAAGCCCACTGGCCCAGGGGGGCGCAACATGTTTAGCTGCAGACCCACTTCCCCAGGCATCTCAGCCCGAAGCACACGGCCCCCACGGCTGCCCCTCAGGGCCTGCCCGGGAACCCAGGGTGCTCCGAGGAACACGGTTTGAAAAATTCCTGGGCTAGGGTGGCCCCAGTTCCACCCATTTCACAGCCAGGGAAGCTGGGATCTAAAGAGGTCTAAATGTGCCCAGTAATTAACTCTTACAACTACAAGGGCAGCTCCGGGTGGTTGAAATCAATTCATCTCAAGGTGATGAGCTTGCTGAGGTGCTGAGGAGCTGAGGTGCTGAGCAGCTCGGTAAGATGCAGATTCGCTTCAGCAGGTCTCGGGTTTAGCCTGAGATTCTGGTTTTCCCACAAGCACGCAGCCAAGGCCGGCACTGCTAGTCTTCAATCCGCACCTCGAGCAGCAAGGGTTTAAGTGGCTTGATGTGTACAAAGTGCCTCGTGCTGTTCTCGTCCCTCCTTGGCAGAAGGGCAGGAGATTTCATCCAAGTTCCTCCCTGTTCCACCTGACGGATGGGCGATGACAAGCCAAAAGCCTCACGCAGACCAACACTCGGGCCTCCAGGTAGGTCTTCGAATATCAGAAAACATCCTTAAGGTAACGAGCTCGACACCAGGGTGGGCAGGGCACAGGTTCTGGAGCCAGGGCAGGGCTGGGGCTCACTCAGTGCCACACGCAAGACTGGTGGCAGGCAAAGGCATGAAGCCAGGTCCCTGCCATCTCTCAAACAGATGGTTGAATGTGACCCTTAGGGTCATAAGGGCCCCCTCGTCCTTCTGGCTGGGGGATCATCAGCATCATTCCCATCTCTGAGGTACAGAAACCAAGGTGTGCAAGAACGGGAGATCACATCATGTCCAGCTCGGGGAAGCCACCCTGTCATGTCCAGCCCTCTCCACAGCATCAGGGAAGCATCTGGACTGCACTGAAAGGTGCAGACTCGAGGCACACTCAGGCAAGATCCACCAGCATACCACCTGGAGCTTCGTGGAGGTGCTGAGCCGGGGGGCAGGGACCCAGGTTCTGACCCTGGATCTGCAGTGGGCTTGCTGTGTGACTCTGGACAAGACCTTACTCTTCTCGGGGTTTCAGCAGCTCCATCTGTCACCAAGGGCATGAGTTTTATCATAGTCACTGTCCCTCCCAGCTGTGAACTTGCTCTGAGGTTGGGGAATTGAGGAAAGAGAGGGGGAGGGTCCCAGCTAATGAGGAGGAAGCAAGGAGAAGGCACTGGGGAGGTATTATGGCCAGAACTGGGTCCCCCTACCTTCCCACAGTTTGTACGGGGAGGTCTTAAACCCCACCGACTATAGCGGGAGACAGGGTCTCTAAGAGATAATTAAGGATAAATGAACTCATAAAGGTAGAACCCTAATCTGACAGGGCTGTGGCCTTAGAAGACAGGAAGAGAGAGCTCTCTCTCTGCCCGTCTCCCTGCCACGTGAGGGCACGCAGAGGAGGTGGCTGTCTGCAAGCCGAGAAGAGGGTTCTCACCAGTAACCAAGTCTGGTCTCAGACTTCCACCCTCCACGACTGTGTGACAATACATCCCTGTTGTCCAAGCCACCCCATCTGTGGTCTTTTGTTATGGCAGCCCGAGCAGACGAACACACAGGACTCAGCTGGAGTGAAGAGGAAGGCTGGGGGGTGGGGGGACCCAGCCAGGAGCCAGGGCTGTCCAGTCAGCCACCTGCATACTGTGTGACCCGAGCCAGCTGCTTGACCTCTGAGCCCCAGTTTTCCCATCTGCAGAATGGAGCTAACAGGATTGTCAGGCAGATTTCAATCACCTAACAGAACACTCGGCACGGCGGCCGGCCTGTAACAGCACACAAGACACGGCCACTGTCACTAACATTAATGATGACAAATGAGTGCAGCATCTCTAGCACTGAGTGGGCCCAGTGACACCTCCTCCCCATGGGCCTGACGCATTTGCCCTTCTCCGCAGCGGGAGACATAGATCAGGATGGTTCAATCGCCTCTGTGTTCAGTTCTTTTACCGATTTAAGAAAACACTGAAGTCGCTTCCCACGGGCCGTGACTGTCCTAACATACCGACTCTTTTCATCTCAGGTACAACCAGGAAGTCCCAGGATTATCTCTTTTACAGATAAGGAAATGGAGGCAGTGAGAGGAGAAATAACTTGATCCAAGTCACACAGGTAGGAAGACGTGGAACCAAACTGGATGTAGGCATCTTGGTTCTCAGCCGCGGAGAACTGCGACTAGCAGGGTGCCCACCTGCCCCTGGCGCAGCTCCCACGTCACCCATCCTTGACCTTCTGCATCCAGAAGAGACTCAGAACTGAGCTGCCAGTAAGTGAACAGGGGGAAGGCAGATGGCCTGGCTTTCCAGGCTGCTGCTTCCTCCAAGGGGGGATATCTTGAGCTAGGGCCCCCTTGCCGAGCACTGGCACCCCCTGGGAAAGGAGCAAAGTCTACCCATCCCTCGCTTCAGTCGTCAGAGAGCCAAAAAGCATCTTGGTTCAGTGAGGCCCCAGGAGCCACAGGACTGGCAGGTCTGAGAAGTGACCAGGGGACAGCAATGGCTTGAGGACAACCTATCAGCCAGCCAACAACAGAAGGGGAGGTCCTGGGGGTGGAGGTCTCCCTGGCACTGGGGCACCAGAGCAGAGGTAAAAAGACAATCGGGCTGGAATGGGATGTGATGGACCCAGAAGGAAAGTTCCGAAGTTGGAAGGTCCCATGGCCAATCTCAGAACTGTCACTTCCAAGCTCTGGGTTCTTGTGCAAGTGGCTCTAGTCCTCCTTCCAAGCCTCAGTGTTCACACCTGTGCCATGGGGACAAGCACAGCACCTGCCCCGCAGCGCTGTGATGCAGAGTCAAGGCAATGCCTGTAAGGGCCCCTACACAGTGGCCCCAGTGGAGACGGTTGACACTTATCTACTGTCTTATATGGGGTGCAGAGGAGGGAAGTATGCGAGGATGCAGGCCTGACATGGCACAGATGGCACTGCAGGTGCTGTGGAGGTTCAACAGGGGTTCAAATGCCATCACTACCACATCCGGGCTGGTGACCCTGAGTGAGCCTATGCGCACACCGGTGAAGTGGGGAGCCTTACATCCACTCAAAAGGTCTTGTGAAGATCAACCGCAAAAATGTCAATACAGCGCCTCATCTAGGGCGGCTCACAGAGCAGGAGGATCATGCCCGTGGGAACTGGCGACAGTTACTGAAACTGCTGCTCCGTGCCTGAGAGCGCTCGGGTGCTAACGAGCAGTCCCACTAGCCCTGAGGCTTGCTGGGCACGGGGTGGAACGCGGGGATCCCATCTGAGCCTGAATGCCAGCCCGGCAAGAACACAGCCCACAGGTGTCAGCCGGGCTGCTGGGAGGGCAGGAGGGCAGCCGGGGTCTCACCCTGGTTCGGCGCTGGCTGTCCCGGCACAGATGCACAGAAAGTGAAGCCCCAGGGATGGGGCAGATGTGCTTCCAGGACAGCAAAGAGGCCCACTGGACACAAAGGGTCCACCTGCCTGTGCTCCCGCAACTGAGGTCACACGGACAGAAGGCAACAGGACAGACTCTCGCCTGGAATATCGTCAAGCCCGATCTGTCACTGCCAACGTTCAGAAGCTCAGCCTCAGGTCTACGAGCACTTGCCTGTCGCACCTGAACAGACTCGGTGTCCCTTCCTGCTCTCAAGGACCACACCAGCCTCAGGATGTCCTGATGGATGGAGGCGGGGGGTTGCTGGAATCAGACAGGCTGGGCATCCACACACCCTGTGACCTTGGGCTAGACTCCCTCTCTGAGCCTCAGTTTCCTCGTCTGTTAAAGAAAGACCATGATCCTTGCCAGCGTGGGGATGGGAGCTGAGCGAGGGAGCTGGGACAGACTGGATTTCCATGGACGGCAGCTGCCATTAGGGTAACATCATGGATTCATGATGACATCCCCACCTCTGGGAAACCTTCCCTGCTTGCTCGAGGTGGCATCAGATCTCCTTTCTGGCCCCATCTGGCCCCCACAGGAGACTCTTACACTGGGAGCTACGGGAGCCATCCTGTCACCCGCAGGCACTCCCTTAAATGAGACACCTCCGAGCCTTGGCAGCGCCAAGGACACTGGCAACTCCTCTTCTCCTGGCTTCACGCTTTAGATTTATAAGCCCAAATGTTGCTTTTCTCGGGTGCTCTGCATTTAATTAGGTGTCCTAATAACAATGGAATCACTGAAGTACTTATATCACTTTGAGTTAGTGGTGTAGCATCTTCTAACTTCTTCAAAAAAAATTTTTTTTTCATATATCATTTTTTAAAATAGAGCTCATTATTTTAATTATATCCATTTAAATGTACAGTGGAGCCCTTGGATATTCTCAGCACGAATCATTAGGTATATTAGTGAAAAAGCACTCGGAATCTATCTACATGCTGACACTCCATAATCTATTCTATTTGTGTCGCTGTAAAATAGATTTATATATAGATAACTACAAAATAGTTGCTCAAGATATGCTATGAATTTTATATTTAACCTGAGTCACACTTCAATATAAAATCTAAAGTCAGGCACTAAAAGGATATTTCTCTTTAAGCACGTATCATCTGTGGTCACTGGTTACCGCTCGGGCCAGAATCCCAAGGGAAAAGCCAGACCAAGAGGGTCCCTGCCCAAGGAGTCACCCAAGAACGCTGACCCTTCATTAAGGCTATGGTGCTCAAGGCATGTTCCTTGAAAGCCTAGGGGTTCCAGAGCAGTGGCCCCGAAGCACCCAGGAGCCCTGAATAAAGAGGGTGGCATTGAGTGGGGCTCCGAGACCCCCTATTCCCTCTTTGATTTTAGCCTGATACATGTATGTACGGCTTCTTTCCCCCAGTAGTGGAGAAAATGGTCCCTACCCAAGATATGCCCAGGTCCTCAGCCCCAGAACCAATGACTGCGACCTTATTTGGAAAAGGCTCTTGGCAGATGTATTTAATTTCAGGATCTTAAGGCGAGATCACCGCGAATCACCTACGTGGACCCTAATGCAATGACACACACAGGCGATATGACAGCAGAATAGGGGCCAAGGCAGAGAAGGGAAGGCAACATGACCGTGGAGGCAGAGACTGGAAGGCGGCAGCCACAAGTCAAGGAACGCTACGCTACAGCCACAAGAAACTTTTAAGGCAAAGAACAGATTCTCTCCCAGAGCCCTGGAAACCGAGAGAGGACGAGCTTCCGGTGGAAGCTCCCCAGTCGGTGGCAAGAGGAACTGAAGTGGCAAGAGGTGGCAAGAGGGTCAGAGAAACTGAAGAACGTGCCCCGGGGCGTCAGTTTGCAAGCCGCTCCCCTGGGCTCCCCTGGGCTCCCCTCAACTCTTCTGCTTCATTCTTACTCATCCCCAACGCAGCACGTGGCCGGAGCCTGCCAGGAAAGTTTCAGAAGCAAATCTCTTCCTCTGCGTTTCACCAGATGGTTCCTCAAGCCTAGGACCCGCCCCACCCCACCCCACCCGGCATTCACGAGAGGCCTGCAGCCAGATGCAGAAACCGAAGCTCAGAACAGGACCCCAGGGCCCGATGCTCTGGTTCCTGTCCACAGCAAGAGGCCTGGGCACACGGGAACCCAATCACCGCTGCGAATGAAGGGCGTGCCCAAGGTCACACAACTTCCCGCGGCCAAAAACAGTCTTTCCTGACTCCTATCCTGGTGCTGTTCCCACTGCACAGTGCAAGCAAACAACTTATCAGTGGATCTGGGGCCCACAGACAAACGCCCCTCCTGGCCACGCTGGAGGAAGAGGTCTAGGGGATGTCATGTGGCCTGGGGTCACACGGCTTCGTGTCTGGGTGCTCTGGGTGTAATTTCTCCAACCTTCCGGCAAAAACGTTAATGCCTGACGCTCTACCAAGTCATAGTTACAAGGGGTTCTCGGCACCCTGGACGTCATCGTGCCCATGAGGTCTTCCCAACCTCATGACAAGCGAGCTGGAATCTAAGGCTGCGGTAGAGGCCAGACCCCTACCCGCATGGCGGGTGTATCTCCCCTCTGTGCCCCAGCGCTCGGCCTGAGGACCACCGCACCTCTTGCAAAGGCTCCTGCTCTTTCACTCGGGTACTTCAGCCACCTGAAACGATGTTAAGGGTGGGTGGAAAATCTCTAATCACAGAGTGTAAATAATGACTTGGTTTAACTCCCGCTAGAATAAAACTTCATTAAAAGACTCCACTCATTAGGAATGAGGGTTAAGTAGCCTCACGCTGAGCTTAAATACACTCTCCACGAATGCATGGACGCACGGGGTGTGAAAGGGGCTAAGGCACACCCAGCCGTGACCTCAGGGGATGCACGTACCCACGTGTCCACGGAGTCCCCCGACCTACTGATGATCCAAGTGCTGCAAACGATTCTTCCTATTCACAGGCTCCAGCAGGACCCTCCCTGTCAAGGCTTCCACGTCCAGCGAGGTTTCTGCCTCCCGCATCCTGCTAGGGCTGCTCTTCTCCCCAAGGCCTCCTGTGACCTCCAGGCTCCTAGGGCCTATGGTCCCTTCCTGTCCTTTGCAACCTCCTCCTCGATCAGCGGCCTCGGACAAGCGCCTCCCTGTCCCCTGTCCAAAACCTTTGCTCCCTCTGGCTCTGTGCTCACCTTCCTTCTGTCCCCTCCTCTGTCCTGTGCTGATGGCTCGTCACCAATTCTTCACCCTTATACGCTGACATGCCCCAAGGATCAGTCCTAGAACCCCTTCTATCTTTAACCACATTCAGTCCCTAAGTGATCTCCTCCAGAGTCAGGCTTTTAAATATTAACAGCGTGATGATGAATCCCAAATTCTGTCTCCAGCTGGGGCCTCCCCCTGAACTCCAGACCTACACACACACAACTGCCGGCTGGACACCTCCTCCTGGATGCCCAAGAAACACCCATATTTAACAGGTCCAACTGAGCTACTGCTAACACCTCTTGACCCAAGTCAAGACAACAACCCTGACTCCTATCCCGGAGCTCTTGCCACTAAACCCTGCAGCCCACGATGCCACGATCAAATAACCGCAGACATCTCGATCTTAGTTGATAGCAATTCCAACCCTCTAGCTTCTCGGGCCCAGATCCTGGAACTAACCCGTCCTCCCTCCCTCACTCTGTACTAAGGCACACCTATCAACTCCACCTTCAAGATATGTCCAGAGCCTGAGTACTCCTCACCAGCACTTGGCCACCCCCTGGTCCCAACCGCCTCCCCCGCTTCCTGCCTTGTGGTCAGTCGCACAACCAGTCTCCTGCTCCTACCCCTGCCCAGTGCCTCGAAGTCGATGTTCAACACAGCAGCCATGGCGACCTTATTAAAACAAGCCAGGTTGTGTCACCCCTTGGCCCCATGATGGCCCCACATCTCACCAGGAATAACAGCCAGAGCCCTCGCGCTGACCCTTGGGGCTCCCCGGGACACACTCCCTTGCTGGCCACACCAGTCTCCCCACTGTTCCCTTAGGACATGGGGCCTGAGGCCTCTGCCTGGAATAATTTCCCAGTCCCAGATGCCTTCACCATTAGTCCCCAGTCAAACATCCCAGGGCCAGTGGAGACATCCTGACTGTTCGATCTAAACCACATGCGGCTCACCCCGGCCTTCCCTACCCCATTTCTTCATTCCCTGCTTTACTCGTTCAGTTCATCTGCCTTTCATCCTCTTCACGGTCTGTCCTGCTGGAACATGACCTCCGGGAGGATGAGGACTCTCTCTTGTCCACTGCCTGTCGCATCCCAGCACCTACAGCTGCACATGGCACAGGGGAGGTGATGGGCAGGCACCAGTTCACCGAAGGATCTAAGCAATGCATCCTGGAGAGGGCAGTGCCAACGTGGCCTTTAGGGCGTGTCTCTCTCTCCCTGTCTCTATTCCCCCCCCCCCCCACACACACACACAAAGAATATGGATGGTTTAACTGCTTTCATTAACGTTCAGAACCAAAGCAGCAAGGCCCACCTGCCGGCCCTCGGTATCACATGGTCCGGAGAAGTTCAACATGACCCACGATCTGAATATTGATGCTTCTTCTAGAAGTGCCACACTCTTATCTTGCTCCTCTCCAGCGGGAATTTCTCAAATGTAATGCACTCTTCCTTCTCCCTGAAACGCCAAACTAGGATAGCCTGGGGGATGCTCTGACACCAACTCTTTTTCTTCCCCAGCTTTGCTGAGATATTACTAACATGGTAGGATAGGGAAGTGTAAGGGGAGCACTGCAATGATCTGTGCTGCGAAGTGCCACCAACTCTCGAGCGTGCAGGCCTGCTATGACCAACATGGCTCGGCACACGCAAGGGCCCTCAGGGCCCAGGGCGGGGTGCTGAGCTCCCAGAATGGCCACTCTCACTGGCATCCCTCTGGGAGCCTGGAACCTCATTCCTGTGGCTTCTGGAATGACCCCCTCTGCTTCTAACGGGCTCCTGCTCTGAATCTGCCCTCTGATCCCACGTAGTTGAGAGAGACCTCCACCAGGGGCAAAGGCTCTACCCCCCTGCTTTCCGTGTCCCTGTGCCTGGCCCGTAGCAGATGTTGGCTGACGTCTGCCAAACAACACAGAGAATGGCCCAAGGTACGTACGCCAGCATGAAGGTGGAGGCGATTACAGCAACAATATCATAAGGAGGGAGTGGGGACAAGAGCAGCTACGGTGTACTATGTGCCTTGACCTGCCAGGCATGGTGCTTCACCCTGTGTCCACACACATCCCACTGTTCCCAATGCCTGATATATGCTAAGTTCTTTGGCCCCTGAGGATCAGGGGCACCTGGGGGGGGGGGGCTCAGTTAAGTGCCTGTCTTGGGCTGAGGTCATGATCCCAGGGTCCTGGGGTTGAGCCCCATGTCGGGCTCCCTGCTCAGTGGGGAGTCTGCTTCTCCTGCCCCCTCTGCACCTTCCCCCACACTCGCTCTGCAACCTCAGTCTCTCTCAAATCATTCTCTCTTTTTTTTTTTAAGATTTTTTAAAGATTTTTAAGATTTTTTAAGATTTTATTTATTCATTCATGAGAGACAGAGAGAGAGAGAGAGAGAGAGAGAGAGGCAGAGACACAGGCAGAGGGAGAAGCAGGCTCCATGCAGGGAGCCCGACGTGGGACTCGATCCCGGGTCTCCAGGATCACACCCCGGGCCGAAGGCAATGTTAAACCGTTGAGCCACCCGGGCTGCCCATAGATAAATCTTTTTTAAAAAAAGAAAACGGAGAATCAGAGAAACAGAGTGACTTTTTCACAGTTACACAGCTTTCTAGTGACAGAATGAGATGCACTCAGACCTGCCCAACTCCCACACCTGGGCTTTCAATCATTTTGATTCTTTGCTTTCCCTTCTCAAAAGAAGAGAGGATTAAAAAACCAAAACCAAAACACTTGCTAAATGAATGGACAAATTAATGACTAATTGACCACAAAGTCCCAAAAGATGGGGAACATACCCCCTCGTCTCCTCCTGTATCCTCAGCATCTTGATGGAACGGGGGTGGGGGTGGGGTACATCCTAGATGCTTAACACAGTAACACAGAAATGTGATAAAACTAAGGAACGAGGGGTTCCACGGCGGCAAGTGCTTGGGCTTTAGGATCACTGTCGACCTCTAACTCTCCTTGACGTGTTCTAACATGGCTGCTGTGTTCAGACGTGTCCTGTGGACCTAGGGTCTCCTGTCTTTCGCGACAAGGACAGGAATCCTAACAGAGATAAAGGCTGCAGCTTCCACCAGCCTGGAAGGACCGAGAGAGACAGAGAGAGAACCGACAGCAAAACCCCAATTTCCACAAACCCCGCTAACGAGGCCTGTGCCTATATTTACTATTCCACCCGTGTTTCGAATCTTCACATCATCACCCATGCCTTCATAACCCTCAGAATTATCTGCACTTCCATTTGTCATGTATCACTGATATATTTTAATAAATAGTCAAGTAGAAAAGATTAGATTAATAGATTAAAACTATTAACCTATTAAACAACTCTTAACAGTCTAGAAATTCAAAATAACCTACAATGCATAAATATATCATTAGTTTGAGATAATTCTTAGGCACTTAATTTTCTTCAGTGTATGGTGTCAGTCAGCCGCGACGCCGGGTAATACTGCAGTTCAGAAAGACAGCATGGAGATTTAAATATTAAGAGTTAATTCCCTGGTTAATTTAAACCTAAAATAGAGAGAAGCAGGAGTCTTGAGCAATGCTGTCAAGTCACAAACTCCCGACATTTAGCAGGACGGGGCCCACCGGGTAAAGCTGGGAACTTCTTTCACGGGTGTCACGGCACAGGGAGGGCTGGCCCAGGTCATTAAAAAGAATTACTGTTAAGGGCATCTTAAGCAGACACACAGCCTGCGTTTTGCAACGGCTGCGGCAGTGATGCAGGTGGGCTCCATGAGCAAGGAGCAACTGGCCCGTGAGCGCGCACCCCTCACCCAGACAGCGGGACGCTGCACACCCGGGAATCCTTACCCAGACCCAACTCCCTCAACCCCTCAACCAGCCGGTGGGGAAGGGGAGGCCCCAGTGGAGTCCCTCGCCCACTGTCCTGCAGAAGTCCCCTGGGCCCCCATGGGGTCCCCTGCAGACCCCAAGGGGGCAGCCAACTCAACCACGCAAGACTGAGGTGGCCCCTAAGCCCCTAAGCTGGTCCTCACACTGGCTAATGTGACAACAGAGAAAAAATACTCTCCCTCTGCCACCAATTCAGTTTCCTGCCCAGGCTGTGACTTAGCCACTGTCTCCCTCACCCCCCACCCCCAACACCGATGCCCAGCTTCTCTGGCCACTTTCCTCTTGGGATGGAAGGTAAAGAGGAAGGTAAAGAGGCCTGGGAGCAAGGCCTGGCATAGGAAGCAGCAGACAGAGATGGGAGGATAGGGAAGGACAGCCCCTGGCTCTGCAGATGAACAGAGTGGGGAGGGTCTGGCCTGCACCCCCCTCTCTGCCACTTATGAGCTATGTGACCTGGAACAATTTCCTCCACCTCCCTGGGACTCCCTTTCCCCAACTGTAGGATAGAGTAGGGATATGGAAAGGCCTTGACATGACCTGAAGCTCTTCCTTCAGAAAAAAAAAAAAAAAAAACAGGTCCCAACAGGACCCCTCTGCTCCATCATCCTGCCCACAGGACCTGCCCTGCTGCCGTCTTGCCCACGTGGCCCTGACACGCAGCCAGGTCCTCCCGAGGTGTCCAGGGGTAATAAGCTAGATGCTGCGCTGTTGCCAAGTTTCCTAACTCACCTACACCCCCCCCCTCCCCTCCCCTCCCCTCCCTGCGTGGACACTGGGCAAGTCCCCAGGAACCACGAAGGGTGGGTCAGAAGACTTGAGGGCAGAGGTGGCCACAAGGCACCCAGCACAGCGCCACACACAGCGGGGCTCCAGCCGCCTTAGTTCTATCTCCCGTCCTGCCCGAGTGCTTGCTGGACAGAAACGTGCACCGTGTGGTCAAACTCTGAAAACCAGCAGCTCTCAGGCCACGGACGGGGTACTCCTAAATGAAGCAGAGGGGCGATTTTTTAGGCCCTGTGAGAAGAGAAGTGGGGAGGGGGTGCATGGCCAAGCCCCGTGCAGCAGCGCCAAGGGGGGGAAGGACGCACACGGCGGCAGCGCCCACGCAGGCGGCCAGGGAGGCGTGGAGGGGCCGGCGCGCCGAAGCACCACGCTCGGCACGGAGCAGAAGCTGAGGGGGAGCACCTCCCTCTCCCCCATTGGCAGAGCCGGGCAGACGGCGAGGCTGTGGAGATTTCCAGAGTTGTTCACTCAGGTCAAGGGCCTTTGGCATCAAGGGCCTCGAGAAGCACCCAGGTTGGATCATCCTCCTTCCCATCCTCGAGATTGAGCTTCTTCGGGACAAGGCGAGACTTCCAAGCGCCTCGAACGGTTGAAGCACGAGGGCTCCACATTCTGAATCTGCTCACAAGGAGCAGGGGGTCAGGGTGGGGGGGAGACTCCCGCCGGGTGCACGCCCTGAGCACAGGTTCCCTGGGACCCCAGGCACCTACCCCCACCCCCCCGCGCCTGAGAGCCACAGTGCCATTCGGCAAAAATGATTCAGCGGTTCTGATGTGCATTAGTTTGCATTTCTGTGGCTGTCTCCGGATGGGCTTGAATTTTCAAGAATCTGCCCTATCCGTGGAGTGTAGGTTTAACAGCAACTGATCAAGCAGAAAGGAAATCTGCCCACCAAAAAAAAAAAAGGCACTGGCCCCCGGGGAATAAGTACATGAACCCCAGAATCGGCCTGCAATTTATGATTTTTGCGGCCCAACTTCACCTAAAGTTTGCCAAGTTGAGAATACACATTTTTGTTAAATCAAATCCGAGCTCTGATAACAGCCGCACAAGCCTAGAGTCAAGATAAAGATGCGCCCTGGCTAAAATACACCCCGAGTTCTTAAATAATTCATTCTGCTAACACCACACTGGTCACTGACTGCCATCGAGCCTACCGCGAGCTTTTGTGCAAATGAAATTAATCTGTTGAGGGCTACTTTTATTTTTGCAGCTGAAAAGCAAAATGCTAAACAAGAAGATATTCTTTAAAAAAATAATAATTATGCAGCAGCTGCACACACACACGTGGTGATCAGATGAAGTAATGGTCCATCCGTGAAAAATCTTGGCTTGAAGGGCAAGACTGGCTAGGCTCCAAGCTCTTTTACTACGCGTGTGACCTCAGACAAGCCCAGTCCTCCAATTCCCTCTGGGGATGGGGGTGGCATCACAACCTCA
This sequence comes from Vulpes lagopus, assembly GCF_018345385.1. NCBI lineage: Eukaryota > Metazoa > Chordata > Mammalia > Carnivora > Canidae > Vulpes > Vulpes lagopus. Next base: position 64,508,449 of record NC_054830.1, read on the forward strand.
GAGGACCACTGGAGGACCAAGGGAGAGCTGTGCGTGATCCTGCATGACACAGCAACGGGATCGAGGTCGGCCCTCCACACCCACCCTCGTCCCTGACTCCAGTCTTCTCTCCAGAGTCCAGACTCAACAAGAAATCAATTGCCATCCCACTGCTCTCGCCTCCTAGGAAGGGAATCTGGTACGGTGTTGATAAAAATAAGCATTTATGGAACACCTACTACGGGCCAGGCGCTGTGCTAAGCATATGCATGTTCCCATTATTATTACACTTATTACTATTATTACACTTGATCCTATATAATTCCCATTTTATAGATGAAGACACTGAGGTCAGGCAAGTAGCCCAAGGTCACACAAACAGGCAGCGGGTAGCCCCAGGATCCAAACCCAGGCAGCCTGGGCTCCTCTGAGCTAATAAGCTGCTTGGCAAGAGAGAAGGCAAGTAGAAACCCGGCAGACCGGCCATGGAGAAGCGAGCATTTTTGGATGGAGAAGTGACACAACACTTTGCTGAACTGGGTTCCTCATACCTCAAAAGATACAGCCTTTTGGAAACTCACTTCCAAGCCAGGCTTCTAAGGTCCTGCCGGTGCTGAAGCCTTAGCAACACCTCTTTAATCTTAATCCCTTGCAGTTTATTCACCTCCTGGTAGCAAGTATTTTCCTTCTGAAACCAAATCGTATCATGCTAGCCCTCCGCTCAAACCCCCAGTGGGATGGGATCCCTGGGTGGCGCAGCGGTTTAGCGCCTGCCTTTGGCCCAGGGCGCGATCCTGGAGACCCGGGATCAAATCCCACATCGGGCTCCCGGTGCATGGAGCCTGCTTCTCCCTCTGCCTGTGTCTCTGCCTCTCTCTCTCTCTCTGTGATTATCATAAATAATAAAATAAAAATTAAAAAAAAAAATTAAAAAAAAAAAAAACCCCAGTGGGTCCCCCTATCTCGTGCAGGGTAAAGCCCAAAGTGTCAACGATAGCCTCCCTGTCAATCAGCCTCCTTGCTGTGGCTCCAACACAATGTACACACTCCTGCCCCAGGGCCTTTGCACCCATTGTTCTCTCTGTCTGGATGTGTTTCTCCCAAATGAATGCTTGGCCCAGTCCCTCATTTCCTCCAGATCCATGTTCAGATGTCACCTTCTGGTGATGCACCACTCCCTCTGGCCCTCCCAACCCCCACCCTGCTTCCCCCCTATCCACCTCCCAGCACTGTTTTACCTTACGACATACCATACATTTTACATATTGATTCTGTCTCCTCCACTCTCACTAGAATATGAGCTCCATGAGATTTCTGTTTTGTTCACTGCTGTATTTCCAGCACCCAGCTCAGATCCTGGCACTCAGTAGGTGCTAAGTATTTGTAGAATGAATGAATGAGATTTGGTCTTATCACCCCCCCACCCCCATCTCGACCCATCAAATCTCTCCTCTGTCTACAAGATCCTGATTGCTTGTTAGGTGACTGGTCTACACAGCAAAGGAATGAGTCCCTTAACCTCTTCTCCTCCTGGTTATTAACTTATCTCCAAAATGAGATAGTTACTCCAAATTATCTATAGAGCCCTATCAGCTCTGAAAACCTTCAACCGACAAAAAAAAAAAAAAAAAAAAAAAAAGCGGCCTAATTCTTCATTACCACAAGCCTGTACCTACATTTACTTGATTATAAAAACTGCACTTCCTTTAGAATTTTCCAGTTAAGGCCCCACAGCCCCCACGCCTCTTAGCATAAGTGAGGTTTGGCAGCCGTTGTGCTACGTGATTTGTAATCTGTACCCCAAGTCAGCACTAACCTCAAGTGCTGGGATCACTGGTCCTGTAAAATTGACCCAGGTTGGGTTACAAGAGAAGTAAACCAAACCACATTCGGTTGTTTCTTAGGATCAGAAACACCACCTCTCCTTGTCCCCCTCAATTTAACACTAATTCCTTAGCAGTCCATGCTGTTGGTTTTGGGGGTTAGCCAGAGGCCCTCTGGAGAAGTCACAAAATTAGGCATTCTGGGCCAAAAAGGCGCTGGGAAGAAGGCGGACCTGAGTGCAACAACCGAGCGTGCCGCGCCGTGGCACAGCTGGGAGCTGGCGGTGGAGGCCGGTGTCAGAGGGCTGGGGGCCTTCAAGGTCATCCCCAGGCGGGGTTGCAGAGCCGAGCTCTGACCTCAGGGAGCCCCGGGCCTGTGTTTCTCCATCCAAAACAGGGACTAAATGCATCTAATGCTCGATCGAGTGCCAATACGTCTAAACCCCAACTTGGCCCATCTAACCCAAGGCCAGGGTCAAATTCGCAAGCGGCCTCAGGCCGCATTAATGTTCCCTTGATGTGTCATGTGTAATTCACTCCTCAGACGGAATGCTGGGTCATGATACAATAAGACCGTCTTGGTTTCTCAAAGACACTCTATTGGCTCTAATGATACCATCAATATAAACTCACTTGTTGAGCTCGCTCGAAATCCCTGCCTTCCTGACAAGTCCCTGGCCGGTGGCACAGCCCCTGGCCCCTAACGGGCTCCTCTAACATCTGTTCACTGACCACTTCATCCTAATAAAGGGAAGGGCACTGTGGCTAAGCACACACATCAGAGAAGTCAGACCTGGGGAGGCACCCTGGCTCTATCACTTACTTCCAACTGGGCCACCCAAGGCCCCTAAACATCTCTCTGACTCAGCTTTCCCATCTGTACAGTGGGACTAATAAATCCACCTCCTTCATAAGGACTGTTTTATAGATTACATACGTTAATAATAAACTAAGTCACTTAGCTCAGAGCCTGACTGACATACAAGTGCCGACTAAATGGCAGTCGTTATTATTACAAATTTCTTCTTTACGTCTCAAGTCACACATAGCCCTAAGGTTTGGGCTGGCCCTTCCTGGTACATGTTCTGGCACTGTGGTGGTAACATGGGGGGCTCCATCCATCACTGAGTATGTGCAAGCCTAGGCTGGTCAGGCAGGGCAGCAAACAGATGGCACACGTCCCATCCTTCACCTCCTCTGACCAGGGCAGGCATCTCTAATCTATCCCTGCACTCTTCTCACTCTGATTACAGCCTGCAGCCGGTCAGATTCCATTCACAACTTCAGGTGGCCACCACCACTAGGGAGGAACCTGCCTGCTGTCTTCTGACCCGATGTGGGAGAAATTCATGCATTAGAAAGTAAGAGCAAGGAACACCCTTGCGTGAAAGTCATCGAGGAATAGATGGAGGTCTGCCTCTGTCCACTTCCGTAGGCACCCAAGTGTCTGCTGGATGATGCCTTAGCCTCCAATCCATCTGGGCCCATCACCCACAGCACTAGGCCTAACGCAGCAGGTGCTCAATGAGCATGGAGGATGGTGGGAGAGGCTGGCCAGACCCTCCCTCGAGCACAGCAGTGCGGAGTCAAGAGAAGTACCCTGCGCTGGCAGGTTCACAGCCTGACACGGCCACTTATTCACCACATGACCCTGACCAGGGCCGTCCCTCCCCATGTGTCCCATGAGAGGGAGGGACTGGTCAAATCCCAAGGGCCCTTCCAGTCCTGACATTCCAATCTAGGAAGCACTTCCCAGGCACCCCCAGTCTAGGGACTCCCACTGCCCCACAGACCACAGCCTCATGTGCTGCTCTTAACACAAAACCCCACGACTAGAGGGGCCCAGGACACAGACACAAGGCACCAGGCAGCTGCTGGCCACATGGTCACTGCCAGCATCCATACACCCAAGCCTGGCCATCCACCCCGCCATCCCAGCCCATGCTCCCGGCCTCTACATCACCCCCACTTCTCCCATCTCATTCGGGTCTCCGTCCCAGTAACACTGAGCACCCGCTGGAGGTTTCTGCTTATGGACCTGGCACCCTAGGTCCAGGTCCATAAATACAACACAAACACATACGGTAAGTCAAGAGCATGAACAGCCGACGAGGGACACGGGCCACAGGCCCTGAGGCGCAGGAAAGGCATGAAGGAAGATCAGAGAAAGAACATTCCAGGCGAAGGCAATAGCCGCTGCAAAGGCTCTCAGGCGACAGTCCATTGAGGCCAAGGGCTGACAAACCACGGGTGGTGTATGCCTGCCCTCTCTTCGGTGCTTTCACAGGCGCTGACAGAGCACAGAGATTACCAGAGACCCCTGCCCTTCAACTTGCAAAACACTTATTATCTGGCCCTTTATGGGTAAAGCTGGTTGACCCCTGGTTTCGAGTGTTAGACGCACGGAGAGGTGGTTGGGGCAGCTAAGACAGACCGTGCAACGGGGATACAGAGACTGGGGCAGAGGGGCGCCCAGGCTGTGCTGGGAACTCTGGGTCACAACGACCCCAGGCCCAGTACCTTTGCCTCAAGTCTGTCCCCCTCTAATCCACCCTGCAAATAGCTGCCCGGGGGACCTTCCCAAAACACAGAGCTAAACATGTTATTCTTTCTTTCGAAGAGTGATGGCTTCCCGTGGTTTCCCAAAGCATGTCTTGAAGAACACTCGCCCTGTGGCTGAACTTCCACAAAAGGGTTCCATGGTTAAGCAAGTTTGAGAAACAGAGCATTCCCCTCTCAGATGTCCTCAAACCCCACGTCAGCACCTGAAAAGACTAAGAAGTCCCTCAGCAAAGGGATCTGTTGACTTTGCTTCACCTACTGTCCTTCAAACTGACCTGGCCACAAATCTCCTTTTTTCCACAAAAATTTCTCAACATTGTAAAGAACTAGTGTTGGTGGGCTGAAGGGCAAATTCCTCTGCCTGGCATTTGTGCTCTGACCCCAAACTCCGGGAGGTGATCCTAGAGCCCATTCCAGATCCTGTGTGTGTGTGTGTGTGTGTGTGTGCGCGTATGCAGCCTGGAGAGCCACCTCTGGTCTGTCCCTTGCTGTCCTCCTGCCTCCAGCGCCCCCAGTAAAGGTCACCTGGCCGCTCGGGCTCTGCCCTCCCCAAGGGAACACTGGGAGCAGCGCTCACGGTTTCCAAGCGCCGGCCTGTGCCACTGGTGGCAGACGTCCACTGTGGGGCCCCTCCATGGTCCCTTCCCGCCTTCCTTGGTAACCCCAGCCCAGCTCTCCTCCGGGGGCCTCCCCTCAGCTCCGGCCAGCTTCCAGGGCTGTTGGCCTCAGCAGAGTATCCATCCCCTCCCCTTGCTGCAGGGTGGCTGGTTCAGGGAGGGGAGTGCGGGGCGCAGGCCGGGCCAACGGGTGCCAAGCCAGGATGGGAGGTCCCCACACCGCAGCCGGGACAGGATTCAAGTCCGGGCCTTCCGCCCACTCCTGCACTTCACCTCTAACTTCCTCCCGACCTGAGCACCCAAAGGCCTGTTCAGGTCCATTCACAGGTCCTTGGGGAGGTCTCAGGACGGCTGGAGGGTGCTGCCCACAACCACACATTCGCCAGGGAAGTACAGATACGTCTCGGGCCAGGAGGCTGGCCTGGGCCACCCATCCCCTTTCAGAGAGGTGGCTGCCGGTTGTGAAATGGGGGGGTGTGGGGGGGTGTCCAACAGGAGGGAGGGGTGGAGGGAAAGGGAATGTACCTGCTGGCCGTGCTTTTCCTTCCGGGGGTACTGGCTCCGTCAGCCTGCAAAAGAAACCCAAAACACCTACATGAGCCAAGGGGGGCAAGCCCAGATTCCACCCACTGCCCCCCCAGCCAAGCTCCCCCTCAACACCGGCCTGGCCTTCACACAGAGGGAAGGGCTGGCACAACCGGGAGCTCCATTCCTCCAGGCTGTGAAAACCTGCCCCCAGTGGTAAGAGGGAGGCAGGACACCCCCACCCCCTCGCCCCCCACCCCCCCACCCCTGGAATTTGCTTGGCCCTTTAAATCCAGCTGAGCACCCATTGCCAACACAAACCCAGCAACCACAGGGCCCTGGGGACTCAGTGAAAAGTAAGTAACCAGCTAAATCTGAGATTGAATTGCACCATTTTTATTTTCATCTGGGATTTCCAATAAAACAGTAGCCGCAGATTTATTCCTACCAACCCGAGGGGGAAAATCCTATTATGTTAAAATATTCTGTCCCCCAACCCTACTGGCAGGGAGAGACAAGAGAGTGCTGGTTCTTAATCTCTTTCATTTGGGGTCCGGCGGGGGGATGGGGAGATAAGGCTGACCACATGAAAATTTCAGAAATCATAAAATTCCGGTTCAGATACAGAAACCGATGGCCCCAGGCCAGGAGGGAGCTGCCTAAAGTGTCAGGAGGAGCGAATGACAAACACCTGGGGTGCTGGACTCCCTAGGCCAGTGCTGGGGGGACCTCTGTGCAGAGGCCGAAGGAGGCTGCAGAGGCTGCAGACGTGGAAGGAACGCACGGGTCGCACATGCATCCCCTGGCTTTGTCAAAACATTTATAATAACAATAATCACAGAATCATGCAGGTTCCAAACTCTGGCACACGCCTGTTTCTGAATTCAGAATCCTTCCGAGTTTAGAAAGGTAATGCAGTGTATGTGTTCTGTATCTCAAAACAACCCTGGCAAGGGTCCGGGTAGCCCTCCACCCCCTGGACGCAAGCACAGTGATGTTTCCACAGTGAAACCCATGCAGTCAGCCCTGTGGAGGGTAAACGAAGAGAGAACTCGTCTCTTCCGCCTTCAGGTCAAGTCCTGCCACCTCACCAGTTACCAAAAAAAATCTTTTTGTTTTCAAGTTCTTTGAATTTCAGGATTCAAAGACCTAAAATAAAAACAGCAGCAGCTACCTTTTGATGGGTGTTACAAACTGGCAAAAACAGATGGCGGACGTCGATTCAAACAGTCAATATAGAAAAATTACAAGGATTTGACCCAAAGGCGGCCAGATTTCAGCGTGTCAACGCAGCACCCAGTCCCATGTGACCAGAGTCAGTCGGAGCTGCCACACCCAGTTCTCCACAGTCCCCACCACTCCCTCTTGCCTTATACCAAGCCCTCCAGCCCGGCCCCCAGGGGTACCCAGACCCGTTCCCCCAGCTAACTTCCCCCAAGGGGGGCGCAGTGCACCCACATCTAATGCTTCTTATTCAATCCTCCCCATGGGTCCCCCAACACACATACACAGTAGCCCCATTTTCACAAGTGCAGCCAATGAGACTCAGAGAATTTAAGTCGTTCGTCCGACATCCCACAAGCTACAAGCCCAGGTCTGGATCACTCCAGTGTCTACCTTCCTCAGCTCTGGAATATTCTCTCCCACCAATATTCAGAAGAGCCAATCGGGAAATGAGGTAAACCCACACGGCCCCCACTGCCCACACGAAGGAAATGCAAAGATGAAGGACAAATAGGGAGGTAGAAATGTGAGGCCTGGGAGGGAAAAATTAATGGGATGCTGGTGTATTATTTCAGTGGCAGAAACAAGAAAGCGGAAAATGGTTTGCATATCATTTCACTGGGAGCAAAGGAACAGGATCAGTTACAGCCTCCTTCCGACATCCTGCATTCCTCAAAACTTCTATGGAAAGTGAATGGGAAGAAGTTGTTTTAATCTTCCTATCGAAAGAGGCAGAAGAGGTAAGGGGTGGAAACTCTGCCCCAGAGAGCTTTAAAAAATCATTAAAATCCCCAATGATCTCTTGTCAGAACAGACTCAACTCTTGGCACGTATTTCTAGCATTTCACACATATTTTCATGCTGTCTTGTTTTTTGGTCCTTTTCCTTCCCAGTCTCACCCAGAGCCAACCACACGTGGACAGTGAACATGCGGCTGGGGGGGAGAAGAGATTCTCTGTCTCCAGTACACCTCATCATCTCCACCTACGTTTTCCCTCTTGTTATGTTTGTGATACTTGCGTTTCTTGCCACCACGGGCAACACTCAAGTTTTGTTTTCCACCAATTTTTATAAAACAAAGACAAAATGCTAAAAATGTTCCAACAGTGGTTCAAACAAATCCTTGCGCAGAAACTCAGGCAGAGCAACAGGAGAAATGGAGCCATGGGCGGGAGGAGCACCACCTGGGCAGGTGTGACCGGGACATTTACTGGCGGATGAGGGTGCCAACATGGGTGGGCGTGTCCGCAGACAAGACCAAGCAGAGACGTCCGACATGGCATGTGTCACTATCACAGGTCCAGTTGATGATGGCACTTGGGCCTGGCCGAGTCCAGACCTACCGTAACCAAAGGGCACAGCCTCCCAGGCCCTCCCAGCCCCGGCGGGAGCTCGCGGTGCCGAGGACACTGACCCTCGGCGTGGGGATCTGTGAGATGCCAGGCCAGCTCTGTGTCCTCGCAACCCCCTACTGCTTGAATTAAGCTGAACCTCTGACACGGCCTATTTTCCAAATGGTCTAATACCAGCAATTTCCTATGATTTAACCTAAACCACAAGCTCACCTTTACCGGGTGTAATCTCGCCTGATTCTCGATCTGAACTGAAGTTCACGGGGTAGCGTCAGATAGATGGTCCTGCGCCTGGACCCCTGGCTCTGCCGTTTCCTAGCTATGGGATCCTGGACAAGCCACCCGCGCTCTCAAGGCCTCGGCTTTCACATGTGCAAAATGGCAATGTGCCAACCCCAGGACCTATCTCCCGGGACCGGTGAGGTAACACGGGTACGAGTACCTAGCACGGGCTAAGTACCGAGTGCACAGCAGATGAGCGAGAGGCAGGGCCGACCTGCACCCGCCCTAGGCGTGTCCCCAGCCTGTCTCGGGGTAAGATGTGAATCCTGTGCTGCAGGTCAGCATCTCATGGGTGTCCACCAGACCCCACAGCTCTGAGGCTTCTTCCAAAGGGCCGGTCAAAACAACATCTCATGCGGTGACATAGCTAAAGCACTAAGTGCAGACCAGGTGTGCGGAGGAACCCTTCAGCAACGGAAACTCTACTCTGGCTGCCACTGGACCACGTGCTCCTACAGGTGCTGCTTTGGTCTGGCCCTGTCCGGGTCTCACCCTGGGCAGGCTGCTTCCTTTCCCTGGGCCTCAGGTTCTCACTGCTGAAAACAGGACAGGAGGCACGAGAGAGTTAAATCAGGTCATCTCTTGCTGCCCTTCATCTCTGTGACTCTCTATGGAGCTGACCTAACCCTTAAGCACCCCCCCCCGCCCCCTCCCCCCACCCCCCACCCCTGTGCAAGTGAACCAGGGCGGACACAGTGGGCCCAGGACAGACCCTCCTCCTCAGGCCCAGGAGGCTGGGGGAGGGGTAACAGGCCTGCACCGCCCCACCCCCACCCCACCCCCACCCCTCAGTAAGCGCACCTGCCCCCACACCCCTTCACCAGCCCTATGCATTCCTTATACACCCGTTTCTCCTTAGGACCCAGGCAAAGCTATGTTTGGTTTCCTTCGAACCTCCTCTTCCCTCCCAAATGAATGTTAAGTTGTTCTTTTCCATTCTCTTATTAAGGATTTTCTTGGAAAGAAAATATTATTCCAAACCCAGAAATTTTATTTCTGAAATTGTGCAAATGTAAGTTGTAGGACATTAGCTGCATTTCACATTTTGTGCAAATGGCAGAAACAGGCAATTCGTGTGCTACGGGATGGGGGCTGGCCAACGATTTCGATAAAATAAACCCTTTTTTAATTTAAATGCTAATGCACTGAATTAAAATTTAATAACTGAGGAAATTGAAAAGCCGAGCAGGAATATTGGAAATAAATCCAAGCAGAAACAGCTGAAATTAAAAATTCTAGAGAGTAGGAGGATAGCAGCTAAGCTGTCTTATATGATTACATTTTTTTTTCAGAATGAAGCAAAAAAAAAAAAAAAAAATCCTATCTCTCGCTGGCTCTAGGGCAGTAAATCCACAGTGCTGTGATTTATTGCTCAATTTTCCTGAGGGAAAAAGGCTTTCTTTCATGCTGAAATATTTCATAAATTTCAAGCCAGCATAAATTCTTAATTTAAAAGTTATGGAGGTCACATTTAGTGCACTGGTACGGTTCCAAAATCTTAAAGGAATAGCAGCGACCAAAAAGGAAAAAAAAAAAAAAAAAAAAAAAAGCGAAAAAAGGGAAAAAGGAGGGGTAGAATTTGCTCCTTTTTTTTTTTTCCCTTTTTTTCCTTTTGGTTTTAATTCACGAGTTAAAATTTCATTATTGAAGATTCCTCCTGGATGGATGGAACCCAAGCACATGGGGGAACTGGTATGTGTTTGGAAATCTGCTGCAAAAGATGAAGAGATAAAGATTTAATTTAATTATAAAAAGGCTTTTTTTTTTTTTTTTTTTTTTTTTTTTAAGCCACTTGAGGAATTTCTGGTAAAAATTTCCTCCCTTCACTGCCCGGGAAGGGGTGAGGGTGGGGGCGGGTGGCCAACGTAATTGCTTCTCTTAGATCTCCAATCTTTTGTGCACGCTGATATATTCATTTGTTATACAGCTGTTCAGCGGCGGAAAGAATGCTGGGGCGCCCATAATTCTAAGCAAATCAATCAAAAATTAATGATTTGTCATGCTTGCACAATGGAGGAAAACAGCTCCGTGGGCCCTGGCTGCCTGATCTCGAAGAATGAAATGCCTTCCTGCGATAAGAGAACCGAGCCGGAGGCTGAGCGGGGCTGGGGTGCCCCCGCGGGGTGGGTGCTCGTGGTGGCCGAGCCCTGCGCGCATGGAGGAGCGCCGCCGCCATCTTGGACACGCGCCTCCCCAGGACGGTGCCTCGGCGGCAAGCCCAGGGCCGACCTGGCGCAGCACATTTCCGTGGTGGAACGACCAGGATCTGGCCTTCTCCCTCCCCCACTGCAATGCAAAACTTGCTTCCTCTTGGGAAACATCAAGGACCCCACCAGGCTTGACCGTCCTCATTCTCCCCCACCATCAATCTCCCCCACCAGGCTTGACCTCATTCACTGTTCCCCCAACACTCCTAACCCGCCACCGCCCGCACTTTTCACCCGCTCTGCGGGATGGGGACCACAGTTCCTGGAGCGCCCGTGTACCCCCAGACCATGCACTCTTCCTGGATGAAGACCACATCCCACCCATGGCCATGGCTCCAGGACCCGGCTTGGGGCCTGGGATGCGGCAAATATTCAGCAAATAGGGTTGAATCCATTAATTATTATTTCTCGGCAAACACGGATAACGAAGTTGCTTAGATGAATAATGAACTGCACTGGCAACTAGGATGAAATATAACAAGTGATCTTAAATAATCGATCGCTCCTTTTATTCATTCAACGGATATTCCTTGAAAGTCTACTGTGCTCAGCTTTGGGTAGACAACCTCAAACCCACTGGTGTACAATTCCAAATGCCCAAAGTTCACTGCTTCTTGGCTTCTCTCCACCCTTGGAAGGGAAGAGTGAATGTGAACCCAGGAGAGAAGTTCTCTGCGTGCTCAAATGCCTTTAAGTCATGTGAATGCTATATGCACAAGTATCCAGTGCAGGTGACTCCAAAATACGCCCGTGTACGTCATACGTATGTTAGAACACAGAAACACTGTTCGTTATTACTAACAGGTACAACTGACCCTGTAGGAAGCTGCTCAGCCTCAACACTGAGGGAGGCCAAGTGCACTTGACCTGGAGGCCTACCAGAGGCACTGCGTCTGTCGGACGCACCTGCCAGAGTCCCAAACCCTACCCAGATGATCACCCCATCTCCTACTACACTGAGGACTGCTGGAGAAGTGGGTCCAAACAACTCAAGACTCATTTACACAACTCTTTCCTTTCCAATAGCCAATGGATCCCCAAAATTTAACTTGAACTTTCTGTCTCGCTGAGGCACAAGGCTCAAATCAGGAAGTCAGTCACTCATCCAGAAAGTACTTAGTGAGCATCTTCCGTACACCAGACATTGTTCTAGGCAATGGGATATATTCCTGCCCTCATGGCGATCACATTCAAGTTGGGAGAGACGGTAGTGTTAAGTGTAATAAATTAGTAAAATTTATCTTATGCTAGGAAGTAATCATTTCTGTGAGGGGAAAACAGAGAAGGGGAAGGGTAACCAGAGTGCCGGGGCAAGGAGTCAGGTGATCAGAGCAGGTGTCTCTAGGCAAACAATGGAAGGCAAGGTATCTGGGGAAAAGGGAATGACCAGTGCAAAGACCCAAGGGCAGGACTGTGCCCCATGTGCTCCGCAAACAGCAAGGGTGTTATGAGTGAGGAAGCGAGGGGAGAGGTAAGGGAGGCTGGCCCATGCAGGGCCCTGGAGGCCACAGAAGGCCTATGGTTGGCTTTTACCCTGGAAAGCCACTGGAAGGTTTTGGCAAAGTGACATGATTTGACTTCCATTTTAAAAAGATCCTTCTGGCTGCTGTATTGAGAAGGGACCAGGGGGAGGGGGCGGGCAAGGGTGGAAGTAGGCAGGAGGTGGGTTAGGAGGTCACTGACACAGCCCAGGTCAAAGATGAAGGTAGTTGGGATCAGGAGAGTGGCAGCAAGGGGGTAAGGAGGTGGGTTCTGAATATACTGGAAGGGAGGACCAACAGGACCCTCCTGATAAACTGAATCTGGGCTGTGACAGGAAGAGTCAGGGAAGATTCCAAAAATCTTGGGCCTCCACACCAAGAAAAAAGGACTCGTACCTCTCTGGTACATGAGAAAACGAATCACTGGCACAGCATCCTATGAGGATCAGCACCTCACATCAAATCCTCTCAATAACCTGCGAATGGGACACTGCAGCCTTAACTATCCCCCCTCTGACCAAGAATGAGCCAGCCACCCAGAGGGGCCAAGTGACTTGCCCAATGTCACACAGCAGGTCAGTGGCTTGGCCAGGGCTCACACATCTTCTCACCCAACTCTATGGTTATTTCCTCTACACGCTTGGCCCTTCGGGTCTAAAAGCAACAAGTCAAGCTGGTCCCCAAACAGCATAGGTGAACTTTTGCCTACGGAACCAATCAGGTCCCAACTCAAGCACAGGCTGCCCCTGCTTTTGTTCACTGGGTGTGTTCTCGAAAAACACCTATTAAGGGCGACCCTCCCAACACTAAGCAATATCTTTGCACGTTACAAGGATGACCCCATTCCCAGGAAACTATATTATAAATTCCCTAATTAGACCTTGCTTCTTATTCTTGGATCACCTTTGGTGATATGTTTCTAGCGTGTGGTGCCTGGTTTTTAATTCTGTCTTTGTTTTCCACCCAAATGTGGGGACTCAGAGCTCAGGGGTCCAAGCGGCAGGGGTGGCAGCTGGAGAAGACTCTGAGCTAAAAGAAGTGGGTATTTCAATGGGTATTTGTGTCGTGCACTGTAGATGTGAAATTCTGAGAGGCCTTGGGGGCTGATGCTGAATCAGACCCTGCTCCTTGTCATTCACCCAAATACAACCTATTAAGTACCCACTGTGTGCTGGACACCAGAGTTGTCACTGAGGACACAACAGCTGCAAGAACGGTGGCAGAAACGGGCAGTGATTACTTAATTGTTCCATGCTATCAATTTATAATTACCAACCGAGATATGGCTCTCAAGAGGAAGGCCTAGACGCCACAAGCATCTCTGACAACAGGATCCAGGGAGACGGCGGGGTCAGGGAGAGCTTCCCCGAGGGAGGGATGCTAGATGCTGGAACAGGAGCTCCTGCTCAACAAGCGAAATGTTCGGTCTAGATGCAAATGAAGCTGACACCAGCTGAGTGCCAGGGAGCACCGAGAAGGGCACCATCCTGCCCAGCAGGGAAGCGTGGGTCCCTGAAGCCTGCAGGCCGCGGCCTTCTCTGAAGACTTTCATCTTGGTAGGAAGGGACCAGCCCACTGACAGGCCTGGGCTCTGATGAGACCCCAGGCGAGAGCCCAGAGGCCCGGGGAAACTGGCCAAGTTTCCAACTAGAAGGGAAAACAAAGAGAAGTGGCCAATGTCTTTTGCCTCTTGGCCGCGATGCCCCCCACCCCTCCGTCCCTCCCCCAAGCCCTTGCTCTCTGAGGTCAAGTGTCAAGAAACAAATCAGGCTGCCTAGGAATGAACCTGCACGGTTCTTTCAGTCTCACAGGCATTTCCAGGTGCGGGAAGGACCTCCCCTCTCTGGCAGATGGCCGGACAGTCTGGAACAGGGTTCTAATGCTGATGTCCCCATCAACACCACCACCACCACCACCACCACCACGGTCACGGCTGTCTCTGTCGTGCCATCAACAGCTGGTGCTTATGGGGCACCTGCCACCAGGCACAGGGCTTTGGGCATCACCCCGAGGCTCGATGGGCTGCCCTGAAGGCTCATGCACCTGTAAAGCAACAGCTAGCTGCAGAATGGAGGCAGGGAGCCTATGGAGGCCACTGTCATCTTCCAGGGAAGAGATGGCAATGGTCGGGAACAGCAGTGGAGGAGAGAATGCTCTAGAACAAAGGGCTACTGGGAGCACCAAGGATCTCCTAAGATAGCATGTGGGGAGCACCTGGGGCAGAGCCTGTATGCAGCAGTCACTCAATAAATGACAGGTTTAAAAACACACAAATAATGGCAGCTGTGGAGAAACTCCTGCCTTGGACTGTGTGCAGAGAACCTGGTCTCCTCTGTGCACAGCCTCGGGCACTAAGAAGAGGCCCAGAAGTGAGAGATGGAGGAGGAGGAGGCCCAGAAGTGAGGGATGGAGGAGGAGGAGACCCAGAAGTAAGGGATGGAGGAGGAGGCAGCCCAGAAGCGAGGGATGGAGGAGGAGGAGACCCAGAAGTGAGGGATGGGGGAGGAGGAGGCCCAGAAGTGAGGGATGAAGGAGGAGGAGGCCCAGAAGTGAGGGATGAAGGAGGAGGAGGCCCAGAAGTGAGGGATGGAGGAGGAGGAGGAGGAGGAGACCCAGAAGCGAGGGATGAAGGAGGAGGAGGCCCAGAAGTGAGGGATGGAGAAGGAGGCCCAGAAGTGAGGGATGGAGGAGGAGGAGGCCCAGAAGTGAGGAATGGAGGAAGAGGAGGAGGCCCAGAAGTGAGAGATGGAGGAGGAGGAAGCCCAGAAGTGAAGAATGGAGGAGGAGGAGGAGGAGGAGGAGGAGGAGGAGGAGGCGGCGGCCCAGAAGTGAGGGATGGAGGAGGAGGAGGAGACCCAGAAGCAAGGGATGAAGGAGGAGGAGGCCCAGAAGTGAGGGATGGAGGAGGAGGCCCAGAAGTGAGGAATGGAGGAAGAAGAGGCCCAGAAGTGTGAGATGGAGGAGGAGGAAGCCCAGAAGTGAAGAATGGAGGAGGAGGAGGAGGAGGAGGAGGCCCAGAAGTGAGGGATGGAGGAGGAGGAGGAGACCCAGAAGCGAGGGATGAAGGAGGAGGAGGCCCAGAAGTGAGGGATGGAGAAGGAGGCCCAGAAGTGAGGGATGGAGGAGGAGGAGGCCCAGAAGTGAGGGATGGAGGAAGAGGAGGATGCCCAGAAGTGAGAGATGGAGGAAGAGGAAGCCCAGAAGTGAGGGATGGAGGAAGAGGAGGATGCCCAGAAGTGAGAGATGGAGGAAGAGGAAGCCCAGAAGTGAAGAATGGAGGAGGAGGAGGCCCAGAAGTGAGGGATGGAGGAGGAGGAGGAGACCCAGAAGCGAGGGATGAAGGAGGAGGAGGCCCAGAAGTGAGGGATGGAGGAAGAGGCCCAGAAGTGAGAGATGGAGGAGGAGGCCCAGAAGTGAGGAATGGAGGAAGAGGAGGAGGCCCAGAAGTGAGAGATGGAGGAGGAGGAAGCCCAGAAGTGAAGAATGGAGGAGGAGGAGGAGGAGGAGGAGGAGGAGGAGGAGGAAGCCCAGAAGTGAGGAATGGAGGAGGAGGAGGCCCAGAAGTGAGAAATGGAAGAGGAGGAGGAGGCCCAGAAGTGAGGAATGGAGGAGGAGGAGGAGGTCCAGAAGTGAGGGATGGAAGAGGAGGAAGAGGAGGCCCAGAAGTAAGTGATGGAGGAGGAGGAGGCCCAGAAGTGAGGGATGAAGCTACCTCCCTGTCCAGGGCCTGACTCAGGACACCCTGGGCAGGAGGAGGGCAGTGTCCTGACCTTAGGCAGGAGGGGCAGTGGCCTCCCCAAGAGGCTCGTCCTCGTGTCAGTGCACCAGCCGCCAGCTGGAGCCCCTGGTCCACGCGTGGATCTGCAGGGTCCCTGGGAACTCCCAGCTGCCTCACGCGTGTAACCTCTATTCACCCAGCTGGGCTGGATCACAGCAGGGTCTGAGGCTGCACCCAAAAGGCTGAGGCTGTGCGTGAGGTCAGGCCCAGCAAGGTTATTGGTTCTGGGTTGGTTTTTAATTTTTTATATTAAAATAATTCTAAAAGGAGAGTCACAGAGAAACTATGGGGAGCTCCCTTCCACCTCTCAGCCAACAGAAAGGGCTTCGGGCAGGGGAGAGACCGTCAGAACCGTGTCTGCAGAAGGGCTGCCAAAGGGGGGAACATAAAGGCAGTAAGACGAGGTAGGGGCTGGTGCCAGCATCCCGGAGGGGCAGCTGACGCCTGGTCTCCCTCCCTGGGGCCAGCAGGCAAAACCCTTAGGCTCCGAGCGGCTGCTGGGCGCCTCTGGGGGAGTCAGGGGAGGCACAAGCCCTGTCACTTGCTAGTGGGACCCTGGCCTCTCAGTGACTTGATCACTCAGGGCCTCGGTTCCTCCCTCTGTAAAAGGGGAGTGATGCGTGGGCCACCTCACTGCTACTGTGAGGACTAAATGAGCTCATCGGGCACATGCTCAGGGCAGGGCCTTCCCGGCCACCTAGTACTGGCTTAGAGTCCAGCAGGAAGGGCCTCCAACAGGGGGGATGCTGGCAACCCTGGGCTCAGGCATGGGGTGTAGGGTCTCACTTAACCTCCTCCAGCACGCTGGGTGGTAGGGACGGTCCCCAGTCCTGCAGACCCGCTCGGGTCCCAGAGGCCGGCCGGGCGCAGGGACCAGCGGGAAAGAGGCTTATCAACCAGGCCTCCACCCAGATGCTCTGATTCCGGGTCCATGTTCTCAAACCCCAGGCCAGGCCCCTGAGGCCCGGCGGGCTGACCTTGGCGAGGGACGTTCCCATCTCTAGGAGGGGACACGCTCCTCTGGGTGCATAAATGCTGCCCTGTTTGTTTTCTTTTCAAAAAAGAAATGCGTCTCAGTTCTTTGCAGTCACACAGTTAATCTCTCAATTTACAAAAGAGCGAGTCACGTGCCTGGATTCCACAAAAATTCTCTCTCCAGGTTTATGATTTTACAGAAAACTCCAGGGAAAACTGCCTGGAGCGAGTTAAAACCAGATCGGCCATAAACCATGTCCTGGTACAGCCTCACCAAGCCAAGACTCAGATTACTCATTAAAAATGTGATAAATATTCGCTTCAGATCAGCAGGAAGTGGGGAGGGGGGTTTACAAAAAAAAAAAAGAAAGAAAGAAAAACTTTTTTGCTTCACGGGAGAAAAAAAAAACTATTATAGAGTTGCAAACTCTAAATTAATGAACCTAGAATTGGGGGATGGGGTTTTTAAGCACGCCCCCCCCTTAGGTATGTTTAAGTAAGGCAGTAAAGGAAAAAGCTACTCCTCGGATCTCTTCAAGGAGATCAAAGTGGAGGGCTTGGGTCTCCTGGGACTTGGCCACGGGGACGCTGGCATGCCCAGTCACGGAAGGGCAGCCACATCCCCAGGCCAGGAGACCCCTTCCTCCCCTGACTGCTGGCACAGGCGACTTCTGCCCTCTGCCTGCCCACCTGCCCCCTGAGGCCTCTCAGAAACCTTCTGGCTCTGCCACCTGGAGTCAGGCAGCCTGGGTTCAAATTCTGCCAGAAAGTGGCTCTGTGACTGGTCTCAAGAAACATCACCCCTCAGCCTCAGTTTCCCCCGGTGTAAAGGAGAGGAGAAATCCCCAAGAAACACAAAGGCAGGGTGGCTACAAAGGTATCAAGTCTGTAACACCTCAGTAGAGCCGGCAATGCTACATGAGCCACAGACCTGGATGAGGTCATCATGATCACCCTGATGGTGGTCAGTAAAATTAAAACATTTAAGAAACAAAGAAACTCAAACATATTCCAACCCTTCAGCGGGATTTACTTGATCTGGAGCTGGACGGCCAGGGTTCAAGCCCAGACTCCACCACTTAACAGCCATGTGACACTAAAGAAGTCACTTAAGCCACTGAGACTTACCTTCTTCATCTGTGAAATGGGGTTAATGATGGTACACGCCGCACAAAGTTACTTAGGGCTGAATCAGTTAACATGTATAAAGCTCTCAAAACAATGCCTCCTACATAGTAAATGCTCTATAAAGAGGTATAATTAAAACAACTTATCATTTATGGAACTTTAGCTATGTAATTACCATTTATTAAAGTTCAGGCAAGTCCTATTTGCCTATGAGCCTCAGTGTCCCTACCTATAAATGGGAGGATTTTGACCAGATGGGCTCTGAGGACACAGTTCTGAAACGTGCTGATCACGCCATCTCACTGCCCAGACTGTGGGCCACTGACCAGCTGGATCCCAGGCCCTGCCCCACAAAGCCTTCCCTGACCATGGGAACAACCTCCCAGAGCACCAAGGGTGTGCCTGAGAACACGTGGAAACATAGCACCCTCTGCAGCTTTGTTCCCAACCAAACTACAAGGTTTCCATGAGGTGGGGAGCTTTTTAGGGATCCTCTGTGGCTCCAGAGCACTCAGAGCTATGTTTGCATACAGAAGGGGCTTACTAAAAGTCAGTCAATTGGTTTAACACATAAAGGAACTTACTGCCACTACTTAGAGAACCATGGTGATGAATGGGATCTAGGGAATCATCTAGTCCAAGAATGGCAAACAGGTTATATTTTCAATGCTGAGTCTAATCAGTTATTAGTGGTGGCCGGGCAATGTGTTGAGAAGGATTCTAGGGGCCACATTAGAGCTCATTCTCTCATTCACAGAGAGAATGCTGTGATTGATTATTAGTGTTTGCAGTGAGCATGGTAAAGTTGGGATGCTGGCACGCTTGTTCCCCCTAAACTACTTCAACATCCTCCCTTTACAGAGAAACCGAGATCTCCTGTCCCCAAAAGCACCCTTGATCTGGTCACCCCATTCCCATTTGCAAAAACATTCCTATATGGAAGAGGAGCTGTGCCCTTTTAAAATTCAGTGTAAAGGGACACCAAAGACAGAAGACCAAAGACAAAAGAAATCCACATGGAAAAAAAACCTGCATAAAACACTGGACATACTTTGGTTGAGAAACAAGACTAATCACAGAAGGGCAAAGTAGATGCTCTAAGAAAGGCTTTACTCTTTTTAAAGAAAGAAAAGTCTGGAACACTTGCTCAAAGCAGAAATCTTACAAATTCCTATTGCAAAATAACTCCTGGTCAGCCAACCACAATCTCTATAAATATATCACAAGATCAACAGCCCAGGCAAATAGGGGGAGGGGGAGAATGATTGCATGAATTTTTTAAAAATCAAAATAGTCCCTCTCGTAGTTGGAAAGGAAGTTCGCCCGTTTGCCTACAAAATGAGAGGCCCAGGAAGAAAAGAAAGATTTTCATTCCTCACATCCCAATGGGTGCCTACTGAGAAATCTACACAGCCTAATTATTCTGAAATTATTCCACAATTCTGTTTTCTTTGCAGGAGGGGAAAAAAAAAATCTGATACTCTGAATTCGTCAGGGCAGCCATGATCTTACAACAGCTTCCATGGGATTCTGCAGAGTGAGAACAGCCAAATGCTCTAAAGGGCCTGATGGGTGACGTTGGAGTGGGGGGGGGGGGAGCATGCCTCACAGGGTGTGCACCAGAAAAAGAGAAGCCAATCTAGGTATTTAAAATGGAGGCAATTTAACATAGGGATTTGAGGACACAGGTGATGAACGGGCTGAGAAGTCAAACGGGGGACAGGAAGCCAACCAAGGACTAGCCTAGAGAAAAAAAAGGAAGAGACGGGGTTACCAGTAGTTGGGGGTGTTCAGCAAAGGCTGCCCAATGGGAGTGGACCCCAGAGGCAGCCACACAGAAAACCCTATGAGAGGCAAGAACAGGTGGGGACAAATACCCTGGGCTTGTCCCTTCTTCCACCTTCCAATCTCCCTGCTGGACATCTTCTGGCTCCACTACCTGAAGGCCAGAGGGCAAGGGCACTTGGGAAATGCAGTTCCTTGTCAGTGAGCACAAGACAGGGGAAAGGCAGGGACGGAGCTCAGGTCAATCCCAGCAGCTGAGCAGCTCCCATCAGGGAGCTCCTGGAGGACACGACCACTAGCTCTCTGTTTGGACTCTTAACTTCTGCATGGCCAGGACTCTCTGCCTGGCCAAGTCTACCCAAAGCACTGACCTCCCCTGTACCAGACAACCACCAATGCGTTATTCAAAATGAGGCCAGACTCTCCCTTTCTAATTTCATGCACAAACTTCAGTACTTTCTCTGACACATGGCAGCACTTATTGCCTGGGCCCTGAACTGTGTCTGTCATCTTCCACACTGGCCAGCAGAGTCACGGCTCAGACCCAAAGGGACCCTGGAAGTCTGAGAAATGGACATCTGGCCACCCAGTCCCAGTCTCCCAACACATGGGATGGTTGGGTGACCTTCCACTCCAGCCTTTGCTCAGAATCTACAATGGACAGTAAATTCACAATGTAAGGACTAGTTATGCCCAAGCCATCAATGAGAAGACCCAAGCACCCAAGAGACACTCCAGAAGCATCTTATGACTGGATCTGGAATACTATATTCATGGGGGTCAGGGGTGGAGGCTCAGTGATACCAAAGTCTGATGCCAGCTGGCGGGCTGAGATGGCAGTGCTCTTACGGCCCCAGAACTTTCCACCTTCGGGGGGGCCTCTACTCCAGATCCACACTGGAGCTTCGTGGTGGTGTTTTCTGCACCATATCAAGAAAGACAAGAGTGTCCCTGTCCCACAAGGTGCAGACTCTACCCTATGAACCTCTTGGTTTTGCCTGTGGCTAAAGGCTTGATTTCAAACTACATTCTGCAAAGAAAGGGCTCTTCTCCTTCACTGATGGCTCCATCCCCACCTCCTCCAGCCACAGGACCAATCTTCCTCCCCTGTTTGCTTAAAGCACATATTGCCTGGGCCATTCAAATCATATTGATCAACTGGCTGGTACACTCAGTTATCTTTTTACAACCTGTCTTCCAGGCTGGAGTATACATCTTCTCTGGGTAGAGGCCATGCCTCTGGATCCCCCAGGGCCCAACACATGGCCCAACACAGAGAAAACATCTACACAGCATCCTTAACAGGGAAGATGGCTCAGGTCCCCCAGGAACCTGAGTCTGGGGTGAGGTACATACAACACATTCTATCAGCACCCCACATTTGTTTAGTGACCGACATGGTTTTTACTTCATTTACGTCTTTACAAAGTAGGAGTCATGATTTCCATTTCAGAGAAGAGGGAGTAGAGGTGAAGGGACTTTCCCCAAAGTCAGTAGTTGCTGGCAGGGCTGAGATTCAAACCCATGACTTCTTCCAAGACAAATAGCAAGCTTCTTCCCCCTCCTGGCTCTCGTCTCCCTTTCTAAGATTCCATGTTTTGCTTCTCTTTCCTGAAATGAACTGATTTAATGAAATCATTAAGTGATAAAAAGAGTTAATAAATGTAAGGCACTTAGAACAGTGCCTGGCACAGACTAAGTGCTCTGTAAGTAATGGCTACCATTGCCTTCATTGTCATGGTCATTTCTCCATCGCAGTAAAACTCATTTCAAAAAGTCAACCCACCAGAACACCCGTAGTTAGCAAACCTCACAGCCAAAGCAGCAGAATATGGAAAATGCCCATTTTAAAAATGGGAAAATTACAGAATGTCAGATGATGTATCAGTTAAGAGGAGACATTTAAAGATAGCGGACGATTCTCAGAAGTCTACCCAAAGCACTGACCTCCCTTGTACCAGACAACCACCAATGCGTTATTCAAAATGAGGCCAGACTCTCCCTTTCTAACTTCATGCACAAACTACAGTACTTTCTCATCAGTGCATGATCTTTTGAGTCAGAAGGCCTGATGTACAAAGGGAAATCAGAGACCCAGAGTGGAAGTAACACAAGGTCACGTGTGTCTGGATATGACCTACAAGCCCTCTCATGAGTGTCAGCCTTAGCGCTCCCTCGTTGGATCCAGTGCGGGATCTGAAATCATGGGGCTGAATATGTATTTTTGCTGAGCCACATAAAGATCAATATGCCAGCTTCCAGCTCATGGCCTGGCCAGGTCTTTGGGCCAATGAAACAAGTCAGCAGCTAGCAGCCTCAGCTAACAGAGAAGATAAGAAGGCAGGACTCTTGTCAACTCTCTCAAACGGGGTTTTTCTACAAGAACCCCCAAAGAAGCTGTGTGCCCTCGGCTGTCACATCCACTGCTCCCTTTGTCCAACTGTGACTTGCCACCGTCATAACTGTATTGCCAAACTCTCATATTCTTTGACATAGCAATCCACTCCAGGGAACAAATTCTAGGAATATCCTACAAGAGAAGGAAAAAGGATTCGTGCACAAAGATGTCCGCTGCATTATTTATTAACAAAAACTGGCAAACAATCTATACACACAATGTAAGAAAGTACCTACTTACGATCAGAATGGATGTTCGCAGACAGTGGAGAACTACACGAGAAATACTTTGGTGCTAAAGTGAAATGACAAGAACAGAATCAAAACTTGCCGTGTAACTTTATACATGCTAACTCCCAAAGCACTTGCTCTGAGTGGCTTAGAAATTCTTTCCTCCTTCCTGCTTAGCTTTCTATCATCTCTGCTTTTGAGGAAAAACTCATTGTACTTTACGCGGGCTGCACATCTACAAAGGAAGGTACTAGGGAAGGGTGTTTGCCCGGGATGCCATGCTTCTCCAGAAAGAAGACATGTGACTCTGCAAGGACATCCGTTTATAGTCTGTCGTCGAGGATGAGGGCACCTGAGTAGACATGGTGGCTGCACCCAGGTACACGCCCATCCAACTGCGAAGTTCAGCACTCCGGGCATTCAAGCATCCACCTGGGAGCTGCTCAAGATGACCTGCAGAGATCATTCAAGCACTACGATTTTCTCTGACAAACTCTGGGGGAAGGTAATCTTAAGCCTACTGCCTTTTCTTCATAAAAACCTCATTTTTATATTGTGTACAGCTGCACCCACAACAACCACATGACTGCTACTGAGTGTACAGAGATACTATTAGGAGTCAGCAACTCTAAAAGGCTCGTTAAATACGTTTGAACTCCTCCAACATCCTCATTAACTAGGAATTATTCATCTACTTTACAACTGGAGAAACTGAAATCCTGAGAAGCGCAGTGACTTGCTAGGGTAGGGAAGGCATCCACCTTCCACCAAGTGAGAATGTTCAGAGATGAGCAGTCCAACAGCATGGCACAGTCGGAAATGTGAATGTAGGTCAGGTATCTTTAGTAAACCATCTTGTTTTATCCTCACCAATTAACTATGTGGTGAATAATGCTGTTGCCATTTTTCTGGGTCTTCCCAGAGTTCTAATACTGTTGTGATTTCTATAGATAAAGAAACAGGCTCAGAGGGGTAAAGCAACTTGACCAAAATCACACAGTAAGGAACAGGAGCAGTATTTGAAATCAAGCTTCTCTGGCCCCAAAGCCCACACACTCAGCCATCCTGCCAGACCTAATTCCACCAAAAGGAAATAAAATGAGAACTATAAGGAATCAGCTACACATCACAATATAAAGAAATATGTCCAGAGCCACAGAGTTTGCCCAGCAGTCATGGGCTCCCCTGAGGAGGTGTGCCATCAGAGGATGCTCAGATCCAGCCCTTCCTAACACTTCTTCAGAACAGCCCTAATTACCTAGCTTTTTTTGTCCTCCATATTTAAGGGCCACCATCTTTTAGCGAAACGTTGCGGACCAAATATTTCATTTCCTTTATTCCCTTCTTCCTGGCTTCACAAGTGTAGTAAAAAGTTAATGAATCTATAAATTGCTCACTGGCTTAAAATGAAAAAAAACAGTTAATGGAAATTTTAATGAAAACGCCCCATCCGCATAACTGATGGCAAACCCAGGCCCAGAATGCCTGGCACTGCATGGCCCAAACCAAGTGCCATGAAAGCTTGAAAACATTTACTGGAAGAAAGTATATCAGAATTAGAAAGGAAGAAGTAAAACAGCCTCTGTTTGCAGATGACATAATTTTATACATAGAAAATCCTGGAGACTCAACCAAAACACTATTAGCTCTGATCAATGAATTTGGTAAAGTTGCAGAATGTAAAATTCACACGCAAAAATCGGTAGTGTTTCTGTACACTCACCACACACATTCTGAAAAAGAAATAAATCCCATTAATAATAACAAAAACAATGAAACACTTAGGAATTAATTTAATGAAGGCAGTGAAAGATCTCTACTCTGAAAACTACAAGACACTGATGAAAAAAAGATAAATGGAAAGGTATCCTGTGTTCATGGACTGGAAGAATTAATGTTAAAATGTCAATTTTACTACCAAAAGCATTCTATGGATTCAATGCAATCCTAACGACACTTTTTATAGAAGTAAAAAAAAAAAAAAAAAAAACTCTCCCAAATTTTACACAAAACCAAGACAGACTCCAAAGAGCCAAAGAAATTCTGAGAAAAAAGAACAAAGTAAGAGACATCAATTTCCTGGTTTCAAGCTAAACTGTAATAAAGATACAGTCATCAAAACAGTGGGTACTGGCATAAAAACAGACAAGCAGACCCATGGAAGAGAAGGATGTACAGTACCAAGGATGTACAAACCCCAGGATGCACCGTCAAGTAATATTTGACAAGGGAACCAAGAATACTGAAGAATGCAGAAAAGACAGTCTTTTCAGTAAATGGTGCTAGGACAATAGGATATTCAATGAAATGCAAAATAAATGTAAAACAATGAAAACTGGACCTATACCTTATACCACCCACATAAATTAATTCAAAAATGGGTTAGATTTATTTTTTTGTAAATTTATTTTTTATTGGTGTTCAATTTGCCAACATATAGCACTGGACAGTGCTTATTCCATCAAGTGACCCCTCAGTGCCTGTCACCCAGTCACCCCCACCCCCCACCTCCCTTTCCCCCACCCCTAGTTCGTTTCCCAGAGTTAGGAGTCTCTCATGTTCTGTCTCAAAAATGGGTTAGATTCAAAAGCAAGAGCTAAAACCATGAAACTTCCAGAAGAAACCATACAGAGGACAGGAATAAAGCTCTTTGAAATGGGTCTTTGTAATGATTTTTTGGAAAGGATACATAAAGCACAAGCAACAAAATAAAAAAAAAATAAACAAGTGGGAAAACATCAAACAAGAAAGCTTCAAAACAGCAAAAGAAACCATCAACAAAGTGAAAAGACAATCTACAGAATGGGGAAAAAAAATATCTGCAGAACGTTCATCTGGTAAGGGATTAATAACCAAGATATATAAAGAACTCGTACAACTCAACAGCAAAAACAGAAATAAATAAAAAATAATCCAATTTAAAAATAGGCAAAGGAGGGGATCCCTGGGTGGCTCAGCGGTTTAGCACCTGCGTTTGGCCCAGGGCGTGATCCTGGAGTCACGGGACTGAGTCCCACATCAGGCTCCCTGCATAGAACCTGTTTCTCCTCTGCCTGTGTCTCTGCCTCTCTCTCTGTGTCTCTCATGAATAAATAAAATCTTTTTAAAAAGTAAAAAATAAAAATAAAGTAAAAATGGGCAAAGGACCTGAAGAGACATTTCTCTAAAGAAGATATACAAAATGCCAAGAAGTCCATGAAAAGATGCTCAACATCACTAGTCATCAGGGAAATGCACATTAAAACCACAGTGAAATGCACATCACCCCACACCTGTTAGAACAGCCATCACCGAAAAAGACAAGAGATGATAAATGCTAGTGGGGATGTGGAGAAAAAGGAGCCCTGGTGCACTGTTGGTGCAAATGTAAATCGGTAGAATCCCTATGGAAGATGGTTTCAAAAAATTAAAAACAGAACCACCATATCATCCAGCAATTCCACTTTGGGCAAGATATCCAAAGGAAACAAAAACACTAACTCGAAAGATATCTGAGGGGATCCCTGGGTGGCTCAATGATTTAGCGCCTGCCTTCAGCCCAGGGCGTGATCTTGGAGACCCAGGATCGAGTCCCACGTCGGACTCCCTGCATGGAGCCTGCTTCTCCCTCTGCCTGTGTCTCTGCCCCTCTCTCTTTCTCTCTCATGAATAAAAAAATAAAATCTTAAAAAGAAAAAAAAGATATATGGCACTAACCCGAAAAGATATCTGCAGCACTATTTACAATAGCCAAAACACGGAAACAACCTAAATCCATCGACGGATGAACGGATAAAAAAGTTGTGGTATATGTACACAATGGAATATTATTCGGCCATTAAAAAATGAGGAAATCCTACCATTTATGACAACATGGATGCACCTAGAGGTATTATGCTAAATGAAATAAGTTAGAGAAGGACAAATACTGTATGATTTCATTTATATGTGAAGTCTGAAAGCAAGAGAGAGAGAGAAGGCAGGAAGGCAGGAAGGAAGAGGAAGAAAAGAAAGAACCAAACTTAGAAAAAGAGGATCAGACTCTTGGTTACCAGAGGTGGAAGGGAGGTGGACAAGGAATTGGAGGAAGACGATCAAAAGGTACAAACTCACAGTTGTAAGATAAAGAAGTCCCAGGGATGTAATACGCAGCATGAGGACTACAGCCAACACTGCTGCACAGTATACAGGAAAGTTAAGAGAATAAATCCTCAGAGTTCCCATCAGAAAAGAAAAGATTCTTTCCCTTTCTTTTTCTCTTTATTATATCTACGTGCAAAGATGAATTTAGCTGAACCTACCATACTCATTACTCCACAATATGCGTAAGCCAAATTGTCATGCTGTAAGTCATAATTTTTTTTAAGATTTTATTTATTTATGAGAGACACAGAAAGAGAGGCAGAGATACAGGCAGAGGGAGAAGCAGGCTCCCTGGAGGGAGCCCGATGTGGGACTCGATGCCAGGACCCCGGGATCACGCCCTGAGCTGGAGGCAGTCACTCAACCACTGAGCCACCCAGGTTCCCCGTATAGCATTAATTATACAGTGATGTGTATCAACTGTCTCTCAATAAAACTGGGGAGGGGGGGGAATGGGAAAAAAACTTAAGAAGAAAGTTTCGGGTTCCAAACTCATGGACATCTGAAAGATGAGAAAGTCTCCTTCGACATGGCACGGTGGATTACATCCACCCTAAAGGAAACGTCGTCAGCAAATTCGATCGGCAAACTGGTAAGCCCGGTTGGAGGAAAAGAAAGCAGCACAGGCCCACACGTGTTCTGAGGCACGAAGCCAAAGCTCAGGACTCAACTCCCAAGATGGAAAAAAGTCGTAGTAACTGAAAAGCCACCACATATTGCTGAGATTCCCAAGATGAGTCCCTCGACATAGGGTGGCCCGAGCTCCCCTCCTCTGAAATGCCAGAGTTGACAGGAGAGGGTATCTATCGTATATTCGGGAAAAAGGGCCCTCGGCCATCCAGCTTCATGGTCTCTATTCACAAGTTCTGCTTCCATGTCTGCTCTATGTCAGGCACTGAGCTAGAGCATTTACAGACTTTGCGTCTGGTACGCCCCCTAAACCATGGGCTATAAATACAACCACCCTCACTGTAACCTGGCAAAGAGGAGGAGGCTCAAGAAGTCAAGTGACCACCTCGCATCCTCACAGGGAGACTCAGGCAGTTGGCTGGCACTCATGGAAACTCACCCAGGCTTCCTTCAAAAGCCTCCAAAACCAGCCCTGCAGCCTCCACTCAACACCCTCCGATCCGACAATGCCCCCCTGGAGCCTATTTGGTGTAAGACACAAGTCTGACCCTCTCCTTTGCCTCTTCAGACTCTTCGCAGACCACCCTCTTCCTCAGCTCCCATCACCCAGTACTCCGGCCACACCGGGGCTTCTGCCTCCTGCCCCCTCGCTCACCCTCCTCCCCATCCGCCCAGTCCCATCCCACAGCCACCTGCACGCCCCCAGCGGCCCTCCTCCACCTCCCGTCTCCACCCAGCTACCCCAGGCAGGGCTGGGTCCCCTCTGAGGTACCCTGGCCCCTGGGCCCAGCGCTCAGGCGGCCGCCTGCCTGCCTCCTCCCTCAGGCCGGGAGCCAGGCCAGGTCACCCGGCACGGGGCCTGGCCCGGAAAAGAGCCCTGGACAGCACTGGGAACGGCGGGGTGGCCGGAGAGGTCTCCCTGCGGCATCCTGGTCACTCAACACGCTCAAAGCCCGGGCCCAGGGCCAGCGCTGCCCGGCCTCCCCGGCCTCCCCGAGGGACAATCGCCCGGACCAGCGGCCACATCCCTTCCTCTAAGGCTCGCAGGCTCCCGGCCTCTTCATTCTTCTCTGGGCGGCTCCACCAGGATAGAGAGGTCGGGAGCACCGGGTCCGAGAAACGAGGCCCGGGAGCCACGGCGCGGGGCCGGGAGTGCCCCCCGCACGGGGCCACCTGTCCTCCGGGTGGTCGGGGCCGTCGCAAAGCTCCGCGGCCCGCCAGCCACCCGGGCTCGAAGGACGGCACAGGGCCCAGAAATACCTGGAAATTCTAACAGCTGCTTTTAGTTTCCAGAGATTTTGAGGCCTCTTTCTCTTTGTTTTTCCCCTAAACCAGTTACAATTAGCATTGAGGGATATAATTACGTTGTTAGTCTAATTGCCTGTTTGAAGCAGGATCTACGGGGGTTTAATGGAAGATGTGAGGGGGAGGGCAGATAAAATAAAAAGTCGGGAGAATCACAGAAGAGCTGGGCCATGTGACTCTCCTCCCAGGTAGAGGCAAGGCCTGAACTGCGTCAGAGGCCAGGGAATTGCCTCCTGCGCCAACGGCCTCGCCCGACGGGCGGGGAACCAGGCTACCAGGCGGCGCGACTTCACTGGAAATTGATTTTGGAGACGCTGACCTAATTAATCAGGAAACGATCTTAGAAAGGCCCTCGGAAGCGGAGCCCGGGCACTGTTACTGTCAGTGACACACTTACACGCCGGCGGGCAGGATCCTCCCGGGTGGAGCAAGCGCGGTGGCCGCTGCCAGGGCTGGGCGGTGCGGAGCCAGACACCTGCCCGTCGCTGGGGGACAGTGGCCAGGGGCGCGGGGCGCAGCACAGGCCTCTGGGTCCTGGGGACACAATTCGGAGGGACGGCGACTCTCGGTTCAGGGAATGAGGCCGACTGAGAGGTAGTGAGCGCCTCGACAACAGGGGCATTCGAGTGGGACGATCTCGAGGTGAGGATGCCGAGGAAGCTGCCCCGAGGGAGAACCAAACACCTCGGAGAGGCTCTATAAACAGCTCCTGTCCCCAGACTGCAGAGGCCAAGGGGTGTGGAGGAGAGAAAAGCTCTCCTCACATCAGAGGACACCTCCTGCCTTCCAGCACTGACCCCTTGCGTGGGTCAGCCACCCCGAAGACCCAGCCCCTCTATCTGGGTGGCAGTGGAAATGTTCCTTCTCTAATTGCTTTTTTTCCAAATACGGGCAGCAATTTGCAGCAACCAGAAGCTACTTCCATATGGGATCAGTGAAGCTCCAACGCATGCGTCAAGAGCAAGGCCATCTCATGGGCAATTATGGCCACCACGATGGCCTTGCTGTGCCAGGACCTTCTCCTCCGCCATCCCATTCAATACCCATTCAAGCCCAACGTCTGGCCTGGGGACCGAAGAGCCTGCATTCAAGCCTGATCTCTGCCACTGTCAAGTTCAGAAAACAGGCAGAGGTCCATGGCCCCACGGTCCTTCAGGTGCCCACCCCGGGGAGGAGGGAGGAAGGGGATCTCCTCATAGCAAACCCCCAATTCCAAAATGTAGGAAAGCAGGATGCTTCCCTACCAAGCTGGGAAGCACAGAGAGAATAACTTCACCAGACAGGACTGACCCCCGTGTATGCACCTTCTAAAGCTGCTGCCCCCCAGGACGCCTGGGTGGCTCAGTGGTTGAGCGTCTGCCTTTGGATCAGGTAATGATCCTGGGGTTCTGGGATCAAGCCCCATATCAGGTTCCCTGTGGGGAGCCTGCTTCTCCCTCTGCCTGTGTCTCTGCCTCTCTCTGTGTCTCTCATGAGTAAACAAATAAAATATTTTAAATAAAATAAAAATAAAGCTGTTGCCCCTGTAACTACCACAGTGCGGTCGACTCCCAGCTGCCCACCCAGCTCCTAGCACAATTTTTGGTGGGCACCAAAATTACGTGGACGGATAAATGGCCAGAGTGGACACTCAAAAGGCCACTACCATGTGCGTCTGTGATGCAACGACACGTGTCCTTTTAATCCTGGAAGCTTGGGTCTGAAACATCTCAGTTTCAGGGTCAGAGGGCCTCCAGATTCCTTCCAGAACTTTCCGAGTCCCACAGCCACCCACCTCCTCCGATCTGACAATGGCATAGCTGTGAGGCCTGGGTGCCCTCAGCAATTCTCTTTAAGAGTGAAGCGTGAAGATTTGGGTTTCTAGGCAAAGATGGGACACTCAGATGCCATGGGGTTGGGTAAGGCAGCCTCCCATACCGCACCTTCTGACTAGCTTGTGCCTGCACGCAAACTGTCATACTCCACATCTCAGGGCTGCCTGGGAGAAATGAGTTCTACCCAGTTTTCTGCATTTTCCCCATTCAGGGTTGACAATGGCCATGGAGTGTGCTTGAGGCCCTCAGTACAAAGGGAACGAAAATTCCACTGCGCCATTTATGAGGCTGCACTGCACATATGACCCAGAGCAGAAAGACTCATTGAAATCCAATAAAGATGAGGGGCGGGGGGAGGCTCCTCTGTTCCTGGAGGCCCACAGCATCTCCTTCCACACAATCTGCTTGGCTCTGCCATCGACTGAGGGGAAAACAAGCTGCCATTCTGATGCTCTTTGTCAAGAGCAACAAGATGGCAACTAAGGGGACTTCCTGGCCTCGCCCTTCACCCCCACATTCCTCGAGGCCTTCAATTTAAAGGCCTTCAAAAGTCTGAGGCAGCTGTGGGTTTCTTGGGAGGGAGTAGGGGGGAGTAAAAGTGTATTTATAATAAAACATAAAAATAGAGCCGTGGCACATTTTTTTTTTCCTAAAGGAGACAATCACTGGCTGTTTCCACGTTCTAAAAGGCCGGGAGACCTCGTACCTGCTCGGGAGCCTCCACATCAAGGCTGGTTCCGGCCAGAGAGAGCAGCCAGGGAGATATGGAAGGCCCAAACCAGGTCTCCCAAGGGCCTGACCCTGAGCTTGGGAACATAAGTCAGAAATCTCAATTCAGCTTGGCAAGTGGCCATGGGAATTGGAAGGTTCTAGGAGTCTATGCAACAAGCCCTGTGCTGGACTTGATGGATACGTCAAAGGAACTTGCTATCTAGGAGGGCCTAGGTGATGTCACAGGGAAGTCACACAGATACCGTGAGTACAGTATAATCACGTGTACCACCAGGATGCTCAGCAGCTGGTACAGTATCTTACACACATCACCTCTTTTAATCCTTACAGTAATGCTGTGGGGTAGGTGTGCTATACCTCAACTGTCCAGATGGAGCTTCTTGTTCAAGCGGAGGACCCAGATTCAAACCCAGCTCGGATTCCCAAATTCCCTGGAGGATCCCGACCAACCAGTGACCAACAGCGGAGAAGGATTCCCTAAAAGGCCCCAGGGCAGATTCTTTGTCGGGAGAGCCAAATGGGCATGAGCTTGCTCCTCCCTCCCTTCCTACCACAGAGCTGCCCTGAGCCCCACCTCTGAAGCGGGCACTCCATCCACATGCTCTGAGGAAGAGAGGTGTAGAAAACAGCAGGCCTCCACTTGGAAGGACAGAGGAGGGACGCCACCAAGGAAATCCTCAGCACAAAACAAAGACCGGAGAACCACAGCCAGGCAGGAGGAGGCAGGGCTGAAGTGGGGGAGGCCCACATCTGGAAACAAGTGGCTCTTGGCCATAAAGCCTGGCGTGCAGACAGGAGCCCAGGAAGGTCCCCTGGATAACCCACCACCAGGCTCCCCTTTGGTTCTGCGAATACAGGTGACTGTAAGGGTGTGAGACCCCCAGCCTGCACACTGCCCACTGACACAGCACATAAGCACATACTCCACCCACTTGCCCCCACCACACCCCTGCCACGGGTATATTCACACCCACTCCAGAGAGGAGGGATGAAGCTCACTTATCCTCACTCCTTGGCCTGTAATCGGTAGAGATGTGAGGGGCCCTGACGACGATTAACATCCCAGCCTGCCCCCACCCTGCTTAAGTAATTACACACCGGGTCAGGTCTGCAGGCCCTCCCTGTAGGTACCGCGTCTGCAGTCAGGGGAATGAAGGTGGGGCATCTTGAAGGAGCGAAGGGCTGTCTGCATCTGTGAACTCACATGAAATCCCAGGACTCCCTGTTTCCTTGGAAAACAGTTTCTAGACTTGTCACCTATAAATTGCCTGAATCTTTTTTTTTTTTAGAAGGTTTCCCCTACTTCACTAATTGCTTTCGCTGCCTTTTGCTCCATAAATTTAATTAACCTGCTATGTGACCTTGGGTTAGGCAAGCCACCACCCCTCTTCAAACTCAGTTTCCTTCTCCGTAAATGAAAGTGGGAATCTCTCAGAGCCCTGACAGCTCAACCATTCTGTGACCAGACTTGGGCTAAGCACGTGACCTTGACGTTCCTGGCTGCTGTGGCCTGGAGCTTCTAGGGGCGCCTGGACCATCTTGCTCTGAACTGCACCTGGCCCTGAGTCAGTGGTGCGAGCTCTCAGGCCCTGCATTATTCTAGATGAAATGACAGGACAGCCTAACTTTGGCAAAGTCCCCTCTGTCCCTGAAGGACCCCCAAAGCTCAAATTTGCCTCTAACATTTCAGCAGCGCTGCCAGTCCCTGGGTGTAGGAGAAACTCCAGATCAGGGGCTGGATCAAGAGCATAAGCGTGAGGCTGAAATTGTAATAATAATAACTGACATTTATATCACGCCTTTCATCCCCAAATCCCAAATTAATTAACTTTTTACGAGACATTTTTAAACTAGTGCCATTTAATAAAATTCTATTAGGAGAAGTCTTTTTTTTTCCCCCAGCCCTATATTTTTATTAACAGCCACCAAAAATATAATTTACAGCCAACCTAAAGCCAGTCAAGAGAGAGACAGAGAGTGGCTGATTCTGCCGGTAAGAAAGCAGGGGATCTAGTACAGGCCACAGGGCTGACCCCCGACCTCACTGTTAAGGGTCTAGGTCCTCTGGGGGAGGCGGGGGATGGTGACTCTACAAGACTCAATCTCAGCCTGTACCATTCATCTCATATTTATTGATCATCTATATTCTGCAGCCATTCTAGGAGCTGCTGTGCATAAATCAAGCAAACAAAGCACTCTGGTCCGTGCATTCTTGGGGCACGCAACCTGACGAGGTAGAGAATCATGAAACAGTATCTCACTGGTAACCAGGTAATTGTAATTGTGCTAGGTGCTAAGGAGAGAGACCCTGCTCTTCTCTCCCGCTCCTGACAGCATCCAGCAGGGAAATACAACCTAGCCTGGAGTTATGAGCCTGGGGGTCAGGAAAGACCTCCCTGAACAACGGATATTTAACTGAAAAAGTAGCTTGGTGTGAGCTAGGCAAAATGAGGGGGAGGAGGAAGGTAGAGGGAGGGAGCACAATCCAGGCAATGGGAACAGGATGTGTGAGCGCTCACAGGCTGGAGGGTGTGTGGCATGTCTGAGGAAGGAAAAGAAGGCCAGTCTGCTGGGGTGGAGGGAAGCAGGGAGGGTGCGAGGTGGGATCGGAGAGATGGTAAGGCCGGTGCAACCCATCCCCAGGAGAATGGAGCGCTGAGCAAGGCTCCAGCAAAGGAGATGCATGATCAAATGTGTCCTTTTAAATAATTGGGTCAGAGCTGACCTGTCAGAAGGTTTCCCCTACTTCACTAATTGCTTTCGCTGCCTTTTGCTCCATAAATTTAATTAACCTGCTATGTGACCTTGGGTTAGGCAAGCCACCACCCCTCTTCAAACTCAGTTTCCTTCTCCGTAAATGAAAGTGGGAATCTCTCAGAGCCCTGACAGCTCAACCATTCTGTGACCAGACTTGGGCTAAGCACGTGACCTTGACGTTCCTGGCTGCTGTGGCCTGGAGCTTCTAGGGGCGCCTGGACCATCTTGCTCTGAACTGCACCTGGCCCTGAGTCAGTGGTGCGAGCTCTCAGGCCCTGCATTATTCTAGATGAAATGACAGGACAGCCTAACTTTGGCAAAGTCCCCTCTGTCCCTGAAGGACCCCCAAAGCTCAAATTTGCCTCTAACATTTCAGCAGCGCTGCCAGTCCCTGGGTGTAGGAGAAACTCCAGATCAGGGGCTGGATCAAGAGCATAAGCGTGAGGCTGAAATTGTAATAATAATAACTGACATTTATATCACGCCTTTCATCCCCAAATCCCAAATTAATTAACTTTTTACGAGACATTTTTAAACTAGTGCCATTTAATAAAATTCTATTAGGAGAAGTCTTTTTTTTTCCCCCAGCCCTATATTTTTATTAACAGCCACCAAAAATATAATTTACAGCCAACCTAAAGCCAGTCAAGAGAGAGACAGAGAGTGGCTGATTCTGCCGGTAAGAAAGCAGGGGATCTAGTACAGGCCACAGGGCTGACCCCCGACCTCACTGTTAAGGGTCTAGGTCCTCTGGGGAGGCGGGGGATGGTGACTCTACAAGACTCAATCTCAGCCTGTACCATTCATCTCATATTTATTGATCATCTATATTCTGCAGCCATTCTAGGAGCTGCTGTGCATAAATCAAGCAAACAAAGCACTCTGGTCCGTGCATTCTTGGGGCACGCAACCTGACGAGGTAGAGAATCATGAAACAGTATCTCACTGGTAACCAGGTAATTGTAATTGTGCTAGGTGCTAAGGAGAGAGACCCTGCTCTTCTCTCCCGCTCCTGACAGCATCCAGCAGGGAAATACAACCTAGCCTGGAGTTATGAGCCTGGGGGTCAGGAAAGACCTCCCTGAACAACGGATATTTAACTGAAAAAGTAGCTTGGTGTGAGCTAGGCAAAATGAGGGGGAGGAGGAAGGTAGAGGGAGGGAGCACAATCCAGGCAATGGGAACAGGATGTGTGAGCGCTCACAGGCTGGAGGGTGTGTGGCATGTCTGAGGAAGGAAAAGAAGGCCAGTCTGCTGGGGTGGAGGGAAGCAGGGAGGGTGCGAGGTGGGATCGGAGAGATGGTAAGGCCGGTGCAACCCATCCCCAGGAGAATGGAGCGCTGAGCAAGGCTCCAGCAAAGGAGATGCATGATCAAATGTGTCCTTTTAAATAATTGGGTCAGAGCTGACCTGTCTATCTTTTGTCTGTACAATATCACCTTCTCACGTGCACCTGTTATATATCTACGCTGTCCAATACGCTTGCCACCAGCCACATAGGGCTGCTGAGCATACGAGACGTGGCTAATCCAAAGTGAGATAGCTGTGCGTGGACAATACACACCGATTTTTGAACACTTCATGCGAAATTTTTTAAAGAAGTATGTGGTTAAACCCCCCCTCCCTGTTTCCTTGGAAAACAAGTTTCTAGACTTGTCACCTATAATTGCCTGAATCTTTTTTTTTTTTAGAAGGTTTCCCCTACTTCACTAATTGCTTTCGCTGCCTTTTGCTCCATAAATTTAATTAACCTGCTATGTGACCTTGGGTTAGGCAAGCCACCACCCCTCTTCAAACTCAGTTTCCTTCTCCGTAAATGAAAGTGGGAATCTCTCAGAGCCCTGACAGCTCAACCATTCTGTGACCAGACTTGGGCTAAGCACGTGACCTTGACGTTCCTGGCTGCTGTGGCCTGGAGCTTCTAGGGGCGCCTGGACCATCTTGCTCTGAACTGCACCTGGCCCTGAGTCAGTGGTGCGAGCTCTCAGGCCCTGCATTATTCTAGATGAAATGACAGGACAGCCTAACTTTGGCAAAGTCCCCTCTGTCCCTGAAGGACCCCCAAAGCTCAAATTTGCCTCTAACATTTCAGCAGCGCTGCCAGTCCCTGGGTGTAGGAGAAACTCCAGATCAGGGGCTGGATCAAGAGCATAAGCGTGAGGCTGAAATTGTAATAATAATAACTGACATTTATATCACGCCTTTCATCCCCAAATCCCAAATTAATTAACTTTTTACGAGACATTTTTAAACTAGTGCCATTTAATAAAATTCTATTAGGAGAAGTCTTTTTTTTTCCCCCAGCCCTATATTTTTATTAACAGCCACCAAAAATATAATTTACAGCCAACCTAAAGCCAGTCAAGAGAGAGACAGAGAGTGGCTGATTCTGCCGGTAAGAAAGCAGGGGATCTAGTACAGGCCACAGGGCTGACCCCCGACCTCACTGTTAAGGGTCTAGGTCCTCTGGGGGAGGCGGGGGATGGTGACTCTACAAGACTCAATCTCAGCCTGTACCATTCATCTCATATTTATTGATCATCTATATTCTGCAGCCATTCTAGGAGCTGCTGTGCATAAATCAAGCAAACAAAGCACTCTGGTCCGTGCATTCTTGGGGCACGCAACCTGACGAGGTAGAGAATCATGAAACAGTATCTCACTGGTAACCAGGTAATTGTAATTGTGCTAGGTGCTAAGGAGAGAGACCCTGCTCTTCTCTCCCGCTCCTGACAGCATCCAGCAGGGAAATACAACCTAGCCTGGAGTTATGAGCCTGGGGGTCAGGAAAGACCTCCCTGAACAACGGATATTTAACTGAAAAAGTAGCTTGGTGTGAGCTAGGCAAAATGAGGGGGAGGAGGAAGGTAGAGGGAGGGAGCACAATCCAGGCAATGGGAACAGGATGTGTGAGCGCTCACAGGCTGGAGGGTGTGTGGCATGTCTGAGGAAGGAAAAGAAGGCCAGTCTGCTGGGGTGGAGGGAAGCAGGGAGGGTGCGAGGTGGGATCGGAGAGATGGTAAGGCCGGTGCAACCCATCCCCAGGAGAATGGAGCGCTGAGCAAGGCTCCAGCAAAGGAGATGCATGATCAAATGTGTCCTTTTAAATAATTGGGTCAGAGCTGACCTGTCTATCTTTTGTCTGTACAATATCACCTTCTCACGTGCACCTGTTATATATCTACGCTGTCCAATACGCTTGCCACCAGCCACATAGGGCTGCTGAGCATACGAGACGTGGCTAATCCAAAGTGAGATACGCTGTGCGTGGACAATACACACCGATTTTTGAACACTTCATGCGAAATTTTTTTAAAGAAGTATGAGGGATTAACAGGAATTTTTATACTGGCTACATGTCGAAATGATAACACACTGGAAATTCCAGGTTTGATAACACATTAATTTCCCCTGTTTGTTTTTCCTTTTTTTTTTTTTAATGTTGCTACTAGAAAATTTAAGGTTACATAGGTAGCTTACATTCTACTTCTGTTGGACATCTCTGGGTTACATATTTAAGAACAAAGGATTTTTAAAAATATTTTATTTATTTATTCATGAGAGACACACACAGAGAGAGAGAGAGAGTGAGAGGCAGAGACACAGGCAGAGGGAGAGAAGCAGGCTCAATGCAGGGAACCCGATGTGGGACTCGATCCCAGGACCCCGGGGTCACACCCTGGGCTGAAGGCGGCACTAAACCGCTGAGCCACCTGGGCTACCAAGAACAAAGGATTTAAAATAAAATATTTATTCCTCTACTTCGGAGGGAAGATAAGCATTCACAACCACTGTAGCTAGGTTAAGCCCAAGAGCGTATTTCTCTGGTTCTTGGCTCCATTCTCCAACAAACCAGAAGACGAGGGTGGAAAGGGTAGGATTTCCATATGGGATCGGAATCGTGTAGGGTAGGAGCAGGGGCAAGAGGAGGCCAAAGTTCTAAGAAGCAAAACAGCCCCAACTATCAACGTCACATTCCCCATTCAAACTTAGTTAAGGGTGCGGGGGAGAGGAAGAAAACCTAAAAACCCCAAATTCTTTTGACTCCCACTCCCTGTGTCATAATAAAGTGAGGTCAGGGGAAGATCAAGGTTCTCCAGAGTCACCTGAACTCTGGAGAATTCAGGGCCCACCTCCCTTTCTCAACACTGGCAATGGATGGGACAGTCAAGGTCGGGTCAGGGGGGCCTACTAGGTCCCTCTTTATCCTCTAAACAGGTTTCACAAACTAGTGGCCTTGGAATGGCTTTTTGGGAGGGGTTTCACAGCATTTAAAAAGTTTTTTTCAATTAGTTGCCATAATTTGAAATTTAGAAAATTTTACATAAAACTCCTCTGGAAAAGGAAAAAACAAAAATCAGACGATCTGGCTACGCTGGGCCTATGTTCAGATATGGCCACAACCAGTTGTAGCTGAGTGGCAATAGCTCCCGAGAGACGGAATACAGGGGCTCCCAGTCCTGCTGCACGTAGTGCCACACCCTGACCAGATGCACCTGCATTCTCGCCCTAATTGAGCTGCTAAGCATATCACACACATGCTTTGGAACTTTTGTACGTGCAGTAACTGGTGTCCAGAACACCCTTCCCTCTCACAGCCATGGTTAGTTAGGTCCTTAACTGCCACTGTTCTTCTGGCCTCAGGCTCTCCTGAACCTTCTCATTCTCCCAGGGTGGGTGCAGAGTCTGCACTTACCATACACTACTCAATAATTCGTGCCCATCCTGCTTCCTCCACTGGACACCAAGCCATTTGAGGGCAAGGATCATATACCACTTTGCTCTCCTGTCCCATCAGCGCCAGGCAGGAAAGATGCTCAAGAATGTTTGCTTGGCGAACTGTGCCAAGAGAAGAGAAAACATGTTGGAAATCACACCCTCCCCTTGTCTCCTCCCCAGCCGAATGTCTTCTGGTGAGGTTTCCAGATACGGCTGGGACAGTCATCAAACCTGGTGAAACCGACCTAGAACACCACTCTAAATAAATTACACTTTCACCAATTACCTTAGAGGCCAAAAAAGTCATTAGAAGTTGAAAATTATATGGAATTTGGAGTGACTTTGAACCCATGTAACCACCCTAAATAGCTCTTTCTGTTGAGCAAACAAGAATTTCTTGATTGCCCTTTTTGAAGTTGCCAGAGCCCTGTCTTGTTGCTATTAAAATGAAGTTTCACAATGGTCCTAAACCAGTTCTTCCCGTTTTCTTGAAAGAACAGACTATCATTCAGCCACAAATAAAATCTTTTATAAAACAGCAAATGCAAGGGGACATGCCCAGTGAGGTGAGAAGCAATCATTTTTCCACATCAGAAAAACGGAGCACTGATTCACCAGCCACCCTGGGAGCCTTTCCCGAGCAACTACTGTGTGCGAGACCTAGGGATACACAGGTGAGTACGGTTAGAGGAGACTTCAGAGGGCATGGAGATCATGCCCAAGGACATCTAACTCTTCAGGTACTCCACCAATACAAACACAGGTGGGCAAGTGTGCAGTCCATTCTCTTTAGCAAATGAAAGGCTTTTGGAGCCCCTGGATCCTGTCATCAACTAAGTGACGTCAATCAGGAAGACAAAATACAACAGAAAAGAGAAGAGAATTAAGATTCAGGAATGAGAAGTGACCTGCCAAGCCATTCCTCTGTGTGAAATTTAAAAGAGGGGTGGGGGTGGGGGCACCTGGGTGGCTCAGTGTTTGAGCAT
Organism: Vulpes lagopus; assembly: GCF_018345385.1. Classification (NCBI taxonomy): domain Eukaryota; kingdom Metazoa; phylum Chordata; class Mammalia; order Carnivora; family Canidae; genus Vulpes; species Vulpes lagopus. Next base: position 64,547,860 of record NC_054830.1, read on the forward strand.
CTGCCTTTGGTTCAGGGTGTGATCCCGGGGTCCTCGGATCGAATCCTGCATCAGTCCCCCCAAAGGGAGCCTGCTTCTCCCTCTGCCTGTGTGTTTCTGCTCCTCTCTCTCTGTCTCTCTCATGAATAAATAAAATCATAAATAAATAAATAAATAAATTAATTAATTAATTAATTAAAAAGGGGGAGGGACACCTGTACCTAAAAACTTCTCAATCCCCATCATCTTGAATAGGGAGAATGAGATTCAGAGAAGGTCCTATCTTGTCTCTCTTCGTCCACTCAAGAGCCCACTCCTTCCTCATCTCTGTTCCTCCAAGGGTTATGGACAGAGAAGCTCCCATTGCCAACTACTTACGCCAAGCCAGACACTGTGGTATGTTCTCCTAGCTGCCTACTTCATCTCCCAGACACCCCACGTGGTAGGAGCCGTTCTCATCTGCCTCTTCCAGATGGCTTGGAGAAGGTCGACCAGCCATCCAGCTGCACGCGCATCCCAAGCAATCTGGTCTCTGTGGCCTCAGTGGACCCCCAAACACTGACCCGATATTCACTCATCTCTCCAGAGCCAAGAACAGAACAGAAATAAAGGCTAGAGTTTTCAGAGCACAAGATCTGAGTGCTGAGGAGGAGAAATGAAACAAGACACCTTAGATGCACCCGGATCACAATTTCCCAGCTCCAAGAAACAAAGGGGAACCCTAAATGCTTCCACAAAGGGGAAAAGCATGGATAGAGCAACGAGGCGGTCTAGCCATTACACTGCTCATCTGCAAGGGCCAGAAAAATGCAGAAGCTACAAGGCTCTCAGAAAAAAGGCTCTGGACCTAGAACCCAACTGCAAACCAACCCATCATTCAGGTGTGAGGAACAGCAAGGACCTCTTCCGAGATGCAAACGTTCTGTGCCACCCCATCACCTTTCCTGGAAAACATTACGGAAAATGAACCCATAAAAGACGACCTCAGAGAGAATTTAAAAAGGAAGAGAAAGAAACAAAACAAAACAGAGAACATAGAGCTGTGAAGCTCGCAGCTCTTATGAAATACCCAAAAATACAATGTGTATTTTCTTAAGCTGGAAATAAAATTCCATATCATATCAACCAACAACAGCTTATGGAGAGAGGATAAGGAACATGTAAGTGCATTTAAGGGCCAAATATTTGGGGAAGGAGGGGTAAGAATGGGGGCGGGGGAGGGGTTCAACGGTAATTACAGATACTAATTAATTCCTGCCCAAGCTTAAATGTTTGTTAAAAACTTGAGCAGAAGAAATGAGAAATAAGGTCATGACTTCTAAATCAAAGGGGGGGGGGGCAAGCAGCCAAAATAAGGATTAAAAAATAGAAATAAGGAAAAGGGGTAACTAAAGAAAACTCTGGCAATCCAAAAATAAGAAGGAGAAAACATGATGGAAAACCAAAAGCAAAATAAGGTGGCATAAAGAAGTTGAAACTTTGGGGCTCCGGGGTGGCTCAGTCAGTTAAGTGTCTGCCTTCAGCTCCAGTCATAATCTCAAGGCCCTGGGTTCAAGTCCCACACAGGGCTCCCTGCTCAGCAGAAAGTCTGCTTCTCCTCCCCTCTGCTCCTCCCCACTGCTTGTGCTCTCTCTCAAATAAATAAAAGAAGCTGAAACTTAAACAGGCAATCACAATAAATACAGGTGGTATATAAATACCCCCCATTAAAAACCAGGGTATCACAAATGGGGGGGGGAAGCAAGGGGGACAGGATGCAGGGTAGGTCAGGGGCTGAAACAGAAAGACCCAGAAAGGCTAAAAACAGAAGGGAAGAAGATGTAAGATGTTACCAATGAGGAAGGAGGGCACTGGACACACAGGAGCTCTTTGTATTGATCTATAACTCTGCTCCTCATGAAGTGTTAAATTGTTTCAAAACGAAGTTTTTTCCTTTTTTAAAAAGATTTTATTTATTTGAAAGAGGGGAGGAGCAGAGAGAGAGAGGGAAAGAGAGACACTCAAGCGGACTCCACACTGAGCACAGAGCCTGACACAGGGCTCGATCCCAAGACCCTGAGACCATGACCTGAGCTTAACCAACTAAGCCACCCAGATGGCCCTGAAAAGAGAAACATTTTCAAAAAACAAGGGATTCACAAAATGACACCAGGCATATGTCAATAAAAAGCAGAAATGGCAGGGTGCCTGCGAGACTCAGTAAAGTGTCTGCTGTAGGCTCAGGTCATGATCTCAGAGTCCTGGGATTGAGCCCTGCACCAGGCTTCCGGCTCAGAGAGTCAGCTTCTCCCTGTGTCTGCCCCTCCCTACGAGTCATGCACACACTCTCTCAAATAGATACAATCTTTAAAAAAAAAAAAAAAAGGCAGAAATGGCAACAGACTCCAAGAAAAGAAAAGAGAAAGAATTACAAAGGACACAAAGGTTTTAATGGATATAAAATTCAACCAGCAAAAGGATTTGCAGTAATGACCTATCACATAGCCATAAAATACACAGAGTAAAAACTGCTCAAAATACAAAGAAAAATGGAAAAACCAATTGGTTATAACAGGAGATTGCAGCATACTTCCCCAAAATGGACAGCTCATGAGGATTAAAAAAAAGGGGGGGGTGGGGGGGCAACAAAGGACTTTAAAAACACAATCAGCCAATTTGATATATTTTTATATGTAGTTATAAGATAATGCACATCTTTTCAAAAATCCATGGAACAACTATAAACTGATCACGTGGTTGGCCACAAAGAAAACCTCAATAATTTTTTTAAATTAGAAATTACACAGGCCATATTCTCTGACCACGAAGCAATAAAACTAAAAATTAAACAGAACGAGCCACAAAAAGTTTAACCACTTGGAAATGTAACCCAAAGGTTATTTAGAGTAGTATTTTTTTTAAGAAATTAAAACAAACTGCAGACTGTTTAAAAAATGAACAATGAGAGCACTATATAGCAAAACCCATGGGATCCTTCCAAAGCAGTCACTCAAAAAAGAAAGGAAGAAGAAAAAAACCAAAATAAACCAAAAGTAGATGAGCAAAAATAATTAGAAGCTAAAGAAATAGAAAACAAAAGACCAGATAATAAAAGAAAGAGCAAGTCCTTTGAAAATACTAATAAAATAGCTAACCCTACCCCTCCACACCCAAGTGTCCAGCCAAGAAAATTAAAAATAAATTTAAAGTATAAAGAAATAAGAATAGTGTAACTACAGAATCAGGAGATCGGGACAGAGGGAAGAAGGGAGAAAGGAATACTTTTTATATTTTATATTTTATGTTTATCTATTCTTAATGAATACAGATCAGTTTCTAAATAATAAAAATTACTCAAAATTGACTCAAGAGGAAATAGAAAACCTGAACAGATCAATAATCAGAGAAAGAAATTTGAATTATAAAGGTACTGGGAATATTCAAATAATTTTACTGACAAACTATACCAAATCCTCAATTAAGAGATTACATCTATATTTTCTAAATTGTTGGGGGGAAGGGAGCATTTCAATGCTTGCTACAGAACCAACATATTGTCCTATTAAACTGGGTAAGTATTAATTTAAAAGATAGAAAACTGTGGATAAATCGTACATAAAGATAGATGCAAAATTCCTACATAAATGTTAACATAAGAGATGGCACTAAATTACAAAAGTAATCAACTCTAAAAATAAACCTCAACCTACATCTTCTGGGCAGCGTCAGATAAAAGAAAAAACTAATATAATTCACTACAAATTTTTTAAAGCCTCTGTAAAGGGTTCTCTCTTAAAACCCCTCCTCAATCTTAACATAATGCTAGAGCTATCCCAATTAAAGTTAGAATGATCAAGAATGCTCAATTCACTCTATATCACTCAAAATTACTCTGGAGACCCTAGTCAATGTAGAAAAAAGAAACAAGTAGAATTCCTGGAAAGGAAGAGACAAACCTGCTATTCTTGCAGATATGATGGTCTACATAAAAAAATCCAAGAGGACCAACTGAAAAACTATTAAAACAAGAGAGAACTGAGCCAAGTAACCAGATATAGGATAAATATTCACATCAATGGCTTTCCTATACACCAAAAATAATCAGGAAATATAATGGAAGGAAGAATCCCATTCCCGTGAGCAACACAAGTCGTAAAACACCAAGAAGCAAACCTATTATAGTTTGAAGGTCTAGTAACTGAAACAGCCGGGGAAATGGCACAGAATTAAGTAAACTGGTCAATTTAAAACAATAAGGCGTCCAGAGGCAGACCCAACGTATATCTGAGAATTCAGAAAATTGTAAATGTGTCATTTTGCATCAGCGGGAAAAGCACAGACCATTCGATAAGTAACAGCGCCTTGTGATCTGAGGCACTGAGAAGGCCAGAGCATCAATTCTGCATATTCCTGCAAAATATACTTAACCTGAACACAGTAATAAGGAAACATCAGACAGACCCAAACTGAGGGTCATTCTATAAAATAACTGGTCTACACTCAAAAAAAAAAGGGAAAAGTCAAGGTCATAAAAGACAAAGACTGAAGAACTAATTCAGATACTAAAAAGAAAGAACAAGTGAATGCAGCCAGTGATACTGGATTTTCTCTTATAAAGAATGTTATTGGGACAGATGATGAATCAGGAATAAGGTTTGTAAATGTGCTAATAGTATTCATCAGTGTGAAGCTCCTGATTCTGACCACTGCACCATGGTTATATAAATGAATGTCCTTATTTTTAGGAAATACATTCAGAAGTATTTAGGAGTAAAGGAATTGCATACCTGCGATTTTGTCTCAAATGGTTTAGGAAAGGAATTACACAGAAAGCGAGGTCTCTCTATACAACTAAGAAGAGTTGCTGGGGGCAGGAAAAGAGAAAGGGAATGTGGAAAATGTTATCATGTGGGGAATCAGGGTGAAAGTGATATAGGAATTCTTTGTACTACTCTTACAACTTTTCTGTAAGCCTGCAATTATGTCAAAATAAGTTTTTAAAAAGGAAAATGTGAGTTCCAAGATCCCTTGGGACAGTTGTGGTTTCATCCACATATAGCATTATTAGAAAACATGTCTTCGAATCATAAACACCAAATTCTGGACTGCTGCTACCTTTGGAGAGGGAGGACACTGAGCCTGGGGCAGGGGGTTTCAACTCTCTGTAAAGTTTTATTAAATAAAATCAGATGTGGCAAAAAGGAATAAATAAAGTTTGTAAATAAGAGTCAGACACCTGGAAAAATACACAAAAACAAATGCCAGATGGATTAAATGGCTACGGAGGAAAGAAAAACACTGAAAAATACTAAATAAATATGAAAGAATTTTTTTAAATAATATTAGAATGGAGAGGTATTTCGAAACATCTTCAGAAAACTGAAAGTAAAACAATGACAAAAAATAATATTTACCAATATGCCAGGTTCTGTTCCAAATATTTTATGCACATATCATCTCAAGTGATCCTTAAAACAACCCAGTGATACAGGTTCTATTACTCCTAGTACATAGGTGACGTTCAGCAAGAACCTTTGGTCCCAGACCCAAGGACGAGTCTTGGGTCCCAGACTCCAAGTTCTGCACCAATCCCATCCTTCTTTGCTGCTCACAGCAGAAAGTCCCCTGCTCTTTGAAATTTCCCCAGAGTAAACTGAGAAAATAATCCAGAAGCGGCCAGATTCTGGAAGGTTCTCGTAGATTCCCATTTGCTCTTTCAATAAAGACTACTCATTAAAAAAAAAATCTTTTTTTTGTGACACCACCATAGACATCTCATTTATTTTATTTCTCACACCGTCATGAAGTAGGTTTCTCTCTCTCTTTTTTTAAGATTTTATTTATTCACGAGAGACCCAGAGAGAGAGAGAGAAGCTGAGACAAAGGCAGAGGGAGAAGCAGGCTCCATGCAGGGAGCCTGATGTGGGATTTGATCCCAGGACTCCAGGATCATGCCTTGGGTCAAAGGCAGGCGCTAAACCACTGAGCCACCCAGGGATCCCCTGAAGTAGCTTTCTCCATATCTATTTTCAAGCTGAGATAACAGAAGCTTAGATCCCAGGAGTGAGTTACTCAAGGCACCAGTTAGTTAGGCCAGGCAGAGCTGGGATTTGAACCCAGAGCCTGTATCATCTTTTCTATTGCCTACTCAATGGGCCAGGCTCTCCGAGAAGGTTCCTCTGGAGAACAAGAAAGGTCCCGCTCTGTGATTTCAAGGCAACACCCTCCTCCCCTGGGATGTTGGAAAGACCAGGCCCAATCTGTTTTGGCTGCAGCTGATGGGCCTCCAGGTAACAGCATGCACAGATCTGCAAGCAAGCACCAATGTGACCCACTAAGCAAATATTTCTTGAGCAGCTATGATGTGCCAGGACCTGGGGACACCATGGGGAATAGAAGAAACTTCGCCCCATCCTCAAAGAGCTTACAGTCCAGAGAACTGAATATCCAGCCCTCACTGGTAAGGACGAAACCAATTAAGACTGACCAGGGGAGGGATGGGGTGGGGGGGAGAGACATGCTTGGGTGGCTCAGTGGTTGAGCATCTGCCTTTGGCTCAGGTCATGATCCCAGGGTCCTGGGATCAAGTCCCATATCATGTTCCCTTTGGGGAGCCTGCTTCTCCCTCTGCCTGTGTCTCTGCCTCTCTCTCTTTCTGTGTCTCTCATGAATAAATAAATAAAATCTTAAAAAAAAAAAAACTGGGGACAGGGGGAGAAGGGGCTTCACAGAGGCCCTCATGTCCCTTCTTTTCTCAGAAACATGAGAGGCCCAGAAAAAACGGTTTTGTTCAAAGGTCACACAGCCAGGGAGTAGAGCTCAAATTCAAGGTTTCCAACGCCAGTCCTGGGGCAGTGCTCCTTCTCTGGGGTGAAAGAACACAGACGTGCTCAGGGCCCAGCACTGGGTGTTTCCAGGGCCGGGGAGAGAGCACGCGGTGCCTGTGTCCCTGTGAATACTTCTCATCCCAACGCGGCCTCATAGGAAGCGGGCTGCAGCCTCAAGGGAACCTGGCCAGAGGGCACTGGCTGCGGCCTCTCCTGGACCTGCCCCTTGACTGGGGGGCTCCCACCTGAGCTCCTAAGTTGGCACACTCGACCTTGGCTGGCCACAGGGATGGAGATGGCTCCATTAGCGAACCTCGCGCAGTTGGCCATAGTGTGGTCTGGGGGGAAGGGTCCATCTGCTTCCACGGGGGCAGTAGCCTGAAAGGTCAGAGCAGCCACCACGAGTCTCTCCGTCCCTAGGCCTGAGCCACAAAGCAGCTTCCCAGCAGCCAGGGGAGCTGGCCACAGCCCCACACCGGCCACAGGGCCTCCGGCTGGGCCACCCGCACTCCCTGTCATCCCTGGCCAGCCGACCAGCCTGGCGGCCATTCATGAAATCATCAGGCCCTGGGTCTAGGGCCGACCGGGCCTGCACCTGGGGAGGGGCCTGCACCTGGGGAGGGCCCGGCCCAGCCGCGGGAGCCCCGTTCTCCGTCCCAGGCTGCCACAGCTCCCCGCCAAGCCGCCGTGGCAAACGAGCTTACAAAGCATAAAGGGCTGTACAAGCAGGCCCGGCCTCCCCCGCTCCCGCCAGGGCCAGCAGGTCTTCACGCCCAAGGGCTCCCCGCTCCTCCCGGCTGCCCGGAGCACACACGCACGCACAGCTCAGGCGTGAACGTGACCCGGCCCGTATCCCGATCCTCTTCGCTCTGTGCCCAGACGGCGCTTAACCAGCAGGTCAGAAGGCACGTGACCAAAAGGAGTGTCCCCCTCCGAGGGCCCCCGGGGGGCTGAGTCATCCTCGCCATCCCAGCTGGGGGACGCCTCCGCAAATCCCCTCCTGCTCGGTGAGAGGCTGCCAGGCTCTGGGTCCTCCGCTCGCCGCCCACTGAGCCCACTGAGCCCACTGAGCCCGCGGTCGGTGCCCACCGGGGAAGCCGGGGGTGCGCTTCCTGGGCCCGCGGGCGCTCCCCGCCACCTCCGGAGCAGGCTGAAGCCCGAGGCCCAGGTGGCCTCCCCCGCGGACGCCTCCGGCTCGCTGGCCTCCCCCCACGGGAAGCCTGGTCTTCGCTTTCGCGGCAACAGCAACGGCTCCCGGGACTCTGGCCACTCGGTCCCTTAATCTCCTTTCCGCCAGTGGCCTTCCTGCCTCCTCCCCACCACCAGGTCCCCCACCCAGTCCCCCATCACACCTGCACCCTGCCCTCGCCAATGACACACCACCCCCACCCACCTCGACCCCACCCCCGGCGCCCCAGCACCTTCCACCGTGCCCGCCCCAGGCTCCAACCCGGCACTCTAGCCCCCTCCCCTCCCACCGCCCCCCACGGCTATCCTAGCCCAGCTAAGACCAGACCCGTCCCCGTCACCCCCCACCTTGGTGGCAGCTGTCAACTCCCCAGCTCCATCACCCTTTTACTAAAACCCTGGCAAAACCTCAAGTCAACTCCTTGCCCACCTCGTGCCGGAGGAACGTACGCAGCCGCGCGGATGGTCTCACTTTAAATTTATGACCACAAACCTCAAGTGTGTCCTTAGGACGGCCTAACCGTTCCCCTCCTCGACTCGCACTCCTAGATGAGTATTTGAGACTTTCCCCTTTCTCCTCAAACCTCAGACAACCTGCTCCCGGCTGACAGCTACTTTCCCTGAGAAAAGAAAAGTGAACAGAAGAAAGGAACTTACCCCCCCCCCCCCCAACACACACACACATGCGGACACCAAATCCAACAGGATGGAGGAGTCCTCCTCCTGCAGGTCACACTGCCCAGTGCCCCCGCTGACCCGAGCTAATGCCCCACTAGGGCACCAGGCGCCACCCCCCCTCCCAGCTGAGGTCACCACTCCGGCAAACCCCTCTTCTCCACTACACAACATCACTCCCCTCCTCCGCTGGGTCCTTCCCACGGCAACACCACCAGGGCCAGGGCCTCATCCACACCTGTCCACGCAGGAGGTCCCCTCCCGGCCCCCATTCTCCTGATTCCACTCCACTCCAGGTGGCCACCCCTGTCCCCCAAGAGTACAGATGTCACTCTCCCCAGGGTCATCAGCCACCCACTCTCTTGTTGCCAAACCCACAGACAACCCTCCAATCCCACCTCGGCCTCGGCCAGCATGCTTGACCTCTCCTTCCTTCCTGAAGCTCCCTCTTCCTGGCTTTGAGGACTCCTCACCTCCTGGTTCCCTCCCACCTCAGCCCTATCTCCTGGCTGGGTCTCTGGTCTCTTCCTGAGCCAGAGGCTCACACTGGGACCCCTCCGGACCCACACGCACATCCTAGGTGACCGCAGCAAGGCCCAGAGCTAAAGGCCATCTATAAAGCCACTGCCTTCACATGTTCAAGCCTGGCCACGGCTGGCCTCTGATATCCAACTTCCTACTTATCTCAGGGGCATCTTGCACTTGGCATGTGTAAAGGTTCCCATTTCCCATCCACCCCACCAGCACCCACTCCTCCCTGAGCCTCCACCCATCCGGCAATGGTGCCATGGATCACCAGGGCTCCGGCTGCATCTGGGCTGCTGTAGCCCGGACTCATCCCGCCTTCCCTCAACTCTCCATCCAACTCAGCCGTAGGTCCCTCTTGGCTGTGACGCTGACGCTCACCTCACATCTGATCCCTTCTCCGTCTCTCCTTCCCCTTCCGGGTGCTCTCCTCCCAGCCAGCATCACCTCTCCCCTTCTCTAGACTGCCCCAACCAGCTCTTTGATTTTTCTACCAGCCAGGATCCTTTTAAAATGTCAATCAGTTCCTGTCAATAGCCCTGCTCAAAACCTTCTAAAACCCACCCTCTTTACGGCACCCTCCAAGACCCCCCAAGATCTGACTCTGCCTCTTCTCACTTTGCACCTTACTCCATCCAGCCACCATGACCTTTTACTATGCCCCCAACACACCGAGTCTATTCCTACCTACCTCAGGGCCTTTGCTCTCACTGTTCCCTCTGCCTAAAATGCCTTTCCCGGGCACCTGGGTGGCTCAGACGGTTAAGCACCTGCCTTCGACTCAGGTCATGATTTAGGGTCCTGGGGCTCTCTGCTCAGCAGGGAGCCTGCTTCTCTCTCTGCCTCTCCCCCCCAACCCCATTCATGCATGCACACTCTCGTTCAAATAAATAAATAAAATCTTTTTTAAAAATTAAATTAACTACATGCCTTTCCCTTTCCCCACCATGCAGAAGATGGTTTCCTCATTTTATTCAAGCCTCTGTTTGCCAGTGGCCCTTCCTGACTCCCAATCTCAAAAAGCCCTCCACCCCATTCCCTGCATTTTACCACTATATCCCAACCGTGTTTCCTTTCTCTTCACGGCACTTGACATTACCTAAATTCCGTCACTTATCTAGTTGCTCAGTCTCTGTGAAGGCAGGGGCGTTGTCTTACTCACTACTGTATTCCCAATGCCCACAACAGTTCCTGGCCCAAAGTAGGCAATCTATAAATATGTGTTGAAGAAATGAATCCACAAATGAACGAATCAATCACTACACTAACTAGCTTTCCATCTGCTAGAGAGCAGAAAACAGCAGGGTCCAATAGAAATGTCATGTGGATCCTGTACATGACTTTAAATCTTCTAGTAGCGTCATTTTAAAAAGTGAATTTTAGCCTCATTTAAAAATTTAATTTTACTAATATAGTTTTTATTTAACATGACATATCCAAAAGGTTGTTTCAACATATAAACATTGAAAGAGGGGTGCCTGGGCAGCTCAGGCAGTTGAGCATCTGCCTTCAGCTCAGGTCACCAACCCGGGGTCCTGGGATCAAGGCCCTCATCCAACTCCCTGCTCAGTGGGGAGCCTGCTTCTCCCTCTCCCTCTGCCTGCTGCTCCACCTGCTTGTGCTCGCTCGCACACTCTCTCTCACAAACAAATTTTTTAAATCTTTAAAAATAAATAAATACATACCGAAAGAATGACTAATGACATATTTTACTCTTTCCTACCAAGTCTTTGATATCTGGTGTGTATTTTACTCTTACAGTATGTCTCCATTTGGACTAGCCACGGTTCAAGGGCTCAACAGCCACATGTGGCGAGTGGCTATTGTACCAGCCAGCACAGATCTAAAACATGAATCTGATCAGGCCACTCCTGAACCCGAAACCCTGCCCTGACACCTCACCGCTCTCAGGATACAGTCCCAACTCTTCCACTAGGCATGAAAAGCCTCCAATGACCCGCCCGCTGAGCTCTCAACAACCCCCTGTACTGAGAACACCCTCAGATCTCTGGAAGTGCCAACTGCTCACTCGCTTCTGAGCCTTCTGCCTCAAAGGCTCCCTTCCTATTCATCTGAAGACCTCCTACACAACCTTCAACACCCCTTCAGCCAGCACGCCTTCACGGATACCCTAAGCTTAGGAGCAGCACCCTCCTCTATGCTCCCAAACTGGCTGTCTCCACAAACTGTGTGTCCTCAAGCGCAGGGACCATCTTGGTCATCTGAGCTGAGCACAGATGCTCTGTAATTACTTGCTGAATTAATGACTAAAGAAATTTCCCTTCCCTCCCCATCAGGTCATAACCCATCCCCACTTCCTTGCACTCGCTCTCTCGCTCTGTCTCCCTGCCCTTACTTACCAAACAAAATCAGAGCCTGTCTGATCCCAACTGTTCTGCTCAGTCCTGTTCCCAACTCTGTTCCCAACTCTGCAACCTTCCTTCTTCCTTCTAAATCCAATCATTTCCTTGAATTTCATCCTAAGAGAGCAAAATTCCATACCTCCCCCCAGGATTCTGATTTGGGGGGAAATGACGAACACGCATTTTTATGTAAAATATATGCATGTGCTTATCTGGCTTTTCCTTCCCTTCCCCACCCCTAAGAGGGCTACAATCCAGGCAAGGGAACTAATTTTATGTGAAAACTGATCTTGCCAGGTCATTACCAGTCCTGAACCCAGGGAGGTGGTATTCGAAGGCATGCCAGTCACCGCTGCTGCCCACAGGGGTGCCACCAATGTCACAAGAGAAGGACGACAGGTCTGAGCAAGGAAGGAAAGGCCTCAGAGCCTTCTCTGCTTGCCAACACTTTCTTGTCAAGCTTTGATGGGCAGAAATGCAGACATATTCCTGCACTAGCTAACTCACTCGACAAACACTAATGAGCATTTCTTCTTCACAGGCACAATGCCAGGTACTGGGAAACAGGATGAAAACGACACCTGAGTTTGTTTCCCTAAAATGGTAATAATTTCTTGTCCATTTAAGGGCCAGTCTGCTCCTTTTGAACAGGAAGAGGAGAAAGAGAAAGAGAAAGAGAAAGAGAAAGAGAAAGAGAAAGAGAAAGAGAAAGAGAAAGAGAAAGAGAAAGGAGAGGAGAGGAGAGGAGAGGAGAGGAGAGGAGAGGAGAGAAGAGAAGAGAAGAGAAGAGAAGAGAAGAGAAGAGAAGAGAAGAGAAGAGAAGAAGGATCCCCCTGAACCTACAGCCCACCACGAGATTCAGTGCATGTCCAAAATTAGCAATTTTGAAGGAATCTGCAAATAGTAGAATTGGGATAATGATTTAAACTAACTGTAGTTCTAAATGTATAAAACTCTTTACAAGCAAGCAAAACATGCACAATGCTTTTCCTGTCCCTAAATATTTTAAGCAATATTCTATTTAAGAAAATAAACAGAAGATAACCCTGACATATATTTCGGTCCCCCCCCCAAACTTTGTTTTCTAAAAGGAACCCAAGTTTTGGCTTCAGAACCAAAGGAAACGAATAACACTGGGTGTCCTGTGCAAACAACGCTGCATGAATGAAGACCCCTGGTTTTACCCACCCTGGGAGCATGCTGCTCTCCTCACAACACGTGGAAGCCCCGTAAGCCGGGCCTGGTATCAGAGGAAATGTTTTTTTTAAAACACACTCATCCTGGGAAGAAAAGTCCAAGATAAACACCCTCTGGGTCACTGGTTATTCATTTGCCCTCACATGACTGCCATTCCCACCGTTCCTACGAGAAGGCCATTTTATTAGTTAACCGCATCAACAAAGACAAAGCTGGCATCTGGAAATACTCCCATAAAACACAAACTCATTACAGAATCACTCCCTCATGTCTGGTGAAGCATCAACTCAGGGTGGTGTTATTCTCTGAAAAGTACAGAATGCTGGAAAAGCTTTCACCTGCACCCCCTCCCCACTGCACAGCTGGAAAAACTGAGGCCCAGGGAGCACCGCTTTGACCTGAATGCTTTGACCTGAATGCAAGACACCTCTCTGTCCCCCAGACAGAAGGGGACAGGTGGGAGGAAGGAGTACCACAAACCAGAGTGTGACCAGTCCAGAAGGGTCAGGCAGGGCCAAGGGAGAAGGGAGAAGGCAGCAGCATGCATGAGGTTATGCCCAGACTCTGGCTGCATGCCCACCGCCTAGAGAACAGGAAGGACCTCAAGGCCCCCCAGCATCACCAGGAAAGAAGAGACACCAAAACCCATCAGGTGAGGCCTTCCAGTTTCAGCCTTCACATGCAAAAGAGCACAGAAATCACCACTCCAGCCCACATAACCAGGAAAGAGCTGAACAAATTGAAAATCAACTCTTCTTTCATTGGAGAACTCTGGTCACAGAGCACACCACCTCTCTGAAACATGAACAAATGCAGAGAAAGAGAGATTACTGGGGACCAGGGCAGAGAAAGCGGTGCTAATAAGCTAGTGATGGGTAGGAACGCTTACACTGTAACTGCCCAGGTGCTAGAAGCTTGGCATGGACTAGCTTGAGAATTAGACATCCCTGGGAACCCAGTCTTAGGGGACTTTGTGGGAAAATTCAGCAAGCTTGGGCTTCAGGACGGGGGGTGGGTAAGAGGGAGAAGGAAAAGGAACCAGTTTGAAATAGCACAGAGCTTTCTGATCTCCAGAACAAAATCCTGTCCTCAAGAACGAACACTTTACTTATCAGACCTGGGGGAGAAATAACTGGATGCCGGCCCCTGAAGCCTTCCCTGTCTCACATAAAGGGGGAAAAAAAGGGAGAGAAGGCTCAGAAATGCTTCCCTAAGTCACATCCCAGGGACTCAGGCCCACTGAAAAACCCTGAGATGTAATCATAAGCGCTCAGACCAATTCCCCTCCCTGGTAGTCTACCCTGATCCTGGAAGGACTAGAGCCTAACAACAGCGTATTACAGCTGACAGTGGCCTGACACAGATTCTATTGAAGAAGGAGATACCAGGGAAACCCAAAGACAAAGAGAATGGAGTGACCAGGCACGGAGGAAGGTGAAGCCCATCCCCTCCGCCCCCAACTCCAACACCTACTGGCATAGCTGCTTAATATATGTTAAATGTGGCCCGGTAACGTAACAGCCACAGAAACACGATTCTTCACAATAAAATCCTCACAGCCTCAGTTCCCTTACTGACCTCATGTCTGGCTTTCAACAAAAAATTACAAGGCATGTTAAAAGGCAAGGAAAAAAACCCCACAGTCTGGAAAGACGAAGCAAGCATCACAACCAGACACAGATTTTTGGGATATGACTTAAAATTAACTCTGATTAACCTATTAGAGGCCCTAATGGAAAAATCAGACAACATGCAAGAACAGATGTATAGCATATGCAAGAGATGGAAACTCTAAGGAAAGAAAAACAAAACTAAAATGCTAGAGGGCACCTGGGTGGCTCAGCAGCTGAACATCTGTCTTCGGCTTAGGTTGTGATCCCCAGGTCCTGGGATCAAGTCCCACATCGGGCTCCCTGCAGGGAGCCTGCTTCTCCCTCTACCTTTGTCTCTGCCTCTCTCTGTGTGTCTCTCATGAATAAATAATTAAAATCTTAAATATGAAGCAAAAGAAATGAAGAATGCTCTTGATGGGCTCTGTAGCAGACTTACCACAGCTGTTAGAAGCCAGGTCAAAAGAATGACCCAGATATACAAAGAGATTGAAGAATGAGAGGACACAAACTTCTGGTTTCCACTTCAACATGCAAAGAGCATGGACGTCATCACTCCCATCCTCACAACCAGAAACCTGCCGGACAAACCAAAAATCAACAATCTGTGTTTGGTCCATCAGAGAACTGAGGTCATAGGGCCAACCGACCACTGCCCCCAAAACTGGGCAGACAGGTGAATGAGGAGAATGGCCATGAGCTGAAGGCACCATTGGAGACAGTCACTGGGAGGAAGACTTAGGACAATGCTGGAGATGGAGCTTGAGTAAATAAAAGACTCTGGGTGTCCAACTCTTTCTTCAGTTTTACCTCTGGGAGCTTCAGCAGGTTCTCAGAGTTTTACAATGGAAGAATTATCTCCCCCTGGTTCCAGTGGTTGGGGTGGGGGTGGGGGGACAGAAGTAGAAATTTTTAAATGCACCCAGAGTATTCTGTTCTATTCAACAAAGGCAGACCCACCCTCATGGGAAACTATTAACCAAAGTCTAAAACCAAAAGGGGAAAACAAAATCTGAGAAGTACTTATTAAGGTCACAGTACAAGGGCATAGGCCCACTAAACGACTCAGCACTGATCATCAAATCTAAATTACTTCTCTGACACCAGCGACTACAGAAAATGCTAACATAGCCTAACTCCTAGCCAGAGAAACATAAAGCCTTGAATGAAAATGCTGATTACCTCAGTTCCTATTAGTAAATGTATCATCTCTGGCTTTCAAATTTCACTAGAAGGCAAGGTAAAAGGCAAACACCACAGTCTGAAGAGACGCAGCAGCATCACAACCAGACTCCAGTATAACCAGATTTTGGAATTACCAAACCAGAAATTTAAAATAACTATAATATGCTAATGGAAAAGGTGGACAAGGTGCAAAAATCTGGGAATCCTGGGTGGCTCAGCGGTTTGGCGCCTGCCTTCTGCCCGGGGCATGATCCTGGAGTCCTGGGATCAAGTCCCACATCGGGTTCCTTGGGTGGAGCCTGCTTCTCCCTCTATGTCTATGCTTCTCTCTCTCTGAGGCTCTCATGAATAAATAAAGTCCTAAAAAAAAAAAAAACCTTTTAAAAAAAAAAGATGCAAAAATCTATGTGATGGTAATGTAAGCAGAGGGATGGAAATGCTACAGTTACAAAAGTAACAATTGTTATAAACAGTTATAAAAGTAAATAATTAACAGTAAAGTAACAGTTATAAAAGTAAACAATTATAAAAAGTATAACACATGCCTAATGGGAATACCAGAAAGAAGAGGGAGAAAAGAAAAAAAAGAACAGAAGAAATATCTTAAATAGTAATGGGTGAGAATTTTCCAAAATTCATGACAGGCACCAAACCACAGAAGCTCAGAGAGCACCAAGTAGAATAACAGAAAGCTGTTATTTAAGCTGCAGAAAAACCAAAGGCAAAGAGGAAATCTTGAAAAAGCCAGAAGGGGAAACAAACATTTAACCTATTGAAGAACAAGGATAAGAATTACATTAGATTTCTCTTCTAAAACCATGCAAGCAAAAAGAGAATGGAGTAAAATACTTGATGCATTTGAAGAAAAACACCCGAACTGGAAATCTATATCTAATCATAGTATCCTTCAAAAATGAAGGAGAAATAAATATGAGTTTGGAGGGAACTGGCTACTGATAGACCTGCCCTGCAAGAAATGTTAAAAGACCTTCAGAAAGAAGAAGAATTATTTAGGTCAGAAATTCGACCTAATATGGAAATGAACACCCCTGGGGATAGAACAAATAAAATAAAATGCAATACGCTACATTATTCTTAATTCACTTAATAGATAACAGCATATCCAAAATGATAGCAACAATGTACTAGATGATCAGAACTTACAGGTAACAAAATGAACAACAGCAATGTTACAAGGAAGGAGAGGAAGCAATTGAAAATATTTCTGTTACAAGGTATCTGCGCTACCTGTGAAGCAGTAGAATGTTATCTGAAAGTGGATTAATTGTAAATGTATATTGCAAAGCCAAGGACAATCACTAAAAGAAAATTTTAAAGAATTGAGATGCTGGGGCACCTGGGTGGTTCAGTTGGTTAAGCAAGAAAAAATCATGATCTTGGGTTCTAGAATCAAGCCCCACATCAGGCTCTGTGCTCAGCGGGGAGTGTGCCTGAGATTCTCTCTCCTCCCTCATCCCTCCCCCTGCTCACATGCTCTCGGTCTCTTTCTCTATATATATAATAAATAAATAAATCTTAAAAAAAAAGAATTGAGATGCTATGAAGGGCAGAAAATGGAATCATATAAAATGCTCAATTAGGGATGCCTGGGTGCCTCAGAGGTTTGGAGTCTGCCTTCAGCCCAGGGCATGATCCTGGAGACCCGGGATCCAGTCCCATGTCAGGCTCCCTGCATGGAGCCTGCTTCTCTCTCTCTCTGCTTCTCTCTCTGCTGTGTCTCTGCCTCTCTCTCTGTATCTCTCATTAATAAATAAATAAAATCTTTAAAAAATAATGCTCAATTAAAACCAGAGAAGGCAGGGAGAAAAGTGGCAGACAAAAAAAAAAAGATGACAAATAGAAAACAGTTTCAAATATGATAGATACTAATACAACTATATCAATAATCATTTTAGAGGCGCCCAGGTGGCTCAGTCTGTTAAGCATCTTGCCTTCGGCTCAGGTCATGATCTCAGAATCCTGGGACAGAGCCACACATTGGGCTCCCTGCTCAGTGGGGAGTCTGCTTCTCCCTCTGCCCCTCTCCCAGCTCATTCTCTCTCTTCCTCAAATAAATAAAAATCTTTTTTAAAAATCACTTTAAATGTGAATGATCTAAATATACCAATTAAAAGAAAGAGACTCTCAGAGTGGATTGAAGAAAAAGAGCAAGATCCAACTAAATATGTATCGTTTACCAAAAAATCCACTTTAAATACAAAAACAGATATATTTAGATTAAAAGTAAACCTTTGGAGAAAGACATACGATGCTAATACCAAGTAAAAGAAATCTAGGATAACAATATTAACTTCAAAGTAGAAAGCAGAACAAGAAAAATTATCAGAGATAAAGAGTAGCATTACATAATGACAAAGGGGCCAATTCTTCAAGACATAATATCTTTTATGTGTATGCACCTAACAACACAGCATCAAAATAGGTGAGGCAAAAACTGATGGAACTGCAAGGAAAAATAGCCAAACCCACCATTAATATCCTCCTACCAGTAACTGACAGATCCAGCAAGCAGAAAATCAGTAAGGATATAGTTAAACTGAACAGCTCCATCAATCAACTGAATCAAACTGACATTTATAGAGTACTTCATCAAACAACAGCAGAATACACATTCTTCTCAAGCTCACATGGAACATTCACCAAGATAGATCACATTCTAGGCCATAAAACATACCTTTACAAGCTTAAAAAAGAGAAACCATACAAAATATGCTCTCAGATCACAATGGTTTTAACTAGAAATAAATAATAGAAAATTGTGGCTCAATTGCAAACTATTTGCTGCGCCTATTGCTGGAGAACTCCAAAATATCTGAAAATTAAACAACATACTTCTAAATAACACAATGATCAAAGAAGTCGTCTCATGAGAAATAAAACATTTTGAACTAAAAGAAAATGAAAATATAATTATCAAAATTTGTGGGAAGCAGTGAATGCAGTGCTCAGAGGGAATTTTATAGCAATGAATATTAGAAAAACCAGAAAATATCTAAAATCAATAATCTACACACCCACCTTAGGGAACTAGAGGGGGAAAAAAGCAATCAGAAGAAAAGAAATAAGGACACCTGGGTGGCTCAGTTGGTTAAGCGTCTGCCTTCAGATCAGGTCATAATCTTAGGGTCCTGGAACTGAGCCAGCATTAGGCTCACTGCTCAGTGGAGAGTCTGTGTCTCCTGTTGCCTCTCCCACCCCACACCCTCTCTCACGTTCGTGCTCTCTCTCACGTAAATAAAATCTTTAGAAGAAGAAAAGAAGAAGAAGAAGAAGAAGAAGAAGAAGAAGAAGAAGAAGAAGAAGAAGAAGAAGAAGAAGAAATAATAATAATAATAATTAGAGCAGAAATCAATGAAACTGCAAACTGGAAATGAACAGAGAAAATTAATGAAATCAAAACTGACTGTTTGAAAAGATCAGTAAAACTGATAAACCTCTAGCCAGGCTAACCCAGACAAAGAAACAAAACACAAATTACTAGTATCAGAAGTGGAAAAGAAACCATCACTACTGATCCCGTGGGCATTAAAAGGGTAATAATGGAATATTATGAACAACTTTTTGCCTATAAATTTGATAACTTAGAAAACAAACCAATTCCTTAAAAGATACAATCTACTAAAACTCACATAAAGAGAAATAGATCATCTAAATACACCTGTATATCTAAAAAAAAAAAAAAACTGAATCAATCATTTAAAACCTTTCTACAAGGAAAGCACCAATATAGTTGGGTCCCACGAACACTTCAGGACAAAATGATACCATTTCTCTACAATCACCTCAAGGAAATAGAAGCAGAGAAAACACTTCCTAACTTGTTTTGGGAGGCAAGCATTACTCTAATACCAAAAGCAGATAAAGATATAACAGAAAAGGAAAAAAAAAAAAAAGGAAAACCACAAACTAAGGTATCGCTTGAACACTGATACATAAATCATCAACAAAGTATTAGCAAATCAAATCCTACAATGTATAAGAAGAAATGTATGTTACAACCAAATGGGATTTATTCCAGGCATGCAAGGCTGGCTCAACATTTGAAAATCAATTCATATAATCTATCATATCAACAGGCTGAAGAATAAAAATCACATTACTATATCAATGTGACAAGATCTAATACCTACTCATGATAGAAAGTCTCAGAAAACTAGGAATAAAGAGGAACGTCCTCGATTTAATAAAAGAATGTGAACAAAAAAAACTTACAGTTAACATCACACTTAATGGTGAGAAACTAAATGCCTTCCCCCCTCTAATATCAGAAACAAGGATGTCCTCTTCTTACTACTCTTTTTCAATATATTGACATCCTAGCTAATGCAATAAGACAAGAAAATAAAGGGTAGACAGCCTGGGAAGGGAAAAATAAAACTGAATAAATATGACCATCTATGTAGAAAATCCCAAAGAATCAACAAAAAAGAGAAACTGAGGGCAGCCCGGGTGGCTCAGCAGTTTAGCACTGCCTTCAGCCCAGGGCCTAATCCTGGAGACCCAGGACTGAGTCCTGCGTTGGGCTCCCTGCATGGAGCCTGCTTCTCCCTCTGCGTGTCTCTGCCGTGCTCTCTCTCTCTCTCTCTCATTAATAAATAAATAAAATATTTTTAAAAAAGAGAGAGAAACTGAAATAAATGGCATCAGGAAGGTTGTAGGATACAAAGCTAATATAAAAAACCCAACTGCTTTCATCTATACCAACAATGAATAACTGGAATTTCAAATTAAAAATACAGTATCGCTGATATTGGCACCCCCCCCCCCAAAAAAAGTTATTTTGGTACAAATGTGACAAAATATGTACCGGCTATATGAAGAAAACTACAAGAGTGCTGAAAGAAGTCAAAGATCTAAATAGATGGAGAAATATTCCATGTTCACAGGAGGAAGACTCAAAATTGTTCAAATGTCGATTCTTGCCAACTTGATCCATAAAATCAAGAGAATTCCAATCAAAATTCCACCAGTTATTTATGAATATCAACAAACTGGTGCTCAAGTTTATATGGAGAGAAAAAAGACCTCGAGTAGCCAGCACAATCCTGAAGAAAAACCAAGTCAGACAACTTACACAACTGACCTTGAGACTTAATGTAAAGCTATGATAATCAAGACTACAGTGTTTTCAAAAGAGAAGGAAGACAAACAGATCCACAGAACAGAACACAGAGCTCAAAAAAAAAATTTTTTTTAATTTAAAAATAAAAATAAAAATAAAAAAGAACACAGAGCTCAGAAGAAAAAGACTCACAGAAATACAATCAACTAGTCTTTGGGAAAAGGCAATTCAATGGAGAAGGGACAGTCTTTTCAACAAATGGTGCTAGAACTGGACACCCACCTCCAAAAACCTCTCTGAGGTTTATCCCTGGTTCCCCAGCATATGGATGCCAATCACCACCACCTTCCCTGGGCAGGATGTGTCAGCTCTCCCAGAAGCTGCCAACTTAATCCTCCCTCTTGCCCCATCCAGTGCATTTCATGCCCAACCACTCCTGAGTCCTGTCAAAATTCCCAGAGCTCACGGCAACTTCCACTATCAATTCCAGGCTTTTCCTCAGTTCTGTTTCTGCCCCCAATATCTTCCCTTCCCTTGGTCTACATAAATCACATCCTGGAGGAACTGTATCTGTTTTTTTTTTTTTTTTTTGTCTCTGATTCCTCCCTAGCATTGTACACATAGCAGGCGCTCAGTAAATGTTTCCTAAATGAATAAGCTTTTAAGTTTCGTACATGTCATATGTCTACTGGGTACGTACATCAAAATATCAACATATCAAATATCAACACCCAGAGTGGTTATCTCTGGGTGGGAAGGTTATGGGTGATTTGGGGGTTTTATTCCTTTTTTGCTCATCTGGACTTCCTAACTATTCAATAGTGAACATGAATTACTTCTGATAATAAAAATAATCATAGAAGCAAAAAAAAAGATGGCAAGAAAACACAACATAAGAAAGGTCAGGTTCACACAAAGAAAACACCAGGAGTGATGATTCACTATAGAGAAGGCACTTTGAAGGGCTTTGTATAGGCTTTGTCATAAAAATCTTTTATGTGAAGAGTAGTCCCAAAAAAAGGATTTGATTTGCAGGAAACTTTTCAGGATGGTGTGAAGTTCAAAAAGTTCCATTTCCCCCAGGGAGAACGAAGAAGCTATTCCTTCTTCCTTCCTTCTAGCCTCCTCTCATCAAGGGAGGTCACAGCATATTCCCAGTTCATCAGTTCTGAGCTCAGTGACTTCTGACCCCATCAGCCTCTGGGGGTTTCTCCTTTAGATGCGGGTGTTTTGGAACTCCGGAAAAAGAGATCTGGATTCTCGGCTGCTATAACCAGGAAGGAGCCTTCAACCAACTGGAGAGAGAGAGAACACTCTCAGCCTGACTAGCAAAGAAAGGCCAGGGCAATTCTCTGGATCTCTGGCTTCAGCGCAGAACCTATGTGTGTAACACTAACCCGATTCGACAGGTGAGGAAACAGACCAGAGAGGTGACATAACTTCCCTACAGTTCCCCAGCTTTTAAGTGGAAGAAATAAGACTCAAGATTCCAAGCCTGCTCAAACGGATGCTAAATTTTCACCATAAATGAAATTTTATGTTCAATAACTTTCTAAAATGCAAAGAACTGAGTGCCAGGTTCTGAGCCAAGGCCCACCAATGAAAAGGCCACACTGTGCCTGCCTGCTGGAGTTTCTCTGCTAGCAAGGGAAGCCCAGCACACAATTCCCCATAACCACACAACTGACTTCCGCCTGTGACATGGGCTACCCAGGTAGGGTTTGTGCCCTCATCCAGGTGGGATGCACACTTATGGCTGAACAAAACTACAACTAGCCACCTGGCAACCTACAGAAAGTTCCCTGCTGAATCTTATTCTTTTTTTAAATAAAGATTTTATTTATTTCTTTATTCATGAGAGGGGGTGGGCAGAGACACAGGCAGAGGGAGAAGCAGGGTCCATGCAGGGAGCCCAATGTGGGACTCGATCCCAGGACCCCAGGATCACGCCCTGGGCCGAAGGCAGAGGCCCAACCACTGAGCAACCCAGGGGTCCCTGAATCTTATTAATACTACCACAGTCACTGCTGTGGCTCTTCCCATGTACCAGGCACTATGGGTGCACTTGGTATCCAGTGTTTTACTCGATCCTCATGACCACCCTATGATGTGAACTCATTTTTCTCCATTTTATAGACAAGTAAATTGGGACTCTGGAAAATAAGTGAAAGATCAAGAGCTACTTTTCTTACAGTATCTTCTCCTGACACAGCAGGGAACTGCCCCCAGCATGGGCTACACCGTGCAGGACCCTACCCACCAACACACACACACACACACACACACACACACACACACTCACATGCATGCACATGCACGCCCAAACATCATGGCTAACGGGCCTCCTAGCCTCCAAAGAGCTCCATACTCATGGCTTCCCTTGAGGCAAAATTCTCAGAGACCATGAGGTCAATTCTGCATCACCATGGCAAGTGATCGAGGGTGGCCTGTCAGGAACATGGGCATACCAAGGGCTTGGGGATGAGAACCTAGGTCTGGGAGCTCCTCTCCCAGCAGAGAGCCTCCACTCTAGCCCCAGGAGCTGTGAAGGCCCCCAGCCCAGCCCGGGGCCCCACTGGCTCCCCACCTCCAAGCAAGTACCAGGCCCTTGCCCGGTCCAGACGGGACAGGACCCTGGGCACATGCCCTTGGCACCCTCGCTGACTCAGATATCAGTCAAGACAGGGCATCTGGGGTGACGGTAAGGCTTTGGCCCAGCTCTGCCACAGACTGACTGTAAACACTTCGCCACTGTGCCCTTCTTAAGCTGCAGCGTCGGGACACACGCAGCTCCTAGTTGGCCCTGCTCCCTGTCAGCGGAGCAACTTCAGAGCCTCAGTCTCCTCATCGGTAAAATGGAGACGATGAGAACACCCACTTCATGGAGTTGTCCTGAGAAATACGTATGTAGTATAGACCAGGCACTCCTCCTACACATCCCTGGATTTCCACCAGGACAGCACTTACCCTACATATTGAACAAGTGCCTATTTGTTTACCTGTGAACCCCACAGAGATGGAGACTTGCTGTCTAGTTCAGCCCCATGCCTAGAACAATGCCTGGTATACAGACGACACTCAAAAAACACTTCTCGGACGGATGGAGAAAAGGTGGGACCCTATTCTGGGCTACTGGTACCCTGGGAGTAGGGGTTGGGGAGGCAGTTGGATATGCTGAGTGCTAAGCTGGGGTATCCCAGGATGGGTGAAATGCTTGGCTCAGCTAATGGCTACATCCCCAGGTGGAGCAAAGAGGCCTCTAGCAACCCTCACCCGAGACCACAGAGGGTTCCTTGTCCTTGACAGGTGGTCTTCCAATACCTGTTGGAATCTCTCCGCACTCTTGCCCCAATAAGTATCAAAAGACACCAGCACCAGGAGCCAGGCAGCCAGGCTTCTCTTGACTATGAAAAGGCTACCACTCGCCAAGTGTGGTCCTGGCACACCAGTCTGCCAGAATGGATGGCAAGAGAGCCTGGCAGCCAGTCTGCCTCTTCAGGGGTGCACACATACAATTCGGCTCATAAATAAAAATCTGATTATCACAGGCTTTTCCAAAGCCAATGTGACAGAGTTTTAATCTTTCATAAAGAAAAATTCATAAAATATTCAAGCGAAGCCTGTACATATCAGGAGACGAGAAGTGGCTCTCAGCAGCCCCCCAGCCACAGACATGCCAACGGGGGCCCCAGGACCTCTGCCATCAACCACTGGAGAGCATCCTGCCCACCGCGGCTGGTGTCCAACCAAGTCATTAGCAGCAAACGACTCAAGTCTGGCTCTTCCAGCTCCGGCTAACTCTCCCGCCAGCCTGTTCTCCTTGGATGCTCTCCATGCTCTTGGCTCTTTCTACTCTATGAGATCGGGGATGCCCTGGGCTCCTTTTCAGGCTGTGCCATGCTGCAAATCAGCTGAAAGGGACAAAACGGGACAAATCTCTAGGGGGCATAAGGAGAAGAAACAGAAAAAAGACGCTCCCCTTCTAGAACTAATTCAGGCTCACTAGGAGGAGGCTATTACAAGTATCAACTTCAGCCTCTGTAAGCTGGCCCAAGCAATCTTCCTTTCTAGGATCCATTCACTCATTCAAAAATTACCCGCTGTGTGACCCTACTATGTGCCAGACATTGTGTGCACTATGAATATAACAAAATGAGGTACACAGACAAGAACCCTTGCCCTTCTTCATGGCGTAAGCATTGATGCCAGAGCTGGGGCAGGGACAGTGCACGATGAAACCAGAATACCTCGTAGGTATTAGAATGTGCTCAAAAATAATGACGGTGACTTGTCAAAAGGACAGAGGAACCTGCACGAAGGAGCTGCCAATAGCCAATTTTGGAATAATCCGAGCACAGAATGATAGTGATGAATTATAGCCCATAAGATAAATAGCCAGGAGTCTAAACAGATGTAAATAAGTGAATAAATGAATAAATGGCGGGGGCGGGGGCAGAAAGGAGAGTTCTTTCTATAGTAGGATTCGAATTAACACATGTGGAAGGAACGATGGAAACAGGAAATCACTATCTGGCAGACACCACGGTAATATCTGTTGCAGGCAAGAACCAGCCACGGATGCTAAAACCAGTGGACAAAAGTATAATGAGAAGAAAGAGATTTGCAGAGTTGCAAAGTCCCTCTCCACAAAGTATTTATTCATGCAAAGAGTAAGGGAACAGAAACCAGACAGGCACCACCTTCACCGAGCGTCCCAAGTTAGCTTCGCCAGCAGTGAGTCACAGCGGGGTCCAGCACCACCACCCCCCGGAGATGCTGGGGGGAAAGCATCACTGCCGGGGTCCTACTGCCAGAAGTGCATAGCCCTAACCAGCCATCCAGCAAACGTCCCGCAAACCCCAAGGGGCAGCCTGTAAAATGACTAGTCAGGACTCTAATAAAGGGGTCAAGGGCATGGAGTTCAAACAACAGCCAAGGATCTGTCCCAGACTGACAGAGACCAAGGAGACGGGAAAACCAAATGCAATGTGGGATCCCAGATTAGATCCTGGGCCAGAAAAAGGCCATTAGCGGGACCACTGGGAAAATTTGAAGAAGGCCTGTAGATTAGTTCATAGTATTGCATTACTATTAATTTCCTGTATTAATATTAATGTGTTAGTATACTGTGGTTATGATACTACGGTGATATAAGGTGCTAACACTTGAGGAAGCTGAGTGAAGGGTAGACGGAAAACTCTTTGTGTTATTTTCGCCAATTTTTACGTCTGAAATTCTTTCCAAATGAAAAGTTGAAAAAAACTTGTAAGCCCTGCCTTCACAAAGTTTACATTCTTGGGAAGGTTGGGGGGAGAGAAAAGAAGTATATTTTTTTAAAAACGTTAAATATATACTGTTAAGATGGTAAAAAAGGATGCGATAGCAAAGGGTGTAATTTTAAACATCACGGTCAGAGAAGAGTTGCTGAGAAGGACATATCAAAATGAGGGAATGAGCAAAGATAATAATGGGGGAAAGCTTTCTAGACAGAGGGACAGCAAGTGCAAAGGCCCTGCGGTTACAGTACTCGGCGTGACAAAGGAAAAACAAGGCCAGAGTAAACCAGGACAATCTCCCAGCTCCATCCCTGCTTCCAGGGGAGCCAGCTACCTCATTCTAACCTCTTCATGGCCCAGTTCCTCCTGAACAAGCTGCCAGGTCAGCTACCTGAAGGTAGCGTAGCATCTTGGACAAGATTAACTCCTAAAGCAACACATAAACCTGAAATCTTAACCGTTTAAACTTCCAATCCACTATTCCTTAGGAAGGCACCATGCTGCAGAGACTGTTTTCCCCCTTTTTCTAGAATTCTAATGGCCAGTTTGTCCTCCAGAGCTGGCACAAAGCAATGCCTCTGTGTCTGAGCACCTGAGGAAGAAGATGCTGCCTTGCATCAAGGGACCGTGTCGTACAGAAGACACACATCTTGCATCGCGACAATCACAACCAGCCGGGCTGGGTGCTCTCATTTTATGGGACCAGAGAGAACAGCAGTTCTCACCTCCTGGTCATCTCACCCCAGGGGCACCTGCCACCTGCACAATTCCTGGTCTCCACAGTTAAATGCACATCTGGTGAGATCACGTCCCCACGGGACAGTTTCCAGGCTAGCCTGACTTTACTTCTACAACTCAACAACAGCGGCCCTGTCCTTGATGGCAAGAGAACGGCAGCCTGAATTCACTGTCGGGCTTCTCTTCTGTACTTTCTTCTGGGACCTGCTACCTCCTCTCCGCAACCGAGCTCATCATGGGTACCAGGAACGAACAAACAGCAAGGACCGCCGGCAGAAGGACACAGAACCAATGAGTCTTGTTCTCCGTCGTCAGCTTGCTGCGTTTTCTGGGCCTGGCTCGTGGCCGTGATTTTTTTATTGCGGCCATATAACACGGTCATATTTTCTGCTAGTAAAATTGTCCCTGGGTCATACAATGGAATCAAATTGATCAATATTTCATGGGGCTGTTACAAAAAAAAAAAAAAGCTTTCTGGGAGTCTCTGCACCTCTCCCCAACACCGCAATACACATATGCGTCAGAATGGCCCATCTTCACTGGTACAAAAAGACAATACTACCTCCCCATAAGGCTGCCATAAAGATAAATGTGATAAATCCCAATAAAGTACCTTCATTCACTCACTCAACAAATATTTAATAAGTATTTACTATGTCAGGCTCTCGCTGGGAGCCGAGGACACAGTGATGAAGAAGAGACATAGACTATGTCCTCATGGGGCTTACGGCCTGGTCATAGTGGTTTCCGTGGTTAGCAAAGTTCTCCACCTGGATTTTAGGGTCCTCCACAGGGACACCTGGTATCTGTCTGCCCCTTTGTCCAGTCAGCCATCGACATCTGTTCCTCCCTTTACCCCCTCCACATACCCTTCATATCCCACCACTCCCCAAATATTATCTGTTCAAGTAGACCACCTGCTATTTTCAGCCTTCCTCCAAAGATATTTTTAAGCATTGTGAAACATCATTTGCATATAAAACCTTGGCTAATTATACTCTTTCTACCTCTTTATTAGCGCCTGCCTTAGCCTCCCTTTTCCCCTCCACCTTTCTCAATATCAACCACAAGGTCACACTCCTCCTCCAGCAGGTGTCCCTGACCACCCCCCTGCCCCGAGCCCCACCAATCCCTTCACCCTTTCCCCAGACGCACACCTTGGCATCCCCAAAACACAAAGGGAGCCCAGAGCCGGACCTCTCAGGAGTTTGCCTCCCCGTCCATCTCATCTCTCTGACAGCAGCAGGTCAAGGGGGAGAACCAGGTTCACAGTCTCAGAATCCTCTGCCCCCGTTCAGCACGGGACGCAGGGCGGAAGCCCCGGTGCCACGGGGCTGGGGCTGCAAAGCACCCTCCAAAGCACTCTGCAAAGGCACTGGGGCAGGTAGCCAGCGTGGGGAGGCAGGGCCGTGGTTCTTCTCAGCACCAAATTCCAGCAGCTCGCAGAGCCCAAGGCCTGGTAGGTGCTCCGTAAATCACGGCCGGCTGTTGCTGAAACTGCTCATCTCTGAAAGTTTTGCTGAACAAGACGGAGGACTTCCTCTAAGGCCAATGGAGAGGAAATGAGTGATTAAACGCTAATCGCTAATAGTGCTCCGAAAATACCAGGGAGAATTGTTCTTAGAAAGGCAGGGTGTCTGCTGCACCAGGTCAGGAGCCTACAGGTGACCCCCGCTGGCTGGGTCGCAGGCTGGGAAGCCAGGCAGGCTGCTCGCTCTCACCTGTTCTGCCGCCTGCTGCCCGTGGGAAGGGCCATCCGCCGCCACCACCCCTCTTGCACCGGGGTAGTCAAAACAAATGGTAAGATGGGACTTTTTCTAGTGTTGTGTCCAGCGTTAGATCTTGGGAGGAGCCTCTGCTCACACGAGCCTTCCCCTCTTCCCCCCAGCCCATCTTGTTTACACTGGTTGTGAACAGAAAAGGTGTTTTCATAATTAGCACAGTGTTTATATTCCAAGAGGAGCTTTCGAAAGGATTAAAAATAGACTGACTCCTTACACACCTTCGAGTTCTTTCCACCACCACCCCCAGCCCCCATCCCTGCCGGAAGATCTTGTTTACAGGAGATTCGCAAACCTTCCTTTGAAAAGGTCAGCTGCAGTTCACAAATTCTGAAACTGGCAGCTCCAAATTGCTGGGATTTTGTAGCGCGAGGCAACTTCCAAGCTGTTCCTTGGGTTCTGCGAGTTCTGAAATGGGGGGAGGACGGATCCCTCCCTCATCCCTACTCCCCTGCTCCTGCTCCCTACTCCCCTGCTCCTGCAAGTTCTACAGCTAAAGCGCTCACTAGGGGGATCCCCAAGTCGCCTACGTTCCCTATCGTGAGGGCCTGGCTACTGAGGGTTTCTGGAAGCAAGAGAGGCTCCTGGAACTTGGCAGGCCTCCGGGATCCTCGAATAAACATGGACTTTTGGTTTAAGAAGACCCGACGCTGGGGATGTAGACACCACCGTGCTAAAGGCCGGTTTCATCCAACTTCTGGAAAGGGTGTTCTTGTGACAGCCCCAGAGAAGGGACCACCTTGAAAGGCAGCTCTCCCCTGGGGTAACAGGTCACTGAACAGAAGATGTGGGGACGCCCCGTGGCTCAGAGGTTGAGCATCTGCCTTGGGCTCAGGGCATGATCCCGGGGTCCTGGGATCGAGTCCCGCGTGGGGCTCCCTGCGGGGAGTATGCTTCTCCCTCTGTGTCTCTGCTTCTCTCATGAATAAATAAAATCTTTAAAAAATAAAAAATAAACAGAAGATGTGCTTAGAGAGGTAAAGAACAGCTGGGTGGGGGGAGGCTAACAAAATTAATCTCCCTTCTTCACCGAGGGACTTTTCAGAGCCTGTAAAGATGGGATGGCCACTGTGGATGTCTAAGATAGAGCATGCTCCATTCACAGGTGGGCTGGCGCTAAATCCATGCCCTCCCTCCCTCCTGCCCCTCGCCCTGCAAAGCACCCCCTCTCCATGCACACTTGGCCTGAGCCACCTTTCAGAGATTAAGGGAACAAGCCTAACTTCTAGGACAGGAAGGGACGTGCCAGGAGCCACAGCTGATCAATGACCCAGGCTGCTTTCACACCCCGGCTTACTGGTTTGGGTGGCTTGCTGGCTTACTGGTTTGGGTGGCTGAACGAGGCCCAATGTGGCAGAAGCCAGTAACCCCTCACCCCGTGCCCACATGTGCCAAGGAGCAATGCCTGCTCGATTCCCCATCTGCCCTTGTCACAAACTAATGCCCCAGGGACACAGGTTATCACCCTCTCTTTCAGGTTCCTCACTCTGGATAGTGGCTAGAGAAAAAGAATAGGTCTGGTGTTTTCTTTTCCAAGACTGTTACCTGTTGCAGAGTTTGGCCTGGGGATGTGGGGGTGCAGCTTTATTTTAAAGACATCTGCACAAGCCAGCAGTCGGCCGTGGGGACTCGGAGGCCTGGCAGCCCTGAATTCCAACCTCAACTCCACCAGTTACTCGGGGGGGTAGGTGGTTCCGATGCTGGGAGCTGCAGGATCCTGGCCTGTAAGAGCAGGGGATAGCACACCCAGCTCAGAGGGGGTGGCTGCATGAGAAGGTGCACAGCTGCTAGGGGAACTCTCCAGAGCCTGCACCTCCCCTCTGGCTCACCTGTCCTCACAGCCTCCCCCAAGAAACTGCCCAAATGAGCTTGATAAGAAGGGAAGGCGGAGACCAGTCAGTGCGTCCACAGTAACAGCTGCCCTTGACCGGAAGGGACTGGAAAAAACTAGTGACTTGGGGGCCAAAGGGAGACTGTTCAAAAAGCCAGTCTGTCACTTAACTGAACAGATAGGGAAACTGAGGCCCATGGGCACTGGGATCTGCCTCAGCACACACAGCAGGTGAGCGGGGCACCAGACAGGGCCTGGACCACTCGCCCGTCCCTCCTTTGGTGCACCCTGCTCCCAGAGGTGCGGGGGACGAGGGGAAAACTCTGGGAAGGTGATGCAGCATCCCCCAACCCTCATCACGTTCCACTGGGTTTTTAATAGACTTTAACAATTTACTGACACCAGCGGAGCTTATGAAGTAGTTTAATTGAATTAATTAGGCAGTCAGGACTTACTCCTGAGTTCCCCCTTTGGCTCCGGGGAGGCTGTGCCAGCCGCCTGCTTAACCCCTTGCATCCTAGAGAGACTGTCACACGCTGTCGCTTCCAATAGCCCACTGGAGACCGCACCGGGTTTCGTTCCTAAAGCGGCTCTCCCTCTCCCTCCCCACCCGCCCCACCTGTAAGCCAACACTCAGCTCCTGTTCGCACCTGCCTTCCACCTGCCCTGCGTGGCCAAACGGACAGAGGAGGTCCCCGTGGGCAGATGCGTGCTGCCTCCCCCGCCAGCTTTCCCGGGTCACAGGGGCAGCGGAGGCGGGAAAGGGGGCCCAGCGTGGGAACTGCCCACGGGTCTGGCCCAGGACATGACCATCCCCACCCCCACCTCCTCAGCCTCCACCTCCCTCCCCACAAAGAGAGGCTGACTGATGCCACTCCAAGGGTACCCCGCACACCAGCAGCAGCAGCCTGCCCGGAGGGTGTCAGAATGCAGACTCCAGACTCTGAGTACCGTCTCACCCACTGATCAGGGTCTCGGGCCACCCCCCCCAACCCCGCTACAAGAACTGTGCTATAGCAAGGTGATGCTGAGCACACCCTAAGGTGGTGCTGAGCACACCCTAAGGTAGAGAAGCAGTCTGGGTGATTACAGAGATTCTGGAAGGAAAAATCTGGGAAACAATCCAAAACAGGAAAACCAATTCACTTAACAAGACATTCCTCACGGCGTTATTTATAATAGGGGAGGCACAGAAATAGCAAAATATCCGCCAAACAGGGCACTGCTGGGTAAACTTCACAGAACACCATACAGCCAAAATCACAGGGTTTACAAGAAAGTTGGGAAACGTCAAGCTTTTTTTTCCTCTTGTAAGCAGGAGAGAATTCGATCTACTGCATCTATTGGTTAAAACACACACAACAATTAGAAGGAAACAGGATCAAAGTGTCACAGATGTGAGCATCTGGGAGGGATCTACAGGTGATTTTCTTTCTTCATAATTTTCTGTATTTTCCAACTTTTTCTAAGAGCATTTGCTCCTTTATGTAATGAAGTAAAACAAGCTGTTTTAAACAAAACAAAGATTCTGTGAGAAGACACTGCTTGGAAGACAGAAGGTTGCACGCCGATTTGGAATCTGCTCAGCATTCGGGCTCGTGCCTTCTGCCAGACTGAGCTCTTGGTGGCTGGGACAGGAGTGGCCGTGCGCACAGTGGGTGTGAAGGGAGGGAGGACGGACAGATGGATGGAGGGAAGCAGTTTCCCCGAAGCCACTCTACGAAACGGCATATAATCAGATGAAGTATTTAAGTTAAAACGTAATGGTGAGAGAGAAAACCACCCGGAAGAACCAGACCCAAGAGAAAGGAAAGCCCCGCACACACTCCCGCTTTCTCCTGAGCACCGCTGGCAGAGACGCGCTCATCAGGCCAGGAGTAAGTC
The DNA here is from genome assembly GCF_018345385.1 of Vulpes lagopus. NCBI lineage: Eukaryota > Metazoa > Chordata > Mammalia > Carnivora > Canidae > Vulpes > Vulpes lagopus. The sequence continues at coordinate 64,579,981 of NC_054830.1, forward strand.
ACTATTTCCAGAAACTTCTGAATCCCTGAAGCTGGCACTCAGGCGGCAAGTCCACTCCAGCTGGCTCATGGTAAGTGGACGCAGCAGGAATCAATAGTGAGAGAGCAGAGAGCAGAGGCCAGGTGAGCAAACACCAGGCGTGGAGCAGAAGCTGGTTGGGCAGGACACTCCCCCACTTAGAGGCCACGACAGGGACTCACCCCACACCCTCTCTGGGTGTTTGGCCTAGGCAGCCATCACACCAGTGCCCTGAGGAAGGACAAAAGGTAGGAAACCAGGGGGGGATCGAGGAAGGCCACTCATGATGGCAGGGACAAGAGGCGGCACAGGGGTGGTGCTAAGGTCCTGAGGCAGGCTGGGCCATGGTACCACAGGGGTGCGCTATGGGATGGAAGCATCCCTCACCCAAGCACCAGGGGCTAGCGAGGCTGGACCAGAGCAGGGAAGGGAAGGAAGAGTTTCACTCTGCTGTGCCCAGGCCTCAGGGCCAGCAAGCTGGAGAGAGAAGAGCATGTCACCAACCTGAGTGTGACAGCACACAGCACCGTGGGGGCACCAACCAGCTGCCGCTGGGCTCCGGCACTGCCAAGTTTGCTTCATCTCGGGGAAAAAGTCAGTGGGCAGCCGAGTGGGGGAGAAGGAATGACAGATCATCCTGCACAACCTGAGCATTACCCTTCGTCACCCCCGTACTTTCTCCACATCTGCTGTCAAGGTGTAACAAGGCCCAGGTGGTGGGGGGACAGGGGCACGCAGGGCCTCCGGCCCCTGACCTCCAAGCAAAAGCCAACAAACCGTCTACCCGGGCTGTGGGCACCACCCTCCCAGGACATGGCTACCCCGGGCTGTGGGCACCACCCTCCCAGGACATGGCTCACACACTGCAGTGGGTGAGAGGACCTTCACATCCAACCCGCTCCTTTTCCAAACTAGGTTCCTCAAGGTCAAAGAGGAGCACGTCCTTGTGTGGTCACACAACAACAGAGGGGCAGCGCTGCACCTCAACCCCACACTCCCTGACTCCCAGCCCAGCCCAGCAGTAGCTCGAACCCTTCAGGACTCAACTGGCTTAAAGGGATAAATGGACTGATCCAGGGGCTTCCTGGGTACCATGAAATCCTACACAAGTGGACCAGAAAGGAGAACGAACAAAGGGGAATGAGTTCCCTGTCCCAAGAGGAGATTGAGCAGAGTCTGGACAGATGATCACTTGGCAGGAATGATGCTCCGGAGAGTCAAGAACGAGGCCTGGCTTTGGCGGGGAAGAGGGGAATGACTCTGGCTTCTTCCCCGGTGAGGCGGGCCAGCGTCTGGTAAGATACAGTAGATGAGCCTGAACAAGGTCTGCAAGCTGGGTTCCCCTCCTCCAGCCTCCTCCAGGGCAGCCCAGGAGGGGCCAGGCAGGTGGGCGTGCTTCCTTAAGACCAACCCCCCCATCCCCCCCCCCCCGCCCCCGACGTCAGGCAGAGGAGTCACAGCACCCGGGCCCCACATGCTTTCAAGGGCCCACCAAAATAATTTCTTGTAAAATCAGAATAAAAAGAACTAAACTCTTAGGTCAGAGAAAATGTTGAGCATATAATATTAATATACTCATCTTTATACCAATGCAGTCATAAAACATAATCTTTAATATGGAGGAAGAAGCCCACAAAGGCAAAAGTGCCTATGGCTCACAAAAGTCAAAATGTGGCCCTCCCTCCCCGATTAAAAAAACTGCATTTATCTATTCAATATACTGAGTTCCTACATAAGGCTTCATTTATAAAAGGGTTCTTTGCCCAGAAAGATTTTCTGAGTCTCGTAGCAATTGAAAATCACATTTTTTCACTCCAAAGCTTTGGGGTCTTGACTTACAAAAAAGATGAGATGTGGTGTCATAGTAGCCAACGGAGCTTTTCCAAGCCAAAAGGCTCCATTTCTTTGACACATCTGCACCGCCCTGCTCTCATGACCAATCCTGACACATCACTGCTTAGTCACAAGAAACGTAAACACGTTGTAAGTTATCCTTCCTTTTCAGGCTATTTTCCAATGTACATCTTGGGACGTGGCAAATGCCCGATGGAAAATAATGCTGCTGACCTCTTCGAGAAAGGGATCACCTGCCCCCAAGTTCAAATGGTGACACCTCCTTTATTCTGAAAGAAGCGGTTCAAACCTGAAGGAGGGAAATCCTGAAAACTGGATAAATTCATTGAACAGTCCCATCGGGAGAAAGGAGAATCCTTTCAAGAAAGATCTAGCCAAGGAAAACTCAGCTCGTTCAAGGACAGTCCCCTAAGTGAGGCTCTCAGCATGCAGCGTGTGGCAGCAGTGCTGGGGGGGCCGGTTGGAACCTCGGATTCTCGACCTCCCCGGCCCCTGAGACTTGGAGCCAGCAGGTGTGCTGATGGGGTTTGCATCTGCCAGCTGCTTAGTGCCAGCGGTCCTGGAGCACCCTCGGAAAAGTGCCCATCTACTAACGATGATAGATGGGGTACAGGGTGTCCCCCGGCTGCTGCTGGGTGCCAATGACTGCAGAAGGCATAACCTTGTGGGCCTCTTGTTCAGTGGAAAGGGCACAGTGTGATGGGCTTCTCTCCTGACATGCAACACCCCCTACCACCCACCCACACACACAGTATCTCTGTCTCTCTCTCTCTCCATCTCTCCCTCTCCTCTGCTCTCCCAGACTTAAACTCCCCAGGACAGTTCATCCCCACCTTGGGGCTGAAGAACTGAGGCTCCAGCATAAAAAACCAAGGCCTGGTATCTCCCCCAATCTGCTCAGTCTCAACATGGTCCGGTTCTGGGTGAGTCCACCCCAAGCAGAGGGAGTGACAGCCAGGAAGCCTCACCTGCCCCAGGCGGCAAGAGAAAACAGCAGATGGCCAGAACCTGGGAGGACAGAGTGCCACTCTCAAACCCAGGCCAGGCGGGTCCCTTCTTCTAATACAGAACTGTCTTGTCCTTTCCAGAGCCCATAATCCAAGTGGTTTCAATGGGCTGTCCCCAGGCCTCCACTCCAAGAGACTTAAATGACCCACATCCGCCCAGTCAGAAGAACACACACTCTTGGCTCCACGACCGGCCAGGGGATGAGCCTGTGACCCAAGAGGGCTGATGGGAGCCTCTCCTGGGCCATCTCAGTTGAAATCCTTAGGAAACAGGTGCTCTCTTTCCGCTGGGGTTTGCAGTCAGCCTGGAGATGCTACTGCCATTTCTGCCAACGCCTGGGGAGGGCTTGTCTTAATAATAAGTCAACACCAGGAAAGCAGAGCTGAGAGATAGAGAGCAAAGCATTGCTCCAGCCGTGGGTCTCAGGAGGCACACCAATAAACGTCCCTTTGGGTTTAAGCAAGCATGAGATGAGTTTCCGTCACGTTCAGCCTAAGGGGTCTTGACTGAAACGGATGCTCTGTTGTCTGCACTGGCAGATTGGGTTTAAAGGCAGAAAGAATCCTTGCGTTGCTGTGAATTAGCTGTGCACACTGGGTGAACCACCCTACCTCTCTGTTTCCATGTCATCCCAAGCTCCCAGGGTGGTGGTAGAGAATTAAACTAACTATACTATATCACAGTGACTCCATGAAGCACTTGAGACGTTATTTAGTATCTGGAGATGCTCAATAGATGTCAGGGAAGAGAGCAGTAGCCCAACAGAAGATTCTCCCCCAGGCACCCCCGCCTGCTAAGGAAAAAATATTAGTCCTCCAGGACCCAGCCTGAGAATAGCTTGGCAGAGCAAAATGGCCATCAGAGACCCAAGTCAAAAGAGGAACAGCTAGGAGAAGCCCTTTCTTAAGAGCCATAACCCCTGGCATGTTGCCAACTCTTTACAGCGCTCAAAGCGATTTCCTATCATCATCTACCCCACAACCCGGGCTATTAGAATGAGACTCTCAAAAGCACAGTGGCCCAGCCCTAACAAAGGCCAATCGGGCAGTATCATTAAAATGTAGGTTCTCTGACCCCAAGAAGCCTCTTCCAACACACTATCTTCCAAAATACCCTCATAAATGCAAAATAATATCGAGGTAAGTGGCTTCTAGTGATGATGGAGCAAGAGGGACCAGATTTACCCCCGCCCTACCTCAAACCACCAAGTAACTGGACAAAACATACAAAACAATGATCTCTAACCACTGGACAACAGACCCACAGGGCAGTAATCCCTAAGACAGGAAAAGCAAACAAGGTGGGTCCGGTGACTGTCCCAGAGGACTATCTGGAGAATTTCTAGGCTGCAGTGCAGGCTCCCCTGCAGGGAGTTCAGAGGACTTCCCCTGGGTTGAGGGGATAGTTTTGAACTGGGGAAGGTGAAGAGGCTATAATATGTAGGGCAGAGAGTCAGAGAAGACAGAGGTGCCCAGAGAACATGCTCAAATTCCTCAGCTGCTTTTGTACTAGTCGGCACATGCGCATAAGGAAGCCACCTGAGGCTGAGCCAAGAACCACCAGAAAGAACCTAGTAGAACAAGTCTCAGAGCTCACATAGGGCTGAGAATAGTTCACATCCCCAACAGCCAAAAAAGGGAAATATAATAACTAATGGCATTGGATTGACTACTCAGAAAGGTATGGCCTCAAAAGCGGAGAAAAGTAGCCCTAGACCAAGGGTCAATACACCATAAAGGCCAAACAGTATTTTAGGCTTTGTGGGTCACTGTGGAACGAAAGCAGCCATAGACAAGACAGAGGAATGTGCATAGCTGGGTTCCATCAAAATTTAATCTACAAAAACAGGTCTCAGGCCAGACTTGCCCCGTGGGCTACACTGTGTCCCACTCTGCTCTATCCTACAGACTGCTCTGGTGGTCCTACACAACTTAACTGCTCTCCTAGCCAAAACAATGGCTCCCTCCTGAGATCCCCACATCCAAATCCCCAGCACCTGGATATGTTAGGACACAGGCAAATGGAATTAAGCTTGCTAATCAGATGACCTTGAAATGGGGTGATGATCCTGGATTATGCGGGTGGGCACAATGTAAGGGTCCTTCTAAGTAGAAGACAGAACCAGAGACAAGGCAGCAGGAGAAGGACTGTGCCAACACTGCTGGCTTTGAAGATGGAGAGATGCAGTCATGGCCCAGGGAATTTAGACAGCCTCTAGAGGCTAGAAAACAAAACAGATCCTACCTCAGAGCTTCCAGAAAGAACACAGCCCGGCCAACACCTTACCCTCAGCCCAGTGAAATCCAACTTGGATTTCCAATCTCCACAACTATAAGATAATAAATTTGAGTGCTTTTTCAAGCCTGTATGTGTGCAGTTAAGTTATGGCAGCAATCAGGAAACAACTACAAGAGCAATACCAGAATAAACCACAAAAATATTTAGGAGAATACTAAAACATCTAGCACTGAACAATGTAAAATTCACAATGTCTGTCAATCAAAAATTCCTAGGCATCAAAGCAGCAGGAAAACTCAATAATAGGCAGGGACCAAGGGTTGCCTGGGAGCATCTATCTTTAGCTCACGTCATGATCACAAGGTCCTGGGATCAAGTCCCACATCAGGCTCCCCTCAAGGAGCCTGCTTCTCCCTCTGCCTAGATCTCTACCTCTCTCTCACCCTCTGTGTCTCTCATGAACATACAAATAAAAAATTTTAAAAATAAAGGACAAAGCTTTTTAAAAAATAGAAGGGACCCAGAAATGACATAGATGAGGCTCAAAGAACATTAAAAGAGCTATCATGAATGTACTCCATAAATTCAAGAAGGGAAGGAAAAGAACAGGCATATCAGAAAGAGACACAGGAGACATAAAGAAGACTCTTTCAAACTTTCAGAGATGAGAAATACAATGCCCGGGATGAAGAACAGATTAGATACTGAAGAAGAAAAGAATGATGAACTTGAAGACACTACAATAGAAACTGTTAACAATGAAACACACAGAGAAAAAAAAGACCAAAATAAACTGGGTATCAATGAGCTGTGGGGATGTCAAACAGCCTAATACATACACAACTGGAGTCCTGAAGAAAGAGTGACATGAGGAAAAAAAAGAGTTATCTGAAGAAATAAAGGCCAAAAGTTTCCAATCTGGTGCAAACTATAAACCCACAGAACCCAGATGCTCAATGAATCCCAAACAGTACAAACACAAAGAAAACCACACAATCACAAAGAAAACTGCTCCTGGGCACATCACAATCAAACTGCTTAAGACCAGAGATAAAAAAAACAGCTAAAATGTTGTCAGAAATTTTAAGAAGCCATAGCGTACATGAGGAACAAAATAAGAATTACAGCTACGTCCCTCACCAGAAACATGAACACAGAAGACGGCGGAGCAACATCTTTAAAGTGCTGTAAGAAAAAGAACACCTGTCAACCCAGAATCCGATAGGTAGCAAAAATATCTGTCAAAAATAAAGTACGGGGCAGCCCGGGTGGCTCAGTGGTTTGGTGCCACCTTCAGCCCAGGGTGTGATCCTGGAGACCCGGGATCGAGTCCCACGTCAGGCTCCCTGCATGGAGCCTGCTCCTTCTCTGCCTGTGTCTCTGCCTCTCTCTCTCTCTCTCTCTCTCTCTCTCTCTGGGTCTCTCATGAATAAATAAATAAAATCTTTTCAATAAATAAATAAATAAAGTACAAAAACCTAAAGGCATTCATCACCAGCAGACCAGCACCACAAGTGCCAGTTCTCTGACTGTAACAGCCAGAAAACAGGCAATACCCAAAATACCCAGCAGAAGGAGACTAGTGACATAAACTACATCAGATCCTTGAAATGGAATAGGGAGCACTGATAAAAAGTAAAGCACATCTCTTGGAGCTAACATGAAATGAATGGCCTTATGACATCCTACTAAGTGAGCAAAGCTAAGCTGTAAAACAGCATGAATGGTTCACATTTGTGCCTGTAAGTGTGTAAGAAAAGACCTGGCATGACAAACTCCATTGTCACCAGTGTCCGCCCACTGGACATGGGGCGTCGGAGGACAGGGAGCAACATGAAGGAGCTTTTTCCATTTCATTCTTTATACTACTTACTTCTGGGTCACCTAAATTGTTTTCAAAGAGCAGCTATTTGTGTGATTTCAAGTTAAAAGTATAAAAACGAAAGAGGTCCTTTGCTGGGATTCAAGGCAAGCCCAACAGATAGTCAACTTCTTGACTGGCTAAGTACTATTTATGATATACTCAATTTGGGGGATGAAAACATCTATTCCTTTTGCTTCTTTCAAATATCCTCGATTTCATTCTGTCCCAAATTTCACACCCAGGTAACACGTCATAGCAAAGGTCTCACGGAGGTCCATGTGGGAGGATGTATAAGGACGCTCGCCACAGCTTTATTTGGGGTAGGGGAAGTTGAGGCCTGGTTATCCATCACCAAGAGGTGGCCTCAAGTAGCGTGATGGAGCTCCAACACTTAGAGCCAAGGGTCAAAAGCGAGAAACAGGATGAGATCTGGACGCTATAACACTGATGGGACATTTTTTAAACATGCACACATAACAGCAGCACAGATCTTGCAAGAACACATATAAACAAAAAGATGCATGTTAAATATATAGAATATTGGAGACAACAGAGGAGCAGGGCCAAGAGAGTGGATGGGGATAAAAAGAAATAACTAAAGCAAGGAGGGATTATATAATGAGCCAAAAAGGATCATGCACCCTAAACTAAGTATATTAACTTAACCAGCGCTACAGAAGATTGAAAAAAAGGGGAGGAGGGACAATGGGTGACATGTGAGTAACCATGTGCCAGTTGTTTTACATGTATTGACTCATTTACTCTTCATTATTTTTAAAAATATATATTATTTAAGAGAGAGAGAGAGCGCGCACACTCGCACTGGTGTGCAAGGAGGAGGGGCAGAGAGAGAGAGAGAGAGAGAAGCAGACCCCCTGCTGAGCAGGGAGCCTGATGGGGGCTTGATCCCAGGACCCTGATATCCCAGGACCCTGAGATCTCGACCCAAGCTGAAGGCAGATGCTTAACTGACTGAGCCCCCCAGGCACCTCTCCTCTTCATTATTAACTCTCATCAGGTTCTCTGGTCTCCAACTTATAAAGATGGAACTGAGACACAGAGAGGCTTAGCAATTTGCCCAAGGTCACACAAGAAGGAAGGAGCAGAGGCCAGTGTGGGATCCCGAATGGCTGGCTTCAGGGCCTACACTCTTCACCCCCACTAGGCAGCCTCTGAGTCTACCTACCCCACTTACAATGAGAAAACAGAAGCTCAGAAGCCTTTTCCCATAATCCAGGAAATTTGAATTAGGGCCTGTATTACACCCTATCGGATCCCTTTATGCAGATGCAAAACAGGCCCCAAAAAAGGCCTGCAGGAGCCACCGTGAAGCCAAGGCGGCCCAGGCCAACTTGTTCCTGCTGTGGCACATGGAGCCCCAATGCCTAAGACTTGCTGGGAACATGACGAAAGGAAACAAAACAAAAATAATCTGAAGAACAGTAACTTGGAACAAAGGACATGAGAGGTTAGAGACCGAGGGAGGGACGAAAGAGAAGACAAAACTGGCTTCCACATCTGTGACCCAGCCCTGGAAACAAGAAGAAAGCCTAGAAGGTGGCATCTGGGAGCTATACGCTCCCATAGGAGCTGTGCACCCCGGCGGGGCCTGCCACTCAGCCGGGATGGGGACCCCAGCCAGGGAACAAGGGACTTCGCCGGGCCCGAGTTCGGCACGTCCCGGAAAAGCCCGTGAAGCCCTGGCACGGGCGCTGATGTATCAGCTAATGTCTCATTCAAGTTGTCAGCATTTTGTTAGAGCCAATTCAGTGGGTAATTAAGGAAAAAGTTGGGACCAGATGGGGAAGCAGATGCTAGCTGAGCCGCAAGTGCCGTTCCCTGCAAGTGTCTGGGAAAGCGCCGGGCTGGCCAAGTCCCCAGCCCGGGAGACAAGGGCTGAAGCAACAGCCCGGAGAGCAGGAGAAAGGCGAGGCCCATTTTCAAGATGAAGAAACTGAGACCCCGAGAGGCCAGGGGACTTGGGGCTGCTGGGAGAATGGCAGCTAACGAGAATGAAAAGAAAACCAGAAGATTGAAAAAAGAAGGGGGTGATTCTACTGTGAGGCAGAGCTGGAGACAAGGCAGGTGCCCCCCCACCTCACCCCACAAACAGAACAAAGGACCTCCAGAAATAGGGGAGAGGGTTCCAGCCTGGGGCCCAGCCTCGGCTCTGCCATTTCCTTGCTGCCTGCCCTCAGATAAGTCACTTTGCCTCTCTGGGCCTCAGTTTACCCCTCTGCAAAATGGAGGAAAGGATCTCTGTTCAGCCCACTCAGAGAAATGAAGTTGCCCACGGTGAACAAGTGCTGAGGACGGGAGTGAGAAGGCCTGGGTTTGCCTCCTGGCTTCCCTACTCGCCAAATGTGTGACTTATTTCACTCGGCCTTGATTTCTCCCTCTGTGAAATGGGAGTAACAGTCCACACCTCACAGGTACGTTGTGAGGACTGAATGACTTCATAAGGCTTAGGAGAGAGCAAGGCACGGAGCCAACACTCACATGACAACCCCTAGGACTGCTACCGCGGAGCCAATAAAAATGACCACTGGACATTCCTGGAGCTAGATAGAAATAAATACTAAATAAATGTTACATGGAAAAGGCAGGATACACAACTGTACGCACTGTGACGATGGCTATATTACACAAAGGATAAAAGGACACCTAGAAAAAAGACAAAGTTAGCAGAGAGATGCTACTCGTCAGTATAAAATGATAGAATGATGGATTTATTTTCTTCTAATTTTCTAGATTTCAAACTTGTATGAATAACTGCTTTTATAACAAAAAGGAAGGGTTTGATACACTGAGTTTTACATGCTGGGGAAAGGGGCACTCCGGTGGCTCAGTCGGTGAAGTGTCTGCCTTCGGCTCAGGTCATAATCTTGAGGTCCTGGGATCAAGCCCCACATCAGGCCCCCTTCACAGCGGGGAGCCTGCTTCTCCCTCCCCCTCTGCTCCCTCACCAATTGTGCTCATTCTCTCTCTCTCTCTCTCAAATAAAATCTTAAAAAAAAAAAAGTTGGGACATTTTCACTAGGTTCCTAATTTATACCTCGAGCAGAACAGAACAAAAACAAAGACCAAAGGCAGTGGTAAGCTAACCTGACACTGAACCCCAGACCTGCAAAGGGGTGAAAGAACAAGAGCCCTATGTGGCAGATGGCACAGGGACCACCGAGGCCTTCTCTTCCTCACTCCCAAAAACTGACTACAGGAAAATAAAAATAGAAGGCACTATTTATAGAAAAGTCTAGACCAGGTAAACCAGTCTAACCTGAAGATAATCAGCTCAGCCCTAGCCTCTGGGGAAGGAGGCAGCAAGTGACAAAGGACCCGAGGAAACATTCTGGGAGCTGGAAATGTTCCATGTGGCAATAGGGGTATGAGTTATGCGGGTACATCCATGTCTCCAAACCTTCAGCTACGATTGTCCATTTTACTTATGTAAGCTTTCCTGAAACAGTGGTAATAATGTAATAGCCAGGACTCCTGGGCGGGGCTCAGTTGGTTAAGTGACTGACTCTTGATTTCAGCTCAAGCCATGATCTCAGGGTCCTGGGATCAAGCCCCACGTCAAGCTTTGCACTGGGTATGGAGTCCACTTGTCCCTCTCTCTCTAGGTGAGACTTGCTCCCCACCCCAGCTTGCACTCACTTGCTCTCTCTCTCTCTCTCTCTCTCTCTCTCTAAAATAAGTAAAATATTTTTAAAATATTTCATAACCGGGACGCCTGGGTGGCTCAGTGGTTGAGCGCCTGCCTTTGGCTCAGGGCATGATCCTGGAGTCTCAGGATCAAGTCCCATGTCGGGCTCCCTGTGTGGAGCCTGCTTCTTCTCCCTCTGCCTATGTCTCTGCCTCTCTCTCTCTCTCTCTCTGTCTCTCATAAATAAATAAATAAAATATTTAAAAAGTATATTTCATAACCACCACTATACCACTGGAGTGGGAAGAGTAGGAGGAGGTCTAAGAAGTAAAGAAATGGCAGCATGTCGATGGCTGCTGACGCGGAACCACAGGACATGGTAGGGTGCCATATAACTCTGTTCACTCGGCATACTGTTGAAATTTTCCATATTTATTTGAAAGAGGAGGAAAACAGTTATGGTGGTTTCTCAAAAAACTAAACGTGCAGTCAACTCCACGACCCAGCGATTCCACTATGCAGTGTAGACCCAAAAGAACTGAAAGCAGGAAGAGACGTTAGTCTACTCGGGCTCACAGAAGTATTATTCGCGACGGCCAAGACCTAGAAGCAACCCAAGTGCTCACCGACGGATGAGAGGATAAACAAAAGGGGAGAAGCATACGGTGGAATGTTACATCGCCTCCAGGAGGAAGGGGATTTGGACCTGTGCTGTGACATGGAAGAGCTTGGAGGACACTATGCTAAGTGAAATAAGCCAGTCCCAAAAAGACAAATATTGTACGACTGCACTTGTGTGAGGTACTTAGGACAGTCAAATTCACAGAAACTAGAATGGTGGTTGCCAGGGACAATGGGGAGGGGGAAAGGGGGATCTTTAGGAAGAGTTTCACCAGATTTGGAACAAGTTCTTCAGGTGGGTAGCACAGAAATGCACATGTACTTAACTACACACACAAAAATGGTAAAGATGATCAATCCTATGTTATATACTATATCTTAATACAATTAAAAACTTAAAGAAGAAAGGAGGTCCTGAAATCTAGAAGGGGATTTCACATACAAGCCACCTACCGAGGGATTTCTGCCAGATGGTAGGGACGTGAGGACACATCGCAGGGCATCACGATGAACCATCTCACAGCTGTCCTCCCAAGATGAAAACCACACTTGGTGGGGACCTATAGGGACCTCCGGCTGTGGAATCCCAGGCCTTCCGGTGGTGGCTTAGCTTCTTCCACTTTCCAACTCAACCCTGACCCCATCAGGAAAAAATCCGGACACAGAGCACTGGGCACTTCACAGTGTGGCCTTACTAAATGCAATAACAGAAGCCAGACTAAGAAAATCTGCAGCCCCAGACTCACGCCCTCAACCTTGGGGTGGCTGTATCACCCCCCCACACACACACCTGTCATGTTCCTGAACAACATCTGGCCCTCCCCTTTCAGCTCAAGACCTGAGGAAGCAGCTACTGGTATCACTGTAGGCTCTACACCATGCCAAGTCCTACCATTCCTTATTTAGAAGGAATAAATGAAGCGAGCAGGGGGGAGAGCAAACAAAACAAAAGTGTGTAACAAAAAAGGGGAGATAAGCATCCTACTCAAGATACAGAGAAGGAACATGTAAAAGCAGTTTTACTCTGGGAAGCTAGAATACGTTGGAGAAAAACTCTCCCCTGCACTCTCAGTAAAGATGACAAGAACAGAGTCAAATGAAGGGAAAACTCAGGGAATTCAGAAGAGAGTGCAAGGAATCAAATAATGGCACAAGATTATGACCGGCATCAGGAGCAGTGAGTGGCAGACCTAGCAGTGCGGAAGAGAGCTAAGTGATGCAAAGGATATACCTGAGAAGCACTTGCAAACCTCAAAAGAAAGAGCGGCTCAGGGCACCTGGGTGGCTCAGTCGGTTAAGCATTTGGCTTCGGCTCCGTCATGATCCTGGAACCCAGGCTGGTCCTGGAATCCAGCCCCATGTAGGGCTCCCAGTTCAGCGAGGAGTCTGCTTCTTCCTCTCCCTCTCTCTCCCCACTTGCTTGTATTCTCTCTCTTTCAAATAGATAAATAAAAATTTTAAAAAAGAAAGAGAGGCTCAAATAATCAACACAAGAGATAATATATATGTTACATATATATGAAATATATACATGGGTAACTCCCACTCCAAAAAAGAAATGAGCCCAGTGGGGACACATGCAACAAAAATGTTCCTATTCTTTTTTTCTTTTTTTTTTTTAAGATTTTATTTATTTACTCATGAGAGACACACACAGAGAGAGACAGAGAGAGGCAGAGACACAGACAGAGGGAGAAGCAGGCTCCATGCAGGGAGCCCCACGTGGGACTCGATCCTGGGTCTCCAGGATCACACCTTAGGCTGAAGGCAGGCCCCAAACCACTGAGCCACCCAGGCTGCCCAAATGTTCCTATTCTTAAGGGCTCAATCTGTAGACAAAGTACACTCCGTGCACCTTAGTAAACTGATGAAAAGACACCAAAAACCTGGATACTGCCTGGAATACCTCTTGAATTTCAAGGGGGGAAAAGAATGCTACAGGCTTTCAAGAAGGTTGAGGGTGGAAGGAGGGTTAGGAGGATAGGGGTGTCAATCATGGAAATAATATATTATGTGGCCTCTGAATTATCCAATATTAACAATATCAGACTACAGCACATCTACAGGATACTGAGTGATAAAATACGTAACCCAAAAATGCTCTATTCATCCGAGCTGCCATTCACAAGAGAAAGCATCAAAAATACCTTCTTAGTTACATAAGTACTTAGAAAAAAGCAAACTATAATTAGATGAAAGAAGTTAAAAAAAAAACTACATTAGGTATTATAATAAATATAACTGGGGGTATGCTCCACATTAAAAGACCCAGACACTCAGACTCTGAGTTTTTAAATATAAAAAACTACATGCTAGCTGAAAGAAAGTCATTTTTTTAAAGGTACAGAAAAGTTTAAAGTGAAAAGTAAAATAAAAAGTTAAATATAGAATTAGACCAGGTAAATTCCAACAACAGAAAACAGAAAGTGCTTTATAAAATTACTAGAATTAGGGAATCCCTCTCTAAATAAGTCTTTAAAAATTAAAAAAAAAAAAACAAAATAAATAAAATTACTAGAATTAAAGGTGAAATTGGGAAATGCTTTACAAAAATTAGGAAAACAACAACTGAAAGTAGAAAGCATGGAAAAGGTCAACAAGGATCTATTTTTACAGCTTAGAAGGACAATCCATAATAAAACGTTAGCGGGCAAATATATATCTGTAAAATAACCTAGCAATAAAATATATGAAGTAAACCAGAAAGAGCCAATGGTAAAACCAAGAGAAACATTATATTATTGGAAGACATTAACAGAGTCCCAAATTCTTGAAGTAATAAATGGAAAAACAGTATTATTTAGGACTCTACAGGGAACCTAAAAAATATGATTAATGTCAATGACAAATGAAATTGAGAAATATACATACACCTAGCAAACAATAAACCCCAAAGCGGAAACTGTTTCTGTTGCAAGCAAATGAAACATTTACACAAACTAGTATTTTAAAAAAGGAATCCAAAATTTTCTATGAATCACCCAAAGCAAAACTATTATTGGCAACATTCTCTCACAATAAACTAAAAAGTGGGAATCACAAAAATTTATAAAAAATTATACTTTTAAACAACCTTTAGACTAAAGAGAATATCAAAACTAAAACTGTGGATTATTTAGGAGAGAAGAATTGTAACACTTCAAAGTAGGCTTATGGGATGTGACCAAAAATGTGCTCAGAGGAAAATTCATTGATTAAGCACTTTTACTACTAAACAGAAAAAAAATAAGGAGCTAAGGATCCAATTTTTTTAAAAATCTAAAGGAAAGAGAAGGTTGGGTTTAACGTAACTGTAACAACGTGAAAACCTTTTAAACAGTTACAATTGACCATTAGCTTCAAAGTGGAAGTGGTGGGTACAAAAATAATAAATAGGCCTGGATATTAGTATTCACCCAGAAAAATAAAGAAAAAATACAATTACAAGAAAATCGGACTAGAAAACCTAACCAGAGGACATTTTTTAAAGTTATATACTGTTCTATGCAAATATGGTTCAAATTCATGATGAGTAAGTTTCTAAGAAAATATAAATGACCAAAACTATTTTCAACAAGAGCAAAAGCCAAAAAAATAAGTGAACGGAGGATTACAGTGGAAAATAATCATCTCCAAAAGCATAACAAGATAGAGAGTTTTAAAGGCAAGTCCTTTTAAACTTTCAAAAGATAGATAATTCCCATGCAAAATAAATCATTCCTGGCAGGGACTACAAATAAACATCTGGCATGCATGCCTAAACTCTCATTTCCTACACTCCTACCAAACACTAAATTGTTTACACATGACAGGACCTCAGAATCCTTCTCAACACAGCAATCTCAGCAACTACTACCCATAGGTACACAATTTACAATGTACTTATCCACCTTGTTCCAGATCACTGAAAATGATGGAAAGCTTCCCAATTTATAACCCACTGTACTAGCATAATCCCCATTTTAAAAACGACAAAAACAGTACACTAAAAATAAAACCACAAAACAATCTCACTAAGGAACAGAGACACAAAACACTGCAAAATGGATCTGAGGTGTATTAAAATAATGAAACAAAACGAACACAATGGGTTCCTTCCAGGATGGTTTAATATTAGAAAATCTATTAATATAATTCATCACATCAACAGATCAAAGTAAGAAAACCATATGGCCATCTGGGTACATAATGAAAAGGTATTTGTTTAAAATTCATCATCTTTTCCCCCTCTCATTATTAAATAGTTTTATGGCGGGGGAGGGGCTAATTCACACTCCATTGCAAAAGAAAAATTCAAATATAGAAAATGAAAATTGCTCCTAGATCATACCACTCACCTTCATCTTGAAAATTAAAAAAAAAAAAGCAAAAGCAAATACTGAGCAACTCAGAAGATGCTTAGTGATAAAGAATATGTATCAGAATCCAAAATAAAATTCATACTTAATTAGAAAATGCTAGAACCCTTCCCACTAAAAGAATAAGACAATACAAGAATACTTGTTATCCCTACTATTATTCAAACTGCCTAAAAGGCCTAGTCGACATATAAGGAAAAAAAAAAAAGGACAATGCTGTAAAAGAAAGGAAATGAGTATTATCTGCATATATTATCATCTATCTAAAACCCACAAGAAACCACTGGAATTAAGAAGACAATATGGTAAGTTATCCACTAACAAAACAACCACATAAAAACCAGTAGGTCTTCTACTGGTACCTGAATTAATTAGGCAAAATAAACAATAAGGGAAATTATCCCACTTACAGTAAAAAATATCAAATACTCAGGAATGTGTTTAAAAACTTAACTGGAAAACTTTACTGTGGGTCACATAAGGGAATATGAATGAAGAAAAACACCTCCTCACAGGGCAGAAAAAATATTGTGGGAATGTCATTCCTACTCAATTCAATGCATACATTTAATACAACTAACATCACAACACAATTTTTATCAGGGTTTTTTTTTTTTTTTTTTGAGATTTTATGTATTTGACAGTGAGAGAGCACAAGCAGGGGGAGCAGCAAGCAGAGGGTGAAGGAGAAGCAGGTTCCCTGCTGAGCAGAGAGCCCTGGATGTGGGGCTTGATCCCGGGACCCTGGGTTCATGACCTAGGCCAGAGGCAGATGCCTAACTGACGGAGCCACCTTTAAAAATGATTCTAGGAACACCCAGTGGCTCAGCAGTTGAGCATCTGCCTTCCGCTCAGGGCATGATCCCGGGGTCCTGGGATCAAGTCCCACATCAGGATTGGGCTCCCTGCAGGGAGCCTGCTTCTCCCTCTGCCTATGTCTCTGCTTCTCTGTGTATTTCATGAATAAATAAACCTTTAAAAAAATAAAAATAAGTAAAAACAATTCTAATATTCATCTAGTAGAATATGTGAGACTAACGAAAGTTTTGAAAACAGAACAATGGGGAGAGATGTTTAGCAAATATTAGAATATTTTACAAGCAAAATTAACCAAAACAGGATGATACTGGATCTGAAGTTAATACATAGCTGAATCTGCTGAGCCTGTGTCTGGACCGTAACCTATTAAAATCTATCTGCCTGTATACGCCTATGCCAGGTCCACCCTCATTAAGATGCTGGAGCTTTAAGATATTTCAATATATGCATTTAGAAAATATGGACTCAGAGCCACCCATATCTTGGTAGCAGTACTGGACAGCCAGTTCCTCAATCCTGTACAACCTTCAAACCACCTGGCCATGGATTAAGTGGGACCCGCGGAGCCAACCAGCTCAGGAGCAGCCAATGTGAGCTAGGTCACCACCACGTTGCCTTCCCAGTGGCAGACATCACTAATCAATCCCAGTCTATCCATGGAACCAATAACCGACCGCAGCTGGAATTCGTAAGGAAACCCCTCCATCATCTCTAAAGCCCAACCCCTTTATTTTATGGGTGAATCAGTTTTTATCCTCATGACAATTTTACTAGGCAGAGCAGAAATAGCTCATTATCTCATATTCTTGACAACTGTGTTTCCAGAGGGAAAATGACACCCCAAACTCAGCCCAGGCCTGAAAAGGGCCAGAACCCTCCACACGAGCCTCTTGCATCCAACCCTACAGTCCTTCTACCGTCTCCGTCCTATACCCCAAATGGACTCAGACACAGGACTAGTGAGCCTACAGGAAGCTTCCACATTCTGTGCAAGAAAGGAAAAAACGTATTCAGATGGAACTGGCCAGCTAGTCCTTATATAGAAGACTTCCAATGTGTCGGGGCACCTGGGTGGCTCAGTGGTTGAGCATCTGCCTTTGGCTCAGGGCATGATCCTGAGGTCCTGGGATCGAGTCCCACATCAGGTTACCTGCAGAGAGCCTGCTTCTCCCTCTGCCTGTGTCTCTGCCTCTCTCTCTGTGTGTCTCATGAATAAATAAAATCTTAGAAAAAGGACTTACTATGTGTCAAGCACCGCCCCAGTGCTTTTACTATTAACTCCTCTAATTTTCACTCTGCCCATTTTTGTAGATGAGGAAACTGATGCAGAGAGAGGCTAAGGAATTCACCCAGCATCAAGTGGTCAGAAAGAGGCAGATGTGGGTTTTGCATCCCAGAAGGCCAGCTACAAAGGGGACATCCTTAGCCACTTTGCTTCTCAGAGCAGCAATCTAATGACTTGTTTTCCTGGGGGCATCATGTGCCGTAGCACTCAGACCCACCCTGCACACTCTTGCCAGACCTCATAGTGGACTTTGGTAAAATGACCCTGTAAAGAGCATCTTCATATATAAAATATTTTGAAATTTTAACATCCTCGCCTTTGGGTATATTCCCAAAGAGAGATTATTGGTACTAAGATTTGGGAACTTCCATTGATTTGAAAAATATAGTAAACTCTTTAAAAAGTGGGATCTTTTGACTCACTTTGTTATTATGAAAGAGGTTGGTGTTCTTCCACTAAGAAAATTTAGTATAGGGGCGCCTGGGTGGCTCAGTGGTTAAGCAGCTCAGAGTGTGATCCTGGGATTTGGGATCGAGTCCCACATGGGGCTCCTTGCTTGGGGTGGGGGGGCGGAGGGCCTGCTTCTCCCCCCCCCTCTCTCTCTCATGAATAAATAAAATCTTAAAAGAAAAAAAAGGAGTTGTCTGGAAAAAAGAGAAAACTTAGTATACGCAAAACAGAAAAAAAAAAAAAAGACCATAATCCTCTGCCTCACCTCTCCAAGATCATTGCCACTGATGGTTTTGTTCCCTGGGATTCCTTGGAACCCCTGAGATGTCTATAGTTGCTTGCGCAAAGCTGCTCCAAGCCCATCTTCAAGCTCAGTTCGCCAATCCAGCTGCCTGCTTCGTGCACTCACATCTTAAGTGGGAAGTTACAAAGATCAATATTCATCAGGAGGCTTGGGGAAGCCAAGCAGGCAGGACATTTCTGATCTGTTCCTTACCTGCTGGCCAGCACTCTAACTTCCATGGCTCAGGACACCTGGGAGGCCCTGGCAGGGGAACCTGGAAGACTCACTGTTGGGTCTTGAAATCAATGAGTCACCGCTAGCAGTTTTGTTTTTTTTTTTTTTTAAATAAAAGAGAATTCAAAATATCAGAATGCATTGCAAGTAGTTAAGTGTAAATACTGTTCCCTGCTTTTGCTTTACCCATATGAGTCCACGTGTATAAGATGGTGATGTAAAATGTCTTTCTTCTAGTGGGTCAGGCATGAAAGTCTGATATGCCGCTGCCCAGCAGGGCACAGGCCCTGCAAAGGTCAGTTCCGTCCAGGTAACGGGAGGCAGGATGAGACGGCATCAGCAAAAGCACTTTGCAGAGTGAAAACACTATTCTGACCTGAGGCCAGATCACCAAAGACTCGGCTTTCTTCCTCTAACTTCCCCTACCTGCTATCTTTCCCTTCCAGCCCCCACCTACCTGCACCCCCTCAGAGATAAGAGTTCTGATTAACTGAACACTCTGGTGGGCCCACATAAAGGACAACCACATTTGGGCAGAATTTTATGACTCACCAGCTTTCAAGGAATTAGATTGATAGTAATAAATACTCAATGCCAAAAAATCACCAAAGTTCATCTTTCTTTGATGATTCCTAAGGTTTGATTGCTCTGCTCCATCCCTTTCCTCCCGCAGACCCATCTTTAGACCCTCAAATTCTATCTGTCCTTCAAAGTCACATTCAAATACCACTTCCTCCAGGAAGGGGCCCTGGATTCTCTATATCAGGATTCATCTTTCCCTCCTCTAAAACACCCTCAGCAACCAGTTTTAGAACACTGAACACTTTCTACAGCTTACAGTGTATGGCTGTGAACACAATCTATCTTGATTTACCACCTTGGCACCTATCAAGAGTCATCACCTACAATTAGGACAAATATCTAATGGCTAAATAAACTCAGAAGGTGTTTAAGATCTTCAAAGAGGAAGGATCATCATCCAAAAATGGTTTATCAGCAGTATCAATGCAGAAAAATAAGTTATTAGAGAATTCTGGCTAATAAAATAAGATTAAAAATAACTTACTGAAAAATTAATACTTGTATAAGTAAATACTGTAAGAACAGACATGAAATTAACAAAGCTCATCTTGGAGAAATGTGCAATTACAGAGTCTTTTCTTTTGTGCATGTATACTCTAGGTTTCCTAATTGAACGTGAACCCCTCTCATAATAATAAAGCCAGTGAAACATATTTTGAAGAATTTACTATATTTCTTTTCCAAATCAACAGAGGTTCCCAAAGCCTAGGACCAATAATTGGCCCAAAGGGGGCAGGATATACAGAAATGTGTTAAACTAATATCTACCCTTGATCCAGGAATCTCTCTTCGGGAATATATCCAAAGGAGATGGCTTTAAAATATCAGAACATTTTATTTACAAAATTGTTCATGACAGCAGGACTTTATAAAAGAGAAAAATGAGAACCAACCTAAACATGCAACAACAGAGTACGGGTTAAATAAACTATGTTCATTCTTTTCTATGAATATTATGCAGTGTTTAAAAATGACAATTAGGAAGACAAAATAAAGATGGGGGAAGGAAAAGGCAGGAGGCAAAACTAATACATTATGATTCCAATAACAAAAATATGCTTATAAAATAACTAGAAGGAAATACACTGCAATTTTAATGGTGAATATAAGAGGGCTGGGATTTACTTAACAGTCTTTTTATTTCCTTATTTTCCGATTTCTCTGTAATATCATTAGGTTACTTTAATTATTTAAAAATTAACTTATTAAAACAAATATTAGTATATATCTAACTGCAACCAGGAAATAATCCGTTTAGGAATATCTGTCTTGAATAAACCAGGACTACTGCTTCCCATGCACTTCAACCAGCACATATCAACACCACACTGCCAGCACAAGTATGGTCCCCAGGGAAGGAGATCTGGGCATCCAGGGGACTCCACGTGTTGTTACAGGAACTCCACAGACTTGGAGGCCAGACTCAGGCTCCAATCTCTGCTCCACCACTGCTCAGATGTGGTGAACAAGAGCACCAATTAGCTACTACCTACAGCAAGTTATCTAGCCTCACTGAACTTGTTTTTGTATCTATGTGGCACCAGGACCAGTCTGGAGAACAAGGAAAGTCTACCCAGTGAAAAACCCCACCAGAAAGCAACCCCCAATCTGCTGAGCAACACACATAGCAATGTACATGCTATTTTATAGGTCAGTTTTTTTTTTTTTAAGATTTATTTATTCATGAAAGACACAGACAGAGTGGCAGAGACACAGGCAGAGGTTCGAGAAGCAGGCTCCTCACAGGCTGCCTGATATGGGACTTGATCCAGAATCCTGGGATCAGGTCCTGGGCCAAAGGCAGACACTCAACTGCTGAGCCACCCAGGCGTCCCTGTTGGTCAGTTCCTAAGATACGATTCTAGTGCTCAAGTTTATCTAAAAGTGACCAAATTGGGGCACCCGGGTGGCTGTCAGTTAAGCATCTGCCTTTGGCTCAGGTCATGATCCCGGAATGCCACCATCAAGTCACACATCAAGCTCCCTGCTCAGTGGGGAGTCTGCTTCTCCCTCTCTCTGTTCCTCCACTACCCTACTCATGTTCTCTCTCCCAAATAAATAGATAAAATCTTTAAAAAAATAAAATTTTTTAAAAAGTGACCAAATTAAAACAAGAGGACACCTGTACACCCAGAGAACATCAAAAAGTCCAGAAAGAGACCTAAATTTAATAAAAGGCAAAGATGGCATTTCAAATCCAGAAGGAAAAGATGGATAATTTAATTAATGATGTAACAGCAAGTAGCCAGCCATTTGGGGGGAAAAAAAAAAAACAGCCTGATCTCTATGTCCCTCCTCTAAAGCAAATAAATTCCAGATAAACAATTTAAATGTAAGAAAACAAAAGCTATATAAAATAATAAAAGAAATAAGGATGTTTTTTAAATTCTTTTTTTGCTTCCAGGCTCTTAAATCTTAAAAAAAAAAAAAAAAAAATATTTATTTGACAGAGAGAGAGAGAGAGAGCAAGCGCACACATAAGCAGGGGGAGGGGCTGAAGAGGGAGAGGGAGAAGCAGGCTCCCCATTGAGCACGGAGTCCGATGCAAGACTTGATCCCAGGACCCCACAATCATGACCTGAGCAGAAGGCAGAGTCTTAACTGATAGAGCCACCCAGATGCCCCTCCAGGTATTTAATCTTATAAAACAATTATCAGCACTCGTACACATCGCACATGGTATACAGACACAGACACACCTATTTCTTCTGTGTTTGTTCGTAGAAGACAAATTGTTGATTTGTTAGGTAACATACATGTTCAACTCTGCTTTTCCCCCCAACTTAGCTATTTTTTAAGCGTAGAGTTCAGAAGTGCTAAGTATATTCACAGAGTTGTGCAACAGATCTCTAGAACTTTTTCAACTTGCAAAACTGAAACCCTATACCCATTGAACAACAACTCCCCATTTCCCCCTTTGCCTGGCAACCACCATTCTACTTTCTGTTTCTATGCGTCCAACTACTTTCAATGTCTCATGTGAGTGGAATCACACAATATTTGTCTTTTTGTGATTGGATGATTCCACGTAGCATAGTGTCTTCAAGGTCTATACATACTGTAGCAGGTGATAGGACTTCCTTTTTAAGGCTGAATAATATTCCATTTCATGTACAGACCATTTTGTTTATCCATTCATACATCAATGAACATATGAGTTACTTCCCCTTCTTGACTATTATAAATAACACTGCAATGAACATGGGTGTATAATTATCTCTTTGAGATCCTGCTTTGAATTCTTTTGGATAGATACCCAGAAGCAAGATTGCCAGATCATATGATAATTCTATTTTTAATTTTTTGAGAAGCCACCATACTGTTTTCCATAGCAGCTGCACCAACAGTACACAGGGTGCCAAATTTTCCACACAACACTTACTTTCTGGGTGGTTGTGTTTTGTTTTTTTTATAGTGACTATCCGAATGGGTGTGAGGTGATATCTTATTGTGGTTTTAAATTGCATCTCCCAGATGATCAGTGATGTTGAGTGTATTTCCATATGCTTGTTGGCCATATTCCCATATGCTCTAGGAAAATGTTCAAGTCCTCTGCCATTTTTTAAAAATAAGGTTATTTGGGTTCTTGTTGTTGAACTGTAGGGGGTTCTTTATATATTCTGGAAACTAACCTTTTATCTGATACGTGATTTGCAAATATATTCTTCCATTTTTTCACTATAAATTCTTAATGTGGAAAAGTCTTTCACAACTGTGACACCAAAAAAAAATAAAATAAAAGCCAAAACACAAAAATGGAAGCATTTTAAAAGTAAACATTTTATTCAACCACTACTAAACAACACTTAAAATTATAGGAAAAGAAATCCTTGGAATCTGAATAGCAAAGAGTCAATAGCTCTAAAATCCAAAGAGCTTTTTAAAAACTAAAGGAAAAGATAAACACCTCAAGAGAAAAACAGGCAAAATGCTTGAACAGGCAATTCACAAAAGAAGAAACGCAAGTGGCTAATGAAAGTATACCAAGAAATATTCAATCTCATTAGTTTGCCAATCAGGACATCTATGATTAAAAACTGGCACTACAGGTGATGGCCACAATGTTTAAGATGAGCACTCCCAAACTCTTAGTAGAAGGGTAAACCAGTATCACCTGTAGAACTCGAATATGCTACGATTCAGCAATCGGCCTTTTAGAGAGTGATGATAAAGAGATCACGCAAGCAAGAAACCCTGCGTGTTAAAAGATTAGAAATAACCCAAATCCAATAGGGCACTGGGTTCATATATACAGGAGAAATACAACGCAGTCAATAAAATAATAATGAAGATCTCTATTTACTGATGCAGAATGATATCCAGGAGTTTCAAAAGAAAAAAGAAAGCAGACTCTGAACAGCATGTAGAATATAATCCCATTTGTATAAAACTGTAATCGTATATATTTAAATATGCAGACAGATGACTTAAATAATGTTCATCAAACATGAACAGTGGTTGTCTCTGGGTGGTAGGATTTGGGGTGATTTTTTTAAAGAACGACCATATTTTTTCTGTACTGCTTTAATATTCCTGTAATGAATGTATTATTTTTATAATCAAGGGGGAAAAGAATCTATTCTCACTCAGAAGAAAAATAAAAGCAGAGAACCAGCCCTTGGACGGCCATCTCACACTCAGAAACCAGAATGGAGACAGTGTAGGACAGCGTAAACTGGTAAGTCCTCAGTTCAAATTCTGCCCCAAACATTAATTAAGTGAATGACCTTGGGCAAGTTATTTAGCTTCTTTGTGCCCTGGTTTCCCCACCTGCCAAACAGACATGATGAAAATTATCCGTCATGGAGTCATTTGGGGGATAAAGAAACTAAGTTCTCCATAATTATTAGTCTGATTCTCCCCTTTAAGCTCATCATTGAAAGCACCCTAAATGTATATGGCCCATACTAGGTACTCAAAATGTGTCAGGTGATTTGAATAGGGTAGATGGATGGTTGAACACATAGTCATAAGAAGAACACACTCCTGAAGGACAGAAAGATAATATGGGTGAATGGGTGGGTGGGTAGAGAAGGATGGATAGGTGACTAGCTACAGCAACCCAACAGATGGACTGATGGGTAGACAGATAGTATGGCAGCTTGTATTTTCAAAAGATGACCATGCTAAGATACATCCCCTGTTACGTGTAATGTTGACACAACTCCATAGAGGTGGGGCTTATGTCTTTCCTCTTGAAATGGGGCCTAGTTCTGTAACTGCCTCAACCTGTAGACCAAGGTAGAAGCTATGCTACATGACTTCTGACACTAAGTCATAAAAGGAGACACTGGGTCTGCTTGGCTCTCTCTCTACTGGGACACAAGAAACTCAAGGTGGGAAACAGAAGGTGCCATACAGAAGTCAGGCCATGTATGAAGCCTCCCTGCTGGAAAGACCCCATGAGAGAGATGGAGGGATGATGGATGGATGGATGGATGGATGGATCGATAAATGGATGGATGGATAGATGGATGCCCAAGAAATTCCAAGTGTTCAAGTCTTCCAAACCCTGGCACCGGACATGAGAGTGAAGAAGCCTTTAAGACTATCCTAGCCACCATATGACCACAATCACAGTGAGACCCTAACCCAGACCAACCAACTGAGCTACTCCCAAATTTCTGACCCACAGAAACCATGAGATGCAATAAGCAGGGTTGTGTCAAGCCACTAAGTTTTGGGGTGACTTGTTATACAGCAGTAAGTATCTAATAAAGGTGGCAAGAGGAGTCTGAGGCTGAATGCATGACTTCTCTACGTGGAGCCCTGGAAACGAGCAACACCTTGTGCTACATTTCAGGTCTTGTACACTTCTCTTGTGTGTTCCAATAGCCTCCTGCTTACCTTCCTATTCCAAGCCTTTCTCAACTCTGCTATTTATACTTCCAAAAGCCAGCCCTCCAAGCTCTGTCTCGGATTTAACTGGCCCCCTGCCCCAGAACAAACTAACAGAACACGCTTTCTGAGCAACCAGTCCAAGTCTTATCCAAGACTGTATAGGAGGGGACACTGAGGCCCAAAGAGAGAAAAGAAATTACCTCAGACTCTGGCTGAGTCAGAAGCAGGGCTCAGACTAGAGACTATGGTTCCCACCCTGAAGCCCTGAGTTATTTCTCCTCCAACCGCCTGTGAGCTCCAGGTATCACGGAGTTTGAATCCCGCCCCCACTGCTGACTGCCAGTGACGGTAGTCCCATCAGGGCAGCCAGCATCACCGCAGGCCCTGGCTGGGACGTGCCAGCGCTCTTGGCTCCAAGCATACCTTACATCTGTCTGGGCATAAATTTGCATTCTGAATCCAGGAGGCCCCAGTTCCAAGTATGTCAAATGTAATTAATTACAGCAAACCTTCTGCAACTGTTTTCAAACGCAGTATTAAAGGCTCCGTGCGCATGGAACACACAAGCCACTGGCCCACCGAGGGGAGCGCAGGGAGCTGGGGAGCGGGCGGGGGGGCCTGGGAGTCCCAGATCCAGACCCCACAGAATGGGGAGGGCATCCCAGGGAGCTGGGTTCAAGTCCTAGCCAATCACCAGGGCCGCACCTTGGACAAGTAACTTCCCCTTCCTCTACCGTAAGCGAGAATGTAAGACTCTGGAGCTCGAAGGGCTGTTGCGAGCCCTGCCTCTGGCGGCCATCTGAATTTGAAGCCAACCATCCTTACCAGCTATGTACCCTTTTACCTCTGATTCTCAACAACCTTATATAAAAAAAAAAAAAAAAAAATTCCTTACTCTCCAGGGTGACTCAATTAACTGAGATACTAGATGTTAAATGATCAGTCCAGGGACACCTGGGTGGCTCAGTTGGTTAAGCATCTGCCTTCGGCTCAGGTCGTGATCCTGGGATCCTGGGATTGAGTCCCACATTGGGCTCCCTGCTCAATGGGAGCCTGTTTCTTCCTCTCTCCCTCTGGTCCTCCCATGCTTGTGTACATTCTCTCTCTCAAATGAATAAATAAAATCTTAAAAAAAAAAAATCAGTCCAGTGCCTGGCACCTAAGAAGCACTTGGCATATGTGCAAGGATTACTGTACTTCAAGGCAGAAAAATGCTATTTTGTAAAAATCAAGTGAGATAAATAAGAATGCTCAACTTTAGCCTTTTGACGGCAACAGATCTTGATTAAAACAAAAATTTGTAAGGTTGGATTTCCAACATGTGGTTCCAACTCCTTTCAAAACACTCACAGCCAGAGAACTAGGCTACAAAGTCTGAGACCTGTGTTCAAGTCTAGCTTTTCCATTCACTGCCATGCCCATCCACAGCTTACCCCACTGGGGCTAGTGGAGCCCACCTGGACCAGGCTGGGTCAGGGCAGCTGGGCGACCTCCCCACCCTGTGTGCTCGGTCCACTACCACAGCGTGCCCTCTGGGTCTTCCAGAAGCCTTGCTTCTCAAATCTGTACATGGAGCAGACATGACTTAACAAGAGAATGCCTTGTGGCCACTCAGGACCCTAAATCCAGAGCCCCTAATGTGACCCGGGTTTCTGTGCCCAAACCAGCCCTGAACTACACTCTGATTCATAAACCCCAAAGACTGGAATTTTTTTGGCAAGCGGAGAGATTGCCAGGGGTAATCTTTTAGATTTGTTTTTGCTTGTCTTGTTAGATTTACTTTCTTTCAGAGTATTTAATTAATGTTTAGGGGAACGGATAAGCAAAGTGGAAAACAGTTTAATTTTTTCCTCCTAAATTACCAATCTCTTCCTCTCTCGTGAGTTCCCTCCACTTAACCACCTAGTTATGCTGATGTCTATACCACATCATCCTTCTCAATCTCAAGCCCTGAATCTTGCATTCTTCACCAGTTACTTGATGAAGCAAGCTGCTGTGTGACCCTGAGAAAGCCACTCCCCCTCCCTGGGGGGAGCAGATTTTTAGATCAGCATTGTCCGGCAGAAATGTAATACAAGCCTCATATGTAATTTCCAATTTTCTAGATGCCACATTGTTTTTTAAAAAGTGAAATTAATTTTAATAATTATTTTTAACCCAATATATAAAATGCTATTCTGTTAACTTGTAATCACTATTCTCAAAATTATCACTGAAAGCCTTTGTAATCTTTTTTTCCTACTAAATCTTCAAAATCCCGTGTGGATTTTACATTTACAGCTAGCCACATTTCAACTGCTCAACAGCCACAGGCGGCCAGAGGTTACCAGTACACACTGGATGGCACAGGCATAGATCATCCCTACAACCCTTTTTATTTTTTTTATTCTTTTTAAAGATTTTTTTTAATTTATTTATTCATGAGACACAGATAGAGGCAGAGACACAGGCAGAGGGAGAAGCAGGACTCGATCTCAGGACCCTGGGATCACACCCTGAGCTGAAGGCCGACACTCAGCCACTGAGCCACCCAGGTGCCCTCTACAAACCTTTTTAGCTCTAGACTCCCCAGATCCAAAAGGATGACTAACCTCACAACAAATTCCAGCCGGCAGCCCCCCAGGGAAGTTAGGCTTCCCTGGGGCCTGTTCCAGGCCACTTTCAGTTTTCTTTCAGAGCAGTTTCACTTTCTGCCTTTCCAGCATACATTATGAGAAACGCCCACACAAACACATTTAAAT
The DNA here is from genome assembly GCF_018345385.1 of Vulpes lagopus. NCBI lineage: Eukaryota > Metazoa > Chordata > Mammalia > Carnivora > Canidae > Vulpes > Vulpes lagopus. The sequence continues at coordinate 64,607,802 of NC_054830.1, forward strand.
CGTTATTTTTCCCAGTTGATGCAACTTGAAAAAAAAATTAAATCAAATTTAAAAATCTCCAGCATCCAAAAACCTTATCTATTCTCTCTAGGTATTCCAAGTGCCCTGTGTCCACTCAGCTCACAAAAGTCTGAGCCCCAAAATAAAACAAAATGCAAACTCTCTGCAAAATTTCACCTGATTAAAAATTCCTACCCTTAATTCACTACAAAAATGTTGGGGCTGGTGGGAATTTGTCCCTCAGGGCTCCCACCCAAGTGAGAGGACGGCTAGCCCGCGTCTTGGACAGCAGGGCATCCAGTGAGGCAGCCGGCGGAGGGCTCCCAGGCCGCCAGCCCCTCTGCCCGGGACCTCCAGCCACGGCGGGAGGCAGCAGCCGGCTCCTTCCCTGCATCCCCGGCTCCTGCAGAACTAGGGCTGACCCCAGGGACTCCAAGATTCCATCCCTGGCACACAGCTCACTTCACTAGAAAGCGGTTTTCCTGGGTTTTTCAGAGCAGGCAGGGGCGCCAAGCATCACCTGACTCCCTTTATTCTCTTTAGCTTAACATAGGAAGAAGCCTCCTCCTGCTGCGTCAGCCAAAATATTTATATCATTTTTCTGTCGACTCAATATCATCTTCACCTTGGCCTCCCTCCTTCCCTTTTTAAGGAAAGAAAGGAGTCGTCACCAACGTGTTTCTCCAGGTCCTGGCTGTTCATGAAGCACTTCTGAAACCATCAACTCACATGCTGCCTGCGGGAAGCCCGCCAGGGATGCACGAGTGGACTGTTCTCCCACTTAACAGATGAACAAACAGAGGCTCAGCGCCCAGGGCCTTCCGCCGGGGCTGGGCAGGTCACATACATGATTGAAACGTGGGAACAGCCTGGAACAGGAAAGTACATACCCCGTTCCGAGGCCTACAAATTCTCAACTTTTTAAACCTTCGGCCAGCATTTAAAATGAAACAAGATAAGAGGCCAACTCACCTTGTGGGCACTCATCTGTGACTCTGAGTTTACATAATCTCCCAACACGGCCCTTACAACTGGTGGCTAGTGCTGGTTATAAAAATCCGTGTGTAAAAGGACAACGCCTAGGTTGGGCTTCGGTCTAAACAGCATTTTCTAAATAAACAAATACATGAATGAATGGATGGATGCATGGATAGATGGATAGATGAATAAGCATTTGCAAATACGTCCCCTCACTGGATTCTTGTGGAGGATGATCTCTACCCCACCTCCCAGGTGTAGAGAGTAAGATTCTAAGGGGCTGAGACACTCGTCTGGGGTCTGGAGAGAGTACAATCTGCAAACGTGCTGCAAACCCAAGTTACGGTCCAGGACCCGGAGGGCCAGCTTGCCCCTCCACCATGGCATTTGTACAACACGGTAAGGGAGGCAGCGACACCACCCAACCCAGTGGCCCGGCCACCAGCATCTCCCCCTTTGAAATCCGATCATTCCGGGACCAGGCAAGAAGCAGGTCACCCAGCCCTGCTTTGATGACAACCCCAAGGGTATCTAATTATAACAGGGAGGGAAGGGAGGAGTCAGGATCCTCTCACTATTTCTCAAGACCAAATTAACTTTAATTTCTTTTGACACAGTGTATGTGCAAATAATAGGAAAAGCCTTGGTTGAGGAGTTAGGAAACCTGAGGCCTGAAGTTCTGCCTCCGTCTATTCACTGAGCTTTAGGAGCAAGTAACTCCACCTCCCTTCATGTGTGTGTGTGTGTGTGTGTGTGTGTGTGTGTCCGAGGAACTAGATCAGCAATGACAAATTGGCTTCATGTCCCATGCTAAACTCAACTGACTGGTTGCACCACACGAAGGAGGACTCTGAGGTCACTGGCCAGACTCCACAGAAAAGACTAGCAAATCTGATCAGGAATGTTGCCCATAGGCTTGAACATGGGGGAGCGGGGGTGGGGGGGAACAGGGGCAGTGATATGTATATATTACTTTTTACCATCATCCCCGTCATCCTCGTCATCCCCATGATCCCCATCACACATAAAGAAAACAAAGTGCAGGGGAACGAAGACCTTTGGCAAAGATCACAAAATGATAAGGCAGCGGAGCAGAGTGGGAAGCCAAGCCTTATCCCTTCAACTTGGACCTGTTTGCGCCACCCTTGGAAACGTCAAACTGGTGTTCCCCCACGGGTAGGACACGAAACCTCCCTCCCACAGGCTTCTTACATCTTTTAGAGAAGGGGCACAGCAAAGTTATGAAACCCACCCGAAGACATGGAAGGAAACGGGTGCTAATTCAAAGTTCCAGATGCTTCTTCCCAAGGCCAAGTCCTGCCCTCACTGCTGGAGCGAAGAAGCCAAGTCCAGAGCTAACTAAGGGAGGTAAACAAGAGCAGAGTTGGAAGTCCCTAATGTCACAATCCACCCACCCCGCCCCCTGCCAAGAACATGACACTCTATCTCAGTGCCAAGATGCCTTTGACTATGAAATACACCATCGGGGGGCACCTGGGTGGCTCAGCGGTTGAGCATCTGCCTATGGCTCAGGGTGTGATCCTGGGGTCCTGGGATGAGTCCCGCGTGGGGCTCCCCGCAGGGGTGTGTCTCCCCTCTGCTTGTGTCTCTGCCTCTCTCTCTGTGCCTCTCATGAGTAAATAAATAAAATTCTTTAAAATTAATAAACCATTGGTTTTATAACAGCTTTTGGTGGAGAAGGAAAGAAGAGGGAGTGTACTAATTGAAAACATCTATTGTAAGACACACCTCAATTTCAGCAATCTGAAAATGTGGGAACATGACCATCGAGGACGTACAGTCTCCCTCAGACTGGGATCCTATGCTCACTTGCTGGGCTGGGCTATGAGTGTTCAAAGTGACAGCGTTTTACAGCACTTATGGGGGGGGGGGGGGCGGGAAGCAAATAAAGAGAAGGTTCTCAATCTTCTCCCATAATGTTCCTTGAATCTTTGGCATCTGTAAACCATAATCAGACCAAAGACAGGGCCTGATTGAACATCGCATCACACACATTTAGCTGCTACACATTTGAAGTGCTGCAAGTGGTCTGCAAACAGTCCCATGGTGCCCCCTCCCTGGGCCCAGGACCAAGACAACCCAGCTTCCAGAGCAAACACAGGGTACCAGCCAGCCCTTTCTACCTCCCGGTTTTCCCCATTTCCATCTCTATAGAAATGCTGAGTCCACTCGCCACACCTGCCAATCAGCCAATCTAGATTATGACCCCATTGGCCCCCTCAACCAGTTATTTTATTTTATTTATAAATATTTTATTTATTTATTTATTTATTTATTTATTTATTTATTTATTTATTCATGAGAGACAAAGAGAGAGGCAGAGACACAGGCAGAGGGAGAAGCAGGCTTCCTGCGGGGAGCCCAATGTGGGACTCAGGACTTGATCCCAGGACCAGGATCACGCCCTGAGCCAAAGACAGATGCTCAACCACTGGGCCACCCAGGCGCCCCTTCCCCAACCATTTTAAAGAAATAGTTTACACAAGAGGAGTGAAGTGGGTGGGGAACTCTTTTTAAACCCCTCCCCCCCCCAAAAAAAACCTCCCCAGACCCGGAAAGTCAAAGGAGTGTAATCCCCATCCAAGGAGTCCCTTCTGGACTAAAAAGATACGCTTAGGGCTCCCTGGTAAAACAGTGCTTTTGACCAAAAGGCCAAACCCAAATTGGTCACATAGTCTTCACCTACTCCTCACTAGACTCAAATCTGACTGATCTGAGCGATTTCCAAAAATCAAATTAAGTCATCAAATATTTATTGAGCTGCTGCTCTGTGCCAGACCCTAAAAATGAATAACCCGTGCTCTCTGCCCTCAAGGAACTCACAAGCTGGCTGGAGAAAGGGAAATGCAAACAAGCAGCTCTCATCTGTGGGCTCAACCGTATTTGGGAAGTACCGCGGGGTGGGCACGGATGAACCCCACCTGGGGCAGGGTGGGGGGCTGCAGAGAACAGGGCATGCAGGTGGTCTTGGGGGGGAGGGGTCTGCTTCCTCAGAGTGGAGATGACTAAGGGGCAGGGCCCTAGAGACAGGAGGCCCAGGGGCCAACAGAAGCTCGAAGGTACACAGTTCACCCGGGATTAAGATTTATCCCTTTTAAAGACTGTGCCACAGGCTTTGAAACAAATCCAGAAATATTCAGAGGAGCTAGGGCATCCCTGGAATGAAAGCATTAACAACACTTTGACAAGACAGATGTGTTCAGGTCCCGGAGATGTCTCGTCCCGGTCCGTTTTAGAGCAACAACCAAAAAAGTGGACATTCTCTGTTGTTACCCAACCCTATCTTATTAAAGATAAGCCCCCAGGTTTCTAGAACGACCAAAACTGCTGTCCCTGTGGCTCAATCTCCCCAAACAGAGAGCCGCCGGCTGCTGGGTCAGGAGGTAACACGTGTTGACCGCCTTCGAAGGGCCACCTTCCAAGGACGGGCTGGGTGTTTTCCCGTGCGCCTCTTCATTTCAGGGTAAATCAATCCATCATGGTCGAGATCATTACCCCCCCCACACACACACCTTTTTCCAGATGCGGAAGCTGTGGTCCTAAAACCAGAAGGGTCTTTCCCGAAGTAACACAAAGCTAACCATGTGATGAGGCTGGATTCCACGATGAGGCTGGATTCCACACTCTGGTCTGCTTGACCTCAACTATCCCACTTTCCATTTCACCAAGCCGGTTGGGGGCGGCAGGGGGGGGATGAGAAAACACCTACGCTTCTGACCTAAGGCCCTGTGGCCCATCCAGGGGGGATTCCCTGGCGGTTCCACGTTCAGTTCAGGCACGGATCCCGCTGACAGACCACCCTTCCCCTCAATCTCCCTCCTCTCAGGTCCCAGCCCTGGGCCTACGCACCTGCTGTCTCCCGACACCTCTATCCCTCCTTAAGCCATACTTTATTTAAAGCCCACCTCCCACGACGGCCTCCTGCACCTGCACTTCTCGACTTCCAGGGCACACGCACTGAGAACACATCACCCTGGGGCTTCTGGCCATCGTGTCATGTTTCCCTAAAACGTCCTGGCCTGATCCTGGCAGGCGACAGCTCCGGGACAAGTCAGGGAGAGGCGTGGACCACTCCAGCCAGGAGAGGCTCAAGGGTGGAACTCATCACCACTACAGGCTGAAACACCACAGAGCAGCGAGGGCTCAGGAAGGAAGTCCCACTGACAAAACCACAGAGCTTTGAAAGATGTGTCGCCAACCTTCCGAGGCCACCCCGTAGCAACACTGCTCTGGCCCCATGTTGTCCAAGACGGAAGCCACCGGCCACAGGCGGCTACTAAGCACATGAAATGTGGCAAGTCAGGAAAGACCTAACAGCTCCCAAAGAAAACAAAGTATCCTGTTAGCAATTCCTGTACATGAATGAGCCACCGAGAGGAAGGTCTGATTGTGGATGTACTGGGTTCCGTCAATTACATTATTAAAATTAATGCCCCTTGGATCGCCTTTCTTTGGCCTCCCCAGAAAGCCTCACATCAGGTGTGGGGCTCCCATTGGTGACTCAAATCCTATTTCCATCACATGGTGCTGGTGTGACACGTGTAAAAGGCGAGGAGACAGGAACAATTTGGGAGTGCTCGGGAAGTGCCCACACCAAAATACAGGCATTCCCGGTGATCCTGGAGACCCGGTTCGAGTCCCGCATCGGGCTCCCTGCATGGAGCCTGCTTCTCCCCCTGCCTGTGTCTCTGCCTCTCTATGTTTAATGAATAAATAAATAAAATCTTTAAAAAAAAAAAAAAAGTCAACTGGGATAAAAAGTAAGAAGAGTGGGAGTGGGAGGGTGCAGGGTACCCGGAGCACACCAACGTGGGTCAGGAGCCCAGCACCCTGCCGGCGCCTCCAACTGTGGCTCACCGTAGGGATGACACCGACCGTGGACACATGTCACAAACAGAAATAAGACAGAAGTTTCAGGAGACAACACTTACCTTCCACACCATGCTAGGCCTCTGTGATTTTGTGTCCTCCTATGGCCTATTCCGTTCTTTCTCCCTTTTCTTACCCTGACCCTGAGCCACTACGTGGATTGTACAGCAGTCTCGATTCGCCACCTAGCCTGGGCACAGTGACTACCAGGGGCACTCCCTGCTCTGTGAGGCACACGGCACCCCTCTCTCCAGAGTACAGGCAATCAGATGGGACCCCAGAATCCTTCTCAACACAGTGCTCCAGGCGGCCCCAGCCCACCCCTTAAAATCAGAACCAGAGATGAAGCCTAATTATTAATTATCCTTGTTCTGATCCAAAGCGCTCAAAAACCAAGGCTCGGAAGGAAAAACTGATTTGTTCGCAAGGTCAGACAGCAAGACCTTGGGTGAGAGAGGGCTCCTATGGACCCACAAAGCCACTCCACTTGACATCGCCAGGAAGGAGACACAACGGACACCAAACATAACAAGACCGTGGCAAAAATTCAAATTTTCACCACGACCACGAAAAGTCAGCTTATGTACGTCCAGTAAAACACGGGCAGGAAGGTTCTTACCACCCCACCAAGGAGAAGACATGAGGATTCTGAGGTCAGAGGTAGCAGCATGCCAAGAGCTGAGTCAAAGGTTGGGGGGGTGGGAAATGATATGTGACAATGGAGGAGTTTTTAAAACTGTTTCCCAAGTGAAACAAACCATTGGCTGTTTATTTTCTAGAACCAGGGAGAGGTCAGCCTTACACTGACCAGCCATCTTTGTTGCTTTTCTTCTGCAAAAGCAAGAGCTCTTGTCCAAGTTCACCTCTGTGCAGGGCTGAAAAGTATAAGCAAACCCTTTTTCCTAGCTTGGTCCAAAGTCAAGCTATAAAGCAGGCCCTTGAAATTTCAAACCTTATTAGAAGAAAAAAAAAAAAAAAAAAACTCCTTAGGCAGAAAAGCAAAACATTAAGTAATAAGAGTCTCTACTGTGAAACAGTATAAACGATCTTTCACCAAAATAACTCAGCCCATCATCAAATTACCACCCCTCACGTCCAATTTGCCAGATTTTTTGCCCAATATTATGAGAGAGTTTGGTGAACAGACGGAGGCTAGTAAAAAAAAAGAGCTCGCATGTCCATTTCTGGTCACACTCCCATCTAAAATAGGAGGTGAGAGAGGCAAGGCCTAGGTCAGATCTCAGTCCTGGGAGATGCCAATAGAAACAAAAGAGAACTGACCCCGCCCCCAACAGTACCATCATGCACCTCTATTTCCTTTACAACAAACATGATCAGAATAACCAATTTTTTTTATAAAAGGAAAAAAACAAGTCTACAAAACAGAAATGATTTTCAATTCCTCGCCTGGGATTCCCTTGAAACCGTAGACAACACAACGAAATTTCAGCAGAATGGAATTGAAGGAATCTGAGTTGTGTGTCAGGAGACCCAGGACACACAAAGGGACGTGCTGCAATATTTTTATTCCTTGCACCAGAAATAACCTGTTATCTACAACCCTGACTTTTTCTCAGATGCCCAGTAGGGGTGCCCACCTATCTCTCCCCAGCTCGGGGCCAAGCTCCCCTCCATCACTTGCTAAACTCAGGCCTACTGTCTCATGAGGCCTCCAGAGTCCTTGGAAATTACAAATTCTTTGACCGTCCTAGGCATCGGCCTAAATAATTCAACAGAAAAAAAAAATTTTTTTTTTAATTATGCTACTTAAAAAAAAAAAAAAAAGCTCATTCCAAATATGTCAGAATGTGGCCAGTCAGCCCTGAAGGATTTCGTTACTAAAAAAATAAAATCTCCCAAATGCAATGGTGATGATGGGAAATGTCGAACCTCTGCCACTGTCAAATACATTTCACAGAATTCACATCCCCTCAGAAATTTGAATCTCCACAAAACAGGGTGGGAACCCATGTACTGAGGCCACCATTTTTTCCAAGACCAGCTGGTAGCTGGCGAAAGGGACACAGGGTTTCCTGTCCTAGCCCTGTGTGACCCACCATCAGCCCCCACACAAGGTCCCAACAAGATCCCACCCTGCAAATGCAAACAGTATTCCCCCCTCCTCTGAACAGAAAAATCAAAACTTTTTTTTCTTTTTTGGTTAAAAATCTCCAGTAAGTTCAACCAGATATGAATTCATCACAAATAATCCTTCAACTTTGGGTGGATACCTTCTTTTCATTCGTTAAATTTCAATTCAGTCAATATTTGTCTCCTTAAAAAAAAAAAAAAAAAAAAAAAAAATTTTTGTTTTTGTTTTCACCTTCATTTGATTTCATTTTAAGGCCAAAAACTACATCAAATACTATTTGCATTTGTGCTTTCACGTTCTAAAGGCCAGTACCTTTGGGTCTGGCTTTTGTGTGTATTTTCATTTTTTTCCCCTTAAAAAAAAAATTAAATTTTGACGCTAGAATCAGCCAAATTGGTATTTTACCCCATTTTTTCAGCAAACCTAAGTGTTCCACTAGAGAAGATGGATAAGAATCAGAATTTTCATCTCCTCTCTGTCCTCCCTTCTTTTATCTTTCCTTCTTAAGTCAGTAAAATTTGTGCTTTTTATATCACAGACAACCCCCCCACATACAAAAATGATCAAAGCTAATGGATTTTCTTTTCCCCTTTGAAAGTAATTAAATTTGTGAGAAATAACAAATGCTAATAAACTACCAACCCCACATCACAATCAAAGAGGCCTAAAACCAATCTGGATTTTTAAAAAATAATAAATTTTTCAAATTGGAAGAGTAAGCAGGCACAGAGAAGGGAAAATTCTCCCCTAGCAAGGATTCTTCAACCCTTGTCTTTATCAACTGATTCAGTTGCATGTCATAAAAAATGAGCTTCTGTGAATCCACTGTTAGTTTTTTCATAATAATGTTAATTATGCATATCTTATTTTAATGGCGGTCTCTCCTACAAATCTGTGGGCTACTCAATTTGTATAATGTAATGAATTTACATTTTTTTCACTAAATATTGCTCAAAAAAGGTTCCTGACATTTTCTGGATAAAACAACAACAGAAAAAGAAATGCCTAGATCTTTCAAGGAAACAAAATCAGAAAATAGTCTTAATTATCCCATCAAAACAAAAAACAAAAAACAAAAAAAAAAACACAAAACCCAGCAAATGCAGGAAAAAAGAGACAGAATTTCACTCTAACTTTTCCAGTTTCTGTTTTTCTTTAGAACCTAGGGATTTTAATGCAGTAAAATGTAAATGCAAAAATTAGAAAAAAAAAAAAAAAAAACTACAATTTTTGGGTGTGTCCAAAGCCAACATTTTAGGATCTATTTTCTCTTTTAAATCCTTCCCCCTTGAAAACAGAAAAACTTTAAATATTGCCAAATGGTGAAATTAGTCTTTTCTGCCCGCTGGGCTAAACAAGTTCCAAATTACAATGAAGTACAATTTCTAATTGCTTCATAAAGCCAATTCTCTCTCAGTTTCCTCTAAACTCCACAATTTCCCTCGTTTCCTCATTCCTATTAGTTTTATTGTCAAACTAAAATGAGTTAGGAAGCCAAATCGGCTTCGGTTTTAGGAGGCTTTCTGCTTTCTCCCCCTCAAAAACTGAATTCATTCAAATTCCAGCTTAATTTTCATTTACATATTATCCGGATTTGGCTTCAGAAATAAAAATTGTGTCCATGCTCCCGGAGAGGACCAAAGTGAACATTTCCACCCCCAAAAAGAAGAGAAAAAAGAATCCTTTCGCCCCCTCCACCGCCTTATAGTGCAAACTTTTGAAAAAATAAGAAATAAAAAATATTTCTTTTCAATTTTAATTTCTTTTTTTTTTTTATTTACAAAATAGTATCCTCTAGGTGGCGTCGTTTTAATGGGAAAAAACTACCGTTTGAAGAAAAATTAGAAAAAAAATTGAGAAAGGGAAATATGGCCTAAAAAAAAAAAAAAAAAAAAAAAGACTGTTGCAAAGACGGGGGGTCGGGGGGACCTCCCGGGGGGGCCTCGGGGCCGCGGCGCGGAGGGGTCAGGGGCATCGCAGATCGGGGGGGGCCGAAGGGCTGCATTTCTGCAAAATGTGAATTGTCCAAACTGAAATGGCTGCTCTGTTCTCTCGCCGCTTTGTTTTCTGGGCTCCGGTCCGAGCCCGGGGCTGGAGGGGGCGCCCGGCGGGGCCCCAGGGGACCCCCGCGCCGCGCCCCGGCCCCGCGCGCCCCGCCGCGCCCCGGGGGGGTCCCCGGACCCCGGCGCCCCGCTCTGCGCCCACAAAACCCCGCGGACGTGCGCAGCCACTTGGCATCCTGCGACCCTGGCCCCGAAGTGGCGCAGCGCCCGGCCCCGGCCCCGGCCCCGCGCCCCGGCCCCGGCCCCGGCGCCCCCGCCCCCGCCCCCGCCCCCGCCCCCGCCCGTACCTGCGGGGCCGCCGCGCCGCCCGGCTGGCTCATGGGTCCGCGCGGGAGGAGGCGGCCCGGCGCGTCCTGCTCTCCCGGGCCGGCCGCTGGTGCGCGCACAATGCCGCCGCCGCCGCCGCCGCCGCTCCCTCCTCCGCCCGCCCCGCTCGGGCCGGGGGGGCGGGGGCGCCGGGGGCGCGCGGGGGGGGCCCGGCCGCCGCCGCCGCCGCCGCCGCCGCCGCCGCCCCCGCCCCCGCCCCCGGCCCGCCCCGGCCGCCCCGCCGCCGCCCGCCGCCGCCGAGCCGCCCCCCGCCGCCGCCGCCGCCCCCCGCCGCCCCGCCCGCCCCCGCCCCCGCCCCCGCCCCGGCCCCGGCCCCGGCCCCGGCCCCGCCGCCCCGGCCCCGGCCTCGGCTCGGCTCGCACGGCCTCCGCCGCGCACAAAGCCCGAGCCCGCCGCCCCCGAACTTTCCCGCCCCCGCGCCCGCGCCCGCGCCCCCGCCCCGCCCCCGCCCCGCCGAGGCCAGCGCCGTCGCGGCCAAGAAAGTTTGGGGCCGAGCCCGGCGGGACGCGGGGGCCCCCGGCGCCGCCCTGCGCCCCGCCCGCCCCCCAGACTCCCCGATTTTCCAGACTAAAGTTCCAAGAGCTGGACGCCCCCGGCCCCCGCCCGCCCCTCCTCCAAAAAATAAAGCATGCGACAAAAATGGAAAAAAAAAAAAAACCAAAAGAAGCTCGTGCCACTAAAACATGAAACTTTGAACGACCGGCCCCGGGTCAGACGACCCGGGTCAAGGGAAGGCCCTGATCTAGCCCCCTTACCCCCCCAATCAGAGGGATTTGTGAAAAATAAGTATTCGAGGAGCTGCTTTTATGCGAAATGCGGGATGAAGAGGATTGCTGTCTACCTTTGCCAACATTTTTTTTTTAAAGAACAGATTTATATTAAAAATAAAAGTAGAGCTTCAAGGTTAAGTGGAGGGGTGTGGGGGGGGATAGCCCCTCCTCCCATATTTCCGCATCGATTGAATATTAAGGAGAATTTTAGGAAGTTTAGGTGAAATAAGCGGGGAACAATACTTCTGTGCATGACTCCAAAATATCAGTTTGGGTTTTGTTTTGGTTTTTTGACTCCCTGACCTGGGAAGCTTAACCGGCACTTTTTTTTTTTTTTTTCCTGTCCTCACCTCCCCCTCCAAAATAAAAAATAAAAAAATAAATCTGATTTTATTTTTGATTAAAAGTATAAAGGATCTAACCCATAAAACACAAGAAGGCTTACTAGTTCCATCCTACATCTCCCACAAATGATTCATTTTTTAGAAGACAAATTTGAAGAGCTGCCCGTATATGAGATGAGATAAATCTCTTTACCCCTCCTGCAAGAAGAGTATAAGGATACCAAAAAAGAAAAAAAAAAAAGAAAAGTATAAGGATACTTTTTTTCAAAACAGATGTATTGGAAATTAAGAACAAACAGCTATCATCTTTCTGTCCCCACCTTAAAAAAATCCAAATTTTTTTTTCTGACATTTAAAGAGTTGGATTGATGGAAGATAGGAAGAGATCTTTTTTTCCCAGAATTTTGTTTTCCCTGCGCCCCTCAGAAAGATTATTTTTTAAATGTCAGGAAATATAGGAAGATACTTTCTCTCCCTGAACAAGGAAAGTTATGGGAATATAACCCTACGTGAGAGGCGGGGAATTAAGAGACGCAGCTCTACCCCAGACCAAACACACAAATGAAATTAGGAGGGATCTTCCAAGCCAACCCCTCTGTAAAACACTGGAGGCATGAAAAATAAGAAGTGGCCATTTCCCTCCCAGCCAGCCTGGCCAGTGTGTCCCTGGCAGAGGTTGGGCAGCCCCTGCCAAGCCTGCTGTAGGGCAGGCACTGAGGGAGCAGCTTGGCACAACTGGGCTCCCATGAGCCCTGGGCACATGTGAGGGCCACACAGCCCCCTGCCCGCCTGCCCCTCGTCCACCATGTGGCTGAGGCCTTGTTACCCAGAAAGATGCTCCAGGTTTGACGTCTCTCTTGCTCCATCTCTGTGTGGAGGTTTCCGGGCACCTGCCTTAAGGCCAAGCCACCTCCTCTACCTAGTGGAGCCAAGCCTAACTTTAGGCCCTGGAGTAGAAAGAAATTGGACCCAAACAATACTAAGTCTCAGTCCCCATGGCTCAAAGCTGTAGGCACCAAAGGAAAAAAAAAAATAAATCCTGCCCTGTCAATAAGGAAAAGATGATGCAGCAGGTATTCACTGAGCACTTACTATGTGCCAGGTGTGTTGTGTCTAGTAAGGCAGACACATCCTAAAGAGGAGGACTGTTTGCAGCAGCCCTTCTCAAACTTGAGCAACCCACCGGGAGGGCCTGTTCAAACACAGATTTATTGCACGACCACACGCCTCCCCCCAACCCCCCCCCCCCGAGTTTCTGATTCAAGCAGACAGGAGTTGGAACTGAGAATTGGCATTTCAAACAAGTTCCCGGGTGATGCTGATGCTGTTGGTCTAAGGACCACATTGTTTAAACCAAGGCAAAACGGTGCCAACAGCGAAATGCACAGGTGTAGGAGAAAGAAGAAGGACTCAGACCACCCCCGGGGGGTCAGCAAAGACTTCAGGAGAAATAACATCCTGCAGGAAGGGTGGAGAGAAAGTAGCATCCTTCCTCTCTGGCTCTTAATCGGATGGCAGCGAGCGTCTCTCTTGATCAAGGATCCTTAAACCCTTGGATAGGTTTAAGGATCCATAACTAAGCAATTTTATGTCTTAAGAAAATGTATGTCTACAGGTGCATTTGGGGAGGAAAAATCTCTGCCTTTCACCCATTTCTCAAAAAGGCCAGTGATCCCAACCTAGAGTGATCTACTACCTAGAGTGGTTTCCAGGTAGAGGTACCTGGAAAATCATCATGGGGCTTCCTCAACCTTCTCTTTCTGGAATCTCACTGCAAGCCCTCCCTGCTTCTCTGCTACACACGGGCCACAGGTACTAGGCTTCCTCTTCCCTTAGCACATCCTGACAGAGAGCCCAGAGCGCGTTCCCCACCACCCAGAGAGAGGCATGTCCTCCAACAGGGGTCCCGGGTCTGGATGGAGGGTCTGTCCATCCCTTTTTCCTTCTGACCCTGCCAAGCCATGAAGGGTATATGAAGAACAGGAAGACTGAGCTTGGGCAGCCCGGGTGGCTCGGTGGTTAAGCGCGGCCTTCGGCCCAGGGCGTGATCCTGGAGACCCAGGGTTGAGTCCCACGTCGGGCTCCCTGCCTGGAGCCTGCTTCTCCCTCTGCCTGTGTCTCTCCCTGTCTCTCTCTGTGTGTGTCTCTCATGAATAAATAAATAAAATCTTTAAAAAAAAAAAAAAAAGGAAGGTGAGCTTGATCCCTTCCTGACAAAATCCACTTCCTAAATGAACACACGCATTTCCCAACCAACGGTGGGAGCTACACAGACAGTAGCCCAGAACTGTGCTCTACCCCACTCTGGAAGTTAACTAAGGGTAGACTCACCACTAGCAGGGGTCTAAGGACAGGGAAGGACCGGCTGAAGAGCCCCCATATGAAGGAGATCCCAGGGGACAAAACCACCCCGGCTCAGGATAAAACAGGTGCCATCATATCACAGAGAAGGAATGGAATGGCCATGGGTCATAGCTGCTGAAGAACAGACCTGTGCCTCAGGTGGCGACGTAGTCCAGGGGGACTCCAAAGGCTTACCCATCCTCCCAGGGCCCATCACTCAACTACAACCATGTGTTCATTGATTTCTAAAAACTTCTGACCCTGTCCATGCCCAGCCCACCGCTTCCAGAATCAGCGCGGCCACCCCAACGCCCAGCCCAGTAAGGGTCATTATTAAGAGCCCAGGCTGGGGAGCAGCTGCCTGGCTTCTGAACCCGGCGCTGGCCTTCATGTGCTGTGTGATCTTAAGCAGACAACACAGCCTCCCCTTGCCTCCCATTCCTCGCCCTTCAAATGGTGCTGACTGGGTACCTGGGTGGCTCAGGGGTTGAGCATCTGCCTTCAGCTCAGGTAGGCAGATGAACCCGGGGTCCTGGGATCGAGTCCCACATCAGGCTTCCTGTATGGAGCCTGCTTCTCCCTTGGCATGTGTCTCTCCCTCTCTCTGTGTATCTCTCATGAATAAATAAATAAAATCTTTTAAAAAAAATTGCACTGACAGTAGTTACCCGCCTCATAGGAGCACTCCAAGCAGAAAATGCGAGAAGACATGGAAAGCTTTAGAAAGGGCCTAGTATGAAGCAAGCACCCCACACACGTCCTCCATGGTAATCCAAGATGTGTTCTTCACCTCTACCACTGACCAACTAGCTCTGTGGCCCTGGGCTTGTGGCTTAATCTCTAAACCTTAGTTTCTGTCTCTATAAAATGAGGGTCCCAAAACCTACCAGTCTTATCAACACTCTTTTAGTTGGAACCACTAGAAACAAAAATCAGACTAAACTTTAAAAAGGGGGAGGGGGATTATTTTGTTAAGTTAGGAGGTAGATCATGGCACTCAAGAGCAGGAGATGAAATGAAGCCTCACGGGGCTTTGAAGCCAGGAACTAGTCATCAGGAACTGGGCTTGCTTTCCCCCTCACTCTGGGCAATGGGCAGGGATGGGCAGGGAAGGCACAATCAGCCCCATTTTAAAGACGAGGAGTTTGAGGCTTAAGTCCTTGGCCAAACCAGCCAGTGGCACCCTGGTCTGACTCTCATGCAGGGCTCTCCGCATCATGCCCCGCTGCGCTCTGTGAACTTCCTGGTGAATGGAATAAAAATCAACAAATCCTTTCAATCATCTTGCCTTGGCTCTAGAATTTTCCTCTTTTTCCTCCTTTCATACTTCTCTCACCCTCTCTCTCAAGTTGGGAAGATACAGCAGCAGCTCACTTCCTCAAGAGAGGTCCTTGCAAACCATGGCCAAGTCTCTGGAGAGGCAGCACCCAGGGTGGTAAGTCCAGTACAAAAGGCCAGAAAGAAAGAGGACCCACGACAGGAGACCAAAGAATCGAAAGAGAGAGATCAAACTGATGGTCCAGACCGAGAATCAGAATTAGGTGGCAAATATGAGAGGTCCAAAAAAAAGGTGGGGGGGGAACACCTGGGTGGCTCAGCGGTTGAGCATCTATTTTTGCCTCATGGGGTAACCCCAGGGTCCCAGGATCGAGTCCCACATCGGGCTCCCTGCGTGGAGCCTGCTTCTCCCTCTGCCTGTGTCTCTGCCTCTCTCTCTGTGTGTGTGTATCTCTCATCAATAAATAAATAAAATCTTTAAAAAAAAAAAAACAAATATGAGAGGTCCAACCCTGGTATTCAGTAGCAAAAGCTCATTGTGTCTCCACAGTGCACAGCGTGTCTCATAGGCCTGTTCCATGGAGCCTGCCACCCATGAAGCCTAGAGATAGTCTAGCATCCTCTGGAAGATCTTGCTCCGTCTCTGCAGTTAGACCTGTGTGGGAATCCCGGCCGTACACTCACCAGGTTGTGACGTTAGCTACCGTAAAAGCCTGTTCCTTCATCTAGAACACGGGCAGAATAAGGTACCTCACTTAAAGCATTAAAGGATTAACTCATGTTATACACCAAACACATGGTAGTTACTGTTCTACCCCGGCCCATTTCCACTTCAACGTATATAAGGAAATGCAGGCACTGGGTGGGAGGGAGCGTGGGGCCACCCGCATGTGAACGGGGTTATCCAGGCAAGAAGGTAACAAAGTCAGCTTGGGAGACCCCAAGTCCGGTAGGTTACACCCTCCAGAACAGCATCAATCCTGATTCTAGTTTGCTGGATCTCAGAATGGAAAAAGACCCAGGCCAAGGGGAGGAAGGAGGAGGAAGGAAGATGGCAGACACTGGTTCATCTCTTCTCCTAATGCCATCTGGAGGCCCTCAAAGGAGGCTCCCATCTGTCCTTTCTGCTGTGCAGGGATTAGCTAACAGTGTGCTGTGGCGTGGGGTCAGGATCTGGACTCAGACTGTGCTGGGCTCAAATCCTAGCTCAGCTCCACTCCCACCATGTGAGCCTTAGCGCCTCATACGACCATCTCTGAGCCTCAGTTTCCCTAACTGCTCAATGGGAATGACAACAGATACATTGATGTTTTCTATGAAGATTAGTGAAAACCATGAATGCCAGCACACGTAGGTATCCTAGATGTTCATGATGGTGATTAATCCCCATAAGACCCCAATGGCGTGGATCTATCTGCACAACTGTCCCGAGGGTGGGACGTGTCTGAAATGACAGCTCCGCCATGACACCACTCAATTATGCTCCTCAGGTCTCTCTGTTAACAGATGGGGACAGGAGGTGCAGAAGGTCAATGGAATGTACTTTCACCAGTGAATGGACACACGGACACGATGTACCTCCTGACATGAGGCGCCGAGAAGAACCAACAGTGCTGACACAGAATTCCTGCCAAAAATGCATAACCCAAATCTAATCATGAGGAAACATCAGACAGACCCAGATCGAGGAGCATTCTGCAAAACAACTGGCCTGTATTTTTCAATACTGTCGACGTTACGAAAGACAAAGAAAGACTGAGGAACTGTTTCAAATTATGGGAGACTAAAGAAAGATGACAACTAAAGGCAAAGAGTGATCTGGAATTGGAACCTCAAGCAGAGTGAAAAAAAATTGGTATGAAGGACACTGTGGGGACCGTTGGTGAAATCTGAAGATGGTAGGACATTAGACAATAGTATTTGTGTTGACTTTTCTTTTTTTTTATTTTTTTTTTAATTTTTATTTATTTATGATAGTCACAGAGAGAGAGAGAGAGAGAGAGAGAGGCAGAGGGAGAAGCAGGCTCCATGCACCGGAAGCCCGACGTGGGATTTGATCCCGGGTCTCCAGGATCGCGCCCTGGGCCAAAGGCAGGCGCCAAACCCCTACGCCACCCAGGGATCCCTGAGTTGACTTTTCTGAATTGGTAAGTGTTCTAGAGTTGTATAAGAGGATGTTGTAAAAAAAATAAAAAAAAAAAAAGAGGATGTTGTTGCCCTTGGGAAGTCCACACTTCTGTTTGAAAAGATGTGATGTCTGCAACCCTCAAATGGTTCAAGAAAACAAGCTTTATTTAAAAAAAATTTTTTTTTAAGATTTTGTTCATTTGAGAGAGAAAGAGCAGAGCAAGAGAGACAGCATGAGATGGGGGGAGCTGCAGAGGGGGAGGGAAAAGCAGACTCCCCGCTGAGCAGGGAGCCCAGCGTGGGGCTCGATCCCAGCACCCTGGGATCATGACCAGAGTCTAAGGCAGACGCTTAACCGACTAAGCCACCCAGGCACCCTGAAAACAAATTTTATATTTATCAATCAATCGATCAATCTATCTAGCATGCCTATGTAGGCATGTATATCATGCGTCTATGAGATACAGCATTAATATATGATTTCATATTAATAACAGTGAATCTGGGTAAAGGCGATGCAAGGGTTCTTTGTTCTGTCCTTGCAACCTTTCCATATAACTTTGAAACGATTTCAAAATAAAAAATTAAGAAAAGTCGTGTATCTGAAATGTTTGGGAAAGCTAGAAGCCTTCACTGAAATTACTTTCATCAGAATGAACTCTTTTTTCATTGTTTGTTTGACAACAAAATTTCACTCATTGATCACTGGTTGGTCCACATCAAAACCTGCTGATTATTTTTTTCTAACAACATGAGTTTTCTTTTGTGACCATTATTCCTACCATGTCCAATTTTCCCAGGCAAATTTTGTGATCTAAATTTTGTCAAGCAGATTTAGGGTCTTCCATCAACTTTTAGTCAATAACAATGTTTGCCGTGTGCAAAATCAATCTTTGTCAGTTTTTTCCCCTTCTGCTTATTTCTACTAAAGAAAAATTTTTTCCAATTTTTGGATTTTCAGTGTTATGAAAAAGATTTAATTCTTCACACAAGGTTTTTTTCTTTTTTCTAAAATTAATTTAGGGGCACCTGGATGGCTCAGTAGGTAAAGCATCTGCCTTTGGCTCAGGTCATGGTCCTGGGGTCCTGGGGCCAAGCCCCACTCTGGGATCCCTGCTCAGTGAGGAGTCTGCTTCTCCCTCTCCCTCAGCCTGTACCCCTGCTTGTGCTCTCTCTCTCTCTCTCTCTCTTTTAAATGAATAATTAAAATCTTTTTAAATTAATTAATTAATTAATCTTACCATTTGTGATTTACTGAGATTCTCAACCCTGGTTGGGCATCTGAATCACCTGTGAGGCTTATGAACAAGACAGGTTTTCCAGCCCCTAACCCCAGCAACCCCAAGATTCTGTTATCAATAGATCTGGGGCAGGACTCAGATATCTGTATTTTTAGCAGTCACTGGCCCATTGCTTGGTGTGGTGCCCCACTTGCCTTGTACGATCGATCAGTAGTATGATAATTAAACTCTCTGGGCCTGG
Organism: Vulpes lagopus; assembly: GCF_018345385.1. Lineage (NCBI taxonomy): Eukaryota > Metazoa > Chordata > Mammalia > Carnivora > Canidae > Vulpes > Vulpes lagopus. Next base: position 64,626,496 of record NC_054830.1, read on the forward strand.
CTATCCTCATTTCAACATCCGACTTCCCCAACGTGACTATGAAGCTCCTCAGGAGGGGGAATAAGCTGATGGTTTCTGAATGGCCTGCCCCCCCCAACGACTTGTTAGGTTAGGCAGCAAAAATACTAATTGTAGAGGCAACGAGGTCGCTCAGTGGTTGAACGTCTGCCTTTGGCTCAGGGTGTGATCCTGGGGTCCTGGGATCGAGTCCTGCATTGGGGTCCTTGCAGGAAACCTGCTTCTCCCTCTGCTTATGTCTCTGCCTCTCTGTGTGTCTCTCATGAATGAATAAATTAAATCTTTTTTAAAAAGTGTACAGTTTAGTGACATTAAGTGCATTCACACTGTTGTGCAACCATCCCCACTGCTCATCACCAGAACATTAATTGCCCCTCCCCCCCTCCCCAGCCCCTGGTAAACTCCATTCTACTTTCTGCCTCTGTGAACTTGGCAATGCTAGTTTTTTCATCTAAGTGGCATCGCACGGTGTTTGTCCTTTTGTGTCTGGCTCATTTCACTTAGCATGATGTCAATTCATGATACAGCTTATGTCAGAACTGTATTCCTTTTCAGGTTGAATAATATTCCCCTGTATGGATATACCACTTATATTTATCCATTTACCCGTGGGTGACATTTGGGTAGTTTCTCCCTTTTGGTTATTGTAGATCATGCAGCTGTGAACATGGCTGTTCATAGATAGGCTCAAGTCCTTGCTCTTGTGTCGTTTGGATATAGACCCAGAAGGGGAATCGTGATATGGCAATTCTAGGTTGATTTTTTTTGAGGGACTGCCATAATATTTTCTACAGCAGCTGAAGAAGAAACATTTTGTAAAGCTACTTTTATAAATACGGAACAGGGATGCCTGGATGGCTCAGTCAGTTAAGTATACGACTCTTGATTTCAACTCAGGTTGTGATGTCATGAGATCGGGCCCCATGTCAGGCCCTGTGCTGGGCATGGAGCCTGCTTAAGATTCTCTCTCCCTCTGCCCTTCCCCTCCACCCTCTACTCATACGCACTCTCTTTTTCTCTAAAAACTAAAAAAAAATAAAATAAAATAACAAAGGGAGAACAATGATTAATCCTTTCTGACATTTATTCCAAGTCTACTGAGAAACAAAATCCATTCATCTATCTTTAGAAACCTCAGAGGATCATGGGATGCTAATTTCCCCCTTGTGTTCTGTGGTAGACTGATGGCATTAAAAGCTTCAACTCTGCACACCTCTCTGCATCTACCCCTCTTTGTCATGTGACTTTGCAGTTCTTCTCACCCAAAAGGTGAAGTCTATTTTCTGATCCCTTGAGTCTGGATCTGACCAAGTGACTTGCTCTGGCCAATGAGATGTTAGCAAATTTCACATAAGCAGAGGCCTTAAAAGTGTTTGTGCAACTGAGTATGCACTTGCACTTTTGCCTTGACCATGAGAACATGCCCAAGCTAGCCTGCTTGAAGGATAGGAGAGAATGGTCACCCCAGATGACCACCAGATGTGTGAGTCCCAAACCAACAGTAACTCCTCCCGCCCCTCCACCCAGAGTATGACAGTGATCGGAGGAGATAAGCAGAATCATCCAAAGTAAATCTCCCCAAACCACAGACTCAAGAGCAAAATAGATGCACATGGTTTTCAGCACTGAGTTTTGGGGCAGTTTGTTACACAGCAGTATTGTGGCAACAGATAACTGATACATCTCCCCTCCACCTTGTCAACTGCTGCTGCAGCTCCTGTATTGTCAAAGGCTATTGAGATGACTGCATGTGGCAACTTCACAGAGCTAACATGAGAGACAAATGCCAGAATGGAAGGTCTAGCATCTGACAGTTACAGTCTAAAGGCTGACTTCTCTTCCCTCTTGAAAGCTACCTTTCTCTAGTTTATTGGGAAAGAGACCTATGGACAGCATCTGTTCTCCATTGCCCTTCATTCTAGTGGTGGGATTTCAGTGTTCCTTAGAGAACAAGACCTCTGCCATGCTCGGTCTATGTATTCTGGGTGGAGTTGCTCTAATTCCCCCTGAGTGCCATCAACAAATGAACCAGTCCTGGCCAAATTCAATGTCATCCCGTTGGCCCCAGATTGGCTCAGGGATGGTCACATGGCAGGCTAAGCCCATGAGATTCAGTTTCAAAAATATGATCGCAAAGTTTCTTTTTCCATTGAGATTATTTTAAAGGATAGATTTTAAGTCTGAAGGAGCAGGGACCACCACGTGGAAAAAGCTTGCCTACATATAGCTAATGCAAAGAAAAGCAAAGCCCAGAGATGAGAAGAAATAGAGCTCTTATGACACAGAACCCCTAGGTCTAGCCATGCCTAAAGCTGTATTCCTTTGAATTTTTAGTTACATGAGTCAGTAATTTTCTTGTTTTGTTCATTTGAGTAAGGACTCTGTCCTTTCTAAATGGAAAAAAAGAAAAATCTTTCTTGCATTTTCCTTGGGTCACATCCCTGATTGCAATATTCGCAACCATCATGGGCTCTTCTATGGTGCTCTTAGCCCCACTGCTGTGAAGAACCACTGTGCTTATCATTGCTGGTCACCACCTGGGAATCCAGGAAAAGTCTACCCAGCGGAGTGATATTTCTTCCAAACAGGCTCCTTTTGCCCTGAACAGCTCTGATTTATGCCTGTTGTCCCAGCATGATTACTAATAGAACTCCCTCGCACTGTTGATAGTGTCATCGCTTGGGTAATAAATTATATAGTTCCCTTTAGTGGGTCACACTTCTTTTTATTGTGTCATCCCTTTATTCTCCACCGCCCCCCACATAACGCTAAACAGGACTTTCAGCCTTTACCAAAAGCTTAAAATAATAGCACAGAAAGTGTAGCAGAATTCGGAGCTGACCACAACAGTTGGCCATCCCACAGGCCCTCCTACGATGGGACCTTGGCTCTCCCCTTCAAGAGCTGGAGTCTGATTCTCTTCCCTCTGGATCTAGGATGTAATGGCTTCCTACTAGACCACTGGGGATGTGGTGTTGGACTTCTTAGACAAAGCATGGAAGACAAAGTGGCCTCCATCTTATTCATGAGAATGCTCATACTTGGAGCCCTGAGCCGTCATGGAAGTGGCCCAACGTCTTTGGGACTGCCACATTGTCAAGACCCAAAGGGGACCATAGACTCCAAAATGGCACCCATTGAATACAATCTTTAAAAGAGAGAGAGAGAGAGAGAGAGAGAGAGAATTTTTAAAAAACCACAAAAACTCCCTGCATGGAGCCTGCTTCTCCCTCTGCCTGTGTCTCTGCCTCTCTGTCTCTCTGTCTCTCTGTGTATCTCATGAATAAATAAATAAAATCTTAAAGAAAAGAAAATGGCACCCACTTCTTGGTATTCATTCACACCCTCACATCATCCCTTCCTCCTGAGAGAGGGTGAGACTTGCTTAGACTGCAAGGGGATGGGCTTACAGAGGTGGTCTTGTTACAGAAGACCGTGACTTCTGGCTGGCTGGCAGACTCTCCATGTGGCTGGCTTTGAAGAGGCACATTGCCACGTTAGGGACTTCCACATGACAAGGAACGGAGGGCAGCCTGCAGCCAACAGCCACTTAGGAACCTGAGACTGTGTCCAACAACCCAAAACCTGAGTCCTGCCAACAACCTTATGAGTGAATTTGGAAGTGGAATCTTCCCCAGTTGAGCCTTCAATGAGACACCAGCCCTTGCTTGCAGACTCACAAGAGATGCAAAAGCAGATTCCTGACCCACAAAAATTGTGGGATAATGAATGTATGTTGAGAATCACCTCTCTGTGCATCCGAATTTTTATTTCAATATTTTGGAATGGAAATCCTTCCCAGTCTCTTAAACAATGGATAATATCATTCCTGCCTCCTTTCCTGAACTCTCACATCAAGCACTGCCCTAAACCCTAGTAAGATTAACTGAGCCGCAGGTATTTGCACAATAGAGTGAGTTTTCCAAAGGAAACTATTATTTTTCCAGAGTTTTGAGAGCTATTGAGTGTGCACTCGGTTCTTTAGAAGTCATTCTTTGACTATATGAAATGAGAAACAGGTTTCAATGACCCAAATGTATCCTTCCTACCAAAAGACAAATGTAATCCCCAGAAGTCCCCCGGGACTCGCTAGCCCGTGGGTATAAATGAGGTCACACTTTATTTATTTATTTAACAAATAGTTTCCTAGGGCTTGTAATGAGCTATTCTAAGCACATTGAAACCATCAGTCCTCACGACAACTTGATGAAGTAGGTACGATTTATTATCCTCTCTGTTTTACAAATGAGTAAACTGAGGCACAAAGAGGTAAGTCAACTTGCCGAGGAACACAGAGCTCCTAAGTGCACGTGGGGTTTGGACTCCAAAGTCTGACTCTAGAGCCTGTACTTGTATTGACTTTGCTATCCTGAATCTCCCTAATTTGGGTCCCCCCCCCCCCCCCCCCCCCCGCATGGTGGAGGCATTTGAAACTCCAAGGAAGTTTCCTTCCTTCCTCTAATTACCGCAGTTTCCTGAGCCCTTGGGAGGTGTCGCATGTGGGCTCAGTGTTCCTTTGGATGCTGTTCCTGGAAGGCAGGTCTGCCACTAGCTTATTCTATGAGCCATCCATCAGCACAGCACTACAAAACAGAGAGTACAAGACTCAGTAGCTTCAAATAAGAAGCATGAATTTAGTTCACAAGTCTGCTGGTTGATAGAAAGGTTCTTCTGCTCTTGACTGGGCTGTTCGCCTGTCTGGGGTTGGCTGGCTCTCAGCTGACCTGTGTTGGCCGTGGCTGGGACAGCTAGGGCCACCTGACACTGGTCCACATACTTCTCATCCTCCAGCAGGCTAGCCTGGGCCCATCCATTTGGCAACACCAGAGGCAAAAAGCAGATAAGCCCAACTGTGCACATTTCCAGCTTCTGTTTAAATCCCATTGTGAGCATCCCGTTGGCCAAAGCAAGTCGTGCAGCTGGGCCCAGTATCCAAGCCGGAGAAGACTGCACAAGGCCTGGGTACAGGGAAGGATAAAGAACTGGATCATTAATGCAATCAATGTGCTACGCTTAGCACCAATTTTCTTTCTTCTCAAAAAATGTCAGAACCAAATTAAATTTCAAAGTGAAAAACCATTTAGAGAAAGCCACCCAAGACTCCGTAAATTAAAGTCGTGCTCTGAGAGATGGTGGAGAAGGGGAGCAAACCAGGGGCAACATGCATAAATGGTTTCTTTATGAAGAGAAACAGCAGCATTCCTCTGTATCAATAGGAAATGAAACCGAGAATTCAGAACTCAGCCAGGGAGGCCCACATTCTGGTGGCAAAGTGGCAGTCAGCAGGGTAGGCATTGTGCAGGCCTGGTGACTGAGCAATAACGTTAGCACAAAAGTCACATCAGAGCAGGCCTACAGCAAAATTGACTCAGTTAGCAACTTCTTAGCATATCAATGTCTTATTTTGTTTCTCAGGCAGAAAGCTCAAATATTGGCTTGCCTGATTCAAAATTGGCCCGCAGGCCACCCCAGTTTTTCCAAGAGAGTATAAATGAATGTATACTCTATTCCCATTCCTGGAAAGCGGGAGCTGTCATTTTCTGGGCTCACACCACCCTGCACATCGCCTGGTTATAATTCTTTCTCAGAGGAACGGAGGAGCTCCGATCGACAGCCAAACTTATCTGCAAACCCACAGTCCCCGGCCTCTTGCTTCTACTTCAAGAGCGCACCAGAGCTATCAGCCTCTCTGGGGGGGTGAAGGTCAAGACCTGTGGACAAATCTCAACTAATACTTTTTTGGAAATACCCGAGAAGACTCAGCAGACAGAAAAACTTAACGAAAAGAACAGAACTAAAGAGCCTGGAGCATTCTGCCTTTCGTTACAGAGGCCTCTGTAGGAAAGTGGCCTCGAAGTGGGAAGAATTAGCACAATTTTTTTTTTTAAGATTTTATTTATTTATTTGAGAGTGAGGACAAGCAGGGAGGAGGGGCCGAGGGAGAAGAAGAAGCAGGCTCTCCCCCGAGCAGGGAGCCCAGTGCAGAGGCTCCATCCCAGGACCCTGAGACTATGACCCATGCCAAAGGCAGTTGCTTAACCAACTGAGCCATCTAGGTGCCCCTTACCTCAATAATTCTTAAAGAACTGTGCACATCGCCTTTTCCAGAAGAAACAGTAAGTTGCCCAAGTTACATAGAACCGTAGCGTGGAGGCACCCTGACTCCAGAACCCATCCTTGTAGATATGACCCTATACCAGCTCCCATTCCGGGTGCCCTTCAGATACCATCAAACCTTGTGCCTTCAAATTAGGAAGGCGAGAGGCTGCCCTGTGCCATTCCACAGTGTAGAAGTGCATCCTTTCTCCATCCAAGTCTCACCCGGGGGCATGACCCTGCGTGGACAGCTCTAGGTTGGGGGCAGAGAGGAGAGGGCACCAGACAGAGGGAAGATTCCAAACACTGGGGAACAGAAGTTCCTTTAACCTCTTCCCATCCATCTCCCTCAGAGACAAACTTCTATTACTTTTTAATGTTTCACGATTATAGAAATTTTGATCAACGGCATCCTGAAATTAATTCAGAAGCATGCTCATTAACCCACGGTGCCTTATGATCACCAGAAGTAGAAACATATTTTTGATTGAGAGGCAACACCAAGATGATCCATATGAGACTTACAAGCAGAACAATATATTCCATTCCTGTACAATTCTGTGGGGAAGCAGAACGGAAAAAGTGATTTTAAGAAGCAAAAGGAGCATCGCAAAACTTCTTGCTGTTAAAGAGTTTGTCCATCTATTTTTTTTAAATGGATGACAGTGGGTACAAAATTGGTATGATGTTTGAATTTCATTGGATGAGTTACAAGAGTGATGTCACAGTTTTTGTTTTTAAGCACTAATATTTACAATATGCAGGCCATTATATCCTTTACAACTATTTAAAACCGTGAGGACAGTTTTTTTTTTTTTTTAATCTATGTGATTATGTGGTTTTTCAGAATTCTTCTGCAGGAACAGGAGGAAAAAAAAAAAAAAAAGCAATGTCCTCTGATTTTGTCCAACCTCCCTTTTTTACAGACGAGGCATTTGCAATCCAAAGAGGAAAAAGGATTTACCTAAGGTCACAAGGCAGACCAGTACCTGAGCTAAGACCAAAACAGAAAGTCTCAGGAACCACCCCCCCTCGTTTTCCTTATCTATGCTGCTTCCTGGGTCATTCAGATCCCCAGTGGGTCCCAGTAGTCAAAAGCAATGAAAGGCAGGAAAGTTAATCACTCGTCTATTTACAGAGGGGAAGGCAGGGTCAAGGGGAAGCCACAGGGGCTGGCAAGTACCCAGGACTAGCAAAGGTGCCAAGCCATTTCCACCCCTCGGCTAAAGGACAAAGAGGAAAAGAACTTGCCTGGACCATATAGGTCCTGTAGCTGGAGGAGAGAGCTACCAAGAGGATGAACATGTCTTCAGCAGAGGAACAGGGCCTCTGGCACAGCTAGCAGGGAGAGAGGTGGGGAATAAATGGGATGATCTCTGTCTTCCTCCTGCGTGGCTTTCCTGCTGGTTCCTTTCATTGGTCCAATCTATCAGAAGCCAGAGGGCAAGGTTGCCGGTTGACACATTCGTTAGAGGTCAACCTGCTGGGCACAGAGCAAAACAGAGGAAGGTAGAGTATAAGTCTGGAGGGGCAACCAGAAAACGTCCACCACGCTTTCCGTTCTGAACCTGACATTTGGATTTAAGCAAAAAGATGAGGCTTTCTGGTCAAAGTCAGCTGTGGCAAAATAAAGAGATCTGTCCCCGGAAGAATCCCAAAGCCTATAGTTATGAGGCAGGACGAATTTCAGGGTTGTCTAAAAGGATTTTTATTTTTCATTTTGTAACTACAATACACACAGATATCTCCTTATTTTAATACTATATTTTTTTTTGGCATCTCCTTTCATTGGAAACTGATCTTTATTTCTCTAACAATTGCCTTGTTAAATCCCCACTCATGGATGCTTTCATAGATCGCTACAAGCTCTAACTAAAACCCAGGACTTGAGGGAAAGGCTCTGAGAAAAGTAATGCAAATGGACTTTTTAAACAGAATTATATTATTAAAGATAACAATATAAATTATTAATAGTCATCTATTAAAGACAGATTAATCCTGCTATAATTAGATTGAAAGAATGCATGCAATTGCCATAATCCCAAATGTTATAAATTTAAATCACCTTTCTAGGCAACCTGTGATCTTGGGCTAGAAGGAGCAGCGCCATCTAGGGACAGGGCACTCCAAGGACATAATGCCCTTTGACCTGTGCTTTTTGGCACCCAAGTAAGGCCATCAAAGGGGTTGTGCTGGAGTCAGAGGTAGATAAGGGGAAAAGGGTGGGGGAGTGAGGAGGAGTGCTCTTATCCCCAATCCAGCCCCCAAAGCAGGCAGCTAGCTGGGTGATGGACAAAGACCCCCAGCTAGGAAACAGAAAACCCAAGTCCTAGTTCAGGCGGTTTGTTGATTCATGATATACCCTTGGCCAATGTCCTCTGAATTCATGTTTTCTCACTTGTAAATATTCATCTCCAATATTTCTTTTCTTTTTTTTTTTAAAGACTTTATTTATTTATTCACAAGATAAAGAGGCATAGGCAAAGGGAGGAGAAGCAGGCTCCATGCAGAGAGTCTGATGTGGGACTCCATCCCAGGATTCTGGGATCATGCCCTTAGCCAAAGGCAGACTCAACCACTGAGCCCCCCAGGCCTCCCTCCAATATTTCTTATACCTCAATCGCCTTAGCTCTAAAACTAGAAAGATAAAAACAAACTTTTTTATAGGAAAGTCTTGGTCACCAAATACAGTTAATGCTTGTGGAAATAAAAAACCTTGTCAGGTACTAAACCAACATAATGGAGGTCACGTGGTGTGGTACAGAAAACACATGCTCAGGATCAGCTAACTGGTATAAAGTATAAACTATAGCCTCAAACTTAGACATTTGGCTTTAGATACATAAGGAGATGAAGAAATATAAATATTTGAAGAAATAATAGCAGAAAACTCCAAATTTGAGGAAAAATTTTAATTTTGACATCTCAGAGGCTAAATGAACCCCAGTAGAATAAATACAAAAGATCTATACCTGGGGATTCCTGGGTGGCTCAGCGGTTTAGACCCTGCCTTCCATCCAGGGCATGATCCTGGAGTCCTGGGATCGAGTTCCATATCGGGCTCCCTGAATGGAGCCTGCTTCTCCCTCTGCCTGTCTCTCTCTCTCTCTCTCTCTCTCTCTCTCTCTCTCTCTGTGTGTGTGTCTCTCATGAATAAATTAAATTAAATTAAAAAATCTATATCTAGACACATCAGAGTGAAGACTAGAAAGACAAAGACAAAGAAAGCATCATGAAAACAATGAGAAAAATGATTCAGCACATACAGGAAAACATTAATGCTTCCAATTACTGGCTTTCCCTGTGACATAATGGAGATTAGAAGGACGTATTAAAAGCAGCGAGAAAAAAAAAAAAACCTGTCAACCAAGAATCCTATATTGAATAAAACTATCCTTCAAAAATGAAAGCTAAATGAAGACATTCCCAGATTAAAGAAAAAAATAGCTGAGAGAATTCATGGCTATCACACTGCCTTACCAGATACAATAAAAAGTCCTGCAGGCCCAAAGGAATTGACACCAGATGGTAATTTGAATCTATAGGAGAAATAAAAACTATCAGAAATGATAAATATGTAATAAGAGTTAAGAGAATCTATTTTATTCTCTTAATGTTTCAAAAAGACATAAAACTACATAAAACATTATTAACACAATATTGTTATATATAATAACATATATAGAAAACAATAATAGCATAAAGAAAAAAGTAGGCATGGAGTAGTTTCTATATTTTGCCAAAATTAAGTTCATATTAATCTAAAGTACACCATGATAAGTGAACATACATATTATATTCCTAAAGCAACCAATAAGAAAATAACAAAAAAAATACATAGGAGTTAAAATAGCGCACAGAAATATTTAATACAAAATATGAACTAAAGGAGAAACAGAAGAATAAAAAAGATATCCATAGAAAACAAATTACAGAATAACCAATGTAAATGTAAATGGTCCAATTACTTCAATTAAAACAGGGCACCTGGGTGGCTCAGTGGTTAAGCATCTGTCTTCAGCTCAAATCATAATCCCAGGGTTCTGGGATTGAGTCCCTGTATTGGGATGCTAGCTCTGTGGAGAGTCTGTTTCTCCGTATGCCTCTGCCTCTCTCTCATTCTGTCCCTCATGAATAAATAAATAAAATCTTAAAAAAAAAAAAAAAAGGAAAAGAAAAAGAAAAGGAAGAGATTGGGGCACCAGACTGGCTCAGTCAGTTGAGACTTTGACTCTTGATTTCAGCTTGGGGCCATGGTCTCAGGGTTGTGGGATCAAGCCCTGCATCAGGCTCCACAGTCTCACGGAGTCAGCTTGGGATTCTCTCCTCCCTCTGGCCCTCCCCCCAGCTCACACTCTCTAAATAGATACATTAATTAATTAACTAATTCATTAATTAAAATCTTTTAAAAGGAAGAGATTGTCAGATCATGATCCAACTGCATGCTCTCTATAAGAGATGTACAAAACTATGGCATTCACACAGTAGCCAAAAGAGAGCTGGAGTGGCCATATTAATACCATAAAAATAGACTATATGATAAGAAATATTACCAGCGGTGCCTGGGTGGCTCAGTGGGTTGAACATCTGCCTTTGGCTCAGGTCATGATCCCAACATCCTGGGATAAGCCCCACATCAGCCTCCCTGCTCAGTGAGGAGTCTGCTTCTCCTTCTCCCTCTACCCTTCCCCCTACTTATGTTCTTTCTCTCTCTTTGTCAAATAAATAAATAAAATCTTTAAAAAAGAGAGAGAGAAAAAGAAAGAGACATTACCAGCGTCCAAAAGGGACATTTCATAATAACATAGGAAAACGCAACAGTTACGTATGTACCTTGTAACACAGCCTTATAATACATGAAACAAAAATGACAGCATTGAAAGAAAAAACAGACAATTCAACAACAATAGTTGGAGAATTTGATACTATGCAAGCCCCAACCCACACACGTGGGAACCTCTACCCCAGCCCTAGCTCCTAACTATCATGACCCCTCAAACCAATCTCCTTTCCTTGCCCCTTTAAAGTTCTTTTAAAAAAATTTTTTTTTGTTTTAAAGATTTTATTTATTTTTTCATGAGAGAGAGGCAGAGACACAGGCAGAGGAAGGAGCAGGGCTCCCTGCAAGGAGCCCAATGTAGAACTCAATTCCCGGGATCACACTCCGAGCTGAAGGCAGATGCTCAACCACTGAGCCACCGAGGTGTCCCTCAAGTTCTTTTATGTACTGCTTGGGAACCTTACCAGTCTCTCCAGAAAGTTTGTTATGTGACTAATAAACCTTTTCCTACCCCTGGTGGTACATTTGTGGCATCATCAGATTCAAATGTAATAATCCTCAGCGAATTACTAGCAAAGTGAATTCATCAGCACTGTAAAAGTGTTAAATACTGTGACTAAGTGGGTTTTATTTCAGAAATGCAAGGCTGGTTCAACACACAGGTATCAATCAATCTGATGCATATTATAATAGAATAAAAAGAAAACAAGCATGTAACCATCTCAATAGATGCAGAAAAATTGCTTGACAAAAATCTAACAACTGTTCAGATAAAAACTCAACAAACTAGGACAAGAGAGACATCTACAAAAAAAACAAAAAAAAAAAAACCAAAAAACAAAAAAACAAACAAAAAACAAAAACAACCACTGTTAACATCTTACTGAATGGTGAAAGACTGAATGTTTTATTTTTAGGACCAGGAACAAGGGAAGGATCTCTGCTTCCTCACACCACTTCAGGATTGTATGGGAATTCTCTGCCAAGTGCAATAAGGCAACAACAACAACAAACAAAACCAACAACATCATACAAATTGAAAAGGAGAAACTAAAATCACAAGTGACACAATTCTTTATGTGCAGAATCCCAAGGAATCCACTAAAGAGCTATGACAGCTAAAAAACAAGATGAGAAAGGTCACAGAATACAAGTTGAATGTGCAAACATTAAACATATTTCTTTTTTTTTCTCTAAGATTTCATTTATTCATTTGACAGAGAAAGAGAGCAAGCACACAAGCAGGGGTTGAGGGGTGGCAGGCAGAGGGAGAGGGAGATGGAGGTTCCCCACTGAGCAAGGAGCCTGATGCAGGGCTCGATCCCAGGGCCCTGGAATCATGCATGACCTGAGCCAAAGGCAGATGCTTAACCCAATGAGCCACCCAGGTGCCCCCATTAATTATATTTCTATACACCAGTAACAAACCATACAATTAAGTGATTCCATTCACAATGAAAAAGAATAAAATAGTAATAAATTTAACAAAAGAGGGGCAGCCCCCGTGGCCCAGCGGTTTGGCGCCGCCTTCAGCCCAGGGCCTGATCCTGGAGACCCAGGTTCGAGTCCCACATCGGGCTCCCTGCATGGAGCCTGCTTCTCCCTCTGCTTCTCTCTCTCTGTGTCTCTGTGTGTGTGTTTCTCATGAATAAATAAAATTTTTAAAAATTTAACAAAAGAAGTGCTAGTCATGGAGACTACACACTATGAAACGTTTCTGAAGGAAATTCAAGAAGAGCTGAAATTGGGAAATATCCAATGTTCATGGATTGGGAAACTCAATATTGTCATCAATTCTCCCCAATTGATCTATAAATCCATTCTCTTTCTGAGGAAGTTGCTTAAGCCCTTGAGTCTGTTTCCTCATCTGCAAAGTAGACCAATACTCCCTTCCTCATGAAGTGGTTATGAGGATTAAAGAGATAATGTATGTCAGGTGACTAGCATAGTACGTGGCCTAGAATAAGAGCTCACTTGAATGAGGGGAGAAAGACAGGGATGTCCAGATGGCACTTCTCATGGAGGTGTGAGCTATTTTAAGGAATTGTCTGCATTTCTGTTTCAAATTTGATCACAACTTTTGCTTTTGCTAAATTTTGTCAGACTATTTTCAATTCCCATTTCACTTTTTTTCAAAGATTTATTTATTCATGAGAGACACAGACTGAGAGAGAGATAGAGAGGCAGAGACATAGCCAGAGGGCAGGCTCCTCACAGAGAGCCCAATGTGGGACTCGATCTTGGATCCTGGGATCACGACCCGAGCTGAAGGCAGGCACCCAACCACTGAGCCACCAAGGTGTCCCTCAATTCCCATTTCATAGAGCTCATAGTCTGTGCAATAACCAAGTTGAAATTATACCAATTGGCTAAGAAATTTGTGTCTGAGGCAAAGATATTATCCCAGACCACTCTGTGGCTGACATTTAAGGAAATTTTCTTACCGAGAGGCTGGGCACTGAATTCTTTTGCAAGAATGTTCATTTGTTCAACAGCGTCTGTTGAGCACCTACTATGTGCCAGAGACTGCAAATATAGCCATGGAAAAGACATTTTTCCACCACAGTTCATAGTCAGGGACCAATGATAAAGAGATAAATATAAATACAAAAACACTGTTAGGGACACCTGGTGGGCTCTGTGGTTGAGCTTCTGCCTTTGGCTCAGGGTGTGATCCCAGAGTCCTGGGATAGAGTCCCTCATGGGGATCCCCTCAAGGAGCCTGCTTTTCCCTCTCCCTGTGTCTCTGCCTCTCTGTGTGTGTCTCTCATGAATAAATAAATAAAATATTTTTTAAAATTGTTAAATATGTATGAAATAAATATAAAAGCAAATGTCCCGTAGTGTGATAAGTGTTATGGAGAAAGATAAGCCTGGGTGAAGATACAGAGAGATGGGCCCTATCTTAGGCAGGGGAAGCAGGAAGGTCCTCCGAGGAGCCAACATCTCATCAGAGGCCAGTCAGAAGTGAGGGAACCAGCCACCCTAATGGTTATTTTCATTTTTAAAAGGTTGTATCTCGTGAGCAAATACATTTGGAAAATGCAAATTCAGTGTGAGCTGACGGGTCCTTTCCTGAGCGTTTTCCAGGGGTTTTACTGTGCCTTTTTGCCACAGCCCTCGCCACGAGGGCAACATGGTTTACACCCCTTCCCAACGTTTCTGGCCATCGCACCCCCCGCACCAGAGTCTCTTGCAGGACCACACCATTGGACAGGGCAAGGAAATGCCTGGCCGGGGACCCCAAGGATGGGGAATGGTGACCCTTCCCAGCTACTGGTGTGGTTTTGTTGCAAGCAGGTGCTGGCATTCTAACACTCCAGCTCGCGGTGCTCTGGGTTCACAAGCCACACGAGGGTGATGGCAGGCTTCCAGGTGAGATGCACCAGCCTCCTGCAGAGGAGGGCAGCCTGCCTCCGCAGCTCTTCTTGGAGAGCCTATTCGGGGTGCCCACGTGGGCAGCTGGAGTTAGTGAATGTAAAACACTCACAAGGAAAGACCGGCCTGGCTTCACCACCCACTGGTGGTGCAGAGAGAGCTGTGCCTAGGGAACCCAGGGCAAGGGAATGAGGGGATTCCCTTCTTCTCAGAACTTAAACTTTCTTATTTATTTTTTCCCCAAGGCTGGCCTCTTCTTCTAGGAGAACGTGTGGCTGGGTGGAAGGAGGGGCCTGGGAGACCTGATGGCCACAGCAGGCTCCCTGGGTGACCTGCGGCGGGTCCCGTCTCCTCCGGGCCTCGGTAGTCCTGTTGGTCCCATAGGAGGTCTCCAGTCTCCCCATGGCCCACGTCTCCAGGAATGGCAGGCATTGGTGGCGTCTTGGGCAACTCTTTGGTCCGGCATCCAATAAATATAATAACCATAGGGAAAATAAGAGCAACAAGGGAAACTCCGCTGAGTTTAAGTCTATGACCTTGATATGTGCATTATTTCACATCAAATCAAAACTATGCTACGAGGGAAGCACTATTATTAACATCAAGTTTATAGGTGAGGACGCAGGCTCAGAGAGGTAAAGTCAGTTGCCCAAGGTCACACAGCTTCCACGCGGTTCAATTGTTATTTGATCCCCCAACCCTATGTTCCTGGAGTACGCTGTCCTAATCCTTGGCTCGCCCCTTTGGGCGAGGGAGCCAGGTGGAAGGAGAATGGGGAAGGCGGCCAGCTCTTCCTCTTCCAGGCCAAAACCTCAGCCACTCTGGCTTCTCACCAGCCACGAAAAAGGTTTTTGCCAGCTGCTGGTGGGCACCACTTAGGCAGAAAAGCGGGAGAGGGTTAGGATGTGCCAGGCACCGAGATGAGGCTTGTTCCTCGATGAGCACTTGTTGAATGAGGGAATGGTACTGGGAACAGCAGGCAAACTGAGATTTCATCCCAAACTTTTATGGGTTCATAAAGGGTTTGCTGCGTCTGGTCAAGTGCTAGGGCCTCAGCGACCAACCAGGTAGATTCCTGGGTTGGTGGAAGCCAGAGTCTGATGGAAGATACAGGTCAATAAGCAGTTAAAAATGTGGGTGATGGGGCAGCCTGGGTGGCTCAGTGGTTTAGTGCCGCCTTCGGCCCAGGGTGTGACCCTGGAGACCCAGGATCCAGTCCCACCTGGGGCTCCCTGCATGGAGCCTGCTTCCCCCTCCGCCTGTGTCTCTGCCTCTCTCTCTCTCTCTCTCTCTCTCTCTCTCTCTCTCTCTCCCATGAATAAATAAATAAAATCTTTTTTAAAAAATGTGGGTGATGAATCACTTGGCTGTGTTCTGAGCAATGGGGTTGGTGAGGGTGGAAGACGTGAGCAGGGCATTGCCGTGTTCCCCTTTCTCAGTGGCACGGTGGGACCTAAAGAGGAGTGGTGGTCGGTCACCAGTGAAACAGAATGGCACCAGAGGGGTGGGTGGACCCATGTGCTCAGGGACCGGTGTCTGATCTCCTGGCAGTGGGGATGGAAGCCACAGATCCATGAGTTGGGGCAACTCAACACACAGATCGCTCCCGACTGCCTGGAGGTCTGGGGCTTTCGAGGGAGCTTTCCCTCCAGCCCAAAAAAGACGCACATGGGCTCCAGCTCCCCAGACACCCAGACAGCTTGGCAGTCTTCTCTCGTCATATATTTATAAATACCATTTATTTTGGCTGAAAACACAGTCTCCCAGAGCCTGGGCCCGTCTTCATGACCCATCCCCTGGATTTCCCTCCACGTGGCTCTGACAGCGTGTATATCTAAAGTATTAAGGACCAGACTTAGTTGGGTGGCAGCCTAGGGATGATTTAAAAGAAATATTATTGACAAACGTCAGGCATGTCTAGTGTTGAAAAAATCAGCAAAAATTGCAAAGAAGTAAAATCATTTTTAAGCCTCCTGCTAAAGCTAATGAGTCTTAGCATTTTGTTGTACAGCCTGACAGTATTTTCTACACTTATATATAATACAGATATGTAAATAATAAGCTGTAGGGATGCCTGGGTGGCCCAGCGGTTGTGCATCTGCCTTCAGCTCAGGGCGTGATCCTGGGGTCCTGGGATTGAGTCCCGCATCCGGCTCCCTGCTGGGAGCCTGCTTCTCCCTCTGCCTGTGTCTCTACCTCTCTGTGTGTGTCTCTCATGAATAAATAAATAAAACAAAAATCTTTTTTAAAAAATAAGCTTTTAAAAACAATGAAATCAGATCCTATGTGCTGCCTGGGATGGCACTTTTACAACTGTATCATGCCCCTGTCTCCAAGTCAATAAATATGTATTTATAACATTTTAATAATAGCATAATATCTCACCACATGAATATGCCTGACCCTTATGATATGGTACGTATGATAGAACACATGATATGTCAGAATATGCCAAACCCTTATTATATGTATATTTAAATATTCCAAACCTTTATTAGTGACCATTTAGGTTGTTTCTGATAATTTTCATCGACAGACACGATATCGTGAAGAGCTTCTCGAACATTCCTGGTTACGAACCTTCCTGAGTACTTTTTGAATTGAATTGCTGGTTATGAACCTTCCTGAGTATTTTTTTGAATGGAATTGCTGCATCAGAGTTGTGAACATTTTAAGAATTCACCTAAATACTTTCAAATCCACCTCCACTCCATCCCAAACCATTGCTCTAGCTTAAATTTTCTTTTCTCCACATACTAACCAGTGGATAGCATGACTCATTTCAACTCTTGGCCAATGTGCAAGATGGAAACTGATACCTTATTCTTATGTTCAGTCTTTGATTATAACCGAGTTGAGCATCTTTTCTTGTGCTTTCTGGCGACTCCTATTTTTTCAGTAAATCTGCTGTAGCTCTCCATGTTTCTACTGGAATGTTCACGATTTTTCTTAAGGATTTTTCGGTCTTTATTTTTTACTCTATTCATTACTCTTATACAATTTTTAAATTATTGTGTGGTCAAATCTTTTTTTCCCTATGTTTAGAAGAACTTTTCCTACTTCCTACTTATATAAATATATATAAATATAAAAAATATATATAAACATATATAAAATACATAAATATTTTCCTGCATTTTCGCTCTAAATATATCCTTGGTATTTAAGTCTTGGACACTACTGGGATTTATTTCAGTGTATGATATGAGTTAGGCATTTAACTTCTTTTTCCAAAATGACTAGCCAATTGTACTATCATTTATTGAATAACTTTCCTTTTCCTTTGAACTTGAGATGTTCCCCTTATTACATATTAAATTGGCACACACCTGGGGTGTCCTAGGGACTTTTTATTGTTCAATAATGTGCCTATCTCTCCGACTCTCAAAACTATATTATCATAATGCAAATTTTTAATACATATTAACATTTAATCAAACTGACCCAACACTCCCATCCTGTTCTATTCCTCCAGATTGTGTTTTGCTCTTCTTGCATATTTATTTTTAAATCAAATTTAATCCTATATAAACAGTTAAAAAATAATTTTATCAAGTTCAAAATTAATAGCATTGTTTTGACAGAGATATGTTAAATACATAGATTAACTTGGGGAGAGTTACAATATTGAACGCTCTCATTTAGGATAATGATATAGCTTGTTTCATGTTCCCAGTCTATTTTTCATGTATGTTCTGTGTATATTAATTAAGTCTGAATGGCCCTGCTCTAAAGGAAAGGTATATATAGTTGTAGATCGATATAAATGTTGATTCACATACAAACACACAGACACATATGCATTTTTATTTTGCAATAGATTTTTCTGACCAAATGCCTTAAGTAGTTCGAATTTTTGTTTTATTTTCCTGACTTTCATATGTCAGTATACCAGCACCAAGGAGTGATGATTCTAACTCTCCATCTGAAATATTTATAATTCTCAGCAGAGCTGATAATTCTGTGGTAGTTACCGGTATGATCTACCCATCTTTGAATTTTGAAATGCTTCCCTACCAATTGGTAAATGGTGTACCTGTAACAACAAGGAACAGCAAAATCAGTTAATGATATAGATTCCAATGTAAATCCATTAGTTCAAGCTAATGGCTGTAGCATGTGACAACTGCTGGTACGTGGGCCTCCCATCAGAGTGACATCTGAGCAATTTGTGTAGCATTCCCTGCCAGTCTGGCCTGTTTTGTGGAAGGCAGCAGGGCTTCATGGCACATACTCTCAGAAGCACTCCCTACGTTAGGACAGTATTGTCAGCCTGTGGGGTGGTGACCTCTGGAGGTCTCTGAGACTCTTTTAGGAATCTGTGAGGACAAAACTTCTAATGATACCAACACATCATTTGCCTTTTTTGCCCTTTCCCCCATCAGTGTGAGTAGAGTTTTCCAGAGGCTACGTGATGTGTGATATCACAACAGATTGAATGCAGAAGCGGACCTCAGCATCCAGCTGAATTCTATTAAGCCAAAATTAAAGCAATTTGCAAAAATGTAAAACAATGGTACCCTTCTCACTTTTTTCTCACTTTGGAAAACAATTATCTTCATAAAGATTCTTATGTTAACATTCACCAGGTTATTGCTGTTATTTTTAACTGAATAAATACAAAAATGAAAAGTTTTCAATGGTAACTTCTAAAATCATAAGTATTGATAGAGGCCACCCACATAAACAAAAGACCTAAGGCTGCTCTAACTAATATTTAACTCTAAAGAGATCCTGAGACCAAAAAGTTTGAGAACTGCTGTTTTGGGAGGACTCACAATTTATCATTATGCCCAAAGTATGTAATTGCCCTCCTCTAAACATTTCTATTTTTACTTTTGTTTTACAGTTAATGTGCTATAATTCTTTGTGTAGTCATTGTGCAGTGTTCTGATGTTTATAAACTTAATAATAAAATATTAAAAATGAAACCCAGGATGAAGATACAGTAGAGTTTGGATAACTTTCTTCATGTTCTCTTAAGATATTATGAACATGAATCTTCTGACTGTGGAAGACCAAAGAAAAATGATAATAATGAATCACCCCTGGAATAGCTTCTAGTCCTAAATGGAAACCAAAACCCAGGACGTCTTCTGATACTGCATAAAAAACAAAGCAAAATAAAATGAAGAAGTCGTATAAATGGCATGAACAATTCAATTACTCCAATAAAAATAACATGAGTGACTCTCTATAGTTAGCCTGTAATTGTTGCTCAGATGATCAGAGTACAAACCTCTATACGATTAAATGTTGGAGGTGCGATACTTTCATTAAATGGAAATTATGTCCTGTTAAAACTCATGGTTTAAATAAAGTTTCTCTCCTTGATAAGGAAAATTATAAGAACGTTATAAATCAGTTTCACATAAATAACATTGGCAATAAGAAAAACTTCTGAAAAAATGTATCACAATATTGATAAAGCAAATGAAAAACATCTAGAAAATACCATCCGTATGGTTAAAAATAATTGAACATTGTCAAATATAAAATATTTAATAGAACTTTTAAAAGAAGCAGTATCAATGTGGGTTTATCATAACACTCTAAATTTATGGACTTGTTTGTTGCAAAATATTTATCTGCCGGTATGAGAAAACAAGTTTTTGGAAAATATATAAATCAGGGCAGTAAAATTTCAATCATTATTGATGAAGCTTCAACTGTTTCATATAAACCAGTTTTAATAATTTACTTAAAATGTGAAATTCAAGACTTTGAAGATAATTTAATGGTTTTTGTTGATCCCATGAAGCTGGAAGGAGAAACATCTGAAATAATTTATCAAAATTTATTGTTGACATATGAGAAAAATGGTTTCAATGAGAAATATTTTCATGAAAACCTTATTGGATTTTATATAAACAGTGCCTGTGAATAGCAAGGGACAGAGTCTGCAGTTTCAGCCAAAATTTAGGAAAATTTTTGAATGTTTTAATTTGGCACTGTCTAAGTCACTGAATTCAATTATCCTTGAATGATGCAATAAAATATATAAAGTAAGTAATTATAAATGTTTTCTTAATTTATTACTGTACATCATGTAACATCAGAAAAAAATGTATAATCTATCTGAAGATTTGGGGATCGAGACCATGAAAATTAGAATGGTTCTCCATAATGCTAGAACTACAAAAGCAGTTTGAAATTCATCTCAAGTGTATCAATTGAACAAAAATTGTGTCATGAAGCAAATGGGTAACAATTATTCTTTTTTAAAAAGAGATTTTATTTTATCGCTTCTCAGCCTTTTGGCTAAGATCAAGTGAAAAAGAGATTTTACTTTAAGCTAATTCACTTATTAAAATATCAATGATGTTTTAACCTAATAGAAAGTTTTACTAAGTAGAGGGGACAATTAATGCCCCCAATTTAAAAATGTTTAAATATACAAAACTAAAGAAAAATGGAGATTATATAGAAATAAAGAATATACTTTTTAAAATAAGATAAAGTATTAACTGAAAAAGAAAATGTGTTAAATTGATAAATTATCAGAAATATATTTGTTTTTTATTTTTTAATATTTCATTTATTCATTCATTCATGAGAGATACAGAGAGAGGTAAAGACACAGGCAGAAGGAGAAGCCGGCTCCCTGCAGGGAGCCTGAGGTGGGTCTCTATCCCTGATCTCCAGGATGATGCCCCGGGCCAAAGGCGGCGCTAAACCTCTGAGCCACACGGGCTGCCCTATATTTATTGTTTAAAAACAAAGATAAAAGTAATAATTTTTAAAATTTTCATTTAATTTCCTTTTAATAAATTATTTTCCTTTTTTAAAATTTTTATTTATTTATGATAGTCACACACAGAGAGAGAGAGAGAGAGGCAGAGACACAGGCAGAGGGAGAAGCAGGCTCCATGCACCGGGAGCCCGACGTGGGATTCGATCCCGGGTCTTCAGGATCGCGCCCTGGGCCAAAGGCAGGCGCCAAACCGCTGCGCCACCCAGGGATCCTAATAAATTATTTTCTTTATTAAATTATTTGGCCATTATTTGACCCAAAATAGCGTTTATGAAGCCCATGGATTAAAGGTAAACATTAATAAATGGGGACGTCTGGGTGGCTCAGTAGTTGAGCATCTGCCTTCAGCCCAGGGCGTGATCCTGGAGTTCCAGAATCAAGTCTCACATCAGGTCCCTGCATGGAGCCTGCTTCTGCCTGTGTCTCTGCCTCTCTCTCTCTGTGTCTGTCATGAATGAATGAATGAATGAATGAATGAATAAATAAATAAATAAGATCTTTTTAAAAAATTAATAAATGATTTTTATAATTAAATACAGCATTACAGTAAACAATTTTGTGGCTTATTTAATAATAAAAATTAAGTACATGAAATCCCAACTGTTTTATAGGCTAAAAAAATTCAGCAGAAGCTGAGAGATGAACTATGAACAATATTTTGGATCTTAAGAGACATGCTTTTAAGGACACTGGCTCAGCGGTTGAGCATCTGCCTTGGGCTTAGGTCATGATCCCCAAGTTCCATATCCAGGCCCATATCAGGAGCCTGCTTTTCCCTCTGCCTATGTCTCTGCCTCTTTCTCTCTCTGTGTCTCTCATGAATAAATAAATCTTAAAAAAAAAAAAAAAGACATGCTTTTAGGGGCGCCTAGGTGGCTCAGTCGGTTAAGCACCCACCTTTGGCTCAGCTCAAGATCCCAGAGTCCTAGGAACGAGCCCTGCATCAATTCCCTCTTCAATGGGGAGTCTGCTTCTCCCTCTCCCTTTGCCCCTCCACAAGCTTGTGCGCTTGCTCTCTCTCTCATAAATAAATAAAATCTCTTTTTTTAAAAAAAATTGTTTTTAATGAAGTCACTCACTGACTACCAATTAATGGTAAATTGTTTTTAAAAATTTGGCGCAGGGATCCCTGGGTGGCTCAGCGGTTTGGCGCCTTCCTTTGGCCCAGGGCGCGATCCTGGAGACCCAGGATCGAATCCCACGTCGGGCTCCCGGTGCATGGAGCCTGCTTCTCCCTCTGCCTGTGTCTCTGCCTCTCTCTCTCTCTCTCTCTCTCTCTCTCTCTCTCTGTGACTATCATAAGTAAATTTAAATAAAATAAAATTCTTTAAAAAAAATTGGCGCAATTCATGTGTCAGATTGTAGCTCAGAGAGAGGATCATTTAATTAGGATGTCTATGTTTTACAAAATTGCACCAACAATTTCTAAAAATCAGCAAATGGTTTGGAAATTATTAGAATAAGCTATCTGATAAAAAAAATTAACTATAACCTCTATTAATTGGTAATTTTATATTTTAGTTTCCTTAGAAAGCAAAAGGGACTAAATTTTAATGTTTTTAATAAATATATTAGTTTATATTACTCTCTCCTTATTAAATATTTTAAATGTTGCCCATGCTTTTGGTATAATTGTGTTAGCAAGCACTTATATAATGAAGTTAAGTAACATTGATGGTAGAGGGCCTTGTCTTCTTTCTGACTTTAATTACAATGTTTCTAGTGCTTTGCCATTAAGCATAATGCTGACATTTGATTTGATATAGATTAAAAAAATAAAATTGTAAAAGTATTATCTCTGGTATGTAAAGAACTTAATATGGTTTCCCATCTCTGACATTAATATGATTAGTTATGATAGTGGATTTTTAATATTGAATTGACCTTCTATTCTCATAATGAGCCCTATTTGGTGGTTGGTATATTATTTTTTAATGTGCATCTGGATCCAATCATTCTTTTATTTTTTTAAAGAAATTTTATATCCATAACCCAAAGCATGACTGGTTATTAGTTTTATTTTCTGTGTATGTGTAAAAGTGTTATCCGACTTGAGTTTTAAAGATCTTCTGATGAAACAATATAGATTTACTGCCTTTTTGGTACAATTCTCTGACAACCATCTTGAATTCAGCTATGATTTGTAGTCTATACACATTTTCTATTTCTTTTTCAGTCCATTATGGGGATACACATTCTCATAAAATCTAGTTCATTCAAATTTTTAATTTTTGGAGCATAGAGTATTTTGTAATGTCTATGTAATATGTGCTTACAAATAACATATTGCTCTGTAGGTCTTAGGTTCAGACTACCTTATTATTCTCAATACTGTAAATTTTTGTATTGAAACATAATTCACATATAAAATTCACCCTTTTAAAGTGAACCGTTACTTGATTTTTAATATATTCACAGGTTTTACAACCATCACTACTATGTAATTCCAGAATATTTTCATCACTCCAAAAAGAGATCTGGCCCCCATTAAGCTGTCACTCCCCACTACCCTGTTCCCCTCAGCCCCTGGCAACACTGATATACTTTCCGCCTCTACGGATTTCTCAATTCTGGACATTTCATATAAATGGGATCACATATTATGTGGTCTTTCATGTTTGGCTTCTTTCATTTAGCATTATATTTTGAAGATTCATCCATATTGTAAAATGTATCCATATTTTATTCCTTTTCATGACTTAATAATACTCATCCTTGGTGAGTGTTTGGGTTGTTTCCATTTTCTGGCTAGTATGAATAATGCTGAACATTCATGTACAGGTTTTTTGTGTGTGTGAACACATGTTTTCAATTCTCTTGGGCACACACATAGAGGTGGAATTGCTGGGTCATATAAACTCTACATTTATCCTTTTGAGGAACTACCAAACTGGTTTTTAAAATGGCTTTACCATTATACATTACTTGCAGTGATGTATGAGAGTTCCAACTTCTCCACATCCTTGCTAACACTTTTTTTTTTTTTTTTTGCTAACACCTTTTATTTTCTATCTTCTATTTTATGGTCATCCATAGATGTGGAGTGGTATCATTATGGTTTTTATTTATAGTTCCCTAAAACACATGCCTACCCACATCCTTTGCCTATTGGGTTGTATTAAATTTGGTTATTCATGTTTTATTATTTTAAAGTCTATTATTATTTTTAAAGATTTTATTTGACAGGGAGAGAGAAAAGCAAGGGAGGGACAGAGGTATAGGGAGAAGCAGGCTCCCCACTGAGCAGGGATCCCAATGCAGGGCTTGATCCCAGGACCTTGGGATCATAACCTGAGCTAAAGGCAGATGCTTACCCAACTGAGCCACCCAGAAGCCCCTATCATTTTTTTAAAGTTATCTCTATACTTAGTGTGGGGCTTGAACTCACAACCTGAGATCAAGAGTGGCATGCTCCACCAACCAGGTATTCCTGTCTTTTTGTTGTTAAGTTGTAGACGCTCTTTATATATTCTGGATACAAGTCAGTTATCCGATAAACAATTATCATATGATTTGCAAATATGTTCTTCTATCTTGTGGGTTGCCTTTTCAATTTCTTTTTTTTTTAAAGATTGTATATATTAAAAAAAGAAAAAGATTGTATATATTCATTCATGAGAGACACACACAGAGAGAGGTAGAGACACAGGGAGAGGGAGAAGCAGGCTCCATGCGGGGAATCCAATGTGGTACTCGATCCCAGAACCACAAAATCACGCCCAGAGCTGAAAGCAGATGCTCAACCACTGAGTCACCCAGGTGCCCCTTCAATTTCTAGATAGTGTCTTTTTTTTTGTTAATAAATTTATTTTTTTATTGGTGTTCAATTTGTCAACATACAGAATAACACCCAGTGCTCATCCCATCAAGTGCCCACCTCAGTGCCTACCACCCAGTCACCCCCACCCCCCACCCACCTCCCCTTCCACCACCCCTAGTTCGTTTCCCAGAGTTAGGAGTCTTTCATGTTCTGTCTCCCTTATATTTTTCTCCTTTCCCCTTTATTCCCTTTCACTTGATAGTGTCTTTTGAAGCATATTAGTTTAAATGTTTTTTTGGTATATGAAAATTTATTACTATTGTGTTTTCACCATCAAAACTTATGTTCTTGGTCTTTCCTTCTTGCCTTTGTCCAAGGCCAAGAGAGACATTGGCTATTTCAACAACCTTAAAATGAACAACAGGAATGTTACCGACAACATGACCTTTGCAATCAAATCCAGCAATCAGAACTTCATCACTTTCCTCACTAAAATTCAGACAACCATCATTGAGTACAAAGGCTGTGATTTTTTCCTCCACTTTTGATCAGCTGGACCCTGACACACTTCCTGATGGCAGAATTTGTCTGTTTGGCTTCTACCCTACTTTTTCCAGCACAATTCCCTTTGTATGGGAAGTGCCTCCGAAAGGGCTGGCCTTCGGGCTGTATCCAAATAAGCTTTCTTGTTCTGTTTATCATGCCACGTCTGCTCTCGTCGGTGGCCACAGAGCTTCCTGCCAGTACAAATACCTTGACACTTGTCCAGCCTGCCAGCACCATGGGTCTGAGTGAAAGAGGAAGTTTTAAATTTCGATTAAATGGAATTTATCTATGTTTCCTCTTCAGTTGCTTGAGTTTCAGATGTTATATCTGAGAAAATAATGCTTAATTAAAAATCACAGCAACTGGGGATCCTTGGGTGGCTCAGTGGTTTAGTGCCTGCCTTCGGCCCAGGGCATAATCCTGGAGTCCTAGGATCCCTGCATGGAGTTCCACATCAGGATCCCTGCATGGAGCCTGCTTCTCCCTCTGCCTGTGTCTCTGCCTCTCTCTCTCTGTCTCTCATTAATAAATAAATAAAATCTTTTTTAAAAATCACAGCAATTGAAACTTAGTTTTCTCCGAAGAGTTTTATAATTTCAGTCTGTGTTTTACCTTTGATCCACTTAGTGAAGTAGATCTAGGGGCACCTGGGTGGCTCAGTGGCTGAGCATCTGCCTTTGGTTCAGGTGGTGATCGTAGGTTCCTGGGATTGAGTTCGACATCAGGCTTCCAGCAGAGAGCCTGCTCCTCCCTCTGCCTGTGTCTCTCATGAATAAATAAATAAAATATTTTTAAAAAATTAGAGATTAGGATTATTTTGGCTATTCTTTGTCCCTTGTATTTTCATGTGAATTTTAGGATCAGCTTGTGAATTTCTGAAGGAAAAAAAAAAAAAAGACAGCTGAAATTTTAATGTAATGTCAGAGACTTTTTCAAAGCCCAATGCATATCTTATTCCCCAAAATCTTTTACTAAGCTTTTTTGTTTTATCTCTTGTTTAGTCCAGTTATTTTCTACCACTCAGGGAGCCAGGAAGATAAAAAATTGCCTGTAATTGTTTTCGACAAATGCCTCTAGAGGAGAGGTTTCTTGCACTGGGCAAGCATTGAATCAGGTCAAAATAGCATTGAACATGGAGTCTTCCAAGGACTCATCAGATGGATCAGATCATGAAAAGTGACTGGGAATAAGGCTTTGAAGAAGGTATAGTACTGTTCTGCTCCATTTATTAGCCAGCAGGCTATTGGTTTTCACCCCAAAGGCAGACGTTAGTTTTCAAGACTACTGCAGAGCTGGAGAATGGAAGATCAAAGTAATTAAAATAACCACAAAGTTTTCTGTTCTTACTGGGATCCAGCTCTTTTTCTCAAACACTTCCCACATAACTGCAAGACTTTGGGGAAATTCCAGAGTTCTGAAAAAGTTGATTCTGACCACTTTTGCCAGTTTTCTCATTGTTTTTATGAAGCAGAGAATTTCTGGATGTCCTTGCCTTGCCAGTTTCATTGACATTACCCAAATAATGTTAATTTAGCTTTTCTTTCTTATCTCTCTCTCTTTCTTAATTAGTTTTGCCAGAATTTTGTCTTGTTACTATTTTTTTAAACTCAAATGTAGGCTTCATTAATTATTGGTTTTCTTTTTTTTTTTTTTCAATTCATCAACTTTATCCTTATTAACTGTTTTCTTTTTCTTTTGGAAAATCCAGTACATTTTCCTTTTTTGCCTCCTGAAATGTTCAGATCATTTATTTTGATTCTTCTTTGTTTCATAGTAAATAACATTAAAAATTATGAATTATCCTCTGAGCATTACCTTAGCATCTCATAAGTTTGATACAATGTTATCATAATTATTTTCCAGCCTGTAGTTGCAATGTTATTTTGTTTTTGACTTAAGCTTTATTTATGAGGGCATTTTTAATTTTCCAAGTGATGTTTATTTATTATTTTGCAATCCATTTCTTATTTTATTGCACTGCAGTATGTGAATGTATCAATGAAATCCAACTTCTATAGGATTAATTTTTTTCTTGGTAACCTATGAGATCATCAATTTAAAAACTGTTCTGAGAATAATATATGCATAGAATATTCTATTCATTTTTCTCTCATCTATCATAATTAAATATATTATTCAGTTCCTCTATTTCCTTCTTTGATCTATCAAAGACTGAGAATTGTTTCTTTTAAATCAATTTTATTGATTTAAATAAAAAATAATTTGTGTATAAATTACATATATTAAAATGTACTTATTTTAAGTGTTGATTTTGATTAGTGTAACCCACGCTTCCGTCAAGATAGAAAGCATTTCCATCATTCCAGAAAGTTCCCTTGTGGCCTTTCCAACTCAATCTCTCCCCCTCTCCTGTCTTCCCTCTCTCCTCAAAGTTGGTCCCAGACTTCTGTTTCTTGTTACCAGCAATCAGATTTGCCTCATTAAAATTTCATATAAGGGGACAGAGAGTTTGTAGTCTTTTGTGTCTGATTTCTTTAATTGGCATAATATTTTGAGAGTCATCCAAGTTGGTAGTATCACTAGTTCTTTCCTCTTTCTTGCTGAGTTGTGCTTCATTGTATGGATATACCACAATTTGTTTATCCACTCACCAGTTAATGGGCTTTAGGGTTTTTTCCAGTTTGGGCTACCACAATTAAAGTTGCTACAAATATTTGTGTTCAAATCTTCATGTGACATGTGATTTCATTTCTCTGGGTTGTACTTTAAGTTAAGAGTTAACTTTATAAGAAACTGCTAAACTTTTTTTTCCATTGTGGCTATGCATTTTACATTCTCATCAGCAATGTGAGAGTTTCAGTGGTTCTACATTTTCACTGATATCTGTGTCTTAAATTTGGGCCATTAAAGTGGAAATGTAATGATATGTCATTGTGCTTTTTATTTCCATTTCCCAGATGATTGTGCATTGATGCTTTATACATCTTTTGTGAAATCATCTGTTTCAATTTTTGCCCATTTTAAAAGCTGGGGTTTTTTCCTTTTATACTTGAGTTGTAAGAATTCCTTACATTTTATCTTTTTTTTTTTTTTAAAGTAAGCTCCACATCCAACATGTGGCTTGAACTCACGACCTTGAGATTAAGAGTGCCATGCTCTATCAACTGAGCCAGCCAGGCAGTCTACTTTATATATTCCTTTTTTAAAAAAATTTTTATTCACAAGAGACACAAAGAGAGAGGCAGAGACATAGGCAGAAGGAGAAGCAGCCTCCATGCAGGGAGCCTGACCTGGGACTCAATCCTGGGTCTCCAGGATCATGCCCTGGGCTGAAGGCAGGTGCTAAACCACTGAGCCACCCAGGCTGCCCTACTTTATATATTCTTGATACAAGTTTCTTGTCTAATATAGGTCTTTAAAAAAAATACTTTATTTATTCATGAGACAGAGAGAGAGAGAGAGAGAGAGAGAGAGGCAGAGACACAGGCAGAGAGAGAAACAGGCTCTGTGTAGGGAGCCTGATGCAGGACTTGATCCCAGACTCTAGGATCACACCCTGGGTTGAAGGCAGGTGCTCAACCACTGAGCCACCCAGGAGTCCTCTGATATAGGTCTTGATTATGCAACTTTATATATTGAAATTCAATAGATTGATTCCTTCCACTTCCTTTTTCAAAATTGTTTCAGCTATTCTAGTCTCTTTGTTGGTTCATATAAATTATGTATTTATTTATTTATTTAAAGATTTTATTTATTTATTCATGAGAGACACACAGAGAGAGAGGCAGAGACACAGGCAGAAGGAGAACCAGGCTCCATGCAGGGAGCCCAATGTGGGACTCCATACTGGGTCTCCAGGATCACACCCTGGGCTAAAGGCAGTGCTAAACCGCTGAGCCACTGGGGCTGCCCAGGTTCATATAAATTTTTTAAAAATCTTGTGTATATTTACAAAAGATATTATTGAGATTTTTAAAAAAGATTTTATTTATTTATTCATGAGAGACACAGAGGAAGAGGCAGAGACATAGGCAGAGGGAGAAGCAGGCTCCCCGCTCCCCCTGATCCAGATGGGGGACTCGATCCCAGGACTCTGGGATCATGCCCCAAGCCAAAGGCAGCCACTCAACCGCTGAGCCACCCAGGCATCCTTCTTATTGAGATTTTGATAGAACTTTTATTAAACCTGTATATCAATTTGGGGGCAAATTAATATTGTACTATGTTGAGTCTTCCAAAACATGAACATAATATCTGCATCTATTTATATCTTCTTTAATTTCTTTCATTAGTATTTTATGTTTTTCAGGATATAAGTCTTGTATATGTTTTGTTAGATTTACACATAAGTATTTAATTTTGTTTGGAGCAGGTGTAAGTGGTATTGCACTTTAAATTTGGTGTCCACATGTTTATTGCTAATATTTAGAAATTCAATTGATTGGGACACCTGGGTGGCACAGTCAGTTAAGCATCTGACTCTTGGTTTCAGCTCAGGTTGTGATCTCAGGGAGATTGAGCTCCATATCAGGCTTAGTGTGGAGTCTGCTGGAGATTCTCTTTTCCTCTCCCTTTTCCCCTCCCACTTGTGTTCTTTCTCTCTCTAAAATAAATAAACAAATCTTAAAAAAAAAAAAAAAAAGAAATGCAATAGAATAACTTTTTTTTTTTTTAATTTTAGAACCTGTGACCTTGCTGAACTCACTTCTTAGTTTCAGGATTTTTTAATGGATTCCTTACATAAACAATTATAGGATCTGTAACTAGGGACAGTTTTGTTTTTCTTTCTGATTTATACCCTTTTCATTTTTTTCTTGTCTTATTGCACTGGCTAGACCTTCCAGCACTAAGTTGAATCAGATTAACACAGCAGACATCCTTCCCTTTTCCCCAGACTTAGACAAAAATCATTTTCTTTCACCATTAAGTATAATGTTAGCAGGAGGGTTTTTTGCTTTGTTTTGTTTTGCTTTTTGTAGGTGTGCTTTATCAACCTGAGGAAGTTTCCCTCTGTTCCTATTTTTCTAAAAGTTTTAATCATAGATGGGTGTTGAATTTTCTCTTTCTCTTTTTCTTTCTTTCTTTCTTTCTTTCTTTCTTTCTTCTTTCTTTCTTTCTTTCTTTCTTTCTTTCTCTTTCTTTCTTTCTTTTCCTTCCTTCCTTCCTTCCTTCCTTCCTTCCTTCCTTCCTTCCTTCTTCTTTGTACTTCTTGGTCTGGTTTTAGTATAAGGGTAAAATTATTTTCATAAACAGCATTTGAAGCGTCTCCTTCTTTTCTATTTCTTTGAAGAGATTCTGTTAAATTTGTGTTAAATGTTTATATGTTGACTAGAATTCTCCAGTGAAGCTCTCTGGGCCAGATGATTTCTTTGGGAGGAATTTTTAAATTACAAATTTCATTTCTTAAAAGTTATAGGCATATTCAAATTATCTATCTAATATTTGATTTTGGTATTTTGTGTTTTTTCAAGGATGTTAGTCCATTATATCTATATTTCCAAATTTATGTGTATAAAGTTGTTGTTTGTATTCCCCAAAACTCTTGATATCTGCAGTCTATAGTGATTCCTCTTGTTTTATTGCTGATATCAATAACCATGCCTTCTCTCTCTTTTTTTGTTAGTATAGCTGGGTATTTCTCAAGTATACAAATCTTTCAGATAATGAACTCTTTATTTCATTTATTATCTCTATTGTTTTTCATTTTAAAATTTCATTGATTTCTGTTCATATATTGTTTCCTTCCTTCTTGATTTTGGTTTATTTTTCTCTCTTTCTGGATTTTTTTTTCTTTCTGGATTTTTAATGAGGAAGCTTAAATGATTGGTTTAGGATCTTTCTTTTTTCCCTTTTTTTTTCTTCTTTTTTTTTTTTGTAGGCGCCATGCCCAGTGTAGAGCCCAATGTAGGGCTCAAACTCAGGACTCTGAGATCAAGACAGATCAAGACCTAAACTCAGATCAAGAGTCAGATGCTTAACCAACTAAGCTACCAGACATCACCCCTTCCGCTTTTCTAATGTATACACTTACTGTTATAAATTTTCCTTTTTAAGATTTTTCTAGTTATTTCTCATAAATTTAATATATTGTATTTTCACTTTCATTCACTTCCTCTCTGATCCATGTTATTTGGTGTTGTTTAGTTTCCAAGATTTTGGAGATTTTTCTGTTATCTCTTTGTTTTAGACTTCTAGTTTAGTTCCATGTGGTTGGAGAACATACTATTATTCTGATTCTTTTAATGTGTTGATATTTCTCTTACAGACCAAAATACAGTCTATCTTCATATATGTCCTGTAGGAACTTGAAGAGAATGGGTGTCCTCCTGTTGGGCAGAAATACTGTTGGTTGTTGGTGGTATTGAGTTCTACACATTTGCTGATTTCCTGTCTAGTTTTTCTACCAATTGTTGAGAGAGGAGTGTGGAAGTCTCCAAACGTAATTACGGGTTTTTCTATTTCATCTTTAAGTTCTACCAGTTTTTGCTTCACATTTTGCAGTTTTATATTTTGGTGCATACAGATTAAGGATTGTTATGTCTTCTTTGTGGATTAATTTTTTATCATTTTATAATGTCTTTGTTTCTGATAACTTTCATTCCTCTAAAGCCTACTTTACTTGATATTAATATAGCCATTCTTGATTTATTTTGATTAGTGTTTGCATGAGATAGCTTTTCATATCTTTTTACTTTCAACTTATCTATATCACTATATTTGAAATGGTTTTCTTGTAGTTTAGTCTTGTCTTTTAATCTTTTCTGTCAATATCTGTCTCTTAATTGGTATATTTAGGTGGTTTACATGTAATGGGATTATGAATATTTAAGAGTTTAAGTTTCCCATTTTATTTTTCTGGTTTTTATTTGTTCTGTTTTTTTCATATCTTTGTTTTCTGTTTCCTATCATCTCTGGGTTACTTGAACATTTTTAGAATTCCATCTTGACTTATCTATCGTGTTGTCTACAGCATATATCTTTGTATAGATTTTTTGGGATTTCTAAAAAGTGGCTGCTCTAAATGTTACTATCAATAGGTACTATATATATAAATATATATATAACTTATCACAGTGTACTAGTTTTCTTGATTTACCAATTCGAAACTTTACTTGACTCTATGTCCCTCCTCTTTTTATATATCATTGTCAGATATATTTCCTTTATATAAAATCTAAGGCATATCAAATAGTCTTATAATTTTTTCTTCAACCATCAAACATAATTTAGAGGATTCAACAGGAGAGTCTCTCGTATTTACCCATATTTTTGCCCACTGTGTTCTTTATTCCTTCCAGATGTTCCAGGATTCCTTTTTTTTTTTTTTTTTTTTTTATTGTTTCCTTTTTGCTTAGAGAAATTTCCTTAGCCTTTCTTTTAGGGTAAATTCTCTAGCAACAAATTTTCTTAGTTTTATTTCATCTGAGAATGTCTTGATTTATCCTTCATTCTTGAAGGATATTTTCTCTGGATATAGGATTCTGAGTTGAAATTTCTTTTCTTTGAACACTCAAAAAAATATTGTGTCATTTCCTTCTGGCCTCTGTGATAACAACCCCTTTGTCATCCGAATTGTTTTCCCTAGATACGGTGTCATTTGTCTTTTACTGCCTTAAAGTTGTTTTTTTTTCTTTTTTTGTGTGTTTCTTTGGTCTTTAGTTTTTAGAAATTTAACTATGAAACTCTTGGTGTGGATTTCTTTGGGTTTTGTTTAGGATTCACTAAAGCTTTTTGAATCTGAAAATTTATATCTTTTGCCAAACTGGGAGTTTTTCAGCCATTTTTTAAAACACCCTTTCAGCTTTGACATCTTTCTCATTCTGTTCTGTCACTCTGATGACACAAATATTATATTTTTGTTATGGTCTCCCAGGCTCCTTAGGCTTTGCTTATCTTCTTTTTTCAGTATATTTTCTCTCTGTTGCTCTGGTTGGATCATTTCAATTGTTGCACCTTCCAGTTTACTGATTTTTTTTTTTTCCTGTATCCCCTCCATTCCACTCTTGGGCCTAACCATTGAGTCCTTTGTTTTGTTTATTGTATTTTTCAGTTGGAACATTTCCATTTGGTCTTCTTCATGTCTTCTATTTCTTTGCTAAGACTTCTTGTTTCTTTGCTGGAAATGCCTAGTTTTTCAATAATAATAAATGACATTTAAGTAAGTCATTAAAGAACAATAACTGAAATGGTATGGTATTAAGACCAAAATAGATTTATCTTGATGAAACCAAAGGTCCAATACCCAGTGATGACATAAGAGAATTTAACATATGAGAAGGATGTCACAAAAGTGACAGGAAAAGGAAACACCATGGAGTAAAGGAATTAGACAGTAGACAAGCAGAGAAATCAGTTTAGGTATACACCTAAAAGTAAATTCCAGTTTTAGATGTACAATGGTGTATTTATCATATATATATATATATATATATGATTTTATATATATATATATCCAGGGGTTTTAGTTTTATTTAATGGAAGAAATAAGGAAAACTATAACTCCATCTTCTCCATCTTTTACTTACTCTGTTTCATTTTGGATAGTTTCTTTTTCTTTTAAGATTTTATTTATTTGACAGAGAGAGCAAGAGAGCACAAGCAGGTAGAGCAGCAGATGGATGGGGAGAAGCAGACTTTCCACTGAGCAGGAAGCCCAACGTGGGGCTTGATCCCAGGACCCTGAGACTATGAGTCAAAGGCAGACACTTAACCAACTGAGCCACCCAAGTGTCCCTCAATTTGGATAGTTTCTATTGTCAGATCTTCAGCTTCATTGATCTTTTCCTATACAAAGTCTGCTGTTAATCCCACTGCATGTTTTATCGGAGATACTGTGATTTTCATCTCTAGAATGTTGAGTTGGGTCATTTTTTACATCTACTGTGTCTGCACATAACTTACGCTACCTTTTCTAGCTTCTTTTTTTTCTCTCTTTTTTTTTTATTTTTAAAAGACTTTATTTATTTATTCATGAGAGACACAGAGAGTGGCAGAGACACAGGCAAAGGGAACGGGAGAAGCAGGCTCCACGCAAGGAGTCCTACGTGGAACTCGATCACGGGTCTCCAGGATCACGCCCTGGACTGAAGGTGGAGCTAACCGCTGAGCCACTGGGGCTGCCACCTTTTCTAGCTTCTTAAAAATATGAAACACAGTTATAATACTCTCATAATGTTCTTATATACTCATCTATATCATTTCTGGGTCAATTTCAACAGATTGATTTTTCTCTTCTTTATTGCTTGCATTTTTAGATGTCTTTACATAATTGGTAATTTTTAAAAAGTTTTATTTATTTATTTTTAAGTAATCTCCACACCCAATGTGGGGCTCAAACTGATGACCCAAAGATTGAGAATCACAGGCTTTTTCCTCTGAGCCAGTGAGGTGCCCACATAATTGGTAATTTTGGGGGGTCATCTCTGACTTACCTGAGCTCAGTTGCCTCATGTATTGTGTACAGTTTTCTAGATGTTTATGGCAGGAGGGCTAGTCTGATTCCAGTTATTTCATCATGATCAGAAATGAAAGTGTGGGTAGTGTTTGTAAAGCCTCTCCTTGTGAATGTTTTGTATTATTTGTAATGCCATATTATTTAGTGCCTATAGTTCATGACATCATAAATGGGAATTTTACTTTTATCAAAGCAATTTAGCCCTCTCTTATTTAAGATTTTGATTTGAACTTGATTTTTTATGTTAATATTATCCCTGTATTTCTTTTGCAGACTAATAGCTGCCTTATATCTCTTTACTCATTCTTTTACTTTAAACATTATCATTATGAGTTTGCTTTTAGAATCAATAAGATAATCTTTGTCTTTTGATTTTTGTCTTTTGTCTTCCAACTGTTGATCTATTTATTGTGATGACTACTACATTCTTAATTCTATCATTTTGTTTTTTATTTTCTTTCTGTCTTTGGTTATATTGTTCATATTTTCTATTTTCTCATTTTCCACTCCTTCACAAGTCACATGTATTCTCTTATTTTTATTTTGGTTGATCCTATTTTTAAAATTTAAATTCTATTAATCTTTGACTCCTTTCCTCCTTGTTTGACATTTGGAAATTTCACCAGGATATACTAGGTAGGTATTCTTTTAATTAATTTTTCCTGCCCTTGGTGGCTGCTTTCCCTCAAACTGTTATCACCACTTACAGATTTACTCTGATGTTTTTGCTCATCTTCTTTCATTTCAGAATTCTAAGAGATTTCTTTTTTTAACAGTCAATTTAAATTATTAATTCAGTTTTCTTCAATGTTTAATATGCTCTTCACTGCCCCTAGTATACTTAAAAATTCTGTAATCATGATTTTTCATCCTAAAGTAAAATTGTCTTATCTCAGATTACTATCTTTTCATAAATACAATATATTTTCTAATCTCATGGAAAATATAAATTTTATATTAATTTTTTTCCTTCTGAATTAAGTCTGTTTCATAGGGGAACTTTTGTCCAGACTATATATCTGATTTAATTCCAGGTGAAAGTAACAATTTGATGCTTGTCCTTGCTTTACTTACCCTTTGGAGACAGGTCTGGGTTTGCAGAGAAAATTTGTCAGAGGAGGAAGTTCAGTTCTTTTGATTTCAAACACGGAGAAAGAGAAATTTTATGTTTCTGTAGATTTGGCTTGCTAGTCAAGGCATTCAATTTACCACAGGTTATAGGTTATAACTATTTATAAGGCAGTCATTTGGTAAGGAAGCTCACCTCTCTGTGGAACATATTCTTTCACCCTCTCTGGGTGTGGGCATGGGCAGACACAATAACTCAAGTCATTCCTGGGATTGAGATTAGCTCTCTTTTCACTGCCTCTTGGCTCCCCCTCTATGCTAGCCCCTGGTTCTATGCATCTGGATGACGTCTTAGGTCCAGATGCTAGCAGGGATTGGAAAGGATCTCTACTCAAGGGTCCTACATATCAGGGACATTCAGGGTTCAATGAAGCATATTTTGCTTTTAATATTTCAGTTAGTGGGAGACACAGGCTTCTTATCCAACCAGTCTGATTATCCATCTTGATTCAGTGCACCACCTTTTAGTGTATCCCAGGGAAAAATCAGGCAAATGCTACAACTGAGTGCCCTTGCGTAGGGACCTGCAGCAGTTCCTAAAATCTTTTGCTTTGCTCCTCTTTGTCACCATGTGGTCCTCTATAGCCATGATTTGCTCAGAGTTTTAGGTTTTTCAAGGTTCTTGTCTTTGCTTCTTTGGTGGGTTTTTTTCTGTCCCATTCCTCCATCTGTCCATCCATCCACTCATCCATCCATCCACCCATCCATCTCATAGTTATTAAGTCATTACTATGTGCCAAATACTGTTCTGGGTGCTTAAGATTCAGTAGTGGAAAAAGACAGATGTGGAGGTTGCATTCTAGAGGAGGGTTGCATTACAGGAGTGGGGGACTTCTGTCTCCTTCAATCTGAGCTCATTTATATCACATTACTTTAAAATACTTTGTATTCTAGCAATGACACAGATGTTTTTAATGTTTTATCAGTTTGATAGGATTGGGGGAGGTAGGAACTCAAATCATGATTATGAAGTATAAGAATCACCCACTTGAAGGCAAGAAGAAGGTGGAAAAAAGAGAGAAAAGATGGATAGGGAGCTAACAGTTCATCATAGAAGTTCCTAAGGCCCTATTGTCTCAGATAGCTCCTGTGCACAATTAGATGAAATCAGAGGTCCTGGTTTTGAGTTGCCAGCAGTCCCATTTGTCTCTATAATCCCTCTCTTTGTCATATTCTATTGTAGTGTGATGTCCTCTCCAACCTTAGCCTAAATAAAGCTTTTCATGTATTACATTAAGGACAATTAAAAAAATAAATGTATCATTCACCATCATTTTTGTAATAAAAATTATACAACTTCATTTTACCTTTTAATTTAACATATCTTAATCAGTTTTAAATTTTCATCATTTTCATTTTAATGGCCATATATTATTCAGTTATGTTGATTCCTCAAATTGTTTAGCTGTCCCCTGTCCTTTCTTCTACTATTTATAGGGTTCTTCTTTTGCACTACCACTATTCATAAATGGTGTGATGAAAGTCTTGAGGAGCTTTGTTCCTAAAATTTATTTCATGAGTATGAATTCCCAGAAAAAGGACAATTAGGTCAAACAGTATTGATGTTGTGGGGCTCTTGTGAGATATTTTCAATTACCTTTCAAAAGGGACCAGCAATGTGGCAATTTTCCTGAAACCTCATCAACGTTAGTTTGCTTTTAAAAATCAGTTTCATATCAATTTGATAATTTAGTAGACAAAAATTAGAGCATATTTTATGCCTATTGATCATTTGTCCTTGCATTTACTATTTTTACTATTTCTATCTCCTTTTCAGTGAATTGTTTGGTCATGTCATCTACTCATTTATTTGGCTTTGGGGTGTTCTTACGTATTTTAATGTATTCTATTTTGTCTAGATGAGGTATTCTTAATCTTGGGGCCACAGAGAGCCTTAGGAAGTCTACTATCCTCATACAAGAATACCTACCATTTATGTGTATGTGTATTTATGTAGGCCTGTATGTGTCAACGTGAATGTGTGTGTGTTCCTGTGTCTCTTTATGTATGTGTATGTATGCATGTCTGTATATATATATATGTGAAAAGATCCTAAGTTTCTTCAGATTCTCAAAAACATCAAAATTTTAAAAGTAGTCAGAAGCCCATTTGATAGCAATCTTTTTCTTAATTTCTTTTTCTTTCAGTTTGTGTTTGCATACATTTAGCATTGTGATACAACTTTATCATTTTTTCTTCTATGAATTTCTATTTCTTCTATCCTGGCCTATTATTATTTCTTAGATAGGATAAATACACCATTCTATATTTTACTGTGTCTTCTATATTTTTTGATTGATCCCTTCTAAACCTGGAATTTATTTTTAGGTGTACACCAAAACTGATTTCTCTGCTTGTCTACTGTCTAATTCCTTTACTCCATGGCATTTCCTATTCCTATCATTTTTGTGACATCCTATTCATATGTTAAATTCTCTTTTGTCATCATTGGGTTTTAGACCTTCGGTTTTATCAAGTTATAGATTTAATTTGCTCTACTACTTTATTTCAGTTATTGTTTATTAATGAATTATTTATCTATTTATTTATTTGGGGGGAGGTGGGGTAAAGGGAGAGGAAGAGAGAGAGAATCTTAAGCAGGCTCCACACTCAGAATGGAGCCTGATTTAGGGCTCAATCTCATGATCCTGAGATCATGACCTGAGCTGAAATCAAGAGTTGGACGCTCAACCATCTGAGCCACCAGGCACACCGCACAATTATTATTTTAAAATATTTTATTTATTTATTTGACAGAGAAAGAGTCACAGAGAGAGAGAGCATGTGTGCAAGTGTGTGCATGAGCAGGGCAGTGGGGCAGAAGGAGAGGGAGAAGTAAACTCCTCACTGAGCAGGAAGTCCATGGTGCCAGACTCCATCCTAGGACCCTGGGATCATGACCTGAGCCAAAGGCAGAGGCTTAACCAATTGAGCCACCAAGGTGCCCTCAAAATTATTTTTAAATGCATATTGTCAAATTCTGTAAGAAATCCTTTTGTATTATTCTGAGATTATCTTGAATTACTAAATCAGAAAATTACAGATACTTATACTTTCTGTTGAGAAACGTGATGTTTTTCTATTATTCAGATTTTCTACTATGCTTTCCAAGAAAATTCTGAATTTTTTTGTGTCCCATGTTTATGTCTGAGTATTTAATTAGTTATATTTGATTATGAATTGGATCTCATTCTTTGTTTCCTCTCTTGTCTTCCTTGCATTTAGTTAAGAAAGTTATTGATTTTTAAAATACTTATCATGTATCCATAGCTAGCCAGTTATTGAACTTTTGTATTACTGCTAATGGTAGTTTAGATGAGAACATCAGATTTTTAAAGGCTATAATTATATCATCTGCGAATGCAGCTTTCTATCTTTCTAATAACTATTCTTATGGTTTCTTTTTCATGTCTTATTACATCAGCCAGATTTATCAATATGATATTAAATAATAATGGTGATAGAGACCTTATTTATTTTGTTCCCTTTTCTAATGGGAAAATCTCAAATGTTTTTCCATTAAAAAGGATGCTGGCTTGGTTTTAAATAGATCCTTATTATGTTAAGGAAGTGTCATTCTATTCCTATTTTTAAAAATGTTTTGACATCTATTGAAATGCATTTTTTGGCATCCATTAGGATGAGCATATGGTTCATATTATTTAATCTATTGATCTGATGTGTTGTATTAATAGATACCCTTGTGCTGAACTTTCTTTGCATTGCTGGAGAAACCCTCTGCGGTTATGGTGTTTTAGTCCTCTTAATGTGCTGCTGAACACTATTTGCTGGGACTGTACTCTCAAATGATATTGGATCCTGTTTCCTTTAAAAAAAATTCCATATCGGGGCTTAAAATCAGGACTGCATTTGCCTTGCAAAATGAATTAGCAGTTTTTTTAAACCATTTTTCCTATGTTAAAGAATAATTTATGTAACATGGAAATGCACTCTCCTGTAAAATTTGGATAGATTTCTCTAGAGACTTCAGGGTCGGTACAAATGTCCTGTTGAGGGGTGGGGAGGGTCATTCTTTAATAAATCTCTCATTCTCTCCGAGTTTTCCTTGTTTGCTGATCTAACCCACATTTCTTGCCAACTCGGTTGGATTATTTTATATTTTTGTCACCCATTGTCTGCTTAGTTGCTGATTGAAAATAAATTTGCTAAGGAATTATGTACAATGTCCCCCCTTGAGATTTTCCATCGGTTAGATCTGTCATTGTAATCACTTCCTCATTTCTGATTTCATTTGGGCCTTTTTTTCTTGATTATATTTGCCAGAGGTTGGTCTGTTTTATTACCACTCTCAAAGAACCAGCTTTTGGTTTTCTGTACCGATTCTACTGTTTTTGTGTTTCCTAATTTGTTTATTCCTGCTATTATCTTTCTTTCCGGCTGGCTATTGTCCTTGTAGTTCACTTGTGTGGCGGGGGTGGGGCAGAGAAATCTGTTTTCCAAGATCTAAAGCAGCAAGCTCAGGTCTTTATTTACTTATTTATTTAATTTATTATTTTTTTTAATTTAAAAAGCATCTAAAATGGAATTTGCCCCTTGTACTAACTGAGTTGCTTCTCATGATCGTCACATGCCCTGTTTTGGGCCAGTTGTCTGTTGGTCCAATGTATGACATGGTATGGACTTATAGTAGGTGGTGGTGTCATGGCAGGGGCAGTATCTGACCCAAACCTGCACCCTGGTTGGGATTCCTTTATGTCTCCCTGCTCCCCCTTTGCCACCTCGGGCTCCATAGGTGGCTGGCTCTTTTGTGTTCTTGTGTTTATAAAAAGATAAAACCTTTTCCCAAAAGGACAGAGTGATGCAGTGTGGGACACGTCATTATTACTAAAAACAGTTTCCTACACCTGCAGAGGCTCTCAACCGGAGGTGTCCAGTTAGAGTTCAGGAGGTTTGTAAATTCGGATGGGGGGGAAAAGCCGTGTTTATTTTTCTTTACTTTCACTAATTTTGTAACGGAAATGTAGCATTTCCTCCCCTTTGAATGTAGGCAACAAACCACAGTCACATTAGCAGTACTATGATGTGCCACCCATAGAAAAAAAAATCACAGATGTTTTTTCTATCACAATACAGTGGCTGCAGACGTCTCGAAATATCATTCGGGGTCATTCTTATTTCAGATTCGTGTTAGCTGTTAGACCTGTCGCTAGAGCTTGTTATTTAATGCCTTAATAAGGCAACATATCTATTACTATTTCTTGTATTTGTTCCTTTAATACGTTGAAGACTATATTTCAATATAATTGATTTTCTTTGCAATCTTATAAAATATTTTCAACAAAAAAATCATATGCACTTAAATATAGGTACATTATTTCCATTTAAAAACATTATTCTGAGAAAGGATCTGTTAACAGGCTCCCCCAGACTGTCAAAGACAGTAACAGGCCCCCCGCAAAAATGGTCAAGGACTCTGCTCTGATGCATGGTTATAAACAGAGCCTTCCTGACCTCAGTGGGATTTCAGGAGGAGTCGAAGAACTTTGTCGACTTTTTTGAAGACATAAACCACCCGAAAGGAGAGGGGAGGGCAGAGTCAGAATCAGAATCCCTTCTTGCAAAGTGCGGGCAGGACAGCAGGCCTCACCGGGGAGTCACTTGTTCCTGCCCCTGCCCCCAACCTTCCCACTTAAGTCAGATTCCCAATAATAACAGGGGTGGCTTTGACTTCAAACTGGGCTCTCCTTCCAGCCTTATAGGCAGGCTGTGTCTCCTCAGTTGTGCATCCCCTCCCTGTGCCCCGAGCAGGGGGTGCTGTGGGGTGGGCAGTAAAGGCATGGATGTTCTAGGTCAGGAAACGGACTTTCTGAAAGATCTGCTCTCTGTCCTGTGGTTTCACGTGAAACCCCTGGCATTTGTGTCATCCTTTGCAAAACTCAATCGCCTGTGCCATTTTGCTTGACCAACCCATTTTACAGATGAGGAAGCAAAGGCTCTCAGATGTTAGGACGACTATCCAAGGCCACAGCACTCGTTAAGGACAGTGCTGAGAGTTAGACCCAGCTCCTCCGAATCCCAGCTAACTGCTTTGCTGTAATGCTCTCTGTAAATTTTAATTTTCTCTACTCATACCTGTAATGCAATGATTGTGGGAATTTTTCTTCATTTTCAGTATTACTCTACTCATGTTTTAAATGGGACACCCAAATATGCTTGAGGCTTTTCTAGGACATAGAGATGACGCCCATCAATCTTCTGCTTTAACCTGATACATCTCCCCTGAGTTCCAAGGGAAAAATCTAAGAATCTGGAAAGTTCTCCCTTTGATCCATCTTTGTTCACAGTCACAATCCTTCCCACTGAAACTTTTTTCTTTCTTCTTTTTTTAAGATTTTACTTATTTATTCATGAGAGACACAGAGAGGCAGCGACAGAGGCAGAGGGAATAGCAGGTTCCCTGCAGAGAGCACGATGGGGGACTTGATCCCAGGACTCCGGGATCATGCCCTGAGCCAAAGGCAGATGCTCAACCCCTGAGCCACCCAGGAGACCTGAAACTTTTCTTTAATGGATGGGATGTCTGCTCTGGGAGTAAAACTATAAAAAAATAAAAACAAAGAAACGATTGGCAAATGGTTTGTCTGGCATTGAGAGGCCTAAGGGGTGGCAGTGAAGGTGGTCCATTTTTTTTTCAAGATTTTTATTTGTTTATTTGAGAGAGAGAATGAGCAAGGGGAGAGGCAGAGGGAGAAGCAGATTCCCCACGGGGCAGGGAAGCCCACGCGGGGCTGGATCCCAGGAGCCTGGGATCATGACCTGAGCCAAAGGCAGTTGCTTAACGGACTGAGCCACCCAGACGCCTCTGCAGGTGGTTCACTTTATAATTATTTCTTCAACTTCACATTTATGTGTCATGTACTCTTCTGGATGTGTGCTTTATTTCACTAAAAAAATAAAGGTTTGAGGAATGCCTGGGTGGCTCAGCGACTGAGCGGCTGCTGCCTTCCACTCAGGATCAGGCTCCCTGCATGGAGCCTGCTTCTCCCGCTGCCTGTGTCTCTGCTTTTCTCTCTCTGTGTCTCTTGTGAAGACATAAAATCCTTTATAAATAAATAAATAAATAAATAAATAAATAAATAAATAAATATTTGAAATTTCGGATAAGAAGGGGGAAAAATAAAATAAAATGAAAGTCAGGAAAAAAAGAAGGGGACATGCACAAAATTCTACCCCGACCCCCAATTCAACATTTTGGGTGTATTCTCCTGGCCACTTTCCCCCTGGGCGTGTACTGGTTCCCCTAACCAAAGTGAGATCACACTGTAATGATTTCTCATTTTACATTTTTTTAAACATTTTATTTATTCATTCATGAGAGACACGCACAGAGAGAGGCAGAGACACAGAGGAGAAGCAGGCTCCCTACAGGGAGTCCGATGTGGGACTCGATCCTGGGACTACAGGATCACGCCCTGGGCCAAAGGCAGGCGCCAAACCACTGAGCCGCCAGGGATCCCTGATTTCTCATTTTGTTGTCTTCTCAGAGCTTGTTGCCCTCCTGCCAGCCTCGCCCCTGGGCGGGTGCTGGGTGGGGCAACGGCCCTTCATCAAGCCAAAGCCAAAGCCAAAGCCCTGCGATGGACTTCCAGGCAGCTAATAACCTGCTGCCAAACCACCGCCTTTGAAACTGGGACGAGAGCCTGAGCCCCCATCCTTACAACCAGCAAAGCAACCTCCTTGGGCCCCTGCCCCGCCTTCCCGGTGGAGGGATAGAGGACCAGAGAGTGAAGGGAGTCGCCCAAGGGCGTGGAGCCAGCAGGCCCTCCTTCCATCTCGGTGACCTCCTCTTTTGCACCCTGACCCCTTACCCATTCTGATCTGAAAGGTCTGCTCTCGCTCTTGGCTTAAATAAAGTGACTCCTGGGGGCCCCCCCACCCAGTCTTGCTTCTCCTCCCAGGGCACAGGGCGCGGGGTGCCTCTCAGAGCCCCAGCCCCAGCCGAGCAGGTGCAGCCAGCATCCCGGGGAGGGAGCAGGGCCGGCTCCCAGCTCCGGGCCTCGCCTGCCGCCTGCCCGCAGGCTCCCCAGCAGCTGATTGCATCATCACTCACGCCTTGTCAGGTC
This sequence comes from Vulpes lagopus, assembly GCF_018345385.1. Lineage (NCBI taxonomy): Eukaryota > Metazoa > Chordata > Mammalia > Carnivora > Canidae > Vulpes > Vulpes lagopus. The sequence continues at coordinate 64,670,455 of NC_054830.1, forward strand.
TTATTGCTCCAACATCCCCTAAATGACAAAGTTGGATTCATTAAGTGTAAATTCAATCAAACTTGAGAGTGAGAGAGAAAATAAAAGTGACTCAGAGGAAGAGAAATGGAAGCGCTGGTAAGTGGTTGTTACTTCTGTTGGGAGAAGGGGTTCCAGGCCCTGTGCTTGGGGCAGCACAACGCAGGGAGGTGTCAGGGCCCTGCTTGGCCTGGCTCAGGTCTCACCTCCCTGCACTTGCTGGCTCCCGGGCCTGGGGCAGGCTGGCAGGCTGGGTCACCTCCTTGAGCTTCCACCTTCTCACCTGTAGATGGGGGACTGTCAACCACGTGGGCCTGCTGTCCCACTGTTGCATAATGAAGGGAGGAGTTTACCAGCTTTCCTGCTGCCCAGGAAGTAAATGGCCACAAGTGGAAATCCCACTGGGTAGGGGGGCCTGGGCAGCGCGGGGGTCAGCTTGCAGGTGTGAGGGCAGCCAAGGGCAGGAGGCCCTGGATGCAGGATACGACCTTGGAATCCTCCTCAGGGGGGCTTCTCAGACCTGGGACCGTGATGCACAAGATAAGACAGGACCCCGTTCACATTGGGCATTTTGGGTAGTAGGCGCACGCGTGTGTGCATGCGCACAAGGACACACAGGCTTGTCACAGGTGTGTTTGTGTCTATAAAGCTGGAACAGTTAATAAAATGTCCAGCTCTACCATGACAGATACATGCTAGTACTTTAAAAATTATTTTCTTCTACAATGACACACCCACTAAATGGATTTCATGACCTACCAGTGATGGTGTTGGCCAAGGTCACATGGCAAGACCAAGGTCCCCTGGCCTCGAGTGGATCTGGAGTGCCTTCAACCAACCTCTCCCTGTTGGGTACCCAGTTTAGGGCGGGTGAAGACATCCCAGTGAGCTTGGCCTAGGAAGCAGCGGGGGGCGGCTGACATGGAAGTTGGACTGGACTGGGAATCGCCCAGTTTGGAGCAATCAATCTCCGGGCCAAGCCCACAGCCTCTGTACCCGCTAGGGACCTAATACATAGGGACTGAAGGATGGAAGATGTTCAGAGACCACCTTGGCCTGGGCATGATGCCGGTGCACCTCTGCTCTGCGCCTGCTGCACTTCTGCTCTGTGGGCCTCACTCTTCCCTTTCTGGGTGTGGGTACGGGGTGTGGATACGGGGTGGGGGTCGGGGGCCTTCCACGGACGTGCTAAGCAAGGCCTAATAATAGGAAGGTCCTCCGGGCACCCCAGGGCCGCTTTGAAGCACTGCCACCTACCGGTCACTCCCTCTCATTACACCCCGTCCCTCGCGGAGGGCTCTATCCCGGAGCGAGGAACTAACTCCTCACCCCCTTGGTCCTTTCTTCCAAACCCACCAAGTCCCGAAAGTTCTCTGAATCCTCCGAGCAGCCCTGTGAGAATAGCCGATATCCTCATGCTTATCGTATCGGGGGCCTGGGGGTCAGAGAGGTTAAGTGACTCAGCCAAGGATGCACAGCGTTTGCAGGGGTCGGCCTGGAGCCCACCCAGCGCGGTGGCGGCGCAGGGTTCAGATCTCTGAGCAGAGGCCCGGGAAGGAGGACGGGTCGGGGGTGCCAGGAAACACGATCCACCCACAGGCGTGGGACCTGCCGCTGGCTCCGTGCACCTAGAAGGAGGAGCGATTCCAAAGCAACATCCTCTGGCTCCCCTCGGTTTGGGGTGGTTTGGGGTGGTTTGGGGGATGTGACAATTCCCAGGTTTCTTTGGTCCATGCAGACAGCTAAACTCTCCAGGTTAGACCCTGACAGACAGTCTGATTTCTTTTTCCTTTCTTATTTTTTTTTTTTTTTAATTTTTTGGTGCACAATGTCCTAAGCAAACAGAGGTGGCCTGGTGTGATGGCTAAGAGGCCTGTTCTGGTGGCACCGTCCCTGGGCTCAAATCCCATCTCTGCCATTTTACTTGCCCCCACGACCTTGGGCAAACTACTCGGTTTCTTCATCTGTAAAATGGGGACACCGATAGTCCTTCACCTCACTGGCTGCTGTGTGACTTACAGGAGCTAATGTCCATAAAGCATTCCAGACTCACTGGACTGTGAAAGGCACTTAATAAATATTAAATATTTTCCTAAGACCCGACAGGAGGAGTTTGAGTTATGCCGACCTGGATTAAAATCCCCACTTTCTCACTCATTTTGCAACCTTAGGCAATCGGCCCTCTTTCTGGGTCTTCCCCCACCCGGACCACCCTGCTGGGCCCTTCACTGACCCCCATGACCTGTGTGGTGACCACGTGGCAGTTGAAGCCCACGCTCAAGGTCAGCTCCGTGGTGGGTTCCCTCCGGTGCAGGAGGGGCCGGGGGCTGGGACACATCTGCTCCCTTGGCTAGAATTACTCTCTTCTATTTTTCCCCCTTGGAACTACTTTATGCAGCAAGGTCAAGCGAGCAGGACTACAAATCAATTTAAACAAAAGCGCTGAGGCAGGTACCCTTGAACTCCAGTGACTTAAAATAGCCTCGTCGTCATCCTTAGCCAAACACCCAGTACCTGAGTTCACTTAGCCTGTCATCGCCAACTAATAAAGCATCCCCCTCATGGAAACCAACCAGAGTGAAACCTTTGAATCAAAGTGGATGTGAGGCCTGCGTGGATTAATAGAGCTGCATCTGCCTCCCCCTAGGTTCCCGCGATTGCTAGAGAGGTTGATGCATTCTTAGGGAAATGAATATCTTATTCATTAATATCAGGGAAGACCAGCCCAGCCATCTTAATAACCACCCTGGCTGCTCTGTGAGTAGCCAAGCATAGCGCAGCCTTCTTTGTGGAATGCCTCAAAGTTCTACCTCAGGAGCCGGGGGTGGGGGGGGGGGATTGCTTAAAGCAGGATGGGGGTGATGGAGGGAAGAGGGGGGAGTGTTTGTTGGGAAAGGAAAGAAAATGAACGCTTTGCTCTGACTGTGGGCCTAGCCCTGTGCTTGGAGCTTTAGGTGCGACAATTCATTTCTTCTCCGCCATCACCCTGTAGGGTGGATGGTTCGATACCAGCTTTTAAAATAACAGCTTTATTGAGGGATAATTCACATACCATCTGTACTAGTCAGGGGTCTCCAGAGAAACAGAACCAATAGGATATATAGATATAAATATATATCTATATCTATCTATATACATATAACATATATATAAATATATATTTCTAAGAGAAATATAAAAAGAGAGATTTATTATAAGGAATTGGCTCCCGTGATTATGGAGACCAAGTCCCACAATCTGTTAGTGGTGAGCTACGGAGCCAGGAGAGCCAGCGACACAGTTCCAGTCCCATCCCGAAGGCCTGAGAACCAGGAGCACCAGTGGTGTAAGTCCTGGTCCAGGGGCAGCAGAAGACGCATGTCTCCGCTCAAGCAGTCCAGGCAGAGAGAATTCAACCTCCTTCCGCCTTTCTGTGCTCTTCAGACCCTCCATGGGGGTGACGATGGCCATCCGCACGGGAAGGGAGGTCTGTTTCTCTCTGTCCACTCGTTCAAATGCTCGTCTCCTCCAGAAGCACCCTCGAGGATACACCAGAATAATGTTTCTTATTACCCGGGCACCTTGTGTCCTAGGCAAGTTGACACATACAATTGACCATCACACCATCAAGCCGTCTTTTTCGCAGTACACGGGTCAGTGGCTTTAGTACGTTTGGCAAGTTGTGCAATCGTACCGTGTCCACTTTCAGAACATTTCATCACCCCACAAAGAAATCCCACGCCCATCGTCACTCCCCACGCCCCCTTCTCCCCAGCCTCTGGCAACCACCCATCTCCTCTCTATCCGCACGGAGCTGTCGCATCTGGACATGTCATGTGAATGCAGTCACATCCTATGTGGCCGTTGGTGACTGATTTCTTTCACTTTAGCATGATGTGTTCACAGCTCATCCATGCTGCAGCATGTGTCAGTACTTTGTTCCTTTTTACGGTTGAATAATATTCAATTGCATGAATAGAACACGTCTTGTTTATCCAACTTGCAGCTGATGGACCTTTGGGCAGTTTCCACTTTTTGCCTATTACGAATAACGCTGGTACGAACATTCACATACACTTTTCCGCGTGGACATATGCTTTCAATTCTCTTGAAATCGGGAGAATTGCTGAGGGTGGAGGTGCTGGGTCATACGGGAACTCTGTGCTTCGCTTTGGGAGAACTGCCACACCGTGTCCCCGAGCAGCTACGCCGTCTTTCTCCTGCCAGCCGCACGGGGAAGGCTCTGTTTCCTTCACATCTTCAACAATGCTTGTTATTGCTCGTCTTTTTGATTATAGCAACCTGAGAGGATGTGAAATTGGATCTCACTGTGCTTTTGATTTGCATTTCTCTAATGACTAATGATGTTGTTGAGCATCTTTCTATATGCTCATTGGCCATTGGCATGTCTACTTTCGAGGATGTGCGCATTTGAGGAATGTGTATTTCAAATCTTTTGGTATCTGGTTAAAAATCCCATTTTCATTGGGTTATTTATCTTTCCATTGTTGTACCATAAGATTTCTTCCTATATTCCCTTATCAGATACGAGATTTGCACATATTTTCTCCCATTCTCTCTGTAATTTTCGCGATGGTGTCCTTTGAAGCACAAAAGTTTTAGATTTTGATGAAGTCCAAATTATTTTCCTCTTGTCTCTGATGTTTTTGGTGCCATATCTAAGAAATCGTTGCCTAATCCAAGGTCATGAAGATTTACACTTATGTTTCCTTTGAAGCGCTTTACAGTTTTAGCTCCCACATTTAGGTCTATGATCCATTTTCAGCTAATTTTTTAAAGATTTTATTTATTTATTCATGAGAGACACACAGAGAGAGAGAGATGGGCAGAGACACAGGCAGAGGGAGAACAGGCTCCATGCAGGGAGCCCAGTGTGGGACTTGATCCCGGGTCTCTAAGATTACGTCCTGGGCCAAAGACAGGTGCCAAACCGCTGAGCCACCCAGGGATCCCCTTTCTTTCAGCTAATTTTTGAATAACTCATGAGGAGGGGGGTCCAACTTCATTTTTTTTACATGTGGATGGCCAGTTTATCCAAAGACTATTTCATGGTCTTGGCACCTTTGTTGAAAAGTCAGTTGGCCATAGATGTACGCATTTACTCCTGCACTCTCAGTTCTATGATATTGATTTTTATGTTTCTCCTTATGCCAAGACCACACTGTCTTGATTGCTGTAACTTTGTAGGAAGTTTTTTTTTTAAAGATTTTATTTATTTATTCATGAGAGACACAGAAAGAGAGAGGGGGAGAGGCAGAGACACAGGCAGAGGGAGAAGCAGGCTCCATGCAGGGAGCCCGACATGGGTCTCCATCCTGGGACTCCAGGATCATGCCCTGGGCTGAAGGCGGCGCTAAACCGCTGAGCCACCCAGGGTTGCCCTGTAGGAAGTTTTGACATTGGGAAGTTGTGGTTGAAGCTGCGAGCTCTCTGACTTTATCTTTCTTTCTCCAGATTGTTTTGGCTATTCTCAGGTCCTTGCATTTCCATACGAGTTTTGGGGTTAGCTTGTCAACTTCTTTCTTTTTTCTTTCTTCTTTCTTCCTTCCTTCCTTCCTTCCTTCCTTCCTTCCTTCCTTCCTTCCTTCCTCTCTCTCTCTCTCTCTCTTTCAAGATTTTATTTATTTATTCATGAGAGACACACAGAAAGAGGCAGAGACACAGGCAGAGGGAGAAGCAGGCTCCCTGCAGGGAACCCGATGTGGGACTCGATCCCAGGACCCTGGAATCATGCCCCGAGCCGAAGGCAGATGCTCAACCGCTGAGCCCCCCAGGCATTCCTGGCTTGTCAATTTCTGAAGAAAAGGCAGCTGGGATTTTGCAGAGATCCCATGAGATACGTCGCTCAACTGATGAGTGTTACCATCCTATCAATATGAAGTCTTCCATGAACACAGGATGTCCACATTTATTTAGGTCTTTTTTAACTTCCTTCAAAAATGTTTCCAGTTTTTAGTGTATGAGTCTCATACTTCTTTTCTTAAACGTATTCCTAAGTAAAAGATAGATGTGGCGTGGGTGTGGACAAAGGGGAACGCTCGTACACGGCTAGTGTAAATGCAGGCTGGTGCAACCACTCTGGGAAACAGTATGGGGTTCCTCGAGAAGTTGAAAATAGAGCTATCCTGGGACCCAGCAATTGTACAATTGGGTATTTACCCCAAAGATACAAATGTAGTGATCCGAAGGGGCGCTTGCACCCCAGGGTTTATAGCAGCAATGTCCACAGTAGCCAAACTATGGAGAGAGCCAGATGTCCATCAACAGATGAATGGATATGGGATCCCTGGGTGGCGCAGCGGTTTGGTAGGCACCAAACCTTTGGCCCCCCCTTTGGCCCGGGGGGGCGATCCTGGAGACCCCGGATCGAATTCCGCATCAGGCTCCCGGTGCATGGAGCCTGCTTCTCCCTCTGCCTGTGTCTCTGCCTCTCTTTCTCTCTCTCTCTCTGCGACTATCATAAATAAATAAAAATTAAAAAAAATTTTAAAAACCCAGATGAATGGATAAAGAAGATGTGAGATACACACACACACACACACACACACACGGTGGACTACTACTCAGTTATCAAAACAAAAATTGAAACCACTGTTTGCAATGATGTGGATGGAACTAGAGGATATTATGCTAAGTGAAATAAGTCAGTCAGAGAAAGACAATTCTCTTATGATCTCACTCGTATGTGGAATTTAAGAAACAAAATAGAGGAAGAGAGGAAAAAATAAAACAAGGTGAAATCAGAGGGAGACAAACCATAAGAGACTCTTAATCATAGGAAACAAACAGGGTGGCCCAAGGGGAGCGGGGTGGGGGGATGAGGTAGCTGGGTGATGGGCATTAAGGAGGGCACGTGATGTGACGAGCCCGGGTGGTTATGTAAGACTGATGGATCACTGTCCTCTACCTCTGAAAACCAATACTACGTTACATGTTCAATTAATTGAATTTAAATACAATTTTTAAAAATTTTAAAAAATGTATTCCTAAGTATTTTTATTCTTTTTTGAAGCTTTTCTAAATGAAATTGTTTTCCTAATTTTGTTTTTGGTTTATGGCTACTGTTCAGAAATACAATTGATTTTTGTCTATGAATCTTGTATATTAATCCTATGACATTGCTATTGACATTATTTTACAGATGAGAAAACAGAAGACCAGATGGCATGAGTGACTGACTTTAAGATTATAAGTTTTTCTGTCTTCCCTATCTCTTTTTTTTTGCAAAACCACTTTTTCTGACTGCCTGGAAATCCTGCTCAGTCTGAGTATCAGGCTCATTCTACTTCCTCTTGCTCACCCCAGCGATGAACTATCATCATCTTTCCCCAACACGGGTGAAACCCTGCTGAGGAATGAAGTCACTCTAGAGGAAATCACAGCCAAGAGTTGGGGAGGAAAAAGAGTTCAGTTGTCCTCGTTGAACACCTGGATCCAGCCATACCTAAAGCCCGTCCCCCTGGGTTTTAGATACAGTAGGTAATTTTTTATTTATTTATTTATTTTATTATTATTATTTTTTTAGCTTAAGATCATTTGAATTGGGTTTCTGCCTCATGTCACTTTCTTTTGGTGAAAAGCTGACTTCACAGCTAGTAAAGGGCAGAGCATGGGTTTAACCCCAGGCCTATATGATTCCAAAGTTGTCCCCTCTCCACTGCCTCTGCACGGACACTCAAAGTCCCTTCCAGACACTGAAAGTGGTTGGGTGAATGTTTGAGCTGCTTCCAGGGTTAAGTGGAACTTGCAGTAGGTAAGCAACAGGGAGACAAGCCCAAGGGCCCCGAGACATGCAGGGGTGAGGAAAGGCTCAGGAACCCAGGCACGAGGACAGCTGGGGTCAAAGGCAGACCCCCAGTCTTCCCACCTGTGGGGTCTGGGCCAGTGCCAGTCTCCCTGAGGCAGTTTCCCGGGATCAGACACCTTTTTGTGTTGTTTTTCAGGCCTATCTCAGCCACAAAGGCCCCAGAAGGGGCCGTGACAGCACCTGAAACGCACCTGCCTATCGCCTTATGAAATTCCCACGGGAGCTTTGGGAGGCCAGGAGGGCAGATAATCCAGGCCGCTGTATAGATGGGGAAACTGAGGCCAGACAGGGTTCGGTGACTTCTTTAGAGACTCTCATCTCCTGAAAGGCTGAGTGGAGCCTCGGTCTCTTGTCTTTGTGCCTAATAGTCTCACAGTAAAGCAGGGGAGGCGGTGGTGGCTCCTTGGGATTTGCCTGGGGCCTGAGATTTCCCATAATCCAATTAATAAATTGTCCAAGATGGAGGGCCAGCTCCCAATCAATCCTCCTCCCTCCCTGGTGCCTCTCTGAGCTTTGTGGGTAGCAACTCCCTGGAAAGAGAAGAGGAGCCCCCCACCCCGCCAGCTCCCTCCTTGGGAATGAGGGGTCTAGAAATTAGCTGATTCTTGATAAGCCCTAATTATAAATTAGGTCTTATTATCTGTGGCTCCTGAAACTACGCTGGATGAATTAAAACTCTAGGAAAAGGAATATTTCAATTAACCATATGAACTCAGGTAATTGCCTACCGAGGCAAAGCCCTCACGAACGAGTCCTGGAGCCGTTCCGAGGACATCAGAAGGGGAGGCCGGAGCCGAGCTGTGCGTGGCTGCGGCCGGGAAGCAGGGCTGGGCCCCGTCCGGGCAGGTGCAGAGGCCCGGGCTGCGGGTCAGAGCACCCGGGGGGCGGTCCCCTCTCTGCCATCCATTGCTCTGGAGACTCTGCGCCTCAGTTTCCCCACCTGAAGATGGGCGGGTCACATAAAATATGAATCTGAAAGGCTTTTGTCGGCTCAAGAGTGTGGGCCCCACACCAGGCATCGTGGCTTTGGTGCAGTCCCATGCCCTTCAAGGGGAGGACAGGCCAAGCAGGAAGGGGCTGGAAGCTTCTGTTTTAACTGACTTCAGGAGGCAGGAAGGGGTGATTATTTTATTTTATTTTTTGAAATACAGATTTTTGTTTTTTAAGATTTTATTTATTTATTCATGAGAGTCACACAGAGAGAGGCAGAGACACAGGCAGAGGGAGAAGCAGGCCCCATGCGGGGAGCCCGACGTGGGACTCGATCCCGGGACCCCGGGGTCACGCCCTGGGCTGAAGGCAGGCGCCAAACCACTGAGCCCCCCAGGGGCCCCGGGAAGGGGGGATTCTGAAAGCGCTCCGGCCTCTGTTGACATTCATTCGTTCGTTCATCCCTTCTATGTTTCAGGGGTTCTCCGCACGTGCCAGGAAGGCCCTGAGCCCAGCAGCTCAGGGCGCAGAGAGTGGGGGAGGGACAGCGCGCAGGGAGGAAGCCGGCAAGGCACACAGGCCGGGCGATCGAGGAGGACGGGGTTGGCCGAGGGACACCGGAGCCCGTGATGGCACCGGGGTCCCTTGAGCAAAACAAAGGTCAGCATAAAGTCCTGGAGATTTTTCCCCAAAAGAGCCCTACCTTCCCTTCCAGTTTAGACACTCAGCCAGGGAGCCACCGCGAGCCCTAAACTTGCAATGGGGCATTCCAGAAATCCCTGAAGTAGTTCCAAATCCCCAGCATTGGCTCAAATCCGATTCCTGATGTATAGGAGGTGGAGATGCCAATCCTGGGACAAGGTCCTTCCTTGTAGGGGACACAGAAGGGGCTTACTCCACCCAGTCCTCCTTAGCACTCCTGACCCCCCCCCTTTTTTAAAGATTTTATTTATTTATTTGATAGAGAGAGAGCACAAGCAGGGAGATGGGGAACAGGAGGGGGAGAAGCAGGCCCCCCACCGAGCAGGGAGCCCGACGCAGGGCTCAACCTCAGGACGGTGAGATCATGACCCGAGCTGAAGGCTTCACCGACTGAGCCACACAGGTGCCCCCCGACCACTTTCTTTAAGAAGGCAAATCAGAGAAGCAACAAGTCTGAGGTTCAGAATCACGTTCAAGAAGATTCCATGTGACGTGTATGCGATGACTCAGAAGACCCCACCACACCTGGGGCCTGCAGGAATGAGTGACCAGAAAAGAGCAGAAGGGGTGAGTCATCTATGAGAAGCCACTTTCCACTAGCAGGGAGGTGCCACTGAAATCCTGTCAACTGGTGATAAATTCCCCACATAACCTTCCTTGCCCCCCTTGCTGAAAGATGTTCCTGTGCGGATCCCACGCACAAACCCCTGTAGCTCGAAAATCCTAATCCCTTCTCAAATGTCGGAATCCCCCTTAGAGCTCAGCAGTTTACAAACTGGGCTTGAATACCACCGGCCACGGGGGACTCTCTACCTTAGAAGGTAGTTCAGTCCATTCCCAGTCGGTTGTTGCCATCATAAAGTCCCTCCTTATAATGAACCACAACCTCAGTCTCGCTCCGAGGGTGGGGAAGGCAAATAAGGCCAGGATTGTTGCTGGATGAAGGTAAGAAAGTCCTTCCTATCCGGTGAAGGAAACTTCCTCTTATTTGCTGGTGCAACCAAACATTTAATTACAAAAGCTTCTCCAAGGCAATAGATGTTAAAAATTAAGATGAATACACTCATTTTGGCCAATAGCACAAACTGCTATTACTCTGAAAGTCCCAATTCATTACTGTATATTGTAACGGAACATTAACACTCACATAACGACCTCAAGACCTGTCTCGCATGCACAATCAGCCTGCCCTGCCCAGTCTCCTTTATACCCAGGAAAGAAAGAAAGAAAGAAAAAAAACCCAGATGCCCTCAGAAAATTGCCTTTCCAGCGGAAATATTAGCAGACCTTTAATTACAAGAGCTCGCCATGTGCAGGCTGATGCCACAGCTCAATTCCCGGGCCCAGCCCAGTGATGAGGAGGATGGGGCAGGAGGCAGGGGAGGATCTGGGGGCCCGGGTTCTCCAGATCTCCTGACCGCACCCCCCCCCCCAATGCTTCTGCTGCTGCTCCTCCTCCACCTGCCAGGGGCTGCCTCGGTCTCCCCGCCCAGAGCGCCTGGGAGAGCTGGTTAAAAGTCAGGCAGGCACCTGGGGACCCTTCTCCACGGACCCCACCCTCTGCCCCAGGAACATCCATACCTTGGAGACAAAGAGCAGCTCGCAAGTGGGTCCTGTCATCCTCTACTTGAAAACCTTTAGTGGCTCCCATCGCCCTTGGGATGAAATCCCACGTCCCGACAGAGGCCCACGGAGGGACGGCGTGGTTCAGTCCCAGGCGAGCCGGCTGGCCTCTTCCTCTTCGGGTCTCTCCGAAGGCTTCCCTGACTCAGGGCCCTCGCACATGCGGTTCCCTCCACACCATTCCTCTCACTCCTGGGCTGGCTAGTTCCCCCTCCTTTGTCAGGTCCCAGCCTGGAGGTTCCCCTAGATGGGAGAGCCGGGGGGATGGGGCCCCAGGAATGGGCCACGTTTCTCTCCAACCTGCTCTAAGTCAAGGCCTGTTGGTCTTGTCAAGTCACCTGTGTGGTGAGAGCCAAGTCTTCAACAACAGGAATTTCCTTAAAAGCTCAGAAACATAACCTCATGCCCACCCTGATTTGTTAGGCGATGGCCTTGTGCACAGCGAGGAGGACAGGGCCTCTGCTGCTCCCTGCCCCGCCGTGCTGTGGCCACAGGACTTTGTCGTGGCCACAGAGAGCTTATTTTCTCGTAGGTGGAACAATATTCTGAAGCAGAAATGAGTATTTGAGGATCGAATTTCCACTTGCCACTTGACCTTGCCCTCGGCTCAGTCACCAGGCTAGTATTCTGCGGGGTGTGACCCCTCAGCAAGCAATGAAGTCAGCACCACAGGTGGCAGCTCGAATTGAAAAATCAAGACTGGGGAGTGAACCCAAAATGTGTGGGACGTGAACCAATGGGTCCTGGGCTTCACATCCCAGGGGGAGCCTTAGGGGCCTCTGGGACCCCCAGAGAGGGGATCCTCAGCTTTCTCCCCGAGGTCCCTATACCCAGCCAGGTGTGCCAAAGGGGGCACAAAAGGAGGAGCACCTCAAGAGTCCCTGTAGAGGGGACATGGAGGCAACTTATGGCCCCCTGGCATGGGGCCATGGCTGAGGATGGGGTGACACCAGCAGGTGTCCCTAACACCTTACCATTACATAGGGGCCTTGGAACTTAGAAACAGCCTCAGAAAAAGAGAGTTATAGGGAAATGACAGGGGCGCCAGGGAGGACTTGAAGTCAGTGATGACAAAACATATAAATATTTTTTTGCTTCCACATCCATTAGAATATTATGATATCCGTGTTAAATCAGGGAAACAGAGGCCTGGGGAGGCTAAGTGACTTGCCCAAGGTCATGCCACCAGCAAACACCAGTGCTGAGACTTGAACCTGGGGACTCTGGCTCCAGCATGAGGGCTCCAGCCTCTCACTCTCTCTCTCTCTCCCACCAGGGGGAAGCCACCAAGGGAGGCCCGGGGCACAGCACAGGGTCTCATCGCTGCCATTTCATAGCCGTGTGGCCTGGACAGGTCGCCTCTTCCCCATGCCTCAGTTTCCCACTGTAACATGCAATGGTTCCAACTTTTTAGGAATCCAAAGTGATCTTGGCGCAAAGCCCTCGGATGGCCCCTGACGATATATAATTAGTTTTCAATAAATCGTGGTTGTTAATATTTATAACGATAGTGTTCACGGATGCAAAGGCCCCCTGTGAACTGCACAGAGCTCCTAGGACGCGACCACGAATCTTTTAGGTCTGGGTTGAAATCAGAGTGACCAGCTCCCTGGTTTGCTGGGGACTGGCCTGGTTTGGCCTGGAAAGGTGCACGGCCCCGAGAACCCCTCGCTCCCAAGCAAATGAGGCCAGCCCGGCACCCTGCAAGCCCTGCTTCTCTCTAGCTGTGCGGCTGGGCCCATCACCTTACCTCTGGGAGCCTGTCCCGGCAGCATTAGTCTTGTCTGGGAACTTGCTAGAAATGCAAATTCTGCTGTCCTACCTCAGGCCCAGAAACTGGATCAGAAACTCTGGGGCTGGTTTACAGGGTTTTACAAACCTCTGCTAAGTCACTGATACAAAGCACCCCCCGCCGGGTGCAGGAGGTCACATCAGACCCGTAAGCACCTGGCGCGCCGCGAGCACTCGGTGGCCCTGTGGCCATCACCACTGTCATTACAAGGGAGGTGGTGGGCTCACTAACGAGGTGGGGGGGGGGAATGGGAACAGTGGGGTCCTCGGGCCCCCAAACTGCTTTCCAATCGAGAGCTTGATACACATTCAGGTTTTGCCACCTGAACACTGGGTGAACTTCCCGCCTTCGGAAAGCTCCCTTCTCTCCCTGCCTTTTAGAGATGATGGGGTGAAAGCTTTGATCCAGTGCCTCCCAGCTGAGGGCGAAGGGCGTTCGTGGAACCGTGGCCATCTGGGTGGTATCCCTCCCATGCCCTGTTTCGCCTCCGTGGGTCGAGGTGGGTGCAGTGATACTGATGCCAGCCACCAGGTAGTGCACGGGTACCAGGCACAAGGTACTGTGTCGTCTTCGTGGGCCTGGGTCTGCCCCGTCCACCATGAACTCACCTGCCCTGCACAGTGCCCGGCATCAAATTAGGGTTTGATATGTAATAGTTAAGTACACGACTGAATTTCCTGCGTGCCCAGCACCCATCATCTTATTTAACTCTCATGGGACCTCCATGAATTAGGTATAATCATCACCCCCCATTTTGCAGATGAGGAAACAGCACAGAGAGCGGAGACCACTCACCCAAAGCCCCCCAGCTGGGAGAAGCCTGATTGGCTCTGTGCCACGCCTGCTTTCGAGAAGGTGCCGTGGATGTGCTGGGCTCAGCTCAGACACCGTGTCCTCTGAGAAGCCCTCCTGACTCTTGCCCTCATCACACGTCATGGCCCGCTCCTTGGACCTCCCAAGGCTGGCACTGCCTTGCCATTGTTTATGCCCGTGTCTGGTCTAGTCTCTCCGAGGCTGATCTGTTTATCTCTGCCACAGAGTCCTCGGTGAAAAGTTTGCTGGATGCTGGAAGAACCTGGAGACCCTAGGAATGGGCTGGAGCTCTGGTTCCGGGGGGTTGGGGCGGGAGGGTGGGAAGGAAGTGAGCGCTTGCTCCCTAGCTTAACTGAAGCAAAAGTGAATCAAAATCTGGCCCACAAGGGAAGGGTCATGGGGCACTGAGCTCCCAAGCTCTCCTTAAGATGTTCTCAAAAATCACTCCATGGTGCCTGGTTGTACCTTCGGGCTTGGCTCTTCTAGAAGACGTCCAAGCTGAGGCCACAATTGGCTTCCTTGCCTAACACTCCGTTTGCTTGCTGTGCTCCCAGTAATATATGGCCTCACCCATGGCTTTTTAAAACAATGAAAATGTAAAATTAAAGGACCCAGCTACAAGGAGAAAGATGAATGTTCAGGACTGATAAATTTGATTTAATATCCATTTCTAAGTAAATGGGGGAATGTTGACATTACCCAGAGCACCCTGGAACACAGATTCCTCTTCTTTCCCAAGCTTCCAGGGAACAGAAGGTGGGACAGCCCCCACCCACCCTTGGTTGATTTAAAAGTTTTTCCAATTTGTAAACACATCTATTTAGAAAAAGGCCCCTAGTGGGAGAACTAAGTCAAATTCCTTTTGTCAAGGAAACTGTTGTCAGACATATTTCCCCCTGAATTTCCAAAGCCAGACTCTTAACCTTGGCTATCAAGATAGAGTAGCTATAAAAAACCATGAATGTTAATTTTGAAAAATCCCAACCTCGCCTTCCTTGGGGAAGTTGGATTTGCCAGAACCACTTTTTCCCTTGTGTCACAGTTTTCACTATACATGCGCTCTTTATCTCACTCTCTCAATTGTCAGCCCCTTGAGGGAAGAGTCCGCTGAGCACGCATCTTTCATCCTCCACATTACCCAGCACCGCCCGAGTCCCATACGTAGCCGCAGTGGCGAGCTGTGGCCCCTGGCTGAGTAGAGTGGTTGCCAGGGTTAAATGGAAGAGTCTACCCCCGCCCCTACCCCACACCCCTGCCAAAGGAAGGTTAGCTTGTATTACTGGGGCGATGCGGAGAGTTAGGGTGACCAGCCATCCTGGCTTGCTGGGGACAGAGGGGTCCAGGGATGGACAGTCCTGGGGGATCCCAGTCCTGGGGACGGCAGTGATTCCCGAGCGCAGATGATTTGTCAGGAATGGTGCTGGGTAATTTATGTGGATTATCTCACCTGAATCCCACAACAGCTCTGGGAGCTAGTTGGGATGATCTCAGAGGCTGAAATGAAAGCTTTGTCATATTCCTTTAGCCGCTAGTTCCTTACTCCTTAGAATACCGATTTTTTTTAAACAAAGAAACTACTTATTTGTTGTTTCATCGTGCTGTGCTAAGTTGGATGCCTGTCTTCCTCCTGATTCTTCACTCCTCTCCACATCCACACCCTTGCTCTGCGACTTGGGCTTGGCCATGTGACTTACGTGATCAAGAGCATGTGGACAGAAGTGTCCTGCCAAAGCCAATCCCAGGCCTTCCTTGTTCTTTTAAGATTTTATTTATTTACTCATGAGACACACACAGAAGCAGAGACACAGGCAGAGGGAGAAGCAGGCTCCCTGTGGGGACCCTGATATGGACCTGAGCCGAAGGCAGACATCAACCGCTGAGCCACCCAGGCGTCCCACCAGGCCTTCATTGTACATCTCTGTCCATCTCTCCCATCCCTGTGAGAAGAGCATGCCCTGGCCATCCTACTGGTCCAAGGATGCTGGGAGATGCATGGAGCAGAACTGCCCGACCAAGTGCCACACTTGCAGTGAGAAGAAGAGGCTCCCAGGCAAACCCTCGCTGACCAGCAGATGAGTACATGCTAAAAAAATCATTATTTCTAAGTGCCTGAGTTTTGTGATTTGTTACGCAGCTCTGGCTAACGGGTACGTCCACCAACTTGCCACAGTGGTGTGGATGAGCAGATTTTACTGCTAACGGTGTCTGATGAGCTAAGCTTATGCATTAAGCCTGGCTAAATGTTCCAAATTGCTGGGTTTTTAGTTTGGGGGACCGTTGCGATTCCTCTCAGGGCTATTTCTAAAGGCTTAGAAGGGAAGAGGAAGGAGGAGGCTTACTGGGCGCCCAGCGCCGTGCCCAGTACTTTCAGATGTTTCTTGCCTCAGTCAAGTGACGCAGGCTCGTTGCTGGCCCTGAGCTAGCTCGGCCCGCTCGGAGACCCTGTGTGCCCATGGCCCAGCTAGCGTTGGGGACGGGCTGTGAGCTGGGCCAGGCCGCCCAGGGCAGCTGTGTGTTAAGGCAGCTTTGTGCAAGGGTGCGGGTGTGGCTGCGCAGGGGGTTTCTATGCACCTGCCTGCTCTGTGTCTGTGTGAGCTGGGCCAAGCCGCTTCACCTCTCTGATCTCAGCGGGTCACCGTGAGAGCCGAGGCAGTAACGTAGCAGTGGGCCCGGCGCCCGGAGGCTCCCAACAGGGCGTTGGTTATTACGGACGCGGTGCACGGGCTGGCTTCCTGACATCAGTCATCTCGGAAGAGCAATCAGTTACTTTCACCAGAGTAAATATTTCTCTTCTTCTGCATCATTTCAAGCGTTCCCCCCCTTAATTTTACAGTTGCGCTCACAAAGCGTTATTTACAGTGCAGAGGGACAGGATGGGCGGCCTCCCTGAAAGGGCTCCACAGATTCCCTCTGCTTCCTATTAGGATATTAGCGCCCAGTAATTGTCGCTCTATAGAAACGCGGAGCCTCGGCTGCGAACGCGCGCCCCGTAGTAATTGTGAGTTGTCTTGACGCTAATTACATAGGGGAGCCTGTTTAATTGCCAGTTAAATTGACTGTGTGTGTTTTCTCTAATCTGTGTTTCCGGGCAAGTTGGATGACATCAGCTCCTCGTTGGACTGAGCGTGGATTTGGAAGGCCCGAGGAGGCCGCTGCGGGGAGACGTGAGGCCGAGGCAGGGCCGGTGGGGAGGGCGTGCGGTTCAGGGGAGCCAATCGGGGGCTCCTGGGAGTGAGGGAAGGAAGGCGATCTGGGGGCAAGTGGAGGTTGGGCCGCATCGGCTGGCAGCACCCAGGTCCGCCGTAGCATCGCTGCGCTGGCTGCACCTGCGGGCTCCCCTCCAGACCTCCGCTGCTGAGGCTGGGCCTTCGACCTGGGTCCCCCCACCACCACCCTTCTAACTCCACATCTATAGTGTCGTTTAAGGCCACCTCGTCCACAAAGACTTTCTTGACTTCCCAGTTGGAAGAAGGGATCCCTTCTGGTCCAAACCCCCAGAATGTCTCCGTATTCTCCTGCGTCCAGGCCCACGTTCCTCCTTGTATCTGAACTCGTTGAGAACCAGAATATGAGCTCCCTGAAGACAGGAGTGAGTGCTTAGCAACAGAAGGCAGGAGTCTGCAGAGAAGAGGGAGGCAGGAAGAGATGGAGGAGGAGGGAAGAAGAGGAGGGGGAGGAGGAGGAGAGGTGGCAAAGGAAGGAATATTGAGGAGTAAGAATAGCAATAGCAGGTAATACTTCCCTGTAGGGTGTGCGTGTGTGTGTGTGTGTGTGTGCACTGAGCACCATCCTAAGTACTCCGTCCCTGTTGATTCATTTGATCCGCCCCACAATCCGGAAGTGCGCACCGTCCTCCTCCCCATTTCACAGATGAGGGAACTGAGGACTTTGAGAAGCTAGGCAACTTGTTAACAGAGCTCAAGATCCAGGACTATCTGTGTGCTTTTAACTTCAGGGCTGAGCTATCTTGAAAGAAGGAAGTGGGGGGGGGGGCAGAGGGAGGGCAGGAAAAGGGGGAGAGGGAGAGGGGGGAGCTGAATTCCATAGCATGAGTTCTCCTGATGTTTAAAAACCTCTCCAGCCTTCCACACACGCTTTCTCCTTAGCTCAAAAGCTAAATTAGAGTGGATTGCACTCTCCTCACTTTAGTAATTTAGATAAAAGTAAAATTTTGTCTGAGAGCAGAAGCAATTATAGCGCGGGTTTTGTGATTAACTTGATTAACACTGTTTCACTCTAAAAATGATCCCCCCCCTCCCTTTGCTGGCGTACTGTAATCAGAGCCCCGTCTTTCAACTGTGCTACAGCTGCTCTTTCTCCCCCCCACTCCCCAAAAAGGATTTTGACATAAATACTTATTAGGGAGAACTCTAGGCTCTGGCTGGAACAGTTGAGCAAGAGGGAAGAAGACGTCTCTCCCCACATTAGCATCTGTAGCCGGTTAAAAGGCTGTCGCCCGCTACCCCTGGTTACTGACAAAGATCCCAATTATGCGGCAATGAAATATACATACGTGATACAGGAGGGCTTATACATTTTTAATTTTTTTTTTCAAAGAGAAAACGTTCAGAGCAAACTCTAATTAGAGATTTCGGTTCTTTAAGAGGAAAATGATATGTGGTTTCAAGAAAGATTATTTGGGGTTATCGGCGGGCAATGGTGACTCCTTCCAATCCCGGGGTTCTGCTCCTGAGCAACGGACTGGAGTCGACTGGGCAGGTATGGAAATGCTGAGGTCTTTGAGATTTGAATCCCCAGGTGGGTTTGGGGTTTGGGTGCCTTCCTCGCTGGGACAGTCCTCTGGCCTCCTGGCACTCATACCCTCCTCTGTTCCCAGCTTCCTAGCAGCCCTGCCCAGACCTTCCTGATCACCAGGGTAGCAGGTGCTACTTCAGGATCCCCACTCCCAGCCAGGTGATCCATGGAATCCTCTCATTTAACCAAACCTTTCAGCCTCGAGGTAGGATTTGCGATTACCTTCCCGGTGGCAGATAAAGAAATGAGCTCTGAGAGTTCAGGTCACTTGCCCGAGGCCACACAGTGCTCAGTGGCGGAGCTGGATTTGAACTCATGCACGTGACTCCAGAGCCCCAGCTTAACTCTCCTGGCTGTGCAGACATCTGGAGAAGCAGAGTGTGAGAGCTCAGAGGGACTGTGGAGAGGGGAGACCACCCCACTCAGCAGCAGAGGAAACTGAGGACCCAGAAGGGGAAGGGACTCGCCAGTCTGAGGTAGGCTGGGTGGCCTGGCTCCCCAGCTCCTCCACTCACCTCTGGGGTCAGGCCAGCTCTGTCCAGCATTCTCTGGACTGACTGCTGGTCCAGAGGACCGCCCCTTCCCATTCATATATTGAGGTCCTAATTGCCAGTAGGACTGTATTTTGGAGAAAGAGTCTTTAAAGGAGACGATTAAGTTAAGTAAGGTCATGAGGATGGGGCCCTAATCCAACAGGACTGGTGTCCTTATAAGACACCAAAAGTGTGCGCATACGGGGAAAAGGCCATGTGAGGACAGAGCGAGAAGGTGGCCATCTGCAAGCCAGAAAGCAACCCTGCTGACACCTGGACCTTGGACTTGTGGCCTCCAGGACTGCCAGCGAGTAGGTCTCTGCTGTTGAAGCCCCCTGTTGTGGCATTCTGTGTGGTGTCACTCAGTGTCGAAGACTTGCTTGCTATGTAGTATCTGTGCTTGACCTGGGTGGGAACCAGCAGGGGACCGGGCTCCTTTTCCTGGAATCCACAGGATTTTCCTAGAGATGTGTTTGCTGTGGCTGGCTTCTGGACCACCTCTAAAGTCTTTCAGACCCTCTGACACCTGTGGGCACAAAAGTCCTACCCATGACACTCCCCACCGCCCCGCCATCCATGTCTCCGCGGTTTATCTAGAGCTTCTCGCTGAAATCGAGGTTCTGCAAAGTTCATGTCACTGAGGGGCTTAGGTTTTCCAGTTTATCTCCCACTCGCCCTCCATGCAGGCTCTCACATCTGGAAACCTAGAGCCTTCTCTGTCTTTCTCACCCCGTGCACCGCGGCGGTGCTCTTCAGGGGAAGGCAAAGCAGAAGTGACGTTAGGATGTACCACTGAGAGGAGCTCTGGGGCCACACCGGGTTCAAATCCCAACTGGGCTCCATCGTCAGCTCGGTGGCCTCGAGCAGGTTCACTGACCTCTCTGGGCCTCGGTTTCCCCATCTGACAAACGAGGATCATGATCATCGTACAGACCTCCAGGATCCAAGGTTAAATCAGGCTATTTGTTGAAGGCGCACAGGCCAGAGCACGGAGTGGACACTCTGAGGTGGCGGGGCCATTGTCCCTACACACGCGCCGGGGCTGAGCCGTAAGGATCCGGCCTTCTGCAGGTTAAAGCTGGGAGCGTCTCTGCAGCTTCTTACGTTCCAACCTAATATGCATCGAGCACTCAACAGATATTAGATGCTGCACTTGACAGACACCACGGGGGCAAGTGCGTGTGCACGAGGACGCCCAGAGAGGCCCGGGCCGCAGCTGGCGGAGAGCAGAGCGGGGAGGCAGACCCAGGCCTCCGGGTTCTCAGCCTCCCGCACACGCAGGCGTCCCCCAGCCTGAGCCGCATCGCCGAGCCCCGGGACCAGCTCCTCCGCTGGGCCTCCCTCCTCGGCCCAGACGGGGCAGCCAGCCGGCCGGGGCTGGTGGAATTGATGCTCCTCCTCTCGGTCCCGCCGCCCCGGAGGGGCCCACGGGGGTCCACCTCCGGCCTCATCGGCGCCCTCCCCTCCAGCCCTCAGCTGGCCTCCTGATTTCCCATCCTGTGCCACCAGCCTCCTTCCTGCCTTTCCTGGGGCGGGCTCAGGCCTGGCACCACTCCAGAACGGCTTAATCAGAATAAATCCTGAGAAAGCACATGTATTATTTATTCCAGCAAAGGTTAAATAATTTGATGAATTTCTCAGGACGCTGCCAGAATGCTGATGGCCTCTCGGAAAAAAAAAAAAAAAGACAACAACAGAAAACAACCCACACACACACACAAACACAAACACCATCAACAAAACCCCTAACAAAGGTCTCTAGACACCACACACACACACACACACACACACACACACACTCACAAGACAGCTACGGTCACTTGCCCCACGTTAGCTCACGCAGGAGATGGGGTGGGCAGCCCCCGGTGACACCAGCGCCGGGAGAGGACATAGATTTTCCTTCTCGCTGACTGGAGACGACAGCTCCGCCCCCTGGGCCCGTGGCCTGATGCATTATCTGGAGCCGACTCTGCCTTTGATTCTGCAAATGGCCGAGGAAAGCCTATTGATTTACAAGCCCAAATGATGGCCTTGCCTGAAATATGTTGGTTTATGGAGCTCCTTGCCTTCCTTGGAGGCTCTGGGGCTCTTAGGATCAAGAAAGGGACTTTCGGGGAGCCAGGAGCCTCAGGTGGGGCCTGTGGTGCTTCTTGCCATGGCTGCTGCAGCAGGTTGGCTCACCTCAGCCCAGGGGGTGTCCCAGGACAGAGGCAAGTTGGAGCAGGGAACGTGTATCCCCTCCTCCTCCCCCTCCTCCTCCTCCTCCCCTTCTCCTCCCCCTCCTCCTCCTCCCCCTCCTCCCCTTCTCCTCCCCCTCCTCCCCCTCCTCCTCCTCCCGGCTCTCATAGCGGCTGCCATTCACCTACCACTTGCATGTGCCAAGCACGGGGCTGAGTGTTTTATGTACATCGTGTCCTGAAATCCTCCCAACAGCCCCGGTGAGCTGGGCACTTGCATTTAAATCTTCATTTAAGAGACAAATCATCCCCGAGAGGTTCAGCACGTTGCCAAAGGGCACGCACCATCAGGGAGAGCCTGGCATCTCACCGCCCCTCTGGGCGCCGGGCCTGCACTCCTCGGGCTCTCCGGAGAGGAAGGGATCGGGCTCCGGACGCAGGTGACCGAGGGGAAAGCGGGTTCTGTGCGTGCAGCCGTGGGATGCTATGAAAGATCCCCAGAACCCCGGGCCTGTAAAATGAACATGCGCGTCGTCCCCGCCTCCTAGGGTTGGGTGAGGATTGAGTGGGCTCATGTCATGAATGATGCTCAGAGCTCAGAACTGAACGCTGTTAACGGCCCCGGTTTTCCCTGCGCTGCTTTAACGAGCGACCACACCCCACAAACTTGACGCACATTGCTTTGTCACATGGATTCATCCAGTCCTCAGTTCCCAAACCCATCGTCCAGACAAAAAAAAAGAAGAGCCAGAGACATCTGGGGGAGGTCCTGCCTGTTTCAGGGCACCCATAGGGGAGGCAGCAGAAGTGGGGATGGAAGGTGTGCAGTCCTTGGGCCGCATACACCTGGATGGGAGTCATGGCTCTGGTCAATTTGGGGCAGGGGCCTGAGGCTCTAGCTCTCTGACCTTTCATTTCTCTTCAAGGGAAAGAATAGGGAAAATACAACCTATGCCACAGAGTTGTTCCTCCTGTGGCCCTGGCCCTGGGCTAAACACTGCACAGGCGTTTCAGGCTTGACCTTGTTGCCCACGGATGTCCCACTTTGCCTGGTGCATGTGCTCAGCACATGGCGGCTGCCACTATCTTCCAGCCCACCCCAGGTCTGCTGCCCTAAAAGACACGTCCCTCCCTCTGCCTTCTTGATGTTTTGGGCTCTGCCTCCTGTTTAAGCTCCTTGTGCCATCTCCCACCATGCCCTCCCCACAAAATAAAATTTGTTCTAATTTCCTACTCCACTGTTGCCCTTTTACCTTTCTTCTGCTTGTTCAGCCCTTAGACCTGACTGTGGACATGGCCCTTTGGTCTGGAGCCTGGTGTCCTCGGGGACTCTGCGCTCTGTTCCACTTTGTTTAGTGCTCTGTTCCCTGGAAGAGGGTGGATGTGTCTTCCTTTGGTTCACCTGGGTGGGCAGGGGTTGGGGGTGAAGGTCAATACTCTATGAACCTGCTGAGCTTCTGAGGTTAGAGGGTGGAGGCTTCATAAGTCTGAGGACTCCTCCAAGGCAGGCATGGGGTTCACCTCTCTGTTTTGGGCAGCCCTTTAAGGGACCCAGTAGACAGTAGGTGTCCAGGAAATGTTTGCCGAGCTCCAAGCTAAGCCTGGACCCAAGGACCCCAGCATGGGTCCCACAGCTGTTAATCTTTCCAAACAACATCCTGCCTTGAACATAGAGGATGTGACTTATAGAGTTAGAAGCCTACACTGGAGTCATTTCAGAATGTGGTTGTTCAGTGTATTTGTGTTAGTCACGAATACTTCTGAGAGCCGCCTTGTAGGGTGGAACAGAATGTTAATCCACCGGTCATGCAGTCAGGCCTGCAGCTCACTGAGAAGCATCCAGATTAGTTGACGGAGGCTTCTTCTCCATGATCTCGGTCATCTGCAAAAGGTGAGAAGAAATGGTGGAAAAGCTACCAAGTTGGATATGGAACAGTTACCAGACCAGTGTTGATCCATGGGCATTTCTTCGAACTCTGGGTGAATACATGTATATCTAGCTTTCCACTCATCCATCCACCTACCCATCCATCCACCCATTTACCCACTTATCCATCCATCCATCCATCCACCCACCCGTCCATCCATGCACCTACCCATTCAGCCATCTAACCAACTATCCAGCCACCCATTCACCCATCTACCCACTCATCCATCCATCCATCCACCCACCCATCCACACATCTACCCATTCATCCATCATTCATCCATCCATCCACCCACCCATCCACACATCTATCCATTCATCCATCATCCATCCATCCATCTACCCATTCACCCATCTACCCACTCATCCATCCATCCATCCACCCACCCATCCACACATCTACCCATTCATCCATCTAACCATCTATCCAGCCATCCAGCCACCCACAAGATAGATGATGGGTCAGCTATAGTCCCAGCTTGCCAAAATGCTTTGGCCTTAATGCTTCAAAAGGATTATCAGACCCTTAAATTAGTCCAGTTGGGTTTCCATAACAAAATACCACAGTTTCATTGGCTTAAATGACAGAAATGTATTTTTGCACAGTTCTGAGGGAACTATGGGAGGTATGGGATCAGAGTGCCAGCATGGTTGAGTTCTATCCTCTCTTCCTGGCTTAGCGACAGCCACCGGCTCTTTGTGTGCTCACATGGCCTTTCCTCAGTACATGTGCATGGAGAGAGATCTCTTTCCCTTCCTCTTCTTATCTCATCAGGTTAGGACCTCACCCTTATGACCTCATTTAAGCTTAATTGCTTCCTAAAAACCCTATCTTCAAGGTCAGTCAGGCTGGAGATTAGGGCTCCAATGTGAATTTGGGGGAACACAATTCAAACTGCAGCAACCCTCAAGGACAGGATGATCTTACTGAGCCCTCTCCCCGCGCACTCATAGCTTAGCAGGATACAAGTGAAAAGATATCTGCTAGGCTACTATTTGGCCTTGACCAATCCTGTCCCAAATACAACGAAAAGAAAGAAGCGTAGGCTGGAATATTTGGCATCAGGCAGATAGGGATTTAATGCCAGGCGCTGTCTCTCAGCTGGATAAAAGATAGCATTTAATCTCTCAACACCAGATTTCTCCATCTGTAAAATGGGGCTAATTATAATACCTGCTTTATAAGATGAGATCCTTTATGTCAAGCGCACAGCCCAACTTCTGGAACAGAGTAGGCATTTAACAACTGGCAAGGCCGACTATTATGAGGGGGCCCGTGCCTAGGAAAGAGCATTT
Source organism: Vulpes lagopus (assembly GCF_018345385.1). Lineage (NCBI taxonomy): Eukaryota > Metazoa > Chordata > Mammalia > Carnivora > Canidae > Vulpes > Vulpes lagopus. The sequence continues at coordinate 64,694,828 of NC_054830.1, forward strand.
CATGAAGGTGAGAGGCAGCTGAGCATAGTGATTAAGGGAGTGAGTTTTTTTTTTAAAGATTTTATTTATTTATTCATGAGAGACACAGAGAGAGAGAGGCAGAGACACAGGCAGAGGGAGAAGCAGGCTCCATGCAGGGAGCCCAATGGGGGACTTGATCCCGAGACTCCAGGGCCGTGCCCTGGGCTGAAGGCAGGCACCAAACTGCTGAGCCATCCAGGGATCCCCAGGGAGTGAGCTCTTGAGCAGACTCCCAGAGTTTAAATCCTAGCTTTGCCTCTTCTTATTGAGCAACCCGAGACCTATGCCTCAGTTTCCTTAACTGGAAATATGGAGCCACGAACGGTAGCTTATCTCATAAGAACGATATGACTTAATACTTCCAAGTTCTTAAGACAGTAAAAAATTTAAAAATATTGGCTATGATGATCTGAGAACCAAGGAATTGTGGCTAATCTCCAGGGGGCACCATTGCCTCCCCTCACATGCACTTTGTTAATTTGCAATAATTTTTATTAACTTACACCACTTGCTGGTGTGGCACATGGGGCATTCCCTGAGGCATGTCCCCATGTCTTCCCTCCCGCTGCGCCTCACCCAGGCACGCCTGCCTGGACCAGGAGCACAGGCCCCGGGGCAGACCCCCCAAGTGTCCCGGGTCCCACTCGATCCAGTGGGCCAGGCCCCAGTGGGAAGATGTGATTGGAGAGACTGCATGCTGTTCCCCCTTTTTAATTACCGCTTCCTTAATTGAGTCACAAGTGGTGTTTGTGTTGCCATCAAACCCACGAGGACCTTGTTGTTTATGTGAATGACTCTCAGTGGAGTGACAGCTCTGAAATGTGAGATGTTCTGTTTGTACCAGTTTTAACAAAGTGGCGGGTGTCGGCTCCACATTTCTGTCTTCACACACTGCCCGGGAGCTCCTAAAAGGGAGCTTTGCCTTCCTTTTGCAAAGAACGATGAGCAACAGAATGGAACCCTAGTGTCACAGGGCCCTGGAACCTGGGGACATTGGAGCCATGGACCCTTAGAGCCTTCGAGCCACAGAAGGTCTCCCATGGCTGCTCGGATGCTCCTCGGGATGGTGAGCTTTGTATCTTCTAGGGCAGCCTGTTCCCTGCGGAGACCAGCAGCTGTTGGGAAGATGTCCCTTGCCACTGAGCTCCTCTCTGCATTGCACGGCCGCTAGCTGAACCTTCTGGAATAGCGCTATCCGGAGGGGCAGTGGAGATGGGAAACAGGTGGAGGGGGCCAGGCTGCATCGAGAATCAGGCTGTGAAGTCCGCAGCTATATCCTGAGACTCATAGGGGCTGGGCCTGTGCTGACAGCTACAGAGAGGTTCTAGTGGGGCTCTGTCCTCGAGAAGTTCCCTCTCGAGCTGGCAAGAGCCACACCCACAGGACGCCAGTGGTACTTAAGAGATTTCAGAACAGGGTCTGGTGGCATATTTTCTACACGTAACCAGGGAAGGAAGTCAGGGAAGGCTTCCTGAAGGAGGAGGAGCAGTGTGAACTGGGCCACAGGGGAATGAGCACAGTGAGGAAGGACAGGGAGGAGGAGGAGCAAAGGAAACTGTGGGTCCTCAGTGACCCTCAGGAGGTCAGGTGCAGCCACATCCCGGGCACCGTCCCCTCACACCTCCCCTGGCTGGCCACCGACCCAGGGGGAGGAGGCTGTGTCTGTGGAGCTTCCCACTTATTTATTTATTTTTTTTAGTTTATGAAAAGATAATTCAGGAGACATTATTTCAATCAGACCCCTACGCAGTTTAGGAATGCTAATGCTTCCTCTATTAAAAAGGTGTGGAATAATTAGGATGCTGATGAAGACTGGGGGCGAACTCTGGAGAAATCCATTACCCAGTGCTCAAGGCTTTTCTCGTCCCCTCCGTATCCCCGAGTGACAAATTAACACGAAACAGAACAACGGCTGCTAACACTTAGGGCATTTAGCTCGCATTGGAAGCTAGGATTTTCAGAAAATGAAGATTTTCATGGCTCAACCTTGCAACCATTTGGGATCGCAGAAAGGAGCCAGAAGAGTAGTGAGCAGCATAGGGACTGGGGACGAGGGGAGGCTCGGAGCCTCAAGACCAAGGATTTGGGAACGAGGTCAGGGTTTTCATCCTGTGGACTTGCGGGGTGACCTTGGGGTACCACAACCTTCTATTTGGGGACAATAGTGAAAGAGAGAGCCTCATTGGAGGGAAGAAACAAGGCAGGCTTCAAAAAACATAAAAATAATAGTAATTAACATTCACCAAACATTTCTTATGAGTGAGGCACCTTTCGCAGGATTCACTTACATGAATTCATTTAATCATGCCTACAATCCGCTGGAGGTAGGTACTAGTATTATCCCCATTTTTTTTTTTTTTTAGGATTTTATTTATTTACTCATGAGAGACACTGAGACACAGGCAGAGGGAAAAGCAGGCTCCGATGAGGGACTTGATCCCAGGACCCCGGGATCACGCCCTGAGCCAAAGGCAGACGCTTAACCACTGAGCCCCCCAGGTGCCCTGTAGTATCCCCATTTTGAAGATGAAGAAATTGAGGCACAGAGCACCTAAGTGACCCAGGAGGTGGCAGGACAGAAATGGGAGCTCAGACATAACCGTGATCATGTTGTAGCCAGAACTGGGCATCTCCGGGACTGGGAGACGGCACAGCCCCTGACAGGCCTCCCACATCAGGTGTCACAGGCTGAGTGATCCCACCCAAAAGACGTTGAAGTCCTAACCCCAGTACCTGTGCCCATGACCATCTTCGGAAATAAGCCTTTGAAGATGCACAGGTTAAGGTGAAGTCGTGAGAGCGGGCCCTAATTCAGTATGACCAGTGACCTCGTGAAAAAGAGGACATTGGCCACAAAGAGAGATACACACGGAGGGTGACGAGAAGACACAGAGAGAATGCCATCTGCCAGCTGAGGATTGCCCGAGCCTCCTGGAAGCTAGGAGAAAGGACGGAACATCCTCCCTTCTAACTCTCGGAAGCAATCGACCCTGCCAGCACCACGATCCTAGACGGACTTTCCAGGAGCCTGGGCAATAGGGAGCTACTGCGGATTTCCGAGCGAGGGGATCACATGCAACTGGCATTTTTAAAAAGATCGCGCCAGCAGTACGGAGGCCCAGGGCCTGGAAGCGTGGGAAAGGCGAAGGCGGGAGAAGAGCTACCACTATCCTGGGTGGGATGGTGTGGGAACTGGCGTGGGGCCGCATGGGGCCCGTGGGGGTGGGGACAGGAATGGGGCATCGTCAACAGGAAAGGGATAGTGCCCTCTTTCAGGTCTGCAGTAATAATAACGTTAAATAACTATAGTCACTAAATCAACTGCCGGCTTTCATCGCTTCATCCCCGGGGAAGATTGAAATGCTCTGAGTTAATATCTAAAAGGAAAAAAAATGGAATTCAGGGATCAAACAACTTTTTTGATGAGGGAAGTGTTATTTCTACCAAGCTAAGACATCAAAGGCTGTGAATGGCGCTTTTTAGGTAATATTAAAGTGGGCTCTAAATAATGTTTGAATATCTCTCTGCTTTTCCCCGGGGATCACAGATCATCTATCCTAGAGGAAGAACGCCAGCGACGCCCCAAGCCAGCCTGCTGGCCAGGAGGACTGGTGGGTTTCCCTGGAAGCAACCTTGGTATAAATACGGCCGAAACGGCATTTAGCAGCCCAAGCTTTAAACTTCGTTGTTCTGGGCACAGCGTGCATTTCTGCAGATTACGTTGGCTAAAAGCCTGACAAACAACTGAGCTGTGTTTTGACAGTTCTGTTCACGGAGATGGCTCTTGCATGAGGAGATACACCTGCATTAGGACAAAGTCACTTCTCCAGTGAGTTTCTGAGAAGCAAATTTCAGCTCCTCATGGATTCCTATTATTAAATGGCAAATTAACTTTCCAATCCACTTGTAACAGTTAGCTTCTGCTGCGTAACAAATCACGCCAGGACCTGCTGGCTTAAGACACCAACCATTTTATTATCGCTAATGAGCGTGTGGGCCCACCAGACAGCTCTATAGTTATTAGCTGATGAGGGTTGGTGGGTGTGAAACGGCCTCACACTCACATATTGGCTAAAGCAAGGAAGGGGAAGTAGCCGCATGTCTCGGCCCATCCAGTAGGCTGGGCCGGGCTCACTCACGTGGCCACAGTTTAAGGGTTCCCAAGTGTATTTTTCAAGCCTCTGCTTGTGCCATATTTGCAAATTCCCCATTGGCCAAAGCAGATCACATGGCCACACCCAGTTCCCACACGGGAGATAGCGATTGTGTCTCTAGGCGGGAGGAGATGTAAGGTCACCTTGCGGGCAGGTATGCTTCCAGGGATGGGACAGGCTTGGGCCAATCTTCTCTTGCTCCTCCTTGTAAAATAAAGGAGGTTTGCATATTTTAATTTACTCTGTGCCAGCAAGGTTCTTTAAAAGTTAGGGGTCATTTAACCCGAGAAGTCATGTCATTTCCTTAAGATCACACAGCTAGTCATCACTGGAGCCAAGATTCAGCCTCAGGACTGTCGGACCCTAATTCTTATAATCTTCTGTCTCCCAGTTAGGGAGTTGAATTTATCATTTTGGGATTTTTAGAGCCCATTATTCAACTATTCACTGTATTTTATTCCATTACTTTCTGTTTTGTTTTCTCCAATGTTAGCCATCCAATCTCCACTTGCCTACCTCCAGTGATGGGGAGCTCACCATCTATCTGGGCAACCTACTTATAGTAGAAAGCTCAATCTAAAACAAGCTTTTTTTTTTTTTTTTTAAGATTTTATTTATTTATTCATGAGAGACTCAGAGAGCAGCAGAGACACAGGCAGAGGGAGAAGCAGGCTCCACGCAGGGAGCCCGATGTGAGACTCCATCCCAGGACCCCGGGATCATGCCCTGAGCCGAAGGTAGATGCTCAACCACCCAGCCACCCAGGCATCCCTAATATAAACTTCTTTAAAATCAAAATGAGATGCGGAAAATCCTGGGTGGGAATGAGGGGAGTTGACAAAGTTTTGTGTAAGTTTTCTTTTCTGCTCTGATATCTACAGTCTATCTTTCCGAGCTGCCTGGTTTTGTAATTGTGGTTATCTTTTGTTCTGTGTTATTTGGGAAATGCAATTTGCATTGAAAGAACCGACACAGGAAACTTTTGATTAACTAGGTGAGGATTTTTTTTCCCCCTTAAAGAAAAGATAAGAAAACAAATGTTTAAAAAGGCTTATTTATAAAACAGGAACAATGATAATCACCTCCCCGGAACTCCTGGGGCCATTCACTTGTGGTCGTCTCAACAGTACACATTCCAGGAAGGCAGAAGCTGTGTGCAGGGGGTTAATGTTCATGGAATCATTCATTCATTCATTCATTCATCCATCCATCCATCCATCCATCCATCCGTCCATCAAACATGAAAAGAAGTTACTATATTTGAGACACTCTATCGGATTAGCTAGGGAGTAGACGAATTATTCACAGCCCTTACTCAAGGTTTTCCAGAGCCTATAAGGGGAATAAGGTAGATGAATCTGGCTTGAGAAAAGAGGAGCCAGGGGCTTCACAAAGTGCAGCAGGGGCGCAGAGGAGGATGTGATTACATCCAGGGGGATCAGTTCTGGGCCTTTCCCCTTCATCTGAAGGCAGGAAACTGCTCATTACACCCTGCGTGAAATTATTAAACCTGGCTCTTGAGGACCACCCTCCTCTGAAAGCCCCTCCAACACACACACACACACACACACACACACACACACACACACACACACACTGTGAAATCTTAAAAGTCAAGGCTGTTCCTATGCAAATTCAATACTCAAAAGGACCCAGAGATGAGCAACCCCGTGGTCAGCCTCCCATGGACGGAAGGAGCCGCTCTGGGTGGTGGAGATGCCGGGAAACTCAGGCCCAGAGCCCGGGCGCTCCGTGGGCTTCTTCATCTTCCTCCCTGCAGATGGTTTCAGATGTTCTCTCAATAAAAATTACCACTGGGCAAACACAAATAAACTTAACGGATTTAACCGACAGAGTTATACAAGCAGAAGATAGGATTTCTCTTAATGAGAATAAACTACTTGCATATGAAAAAGATTTAAAACTGAGCCTTCAATAACTCACCAGAAACTTGGAACAGATTCACAGAATCAGACGGGGGCGAGGGGGAGCCCACCAGGCGGGAAAACTCTGTCCGGAAAGTGGGTGCTGCCCAAGGACAAGGCCACGCAGCGGGAGGCAGTGGGAAAGGCACAGATTGTGGGAAATGGGCCTGCAGTGGGCTCCAGCCCCAGCAACGGACTGGCAGGCCGGAGACCCCAGGAAAGGGTTTCAGCAGGAGGGGATTAAATGAAGTCAGTGCCTCTGCAAGATCAGTCTGCTCCCTGCATGAGTGGAGGCGAGGAAACCGGTCAGAAGGGGTTGTCAGGCTGGGAGGCGTTACAATTTCAGGGTTGTTGTTTTAAGATTTTATTTATTCATGAGAGACACAGAGAGAGAAGCAGAGACACAGGCAGAGGGAGAAGCAGGCTCCCTGTGGGGAGCCCGATGCAGGACTCGATCCTGGGATCATGACCTGAGCCCAAGGCAGATGCTCAACCACTGAGCCCCCCAGGCACCCCCAGTTTCAGGTTTAAGAGTAATGTCAGAACCCGGCCACTGCCACTACCTAGCTGGTGAACTTGGCCCTTATCACTTGGCGCTTTAGATAACAAGGCCTCCTTAGCAGGGTTTGCATAAGGGTTCTAGGAGGTAATACTCACACATTATTTATTTTAACAAATATTTCCCGAGAACCTGCCACGGGCCAGGTACTGTTCACAACCTGAGGATGTGGTAGTGACCGAGACTGCTCCGGCCCCACTCTTGCACGGTTATGTTCTCATGACCCTAGAAGCCAGTAGCAATCATCTGAACTTCTTATTTGCAATTAAGGGAAATCCAACTTGCTTGGGGGAATTGCCCGGTTCCTGTGGTTGGGCGCGTATCATGAGGTAGCCCATGAAGCCGAGGAAGAGCGTGGGGACCAGGGTCTAGGCCCCTGGAACCGAGGACAAGATTCTGAACCACCAACCATCCCTCTGCATGTGAATCTTGACTCTGCCCTTCTGCAGGGTGGCTTCTTGGTCTCCTAGCGCCGAGACGCCTTCCCAATGTGGTGGGGACCCGGCCACCGGCAGCCCCAGCTTCCCAAGCCCAAGAAAGCAAGTGCTTCCATTTCCCGAGCATCTGCATGGCAATCCCAGAGAAGGTCCCTCTGGACCCTGCTTGGGTCACCTCCCCCGCTCTACAGCGAATTAGCTATTGTTGCCAGGAGGAGGGAGAAGCAAGACTGGCCAGTGGAGGAGGTTTTCTGTGCGCTGCCCTCCGCGGCTCCACCGAGGCACGCACGGGGAGGAGAAGCAATGCTCCCCCAACAGAAGGGAAGCAAGGAGACCAGCAGACGCGTCCTCCCACGAACAGCACTGCCCAGAGGACTCTCTGAGATAAGGGGCAGCTCGAAGCGGGGATCGTCCTCAGTAAGCACCTGGGAGAGAACCCAGCTTGTCTTTATCTGTTTTGCTAATGGGAAAACTAAAGCCCAGAGAAGGAAAGGACCAATCTTAGAAACAAGGGCGCAGCCTTCTTTGGAAAATCCAGTCTTTATCCTCGGATGCTCCTCTTCAACCAGCTGAGCTACCTGTGGAGGGCGGCCACCCGCTGGATTTCTGCGTCTCATCCCCAGACGGGGTCCCTGATAGCCACCCAGGGATACTCACGTGGGCGCCGTAGGATTAAGTAAGACGGATGAGTACAGCACACAAATATAGGGCAGACACTGAGTCCTGGCAGCTGCATCTGGTCCACAGATGTTTAGTTTGGCTCATCCAATGTTTGCAAAGAGTTGAGCCAACATTTAATAATTGGAAGATTTTACATTAAAAATGCAGATTTCTGGCTTCTCTTGGAAAAAAAAAAAGTCAAGAGATCTGACAGCAAAGATCTGAATTCCCACATGGCAGCAATCAGCTGAAGCTGAGTAGCGACCATCCCTTTAGACAGGGCTTGTGCCGGCCACTGCTCCAGTTCACCGCAGACCCCACCACTCCCTCTTGTCCTTGCCACTGAGGCCAAGACACAGTCCCCATTTCTCAACCATGCTTGACTGTTGTTTTTCCTACTATAGAGAAATGTACCTCTCAGTTCATCTCTCTTTCAAAATGGAAAGTCAAATAGAGTTGAGGGGGTCACACAACGTTTCCTACACCCCGCCCACTTCTCTTCCTGGCCCCCGTGGGCGTTTCAGCTTGTGAATATTGCTGTATGGGATTATTACTTTTATTGGATTATTATTCCCCAACCTAGAGAACAGCAGGCAGGCATGGCGGTAACCCTTTTAGAAATAACAATAGCAAGCAATTTCTCAGCATTTATATGCCAGGACCATTTTGAGCCTTTTACGTATAGTATTTCAGTGAATCCTCAAAGCAACCCTATGAAAAAAAAGGTGCTATTATTCTTCTCATTTATAAATGGGAAAACTGAGGTACAGTGAGGTTAAGTAACTTGCCCGAGGTTAGCGTTGTAGGGATCTGAACCCACATCACCTGGCCCCAGAGTCTGTGCTCTCAACCAGAAATTCTATCAAGATTGCTGGTAGGGGTGTCTGGGGGGGCCCAGTGGGTTAAATGTCTGACTCTTGGTTTCGGCTCAGTGTCCTGGATTAAGCTCCAAGTCGAGCTCCACACTCAGTGGAGACTCTCTTGAGACTCTCTCTCACCCTCTGCCCCTTTCCTAGCTCATGCGTGCACTCTTTTTTCTCCCTCTAAAAGAAATAAATCTTAAAAAAAGAAAAGACTACTGATGCATGTATGTGGGTAGACACAAATTGTGTGTTCTTGCACGTACACACGAGTGTAAGTCTTAATGCTGTGTTTTGTATGGGTAGGCCCACAGGACAGCCACACAGAAAGGACCAAAATAATATGGAGCTGAGAACTAGGATCTGCTCTGGAAAGCAGAATGGCTGGGTCTTAGCCATGAGTCTACTGCTCATTTGGGCCATCTCCCCATCAGTGTGGGCCTCATTCTCTGTCTGTATAATCAGGTGAAGGGTTTGGATTAAATGATCTCTAAATAGTCTCTTGGCTCTACTATTCTGTGATTCTCTGATTTTCTTTCCTCTCTTTCAAACTGTTACCCAGAGATGAACCATGGCCAAGTCAGAGCCATGTGTCAGCTTGGAAAAGGCAGGGAAGCTTTGTCCAAGCTGGTGTCTCCATTTAGGCTGTGCCAGCGACCAGAGTATGCCATTCACTATAGGGGAGTCCTGCCATTGCAAATTCTTAGCAGCTGGAGCCCAGTGACAGCCTGCTAAACTTCCAACTGGCTTGCCAACTTCTCCCCTGGGATTCTCTTGGAAAAATGGAAGATATGTTCCTTAGCTACTTGGCTTCTGGTTGCAGAGAATTTTCCAGATTTTGAAAGAGTGATGGCCTGGCAGCCTGGAGACCTGAAACCCATTTTTGGCCCTTGTGGAGCGACCTCAGTACCTGTTGGAGCTCTTATTCCCCCATGTGACTTGCCCCCTTTGAGCCTGTTTCCTCACCTCCCACGCTATGGCCGTTTCAAAGTGCTATACCAGAAGAAGAGATAACTGACATTATTTGCACAGAAGCTAATTTCCCCTTAAACTGGCTGGGACCATGGGCCACAGAGAGACCTCCACAGAGTGAGGAAGGGTGACACCAGGGGGATGGAGCACTGGGCCCCCTGCTAGACCTTGTGGGAGAGACAGCAGTGAGGATGGCTGGATTCCTGCCACCATCCCTTGAAAAGGGCAAAGTGACTCCCACCCCCAAGATCCGCATTTGGCTCCCTAGCACCTGTGAACATGTTAGGTGATAATGGCAAAAGGGACTTTTATTTTTATTTTTTTGAAAGGGACTTTTCAAGTAGGGAGGTTATCCTGGATTATTCAGGTGACCTAATCTAGCCACAGGCGTCTTTATAAACTGAGGACTCTCTCCGGCTGGATTTGGAGACATGCCACAGAAAAAGAGAGAGAGCAATTGGCCGCATTGCTGGAAGGAGCCACATGGAAAGTAGCCACAAGGAATGCAGGCAGCCTCTGGCAGCAAAGACCCAGCCCCGGCTGACAACCAGCAAGGGAACGGGGACTCAGTCCTACAGCCACAAGGAGCCAAATTCTGCCAACAGCCTGAATGGGCGCAGAAGCATAATCTGTCCTGGAGCTTCCAGGTGAGAGCCCAGCCCAGCCCCCACCAGGCAAGCCCTTGAGCTGAAGACCCAGCTGGGTATGGTGCACAGACTTCCAGCCCACAGAACTGAGATAAATGGCTGTGCTTTTTCAGTCACTCAGTTCGTGGTAATTTGCTACGGCAGCACTTGAAAGTGGATGCAGACCTCTTGCCGCAGGTTGAGACCAATGAGAGAGAAAATGGCAGCACATGGCCTCATGAGGCTCTAACTGGGTCGAGAAGTGGGTTCAGAAACAGACAGCAATGGCCACTGGCCTAATGGAGCGTGCTACTCCGGAATCAGACCTGAGCGTCAGTCAGATTCGGAGACGTAAGAGCTAGGGCAGCTCCCTCCATGGGGGGGGGGGGGGGTCCCAGTCCCCAGAAAACACCCACATCAGTGCCTAGGAGGGTACCTGGGGGCTTAGGTGACCCTGCTGAGCAGACAGAGAGGGGTGTATCACGGGAGAGCCATCTTTACATGCGGGAAGCATCCCCGGGTTCAGGAACGTTCCAGGGAATCAATACCGCTCTTCAATGAACATGATAAACGACTGCACTCATACTTCACATTTTCCCTCTATTACATATTTCCTTCATGTCTCAAAGGCCACAGAATCAAAATCAGAAATGTAAATGACCAGAGACAGAGGATGTTTGTGGGATGAAATTCTTCCTTGTAATCACAAAATGATGATAAATCAGGCCCCTCGGCCAGCTCCTCCTTTGTTGCACTTTTATCCCACAAAGTCTGGGCTGAATGGACTTTGAAGGAACAGGGCGGTTACAGACTTCGATGCTGGCTTAGTTCAGGCCACCAAGCATTTATTTCGCACCCACCATATGCTCCACCCTCTGCAAAGAGAGAAGTGGGGTAAAGACATTTAGAAAATCATGGTGGCGCTGAGGTTTTTTGCCTCAACAGGGGACTGTCACTGACCCGATCTCATCATGACAAGTTTTGTCTTTTTTTTTAAAGATTGTATTTATTTATTCATGAGAGACACAGAGAGGAAGAGAGGCAGAGACACAGGCAGAGGGAGAAGCAGGCCCCCTGTAAGGAGCCCGATGCGGGACTCGATCCCAGGACCCCAGGATCACGCCTAGAGCCGAAGGCAGACGCTCAACCGCTGAGCCACGCAGGCGTCCCATGACCAGTATTGTCTTTAAGTCAATTAGCTTGCATTTCCCCACTTGTACCCTCAGCTCCAGTTGAGATCTGATCTGATGGAGCTGGTAGGCTGTAGTCTTTAAAAGTCTCAACATCCTACTCACCCTTGGATTCTGCAATCTGCCTTCCAGGATTGATCTTTTATTTTTCTCAATATTTTATTTATTAGAGAGAGATTGAGAGAGAGAGAGCGCGCGCATAAGCAGGGTGAGTGGCAGGCAGAGGGACAGGGAGAGGCAGGCTCCCCTCTGAGCAGGGAGCCCCGATGCCATACGGGGCTCGATCCCGGGACCCTGGGATGACAACCTGAGCTGTAGCAGACCCTTAACCAACTGAGCCACCCAGGTGCCCCCAGGAATCGATCTTTCAGCAAGAACTATGATATGCACAATGATGCATGTCCAAAGTTACTCATCACAGGTTGAAAACCACCTGGACATCCACCAATAGAAAGTTGGTCACACACATTATCATGTATCCATAACACAGAATACGTATGTGGCCGTTCAAAATAACGTAGATCCACGTCTGCTGTTATGGAAACAGAGTCATCTCGCAATGCCAGAAGGAATCCAGTCTACAAAATAATATGCCAATATCAGTTTTCCAAGACCTAATTGTGATTTACCCGCAGCTGAGAACCTCTCCAGGATAGTAAATCAGTAAATCTTTCCTCCATAAAGAAACATCTATAAATATGCTCCAGTTCAGAATATCGAATGTGTCTCTTGACGCCAAGCACCTGAGATTTCCCGTTTTCTCAGAATTTCAAAGATATTTTATGCCCAGGCACAGTTTTAAAGAACTCTGTCTCCAAAATACAAAGGAAGGGCTATAAGCTGAGTTTGCGAAGCCAAGCCATGGGCCAGGAGCACAACGGTAGGTAGTGCCGAGAATCGGAAGGGAGGGAGTCTCCTTCCCGATGGCTTAGGGGTTTATCAATGAGAGGAAGGGAAAGGCAAGAGGTGGCAAGATCGCTGGTGAAGGAAGGAAAAGCCACAACGAATAGGTCCCCAGACTAAGTGCATCTTTGGGGAAGACAATAGACTCAATTAAGAACCAGACTCATAAAAGTACGCAAATCTCCCAAACAAAACATAATTGAGCAGAGAGATGAGACCTGATCCCATAAATAACCCACCGTAATTAGAACATACCAACAGTTCCTATTAAAGAAACATCAGGCAGTCAGTATTGGAAGTCAGGGAAAATTGAGTTCTTAATTAAATCCTCATCAGAATTACTAGTCCCCATATCTTCCACATGCCATTTCCCCAAGCCTCAAGTGTAGGTGCATCCGGAAGTGGCTTGGTTCCGTGTAATCACATGAAACGAATTCTTCCCCCTGTTCAATCCTAACAAGGACCGACGCGGAGGCACTGGGTCCTAATTCTTGAAACACTACACTTTGGAGAAATCTGGCTGGATCTCAGTATTCCCGGAGAGGAGCATGCGTGCAGTTGTCTTTAAAAAAAAAAAAAAAAAAAGTTTGTCTTCTCTTAATTACACTCCTCTTACTCAACACCCTGCCTTGGTTCCCTAACGCCTACAGAGTATAGTCGGAATTCCTAGACCTGGAAATTCCAAGGACTTCGCCTCTCTCTCCCTCACTCCCTAAACATGGCTCATTCTTCTTTGGCTCCCCTCTCTTTCTGAGTCTCTTTAGCCTGGAATGTTGTTTCGTTCTCTGCCCATCAAAATCGCACTAAGATCCCACTGTTTGAACAAGGATCTCACTACGATCCCACTGACCTTGACTTATCAAGGTCACCTGCCATGTCCACTTTTCAGCCCCTCTGAACAGCATTTGATCTGCGGGCCCCTTGATCCTTCTAGAAAGACCCATTTGGTCTGTGACTATGTTCCCTCTTGCTCTTCCTCTGGTTTCCTCCCCTGAGGCTCCTTTTACACTCTTCCTCCTCTCACCCGATCTGAAGAGCTGTGGTTCCCTGGATTCTCTCCCTGTCACTGCCTCCCTTTTATCCCCCACACTGTGTCTCTATGTGCATCGCTCCCTGGCCTGATGGGTAGGAGGGGAGGCCTGGGTGTGAGGTGTGTTCATTGCTCCGAAGATGTCACTGCCTCTGGACCTTCTCAGTTGACAGATCAAGGGAATACCTGGGTGTTTCCTAAGCCACGTATCTACACATTTCTCAGGACATAACCGTCTGTATCTGTGTTAAGCTGACCATGAGTTAATACTGATCTCGTCTTTATTGTATTGTTCTAGACTTGACTTAGGAAGCAAGTTGACTGTAGGAAGGAGCAGGGTCAGGCATCCACTTGCCATTGCAGGTTTGAGCAGAGGTGAGATAGGTCTAGAGCAGCTTCACAACTTGGCAGAGGTGGCTTCCTGCAGGAGCAGGAGCAGCAGCTCCTTGGTGGCCCAGGTCGGCCATGTGGCTCTGGCAGTGGCTTCTCCACACCTGTCCCAGGCTTTGTTTCCCCATTGACTGTGCAACAAAGTGCTTTCTGTTTACAACCAGCTAGAAAGGCTTTTTTCTCTACCCTGGAACCATGACAGACACACTTCGGGAAGCTCGGAAAGGAGATGCTACGCCCTGCTGTGTAGAAGAAATCTTTTTTAGGTCAAAGAGAGCCCGGAGAAGGTGCTGTTACTGAATGACGTCATCAACCGAACGAACCTACTTGAACAACTGCCTGAAAGACTGAGATGATTTCATCTGGCCAGCCTCGGTTTCCTTATCTATAAAATGGGAATGATTATTCTGGTCTCGTGGGGTTGTTGTTAAGTATTAGATGAAACACTGGATACTTAACCTGAATAAAATTTCTGGATGGTTAAAAAAAACTGGTGAATTTTTAAAAATATTACTTAAAATTATTTTATAATCAAGAACAATATCAACTAGAAAAAAAAAATCCAGGGTATTTGTGAAGGTGGGATCAATCCCACAGCAGTCAAAGCTTAAGCGGGAAAGCTCTCATCAAAGCCACTGCAACAATACGAGGGCAGCCGTAGCTACTGTATCAGCCACTAACGATTCTTTGCCTAGAAGTGTTTTCCACTCAAGTTTTTTCAGTGTGTTGGTGAGGCTTTTTTTTTTTTTAAAGCAACTTTTGCCAAAAATAGCATCGTTTGATTCATCATCTTTTTTGACAAATATGTAATGAAACAGGAAGTAACTTTGAAAGCCCTCTTAACTACACTGCCACACATTTGTTTAAGCTGTGATGGGGGAGGGTGCTAGGTTTAAGGAACATACTAAGCAGATATTGGGCCCAACCACAGAACCCCAGGAGGCTCAGAGCCTCTGCAGCCCAGAGCAGGGCCCCAGGCCAGGTGGCACCCACGAAGATATTACCAACATAGTGGCTGCACAGACTCTGTGGTTTGCACAACTGACCCCAGTGACATGGGACCCTCACGCTGGTGTCACTGTGGCCCTGAGAGGTTGGGTATAGCTCTGGTGGCCGCTGCCACTTGTTGCCACATTGAATTTCCACAAGGTCTCTAATTCTTTTTTTTTTTAAGATTTTATTTATTTATTCATGAGAGACACAGAGGGAGAGAGAGAGGCAGAGACATAGGCAGAGGGAGAAGCAGGCTCCATGCAGGGAGCCCGACGTGGGACTCGATCCCGGGTCTCCAGGATCAGGCCCTGGGCTGAAGGCGGCGCTAAACCCTGGGCCACCCGGGCTGCCCAAGGTCTCTAATTCTTTATATTGCTGGTTTCTAACTCAAAATGTGTGGTTAAATATGTGGACATTAGAAGCTGGGTAGCACGCCCATACCCCAGCTGCGAGGGAGGCTGAGAAAGTGGGTTTGCACCACTCATCTTTTCACAGCAAGAGGTGCACTCTGTCTCGTAGAGACGAAAACTGTCCAACTGTGTATAACGGGGTATAGATTGCAATTAGGGCCCCAAAGTGAGGATGAAGAGTTAACACTAAGCACTCTGGATTCTAAAGAGCCAGGAACAATTGGGGTGGGGCACCCCAATCAGGGTATCTATTTGAGACTCAGCTGAGCAGACACAGAAACTAGAGGGAGAGGCTACGAGTGAACTATATATGGGAAGGACAGTGTGTTTCCCCTGCCTCTGTTTACTCTTTGGGGGAGAATAGGGTGCTGCTCCTTGCCCCAAGGCCGATGATGCAGAAGGGCTCCAAGAAATTTGCTCATAGAGATTGAAGTTGCCTGCAAAAAAACAGGTTAGTATTTACTCAACAGAAGACTTGCTCATTTGCCCTTTGGTCCTTTTTGAGCAAGAAGAAGAGAAGGTAGGATGGAGAGAGAGAGCGTGCAGAATTTCCAGTAGATCAGATGAAGGGTGGCCAAGGTCTTGCGATCTTGCCAGGACCCCACTCTAAAGATCTGCCCGCCAGGGAAGGGACCCGGCAGAGGCAGAAGGTTGTGGGGTGGCGGCCGGCGGGTGTGGGGAGCTGAGGGAGCCAAAGGGACCACGCTAGGGCTGGGTCTGAAGCATCTGGGGCGCACCCACAGGAAGCCCTGCCCTGTGAGCGGCTGCTGCCCAGGAAGGCGCTGACCCTCATCAGTGCTGACCCAAGAAGCTGGAAGGGCCAACTGAGGCAGGACCCAGCCCAGATGGTGGAGTGAAGAGAGCGTTCTCCCTCTCGCCTTCTCCTCTCAGCGCCAGGGGGATCAGGTCCAAGAAGGGGCGTAGGGGGAGGTCTTGACCCTTCTCCCCCCAGTCTGATGCTGGAGCTCAGAGGAGGAGGAAGTGGACCATGCGACCTGCCTCAGGTCCACCGGTCATGGCTCTGGCTGCTGGCAGGTGGGGGGAAGTGGACGTGGTCGTGGGCTCGGGCCGACTGACTTCTGATGGCTACAAGCACCCCCAAAGCCAGGGGGCGCTTCCTGAGATGCCAATAAGGGATTTGCCAAGCGGTGAGGGACCCCTAATGGGGGAAAACCAACCTACTGCCTGTCCGTGGCCCTGTGCACCGCTCTGTACACAGTTACAGACCCGAAGGGCTTCAGATGCTGGAAGGCAAAATGAATGAAAACTGCCCCCTACAGTCTTAGGTCGGTAGTTTAAGGGGATAAAGGGAGAGGGGATAAAACCTTTGGAAATGTGGTTCACAGATATTGAATTTCTAAAAATATCTAACAGATTTTTTTTTTCAGGCTGGTCCCTCTCAGACAACTACAATGCAAACCGAATGATCTACTGCCCAAGACGAGTCTGGACCCAGACGAAAAAGTTGATGGGGGTAAGAATATCACATGGTGAAAATGCTAGGAGTCACAGAAAATTAGAGACCCTCCAAGGCCCGAGGCCCCTGGGAGATTTCCTCACTGGGAACGGGCTCTGCTGAGCATTGGAGAAAAAAAGGACCAAGGAGGCGAGTGATCTCATCTCTCAACAGAAGGCTATCATCGAGAATTTTTTTTTTGACATTTATTTATTTAAGTAATCTCTACACCCAACATGAGGCTCGAACTCATGATCTCAAGGTCAAGAGCCACTCGCTCTACTGACTGGTGCCCCAGAGGATTTTCTGAGGTTATCTGGAGAACATTGACTGTACCATGAACCTTTCTATCACTTTCTGAGGCTCTTCCCTTGCACATCACTGATGGGGTTTACAGAAGGAAAATGAAAAATCTTTGAACTCACATATATACCTAAGTCTGGATTCTTTTTTTTTTTTTTAAAGATTTTATTTATTCATGAGAGACACAGAGAGAGAGAGAAGCAGAGACACAGGCAGAGGGAGAAGCAGGCTCCACACAGGGAGCCCGACGAGGGACTCCATCCTGGGACCCCAGGATCACACCCTGGGCCGAAGGTGGCGCCAAACCACTGAGCCACCTGGGCTGCCCTGGTTGGGAAACATTGCAAGCACTTGCTGTTATAAACACAAAGCTACTATGAAGTGGGGTGCAAATCATACTAATTTTTAGCTTCAAGCATAAAACTTGAGATGCATTTCCACTTTGCCTTGGGCCCTGTGGGCCTTGTCGCCTGCTCCTGTGGGGGGAGGGAGCTGTGTTGGGCCGGGTGCTTGTCCCTTTCCTTAGCCATTAGGGAGATTTGAGAGACACGTCTGCAGGGCACACCCAGAATTATTAGGATGACCTGTTCCCATTGCCTCCATTCAAAGACAAGGAGCCAGAGGCACCGAGAGGTCAAGATCATGCAGCTCCGCACCCTTTCGGTCCATCCCAAGGACCTATCCTCCGTGCGGTGCCTTTCCTTCCGTCCTGTGTGGGGACCCTTTGCCACCCCTGCCAGGGCCTGTTCCCAAATTTGTAAGGTCAAAGGTGATTCTTTGGTCAAAATTCACTGAATGCTTTCTTTTGCACTTCTGAGATATTAAACGTCAGCTCCCCCCTTCTCTTGAACATTCATTTCTTTCCTGCAAATAAGCAAAACACAGTCTTTTCCTTGAAATTCTGCATGTTCAGCGGGATATTTTTGGGCATCGAGGTGGATTGTAATGCAAATGCCCTTGATTTTCCTGGGACTCTCTTTCTCTTGTGAATTTCAGTGAGTGATAGGCCCCCTTGAAATAAATGCGCTTTTGATAGATGAAAATTCCCTTTTCCCTTGTGAAATGTGCTTGGCAGCAGATACTTCCATTTGGTGGAATTTGCTTAATAACACAGTGTCATGCAGGGCTCGGCTGAGCTGACCGGTAAGATGAAGTGAGGGCCCAGGGCTGAGACCCGGCCAGGGCGCTGGGGCACAGAGGTTGGGGCTCGAGCCTGGGTCCACATCAACCAAGAGCCCGGAACTGGGCTCGCCTGGAGTGATTAAAGGGGTGCAAGGCACATACTCAGGGGCGAGGTCAGCAAAGCGGAGAGAGGGATACAGGGGAGCCGAAGCCAGGAGTGGGACATACCAGGGTGGCTTTATTCTGTCCTCTGGCTGAAGCAGCATCGGCCACAAGAGCCACTGCATTTTGAGCCTTAGTGCTTATGGGTCAGAGTCCTTGCTGGAGAGCAACCTGTGGCCATCTGCCCCGCAGTCCTTGGCGGTGGGAGTGGCATCGTGGGGTGGTCTTTGGCTCCCCAGAGAAACCCATTTCGGAGGTGTAACAGGTCCAGTGCCTTTCAGCATTGTGGGCATCTCACAAGGTTGTCATGGTCAAGGGACTCCGGGGACACTGGCTCAGAGAAGAAAAGGCAGAGCTGTGTTGAGTGCAGACTGCAGGGAGGCAGCTTTCAGCTCATTATAGGAAGAATTCTCTTCTGGTCAGAGCAATGTAGGCTGTCGAGGAGAGAGGAGCTGCCCATCACCAGAGGTGTGCAACCTCCAGCAGGGCTCCTTGTGCAAAGCAGGGACATGCTCACCAGTGAGGTCCTTTCCGCATCTGGTCCTGCCTGCCCACGTCACACCCCGGTGGAATACTCTTCCGTCCCTGGTGGAATACTCTTCCGTCGCACCCCAAGGCACTCATGGCCCGATCTGGCTCCTGCCACTGCCTCTGAGTCTCTCAGTGACCTGGGCCCTACCTCCTCCTGTCATCTCATCACATTGCCAACTCTCTGGGTTCCACCTTGAAGCCCCAGGAATCATCTCAAGTGCTCCATTCCTTCCAGCACCTGGGCCATGAGTCCTTTGCCCGTTATACTCACTTTCCTCTTTCAGCTGGTTGATTCCTGCTCATCCTTCAAGTCCCCTCCACTTGGAAGCCCTGAGATTGGATTAGGTGTCCCTTCTGAGCTTCCTCGGATCCTGTTCTTCCCATTTCATAACACTTCACCTGCTGCTCTGTAAGTGACTCGGGCACTGGGAGCAACCAGGAGGCAGGGAAATGTCCATCCGATTCCCCGGCACCCCGCACCTTGCTTAGCACCTAATGAATGTTCACCGCAAGCCTGTTGATTCTGGAGTGGTTGGATGTCTGCAATCACTGTCCACCCGCCCCCCAACCCTTCCAGTCAGATCTTAGGTTGCCTGGAAGAATGCAGGGATTGGGTTTTCATGGCTGATTTTGGAACACTGGGGCCTGAAATTTAATTAAATTGCTTTAATTTTTAAAAATCACAAAAGTTCCCCCATATTCATCCCGAGTATGAAGATTTTTTAGAAGGTTAATTGAGGCAAAAATAGAGAACATCTGTCTTTTACTCCCAGAGAGAAGACAGCAACCCCTCCGCAGAGGCAGAGCTGCTAATGAACAGAACACTTAGCTTGGAGAGACCAGGACTCTAATTCTGGCTCCTCCATTAACCTGCTGTGTGACCTTGGGCTAACTGCCTACTCTCTCTGGGCATCATTCATCTGACAAATATTTATTGCAGTCCTACCATGTCCCCAGCACTTTGAAAGTTACGAGGTAGAGAGAGGTAATTGAACACACTCACAATCCTTGCCCTCTGGAGATTTACAGTTTAGTAGAGAGACAGATAATACACATCAGCAGATGAGCAAAAAAATAAAAATATCAGAATATACACTGTGATAAGAGCTACAAAGCAACTGAATAATGTAGAGCAACAGAATAATGGAGATAAATATGGAAGAAATCTACTTGGATGCTGAAGAGATGATATTTAAATCTGAAGGATAAAAAAAAAAGGTCAACGATGGAATGTTCCAAGTAGATGGGCAATGGCAAGTACAGTGGTCCTGAGGCATACATAATTACAAAAGAGAGGAGGGGCCCCTGGGTGGCTTCATTGGTTGGGCATCAGGCTCTTGGTTTCAGCTCAGGTCATGATCTCAGGATCTTGAGTTCAAGCCCTGAGCCAGGCTCTATACTGGGCATGGAGCCTGCTTAGGATTCTCTCTCTCTGCTCCTCCCCCCTGCCCTCTCTCTAAAAGAGAAAAAAAAGGGGGGGAGATTGATGGGCCTACATAATAATGGGCAAGGGGGAATCTTCATATGTGAGATGAGTGTGGTAATGTTTGCACTAGCTACCTCTTAAGGACCTTAACAAGTGGCAAATTAGATTTTTCTCAGTACCAAGCACATAATAGGCGCTCAATAAGTATCAATTCAATGAATAAATGAATGACACGGTGCTTCCTTTGGAAGAATAAAATTATCTGAATTGTCAATTATTGGCCAATTAGGACCATTCATGGCATTCATTAATAATTTTCAAAGATTGTATTTGGCCTTCAGGATACTGAAGGATAAGAACAGCTGCTTGAATTCAAAGCTCCCTATACATTCTTCTAAAAACTTTACAGAACAAGGAGGGCAGATAAAATTACTCTTCACTCATGTCTATGGCATAACCACGAGTCAGAAAATACTGGAAGCTTCAGTTTATTTGTATGTGGGAAAATAAACATCTGCATTCAGTAGAATTGAATCCAAGTCCATAGCAGAGTGTAATTCCAGACAGAGTCTGCATGGAATAGAGATCAGGGCAGCAAAGTCCAAGAGTGATAGAGCCTGGATGACACCAACCAGATTTTACTCCCAGAAAGAGAGGTATTTCATCATCCTGAGTAAGAAAGCACCACTAAGAATGGGTCTGAGTCCTGGCAGATTAAATATTGGCTATGGAAAAAAAAAAAAAAAAAAGGAGAGATCCATGAAGTGTGGCATCCTGGAAGTGTCAGCCTTGAGACTGTACTGCTTCCAGGGAGAGGAAAGATTCTTGAAAAGGAGAATATAACTTAGCTTCATAGTAGTGAAAAGAAAAAGTCATCCAAAATACTCAAACAATACACTATCAAAGAATCAGACTAAGTCAGATAAAAAAGACCCAATTTCTTAAAGAATTGGCCTGTATCTGTAGCAACAAAGGAATGGAAACTTCAAACCCAGAATCCAACAAACCACTCAAACTCCTCCATCTTCTCTTTATGCTCACCTGGTAAGAAGATCCAACCTAAAGAAATAATAATAAACATTTTAAGAAACCCACAGAATCCACACTAAGTTTAAAAAGAAATTAGAAAATGAGAATCAGAAAATCAATTATTTTTAGCCAATAAACACACACACAGATAAATACGTGACATGGAGGAAAACTGTAACAATGACTCAGGGGGGGCTAAATACCATTCAGCAAGAAATTTTAGATATTAAAGATCAGCATTTTTAAATAAGTTCAAAAGTAGGAAAAGGGAAGGTATAAGTAACAGGAAGACAAAAAATGGAAGCTGGCTAAATGCATGAAATAAATGTAAAGAAAAGTTAAAATCACATGAGACAAAAAATTAAATTATGAGGTACCCAAGGAAAAAACAGACACAATCAATTGGATGGAAATGAAGAGAGTCAAGAAACTAAAGCCAAAAGAAATGGTTTAAAGGTTAGAGAGAAAGTGATAGATATAGAACATAGGCAAAGACCAATATATGTATAATTGGGGGTTTTGAATTAGAAAAAGAAAACAATGGACCAGAACTTCCCACTAAAAGTACTAATTCATGAAAACTTCCTGAAATAAAATAAGATGTAAATTTAAATATAAAAAAGCCTCCCTGTTTGCCTGGGGAAACTTAGAGCAGTGAACGCCAAGTCCTATCTTAAAGAAAATATTAGATTTTCAAGTAAAAGAAAATATCTGAGCCTTCAGACATAGAGAGCAAGGGAAAAAATGTTGGCATTATATTTCTCAATAAGAATATATAAAACTAGTCATCAAGAGAGTAACACATTCAAGAAATTCAAGTATAGGGGCACCTGGGTGGCTCAGTGGTTGAGCGTCTTCCTTCAGCTCAGGTCGTGATCCTGGGGTCCTGTGATTGAGTCCTGCATTGGGCTCCCTTCAGGGAGCCTGCTTCTCCCTCTGTTTATGTTTCTGCCTCTCTCCTGTGTCTCTCATGAATAAATAAATAAATAATTTTTAAAAACCCTCAAGTATATAAAACCATGGAAGGAAAGAATTTTATATCCAGTCATCTGGTCTTCAATATTAAGACTAAGAAAAATAGTTCCACATACACAAAGATTCACACAATATTGTATTCATGTCTTTCCTGAGGAATCTACCAGGGGAAGAATTTCACCCAATCCAGAGATGATTGGTGAAACACTGGTCAAAAGACTGATTCTGATCATTGGATTTATTCAACCTCAAAATTCCACAATTGTAGAAGAATCATATGGAAACATCATCTGTTCTGAGAACATTGGAATTATATAACTAAAAAAGGGAAAGGAGAGAGGAAAAACAAAGTGGAAAAAGTTCATTATTGCTGCATAGCAAATGAATACTATTTAAATGAACAAACCAAATAGAAAACATAAGAAAAGAGAGGGGGAACAAGGGGCTAAATGAAGGCATTAGTGTGGACAAAACCACTAAAAGAAAATCACAATTATTTCTAAAAACCAAGGGAAACACAAACATGAAATAAACCAGAAAAATTTCTATTTTAAAGAAAATACCATCACAAAAGTATACAATAAATATGACATAAAATAGGACAGAACTGGGTCTAAACTTAAAGCCTATAAGCAAATGTAGATAGGTTTAACTCATTGTATTAGGTAGGGTTAGTCAGGTTCTCCAGAGAAGCAGACTTAATAGCATATATGCTAATATATAGAAGGAGATTTATTACAAGGGATAGGCTCATGTGATCATGGAGGCTGAGAAGTCCTGTGATGATTTGCCATTTGTAGGCTGGAGGCCCAGAAAAGTTGATGGTGTAATTCCAGTCTGAACCCCACATCTGGGAACCGAAGGAGAAAATGTTTTAGGTCCCAGTCTGAGTTTAAAGGCCCAAGAACTGGAGCTTTGATGTCTGAAGGCAGGAGAAGATGGATGTCTCAGTTCTAGCAGAGAGAGATTTCCCCTTAATCCACCTTTTTGTTCTAGTCAGGTCCTTAATGAATCAGATGCTGTCCACCTGCATTGGGGAAGGCATCTCCTTCACTCAGTCTACTGATTTAAATACTAATCTCTTTTGGAAACATTCTCACAGACACATCTAGAAATAATGTTTTACCAGCTCACTGGGCATCCGTTAGCTCAGTCAACAAGCAAAATTAATGATTGATTATAAATATTTCTATCTTCATCTGTTCAGGTTGCTATAACCTGAATACCAGGGACAGAACAAGAGAAATTTATTTCTCACAGTTCTAGAGACTGAGATGTCCAAGATCAAGGCATCAGCAGATTCACTGTCTGGTAAGAGCTCTGGTTCATAGATGGCCATCTTCACATAGCAGAAAAGTCAAGGAAGCTCTCTGGAGTCTCCTTTTTTTAAGATCTTATTTATTTATTTGAGAGAAAAAGAGAGGGCATGGGCAGGGGGAGGGACAGAGGAATAAGGAGAAGCAGTCTCCCCAATAAGCACAGAACCCAATGCAGGGATTGATCCCAGGACCCTGGGATCATGACCTCAGCTGAAGGCAGACACTTAACTTACTGAGCCATCCACGCACCCCTGGGGTCTCCTTTATAAAGACACCAATCCCATTCACAAGAGCTCCACCCTACCTACCCCCAAAGGCCCCCCCTTCTAATACCATCACATCTGGGATTAAGTCTCAACATGTGAATTTTGAGGAGACACAAGCATTCAGTCTATAGCATTCACTTACTAGAAAAAAGAAAAATATTCAGACTTGAAAGTAAGTGATTCAGGAAGGCTAAGCATAAAGGATTGGGTCAAAGTGTGCCAGACAAAAGAAAACTAATATTCTGATCTAAAAGACACTACATAAAATAAAATTCAGGCCAAAGAAATTAAGTGAGATGAAGCAGAACACTTTATAATGTTACAAGCTGCAATTCAAACTGAAGATGTAGGAATCCCTGGATGGTTCAGTGGTTTTAGTGCTTGCCTTGGGCCCAGGGCATGATCCTGGAGACCTGGGATTGAGTCCCACATCGGGCTCCCTGCATGGAGCCTGCTTCTCCCTCCTGTGTCTCTGCCTCTCTCTCTCTCTCTGTCTCTCATGAATAAATAAATAAAATATTTTAAAAAACTGAAGATGTAACCATTGTGAATATCACTGCACCAAACAACACATAGCAATCCCCATAAAGCAGGCACTGTAGGAGATGCAAAGTGAAATGTACAGAAACCACTAATGAAGAGAGATCTTAGCACATCACTCTCACTTCAAGATGAAGTGGACAAAAGATAAAGATGGATAGAACTCCAAAGCAACATTAATCAATAAAGTAGATCTGCTGTATATTTATCAAAATGCATACCCTGATTGATAATAGAGAATATGTTTTCATCTCAAGTTCACATGAAACATTCACAAAAAGTAACAATATATTAGTTCACAATGGAGACCTTAGTATGTGCCATGAAAAATAAAAGCACACAGGCTAAACAGACAACTAAACCTTGAGAAATATGGAGAAAGAATACACAAAATAAGGTTATAATGCCAAGGAAGGAATAACTATTGAAACAAGAAATTCTTAAGATCTCTTTGCAGGATTGTATGCAGACATTTTAAAAGCCTAGATGAAAAAGACAATTTTCTAGGCAAAATGCCATTCACCAAAATTGACACAAATGAGGGTAGCTTATATAGATCAATTTTCACAATAACAAGAAAGTTATGAAAGAGCTAGCTCCATAAAATTTCCAGGCTCAGATGTTGTCTACCATTACTTTGAAAATCAGATAATCCCAATGCCATTGAAACTGTTCCAAATAACAGAAAAGAATGCAAACTTCTGAATTTTTGCATAAAAATAATATTGATACATAAACCTGACAAATATTGTGCAAAAAAGAAATCTGCAGACCTACCTCAACCTTATCAATGGCCATACAAAAATCCTAAACTGAATTTTATCAACAGATCCAACAGCACATTTAAAACAATCCATATAACACATCTTATTACAACAATTCAAGGATGGTTCAATATTAGGAAATGAATACAATTCTAAATATTAATAATTCTAATAATAAAAATAATGTGATAATCCCCATAGATATTCTTATGTTAAGGCAACTTACTATATCCAAAGGTAATATAAACATAGCTTAATCACAGCAAAGATACTAGCATTTTTGTTTTTTCTGGAAAAAGACAACTTGATTTTAAAGTTCATGTGGAAACAAGCAAGAGCATTCAGAAAAACACCAAAATCATAGAGCAATGGCAAGGGGAACTAGCTTTTTTAGATGCTAAAACACGTAAGAAAGCCTCTGAAATTAAAACGACATCACATGGACACATAATTTGACAGATACATCAATGGAATGGGATTAAAAGACAAGAAATAGACCCACTACAAATGGAAAGCTGATGCTGTTAAAGAAGGAATCTCATCCTCAGAGAAATGGAGACATTTAAGATAAATGATATAAGGCAACTGGACAGTCACTTGGGAAAACACAAAACTGAATTCTCACATTGTACCTAGATGAATTCATGGGTGGATGGACAAGTAGATAGAAGGATAGATATGCGATCAAACACTTCTAGTAAAATGCGAGTAATAGAATCTAGGTGCTGTGCAATAGGCGTTCACTGGAAGAATCTTTCAAATTTTCCAGATGCTTAAAAAATTCAAAATTTATGTTAGGGGAAAATGGGGGAGTTTTTTTTTAAAAAAGGCACAGGAGTTGGCTTGACCAGGCTCCCATTTGCCAACTTAGGACAATCCAAGTATCAAAATCAATAATGAAAGTAATGGATTATAATGGACTACATGAATTTAAAAGTTCATGAATCTTTAGTGAATATGGAGAAAGAAAGAGAGAGAGAGAGAGAGACTCAGATGCCAACACTGAATGTGACCATTGCTCCAAGTCCTTACTTTGAAACTTGGTATTGAAAAGGAAAGAATTAAGCCCTAGTTGATCATTTTAGGAAGACCTATAGTCTATGCCAACTAGTTCATGGAACATAAAAGGGGTAGAGGGAAAAGTTAAGTTTTCCTGGAAGAAAACAATAAGAAAATTTCAAAATGTAGATATTCTACAAGACAGAGGCCAAGAATTTCCTAAAGTCAATAAAGGCCTGTGTGTGAGAGATGTTTTAGATTAAAATAGAAGAACTATAATGGTCAAATGCAATATATGAATTGTGATTGGCTCTTGGTTGAAGGAAAACTATAAAAGATGTTTTGGGGACCAGAGGGGGATTTTAGGGAGGACTGTATATTGGATTACAATAAAAATTAGTGTTAATGTTCTTGGGTGCAAAATGACATTTGGTTATGGATATCTTATTTTTAAATATATGAGGGATAGAGAATCATTGTGTCTTACACCTCCTTCAGTGCTGCAGAAAAAAAAAAGGACAGATGTTTATACAGATCTAGATAGATAAATAGAAATGTAGATAATGGATGAATGTGCACAGATAGAGCTGGGTGATCACAAAGCATATAAGCCAGATGCTATCAACTATTGAATCTAAGTTATGAATATGCGGATGCTTCAAACATACCTGTGTAGTAGATACATAAATATTGCCTAAAACTCAGGTTTCATGTTTATGAAAGTCCTACTACATGCCAGGCCCACTGCTTGGCACTCTTACATATACATTTGTATTTAATCCTCATTAATGCTCTATCAGGTAGGCATTTCTCTATTTTATGAATAAATGGAACTACCAATTCTTGACTAGTGTCACAAAGTATAACTCAAACCTAGATATGTCTGACCTCGAGTCAATGTTTGTTAAGCTGCAGCCTTACCTACAAAGGAACAAGGAAAAATTAGGAAGGCAGAAACCCAAACACAACTTGAGAGAATCATATAGAAAATATTAAATTAAAATCACTCCAAGTGTCTTCCAAGTATTCCCAACAGAGAACACGGAGTGAGCAGAGGCAGGAAGATTGGAAATGGAGTATGCTCTGTAACAGCAATTGTTCCTGACTTTGGGAGTGTTTTGGAAGAGAGAAGCTGAGCTAGAAAGGGTAGTTGGGCCAAGTCATGGCAGGCAAATCATGGGCTTTCTTTGTTTGGTAATAAAGAGCCATGGAAGGTTTGTACACGGGCAAAGGACATGGCCAGATAGTGATGTATCTGATGGTTTCTTCCTCCCCAGGAGGAGACCACACTAAAACAAACACAAACAAACAAAACCTAAGAAGGAACTGGAACAAATTTTTGATGTTTTATTTATGAACTGAGCATTGGTCAAGTGAAAGAAAAAAAAAACACCTTAACAAGATTAAAAATTGATGTACGAAGAACCACTCAGTGGCTTGTAATAGCCCTTAGTAGAGAGGGGAAAAATGAAAAGCTATTTCATAAAAGATTGAAACTCCAGGGTACTCAAGGTTTAAGTGCAGGGAGAAAGCTCTCTTGGCACCATGGCTCTTAAATAAATGGAGTGTTTCTAGGATGGGAAGGCTTCATGGGGAGTAAACATTTTTCTGTGCTGGTTGGGGCCCTGGCCATTGTCCCAGAGCATCGGGAGCCACCAAGCCTGGAGAGGACCCTCCTACCCTCTCACCACACCACTGGGCAGGAGCCAAGGCTGGGGAATCTTTCACACTTGGAAAGACTGAAATGGTCCCAGCACCCTCCATCTGGTTCTTTGAATCCACCCTCATCATCCCCATCAAGGGATTACCTGCATTTTCTTCTCAAACAAACAAGCAAACAAAGTATTTATTGTTCATTTACTTTTGACCACAAAACTTACACATGCTCACTAGTAACTTGGAAAATATGAGAAGGTACAAAGAAGAAAATAAAAGTCACTTATTTTCAGATAGTTATAAATAGAAAGATAGAGAGCAGTTACATATGTTTAACAAAATGTAATCCCATTGAATATGCTATTTTGTAATAAGTTTTCTTCACCTAGTAATATAAAATTTTACTCATGTAAATGAATAATCTTCTATGATACCAGTTAAAAATCACAGTTTTATGGGCACCTGGGTGGCTTATCAGTTGAGCATCCAACTCTTTTTTTTTTTTTTTTTTTTTTTTTTTTTTTTTTTTTTGAGCATCCAACTCTTGATTTCGGCTCAGGTCATGAGATCGAGGTTTGCACCAGGCTCCACAATGGGTGTGAAGTCTGCTTAAGATTCTCTCTAAAAAAAAGAAAAAAAAAAAAGATTTTCTCTCTCTCTCCTCTCTCACTGCCTTTCCCCCCACCCTACTCACTCACTGTCTCTTAAAAAAAAAAGAGAGAGAGAGTACTTGGGTGGTGCACTTAGTTAAGTGTCCGACTCTTGCTTTCAGCTCAGGTTGTGATCTTAGGGTCATGAGACTGAGCCCCACATTGGGCTTTGTGTTCAGCATGGAGTCTGCTTGAGATTCTCTCTCCTTCTGCCTCTTCCCCTCCCACTCATGCTCTCTCTAAAATAAATAAATCTTTTTTTTTTAAGAGGAAAGAAAGAAGAAAAAGGAAAATCACAATTTTACTAACCCCCTTTTGTTGGATACTTGATTCGTTTTCAAATTAAAAAAAATTACAGGTGACCCTTGAACAACATGGGGTTAGGGGCACCAACCCCCACCATGTAATAAAAAATTCAAGTATAATTTTTAATTTCCCAGAGACATAACTCCTAAGAGCCTACTGTTGACCAGAACTTTACTGATAACATCATCAGTCAATCAACTCATTTTTTAAAATGTTCTATATATTATATACTGTATTCTTATAATAAATGAAGGTAGAGAAAAGGAAATGTTATTAATAAAATCATAAGGGGGATGCCTGGGTGGCTCAGTGGTTGAGCATCTGCTTTTGGCTCAGGGTGTGATCCTGGAGTCCTGCGATCGAGTCCCACATTGGGCTCCCCACATGGAGCCTGCTTCTCCCTCTGCCTGTGTCTCTGCCTCTCTCTCTCTCTCTCTCTCTCTCATGAATAAATAAGTAAAATCTTAAAAAAATAAAATCATAAGGAAGAGAAAATACATTCACATTATTGTACTGTGTTTATTAAACAAAATCTACATAGAAGTGAACCCACAGTTCAGACTCATGTTGTTCAAGGGCCAACCGTACACGTAACGCTGTAACAGACACCCTTGAACACAAATCTTTTTGTAAATTCTGCTTAATTTAGAGAAAAATAACTTTTTAAAATGGAAAAGCCCATGTTTTTCCCTCTCTGTGAGTCATAGTGTCCTGTAACTGCCCATCTATTAAATCAATAGCCTTGTGGCTTCAGGGGGAGACCTATGTACCACCTAGAGTCTAGACCAAGGATGTCGTTTCCCAACTAGAGTTTTGAGGCAAGATAGTAGCCTTGAAAAACAGGTTTTGCTGAGAAAGATTAAAGTCTTTAAATTCGAAGTGTTTCTTTACTATCAAGAACAGAGCCCACAGGTGTCAGATTATTGAATTTTCCCATAGGCATATTATAGGAGACGATGGGTATCAATGAACTAAGTTCCCATCAAAGACAGAGAAGGGAAGGGGAGGAAAGAAGTAGAGAGAGAAGAAATTATATGGCCGAGAGACTCAAGTGTCTTGGCTCCTCCTTTAAGAGAAGTCTTCAGGATCAGGGCTGGGAAGGAATAGAAGGTAGAAAGGTCCAGTATATATTACAGGCTGAGGGTTGACACAAAATGTGCTTTTATCTTTTGTTATTTTTGGAGGCAACAGCTTTAGAGGGCACCTGGAAAGGATTCTGATGTGCTATAATCAGGCAGAGAGAGAGAGAGAGCCCAGTTCCCTGGGTGGATCCCACAGAGGATCCAAAATTTCCCCTGCCCTTGCAGAGAACAGAGCCGAGGGTATGAGGGTGTAGGCTCACCACTGGTGCCCACAGTGAGAGGCAAAGACACCTCACGTCGGAGAGGGGCCTACAGGATGAACTACAGAATCTGGAGATTAAATAGTATTGGGGCCAAAATGCAGGGGATGTCTTACCAGGTGGAGTCATTGGATGGGGGACTTGGTTAACGGGGAAATGGCGGAACTTCCTGGGAACAGCCAGGAAGCATCTCCAGAACACTGTCCTCTGTGGGGAAGAGCCTTGTCCTTCCTGTTCTTGAACTCACTTGTCCTTAGCTCTTTTCCTTTGGAAATTTAATTGACGTGTAACACTGTGTATATTTAAGTTGTATATATATGTTGATTTGACACATTTGCTTTGCAATATGATCGCCATTGTAGTGTCAGCCAACACCTCTCTGGTGAGTCTTGTAATTATCATTTCTTTTAGCTGTTAAGGTGCCTGATTGGATGTCATTCAGGGTCTGAATTCTTGGCGCTGGAAACGCATTCGCCACATACCCATGAGGACTTGGGTGCTTTCCTCGCCGCTGGACACCCCACGGGAAAGAACAGACGGAAGTAGCTTTTCCTCGAGCAGTGATGAGAAACTCACTGCCCACTTCCCCACCCCCCGAGAAGCTTACTTCATCTTTGCTTATAACAAAATGTTCCTACTGAAGTTAACAGGCTTTCCCTCATTGCCCTATCTTGGTGTTTTACATAAAGCTTCACAAATGTGGTTTATCTCATATGGCAGCTCCAGTCAATTGGTGAGGAGAGTTGGAGGCACTGTGTTGAGAAGGATTCTGAGGTTTGGTCTGGCTCTATAGGAAAATGTCCACGGTCAAGTAGTGTTGTTTGTCATAGACTTGAGAGGGGCCAGTTACCTGCAATCCCTGCTCTAAAGCCACGTGAAATAAAAAATAATCCAGCTTTTACATACTAGTCCCTCAGTTATGGAAGACTGGGCTTATTTTCATCCTGCCTTCTGTTGTCCATGTTAAACATCCCTGGACAACAAGGATTTTTCCTTGTCCTCTCAGTGACATGGTTTCCAAACTCTTTGTTGGCACTGGACAGTTTATTTTTGCCCTACCCCCGCCCCCCCATGCTGTAAGATGGGGCACACAGAAACAAACATATTCAAGCTTCTTTAATAGAGAGGCTCCTCACATACTCATTGAACCCACCATGCTCCAGATTGTCTTGTTGCCGCAGCATGAACAAAGAGACTGCTGCCCTGACCTGCTTCTGTGTGGTGTGACCAGGGAAGGTGGCAAGAGATGGCCACCTGTCCTACTTCGGTCATGCAGAATCTGCTGAAACATCTGGAATCACCATCTGCTGAAACCCCTAAGGTCTTTGCAAGCCTGCTACTGTGTAGCTCCATCACCCTGACCGGGAACCTCTACACTGGGGTTGGAACTCGGGACAGGGCACCCCTTGTGTCTCTGCCAATTCCATCTGACTCACTTTGACCCATCTCTCTTGGCTGTTGAGGTTTCTCTGACTCAACACTGCCACTCGTCATATGTGTTCTCACGCCAGTCCTCATGGAAGCAATGGGGCTCGATGGGGCTCCAATTTCCAGCAAGAATGAAAAGCAAAGCCAGCCCCATCATCAGAGGGGCCTCACTGCAGAATGTACGCTTCATCATCCCTGGCCAACCACCTCACGCCCTGGGTTCCTCCCTCAGTGTCCAGCAAACCCACAAGCATGTGTTACATTCCACATTCATCAAAGAGTTATTGCACATCTGCTGTGTGCCGGGCGTAGGGCGTACGTGTGCGTGTACGAAGATCCTAGCCCTCACAGAGCTTACGTTCCAGTGGGGATGACGGGGTGGAGAGACAGATGAGAAACTTAGTAAAGCATGTAGAGTGTTAGAAGGCCATCAGAAGATGGGGAAAGAAAATTAATTTTGGAAACTGGCACGCCGATGGATGGATGGCAGCGTTCAATATGGTGGTCATGGGGGGGTGCATTATTGAGAAGCTGACACTGAAGGCTTGAAAGAAGTGACTGGGGTGAGTCACGCAGATATATGGGTGTCAGGCGGAGGAAACAGCAAGGTCAGTGGGCTGAAGTGGAGCGAGTGGCACAGAGGAGGCTGGTAGATAAGGTCAGGAAGGCACTGGGGGCCGATCACGGAGGGTCATATGAAGATCTGGTTTCTTTCTGGGGTGAGATGGGCCATTCTGGGCATGATGTGGTCTGTGGAACGTGTAGAGGAGGCAAGGGTGGAAGAGGAGACTAAGCCAGGGAGACCGGACATGGAGCCCAGGGACAGGCCTGAGGTGTCCAAGGTCACACAGCACATAGCAAGGAGGGACAGAGCAGGAAGAGGACCAATTCTCAGTGCTGCTGCCCAGGGCTCTTCGCTCCCCCGGCCGCCCCCACCCCTACACCAGGCGCCCCACCAACAGTCAGGCCAACCAGAGAGTCCTCAAGCCAGTCCCCAAACCCCAAGTGAGGCTTTCATGAAGACATGGCGAGAGCAGCTCTGTGATTACAGCCTTAATTTTGCTCTGATTCAACACAGCTCTCCCCTCCGGCATGATTAGTCAGGTACCATTACCATTTTGTAATGAGATTAATGAGAGAATTCATTCAGAAGTCATTATCTTACCTAATAATGACCTTACTGATTACTGTATCTCCTTCAACTAGGTTACTGATTTTGATGAAAATATAATAAATATAGCTTGCAGCACCTGGAAATTTGTTCTCTGCCTGGAATAGTTCTGAGGTGAAGACTTATTTTTAAGAATTTCTTGAAAGTGATTAAATATTTTGGTTCTCCTGAGGCGGTATTTCTGTGTTTTCACAGATGACATTTTTGAAATGTATGAAATATTTGATGATAAAATATTTAATAAGCCTGGCGTTCATATTTTTCAGACATCTGTTTCTACTTTGAGACTGTCTGAATGTGATTTTACATGAAATTTCTATTTGCATGTTGTGTTGGTTTAAGAAAAGGGCTGTGCTATGCATGACATATGCGTCTCATAAAATAATGAATGCCCGCGCCTCGCAGTCCAGAAGATATTGTACGAGAAGCATTGTGGTCTGCATATTAAAATGCATCTAAGCAAATCATTAAATAAAAACAGAACCATTTCCAGGGGGGGTAATAATGCAGCTCAACTCTGATTAATTGAGAACCTGCTAGGTATGAAGGTATTCTAGAGAATAAGGGATTAATTTGACATGAGTTTTGTCCTCAAGATTCAGGTTGAGCCGCCTGTTTTTAGACACATGATTTCATTTACGAGATAGAGTGCTATAAGGACATAGGTTTCTGGACTCAAATATAAGGGTTTTTTTGAAGGCTGCTTTATTTCTTGGTCATCATGTCACCTTGGGTAAATTACTTAACTTCTCAGTAACTCGGTTTCAAGATCTGTAAAATGGGTATAGTAACGAACTCTGTGGTTTACTGCAAGGACGAATAACAGAAAGAGAAAACAGATTCTAAGGGGTTAAAAGACTTCCTCAAAATCACAAATCTAGCTAGTAATGAAGCTGAGAGTCCCAGCACCTCGGACTTCAAGCTTCAAGGCCATTCTATTGTGACATCCTTTCTCTAATTCCTGAAGTTCAACCTTGACGTGAAAAAAACAAAAAACAAAAAACAAAAAACTTCAATTTTGGGACTTGGTGAAAGCGCTTATGCGATTTTCATAAATCTAAATAGTTATTGTATGATACCCACTTCACTCCCTGTTCTTCTTAATCCACATGTCACCTGTAAAGATGGATGAATAATTTGGAAGGTTGATTGATGTGGGCTTTGCCTTATGACTTTCCTCGAAGTTAATGGGAGCCATGCGTTCCCAGATCCATGAATCACCCCAGCTGGAAATGCTCCATTAGAAGGAAAGAGAACAAAAGATCAGAATGCTGGGAAAACAGCCACACTCAGGTCTAAAAAACTCAGGGTAATAAAACTTGGCATTTGGAAGTAGGGTGGGGGTGCAGTGAGCACTGGAATTGGAGTCAGATCTGGTCCTGACTGTGTCACCATTCTTGCTGTGGAATCCTGAGGGCAAGTCATTTCTCCTACTTGAGCCTTGGGTTCCTCAGTTTCCCTCACAGATTGAGGAATTATAACATCACTTCTGGATGGCCCCAGCAGGTAAAGTCTTGAGATTCAAAATGTGCTAGTTCAACCAAGAGTGACGTCGCTCAGGGCTGGTCGGAAATGCAGACTCTCAGGCCCCAGTCTCAAGGCCTGCACAATCAGAACCTGCAATTCACGAGATACCCCTTGCACACTTGGCCTCTAAGTGTCAGGCTTCTTCTGAGCCCCTCACATACATTATCTCCTTCGATCTTCACAAGGACCTTATGAAGCATCATTAGCCACATTTTGCAGATGAGGAACTGGAAGCACAGAGACATTAAGTAACTTGCCCAGGCTGCCCAGCTAGAAAGCAGCAGGGGTAGGATTTGAATACAGGTGGGCACACTCTAGAGCCCTGGCCCAGAGCCTCTACCTAGACCACCCTGCAGGTATTAAAGTGCTTTGTGCACATGTGAGACCTGCTGTTACGATTAGCTACCATCCATGGTATCCTGATTCAGATTCTTAAAGAAAAGGGGAGATCAAAGAAAAGAAAAAGAAGCCACTTTGTGTAACAGTGAAAGACAACGCAGAGGACAAGAGTGGCATACACAAGCATCCACCCAGCGAGGGACAGAAAAAGGGACACGATGGAACGAAGTCTGGGAGCGCAGTCCTGCAGGGAAAAATTTATAAAAATAAGTCAGAGTCAAAGCTCTAAATAGATATTGATCAGCCTCCATTCTTGAGTTTGTCCCCCTACACCCCCACCCAGTGCAAAGCGAGTGGGAAAACTTCTGGATGGCCCCAGCAGGTAAAGTCTTGAGATTCAAAATGTGCTAGGTCAACCAAAGCCACGTCG
Source organism: Vulpes lagopus (assembly GCF_018345385.1). Taxonomy (NCBI): domain Eukaryota; kingdom Metazoa; phylum Chordata; class Mammalia; order Carnivora; family Canidae; genus Vulpes; species Vulpes lagopus. Next base: position 64,729,699 of record NC_054830.1, read on the forward strand.
CTCAGGGCTGGTCGGAAATGCAGACTCCCAGGCCCCGGTCTCAAGGCCTGTGCAATCAGAACCTGCATCTTCACGAGATACCCTTTGCACGCTACAGCTGGAGAGGCGGCGTGCAGAAGCCCCATGTGACCATTTCGGGGGACCATGCTGCCGATGCACAGGTAGGAATTGTGACCCGGGAAGCAGGTTCTGTTTGAGAGGATGCTGAGTTTGTGTTTTCTCAAAGGCAAAGGACGCAAAGTCGTGGAAATTAAGCCACAGATAGTATGGAGACATGTAGTAGACACACACACACACACACACAAACACACACACACGGGGTGAGGGGTGAGGCTGGGGTAAGCCCTGGCATTTTTATTGGGGTGATAAGTCTGAGTGCACAGCCCAGCGGGAATCAGACTGAGCAGGGTCTCATCTAAAGCCTGACACGGCCGCCCTGGGAAACTTTGGAAAAAGCCAGATTAAGCAGTGGACAGCTGGACAAGCGCCCAGGGCACAGAGCCATGAGGGCAGCTCGATCGCTGGAATAAACCGGGGAGCTCGGACCGGGTTCCACTTCCACCAAGGTACACAGCTCCCTCCAGTGGAAGTTGGAGATAAAGCGTCCTCCCCGAGCCCAGCGTCTTCAGGGGACAGGTCACCGCGGCCTGCAATTCTGTAAAGGCCTGTCGCAGGGACTTGGGCTGCTCCCCAGGAACAAGTGGCTGATCCCATTCTCTGAAGAGAAGACCCCTTAATGTACCCGCCAAGGCGTTGCACACTTCAGCAGATTGCAAAAGAAGACTGAAGCGTGTGAGAACCACGGGCCGGGGGAATGCTCGGCAGGTATTTCTCAGAATGTGGAAACCACTTATGCCCCAGGATGCAAATGAGTAAGTGGAATTTCCTTTTCTGCACAACCGCTGTTAATATAAGGCCGGCCTCTCCTTGCTCTCTCGAAATAGATGCTAGACAACTATTTAAGGACATTCGTTTGAAAGCTTACCGACTACACCGCCAGCCTCAACCACGCACGGCCTTTGCCCCCTCTGTGCCCCTGGGGGGGTCTCTTCCCCACCCGGCCCTTCCCTTGTCACCTGTAGTAGGAGGCTCAAGGGAAAACGTGGATTATAGGGAAGGAGGCAAAGTGCCTCCCACCATCAAATCCAACATCGGAACACAGCGTGGAATGAGTCAGGAACGTCCCCTGGGCGGCACCACTGGTTGCTGCCTCCCGAGGAACCGTCCTGGTCAAGAAATTGGGCTGAATGTGAGACAGGGACAAAGAAGCAACACAAAATGCACCCAAACACCCAGGCCTTTGGGCCAAACTGCCATGAGTCTTTTAATAAGTGCTTAGTTAGCACTGCAGGGAATGTGCAGATATTTTACTTGATGTCTCCCTCAAGGAGCTCACAAGCTACTACAGCTAGTGATTGAAACCCAGAGTTCGGAGCTAGACACACTTGTTTCCAAAGTCCCCTGCCACCTGACGTCTAGGTGAGCCTAGTGAGTCGCCGTACTTCTCACAGCGCTGGTGTCCTGGTCTATGACACGGCGAAACAGTTCCTCCCGTTAGGGATGCTATGGTGAATGAAACCTTCTTCGTTCCTCTTGCATCGCATTCCCATGGGGATGGGCCCCAGGGGGGCAGTGCTCTGGCCTCTTGCCCCACGCCTTCCCCGTCCACCCCACAAAGGAAGAACGAGCTACTGGATGTGGGGCAGCAGCCTTTGGACCACGGTTCTCAGTGGTTAAAAGGTTATGAGGCTGGAGGATATTTTCTTGTGTGTCCCCCTGTTCCTCACTAGGGCAAGGCCAGAATGCTTCGTGCATGGGTGACTTGAAAGTCCAAACGTACTCTCTGATGGGCTGTTCAAGGTCCAGAGGGGGAGAGTGGAGTGCAGTAAGCACTTTGACCATAGATACAAAGCCATACTCTCCGGTTTATCAAGATAAAGCCCACATTGATCTCTACTCACCAGTCTCCTGGATCCTGTCTCCACTAGGCCCTCATTATGGAGGGGAAAGAGAGAGGGGGTTTTCATAGAACCCCTAAAAGCCCACAAAGGGCATCCCGGGAAGAAAATGAGATACCCATATAAAGTATCTGCCTCTAATAGGCATCGGTAAAAGATTACTGTAGTCATGTTGGCCCAGTTAGTAGCCCCAAGAGGAGCTTTTTTATTTATACCTGAGGGAGGTTCCATACAAGAATCCATATAGGACTCCATGAGGAAGGCAAGCAAATAAATTGAGCCTTGAGAGATGAGACACGTCAGGGCATTTAGACGGAAGATTTACAGGAGTAAAGCTCTGGATGTGGGAACATTCTCCAATTGGTTGTAGCCTGGCTCCTCCTCGTTTCCTCGACGTGCCTTGCCATTTGTCCACCTTTGATGTCACCTTCTCCCTTACTGGTGTTCCTTCTGGTCAAGGCCATCTCCACCACCCTGGTTGGTCTGTTTCCACAGCCATTGTCTGCAGCAGCCGTTCCCCCATATCAGCTCTCCTTTTTTTCCCCAAAATGATAGAAGCTTCCCAGAGGCTGCACATCCCTGCCTCTCTTGCAGCTGCTGCGACCATATGCGTCAGTTCTGGCTAATGGAACGTGAGCAAAAGCAACACGTGTGACTTCTCGGTCATGCCGTTGGAACGGGAAGACCCACCCTTTCTAGTCACCTCCACTTTGGAGGGCTCATCTCTGTTCTCCCTCCTGTCTCCCCCACACACACACACAGAAGAGTGACAGTTTGCCATCTTGGACAGTGAGGACAGAGGATGTGCCTTCAAGATGTAGAAAAATCTAGAAAGAATCTGCACGACAGACAACTTTGTAAATCAAAGCCTCCATGCCAACTACATCTTTGAGGTGCAAAAGCTGCTAACTTATGTAAACTACTGTAATTTGGTCCATTCGTATGCTGCTAGAATTATCCTGCCCGTTTCTAGCTGCCCATCACTGGCATGCGAGGGAAGGCCTCCTGGAGGAGGGAAGAGTTGAAACGTATCTCCAGGCAGGAGGGTGCAGCATAGAAACAGGCATGGACGCTGGAAGAATTCTCAGACCTGCAAACAGCTGGGTGTGTCTGGGGATAAGTTCAGGGTAGAAGAAGGATGGATAAGGCACAAGCGACTAGCAGAGTCCAGAGCAAGCAGGGCCTTTTATGGACTTTACGCTGAAGTCATGCAAGTGTTTAGACAAGGGAATTCACTTTATAAGTGAATTATAAAGACAATGCTTGTTCCAATATGCTGGGAGCTGAAGAGTCAGGTTAGCACCTCCATCAGGGGGTCTCCCCATGCCCAGGACAGAAGCGCCCACCTGCCCCTGGAGACACATCCCAGTCTTCTCCAAGATTCACCTCTTAACGAGAGAGAAACTACAGACCAAAGAGGAGGTTGGATTTCATCTGCTTGTTAAAAAGAGGTTCCTCTTGGAACTATCCCTGCCACTCTTCTACACCTCAACATTAAAATAAATGAATTTCTGTACCCTTCAGAGCTATATCCCTAGCCAGTTGATTATTATTATTTTCATTTCGAGAACACCAGGTTGATCCATTAAAAAGCCAATGGGAAATTTTCAAATAAAGCCATTCATTGTTTCCTCATTGTTGCATCTTCAACAATATGGAGAAGTCTGTTCTTCAGTCTTTTTTTTTTTAAGATTTTATTTATTTATTTATTCATGAGAGAGGCAGAGAGACAGGCAGAGGGAGAAGCAGGCTCTGATGGGGGACCCCGATGCAGGCCTCGATCTTGGGACCCCAGGATCACGGCCGAAGGCAGATGCTCAACCACTGAGCCACCCACGCATCCCTGTTCTTCAGCCTTTAGCTGTCACTGGAAGCAGCCAATCCTCAGGCCTTTACCCAGCAACAATTCTCCTGAAGGTCATCAGGCCGGCATGGACCTCAGGGGATTTAATTCCTCTCTCCCTCTCCTAGAGAAGGAATGGCATTCCTTCACTTCTGGAATCCTCTCAATACTTAGGACAACAAGTTGCATGCCTAGAAATTCAATCAAACTTGTCAAAATTGGCTCAGGCTAATCTATTCCTTAAACTTCTAGTTAGTAAAGTTTTATCCAAAGGGGCATTACAGTTTCTCATCCAGGTTCAGAGAGATGCCTACAAATATTATAATTGGATGGAATCATGGTTTTTCTGGGAGTTACTTCTATCCTCCACAGAGCTACTTCTTCACCCTCATAAAACACGCTTGACAAAAGATGAGGAAGTATTCCTTGTTATGGTGATTGGTGCCTTATTTCTGTGTTTTCTTAGGAAGCAAAATCAAGATAGATGCTTGATGTATTGATACAATTTTGAAAGCAGCAACAGTAATTTTATCAGAGAAACAGACTCGGGAGGACTGCCCCCAGTGTGAGGGCAGGCCATAGATGGGTATTGCCATTTTTAATCGTTTTAGGCTAACTTCCTCATCCATCAGGGCGGAGAGTCAACAGATAATGTCTCAGGTTGAAAAACAGCTCAAAATCTTAAACGATGGCAGACCTCACACAATGTCAAGATGACATTGTTCGCTATGCCTGATCGACCCCCCTGCACTCCTCAGCCCTCCTGCTCCAAACACACAGCGACAATATAAAGAGAGAAAATTAAAAAGACATAGTCCAGCACAAAAACAAGAAGTATCTCCATAGATCAGAAATAAATAAGAATGGGAGAGGGGGCTGTAACAGTCTACCTCCAGGGCTCCAGATTGGGAAGCAAGCAGAGGCAGTGGGGACTTGGATCCCAGGATGAAGGCAGGGGTAACAGCCCCCAACATGAGATGGGGCACTAGAGCCAGGCCCACTGCTCCACATCAAGGGTTTGACTGGGTGTGTCCCCTCTTGAAAGGAAGGTGCCAAATCTGTTGGCAGCTTCCAGGGGTTACATCTCGTATGAAGCTGCAAGCTTAGGGAGACAGAGGAAGAACAGAGCCTTACATCAGGACCTTAGTCGAGCTGCTGACTCAGTGAGATTTGCCATACGCTCAAAGTCAGGTCTGGGCTAGAGGCCTGGGCTGTTAATATAAGAGCTCATTCCAATCCGAGGGTTCCAAGGGGTTGGGTAGAGACAGCAACGTAACTGCCAGACGGGGAGGGAAGCAGGGAGAGAAAAAGAAATCTCTGGGGCGCCTGGGTGGCTCAGCGGTTGAGCATCTGCCTTTGGCTCAGGGCATGACCCTGGGGTCCTGGGATCAAATCCCACATTGGGTTCCCCATAGGGAGCCTATTTCTCCCTTTGTCTGTGTCTCTGCCTCTCCCTGTGTGTCTCTCATGAATAAATACATAAAATCTAAAAAAGAGAGAGAGAGAGAGAGAGATCTCCTACTTAAGATGAGCCTGTGAACCAAAATTCAAAAAAAAAACAGATGAACAAGTAGTATCATTGAAAATGGCAGAGTAAGGACTTCTGAAAATTCTCTCTTTCATAAAAACAAGAAAACTAGGGGAGAAATTTCAGAATCAACTTTTTCAGAGCTCTGGAAGTTAATCGAAGCCTTGTAGCAATCTGAGGAACATTTCTTCAAGAAAAATAGCTACATTTTGGTAAGGTCGGCAAGTGTTGGGACATTTTGTTTTGTCCTATTCCAGTCTCATGCTTCCCAGCTCCATGAGAGCCCTGAAAATCAACAGCCCAACATCACAGTAAAAGCCAACACCCTGTTGGCCACCAGAGGAACAGAATAGAGTTGAAGCTCCTTCAAATTCCAGAGATTTGTCATTATTTGGCCTGTTTTGTGATGACCTGAAAGATTCCACTTAGAAGACTGTCTCGGGGTGCCTGGGTGGCTCAGTCAGCTAAGTGTCTGCCGTCAGCTCAGGTCATCATTCTGGGGTCCTGGGATGGAGCCCTGTGGTGGGCTCCCTGCTCAGTGGGGAGTCTGCTTCTCCCTCTGTCCCTCACCCTGCCCAGACACTCTCTCTTTCAAATAAGTAAAATATTTAAAAATATATATGTGTATACATATGTATATATATGTATATATTTAAACATATATACATATATTTTAAAAGATTGTCTTTATATGACCCAACTCATACTTCACATAGCGCTGAGGGTAGCCAACCTAGATTTCTGTACTCTGCTGAGCCATCATTCCAGAGGGAGGGCAAAACACAGATGTTTGCCCCAAAAGTACCATTTACTACCCACTGAACTTTGCATCAAGAAGAAGTGTGAAATTGAAGAGGAGAATGCAAAGAAGACGATGAACGTAGGAGCTGAGACAATATGGTAGCAAATTTAATTATTGACGGCGTAAGAAACATCATGCCATTGCCTGCATTTTGACAGAAGTGAAACTAAAGACCCAGACTGTGGTCACAAGGAAGATTGGTTAACGAACGTGGAAAAAGTGTGCCAACATCCTCAACTTGCTCCACAGGAGAGCAGACATACTGAGTAACTTTAGGTTTCATTAGAGTCATTAGTCATTAAATACACAAATTCATTTAAAGATAACCGCCAAAGGAATATAAATAAAATCTAAGCTTCCTTAATCAGCCAGGGCAAAAAGGAGGAAGATAAACAGAAAACTTTATTAGTTTAATGGAAGGCAAGAAAGAAGAAAAAGAAAGAATAATAAAAATGTTTAAAGATGGAAATAAGTCCCAAAATTGGAGATCAAATAAGTATAAATAGGATAACCTGACATTAACACCAGAGACTATCAGATTTCACAGAAAGAAAAATAGCAATGGTTTTGACCACTTAACATTTTCCATCCTTTAACTTTATTTTTTTTTCATCCTTTAACTTTAGATGAATCTTCAGCAACCATTATTGCTTTTTCGCAGAAATGTTTATTTGAAGTCCCATTCTGCTTCTTTCTCTGTTGTTAAATTTAAGCATAATTAAATTCAATGATTTCCATTTTAAACTAGCATGGACAGCATAAAGTTCTCACAAAATTGTTTCTTTCTTACTCTCTCCCTCCCCCATGTGTTCCCTCCTTTCTTTAGGGGCATGTTCACAGGCAGAGGCCGAAGTGGTCGGCGCATAACCATATGTTGCGCGGCCTTGTGGAAAGCTGTGAGACGTTTGTGCTGGGCCAATCTGGAAAGAAGACCCACACACACTTTGAATCTATCCTTAAGAATTCCACTCATTCCAAAGAATTTGTGAGCCGAGTAGATGTTGCTGGCGATTTGGTAGGAGAAACAGAGACAGTGCTCACTTCACACTGTAGACCCGCCCCCCTGCCCCCAGCCAAGTCCTCCTATGGCGGCATCATGATCAACTGGGAAGGATGGCTATTTCCCAGGACTCTTCCCTTGCTTCTCAATCTTCTCAGCATGACTCCAGCACCCTGCCTCCTGTGCTCCTCAGCCTCTTTCCTGTTGTCACGCAGGGCAGCCTAGCTTTGCTGCAACCCCTCCTCTTATCACCACCCTACCCGTCACCCCACTTAGCCAGGTTACTAAGGATGCTCCAGGTACCAGGATGCCTTCTCATGAGAAAGTAGCAAGGACTATGAATAACAATGGACTTTCCTTTCGCCTAAGAAACTGCTCAAGTGATTATCCACAATAGCCAAACTATGGAGGGAGCGCCAATCAATTGGCTGATGAGTGGATAAAGAAGATGTAGTATATAAATGCACACGGGAATATCACTCAGCCATCAAAAAGATTGAAACCTTGCCATTGGCAATGACACGGATGGAGCTAGTGAGGATAATCCTGAGTGAAATAAGTCAGTCAGGGAAAGACAAATACCATCTGATCTTACTCACATGTGGAATTTAAAAAACAAGACAGATGGGAAGGGGGAAGAGGAAAAAAAAGCACAGAGGAAAACAAGCCATAAGTGACATTTACTGAGAGAGAACAAAGTGGGGTTGATTGAGGGATGTGTGGAGGGGGTGGGCTAGATGGGGGATGGGCATTAAGGAGGGCACTTGTCCCAATGAGCACTGGGTGTTGTATGTAAGTGATGAATCACTGAATTCTACTCCTGAAACCAATATTGCACTGAATGTTAATTACCTAAAATTTACGCTAAAAAATAAATAATAAAATAGAATTTTTAAAAAAATGTCTTAAGTGAACATAAACTTTCAAAAGTTCATCATTGGTGTTTTTAATAGAATCATATGGCTGAAGGAAAAATCCAAACAAGATACTTAGATGCCTTCTTTCAGACAAATAAAGTGGGAAGACAATAATATTAAGGAGAGTTTTGAATAAAAACACCAAAAAATTCCACCACCCTAGTACAGCATTATTGTTACCACTATTGTTGTTGTTATGTTGTAATTTCCCCTAAATTTCCACAGGTTTTAAGTCCATTCACCTACAGGCAGTTCGCTAAGATGAATTCATCTAGGGCAGCCTGGGTGGCTCAGCGGTTTAGCGCCACCTTCAGCCCAGGGCATGATCCTGGAGTCCCGGGATCCACTCCCACGTCGGGCTCCCTGCATGGAGCCTGCTTCTCCCTCTGCCTGTGCCTCTGCCATATTCTCTCTCTCTCTCTCTCTCTCTCTCTCTCTCTCTGTGTGTGTCTCTCATGAATAAATAAATAAAATCTTAAAAAAAAAAAAGTTGAATTCATCTACAATGACCCTAGGTTAAATCTACTGGGCATTGAGGTGCCTGGGTGGCTCAGTGGTTGAGCCTTGGACTCAGGTCGTGATCCCGGGGTCCTGGGATCAAGTCCCACATCAGGCTCCCGGCAGGGAACTTGTTTCTCTCTGTGCCTATGTCTCTGCCTCTCTCTCAATGTCCCGCACAAATAAGTAAGTAAATAAATAAATAAGATCGATCAATAGAGCATCTTATTCTTTCTTGCCGTCTTTTTAGTATCTTATACTGGTTAAATCATCAGCATTCCATAAATGATACTTTCATCTTTCAGGACATCCATCCATGTCTTGCCTGACCCCATACCTCTGGTGATGGAATTCTAGTGAAGGATCAAGACAGAGGTTTGACAATTGATTGTACTTACTGTCTTGGGTACCATTGAGAAATGTGTGAAAAATATTAAATTTCTAAGAAAGGATTTTTAACAAACAGCCCAACAAGTCCTTAAATTATTCAAAAGTAAATTAAAGAGGAACGAATTCCACACACAAGAATAAAAATAATCCCATAGGCAAGGGATGGTGCAAATGTTTAAAACACCTCTTCAGTGGGCAGTCCAGGTGGCTCAGTGGTTTAGCACCACCTTCAGCCCAGGGTGTGATCCTGGAGACCCAAGATCAAGTCCCACGTTGGGCTCCCTGCATGGGGCCTGCTTCTCCCTCTGCTTGTGTCTCTACCTCTTTCTGTGTGTCTCTCATGAATAAATAAATAAGATCTATAAAAATAAATAAATAAATAAATAAATAAATAAATAAATAAACAAACTCTTCAAAATACAGAATTATCAGAAGGACCCTTAGACAGTTAGACAACAAATAGCACGTCAAAAGATGATGAAATGTAAAAGATGATGATAATTGAATAGACAGAAAACACCTAAAGGCAGAGGGTGAATTATCTGGGAACTGGTTATTGGACGTATCAATAATTAGGCAAAGTGGTTTTCAGAGATTTGGTCTGTTACCGTTTCAACCTAGTTGCAATCTGAATATTCATTTCATGTTCTATTTCCTCCTCATTTCACATTATAACTAAAGCATTTTCTTCTTTGTCGCCACCCTTTACAAAATTAATTGCTATTTCAATGACTTTTTTTTTCTGATTATAAAGGTAATATGTGCTCATTATAGAAAAGTCAAAAAATACATAAAAGCATAACGGAGAAACCAAAAATTAACTATAATCCCATCATCAGGAAATAACCATTGCCTTGTTTTAACGAGCATCATCCTGGTCTTCAGGGTGTTGGGGAGGGCGCTATATGAACGCAATCACTATTTTTAATGTCAATTTGTGATTCTGTCGATTGTTCTGTAATTCTATCAGCTACTTCTATCAGCTGATTTTTTTCACTTCTGCCTCTCACCTCTGTAGATAACCCTGTGCTGAACAGTTTTAGACATATATCTTTCTGCGTTGAATTTTTCCCCCCTTGGGGGCCAGGGGAAGGAATACCACTAAGTGCTGGATTATCGGATCAAAGGTTCCTATTAGGGATCCCTGGGTGGCGCAGCGGTTTAGCGCCTGCCTTTGGCCCAGGGCGCGATCCTGGAGACCCGGGATCGAATCCCACGTCGGGCTCCCGGTGCATGGGGCCTGCTTCTCCCTCTGCCTGTGTCTCTGCCTCTCTCTCTCTCTCTCTATCATAAATAAATAAATAAAAATTTTTAAAAAAAGGTTCCTATTATATAAAACTTCAACAACCCCCCCCGCCCCCAGCCCCCTTTGCTCAAAAGAGATTGAGGCCCAAAGAGGAGTTGGGATTTGTCTAAAGTTGTCTAATCTTCGAGTCGCCCAGGACCCAGGTCCTCCAACCCCTGTGGTTTTGAACCACTCCAGCATTTAGAATGGCAAAACATTCCAGATATGGAGACTCCATTGTTGTTGGAGGCCATTCCGTTTGTTATTCTTCTCCCATTAAACTAAAGAGACTATAAAAGTTTTCTAATAACCAAATCCTTCAAAATGAGCTGTTTGAAGGCTCTGAAGTCTCGCCCTGGGGCAAGACATTTACTAGACTAAAATAAATCTCTGCAAAGCCTTTATAGGAGCCTTAAAACCCGAATCTAAAACAAAATGCTTGTTTTTATTATAAATTGAGTTTTTATTATCAGCACGAACGCAAACAGTGCCGCTGACATGGTAAACATACAGCATCTGAGCAGTCATAAATATCCACACACCTTCGGCAGAAGCGGTTGTTACCTGGAGCAACGGCCCTGGCCAGATTCTGACGGGCACTCGTGGAGAAAGGGAGGACTGGAAATGTGAGGCAGGCCCCCCCTTCTCTCCCTCCACCCCCACACTCTGCAGGTAAGGGCAGGGGGGAGAAAGAAGGGGCGGCGAGATCCCGGAAGGCCTGGGTGGCTGCTCTGTGGGAAACTCGAAAGGCCGGGACAGAGGAGCCCCATCTCCACGGGGTGCACAGGTGCGGTACAGGATGAGAAGCCGGGCGGCCAGATCCACCTCACTTCTCTTTTGTTTTGATTGTAATAAAATTCATGGTTTTAAAGGGTATCGATCAATAACATGTATACATTCACCATGTGGTGCAACCATCACCTCGGTCTACTCCCAAAACATCTTCATCCTCCAGAGGGAAACCCTGTAGTCACTAAGCAGTCACCCCCTATGCCCCCACCCCTCCTCACTCTGCCCTTGGCACCCACTAATCTGCCTTCCATCTCTACCGTGGAAGAGATGGAATGTCTACAATGTCTACAATGTCTACAATGTCCACAATGTCTTCCAATGCTCAACATTTCGTGTTCACGGAATCATGCTCTACGTGACCTTTGGTGTCTGGCTTCATTCACTTGGCATAACGGCTTCAAGGTTCATCCACGCTGCAGCAGGTGTCAGAACTTCACTCGTCTTTATGGCTGAGTGACATCCCGCCACGTGGCTCTACCGCTTCTTGTTCTCCCACGCGCCAGTTGGTAGACATCTGCGTTGATTCTACGTCTCGGCCACTGTGCATAGTGGTGCAGTGAGTGAACCTCGGTACACGTTTTCTTTCACTACGTTTGCCAATTCCTTTGGATATGTTCCTGGGAGGGGACTTGCTGGGTCATGCAGAGGTCTGTGTTCCACTTTTTGAGGCACTGCTCAGCGATTTTCCGCAGAGGTTGCACCATCTTACATTTCAACCGGCCGTGTAACAAGGGTTTCAATTTCTCTACGTGCCCACCAACGCTTGCCATGTCCCATTATTATTATGATTCTCATTCGGTCCCAGTGCAAAGTCGTCTCTCCTCGTGGTTTTGCATTTCCTTACTAATGATGTTGAGCATTTTTCATGTGCTTGTTGGCCACCCGTAGGCCTTCTATGGAGAATCATCTCTTCAAGTCCTGTGTCCATTTTTCAATCGGGTCGCTTTGTGGTTGGGTTTTAAGAGTTCCTGATATATTCTAGATACACTTCCCGTATCAGATACATCATTTGTAAATATTTTCTCCCATTCCTCTTGTTGTTTTCTATCTTCTTGATAACATTCTCTGATGCACAAAAGCTTTTAATCTTGACAAAGGTCCATCTTATCTATTTTTTGTTTGTTTGTTTCTTCTGCTTTTGATGTCATAGCTAAGATTCATCACCAAATCCAAAGTCATGAAGATTTATACCTATGTTTTCTCCTAAAAGCAGTATAGTTTTAGCTTTTACATTGAGGTTTTTTATTTACTTCAATTTTTGTATATTGCACAGAAAAGGGGGTCTAACTGGATTCTTTTTTACATTTTGCAACTAATTGTCCCACAACCTTTTGTTGAAGAGACTCTTTTTTTCTTTCTTTACATGGTCTTGCACTTGTGTCAAAATCAACTGACCAGAGATGTGATGGTTTATTTCTGGATTCTCAATTCTATTGCATTGATTTATACATGCATCTGTTTGGCAGCAACACACTGTTTAGGTTCCTGGAGCTTTAAAATAAACTTTGAAATTGGGAAATAGGAGTTCTCTGATTTTTTTTTTTAAAGATTTTGTTTATTGGATCCCTGGGTGGCGCAGTGGTTTGGCGCCTGCCTTTGGCCCAGGGCGCAATCCTGGAGACCCGGGATCGAATCCCACATCAGTCTCCCGGTGCATGGAGCCTGCTTCTCCCTCCGCCTGTGTCTCTGCCTCTCTCTCTCTCTCTGTGACTATCATAAATAAATAAAAAAAATTTAAAAAAAAATATTTTGTTTATTTATTCATGAGACACATAGAGAAAGAGACAGAGACATATGCAGAAGGAGCCTGCTGCAGGACTCGATCCTAGGACCCCACCCAAAGGCAGACACTCAACCACTGAGCCACCTAGGTGCCCCATGATTTTGTTCTTTTTCAAAACTATTTCAGAGGGCGGCCCCGATGGTGCAGCGGTTTGGCGCCGCCTGCAGCCTGGGGTGTGATCCTGGGGACCTGGGATCGAGTCCCACATTAGGCTCCCTGCATGGAGCCTGCTTCTCCCTCTGCCTCTCTCTCTGTCTCAATAAATAAATAAAATCTTTAAAAAAAAAAAAAAACTATTTCAGCTATTCAGGATCCCTTGCTATGACATGTAAATTTGAGAATGAGTGTTTCCATTTTTGGAGAAAAAAAAAGGGGGGGGCCAGTGGGAATTTGACAGGGATTGCACGGAATCAGTAGATTATTTTAAGAAGTGTTGACATCTTAACACTACTAAATCTTCCAATCCGTGAATAAAGGATGTCTTTCCATTTATTTGGATCTTTTACATTTTCTCTCAGCCATGTTTTATAGTCTCCAGGGTACAAGTTCTGCACCTCTTTGGTTAAATTTACTTCTAAATATTTTATTCCTCTTGGGCAGCCCCATTGGCTCAGTGGTTTAGCACTGCCTTTGGCCCGGGGTGTGATCCTAGAGACCTGGGGTCAAATCCTATGTCAGGTTCCCTGCATGGAGCCTGCTTCTCCCTCTGCCTGTGTCTCTGTCTCTGCCTGTCTCTCTCTCTCTCTGTCATGAATAATATAAAATATTTTTTAAAAATAAATATTTTATTCCTCTTGATGACATTTTACATGGAATTGGTTTTTTTTAAAGATTTTATTTATTTATTCATGAGAGACAGAGAGAGAGAGAGGCAGAGACACAGGCAGAGGGAGAAGCAGGCTCCATGCAGGGAGCCCGACGTGGGACTCGATCCCAGGTCTCCAGGATCACACCCTGGGCTGAAGGTGGCACTAAACCACTGGGCCACCAGGGCTGCCCTGGAATTGTTTTCTTAATTTTCTCTTTTTAGGTTATTCACTGCTAGCATGTAGAAGTGAAACTGGTTTTTGGCAGGTTAATCTTTTATCCTATCATGTTGCCGAATTCATTTATTAGCGCTAATAATTTTTTGCGGATTCTTTAAAATTTTAACACCATGTCATCTGTGGATAGAAATAATTGTATTCCTTCCTTTCTAATCTGGATGAGTCTTAATTCATTTAAGAAAGTGCCCCGGTGGCCCTCGCCACAAACTGTTGAATGGAAGTGGCAAGTGTGGGCAGTCTTCTCCTTGTTCCTGATCATCAAAGGCTTTCTGTCCTTTCCCCTCAAGTGTGATGTTAGTCGTGGGTTTTCCACAAATGCTCTTTATCATGTTGAGGACATTCCCTTCTTTCCCCAGCTTGTTGCATGTTTTTATCATGAATGCCCTAGTTCTTATTCATTCATTTCACAGCACCTACTACCTGCTGAGGTGTCCTGCACTTTGCATTGGGAAGGGACAGCCATGGCACCTCTTCTTTCCCGGCTCACACATAGACAATTATAATACGAGTGGTTGACACCTGATTAGTAGAAACATGGAAAGACATCTGTCCCTGTGTGAGTGAGAGCAGGGATGTCTCAGTTTGGGTCCCTTGAAAGCAGAGCCTGAAGCAAGGATTTGGGAGCAGGGAGTTTATTTTGGTGGTGATCCCAGGACACAGGAGTAAGGGCATAGGGTTAATAAACAAGAAAAGAAGGAAAGCCACTGAGGGTGTGGAATTGGAGGTGGGTACATTTGGGGGATAACCAGGGCTCCATTCAAGGGGACTCTCCAAGAAACTGTTCAGAGAATGACTCAGAGCTGTCCTTCCAAAGGATGGGAGAGTGGGGCCAAAAAGGGAGCACCCGCAGGCCCTCGAGGTGGAAGCCTGGCCTGGCGGTGGGGGCAGTGTCCTCAGGAAGTGCCCACCCGGGTCATGCTGCAGGTGGAGGCAGGGCAGTGAGGTGACACCAAGGCCTTTCCTATAAGGAGCCAGAGGAGCTTTCCAGAAGGGTCGTTATGACGGCATCGAGAAAATGGAGAGAATTAGCTGGACAGAGTCGGCAGGGGGAGATGGTGCGGGGCTTCGGACGCTTTGCTCTGAGGGCAGTGGGGGAACCACCGGTGAAGGATTTTGAGCCTGGAAGGGCCACGATCGGCTTGAAGCTTTTGGCCGATGTCTCGGTCGAGGCTCGAGGCGCAGAGAAAGGACGGAAGGGAGGCCGGTGAAAGGCGAGGTGCTGGTTTGGAGGCTACTGCAGGGCCCAGGCCAGAGGTAAGGGGCCCCCGCGGGGACTGGGGCAGAGAAATCCAGCGGATTTGGTAGCTGTTCCGAGGGGCAGCTCCGCAGGAGGGGCGGGTGGACCGCACGTCGTGGGCAGGGAGGGAGAGGAAGTCGCAGCCATCACCCCGGGTGTCCTTAAGGACAGAGCGTCCAGGAGAAGACACACGCCAGGACATGGGTTTCGGACAAGCAGGAGTGGAGCCGCTGGGGAACATCCGAGGGGGCGGCAGGTGCCCCCCCTCCGGGGCAGCTCCAGCCTCACTGGGCAGCTGTGGGCCCAGCAGGTGCGCATTGTCCTTGGGAAGGGCTGGCCTCAGGGGGACGCAGGAAACGTTTGCCAACTGAATAAACGAGCTGCGACCCCGGGCCCCCGGAGACACCCACTCCCTTTGTGCTGCTCCTGTCTGCGTTCTCCCCACCCCGTCCCATCAAGAGCCACCACCTCTGTGGCCCGTCCGCAGGCTGCCCGGGGACCCCAAGGAGCCCCAAGGGCGTGGGTAGGGCGGGTGACACACGCGTGGCCGCTTCCCCCCAGGCGGCTGTCGGAGCCCGAAGAGCTGGGCCGGCTGGGCTGCAGGGAAGCCTGGACAGAAAAAGCCAGGCTGGCGGGGACACGGAGCCCTCCGGCTGGGATAGCAGGCACGACGCCAACGGACCCTGCCCAGGTGGCTGGCGCGGAGCACAGTTGCCTGGGACGTGGGTCAGAGACGCAGAAGAGACACAGGAGGGAGCCAAGAACGAACCAGGCAACCGGCTGTCTGGGCTCTGAAGGTGCCGCCCCCAGGGAGGGGGTGCCGACGCCCCCCAGGCTCCCAGGACTAACGCCCGCCTTCTGGGCCAGTGGGCTCCCTTTCCACTGCAGTAGCCAGGGCCCTTGCGCTAAAGTCCCACATCCTTGCCTCCGCTTCTGCAGAGCTGTCATCGTGCTGAGCTGCCTGGTTCTCTCTGCGCACCCCAGCCCCCTCCACACTCATTGCTCAGCGGGTGGCTGCCTTTGATTGGGGGCCACTTCCCCCCAGGAGCCCTCCCTGCCTCTCCCAGACTCCCCTCCTGTGGGCCCCTGCAGTCCTTCATCTCAGACAGCTGGTAATGAACGGACCGGAAGGCCAGACTCTGGGCTCAGACCCTAGCTCCAGCCCTTCAGAGCAGGGAGCCACTGAGCCAATGACGCCCCTCTCTGTGCCTCGGCTTTCTCCCCCCTTAGCTGCCGTGTTAATAGCTTGTACCCCGTGGAGCTGTTGGGGTGTGAGTGGGCCAGGCCTGGGAAGCCTGAGCACAGTGCCTGGCAACTGGAAGGCTTAGCAGCCACTGTTACTTGGAAAGTCCACATCCCCTGGACTTTTCTTTGGGGGGGGGGGGGTGTGTATGTGTAGCAGCTTCTCTCTCCAACAGCGGGTTCCTCGAGAAAAGGCAAACATTCCAAGCTTCCAATGCAGTTCATAAACAAAATCATCCTGCGTGTTGCCTTCTATGAAGGTCAAGTGACAGCAATCAGCTGAGAACTGGACGAACTGGACGTCTGAGAGGGGCTCGCTCTCCATCTGGCCTGAGGGAGAGCTGGGCTTGTGCACCACCTCGAGGCCCACCCCATCATCGCCCCCTGCCCCCAAGCCAGGAATCTCAGACACATTTCCCAGCTCGTCCTTAGGGTGCTCTTGTCCCTTTGCTTCACTTACTCAATCAGCGTGCAACATGAAGCTCCCGAAGGGCAGGGACTGGGTCCCACACATCCCTGCACCCCCGCCCCTGCAGGGACAGGAAGGAGGCCTGCATGGGTTAAGCACTTGCCATGTCCCAGGGGCCATCCTAAGCATCTTTTGCACGTGCTCTCTAATGCTCACAGGGGTCTCTTGAGATAATATTCCCTCCACTTGAACAATCTGAGGCTTGTGAAGTTAAACAACCCGCTTAAAAATCATCATGGCACAAGGGGTGGCAGGATGGAGTCCCCAGCCCAAAGCTGTGGGACCTGAAAGCCACAGGGGCAGCGCTGGGCACATAGTAGGTGCTTGTATGTACTTGCCAGGTGAGGGGTGGGCTCTGATATTTCAAGCCAGCGCCTTCTTCAACCGGTCCATTGCCCCATCCCGTGAAACTTAAACACTCTTTGAAAGAGTCTTTAGAAGCTCTCCTTTGGCAGCAGAGCTTGGGCCTGCAGAGGCATTCCTGGAGAGCACCAGCTGGCCCCGAGGGAAAGGACTCACTGCAGATATCTTACATGGGGACCCCGTGGGACAGAGCTGCTGCTGCACCAGACACCCCAGCCAGCTATTCAGTGCAGAGAGATGAGCCTCTCCCCACCTGGGACAGAGAGAAGAAAGGCAAAAAGTGTTGAAATGAGGCTCTAGGGACTGTCCCCTCATTTCCAGTCCCCTATTGGTTTCCTCTTTCTTAGAAGCTATTTCTGTCCCTTAACCCTTCACCACCACCCCCAATCCAACCAGTGACAGTGTATAAAGCCCCCCCACCCCACCCAACGTGGTAATCTATGTTAGAAACTCACAGGGCCAAGTGATGAAGACCTTGGACCAATTGAGAGCCTGTCGGGCTTGGATTTTAATCTATCTGCCAGCCCTGTGAGCTTTAGTAAGTTATCCCACTGGCCCAAGCCTCAGTTTCTTCATCTGTAAACTGGGGATAATGGAGCCCACTTTACAGGGTTCCGTGAGGGATGAACAGAGATCCGGTCTCCCTCCACTTCGGAGTGGAAGTTGTGATGCTTCGCCCAACCTCCTCCTTTCAGTTGGGGGCACTCGTGTCCTCGGTTGCAGGGAGAATTGCTGGCTGAGGGTTCTCGACTCAGATTCTCTCTGGGAACAGGTCCCTCCCCAGGGCAGGTGGTTGGCCTGCGCAGGGTGAAGGCGCAGCACCCTTGCCTTGACTCAGTTGGAACAAGAATCATCCCAGCGTCAGAGCTGCCAGCAGGAGGGGCTGAGCTTCCGTTGCCCTGAGACTCAGCTTCTCTGTCTGCCTCTGCTGTGTTCCTCACACCCCCCCAGGCTGTGCTTCCGAGAACACACCCCAGAGACCACCTGCACGTGCCTCTACTGCTCAGTCTGTTTGAGCACACTCTGCTCATGACATGACGGGAATCTTTCATGTCAACGTGGCCACGGCGCCCAGGTAGTTGGTCAAACACTAGTCTGGATATATTCATGAGGGTATTTTTGGATGAGATTGAGATCTACCTTGATAGACTTTGAGTAAAGCAGATTACCCTCCATAATGTGGGTGGGCCTCATAAAATCAGTTGAAAGCCTTAAGAGAAAAAAGACTGGGAATCCAGGAAAAAATGGTATTTCGCCCCTAGACTTCAGGCTTGAGCTATAGCATTACCTTCTCCTTGGGGCTGTAGACTGTGACCTGTCCTGCGGATTTTAGGCATGCCAGCCTCCATAGCCTGGTGAGCTAATTCCTTAAAATAAATCTGTCTATATCTATCTCCATCTCTCTCTCTCTCTCTCTCTCTCTCTCACACACACACACACACACACACACACACACACACACACACACCCTACTGGTTGTTTCCCTGGAGAATCCTAGCTGATACCACTGTGAGACTTACAAAATGCCTGTGGGAAGCACTCCCCAGACGGTCATTTATATTAATTCACCGAGGAGTTGAGGGGGTCTCTGTAGTTCTGTCCTCTCATCTGTAAGTGGGGACTCTATCTTCACAGTCTCTATCAGCTCCCACACCCTGTGGATCTATGTGGATGCTCCCGGCAAGGCTGAAACGGGATGCTTGACTAAGACCCAAGATCCTTAACTCAGGCTCCCTATAATGATACAAACTTTGGGGGAAGACTTTATATATATATATGGAGACTCTAACTCATGTTTTCCCTTTGACTTCCTCTCTGATACTGTATTTTTTTTTAAGATTTTATTTATTCACAAGAGACACACAGAGAGAGAGGCAGAGACACAGGCAGAGGGAGAAGCAGGCTCCATGCAGGGAGCCCGACGTGGGACTCGATCCCGGGACTCCAGGATCACGCCCTGGGCCAAAGGCAGGCACTAAACCGCTGAGCCACCCAGGATCCCCTCTGATACTGTATTTTGACATAAGTCTGTGTCAAATAAAACTGGTTTCTGACAAATTAAAATTTCTCTCCCAGCAAGTACACTGTGGCGAGCAGCAGCAGCCTCGCCACTTGGGTAACATCTGATCACCATCACTGGGTTTTGGTGTCTACAATAGTTTCCTATAAATAGACGTTAAGAAAGACATACCCTAAGTCTTACTCGGCAGTTATGATTATGAACATCTGCTCATGTTTACAGAGGACCCAGATTAAGTTAGAAAATGTCAGCGCAAAGAATGTACAAGAAAACACCCACACCCTTCAGGGTTTTTTCTGCTCTCATCCACAAAACGTGTTGGGACACTCAGCGCAAAGCGCTCCTCGTGGGGTGAGTTCACCATCACGAAAGCACGAAACCCACGCGCCAAATGCAGGGTCTTTGCAGGAGGAGGCGGCGGCTCACTTGTTTGAAAGGCTGGAACCTCACCTGGACGCACCACCCTGGCCCAGGAGCACGCTCCAAGCCCCAACGTCTTCGCCTCCCCAAGCCCAAGAGGCTGGGCCTGAGTCAAGAGGCCCCGGGGCCCCAGGACTGGCCTGCGGCTTGCAAGCAAATTGTAGCCTCTGTCAAATGAGGTCATCTCGTCCCGCAAACTCTGACGCATTTGAAGAATGTGTTGAGGCTCACCTTGACATGCTTGGTCAGCTTCTGGCAAAAGTTTCCCTTCCTATTGATTCATTTAATTTTTATTTTGTCAAGAGGCCAGGAAAGCGGATCCTCGCCCTGAAAGTTGGTTTTGCCTGGGCTTTCCTGGTGGCTGCTGGGCATCCCGGGAGCGAGGTATGTCTCTGGAGGCCCGAGGTAGGGAGTGTTTGCATTTGTCGAAAATGAGCCATTTTCATTAAGATGCTTCTATTGTATGACCTTGAAACCCTGCACGGCGTTTCCTTACCTGTGTTAATCTCTTTTATCCAATCGGTTACGCCCCTTTCTCATTTTGTTTGCGTCCTTTCTTCCTTTGATTAGATTTGCCAGAGTTTGTATACTTTATAATTCTTTCTAAAGAGCTAGCTCTCGGCTTTGTTTATCAATTCCCAAGGGTTTTTTTTTTTGTTTTTTTTTTTGTTTTGTTTTTTTTTGTTTTTTTTTTTTTTTGGTTCTCTCATTTAGCTCTGTTCTTTATTGTTCTCCTATTCTTAGTATTTTCCTTTGGGTTGTTCTGGTTCCTTTTCTAGTGAGGCAAGTTGGCTGCTTTTCTCTTTTTGATACTAACATTGTTTAAAGTTGTGGGGCAGCCTGGGTGGTTCAGTGGTTTTAGTGCCGCCTTTGGCCCAGAGCATGATCCTGGAGACCCAGGATCGAGTCCCACATCAGGTTCCCTGCATGGAGCCTGCTTCTCCCTCTGCCTGTGTCTCTGCCTCTCTCTGTGTGTCTCTCATGAATAAGTGAATAAAATCTTTCAATAAATGAAAAAATAAAGTTGTGAATTTCCCTATAAATACTGCTGTGTCTGCATCCTGCAAAATCCTCTATTATTTTGATTGGTCTAGATATGTTTTTATAGACATATGAGCTTTTTACAGAAAAAATCATGGGGCACCTGGGTGACTCAGTGGTTGAGCATCTGCCTTTGGCTCAGGTCATGAGCCCGGGGTCCTGGGATCAAGTCCCACATCAGGCTCCCTATAGGGAGCCTACTTCTCCCTCTTGGCTGTGTCTCTGCTTCTCTGTCTCTCATGAATAAATAAATAAAATCTTTTTTTAAAAAAAAGAAAGAAAAAAAATATAAGCAATGAAACAAACAAAAAGGAAAAATCTGAATCACCAGCAATCTCATTTCCAGACAGATACATTAGTATTTTAGTATACATTCTCTAGATTTTTTTTCCTTTGCGAATTTTTACATATCGATTTTAAAATCTTTACAAAATGGCATCACACTTAACACCACGTTGGTTGCAGTCTGCTTTATTTATCTCAGTAATAAAATTAGAACATCTTTCTTTGTTATTATACTAGATTTACACTATCGATTTTAAGAGCAGTCAAGGATTTATTCCATGGTGCAGATATTTCATGTTTCACATTACCAATGGCCTATTATTAGACATATAGAGTGTTTTCACTTATTTTATCATCATAAAACACCCATACGCTGCACTGCATATTCTTGTTGGGAATATTTGCAGACCTCCATTATTATTTCCTCCGGATAAAGGAGTAGTGATAGAATCACTAGTTAAAGGGGTAAGTGTGGCTTAAACTTTTTGATACTTCATCTTTCATATTTTCCCCCCAGAACAGCTGTTAAATTTCATTTTGGGCTGTTGGTTGGGGAAGAAATGGTCATTTTAATCTGAATTTATCTTATTGTTAGCAAAGGTGACTATTTTTATACATTTATTGGCCACTTGTCTTTTTTTTTTTTACGCTGCCCTTTCATATCCCTGACCCTTTCTTCTTTATTCTGATTCATCTGCAAAGGCTTTTTGCTCTTCGTTATATTTATTACAAATATCTTGACTACTGTATCGTTACCCATTCAAACGTATTTAGATATTCCTGCCCTATGGAATTTTAAAAGTTCTACTCAGTTAAATATATCAACCTTTTCCCTTTCATGGTTTTCATCTTTGCACCTGTTTATAAAGATCTTCCACAGTCAGACCACATTGTTTCTCATTTGTTATGAGTTACTGGTTTACATTTAAATGTCATAGGCATGTGGGATTTATTTCAGCATGCAATAGGGAAAACGATTTTGTTTTTTACCCCAGTCGCCAGTCAATCCTAGCCCTGCTCCATCCTTTCCCCTGTGGAAATGCCGTTATCACATTAAAAAAAAAAAAAATCTATACCGAGATGCACAAAACCACGCCCTTACATCTGTTCCTGGCTTTCAATTTTTGCAGCATTGCCCCTCAATGCACAGAACCAGCTGCAATTCACTGTACAGGCAGAAAGGGCCAGCTCGGGGCCCGTTTTGCTAACCCTTGAGCCTGGCCCCGTCACAAACTCACAGGCTCAGCTTTCCTCAAAGGTTGTTGTGAGGATTAAGGAGGAGGATGCCCCCAGAGTTCCTGCCTCAAGAGCTGGCACCTTGCAGGATTCCATCACGTGGCTGTGACTGCTGCTGACACAGACACGCCAGTGGAACCCAGATGTCACCTTGTACCCTCTTACCCCGCAGGGTTAACTTGGCTTCGATCCCCAGAGCGGGTGGGAGGAGTGAGCCTCGCAAACCCAGAACCCACTCAAGATTCCAGCACATTCTGAGGTGTCCCTGCTGATCTTCCCCACTGACCCTCATTGTGAAAGTCTGTCCCTGTTGAGAGTTCCAGCCTCACCCCATGAGATCCCAGCCCCCCTCACTCCCATGGCACTGATGACCACGGTAGACTTTCAGAAGCCCAGGAAGTGGAGGCACAGAGGAGGGCCCTATCAAGATGGGCCTATAAAGTGGAGCAGGAGGTCCTCCCACTGGGACTGCTGGTCAGGCTCCCAGGGTGGGAGCCCCTCACCTTCCTTCACTGCCCTCTCTCGCTCTTCCCCCTCCCAACCCCCAGAATCAGAACCACAAATGCCTCCTATGCCTGCAACGGAGCAGCATGTCTGACACCCTGGCTCCAGCCGGGTCTACACCACGGGCTCTCCGCCCCGCTAAGTGGACCTCACGGGGCGTGCGCCCAGGCAAGACAGCACCCTCCCTAACAGGGGTTCGGTGCCAGCTGCTAAAGATGCTGGTGTAGCCTTCACCTTCTGATATCACTTCTATCACCTAATAACGACAGCATCGCCATTGTCAACGCTTACTGTAAGCCAAGCACATCCCCGTCTTAGGTCTGTCAAGCTTCACGACAAGTCTACAAGGCAGCCGTTGGGTGGGAATGTCATGGGAGGAATGGGATTTGAGCTCAGAGAGCCCACAGGACTGGAGGGAGCCACGGGCAAGCATCGGTGGGGGCTCTGAGTAGAGGTGCCTGACTCCCAAACCTGGGCTCTTACTTAGATCCTGTGCATCTGCCTTTTTAAGGCTCTTGATAAATATTTCTAACCTGCCCATCTGGAAGCTTCTACCAGCCTGCTGGTGTCAGGCAGGGGAACAACAGGATCCAGTGCGCACGACAGAAAGATCCTTCTGGGTAAAGAGGATAGACGGATCGCCTTGCCCACCATTATGCCAGGCCCGGGACTCTGTGCACGGCCTGGATTCAGGCAGCACATGTTCAACAGCACTGTTTATCTCCTGCCTTGAGTTTACATCTCTGTAAAATGGGGACTGGGGTCTCTGCTTTCATGCCACAACCCCTGCTGGAAAATAGAGCTGAGTGCTCCTTTGTGCAGGGCCACCTCTGATCGGTCCAGAGAGGCACTTGGCCTACAGAAGGCCCACTCAGAGTTCGCCCACCTATGACGTGGTGGACCTTGCTGCTCCATGCACACACCAGTGCATGCACGCATTCTCCCATTTTTCCTGTACCCATTACAACTACCCCTCCTCCAGGAAGTCCCCATGCCCCCCGCCCCAGACAGTTCTCTCTCCTTCATCCCATAGCTCCCTCCCCTACCCGGGGTGGTGGGTCCTCTCTGTGACTGGCTCCCTAGCAACAACAGGACAGGACCTGGACGATATTCATGTCTGAGAAACCAGCTCCTGGAGCTTCGCAGTTTACAGACTACCATCAAGTCCCTTCTCTCTGGGTCTGTAACACTGCCCAAGAACAAGCAGAGCAGAGACACCATCTCATTTCACAAATGAAGGAAGTGAGCCTGCAAGAGGGGTCGTGCCAGCCAGGCCCAGGCCACTCTGGCCTTATTTAAAAAGTCCTGTTTCCTGGACTTGGCTTTGCAATGCAGATTTCATGCAAACGCTGGGCAGTGACTCCAAATAAATATTTACAGGTTTCTCAAGTGCTGCAGCAAGCCCACAGATCCCTGCATAAAGAGACCTCATGAACGCCAATGAAGTCACACCTCCCACACCCAGAGTCTCTGCCTGCCAGCATCATTGCCATCCCTCCCAGGGTGAGTTCCCGCTGAATATATTCCCATGCAGCAGGCCAGGTGCCATCCGCACATGATCCTAGGCAGGGACAAGTTGGAGCCCCCCTCACCCATGTGACCCCTAAGCCAGCAGGAAGAGGGGTGACGGATGTTCCTAGGCCTTGGTAAGCTTGGGGAGACATGGAACTGGGGTTCTGAGCAGGTTGCAATTGGACCCCTCCCATAGTCTTCTGCTATGAATTAGTTAGGATGCAGTAACAATCCCCAAATATCTATCCCTTAACACTACAAACGTTTACCTCTTGCTCATGAAAATCCACCATGGCCCCAGTGAAGGGACTCTGCGTGCAATACAGGCTGCTTCGGTCTGTGGCTCCTCATCAGCGTGAGGTCCCCTCCCTGATGGCTGTGGCAGAGGAGGACAGAAGCCAGGGAACCACATTAGGAGTTTGGTGGCCTGAAACTGCCATGTGGCACTTGCCCCTGCTGCGTAAACCAGAAATAGTCACATGGTCCTGACAACTGCCAGAGAGCTGGGGAGTTCTCAGTATGCTAAGGGAAGAGGGCATCTGGACATTAGTAATGTCCGTTATTCTCTTTCCAGGGACCCAAACACTGTGGTTCTTTCCATTTCCCCTCCATTCTTAAAGATATTTATTGGGGAAGCACCTGGGTGGCTCAGTTAGTTAAGCATCTGCCTTTGGCTCAGGTCCTGATCTTAGGGTCCTGGGATCGAGCCCCGTGTTGGGCTCCCCTGCTCAGTGGAGAGTCTGCTTCTCCCTCTTTCTCCCTCTCCTCAGCCCATGTGCTCGCATGTGTGCACGCGCTCTCTCTTTCAAATAAATAAATAAAATCTTTAAAAAAAAAAAAAAGATACTCATTTGGGGACAGATACTAGTCAGCACCTGCTGGGCTATGTGCTATGTGCTAATGCTGCGTAACAAACCATTCCAAACCCAGTGGTTTATAACAATAAGCATTTACTTCTCTTATTCACAAGTCAGCAGAATAACTGCCATGGCTGTGCCCCAGGTTCCAGGCTGTCGTGCCTTGGCTGCAGCCACTGAGTTGAATTCAATCTGTCCCTTGGATCAGCAGCTGTTCAGGGTGTATTCTTATCTTGGTGGATCAGAGGAACACAAGAGGCCAAACCATGCGGCACATTTAAGGCCTCTGCAACCATCACATCTGCTAAGAGTCTATTGGCCAAACCAAGTCATATGGCCAAACCCAAAGTCAGGGCTGGGGAGGTGCCCACCATGAAACCATGGCTGGCAGGAGGATGTATAATTCTCCGAAGGTGGAAAAAAAAGATTTGGGAACAACGATTCAATCACCATGAGAGCTCTTTGGGAAAACCATGGTGGTTTGAATCCCAGCTCTACCCTGACCAAGCCTCTCTACCCCTCTCACTTCAGCAGCCACTTCTATAAATGGGGCCAATACCTTTCCTTCAGATTTCCTGGGCAATAATCACAAATAACAGCTGAGTTCTCACCACATGTCAAGCACCAGGGGAAATGTTCTGTATGTACCATTAGCTCTTCAGCCCTTGAGGGCACCTTTCCCCTCCATCACTCACACATTTGTGTGGATTAGTGTGTGCAGTGGATCCCAACCGGAAAATAGATTTGGGACCTGGGAGCCCAGGGATCTACCATAACAGAGGGAAGGATGCTGAAAGGAAAGAAAAGATCTGAAGGTCAAAATCACCAACTTCATAGATCCTGTGAATGCTGACCTAAGGGATCTGGAAGGGCTGAGAGTTCAAGGGTGTGGCATTGCCATAGGGGTCCTTCTCACTCTCACTCAGGCATTCTTCCCTTTAACAAATGTTGATTGAATGCCAGCCCTTCACTAGACTCTAAGGATGGGGAAACTGAGGTACAGAGATTTTTTTTCTCCCTGCTCTTACTAAATTTGCACTGTAGTGTGTATTAGTCAGGGTTCTCCAGAGAAACAGAACTAGTAGGAGATATAAATTGGAGAGACAAAAGAATTGACTCAAGCGATTATATGGAAACGAAGAAATCCCAAGATCGATAGTCACCAAGCTGGAGACCCAGGAGAGCCAATGGCATAAGTCCCATTGCCAAGCCAGCAGGCTCAAGACCTAAGAAAAATCAATGTTTTAGTTCAAGAGCAAAAGCAAAAAAGGGGGAAAAAAAATCCTATGTCCCAGCTCAGTCAGTCCTTTACTCAAGGAGAATCAGCCTTCTTTTTCTATTTATCCCTCCAATCTGTTGAAGGAGAATCTGTCCCTTCAACAGATTGGACGAGGCCCACTCAGATTAGGGAGGGCAGTCTGCTCTATTCAGTCTACCAATTCAGATGTTATACTCTTCCAGAAACACTCTCAAAGATACACCAGAACAACGTTTGACCAAATATCTGGGCTCCCCGTGGCCAGTCAGGTTGACACCTAAAACGAACCACGCACAGCCTAACGAAGAAGAGAGAAACTGAAGAAACTGTGCTCAAATGATGGAAAGAGAAGCAGAGACACTCAGGGGGGTTTCTGGTGTCAATGAGCAGATGAAGGGGGCATTTTTGGAGCTGGAGAACTTTCTCTCAGTCCATGTATTACGCAGTGATGATCACAGCCATCCAGCTCCCACGGTGCGTGGAGGGGAAGGTAGTAATTTTAAGATTTCCCACCAAAATGGAAATTCTCACAAGTAGGGGAATTTGACCTACTGTGGCCGATCTGTGAGAAAATTATCAAGATTCAACAGCAGTAAATCACTACCTCAAGGAAGGGTCATGGAAGTATGGTTTTGCTAGTCCTTGGCTTTATTATATATATATTTCTAAGATTGCCAGGTTTCTTTTAATCCCTTTCTAAAAAATTAGTTTCATCCTCACAATTCTCCAAACTCCAAAGGAGGGATTGTTATTTCTATTCCTTCTTTACAGAGAAGACCCCGAGGGGTTAAATAGCCAGTCCGGCTTCCCATAGGCAGGCAGCCCGGCCTCCAGGGCTATGCTCCAACACCAGACCTGGACCTCACCTGGTTTTGTCCACCCAGAATTCAGTGTCTGTTTCTCAGTAGCTGGATGACCTGTGTCCTCCGAGGATCCCCTGGGGGTGGGGGGGTGAGGGGAGACCTTCTGGACCAGATTGGGTTAATGGTGAGTTTTCAACAATCCACATTCATTCGGCCACCCATCCCCTTCTGTGAACAGCCCAGTGTGCTGAACACATAAATGTGTGAGGGAGATACCTGCCTTCCAGGACTCCCCAGATTCCTGAAATGTCATACCTCCTCCCTTTAGGTAAAGGACTCTCTGCTGAAACAAGGCCACTTTAACTGGAGTGTGTGCAGTTAGGCAAGTCTAACTAGCGGTGGCAACATGACCCCAAATCACAGGCTCGGCCATGGCTCCGTTTTGCATCTCGAGCAAGAATGAGCTTGAGGTCATCTTGGTTAAGGGTAAACCAATATTTGCTCTTGATTTTGAAAGAGGGAGGGGATCCAATCTGCCTGTCCCAGTCGTGCCAGGCAGAGGTTAAGAGAAGGTGAGTTTTCCACTAAAAGCCCAGCTCATGTTTTATGTATTTCTAAAGAGCCACAATTTGAACTTAATTCCTCCTCCTTTTAAGAAAAGAACCCCAAAGTTGGTATTTAAAATGTCACACGCAGCCAGCGGCCTCAGTGGGTCATGGAGGGCTGGACAATTTATACTGGGAAGTAATAAAATTGACGCCGGATGACTTCAGGACCCCGAGAGTTGCCGAAGAGGTCGGACAGAGAAAATGTGAAACCAAACCGTGAATAAATCTTAGGAAAGCTGATAGCAGAGCTTTAAAGAAAGGAAGCCGGTAAATAGGCTGAATTTTAACTTTGAATCCACGTTACGACGGTTCGCAACAGTGACCTTTAGGCTGGCAGTGAATTGTGGGGGGCCACTGTGCGCCCGAAGTAGGCCCCTCACCAAGGTCACCTCACCTGGAGCAGTGTCCTTATGTGCCAACAAGACCACTAGGACCCTGGGGCACAGAGCTGGCAAGTGGCAAAGCTAGCATCCGAGCCCAAGTCTGCCCGGATTAACTCATACGAGGGACTTGGAGCAGCGCTGGGCACTCGGAAAGCACTAGATCCACGCTGGCTATTACTATTATTACTATTCATCACTATCAGTTATTATTACTTTGAAGCCTAAGGCCATAAGCTTTCAAGGCCTAATGGGTCTCATGGTGGGATTCCCTAAAAAAAAAAAAAAAAACACTCTTCCAAGTGTGACTTATTCTAGAAACTCAGATTGGTGTGTTGCTATGAGTGGAACATGGCAAAAGCTCTTAACCATCGCAGGCTGATGCCCCGCGTAGTCAGAGCTTTTTATTGCCCTCCTGGTCTTGCAATTGTTTCATTTCCCAACACACCTTCCCATACAGGTACCCAGAGCTGGTGCTCGGGACGCCCCAGGGCCGTGGCTGGCTGCAGGTTGCCGACTTGGGGAACGCCGGGACCAGGAAAGGCGACCCGTGCGGTGATGGATTTTGTGCAGCTTATCATCTCTCCCCACAACCAAACCTAATTATTACTATCCTTCAATTTAATTCCCTCTGGGAGGGAGCAATCTGGCCATGAAGTTTGAGGGTTTCTGCGAACTGACTCCGCGCTCTCACACACACCGGGGCGTGGAGGGCAGGGCCACTCTGTTATGTTGGTTCTGTTTAAGCACCTACACCCCCAGAGCAAAATTTTGCAGTTTCTGGCTACATGAGTCCTTCACCTCGGCCCTGCTCAGCCCACCCTGGCCCTCCCCAGCCTTTCACAGCCAGTGGAATCGGAGTCCTCCCTCAAAGCCTGCTGCTCCCAACCTGGGCTACACACATGAACCACCTGGGGAGCTTTTTAAAGCTCCCTGAGGCCTAGCAGAGCTCCGGCCCAATTAAACCAACGTTCTGGAGACAGGGCCTGGGCATCTGGGTTCTGAAGCTCTGCAGGTGACCCCAAAGTGCAACCGATGGGAAACACCCAATTCTAAACCAGCCCTAATGCTTCTGTCCCGCGCGCTACCTCTAATTTCACCTGCTCCCACCCTAACGCACACACACCCCACAATTATTTTTTCTTTTTAATAAAAACGTGACTTCCATTTGTTCATTTTGGAGGAGGTAATGTGGGCAACAGTGTAAGAGTACAAAAGAGTACAGGAAAAAAGTCTTCCTCCCACTTGGTCACACCCCTGCCACCCCGCTCCCCTCCCCAGAGGGAAAGGCCCCGTCCTCTGCTCTCTGAGGACACCGTAACTGAGGGAACAGCAAGTCTTTGGGTCGCAGAGGCCTAGATTTGAGTCCTGCTTCTACCGCCGACCTCCTCTATGACCTTGGATCAGTCACCTCAGCTCCTGTCCATGATGGGGAGGCAATAACCCCCACTGTTCAAAGATGGGAAGGAGGGTTAAGGAGGCATTTGAGTTCTGTTGCAGCTTAGCAAATAATCCCAGTGCCTAAGAGGCTGTGCAAATGAGCGTTTTCCTTGCTCATGATTCTGTGGGTCAGGAAATCAGGCCTGGTTGGTCCTGATCCCCAAGGTGTCCCCTGGGGTCATTCTCCTGCCTGGTGGCTGGGCTGGATTGGATGGTCTGAGGCAGCTCCCCTCACATGACCGAGCATCAGGGCCCCTGTACACTGCCCCTCCCCTGGTGACCAGCTTGGGCTTCCCCACAGCATGGCCTCTGGTGGCCAGACCCAAACGGCCCTCAACAAAAGCATAAAGCAGGAAAGGGGATGTGCTGCTAATCTCTTAAAGCCTCGTCTCAAAAAAACTCATGCGGCCCACCCAGATCCGAGGGGAGGAGAAATCCACACCAATTCTTGATGGGCAAGTGGTTATAGTCACACCGCAAAAGAGCACATGGGACGGGACATTGTCGTGGTATCTTTGGAAACACGATGCTCCCCCAGGAGGAGTGGCTGCAGAGTGCCCAGCACGTGGCAGGTGCCAACAAATGTTAGTTCCCATTTTTCTCAGCACACAACTCGTCTGCCTTTTACTGTAGTTCTTTGTTTGGATCCGTCCTTTCTGTTGCATCCCCAGTGCCTGGCCAAGAACCTGGCACAGAACAGACGACCAGTGAACGTTCCTATGAAATCTCAGAGGTGGCCATGAGGCCACCTTTCCCCCAGTCCGGTGGAGAATCATGGGGTGGATTCCTAAAACGCCAAGTCATGAGATTCCCCCTCCCTGACCCTCTTACCTGCCGGGCCCCCTGGTCTGCTGTGTCCGTGACGTGACACGTCCTCTTTGTCTCTTATCATTGCAGCATCTTCCTGTCCAGACTCCCCACATTGACCACCAGGAAACAACGTAAACGTCACCTTGTGCCCCAGGACTCCTAGGAAGACAAAGCACACCTACGTTTGAGAACTGGGTGTGGCATGGGCTCTTTGCCCAGGCACTCAGTAGGGGTGAGGCTGAGAAGGGGTTTGGCCACCAGGCCGAGCAAGGTCTCCAATGCCCGGTAAGGGGTTGGAGCTTCATTCTCCAGGCAAAAGAGAACCATGGTGGGCATCTCTGGGAGAGGAGAGACATAACTAGACACGCTGGTATTTGGGTTGCACCAGACGCACAGAGGGCAAAGACATGAGGTCTCACCGTGGACTGAATTGGCGCCCTAAGCTCTGAAACCCAGACAGTCAGAGCAAGACTATCCACTCCAAACCCCCCTTCCTGCAGACGGGGAAACTGAGTCCTGGGAGGGGGCAGGGACCTGCCCACGGTGGGGACCATGGGCCTTTGGCCACGCAGCTGCATTCCAGAGGATATGTCTGCAAGGCGTGTGTGTGACATTGAGAAATGTCTTCCCAGCGTAGGGGGTAATGATTGATAGGTCTGATGAATGCATCCCTATTATTATTGAAATTTATACACAGTCTACCAATCGAAGACTCTCTCAGTGCGTGCATCTCATTTAGCATTCACAGCTGTTGTTTTTCAGCTGGGAACCTGGGAGTCTGGCCCCTGGATCGACAAAGCTGAGATCTGGGGGCACCTTCCGGAAAAGCAAATTCTGGACATAAAGGCCCTATTTGGGAACTGCCCTCTGTCAGTAATTCACATGTGATCCAGGCAAGGCGGCTATTGAACAGGAGTCGTATTCTAGGAAGATGAAGCCGGTCACACATGGGATGATCCAGCCCAGACCCTCACGTAGCCAAGAAGGCTCTGCTCCCCTCTGATGACTCATCCAGTCATTCACTAACAGACACTTTGAATATCTACTATATGCCAGGTGCTACAGTAGGTGCTAAGGACACAGGAAAATCACCATAGGCAAGGATTCTGCTCTCCTGTGCCTTATCATCACGTGGGGCAGAGAGACTATAAAGCACACAAATCAACAAAGCAAAATAAAAATAAATGCAGCTCGTGAGAAGAGCCCGAAGGAAATGAGCGGAGTGCTGTGAGAGGCATGAGCTGTGAAAAGCGATTCGATTTGGGGGTGTCATTGCATGAGCCCTCTGGAGCCCTAAGACACGCCGGGCCCTGGGCTCAGCCTTCACATGCTGCTTGATAGAACTGGTCCAAGATTGCAAAGGACAAGTAACATCTGGAGCCAGATGTGGCACAGAGGCAGGCAGCGGCATTAACCAATCTGCACGTTCACCCAGGTTTTGTCCCCATAG
This sequence comes from Vulpes lagopus, assembly GCF_018345385.1. Classification (NCBI taxonomy): domain Eukaryota; kingdom Metazoa; phylum Chordata; class Mammalia; order Carnivora; family Canidae; genus Vulpes; species Vulpes lagopus. Next base: position 64,761,476 of record NC_054830.1, read on the forward strand.
ACTCAGATGTTCTCTGCTCAGGGCTCTAACCTCACTACATGTCAGGACCTGAGACATGCCGCTTAGCCCTTTGGAGCCTCAGTGTCCTCACCTGTATGACGACAGTAACCATAGGACCACCCTCACGGGGTTGTCATTGTGAGGATTGGAAATTCAGTAAAGTGTTTAGAACGGTGTCTGGTCTTAGCTGCTATTACCCCTCACATCCTTGGATGGGGCTGTCACCGGCTTTGAGGGTCTTTTGTGTGGCTGAGGCCAAAGGGTGCCAGGCAGAGGCCCGACTTAGATTGGGGTCCCCCAGAAGCACACGCTGAGGCAAGGATTTGCACGAAAGTAGCTTATTGGGGAGATGAAGGGGGAGACTGGTAGGAAGTGGAGGAGGGAGGCCGCCAGGGAAGGGTGAGTTATCACGCCCATGTTCACTGTAGATACCTGGAGCTTCGTCACCGTGGGGAACTCCAGAGCCGGCAAAGCCCACAGCATTGAATTCATCCCACGAAAGGGCAAGGGAGTTGGGGTATTTATACACCAGCTCTTCCTCACTGCCTGAAGGTGGTGGTACCAGGAGCAGTGGGGTGAGGGGGAGAGAGCATGAATTTTCAGGGAGCCTGCTGTCCATCCTGGCATGCAAAGTTGGCCCTGGCTGCCTCAGAAACCCCACCTCCCCGAGAAGCCGTGGCCGTCTCAGAAGTTGGGACACAAGCCCCACTGTGGTCCGGATGCGGAGGTGTGGATGGGCTCCAACAGAGCCCAGTGCAGAGAGACAGCAGGATAGAGACGCAGTCAAGCAAGTGCGTGGACAGCAGGTCAGTATCTTCCAGGGGCTGAAGAAGAGCAGTGGGAGACAGGTCATGCTGACCCCAGGGCAGAGGGAATGCCAGGCTAAGGACCTGGGACTCCAGCCTGGGGGCAGCAGGCAGCCCCTCGAGGGGTTTGAGAAAGGGAGTGAGGTAGAGCAACAAGCCTACCCCACCCCTACATGTTCCCAGAAGCTGCGCACCTGTTCCTGCCACGCTCCTTCACACCCCAGAAAGATGAGCCAACCAGGAGGTTGCCTAAAGACACAAACTCTAGAGGTGGCTTGGAAGGAATACTTAGCCAAACCACCAGGGTGGGGGGAGACGCCCCCAGGGACATTCTCCAGTTAGAGCAAGGTCAATCACCACCTCCCAAGGGTGGGATTGGCGACTCAGATATGCCAGTTTGGGCCAGAGCTGGGCTCCTGGACACAACAGTCCAAGGGCTTCTCCTTGGTCACCCCAGCCCTCCTCTGAACAAATGTCCATTACTAGAGACTGTTGTTTGATTTTTTTTTTAAGATTTTATTGATTTGAGATAAAGAGACAGAGCATGAGGGGCGGAGGGACAGAGGAAGAGGGAGCAGCAGACTCCCCACTGAGCAGGGAGCTGATGACGCAAGGGTCAATCCTGGGACCCTGAGATCGTGACCTGAGCGGAAGGCGGCTTAACCGGCCGAGCCACCCAGGGGCCCTGGACTGTGGTTTGAAAGCCGCACCGCTAGTGTTCTCAGGACATTTCAGTCTCAGCCTGACCTTGGCGCTGCCAGAGGGGAACCGAAGAGGATGAGCACCACGATCCCTCTGAGCACCCACAGGCACCACTTCGGGCACGTGCCCTGCGTGAGACCTCCGCTCAATTCTCTCCACCACCAGGCAGGAAAGAGGGGGTCACCTCCATTACCCAGAGCTGAAAATGCAGACTAGAAGAGGCCACTTGGAAGTCTGTCCTGAGAGCAGAGCTGGGATGATAACCGGAGGGCTTCGAATACTCTGGGTTAGGGGGGCCAGACCCATAAAAGTCCTGTGGTCAAGTACAGGAAGGCGGTTCTCTCAGAGTGGGAATCACTGCACAGGAGCCCTTGCCATGGGATGGACTCAAGATGGGGGGGGGGGTGCCCCGAAGTTCCCAAACTCCTTGATCTTTACGTTGCCACGGTTTACACACAAGACACCAAGTTGGGAGCACAGAAGCAAAGAACAGGCTGTGCGAAAGGGGTGTCTGTGGCAACACCGAGCAGAAAACGCAGAAAGCCGCTGCTGCTGAAGGAGATGTTCTGCCAACATGAGTACATCAGAGCCCGGGAAGAATGGAGGGAGGGAAGGCCAGGCCCTGCTCCCCAGCTCCCCGAGGCAGCAAAAGGGATCCTTGCCCCATTCTGGGCGTCTGTGTGTATGCATTTAGGTGCATGCACATGTCAACTCACACGTGTCTGTGTGTGTGCTTACGCACATATAGATGCCTGTGCGTTTGGGTCTGTGTGCACAAGTATGTGCTTATGTGCTTGCACTAATATGTCGTGATGTGTGCACACACAAGTGTGAGCACACGTGTATGTTCAGAAGCACGTGTGTTCACACACGCTTGTGCATTTTCGGGGAGGTTGCTATCGTGGTGTGCTTCCCCACCCTCTGCCAACGCAAGCGGCAAATTGGTGTGCAGAGGCAGGGCACTCATCGCAGAGCCTCGGAATTTGGGCTACTAGGGCACGCGTAGGTGCTGACATTTTAAGTCAAGCCTAAAAACTTGGGTTCTCGCCCTGAGCACTCACCGTCTGAACCCCCAGAGAAATGAAGAGTTTAGGAGCAGGAGTTCAGGGCAAGGTTCCACTCTCTGCCGACAGAATGGGAAATTATTTCGTTCCCTTATCTTCCCCGGTCGTGATTCCTGCTCTCACCCCAGTCCTGCCTCCCTGACTTTGCTTCAGCCACACTGTCCTTCCCTCTGCTCCAGGATTCATCCTTCCTCCTCAGGACCTTTGCCAGGTGCTCTGAGTCTAAAGCACTCACTCTCCATACACCCTTCTCCCTGACCCCCACCCTCTACCCAAACTTCACCTCCTTCCCTTCCACTCATACCACTGGTCTCGGCTTCCACATCACCTTTTCCTGGAAGTCTTCACTGTCGCATGGTTTCTTTTGTTTTTACTTTTTTTTTTTTTTTTAATAGCAGCTCTGTTGATATATCCCATATACACAATCCATTCATTTAAAGTGTAGGATTCACTGGACTCCTTGTAGCCACACGGCAGTACTACCATTACCACAATCTAACTTTAGGACATTTTTGTCCCCCGCAATGAAATCCCATAACCATTAATGATCACTCTTCTTTCCCATCCCCTCTTCCACCAACCACACACTGACTTCCTGCCTCATAGATTTGCCTATTCCGGACATTTCACATCAATGGAGTCATACATGTGGTCTTTTGTGACCAGCTTCTTTCACTTAGCCTAATGTTTTCAGAGTTCATCCATTTCGTAAGATGTATCAATACTTTATCCCTTTCTGTTGCCAAATAATATTGGCATTTGGATGTACCACATTTTATTCAGCCATTCATCAGTTGAGGGACACTTGGGTTGCTTCCAGCCACTTTTTGATGATATGAATGATGCTGCATTTTTCTATGAACGTAGGTCTTCAGTTCTTTTGGGTCTATACTTAAGAGTGGAACAGCTAGGTCCTACGGTAACGCTTGGTTTATCTTTCTGAGGAACTGCCAAACTGCTTCCTTTTTATTTATTATTTATTTATTTATTTATTTATTTATTTATTTTTTATTTTTTATTTTTCCAAACTGCTTCCCATAGTGGCTGCACCAGGTTACATTCCCACCAGCAAGCCATGATGAATGCAGCCGGTCCACATCCCCGTTGTCACTTGCATGAGGGCCTGACTTTGAGCTTAGCCATCCTAGGAGGTGCGGGGTAGCATCCCAGTGTGGTTTTGATTTGCATTCTCTGCTCACAAATGATGTTGAGCATCTTGTGCTTTTTGCCATTTGTAGGTCTTCTCTGGAGAAACAGCTGTTCAAATTCTTCGCTCACTTTTTTTTCAATTGTTTGTCTTTTCATTGTAAGAGCTCTTTCCATCCTTCTGAATACTCTGCCCCTATCAGACACGACTTGCTAACATTTTCTCCCTCTCCGTGGGTTGTCTTCTCGCTTTCTTGATGGCAGCCTTTGAAGCACAAAAATTTTTAATCTTGGTATTACCCAATGGACCTATCTTGTTGTTGTGGCTTATGCTTTTGGTGTCATTTCTAGGAAAACCACCGCCTAACCCATGATCATGAAAATTCACTTTGTTTTCTTCTAAAAGGTTTATAGTTTTAGTTCTTACATTTAGGTCAATGATCCCCATTCTGAGCATTCGACAGATATTTACTGAGCAGCTACTATGTGCCAGCTACTGATCTAGGGCTGGGGACACCTCAATGCATCAGTGAGCAAAGCAGGCAACCTCCCATCCCCCAAGAGCTGACATCCAGGAGGGAAACAGATAATAACCAAGAAAACAAATTAGATCGTTTGAGCTGCTATTGAGCCTTAAGTAATGGAACCACATGGCGAATTCAGGAAAGTGGGCAGTTCCACGGGGCAGTTCCACGAGCCAGGAGCTGGTGTTAGGGGCCTCGGTGGGAGGGGAGATCATGGATGGTGGACAAAAGGGCCTTCCTAAGTCTCACCTTATTTACAAATGGCAGACTGAGGCCCCAGGAGGCAAGAAAAGGGTCCAGCTCTGCACAGTGAGGCAGTGGCAGCACCCAAACAAGCCTTCTGGTTCCTAGGTCCGACTTCTACCACTCCTCGGTGGTTGGGAGTCAGGCTGTTGCTGGAGGAAAATGGCACATTTTCTACACAGCAAGATTTGTGCTTCTCTCCTATCATAATGGGTAGAAAGTAGAAATGCTCTGATAATACCTGAGCAGGGTCTTGCACTAAGTACTAAGCCCCTCTCAGATTAGATAATCCACGAGGTGCTTTTTATGGGCAATCCCCTCACTGTGAATGGGTCTGCTTTAAGACGGGCTATTCCATCCTTCGTTTTGATAAGATAGCATCTCGGTTAATCCATTTCTCTGTTGGGCTCTGCTGAAACGTCTCCCTTAATCTTCATTATCTCCTACCATATGCTTTTGTTGGGACTTTAGTGGCCCAGATTCACCCCAAGGCCTCTGTGCAGTTCAAAAAGGTGGAGATAAAATTCAGAGCTCTGCCTCTCGGGCCAGGTTGGCTGTCACTCACCCGCATTTTCATCATGTGGACTCTCAGGTTCCCAGGTCCAGAGAAAAATCCTATACCCTGGCACATCTTCCCTTTTGGGGTGGGGAGATCTGTGGCTGCTTTGTGAGACCCTCCTGGCAACGGGAAAGAACAAAAGTCCAACGGATAGTCTGTCTCAGGGGCTCTGTGCCAGGAATCAGCATTTTGAAATGTTAAGAGGAATGAAAGTGGTCTCCATTGGAGACCATCTTGCAGGTCACCTCTGCCGCTATCCCCAGGGAGAGGGAGAATCAGCCAACCATGGTTGGGGGGAACCCCACCCCTGCTGGTGGAGACATCACTCCATCAGGAATCAGGAGACCTGGGCCATGCGTCATTAGATAAGTCATGCCACCATCTCTGGGTCTTGGTTTTTCCATATAAAACATTGCAGATTTGGCTCGGCTGTTCCGTAAGGCTCCTGGTAACTAAGCTGGCTTCTGAACTCAGGCACAGTGACTGCTTGGGGCTGGTGGGTGACTTTGCAGAAGGTGGAGAAGAGATTTACTTCCTAGCTGAGATCATCCCTGTACATTTAGATCTGGCAAGTCCACCCCGGTTGCCACGAGCCACACACAGCTTTGTAAATTTAAATGGATTTAAATGTAGTTAAGTTTAAAATATAGGATTTTGGTACATTAGCAATATTTCAAGCGCTCGATGGCCACATGAGGCAACAACGGTGCTGGACAGCTGATTCAGTTCCACTCTGCTTCCCGGATTCTGCTTTCTCAGACACATTGTGTGTCATTCGCTTGTCTTGACAAAGAAGATGCCCTTGTTCCCCTCTTCTCAATGAGAAAACTGGCCTGAGAAGCAAAGCAATTTCCCCCAAGTTACTGAGCTGGCACAGTGGCAGCCAGAGCCGGGCACTTGTACTCTCCAGATGCAGAGACCGGGGCCGGGGAGGTGACACAGGGCAGGCGTCAGGCCTTCCCACTCTGCGGTGGCCCAGCAAGGCATCTCCCGCCTGAGCCCACAGGGACCTGCGAGGTAGGCGCTCCCCGCACTGGTCCTGGGCTCTAGGAGGAAGACTTTCTGTCCGGGAGATGACAAAACTGAGAAAAATTCATGCTTTTGCAGTGATGTAAATGAAAATTTCCAATTTGCTAGTCAAAAGCATGTCCCTGTTTAGAGATAACGGTAAATTTGAGTCTTTGTTATGAGTGATTAATTCATTACAATGTAGAGCCTCCTTGCAGCCTCCAGCCCCACCGCTTTGTTTAGGGAGCTGGGGTACCTGGCGGGAGTAACTGACCGATCCCCAAACTGTGTGCGGGTCCCTGTCACTGTATCTGGGGCTGTCTCATTAGGTCAGAGAAATGAGGGAAGCTTTCAATGAAGCAGCCTTCTAACCAACATCTTAACACAAAGCACTGGACTGGGTGGGTGTCAGGAGACGCAGGCCTTGAGCCTCGTTTGCCTCTTGCTCCTTGAGCCTTTCAATTTAATTTAATAAGAATTTATTGTTGTTAGGCAAGTTGCTAGCCAGGGGAACAAAATGGGTTTCAGCTTTCATGCTGGCTGTGATTGATCGGTAGTTAAGGCCTATGGTACCCTCTCAGGAAGGCTTCTGAGGACACCAAGAGGCTCTGTGGGCAAGAACACCCTGATTGATTATTGATGACTGCTGGGGCCCCAAGGTGGGGAGGGGCCACATCCCACAGTAAACTGAGCTAAATAAGAAAGAGGACATAAATAGTAATATAGGGGCACCTAGATAGATAGATAGATAGATAGATAGATAGATAGATAGATAGATAGAAAGATAATCATAGTAATTATAATAAAACCTTCCCGGTTGGGTCATTGGGAATATCAAGATTATGGGCAGCCCGGGTGGCTCAGTGGTTTAGTGCCACCTTCAGCCCAGGGCGTGATCCTGGAGACCCAGGGAGGATCCAGTCCCCCATCGTTGGGCTCCCTGCATGGAGCCTGCTTCTCCCTCGGCCTGTGGGCCTGTGTCTCTGCCTTTTTCTCTCCCCTCATGAATAAATAAAATTAAAAAAAAAAAAACCCAGAATTTAAAACCAGGTCCATACCCTAGGATCTCTTCACCCTCTGCCAGAGCCAGCAAAGATAGTTTGGAGCCCAGAGTCCTACCCATCACCCCACACAGTCAACACAGGGGGCACCCTCTAGGTCAAGGGCCTCAAAGTGAGTGATTTTAAATACCATCAAGAGCTCAGAGCTAGCCACCACCCCACCCCCCCAACTGGGGGCACTCCGACTTCCCCTGCCAGCTATGCCTCATCCTCAGAGGCCTGGAGGGAAGGCGGGAGTGGGCTGGGAGCCAAGGCCAACAGGAGAGCAAAATGGGGAATCCCAGGGAGCTTGACACCGGGAAGGAGCTGCAGGGGAATCAGTCACCCACCTGCTAATGAGAAGATGCTAACAGCAGGAGAGGGTTAAGGGGCACTTTTCGTCCCTGCCAATCTTCTAAACACTTCGAATGTATTCTGAATTCCCAGACTAACCACAGTGGGTACTGACACCATCCCCACTTCACCTGGGGGGAAACAGAGGCACAGAAAAAAAACAGGGGGACTAGCCCCAAGTCACGGGGCCCTGGGATTAGAATCCAGGCGGCCCATTCCAGATCTGTCCTTTTAACCCCTCTAGGCAGAAAAATCACTGTGAGTCCCCCGCCCCACTACGTGGCTCCAGAAGCTGCGCTCCCCAAGCGGCTTAGGCAAGCGCTCACTCCTCTCAGGGTTAAGGGCCATCACTGGCTCCCTAGTTTCAAGAGGACACAGACCCGACAGGGGCCAAGGTCAACAGTGTCCCGGTGCAGACCGAGCGAGGGCCCCAGTCGCATGCTCTCTGGTTGGGGGGGTGCTGCTCCGAGCGCAGGGGGCTGGGGAGGGGACGCAGGCTGCAGGGTGGGCCTCCCCCTCTGGGCTCCCAGCCGCCCCCACCAGGCCTGCGGTTGGCGAGGAGCAGAGCGCTGGCAGCCAGGGATGTCCCCAGGGGCACCTGCCTGCAGCGGAGAGGGCCCTGGGGAGCGTTCCTAGGGGAGCCCCGGGGCAGGAGGGATAATTGTAGAGGGTCCCCCAGGGCAAGGGGGATGGAGAGGAGCGGGGGGAAGAGGGAGGAGGCACAGAGAGGGGGGTGCACGGAAAGCTGGGCGGCTCCAGAACCCAGCCTGAACCCCACTCCTGTCTGTACGCCGAATTTCTCACTCTACCTAACTCCCCCACAACATGCTAAGAGCAAGAAAGCCCCCAGACCAGGAAGCAGGGGGAGGAGGAGATAGAAAACCAACAGGAGGCCCCCTGGTGCAATCCCACCCTGCTCAGAAGGGGCAGCTGAGACCCCAAGACCAGCTGAGACCCCAGGAGCGGGCCCAGGGACCCGCAAGGCCTGGCTAGGGGGTCAGTCCTTCCCAGGATGGATGTGCGGGGGGCCAAGTCCCAAGGTCCCCTCTCCCTCCTCCTTCACCTCTGGGCTCTTCGGGCTCTCTTCCTTCTCCTCCCCCCCAATCCCCAGCAGCAGATGTTCCCCACTTTTCCCACTACCCTCAAGAACCCTCCTTTTCAACACCTGCCTCAGCCCCTGTAGGAGGGGTTGGCCTCGGAAGTCCCCGTGGGTGTATCATCCCCCAGCCCACTGGTGGGACAGGTTGGGGAACAGAAAGGAGCCTGCTGGGGGCCCTGGGGTGGGTGGGGGTGCTCCCCAGGCACGTGGAGACCTGCCTCCTGGCCTCAGCACCCCCAAGTTCCCAAGGACTCTCAGCTCCCTCACCTGTGTGACAACCACCACCAGCACCACCAAGCCCAGGTTCCCAGAAGAATCTGGAAGATCTCAAGTCCTACCTCCCTGGCCTTTCCGCCCTTCTTGCCCACTGCCGGGCTCCAGACACATCACTTCTTCGGGCCCTCTAATTTCCTCATTGCCTCCTGCCTGCAGGCATTTGCACCTGCCATACCCTCCACCTGGTATGCTTCCCACAGTGATTGCAAATTAAAGCTGTTCTAGGGCGCCCCACCCCACCCCACCCTGCTGCGGAGGGCAGAGTAGTGCCCAGGTGTGCTGCTTTCACCGTGGGGCCTCTCCAGCCAGGACCCTGCCCTGTGGGGGCGCAGCGGGGAGGGGAAGGGTCCATGGAATCAGAGCCACCTGTGTTCTCTTAAGCAACCCAGTTCCCAGGCCCAAGGGCTGGAGCCTTCTGTGAGCCCCTCTGCAGGGATGGGGAGGCAGAGAGGAGATAGTGAGGAAATCAGTGCATCTTTGGGCCACCATCTTCATGGCAAGGGTTTTTCCTTTTGAGTTTATTAGGATGTGTTATTCCACAAGAAATCCATGTTTAATACAGAATACAAAAGCATGTAAAACACCAAAAGGAAGAGGAAAAAAAAAAACCCACACCCTCAGCACCTAGAGATAAAGAACACTAAGATTTTGGTGTGGAGCCTTCCAGAGTGTTTCATGCATGCGTGTATGTCTGGTGGGTGTGACTCTTACTCCAGAAACTCCAGGGGCAAGAAGTATCACAGCACCTTGTTTTTCTAGAATGGAAATGAAAGCTTACTCCAGGCCCTGTCTCATGTGGAGCCCGGTGTGCATGGGGTTCGAGGCCCCAGGCTTCCTTCTCGGTGTCTCCACAGCCACCTCCAGTCCGGCCCACTCAGCAGCCAGAGTCCCGGGTGCTCCTCTGCTCAAGCCCTGCAGGTGGCTCCCGTTGCCCTGGATCAACACTGGCCCTTCCATGTGTGCGTGGGGTGGCCCAGTCTCCTCCAAGAGGCCCATGTCCTGTGCCCTCCTATCTGGCCAGAGAGCCTCCCTGCAGACACCTCCCCACATCCCCTTCCCCTGAAACACCCCCCCTGCCCTGGTTAAAGTCGCCCCATTGTTTAGATGCTAGTGGAGTGGCTTTCTCTCAAGACAGCCCCCCTGACCGCCACCCCCCAGACCTTCCGGTCTGCCTGCACCCCCCATCTGTCACTTCATACCTGTCCTGTCACCTGTGTTACATCACATCTGGGGGCAGGGACCACAGCTCACTGCTCCAACCCCAGGGCCCAGCAGGTCTGCACTCTGCTGAACAAGTGATGAGTGGTGTGAGTGTGCATGTGTGAGTGTGATTCCCACAGGACACACCCCTAACCGGATGTCCCTTCACTCCTCTGTTTGTCACCTCCACACTCTGTCCGTCGGCGAATCCCATAGGCCTTAGCTCTGCAACAGGCACCTGCCCGCCCATCCCGTCAAGGCCCTGTCATTCCTCCTGCCAACAGCCCCCCACTGGCCTCCCCTCTTCTCTCTTGGCCTCCCCCGTACAGGTGAGTCTCCGCACAGATGAAAAGCGCAGCCAGGTCTCCTTTTAAAATATGTAAGTCCGATTCTACTGTGACCCTGCTGAGCGCCCCCCTAGTGGGCTTCCCACTAGGTTTCAAGTAACATCAGCCTTCTGGTAGCTTCCCCAGCGCTGCGGGGTCTGCCCCCTCCTGCTCGCCGGCTCCCGCCCCCACACCGCCCACACGGCTCTGCTGCAGCCACGCTGGCCTTGGGCCTTCTCAAAACACCGAAACCTCGTTCCCACCCTGGAGCCTTGGCACCTGCCCACCCTCCAGCCGGGCGCTTCTCCCCAGATCTCAACTCGCATGTCACCGCCAGGGAAAGGCTGATCCAGCCATGCGTCACCAGGTCTTACTGTCTTCGTAGCACTTACCATTTGCTGACACCGTTGCCGGTCCGCGTCCCCACCGTCCATCTGTCGCCCCTCACCCTTCGGCCAGGGACCTTGCCCCATCAGCTCGCCGCCGGACCCCAGCACCTCAGCCCCCAGCCGGCACATAGTAGGGGCTCAGGACCCAGTCGGCAAGTAACCTAAGGGACCTGCGTGTGCCCGCGCGCCTTGCACATCTGTTTGGAGTTGCCGCGGAGACCCAGATGTGTTATTTTCCCTTGTTAATTACTGCAGAGTAATTATGGTAAGAAGTGTAAGTACAGAATGCATTAATGGGGGGAAACGCGAGAGATTCCAGGCACCGGCTCACCGAGCACTTGAACCAGAGACGAGCCGCCCTGCGGCCCTTGGAGCTCTCACCCGGGTACTTTCCTCCTGAGTCTGGAGCCTGGGCCCTCACCCGCCCCGGCTCCCCCCTTCTCTGGAAGGTCACCTCCAAGCCTGTCTGTGACTCAGTACAAATAGCGGTGAGCCCCCGTGCAGCCTCGGCCCTTCTGGGGTTAAAATCTAGCTCCTGTGGCTGGCTCAGTGGTTTAGCGCCTCCCTATGGCCCAGCGTGTGATCCTGGGGTCCCTGGATCCAGTCCCACGTCGGGCTCCCCACAGGGAGCCTGCATCTCCGTCTGCCTGTGTCTGTCTCTCTCTGTCTCTCTCATGAATAAATAAATACAATCTTTAAAAAAATCTAGCCCCTATGTGTCCCCAAAGAGCTGGAGAGGAGGAGAGGTAATGTTGGGCAGATGAATGAATGTCTCTGAGCCTCGGCATTTCCATCTGTAAAATGGGGATAGTGATACCCCCCTCCCTCCCCGATGGTTGAGGGCTCTGAAAGAGAGACATCCATGAAGTGTTTCAGCCAGTGGGCTCCCTCCACAGCCCCCCCTCCTCAGGGTCAGAGAGAGGACGTGCTCCCCCACTCCCCCCCAACCTCCTGTGACTCTCTTCTTGGGGAGAAATGGTGCATTGCTTTTCCCTCCTCTACTCGGAAAAACCAGGCTGGCTTCGCCAAGGTTGGCTCAAAAAAAAAAAAAAAGTCTTTAATCTGGTCGTGGCAGACCCAGAGTTTTGCAAAAGGGGTGGTGGGAGTGCAGCATCTTCCTGAAGGAGCTCCCAGGTGCACAGCCAGCTGTACAGCTTACAGCAGCCTGTGTGGGTCTCTGCTCACCCCCAAACACGCTCACACACACTTACGTGCAGGCAGAGAACCACAAAGGCCCCCAGGAGTGGAAATGGCTGGGAGGATGAGATTCGCGAGGCTCCAATAACAAGGGGGAGAGAAAGAGGCTCCCGTCCAATGCAGGCTCCTGCGGCCTCACAGCACCTGCGAGGGGAGCGGGGGCCGGCCCTACGGCCCCGGGGTGCCCCCTCGCGGGCCCCCGCGGTAGCAGCAGCCCAGCAGGGCTTCCTCTCCTTGCTAAAACTGGCTCTAATTCGGTGCCTACAATTCTTGTGACTTTGCTCCCCCCAACCCAACACTTTGCTGTTTTCCAGAGCACTGAACAGTGAAGATCCAATCTCGTTATTGATCCTACCTTTAAAAGAGATAAACATTTATTTTGCTTTTTAAAAATCCTCATGGGGGACACCTGGGTGGCTCAGTCCTGTGAAGCCTCGGCCTTTGGCTCAGGTCCTGACCTCCAGGTTCTGGGATGGAGCCAGTTGGGGGGGGGTTCCCTGTGCAGCGGGGAGTCTGCTTCTCCCTCTCCAGCTCCCCCCCTCCATGTGTGTGCATGCTCTCTCTCCAATAATAGATACAATCTTTATAGAAATAAAAAAAAAGGGCAGCCCGGGTGGCCCAGTGGTTTAGCATCTGCCTTCAGCCCAGGGTGTGATCCTGGGGACCCGGGATTGAGTCCCACGTCAGGCCCCCTGCATGGAGCCTGCTTCTCCCTCTGCCTGTGTCTCTGCCTCTCTCTCTCTCTCTCTCTCTCTCTCTCTCTGTCTCTCATGAATAAATAAAATCTTAAAAAAAAGAAAAGGGGGGCACCTGGGTGTCCCTGTCAGTTAAGCGTCTGCCTTTGGCTCAGGTCATGATCTCAGGGTCCTGGGATCCCCCCACAACAGGCTCCATGCTCAGCGGGGAGCCTGCTTTTCCCTCTCCCTCTGCCCTCTACCCCCACCCCTGCTTGTGCTCTTTCTCTTGTGTGCTCTCTGATAAATAAAATAAAAATCTTTATATAAAATTTTCAACATACAGAAAAGCACACACAAAAAAAAAAAAAGAAAAGAAAAACACAAAGGAAAAGGTAAAATTCAAAACTAAGCTTTTCTGGGATGCCTGGGTGGCTCTGTGGTTGACCATCTGCTTCGGCTCAGGTCGTGATCCCAGGGTCCTAGGGATCCCACATCCAGCTCCTTGCAGGGAGCCTGCTTCTCCTTCCTCTGCCTATGTCTCTGGCTCTCTCTGGCTCTCATGAATAAATAAATAAAATCTTAAAAAAAAAAAAAAAAGTAAGCTTTTCTCACTTCAACATAGTCAGCAGGAGCAAGGAATGAGGGTCCTGTCCTGGTTCAGCGGGGTTTTACCGAGAGCGTTTTGATGAGACATTTTGCACCTTCGAGCTCAGTTCCCAGCTCGTGAAGGAGGGTGGGTGGGGAGGCGACTCAGTTCAAGCTGTTGATCCCATAACTGAAGTCTCTTTCTGAGCCCCTCTCCCCAGACCCACTCTCTTGCTTCCCCCAGAGATCCCTGTGCAGTTAGCTCCCCGGAGAAATGCGCTCTGCAGTATTGGGCTGGTTCACTCATCCCATCCTGTTTACTGACCATCTATTTAGGGCAACACTGTTTATGGACCATCTATTTTGGGCCAGACCCTTTGTTGGCTCCTACAGATATAGAGAACATGGTCCCTGACACTCAGAACTCATGGTCTAGACTGGACACAAATAATCCCGCCATCACAAAGGCACACTTGGGGGCAGCCCGGGTGGCTCAGTGGTTTAGCGCCGCCTGCTTCAGGGTGTGATCCTGAAGACCCGGGATCGAGTCCCATGTCAGAGTCCCTGCAGGCTCTCTGCATGGGGCCTGCTTCTCCCTCTGCCTGTGTCTCTGCCTCTCTCTCACCTCTTTGTGTCTCTTCTCTCTCTCTCTCATAAATAAATAAATTAATAATCTTAAAAAAAAAAAGCAAAGGCGCACTTGGATTGGGGGGGGGGTGAGGAGCAAGGTACCACAAGGAAACTGGGGGGTAATCCTGGTTCCACCAGCCCCAGTGGTGTGACCCCATCCCCTCTCCGAACCTCAGTTGCCACATCTGTAAAATGGGGATGACAATAGCACCTACCTCATTAAATCATGGTGCAGACTGAACAAAGAAAAAGTACATGACACCCTTGCTACTTCTTGCTACTTCTCTTCGTCTATACGGTTGTCATTCTTTACACGGGGGAGTGGGGGGGTGGGGGGGGGTTGTGCCCAAGATTGCGAATCCGAGAAACCACCAATGACCCGACACCGATGCAAGCGCACGAGGGTTTATTAGCAAGCTCGAGCTTGGGTCCAAGTATACCTGACACAGCGGAGCAGGGACTTGGACCTCGAAGTGGGTTACAGCTGGGTTTTTTATAGGCTGGTCTAGGGGATTTTCAGAAGGGGTGGAAGAGTTTCTCCAAGTTCTGTTTACATTCTGATGTGGGGCTTTCAAGGGCATTGAGCTCTGTTCTCATTCTGAGACTTTCTACCGTGGCCGTGGGCTCTGTTGTCTTTCTGATATGGGATTACCTGCCGAGGACATTGAGGACATTCTGCAATTTTTCCCATAAAGTTCAGCTCTTATTCACAGGGGCCTAAGATGGCTGTACTTGTGCTAATGCTAAACTTTAGGTGGGATGGCCTTAATTTTTCTCGGCCTCCCAGGGGGTGGTGGAGGCAACTCGACCACACTTCCTGGATGCCTGCTGGACTTTTGGGAGCATCACAACATTTTATCTGTGGTTGGTGTTGGAAAGGATTCTAGGCATCCTTAAATTAAGCCCCCTTATTTCCGAGAAGAGGACCAGAGAGGGAGGGACTAGACCAAGGTGACACAGCAGATCTGGAGGTGCACTGTGCTTGGTCCTCAAGATCCCAGACCTTGGGAGGGGAGGAACCTGTGCCTGAAACCGGGGCGCCACTGCTTGCTGGCTTGGGCAATCAGGTCAACTCTCCGTGCCTCCATACCTTTGTCTGTAAAATGGGCATAACAACAACCTCCATCCCAGGGCCTGTGGGAGAACTACATTAATTGACACACACACACCCCCGCCCCCATCCAGTGCTCTGTCTCCTATTCCTAGAATGTACGTAGCTCAGAATTTTAAGAAAGCAAATTTTTAGCCTGACTTTGCACATCTTGCATCCAGAATTCATGGACCAGGGTCAGGACTTGGCTCAAAATCTTCCCTAAACTTAAAGGCCTCTGGGTGGGAGCCTTGGGAGAGGGGAAATAAGCTGCTATTCCAGGCGGCCTAGGGGGAGAATTCTGATCACAGAGTTCAGATCAAAGCAGCACCACCTCCCCACCCCCACCCCAGTTGACCTCACTCCATCAACCTCATGGGCCTGGGTCATCATTTAAGAAAATAGGCAGCACCTTGGTCACTGATGGGCCATTGGCTTTCTCAGCATGCCCCGAATAAATCATACCGGTTTAAGGTCAAAAGCAAAATGCCAACAATTGCATCAAAACCGTCAGATTAAGTAAAAATAAACGCAAGCAAACATTAGAATAAGTTAGCATCTGGGGGAACTATTGTTAATGGTGGTCAGCCCTCAGCCTTACCTCTTTTCTTTCAAAAATAGCTACGTGCCCAGAAGCCTTTCAGGGGTCACCCAAATAGAAAAGAAATCCCCGGAGATTGGTTGCAAATTCCAGTTTATCCATTTCTCCTTCTATATCACAATGGAAAATCACTGAGGCCGCATGGAGATCTGTAATGATTTTCCGTACACTCGTGTAAACAAAAGAACATACAATTTTCCTTTTCTTCCCAGTAGAGTGTTTTATTTCTTATTTTTCTAGTTCAGGTAAAATGTTAAGATCATTGAGGGGGGCTGTTGAAATGTCTTGAAAGCAAACACACAATATTAAAGAAATATTTGTTGAAGAAAGAAGCAAGTTGAAGGGGCTGTTATTTGTCATGAGGCCAGTTTTTTATTTCATTATGAGCTTTTAGTGTTTTTGCCAAGCAAGGGCAAGAGGGAAGGGAAAGGTGGAAAACGCTAGAAAGGGAAGGATACTGGGCTCTGGTGGATGGCTGGTGTGGTGAAATTTTGGAACACAGGTGAGGTTTGGTGGGGTAAGGTCTGGAGCCAACGACCAGGAAGGAATTCTCGAGGTGTCTTGGGTGCAAATTGGTGGTTTTATTAAAGCCGGGGGCCAGGACCCCTGGGCAGGGAGAGCTGCTGCCCCGGGCCTGTGACGGGAGGCTGGTTACGTGCCTGGGAGTCGGGAGGGATTTGGGGATAGCTGCTCTCTAAGGGATTCTGGAAGCAAGGTTTCCAGGACTTTCTAGAAGTTTTCCCCCTTGTAGGGGGCTGGCTATTGTTGGGAAAAGGTCACTCCCTACCGTCTAATAAAGCCTGAGTCATGAGCCCCTCAGATGTGTATCCGTGGGCCACGTGCTTGGGGGATGATCGCCCACACGTGTCTTGGGGGTTTAGAGATAAAGGAAATTTCTAAAGGAATTTTTACATGTTAAAGTAGACTCACGGGGTCCTGAAGGTCAGGCTGAGATTGCCTTTTGTCCTGAGGAAAGTATGACCCTCGAGGCAGCTGAGTCTGTGGAGGAAGGTCCCTCTGCCTGTTTCAAGGGCTTGTCAACGTGTCGCCCCAGGCTCAGGCTTTGTCCTCAGCCCTCTGTTCCCTCATCAGGTGCACCCACTTTAGGTTGGTAAGGTGGTTTATATTCTTTTTTTTTTAAGATTTTTATTTATTTATTCTTGAGAGAGAGATATTGAGAGAGAGAGAGGCAGAGACACAGGCAGAGGGAGAAGCAGGCTTCCTGCAGGGAACCTGAGGTGGGCCTCGATCCCAGGACCCCGGGATCACACCCTGGGCTGAAGGCAGGTGCTCAACCACTGAGCCACCCACCCAGGGGCCCCCAATGCCGTGTATATTCTTAAACGGTTAGCTGATAGACTTTTCTAGAACAGGGATTGCCCACACCCCAATCACTCTATGCGGCGTGGCAGGTCACAGGTAGAAAGACTCAGCCTCTCAGCTCAAGCTGAGGTCTCGCTCCGGCTCTGCCATTACTGGCAGGGGACCCCGTGCCAGTGCTCTTAACCCCACGAGCCTCGGTTCCCTTGCCAGCCAAGTGTGATGTTTATAGCTTTATTATCATAATAATGTTTGAGAAGCACCTAAAACCAGGCCTGAGACAAGCTACCGCTGCACCTCCTCACTTGATTGCTGTCAACACCCTCTTACTCGCTCCTCCTAACCATCAAGGCCCTCAGGGCTGGAATCCTCGATCCCGGAAGACAGTGAGCTTCTTAAAGAGCGTGGGTGGGTGTTTTGAGGGGCGCTGGGGTGGCTCAGTTGGTTGTGCGTCCTGCTCTTGATTTCAGCTCGGGTCATGATCTCAGTGTCGTGGGATCGACCCCGCTGAGCACGTTGCTGAGCACGTCATTGGGCTCTGTGCTCAGCGAAGTCTGCTTGAGGATTCTCCTTCTCTCCCTCTCCCTCTGCTCCTCCCCCCAATCATGAGCTCTAAATAAAGAAATTTAAAAAACAACAACAACAACAAGAGCATGGGTATCTTGAAAGGCAG
Organism: Vulpes lagopus; assembly: GCF_018345385.1. Lineage (NCBI taxonomy): Eukaryota > Metazoa > Chordata > Mammalia > Carnivora > Canidae > Vulpes > Vulpes lagopus. The sequence continues at coordinate 64,778,985 of NC_054830.1, forward strand.
GGAGACCTGGGTTCTAGTCCCAAGTCCACCAAGGGTATCCCTCACTTGCTGACATCCTGTGTGTGATTTTATGTCTGTGTACCTCAGTTTCCCCCGCTGTGCTCACCCAACTCCCGTGGTCACTGCATGAGCAACATCCTGGACACTGAAAGAACTGACCAGATTCTCCACACTAAGCATGGTCCCCGTCCTTCAAGGACCAAGTTGGGGGCCATAAGGGCAGCCAAGGATGTCCACAGAGGGCCTTCTGCCCAAGGAAGCAGGTAGCTTCCCAAGGTCCAAGCAGTGGGCCATACGTTTGTAAGGTGGCTTTCCCTCTCATCCCCCTCATAGTCTTATTTGTCTTCCCAGGGCTCAGTTTGCCTCTTTCCCCAGGGGACAGGTCCAGCTGCTCACACCAGCAGGGCTGAGCTCAGGGAGAGGTCACACAACGTGACTGATGTGGCCGGAGGTGTGACGTCTGTGTGCGACTCGGGCCAGGAGGCCCCATGGAGAGCATGGGAGCGCCCTGCTCCCTCCATCTCAGGCATCTGAGTTCAACTCAGCCTCCCAGATCTTGGGCTCGGCAGCTAGGGGTGCAAGAAAGAAAGAGAAGGAAGGAGGGAGGGACAGAGGGGCAAGGGAGGAGGGAAGGAGGGAGGGAAGAAGGGAAGGAAGGAGGGAGGGAAGGAAGGAGTGAGCAAGAGAGGAAGGAAGGAGGAAGGGAGAGAAGAAAGGGAAGGGAGGAAGGAAGGAAGGAAGGAAGGAAGGAAGGAAGGAAGGAAGGAAGCAAGAAATTGGAGATCGGGGACAGGCTAGAGGCTGTGCCCTGAGCAAGGTGACCATGGCTTGGTGCCCGCTCTGGCTGGGCGACCCTGACTGTGGCCTCGACGTCCCCATCTGTACAACAGGAGGTTGAGCCGAGTTGGCGTTTCTCAAAGTCTACTCCAAAGACCATCAGTTCTTCTGCGGGAGGCCCGCCTCCTCCGGGGAAACACTGCAAAGCTTACCCCCTCAGGTGACGCCTATTAGCGTATTAAAGGCTCTGAGAAATCCTGCAGAACAGAAAACTCTCCGCCCTCCTTGCTGGACTGGACGCCCCAAGCAGGGTTTCTGTCTGTTTGGGGGTTGGCTTTGGATGGGCCCCGGGCTCTGGAGCACTAACCTATTTGCTCACGGCATCTTATTTGCTTTCTCAGCAAGCCCCTGCACCCCTGGAAGGTGGCCCTCCGAGGACCACGTGACTGGAGTCTTGGCCCGTGACTGTGCCCAGAACTTCCCGAGCCGCCCGGAGATTCACAAGCGGATGCGTGGTTGCTACTTTCAGCCGCTGCATGTTGGGGTGATTTGCCACAGAGCGAGAGGTAACAGGGGGATACAACCAGAGCTCTGCTGGTGGGCCTGCTTCCTTCCTCCCTCCCTTGCCCCTTCCTTCCCTCCTTCCTTCCTTCCTTCCTTCCTTCCTTCCTTCCTTCCTTCCTTCTTTCCCATTTCTGGTTTATCACCCCCTGTGGGTGCGGCTGGGGGTCTCCAGCCACCTCGCAGCCCCAAGGCAGCGCCCAGGGATGGGGGGCCCAGTGGGGGGCAGCGCTGACGCTCTCCCTGGCCTGTCCACCTCCCAGCATTCCATGTGACAAATGACACCCCTTCCTTATTCCAGCCTGAGACAGAGTTCGTCGTCTTTGTCAGCCACGTACATTCCCGAGACTTCGGATCAATAAATTACCTTGCCTGCTTAAGCGAGGTCGAGTTGGATTTCTGATCTTAACCAAAACAACCCCCTTCTGGGTTCCTGTTCATTTATTCCTTTTTTGGTTTTGTAGCTTTATAAACATAGTTCTTATAAAATGGCAGGTTTATAAAAGGCATTTTTAATTTTTGTTTTTTATGATAGACATACAGAGAGAGAGAGAGAGAGAGAGAGAGAGAGAGGCAGAGACACAGGCAGAGGGAGAAGCAGGCTCCATGCACCGGGAGCCCGACGTGGGATTCGATCCCAGGTCTCCAGGATCGCGCCCTGGGCCAAAGCCAGGCGCCAAACCGCTGTGCCACCCAGGGATCCCCATAAAAGGCATTTTTAAAAAATATATATTTTATTTATTCATTTAAGAGAGCAGGAGCAAGGAGAGGGGCAGAGGGAGAAGCAGGTTCCCTTCGGGGAGCCAGATGTGGGGCCCGATCCCAGGACCCCGGGATCAGGACCTGAGCCAAAGGCAGATGCTTAACCACACACACCCCCAGCCACCCAGGTGCACCTAAAATGCCATCTTTCATGGCTGCTCCTGGTGACCACTCAGGCCACAGACATAAAGGGCCCCACCGGTTTGGGCCATGGGGAGACAAGGCTGTGGTGTTTGCCATCCGGTAGCTGCACACTGTGGAATATTCTCAGGGAGGAGAAGGAACACATCGTCGCAGAGACCGTGGAAGTGTCAGGAGGCAAGTCTAGGTCCCCTATTTCTGGAGTCTAAGGCGGGGCCTCCTTGGGACCAGGCAGTGGAGCAGCCCTGCCCCGCAGAACAGAGCACTTCCCGCAAAGCCTGGGCTCTGCGAATCCCCTACCGTTGCTTCCAAAAGGCCAGGTTTTATTTTAAATTTCTGCTCTTTAGTTTAACTCTGGGAAATTTTCTCTGTGTGCCCCTGAGTAGGGTCTGAGAGAATGAGAGAACATCTGTCGGGTGAAGGAAGGAACAGAAGAGCCAGAAGAGCCCAGAAGGACTGTCCCCTCCTCTCCCCCTCTCCTTCCCCTTTCTCTCCCCCACCCTCCCACTCCCTCCCCATCCCCTCTCTTTCCCCCCCTCTCCCTTCTCCCTCCACCACTCCTCCCCATCCCTCTCTCTCCCCACTATTTTGGACCCCAACACCTGACACCACTCTCCATACCATTCCCACCCTCCCCTCCCTCTCAGGAACACTGAGAAACAGGATGAACCCCAGCCCGGGCTAGGTGATTGCCCCCTGCCTCTCAGGGCTAAATCTGACTCACTTACCACAGACTCATCAGACCCTACCCTGTGCTAGGGGGTGAGTGAAGCCTGGTGGGGGGGGTGGGGGCGTGGATTGGAGCAAGACAGCAGGAACGGAGTGTGGACAGCCCGTGACAGCCCAGAGGTGAGGTCCTCAGTGAGCACACAGGACCCTGGCAGCCCGAGAGAGCAGCAGAGAGCAGCGCCAGACCCCGTCCCCAGGGGGGAGCCAGGAGGGCCCCCCAGAATAGATCATGAGTACCTGGTTCTTTTGGGGTAAGAAGGACTTCGTGAGAAAGAAGCCCTTCCCGGAGGAAGAGACCACCTGCAGGGGTGCATGTCCAGCTTGCAGCCCAGGGATGCGGAGAGCTACCTGTGGAGAGCCTGGAGAGCGTAGGGGGAGAGGGGGAGAGGAGGAGCCACAGAGGGTGGCTAGGGGCGAGGGTGGCTAGGGGCGCAGAGCAGACAGGCTGGCACCGTGCTAACGCCTTTGAAGAGAGACCTTCTTATATCTACAGTGCAATCCCAGGAAGGGATGCTGATCGGCCCACTTTGGTCCATCTGCCCACCCCAGGTCAGGGGAGGAAGCAGTGGTTTTCAAACTTGGATGCCTTCTAGAACCACCTGGAGCATCCTTCAAAATCCTGATGCTCAAGCCATACCCCAGACCCATTAATTAAACCCTGGGGATGCCCCATCTGAACCAGGCCGAGCCAGGAAGAGACAACTCCCTGAGGACAAGGACCACAGGCACCAGGGGAGGAAAGTGGGGTGGACCAGACGGCCCCTGTTACAAGGCCGGCTGGGGACACAGCAGTAGGACTGGGGCTGCGCAGCCCAGTGGGACTGGCCGCTCCTGGGCAGAGAGGGAACTGGCCTCTTTCCCATCCTGCCCTGAGGGCGTCTGCCCTTCTCCTCCCACCCCCTGGGATGGCTGCAATGCAGTGTGGAGCCCTGGAGGCGCAGGGAGTAACCACAGGCCCAGACCTGGCTCTACCCCAAGGCAGTGCCATGCTGCCCCTCTCTTGGCCTCAGTTTCCCTAAGACCCCTGCAGGTTGGACCTGCTGCCCAGGGTCTGGAAGAAGGACACGCACACATCTCCCCGCAGCCCGCAGCCCCCAGCCCCCAGGCCAGACAGGGACCCAGCTGAAATCGCAGACGATGGATAGAGACGATGGGTAAGGACAGGAGGAAAATAATCTAGCAAATGCTTTGGGGAGAAACTCAAATTCAGCGTCATTGGAAAGTAATCCTTATGCCAATCACGATCTGAACAGCAGTGATAGGTCAGGGCACACACGACCTGGGGTGTGCCAGGGGGACGAAACCAGTAAACTGGTGGACCTGGGGGGTCTGGGGCTGGCACTGCGGGCCTGTGTTAGATACTGAAGCGCTGAGACGTTTAATCCGAAGGCCGAAGGCCAGTCCTCGCCCAACCGCGCTGGCATTTTGGGGAGTCCTGGTGGCGGGGCTGGGGGGTTGTTCTTGGCCCAGCCTTTTATAACCTTACTAGGCTGAGGGAACAGATCCTCGGGTCGGATTGCAGCTGACCCGGCTGCCACTATTTGTTATTCCAATGAACCCTCAGGCCTCTGGGTTCACTGCACCTGGCTCACCCCTTAATTACCCATAGGGAACCCACAGGGCACCCGGGCGCCCGAAGCCTGAGCTGCTGGAGCCTTCGTCCTATTTCTACCTAACAGGACCTAACAAGGTCATCTTCCGTGGAAATCAAGAAACACAAATGGGCGCTTCAAGGGAAATTGCGGAGAAAACAATTGCCATGGAGATGAGTTTGTGTGTATGAAAAGGGCCACGGCTTTGCAGATTCACTCCGGAAAGCCACAGACCTCGTGCCGTCACCCAGTGCATCAGAAGACAACTCTGTCGTTCCTTTGAGAGACGTTCCTTCCGAGAAATACTCGAGTCTCCCCAGAATGATGCATGTCACGTCCCCTCCAACAGTGCAAGCCCATTGGCTCCCCTCATGATTCGTTCATCGATCGGTTGATGCATCCGCTGCACATCTGTGCAGGAGGACTGCCAGTGAGGCAGGGCCAGCGTTGGGCGCTGTGGGGATCCCGCGAGAAGCCCGACAGGCTGGGTCCTTCGGCTGGGATGGACGTTCAGGTGGGGAGACTCAGCATGAGCAAGGAATCACAACCAGGATTAGAAGGCGGCTGTGAACGAAAAGCAAGCACATGGATAGAGAGAAGGGGGTGGTCGGGATGCCCAGAACCCCAGGGGAAAGTGGTGTCTGCCAAGACACCCCTGCTGAGAAGGAAGGGATGGAAGGGGATGCTGGCCCAGCAAGCAGTGTGCGTAAAGGCTCTGAGTTTGGGGCGCTCCCTGAAACGTGGGGAGAATAAACCAGGGCCAGTTTGGGCCTTGCAGGCATGAGCTCTCTGGCTTCTTTCTGAAAGCAACAGGGGATGATGAAAGCCTTTTTGAGGAAGAGACACCCGCAGTCTTGCTCTTTCTGAGCCATCCCTTTGGTTCTAGCATATGTGGATCGTAGGCAGGAGATGCAGGGAGGACTCTGAATCTTTTGGGATACTCAGCTGCTATTTCAGCTCTATTTAGCTACTTTTGAGTAGGATAAAGGAGTCAGATCACAAAACATCAATTGGAAAAATGAAGAAGCATTTTTCCACAAATTAAGGAATTATCTGGTGACATCTGTCTTGAGTCAAAAGGAAATGGATCAGTCAGGAGGACGTGTGGTATAACAAATAGCCCCAATGTGTCAATGGCAAAAACACAATAAAAGCTTAATTTGGGGCATCTGGGTGGCTCAGGCAGTTAAGTGTCTGCCTTCGGCTCAGGTCATGATCCTGAGGTCCTGAGATCAAGCTCTACGTCGGGCTCCCTGCTCAGTGGGGAGTCTGCTTCTCCCTCTCCCTCTGTTCTTCCCCCTGCTTGTCCTTGCTCTCTCTCTCTCTCTCTCTCTCTCTCATGCTTTCTGGGTCTCTCTCAAATAAATAAAACCTTTTTAAAAATTATTTAAAAATGTTTAATTTTGCTCATTCAACTGTCCAACAGGGGTTGGTTCTGGTTATAAAACTTTCCTGGGTGCCTCTCCTCCTAGAGGTGACCTGGGGGACCCGATCTCCTCAACTGGGCTCTGTGGGATGCCCTGCAACCTGCCAGCAGATAGTGTAAAAATACGGGAAATCGCACAGGGAGGTCTTCATGGACCAGGCCTGGGAGTGAAAGATATCGCTTCCATCCACATTCTATTGGCCAGGACTCAATAGCTTGGCACCACTCACCTTTAAGGAAATGTGGGCAAACTGTGAGCCAGCAAGAAAAGGAAATCGTTTGAGGGAAATCCAACCCACATCTACTACTTAGGAGCCACCCTTGGGTAACCGAGACCCCAAAAGGAAAACGCATCTGCATATGGTCAGCCATCAGGTTGGTGATGGGAAGGAGACCAGAATCCAAAAATTCTGAGGTCACACCACCGGCCCCCTCGTGGCAGTTAACACATTTATCAGTGTAGGGTGGTGTCTTGCCACTCTGAAGTGCAAGGTAATAGAAAATCAATCCAGCAGCTTTTCTTGGGGCCTGCTGTTTGCGATCGGTAGAAAGATAGATGACAAATCAGTGATTTCCCACCTTCCAGCCAAGTGGAGCGTGTGCCAGGAGCACTCGGAGGAGACAAGAAATGGGGCCCAGTTCCTTGAAGGAGACAAGCGTGCGCTCAGCCGCAGAAGACAGGGAGGGTTTTCCTTCTGCTTCTGTTTTCTCGTCTTTTCACATTTACCAGCCTTGGGTGCGGACAGCAGGTACAGGCACCCACCTCCTCAGCTCCGGCGCGTTCTGGCCACAGACGACTCACTTGCCATGGGTTTGTGTTGAGTTTTTTAAATTTTTTTTTCTTCCTCATCCCTGCTTTCCCACCCCCCACCTTTCCCCTTCTCCCATACGCATCCTCGCTGATGTAGCTGATATATGTTCTTAAGTGTTCCCGAGTCCTTAAAAACGTGTCGTGCTGTTCTGTTTGTATACGCTTTTAATGAACATGACTAAATAATAATAATAATAATTAACATGACTAATTCTGTGCTATAGCTCTCAGTCTGGTTCTTTTATTTCCCCCCCCCGCCCCCCCACCCTGCCCAGCTCAGCACCAAGGTGCATTTAGTGATGTGTAACAGTTGCCCCAGCTGCGCACAACATTCCACGGTGAGAACACACCACGTTTTTCTCCTCTGTTTCCCCAAGGATGGACACCTGGGTGGCCTCCAAGCCCCTGGCCCTCCGAACCCTGCTGCGGTGGCAGCTTCATGAGGGTTCCCTTTGTCCTCTGAGTAGTCTCTGAGATAGACAGCCGGGAGTGGTCTTAGGGGTCGCGGGGAATTACCGAATTGCATTGCGTTGACTCAGGTCAAAAGCCTTCTCAAAGGCCAGGGCTCCAGAGCCCAAATGGGGCCTCCGTGTGAACTAGCAAAGGCGCCCCCTCCAGGTGCATGCAGCTCCACGCACCCCTGGCCGGTGGGCAGGTGGGGAGGTGTGTGAATGTGGGGGTTGGGGGGCTCCCCTTCTTTCTGGCCTAATCAGCCCTAGGCCAGAGGCTTGATGTTGGGGAGAGCCTGGCTTTCAGGATTCCCTCGGCCCCTGCACTCAGAGCCACTGTGCTTCATGCTCAGCCTTCCTGGGAACGGCCCTCAACGTCAGGGCACCAGCCAGCCTTCCTCTCTCTTGTCTGCCCAAGTGCCACCATTCTGAGGCGGAGGAGGGGGCTCCCGTGTGAAGTTTCCACCTGCCACGGACTTTATCTTGGACTTTAGTGCCTGTGTGCATCTCCTCATGAGCTGTTGGCCATTTGACCCTCTCCCTCTGGGAGCCCCCTGGTCTTAGCCTTCAGCATCCACCTGCCCCCTTTGTCTCTGCCCCCCCCACCCCCACGCTGGACAGAAATCCCTCATTTGATGGAGTCCAAACTAGCTGTGTTTTGGCCCATGATTTGTGAGTTTTGGGTTTTGGTTAGGAAGGCTCTTCCCACGCTGCCTCCCAAACAGAAACCTAAGCTCCCCGATTTTCCCCCATTCCCTGTAGGATATTAACTTTCCATTCCAGTACCCTGTAGGGCATTAACTTGATGTCTTTAACCGGTTCACGGAGTGGGAATGGCAGATGAGCTTTAGTCGCCTCTCGCCTCTCAAGAGGAGGCTAGCTTTCTGACCGCTAAGGACCTGTCCCTCCCCACCGTCCCGTGCACCTCCTTACTGTCAACTCCTATCGAGTCCGTGCCACTGTCTAGCGACTTTCCTATATCCTTCATCATCGTGGCCCTAAAGTTTGCCTCAACAGCTAATAGCAACAGGGAAGGGGATGACCCCGCGGAGTGTGGCACGCAAGCTATACCCACGAGACCCACAACATTCTCCCCCCCACTCTTGATGTCACCAGCTCCTTCTCACCCTTCACCTCTTGAGCGAAATGTCACCTCCTCAGAGAAGTAGCCCGGCCGCCCTCACCAAAGAAGCCCCATCGCTCTGTATCCAATACCGTACTCAGGTCCATATGTAACCCCCCAGTTTGTACCTTGGAGGGAGCTGGCTTATTTAGAGTGTTTCCCTCACCAGTCAGCCAACTCTTTCAGGGACAGAAGCTTGGTCCTGCTTCCGTGACGCCCAGCACACCAGACCCACAGCTAGAGTTCTCATTTAGTGAGTGCTTAGGCGCTATGCTGAGTACTTCATCCGTATTGGCTTGCTCACCCCTCCCCATCCATACCAACCCTATCGATAGGTACTGTTATTACCTCCGTTTTATAGATAGGAAAACTGGGACACAGAGAGGTTAAGTGATTTGCCTAAGACCACACAGCTCCAAAGTAGATGAGTTTGACTTTGAACTCAATGTGGCCCTAGAGGTCACATTCGCTTCTCCCTGTAGCCACCTCTCCATACACCAGAGAGACAGTGAATGGATGGAAGACTTAATAAATGCAGAGGAGAGAGGGGAGGGGTGGGCCAAATGATTACAACAGCATTAGCAAACACACTTGGGTACAGCTTCTTTTTTCCAAGTTATTATGCTCCTAATGAGAGTTATTTTTCCTCTAAGATGATGATTTTCATAAATTATGGAAAATTCTTTGGCCATTGCTTTTTATGTTATGGCCTGGGGTGGAGCACAGGGGGGGGTGATGAATGACTTTTTCAATTCCTTCACATTGAATTCTCTAAGACAAGACCGCATGTAGAATCTATAATTAATTATTATTCACACTTAATATAGTTAGATAATGTGAACACATACTTTCCATTAATTTATGGGGCTGATTCCTCATCATTCTCCCATAGGTATAGTTCCCTGATTTCTCAAGTTATTAAAAATTAAAATTTATATTAGGGAATTAGAGGAGCCTGGTGTCCCTATACCTATTTTTAGTCTAAAATCACAAGCTGGGTGGGGGGTTTATAGCAACTTCTTCCTTTGGACAATTTTACACTAAAATGGGTAGATGCATTTCTTCTTTGACTTGTTAATTCCTTAAATGTTAATTTTCCACTACTTTGGCAGTCCTGGGATGTGTACCTGGGCGGGGGTGGGGGGGTTTGTGTCTCTGTCCCCAGTAACGATGACAAGAATCCCACTCACAAGCGCTATCAAGAGAGCTGGGCATTGAGGGTGAGGGTGCCTGGGCTTGCCTGGGGTTAGAGGCAGGAGTAGGTAACATCTAAGCTGGCCTGGGAGAGGAGAGGAGTTAGACAGACAGAAGAGAGAGAAAAGGTGGCCGGGGCACAGAAACAGCAGGTGCAAAATATGGGAAGCAAGAAAAGACAGGCAAACACCCTCCTGGTCGGGGGATGACAAACAAGGGGTGGTGGGAGTGAGTGCTGGATAGGGGTAGAGGCCACGGTCATCATAAGCAGAGTATTGGAGAAAAAGAGGATGGTGTGTTCCAGAAGCCTGAATATAGGATTCTGAAGACTCAGGTCATCAGTGGGCCTTAAGCTCATTCACTTATTTTTTTAATTTAAATTTAAAATCAATTTATTATTATTTTTATAATATTTTGTTTATTTATTTGACAGTGAGAGCATGGTAGCAAGCACAAGCAGGGAGAAGGGGCAGAGGCAGACAGAGATGCAGGCTCCCCACTGAGCAGGGAGCAGACTTGGGGCTCAATCCCAGGACCCCAGGATCATGACCTGAGCTGAAGGCAGACACTTAACTGCCTGAGCCACCCAGGCACCCCTATTTTATTATTATTTTTAAGGAAGCTCTATGCCCAATGTGGGGCTCAAACTCACAACCCCAAGATCAAGAGTCACATGCTCGACTGAGCCCTCATTCGCCCATTTCAAAGATGAGAAAATGAAGCTCACCTATTTAAAAACAAACACAAAAGCTTTTCAAAGCAACCAAATTCATCTCCACCCAGATACCTGGCACTCAGACTGTCCTATGGCGGGTGCGTTTACATTGCACTTCCTGGACATACTTGGAGGGCACTTGCAAGCATGACTTGACTTTGTGCAAAGCCGCCCAGTACCCTTCCCACTGCCCAAGCCACCAGGAAGCTCTGCAAGTAGAACTCTTCAGATCAGAGAAACACAGGTGCTGTACTGGTTACAGCCCAACCAGAGCCACCCCTGATTTGCATATTCTGCATAACTTTGCATAAAGCATTGACAAGTCTCTGAGCCTGTAAAATAAAACTAATTAGAGCGACATCTTGCCCTGGTATCCAGACTTCACATCTGGGGGAGGGGCGGGGGCATCTTTTTTCCCCAGCTGCTCACTCTTGCATAGCTCTGGGGGCCGGTTTAGGATATTAGAGCAAGAAGCTGGGTTCAAATTCTAACTCTGCTACTTACTTGGGCAAATCATCTCACCCTCTGAAACTCAGTAATTGGTGGCCACCAATCCTAAATACACAAAGTAGTGGGCAGAGTCATAAGCGTGTGTCCAACGTGCCTGCCACAATGTCCAACACATATTCAACACTCAACAGATAGTTACAAACATGGGTCTGACCCGGCTGCCACAAAATTTTCCACTAACATTCATTGCCAAAAATAATCTGATCTCACTTCTGAACTGATTCCTTTATACCTCCCAGCACCGAAAAACCTATCCCTAAAAGAGAAGGGAAACCCCAGGTCTCCAAGACATGACCTTCCACTGATGAGGTCGTGGTATCAGAACCTTTGCACTGAAAATCAAATCCAACCTGGTGAGAAAATGGAAGTCCAGAAGAGGGAAGTGAAAATCAGGGGCTAGAACCCCAATTTCCCAATTTCCGGCTGGAGTTCCCACAACTGCCCCACGTGCACCTGGATTTAGGACATTTTTTTTTCCCTCGTCTGTCTGTCCTCAGGATTCCAGCCCCGTAGGGATAAATCTGGCTGGAGTTTCCAAAGATCAATGCTGCTTCCGATACTCTCTCCCTGCGGCAAGCTCACGACATATTTTTTCACAAGTAATAATTAGCGACAGAAATATCTGACCTACTTACAACTCCACAAATACACACATTTGGCGGCTTCCACATCAGCTCCGAGGCCGTCAGAAGGAGCCTGTTTGGGAATAGCTTTTTTTAACCTGGTTAAATGACAATTCCACAGCGGGCAGTTCAGGATGCTAATTTCTGCCCACCTTCACTTGAGAGGCTGGCACTGCCCCCTGCACCCCACCTCCTCCCCGTCAAGGCGACATTCAGACCCTAAAGCTGGTGATTATTTTTACATTCTGTTCCCAAGAGCAAAAGAGGATTGAGTTTCTGTCTTTGGAAAGACAGATTATGCGTAAGTCTTTTCAGATTCCTAAAGCAATTTAGGCAACGTGGTGGTTTTCTTTTTTTAAATGCTAAACAAAAAAGGATAGTTTAGTAAATGTCCGGTTATATGATGTTGGTTCTGCCCTTGTATTTTCTAAACACAGACTCTGAGGCTTCAGGCAGAACCTTCTACTTGTTACCACTGTTTGCATGTGGCTCAGCCAAGAAGTCCCCTCTTTTTCCTTTGCCCTCTCATGCTTTCCTGGATTCTAAAATATTCTTAATAAAATTAGACTACACAGGATGTGTGGTCCTGGGGCAGGCCAAGGGCTCAGCTGAAGGATTTTGTTCAGAAGACTGGGATATTCTAGAGCTGCTCTGCTGGAGGCAGTGAGCCCTTCTGACCGTGCTGCCCCGGAGCCTGGCACGTCCAGCCGTCAGGACCGGGGCTTAAGGGGACACGTGTATGGTGCTGCCCTCTAGCAGAAGCTCAGCTCAGGTAGTGTGCAGCCCATCGTTCAGTTATCCCAGCGTTAACTGAATGACCTGCTACTGGGCCCTGGAGACGGTGAATAAGACCTGCCCCTCAGAGTCCGGGGCAAGAAGGGAAGCCAGAGTGTCTGAAATAAAACTGGATCCAGGAGACACGTAGGGAATGAACGGATGAATGAATGCAACACGGGGTCGGGGTGGAGGACCTCATCAGTCAGGGACATCGGAGATGGTTCCTGGAAGAGATGCACCTAGGCCTCCGCCACCTTCGTCCCCTCCAGATAGAGATGGGGTGGGAAGGGCAAGGCCATTGAGCCCAAGGGAGCAGCTTGCGTGAAGGCACAGAGGTCTGCGGAGAGTGTGGCACATTCAGGAAGGCACACCAAGGCCAAGGGCAGCATGAGAAACTGAGTCTCAGAGGAGGCTGAGAGGGGTCAGAGAGAACTTTGGGAAGCATATGCAGGGACTCAGACCCAAACTTGAGGGCAATGGGGAGGGCATAAGTTGCTTTGAGAAGAGAGTCCCATGAATCAGCTTGGGGTTTTCTTTTCTTTTTTTTTTTTTTTTAAGACTATTTTTAAGTAATCTTGACACTCAACATGTGGCTCAGTCTTACAACCCCAAGATCAAGTGTTGCTGTCCTACGGGCTGAGGGCTTTTTTCTTTAAGATTTTATTTATTTATTCATGAGAAACACACGGAGAGAGGCAGAGACACAGGCAGAGGGAGAAGCAGGCTCCCTGCGGGAAGGCTGATGCAGGACTCGATCCCAGGACCCAGGGTCAGGCCCTGAGCCGAAGGCAGATGCTCAATTGCTGATCCCCCCGTTGTCCCACAGCTTGAGTTTTTAAAAGAACACTTCATAGGTTCCCAATACAAAGAACCATCTGGAAGAGAAAAAAAAAACAAAACAAAACAGGAAGATGCTTCACACTCAGCCTCCCTCACCATTTTCCCTGACCAGGACCTGTGCCACCAAGGACATGAGGAGCTGTCCTCTCTAACCTTAGCTGCAAGGAAGCAGCTCTTCTGAGACATTGAGTCCCATGTGGGGCAACAGAGGGAGGCATGAGAAAGTGTCCATGGCAGTGCCCTTAAAGGGACCCTTATGCCATCCACCATCACCCAAGCGACAGAGAAGCAGATGATGGAGGTGACAGGCAAGTCACAAACAAACTACACGAAAATCTGCTAGAAACGGGAAATTGGACTGCTATGTGCAAACATCAACTTGCCCTCCTGCTGGAGGACCAGAGGTGCCGGTCACCAGCCCGGCAAAGAGAGAGCATATCTGCAATCCCGCCGCACTCAAGGATGAGGAAGGATGGAAAAGCCAACATGGAAGTTATGAAAAAAGTTATGAAGACTGGGGCACCTCGGTGGTGCAGCGGGTTAAGCATCGGACTCCTGGTTTCAGCTCAGGTGACGATCTCAGTGTCCGGGGATTAAGCCCCGAGCTGGGCTCCACACTCAGCGGAGAGTCTGCTTAAGATTCTCTCTCTCTCTCTGCCCACCCCCTTGCTCATGCTCCTTCTCTCTCTCTAAAATAAATAAATCTTTAAAAAAGAAAAAAAAAAGCAACTATACTTTCTCTTATGAGAAACAGAGTCATGTCCAGGAGGTGAGCAAACCTTGTCACCAGGAGGTGAGCAAAAAAATGGCCCGTCAAAGGTCCTGTCGGGCATCATCATGGAGCCCCAGAAGGCAGGGAGGCCCTGAAAAGTGACAAGATGAGATGCAAAAACAGGGGGTGCATGGGATGTGGGTGGTCAAGGAAGCCGAGAGCACGATGGCAGGACCCAGGCCACACTGGTGGCAGGAAACAGCAGCACTGATGCTGCAGATCATTGAACTGGTGGTTTGGAGGAAGAATGCAGAAGAAAAAGATAAATAAATAAAAATCGCATTTGAGGGGATCTCTGGGTGGCTCAGCAGCTTAGTGCTGCCTTTGGCCCAGGGTGTGATCCTGGGGTTCCGGGATCAAGTCCCACGTCGGGCTCCCTGCGTGCAGCCTGCTTCTTTCTCCACCTGTGTCTCTGTCTCTCTCTCTGTGTGTGTGTCTCTAATGAATAAATAAATAAAATCTTTTTTAAAAGTCGCAATTGATAACATGATTGGTTCAGGAAAACGGGGATGGAGAGACAAGCAATGAATTAAAAAAAAATGATGTTCGTGTACGAGAACCCACAAACGAAACAAACTCTATAATTAAAGAGGCAACGTAAAGAACCTCTTGTGAGCTGCAAAGGCCACTGTGTGTACAGAGCCAAAGGCCCCGGGACGTTCTAGGCGATGTCGTGGCAACATTTTCAAAGCAGAAAGAAAAGAGCAAGTCCTAAGGAGTACCCTGGGAGCAAGGCAGCTGCACCCCGCTGGAGGGGCGCGGAGCCCAAACGGAATGGTCTACGCAGTTCCAAATGCCGACCACAGGAGCTGACGCTGGCGCAGGGGGTGCTGCGGTATAGACTTAACCCCGCTCTCAAGATCGGTTCCAAGGTGCCATCGGTACCTACCGGGGAGCTGCTATTTACCAAGTGGCGTCCCTCGTGGATGTGTCCTCCTGTCCTCCTCTGGGCTCACTGAGTCATCCCCCTGGTGGACACGCCTGGGGTGCCTCCCATTTCCCGTTCACCCCAAACACTCCTCTAGGTGAGAATCTCTCCAGGTTGTCAGTGAAGGAGTGGGTTTGCTGGTTCTAGCTTGTTCTCCAGAATGGCCATACTGTTTGTGTGGGTATCTATAGCTGCCCCCCACCCCACCCCCACCAAGGGGTGGTGCGTAATGGCTGTTTCCCACAATCGCTCCTACATTTAATACCATCCAACTTGCTACTTTGCTAATCTGCTGGGTGGTATTTTTGTTTTTGTTTTTAGGATTTTATTTATTTATTTGAGAGAGAGAGAGAGAGAGAGAGAGAGCCCAAACAGGACGGGCAGAGGGAGAAGGAGGATCTCAAGCAGACTGCGCTAAGCACGGAGCCCGACGTGGGGCTCGATCTCACGACCCTAAGAGCATAACCTGAGCCAAAACCGAAAGTCAGATGCTCAACCACCCAAGCCACCCAGGTGCCCCTGGAGGGTGTTGTTTTAATGTTTTAATGCACTTCCTGAACATCACTTGAGCCCAAACACTGTCAGGTATCTGCAAGGGACCCAGTTCCCATATCGGGAAACCGCCTGGTCATCTTTGGGTGATGATTCAAGCAGCCTCAACGCAGCCACTGCTTGCATTTGGCGGGAATACAGGCCCATGGCCTGTGCCTGCTGCGGCCCTTACGCCCACTTCTAGTGGAGAGGCCTGCACCCTCCCGGGGTAGCAAACTGGGCATCCCAAGCCGCCAGGCAACATGACCGTGGGCGACAGGGCCCCCCAGGGTATGGCAGTCCCTGGGTTAAAAGACGACAATCATATGGTAGTTCCAGAGTATGTTTCCCACAGTTGGGGGGGCGGGGGTTCAGTCTTCAATCAGGTCACGTGTGAACACACCACGAGGAGCCGCCCTCCATCCAGACCCTGTGGGCACCTGCGCAAGAGGGATTGTGGGCACCTTTTTTTGCTTACTTGTACTCTCAAAATTGTCCACACTAACCCTACATTACTTGGGTGATTTTTAAGGATTAGACCAATGGGGACACCTGGGTGGCTCTGGTGGCTGAGCATCTGCCTCTGGCTCAGGGTGTGATCCTGGGGTCCTGGGATCGGGTCTCACATCGGGCTCCCCGCAGGGAGCCTGCTTATCCCTCTGCCTGTGTCTCTGCCTCTCTGTGTGTCTCTCATGAATAAATAAATAAAATATTAATAAATAAATAAATAAATAAATAAATAAATAAATAAATAAATATTTCAGCTGCAGAGATGGCCCCTCCCCTGCTATGGGTTAGGCAGCCCCGAAGCGGGGAGGGATGCGCTCAGCCCTGGCCCGGCTCCCCCACTACACATCCTGAGGAATAGGGGGACCTGTCCCCTCTTACACGGAGGTGACAACACACCCGCTCATAACTTTTGCCTTTCAGGAGCATTAGAGAGGACTCCCTCTGTCTCCTGATAAAAATATTAGCAAGCAAGCAATAATTTAGAGCCAGATTAAAAGATTGTGAAAAAATCTCATGCTTTTGTTCTCTCTCTCCTGGTTAAACCTTTGATCTCTGGGGGTGCAGGCAGGGCCCATGGCCCCCTGGTGACAGCTTACCAAGCCATCTTCCCCTCCTGCGCCTGCCTTCTCCCCCTCCCCTCCCTCCTCCCCTTCCCCTTCCCCTCCCCTTCTCTCTTCCTCCCTTCCTCTCCCTCACTCCTCTACTCACTGAAGGCCAGTCTGTGCCAGAAGCCACATGGGGGCCCCCGGATCCTGAGCTGAGCACAGTAAAGTTTCCCCCAAAGGGCTCACAGAGAAGGAGGTGGCAGGTGCTCCAAGCGGAAGAAAGAGCGCATGAAAGCCCAGAGGTGAGAGGGGATAAGGAGTCAGGAGGTACTGGGGAGACTGGGGCCCTCCCCCTGCTCCAGGCCCCACTAATCACCCACCCAGCATTTGGCAAAACCCAGCACTTGGGGGCGGGCAAGGCTCTCAAGGCTTTCCCAGAACCGGAACCAGGGAAAGACCTGGCCCCTACATGCTGCCATCTGGGAAGTGGCCACAAGGTGGCAGCAGAGGCTCAGTGGGGTCACCGACCAGGCCCGGGGTCCCCAGATGCCCAAGGAGCCTGGTGATGAGGCAGTGGCTGCACCTGTGCCAGCCCCCCCTCCCCAGCAACGCAGTCCCTGCCCCAGCAGGGGGTAGGGGCAGAGTCCAGGTGTCAGAAGTGCCTGTGCGAGCGCGTATGTGTGGACACTGGTGTGCGTGTGGCGTCGGAATTTGTACCGTATGCACACGGACACGTCCAGGTCCCTGCATGTACACGTGTGCACGAGTGCATGGGGGGTGTGCATATGTAGGCGTGTGTGCACGCATGTACCCCTGCACCCATAGCTGGTCATGCACATGTGCATGTTTTATTTTATTTTATTTTATTTTATTTTATTTTATTTTATTTTATTTTATTCTTAAACGATTTTATATATTTATTTGTGAGAGACACAGAGAGAGGCAGAGACACAGGCAGAGGGAGAAGCAGTCTTCCTGCGGGGATCCCTATGCGGGACTCGATCCCGGACCCCGGGGTCACGCCCTGAGCCAGAGGCAGATGCCCAACTGCTGAGCCCCCAGGCGCCCCTGTGCCTCCGTTTTATCAAAGAACAGTGCTCAGCCCAGCAAGCTCCCCTCCCCCTGACACTACTAGGGCGTCCTGCCAGCGAGCACTCCCTGCCCTTCCTCCGCAGCCTCCTTTCCCATCCGCTCCTCGCTCCTCCGGATAAATCCCCGCTGTCTTCGCTGTATTCAGAGTTAAGCTCAGCCTCTCTCCTCCGTTGCTCTAGTCTTAAATAAACTCTTTACTATTCTAGCAAGTGTCAGAAAAATTTGTTTAAAAAAGCAAGAGCAGAGAGGAGGGACTGAGGGGAAACTGGAGGAAAGGAAGGGGTGAGGCGGGGGAGGCAGACACGCGATTCCAAAATTCGCCTTTGGCTTCAGCCTCTGAGCCTTCATCCCTGGCCCCTGGCTGTCCCCGCCCCTCTCACCCTGTCGCCTGCAACAGCCCCCAACTCGTCCCCCTTCCCGCCCCCTCGCCCCCCTCCCCTCTGCAGCCCCGGCCTCTTCCAAATCCCCGACCTGACCTGGTCCTACCCCCGCAAGGCCCCAGCCCACAGGCAGCGCAGCTCCTCAGCCTGTGGGGCAAGCCCTGAACCTCGGAGCCTGCGATGAGCTTTACTCCCCCACCCTGCAGCAGCCGCGCACCCCGTCCCTCTGCTTCTGCCCCCCACCCACCCACGATTGCGCATCCGAGTCCTACTCATTCCTCTCGGCCGGCCCAGCCCTCACCTCCTCCGAGAAGCCTTCTGGGCATCCTCAGCCCTCCCCGGCCTCCCTAGCCGGGTTGGCGCTCTCCGTCTCCTCCCGTCTCTTCCTCCGCGGGCCTGGATGCTGCTCTGCCAACTCGGAAGGTTTGGAGGCGGGGGACTGGCCAGGATGGGCTCCTCTGCTCTTTCGTGGCTGGGGAGGGAATGGGGAGGTGGCCCTGGGTTTGCGGCCACCGTCACTGACGCCGCGGCTCTCCAAACTTCTAGTCTGTGTAGCACCGTGCTAAGGAGGTTCTAGAGCCAAACCACCTTGGGTTCGAGTCCCGGTTCCACCATTTGGCAGCTAAAGGGGCTCGGGGCGAGTTTCCTAGCCCCTCTGCGTCCCGTTTCCCCCTCTGTAATGTGGGATGACACTAGGGTTGGGGTCAGGACAAAACAAGTGGACACACACGTAAGAAACACTGGGTTTGGTGCTTCTATCGCTCTCAGCTGGGATCATGACAGCAGGACTCAAATCTAGCGGCATCCTGGTGACCTTGGCCAGGTGGGTTAACATCTGGCCCATCCAGGTGCTGGCCACACGTGCATACACGTGTTCATGGCATTTACTGGCTCCCCACGTCCTTGGAAGACCTGAATGTCGCAGGCTCCACGGTCCTCTAGGGAAGCCCCAGCTCCCAGCAAAGTGCTTGGCAATTAATAGATACGCGATGAATATTTTCCAGAAAGATGAACGGATGTGGGCTTTCTTCGTCGGGAGAATGGGCGATAACAGCCCCCATGTGGGGGCGGGTGGCTGCTGTCTGGGGTGAGCCCCACAGCTCGGAGGCGCCCAGGGTGTCCTCCACGGGGAGCGGCCCCGGGCTGTTGTCTTCGGCCTGGGCAGCAGGGGGCAGCACAGGACCAGGTCACTTAGGCCCCAGGGAGCCCTGGCCCGGGAAGCTGGAAGACCAGAGGGGTGGGGGCAGCCGGGCACCTCTCAACTCCGCCCCCGAGGCCCAGGCTGTCAGGGAGCCTCTCCGGGTCTGTTCACCCACATCCTCCTTCCTTCACCCAGCCTGGGTTGGGTCGCAGAAAGGTGCACAGACGGTCACTTCCAAGCTGCTCACAGCCTAAGAGGAGACGCTCCCTGAACAAGTAGTCATTTAAGCAATGGCTTTAATTAAAGTAATGAAAGCAAACAGATGCGTGCTCTGAAGGCGGCAAGTGCGGGGGGGGCGCTTTGAACACAATGACCCTGTGCTTCTGGCTGAGATGTGCAGGCTGAGCAAGAGTTAAGCAGCCGAGGAGGGAAGATGGCAGCAAGCGCTGGTGGGCAGGGATAGCCTGTGCAAAGGCCCTGGGGCAGGAAAAGCAGAGCTCTTCAATCTTCTGTAGCAGAGAAAGGAAGAGACTCCCTGAGGTCGCACAGTGAGAGGCAGAGCCAGGCCCCAAGCCCAGGCTTCCCGGCTCCCAGTCCAGGGCTCCTTCCCTCACCCCTGGTTTCCCCTCCAACAAGCTTCATCTCTGATGCAGCAGCAACAGCTGTGCTGACGGCAGAGGAATTTTGGCCTTGATACGGCCCAACCCGACTTCCCTAGTATATGAGCTGATAAGAGATTTTCATTCTGATGTCTAGACTCAGACAAGGACCAAACGTCCTGCAGCAGATCGGCTGATACGAGCCTGGATTTGGGGAAAGAGGCGGCCCTCTCTGTGATCACGGTCAGGGGCCCTTGGGCCAGGGCCAGGGGACCGCTGGGGACTGGGGGCGCAATGCTCAGAGGCTCCTAACAGGGCTCAGGGCATCGGCTCGGGGTCAGAGGCGCTTGGGAGGTGCCCTTGAAGCTGACCCTCCTGGAGATGAGCATTCCGGGGAGTCTCGGCCAGGGACAGGGCCCCCCTGGATAGGGAAGGTTGTGCTGGAAACAAAACGATTCCTAAAGCCAAGAGCTTAGGGCCACAACGAAGTGTTTCTCACTCACACAGAGCCCAGCTCCGGGGGCGGCAGGATGCTGGAGGCCCAGGTGGGGCCGGGCCCGGGCGCCCACCTGCCGTGGACAGGCACCTGCTTTATCGAGCACCTACTGCAGCGCAGCGCCCCACGGGCATCGCGACATGTCCTCCCCACAGCCACTGATACCGTTCAAATGGGGAAACTGAGGTGCTGAGCGCTGTAAGCACCGCCGAGGGCAGGGGTGCAAGCATGAAACGCCGCCCCCAGGCATCGGGCCTGGCTTCTAGAAGGTTCGGTTTCCATCATCAGTGAGACTCTGAGGGGAAGAGGGGTGAAGGGCATATTTAAATTCTTGTCTGTCTGTCTCTCTCAGATTTCGGTCAGGATTTACGGCTCCGCAGCACCTACACGTGGAGGGAGGGGTTGAGGCAATGGCCTGCACCGAGGGCACCAACTGCCCACAGCCGCTCCCGCCCTGGGCGTGCTCTTGCGTCTGTCTGTCTCTCCCTCTCCTCTCGCCAAACCACCCAACAGGAAGGTGGGCCGTCATGGGGACATCATGACACCCCATCCCCAAACGCCTCAGGGTGTGTGTCCCCCGCCCCGGAAGGAGGGCATCCCCTTCCGTGACCCCAGAGCAGCACCACCCCAGCGATAAGGGGCATGAACCAGGCAACGTCACCCAACGCAATGTCCACGCTCACGTTTCCCCGGTGGCCTCCCAGACGTGCTTGGTGGCTGGCTACGTTTCCTGGCCCAGGGTCCCATCAAGCACAGTGTATGGCGCCGGGCAGTTAGGCGTCCTCAACTCTGTTCCTCATGACACCAGGTCCTTGGAAGAACCCAGGCCAGGCGGCCTGCACAATGTCCCACGGGATCCCCACACTACCCTGGGCCAAAGGTCTCTAGCAAGGGTGGCATCTCAGCAGGGCCAAGGGCCGGCCCGACGGCCCATGTAGGTGGTCACTGCCAGGCCTCCGGGCACCAAAGTAACCTTTGGGGTGACACTTCAAGACTGGCGGTATCCCATCACCCAACACCCCCACCCAGGGGTCCACTGATGATCCTTGCCTGAGTCACTCATCGAGCCAGAGGTTACAATATGTTAATCTTCTAATTCCTCAGATGGATGGAGAAGCCCTGGTTTCTTGGGGACACAGCACCCCTGAGCCTGGTCGCAGGCTCTCAGTGCCTTCCAGGTCACAATGACGGCAGGTGCACGGAAGCTACGTAGGCTGTGGCAGCAGCCCCAGGTCCATCATTAGATGGCTGTGGGGCCCAAGGGTGACCTCGAACCAGCAGCATCGGCTCGCCTGGGAGATGACTGGAAATGCAGGAACTGGGGTCCAGCAAGGTCCCCCCGGGAACCCGCGTGCCCGGGACTGTCTGAGCAGCGGCCCCAAGAACCCCCGAGGCTCTCTGAGCCCCAGCGCTCCCAGGTGAGACCATGGGTCTGGCTTTGTCAGAAAAGCAGTTCCGAAGCCCGGCCCGTGGGAGACAAGGTGGTGACGGCGGCGAGGACTACCGCTTCTAGGGATGGGAAGCGAGCTCAGACACTTCCCCAAGGTTTCTGTGGAGGGCGTGTTTGTAGTAAATAAGAGTGGAGTTTGCCGAAGGAAGGGTCTGGGGGCGGGGCGCCTTAATCAGAAATGTGATTTTATTGGGTGGACCTGTGCAGTCAAGGGGGCCGCGCCGGACAGGGCGAAGGCTGCCCTCGGCCTGGGGTCTCTCCAGCCTGGTGTTTTACCTTCCGTGTGTTTGCCACACTGTCCTTCTGTTCCAGAACACATCCACGTTCACTCCAATATGTTCAAAAATGTTCTGAGTTGCCATCAGAAGACAATAAGCTTCCTACCCTATCGGCCCCGTGTCCCTTGTCCCACAGCACAGGCCCAGGACCCAGTGGTTTGTGGAGCGTCTGTGAAGCAGGTGCCCTGGGATCACCTGCACACCTTCCTGAGGACCCGCCCACAGTCCTGGGGGTGGGTGGGGCAGCTCAGATGCATCCGGAGTCACACCTGGAGGTGACTCCTCTCTGCACAATCCTCACCTGTGTCCAGTGCTTGACTTTGCAAAGGTCTCACTTCCAACCGCCCCTCCCAGCAGGTTTTATACAAGCCACACGGGCCCTGCAGGGGTTATGAACATCCCCATCCTGCAGATGAGAAAACTAAAGCCAGGAGAAGCAAAACAACTCACCCAAGGTTCCGTAGCACGTCACTGGCAGACCCGATGTGGCTCAGACTCAGGTGTTCTCATTCCCAGACCAACAAGTCTTCTGCTGACCTGTTCCAGAACTCTCATCCCTTCCCTCCTGCCAGGTCCAGGCAAAGGGCTTCAGGCTCCTCTCATGCCTCCAGGGGCCAGAGAGGCTGGTTCCCTGCTGCCTGCTGAGGGGAAGTCCCAGCCTCAGGGGCGGAGGCTCTGCGGCAGGGGGGCCAGGTGAGGGGGCCCTGGGAGACCTGTCAGCTCTCGGAGCAGATGGGCCCATTGTCAGGAGGGATCTGGATAAGAAGTCAGGGAGGAAGTTACCTTCTCATAGTCCGAGCTAACCTGCCCCAGGAGGTAGTGAGCTTCCTATCCGGGGGTGATCCAAGCAGAGGCTGGCTCATCTCCCTCTCCAGCAGGGATGCTGAAAAGGGTCTAGGGCCAAGCACTGTGTCAAACCTCTGAAGCCCCTTCTGTCAGGAAGACGAAGCAAGCCTCATGCTTTGTCCTTGCCGTCATTCTCAGCTCCCCCAAGAGGGGTGCTGGAGGACCTCAGAGCTGAAGGCCGTACCTGTTGTCCCCACATGGTTGGGCTGAGAAAGCAGTGGTCTCCTGGGGAGGAGATGCTCACAGAGCTAGAAATCAAGAAAGCTCCATCCAATCCCACAGCTCTGTGGATGCTGTGTGTCGTCGAGCAGGACACTGCACCTCTCTGTGCTGCTAATCCCTCCCCGGTTGTGATAATACTGCTCTTCCTGTCTCAGGGGCCTGGCTTTGGAAGCTCTCAAGAAATGGACAAGGGACCAGGTCTTTAAAATACACTCTCTGCTGTCCAGAAGACCTTAGCATGCTATTACCCCATGTTTCAGATGGAAAAACTAAGGCCCAGAGAAAAGAAGCAGCTTGCCAAGCTCACACAGCACATCAGAGACAGACTCAGGACTCGAACCCAGGGTTCCCAGTTGTAGTGCAGAGCTTTTCTGTGTCCAAAGACCAAGAGCAGGGTCACTGAAGAAAGGCAAGCTCTCGTCTCCCCGGGGGACGTGTCCCTCTGCCAGCGAATGGTTTAGGAGCCCACTGTGGCCTCGGAGCAGGAGGTAACCTCACTGAACAGGTGGGCACTGGCTATCTTTCCCCTTCCTAGAATGGCGGGGGTCTCTTCTGCACAACCTCGTGGCTCTGCGGCCCACACGCAGGCCAGACGAGAAAGGTGTCCCCAAGTACGGAGGCAGAGGAAGGCTGGGGACGCCAGTCCTCACCCCGATTTGTGTAGCGTGTCGTGGTTCACAGAGCGCCGGGTGACCCTGGGCCAGTCCCTGCCCCCGTAGGTTCTCTCCGTCTGTAAGTTGAACCAGACGCTGGGGTCCGTCTCTAACTACCTCTGGCTCAGAACCAGCTGTGGTGTATACAACAAAAATGAAGACTTGATTTCTCTCTTAAACCGGACAGATTAAAATATTTGGCTCTGAGGCGGCTTTGTTCTGGGTTCGGCCCCCTCTTGGCTCTAAGAGCCGAGCATCCTCCCAGGCCCGAGGGCTCCTCTGGCTCTCCCGGCACCCGGCCAGATACGGCCCCGGGCACATCTGCTTCCACTCAGCTCCTCCGCCGCCGCTCTGCCAAGGACTTGGCCCACAGCCGCCTCGGGTCTCAGGGGCCTGGAGAGACGGCTGGGTCCCAATTATGGGAGAGACAAAGGCCCCTGACAGGGCCGCGCTTGCAGCTCTCCACGGCTCTCCACACCCTGAACAGCAGCCAGGCCTGCCCTCGGCTCAGGCCCAGGCGGTTGCTGGGGGCTGGGGAGCAGGTGGTGGGGACAAGGAGATGCTAAGGTAGGCCTTGAGGGGTTTCCTTAGACCCTGACCCCCCGGGGCCAAAGGGTCAGGGAAGGAGGGCAGGACCCGGAGTCTGCTCCAGGCCCTGGGCGCCGTGGGGAGGACCGAGGGGCACCCAGGCCTGCGGTGGATGAAGCCGTCGGCGTCAGCATTACACAGACCTGAGTTCAAATCTCTGAAACCTCGGGTCTCAAATCTGAGATCTCAGCCACACCCCTCACCCTGCCTGGCTCCTCATCTGTAACCTGGGGATGGTGATGTCACCAAGTCACGCAGCCACTGTGAGCCATGAATAGGCCAAGATACATAAAATACATGGTACGTGCCAAGTACATGGCAGTTGCCGTCGTTATTGCTAGTACTAGTGTCGACATTAATGTTGTAGAGGATGAAGAAGGTCCCGGTTCAACATCTCACTTCTGGGGGACTCAGTGGTTGAGTATCTGCCTTTGGCCCAGGTTGTGATCCTGGGGTCCTGGGATCGAGTCCCGCATCGGGCTCCCCACAGGGAGCCTGCTTCTCCCTCTGCCTGTGTCTCTGCCTCTCTCTGTGTGTCTCTCATGAATCAATAAATTAAAAAATCTTTAGAAAAATAGAAACAAAAAACATCTTGCTTCTAATACGCCGCCCCACATGGTGAGCTGGGCAGGCTGGGCCCGTGGCCGCAATACAGGACTCGGTGGGGAGAACCCGCTTATTCCCCTGATGCCCCCCAAGCAGCCTCCGCCCACTTCCACCCCACAGGGATTCAGGACCGGCAGGCTCTGATCTTTTAGTTCTGAAACTCCAGAGGTCCAACCTCACGCGGTGGCCTTAAATCTATTTTAAGAGTGGAGGACAGTGGAGCAAGGCCTGTGAGTCCCCTGGGGCCCAATGGCCTGACCCTCTGTGCCGGGCGGTGTGACTCCCAGTGGGGGGCGTGGCCACTGGGGCCGCAGGGGTCCAGCCTGTCCCCCGGAACCTCATTCCTAACAGCAAGGGCAGCTCTGGGGCTGCAGCTACGTGGGGGAGCTGCCTCCTGTAAGGCCCCCAGTCTTCTGCGGTGGGACAGCTCAGGGAAGAGGCCCGACCTCCCAGGGGCACAGCGTAAGGTGTTCTCCTTTCTCCAAGAGCGCAGCCCTGGTGGGTCGTCAGTCGATGCACAAATACCTCTTGAGCAGTTTCCATGTGCCAAGCCCTGGGCTGAGCCTAGAGGCACGCAGGACGCAGAGAAGTGGTCCCTGCCTCTCGCCCAGCCACCGGACCACACACACAAATAGGAGGATTTCAGGTTGCACCAGGGGCTGTGAAGAAAGCAGCCCAGGGTGTCCCCGAAAAGGACTGGGGGAGGACCAGGACGGTCAGGGGAAGGTGTCCAAGAACCTAGGAAAGTATGAGGCAGAAAGAAGGAGTAGGGATGAAGATGGACCCATTTTTTTCTCCTTTCCCGTGTCTAGACTTTGCCCTGAGACCTTACAGCTCTTCTCACCACAGAGACCAAGTCTATTTCCCCACCCTTGAATCTGGGCTCGGCCATGGACTTGCTTTAGCAATAGGCCATTAGGAGTCTTGACCGGAGCAGAGCCTTGAAAACACGCTCGCAGGAGTCTACCTTCCTTTGGGCTTCTGCCTTCACCCCCAGCAAGCCTGCTGGAGAGGTGGGAGAGGCGCGTGGAAGAGAGCCGAGGTGTCTCAGCCACCCGCCCCCCCACGCCAGCGCCAGCCTAGACCAGCCCACAGCCCTTGGGTCACCAGTGTGAGGGAGCCCGACCAAGATCAGCAGAGCCACCTGCTGACCCACAGCTCCCCAGACGGCCTGCTCACCCAAGGTGCATGAGTGAGCCCAACCAGGATCAACCAAATCCCGCCCAGGTCAGCAGAACCGTCTGGCTGGCCCACCGACTCCCAAGAGATCGTGAATGGTGGTTGTTTTCAGACACTGGGTTTGGGGGTGGTTTGTTACCCGGCAATAGTTCACTGATATGGGGGAGAGCGTTCTTGGCAGTGGAAACAGCATTTGCAAAGGCTCAGAGGCGAGGGAGAGCTTTGCGGGTTGAGAGGAGCAGAAAGGGTCGGCGTGGCTGGAATGCACTGAGAAACCAGGAGGGAGAGAGAAACTGAGACCCAGGAGGTGGACAGGCAGGGCTTTAAGGCGATGGTAGGTGCTTGCATGGTTTCTAAGCCCCGTGGGAGCCAGGGAAAGGTTTTCAGAACATGGGGGAGCAACAGCCAGGCAGGCATCTGAGGCATTTACTATAAAAACTCCCTCTGGCCATCCTGGGGAAATGATTCAGAAGGAGCATTTGAGGAAGTAGAGGAGCCATTTACATATACCTGTGTCGGGGATCCCTGGGGGGCTCAGCGGTTTAGCCCCTGCCTTTGGCCCAGGGTGAGATCCGCAGGATCGAGATCCCGCGTCGGGCTCCCAGCATGGAGCCTGCTTCTCCCTCCTCCTGTGTCTCTGCCTCTCTCTCTCTCTCTCTCTCTCTCTCTCTCTCTCTCTATGTCTATCATGAATAAATAAGTAAATAAGTCTATACATGTGTCAAAACACACATTTAAGTGGATACTGGTTTTTTTTTTTTTTGGATACTGTTTTATTGCAATGGAAGCTATATTTCAATACATTTGCCTTTGAAAAGCATTATTTTTTTAAGATTTTATTTTATTTATTAGTGAGAGACACAAAAAGAGAGGCAGAGACACAGGCAGAGGGAGAAGCAGGCTCCCTGCGGGGAGGACTGGATCCCTGAGCCCAAGGCAGATGCCCTGAGCCAAAGGCAGACGCTCCACTGCTGAGCCACCCAGATACCCCAAAAAGCATTCTTTAGACAAAATATTTGTGGAAGCTGGTAGAACAGAAGAATCAACAGTATTTACTAGTCATAACTCCAGCATTTACTGAGGACCCTCAATGTGCCAAGTCCTGTGGGAAGAACTTTGGGGAGAAGGCGCTCTCAAGGAGCTTGCAAAACTGTTACCAGGGAGGTTGGAAAACACTGGGCATCGTCAAAATGTGCCTTCAAAACCCATTTCAGAGGTGCCAGGTTGGAGAACGGTATTCTAGAATCTCTCAGTATATCCAACATAGCCAGCTTCTCTCCAGCGTGGATCTGACTGCAGTTTCATGGGCTGAATGGGGAATTTCATGGGGAATGCAAGATGAGATAACTGGCTCACTGGGGCTGTCTTGCACACAGGTCTTTAAACACATGTCACACGCAGCCTGGAAAGATGCTCAAGCTTGTGCGACCTGATGCCTTCAGGGAGCACCAGGGACCAGGGCTGGGGAAGGGAGGGGGCATGGGCAGACACACAAACATCAATAATCCAGTGCTAAGTGCCTGTGAAGGATGAGTGCAGAACTTCAGGTGTGTGTGTGTGTGTGTGTGTGTGTGTGTGTGTGTGCGTGAGTGTGTTAGCAGAACTTGGAAGGCTGATTCTAAAATGAGTATGGAAATTCAAAGGGACAAGATTTTTTTTTAAGATTTTATTTATTTTTACATAATCTCTACACCCAACACAGGGCTTAAACTCACGATCCCAATGTCAAGGGACACACGCTCTTCCGACTGGTGCCCCAAGACATTCTCAGAGAAGAGTAACAAGATGGAAGACTTGCTCTACCAGTTGTCAAGACTTTGTCTAAAACTATGGCATAGAGATACCTGGGTGGTACAGTTGGCTAAGCATCTGACTCTTGGTTTCAGCCCAGGTAGTGATCTCAGGGTCATGAGATCAGGCCCCCCCATAGGACTCCCCTTTCAGTGCAGTGTCTGCTTGAGACTCTCTGCCCCTCCCCTGAGCACTCTCTTTCTCTCTCTCTCGCAAATAAACAAATAAATCTTTTAAAAAGGAAAAAAAAAAGCTACAGCACAGTAAAGTAAAGCTACAGGAAGGTGTGATATTGGTACAAGAATGGACACACAGTCCAACGAAACAGAATCTAAAAACAGACGCAGGCCCAGGTGGACTCCTGATTTATGATAAAGCTGATGTATTCGAGAAAGAACATTGTTTTCAACAAGGGATGCTGAGTCGACTGGATGTGTGGAAGGAAAAAAAAATGAACCTTTATCTCTACCTCACACCATGCCGAAAAAATGCAAAAGGCAAAAAAACCCAAACCTGTGTAGATTGCAGATCTGAACATGAAAAGCAACTACAGAGTTGTTGTGTTTTTTTTTTTAAGATGTCACGAACCCAAGGTAGGGAAGGATTTCTTAAAAGGCACTAAACATAAAGGAAAAGTTTGATACATCTTATTACATTAAAATTTCCAATGTCCGGTCACCAAAGCGTGCAGTTAAGGGAGTGAAAGGACAAAATTCAGGGTGGGAGAGGATATTCACAACACATATCTGACAAAGAACTTGCATCCAGAATAAATTCTGATAATCAATAAGAAAAAGAAACAACGAAAGTCTTGGAAAGACACTTCCCGAAAAGGAAATCCAAATGGCTAATAGCAATACGAAATGGTGCTAAAGCTCACTGGTCAGGAGGGAAATGCAAATTAAGATCGTGAGATCCAATAACATATCCACCAGATGGGCCAAAATTTTAAATCTGGCAATAGCAAGTGTTGGCAAGGCTGTGGAACAATGGAACTCGCGTTCACAGCTAAGGGAGTGTAAATTGCTACAAACACTTTAGAGGGGATCCCTGGGTGGCACAGCGGTTTGGTGCCTGCCTTTGGCCCAGGGCGCGATCCTGGAGACCCGGGATCAAATCCCAC
This sequence comes from Vulpes lagopus, assembly GCF_018345385.1. Lineage (NCBI taxonomy): Eukaryota > Metazoa > Chordata > Mammalia > Carnivora > Canidae > Vulpes > Vulpes lagopus. The sequence continues at coordinate 64,807,745 of NC_054830.1, forward strand.
GTCGGGCTCCCGGTGCATGGAGCCTGCTTCTCCCTCTGCCTATGTCCCTGCCTCTCTATCTCTCTCTCTGTGACTATCATAAGTAAATAAATAAAAATAAAAAAAGATTTAAAAAAAAAAACAAACACTTTAGAAAACGGTTTGGCATTACTTAATGAAATCGGGGCAGTGTATATCCTCTGACTTAATGGTTCTACTCCTAAGTACGTCCCGCAAAATGTTGAAGGCCTATGTGCTTCAGGAGACATAAGAGAACGTTTATAGCAGCACAGTTGAACTCTAATGAATAAATATATGGTGCACACAATAGAATATTCCTTCTTTAGCAAAGAAAACGCTATAGAATGAACTACAGTTATACGCCCCACAGGCACGAGCCTCACAAACATAATGTTGAGCCGAAGAAGCCAAACGCATATAAAAAAAATATGGGCCATATGATTCTGTGCACATAAATCTCCAAAAACGGGCAACATTAAACTCTGTGGTTTAGGAATGCCTATGCAGATAACAAGAACAATAAAATAAAGCAAGAAAATGATCAATAAAAGCAAGATCATAGCTAACTCTCATGGGTAGAAAAAGGCACACTGGGGGTTCTAGTGGCAGAAACATTCTTTATCTTGACCTGGGTGGTAGATAAGTGGATGTTTGCTTGAAAATTATTTTTTAGGGACGCCTGGGTGGCTCAGTGATTGAGCGTCTGCCTTCGGCTCAGGGTGTGATCCGGGGTCCTGGGATCGAGGTCCTCATCAGGCTCCCCACAGGGAGCCTGCTTCTCCCTCTGCCTGTGTCTCTGCCTCTCTCTGTGTCTCTCATGAGTAAATAAATAAAATCTTTTTTAAAGAAAAGGAAAACTATTTATTAAACTGTACACATACTTTATGCACTTTTCTATATGCATAAAATATTCCAGAATAAAAACTCATAAACAAAATCAGATACGAAAGAAAGCAGTAAGAGATGTACAGACGAAAGAGAAACTGTGCCTGAGGAAATCAGAGGAGACTTCGTGGAAGAGGGGGTTCATCCATTTTTTTCCTTACTAGACCCTGCGATGACAAAAGTGATCAACCACACAGGCCCTCCGTCCTTTGTAGAGTTTACCCTCCAGGGAGGGGGGCGGGTAGGAATCATACAAACCTCTATAAATGCTTAACTTACACACTCTGGTAATGACCTTGAGGGTGAAGCCCTCACTCTGTGAGGTGCCATCTGAGCTGAGGCCTGAAGGGTGAGTATGGGTTGTTCAGGGACGGCGAGTGGGAGAATTTGCAGGGAAGCAGTTCCACGGAAGGTTCTCACGAGGCACGTTGGCCCCGAAGAGCTCCTGAAAAGCTCATGTGGCCACAATGCAGAGAACCAGTGAGGAAGAGGCATGAGATGAGTAGCCTGGAGAGGATCCTTGAGGCGGGCTGGGAAGGCTGAATAGGAGTTCATCGGGCAGAAACGAAAATCCTCGAGGGCTGGGATCCTATGTCTGGTTTACCTATGCCTGGCCCACCGTTGCACCCGGTAAATGCAGGATTTCTCTCGGAGAGCCAAAAGCCAGAGGACAGAAGAATTTTTTTTTTTTAAGATTTTATTTATTTATTCATGAGAGACCCAGAGAAAGAGAGAGAGGCAGAGACACAGGCAGAAGGAGAAGCAGGCTCCACGCAGGGAGCCCGACGTGGGACTCGATCCCGGGTCTCCGGGGTCACACCCTGGGCCTAAGGCAGGCGCTGAACTGTTGAGCCACCCCAGCTGCCCAGGAGAAAAATTTAGAGGGGCTGACACTGAGGCCATGGAGAATTGGGGGTGCGGCCCACTGGGGGGGCCGGGGGAGGGGGTTGCCTTAGCATCCCGGCTCCATCTCACCCTGCAGCAGCAGCCTTCCCGGGCCAGCGACGGAGGGAGGACGGAGCTGGAAAGTAAAACTGCAAGAGAAAAGCCATCTGGTCCTGGAGGCGGCCCACGCCCCGCCCGCCCCAAACCCCAGGGTCTCCGGAGAGCGACAGCAGCGCCCGGGACCCTGGAGCCAGACGCTCGGGGTGAGGGCCCGGCTGCGGCGGGCGGCCGGGAATCTGGTTGTTAGCGGGCAGCTGAGGGAGCCGGGCTGTCTCCCCCGTGTTTACTTGGCTTCGCTGAGGGCCTGGAAATCCGATCTCCGAGGGCTCAGCCTGGTCGGCCCCTGCCCCGCGCCTCCCGCCGGAGCCCTGGCCTCACGGGGAGGACACGTCCTGGCGGCCTGTCCTGTCGCCTGCAGACAGCGAGACCCGAGACCCGAGAGCGAGCGGAGGCAGGACTCGCGCCACGAACGGCGACAGCAGGCCCCTTCGGTGGACTCCGGGGCCCAGCACTGGGCCCGATGCTCTCCGGGCAGCACCCCTGCACAGAAAGTGTGCCTGAGGAAGAAATGGCCCACTTGGGGGGCCGGGGGAGGGAGTTGCCTTAGCATCCCGGCTCCATCTCATCCTGCAGCAGCAGCCTTCCCAGGAGGGAAGCCTCCCGAGAGGGCGAGTAGCCTGTCCGAGGTCACACAGGGCTGGAGCTGGGTTCAAGTCCAGACACGCCCCATTCCAAAGCCAGTGCTCCTGCCCTGCCTACCCCCTGCTTCCAAGGGGCCGTCACTACAGCACCGGGACGGGGTCGCAGAAACAGGCACTCCGGCAAGGGGCCTTCAAGAACGTCTCCGTCCCCTGCCACCCTCCCCCTGTGACTGATCCTGGAGCTAGGGGCCATCTGTCCTCACCGAGCCTGCCCACTGTCCCACGTGGGGGGGCCCCTCCCTCCTCCCACCCTTCTCAAGCACCTGCATCCCTATGGAGGCTGCCGGCTGCCCTGAATGTCTCTGGGATGGGCCTGTAGGCTCCACCTCTGGACCGGCCACAGAGGGCACACCCGCGAGGACGAGGTCTGGCCTGCTGTCCCTGGAACCCCTGCCGTGTGGCTCAGGGACTGGCAGAGGAGGGATGAGAAAAGCCGCAGTCTGGGCACCCGGCGCGGGTACCCGTGGCGCGCTGGGGGAAAGCCGGGTGCACCCCTGACGGCTGGGCGGCCCTGCACGTGGGAAGCAGGCCCTCTGACCCCCCGCCTCTCCACGGATCAGGGACCCCCGACACTGTTTCCTCCCCGTATTCCCTGATCTCTCGCATACCAAGTGCCTAAGCGCCCAGCGAACATCGTGTCCTGGGTTTGCACTTTGATTTTACTGGTTTCCAGGCCCCTTCCCGCGACGTGCTACAGGTTGCTGAGAAACAGACCGTGTACCTGTTGCCGAGACACCAGCACGGTCCCAGGAGCGTGGCCCAGCCCAGGAACCCCACTGTCGGTTGGGAAGCTGCTCTTCCCCGTCCTTCCCCGTCCCTGCCCCTGCTCGGTTCCTGTGGGTTTCTGTAAGCCGCGCTGCACCTGTTTGCAACCTCCTCTGGATCCCCAGTGGGGTGAGATTCCAGCAAACGCCCTATTCCGTGGAAATGAGCGCCTGACCTGAATCCCTCTTGCTGTAACCCCAGGCCATATTCTCACCCTCAGCCTCGAGGTGATGGGAACAGCTGTTCTTTTTCCTCTGTGAGGTCACCGTCCTCAGCAGGAAGACAGCACCCCCCCGCCCCCAGCCCACCTCAAGAATGTCCCCGGCTACCTTTCCTACCGGAAATTTCTGCACCACACTGCTTTCCTTTTCTTTGATGCAATACTGTTTCTTCGGGCCAGTCATTGACCCACCAGGCCTTTTAGGGGAATACTCCTGCGCTTTCCCAGCTTGGGGATTTCCGAGGAATTCCAGTCAGGCGTCCAGGACCCTGCCCACCCCCCAGGAGCCGAGCCCAGGCCACTTCCAGATGGAAAGGAAAGAAAAGATGACAGAGGAGAAGGTCACTCAATGAGGGAGTGGCATGGCAGGTTCCTGACTCACTGTGTCCTCCTCCCAGGCCACTGGACCCACCTGCGGGGCCCTCAGTGCCCGTCTCCGGAGGCCGGGCACCCCCCACCCCCTGGCAGCCCCAGGGAGCAGAAGTCAGGCTGGCCGCATAAAGAATGGCAGGGACACAGTGGTCACCAAGCCTCCGGCCCTCCCCTGGCAACTTCCTCCTGGAATTTCGTGCCTGTATCCGGTGTCAGCACCTGTGACCTTGAGTGCAGACTATTCCTTGTAAGGTGACCTCACCAGTAAGGCTGTGGCCCTTGGTGAGGGGAGTAAAGCAATGTTGATTCAGCCCACGGATGTGCACTTGCGTGAGCATACACCTGTGTGTGTGTTAAGGGCCGCGTGGCCCCCTGGGTCTGCAGACTCTCTCTCGGAGCACCCCCGTAGCCCTCAGACCTCACAACCCAGGCCTGGAACCTCACCACACTCCCACCCCACTTCCCAAGGCCTGAAACTCCTCACAGAAAGGGATCCCAGAGCTGGGACCCATCGGCCCCCTGCCCAGCGCAGCAATCCCCTACCAGCCGGCCTAGGGATGGGGAGCTAGCTCATGACCTGCCCACGGCCACACAGCCCTGGAGGGCTGCCTGGAGGAGCAGCGGGAGCTGGGCTATGGGATCAGAGAGACCCGAGTCCGAACCTTGGCTCCAGGGCTTGCTGGCTGTGCGGCCTCCGGTGGGGTAGCTTTACCTCTCTGCGCTGCCCTTTCTCATCCGTACAGCAGGGAACTGGCGTGAGGATGAAATGAGAGAACATACGGGAACCCAAATGTCAGCTGAAGTCTCCCGTCCCCGAGGGTGGTGACTGTCATCATGACAACCAGGGATACCTACTGAGAAATGTTTGCCGTGAACTGCACTCGGTGCCTTATGTGGACCGTCCGGTCTAACCTTCCCTCCGAGCTGTAAGGGGAGCACTGACATTGCTCCCATTTTACAGATGCACAAGCCAGCACTTAGGGAAGGGTGCGTGACCTGCCAGGGCCACACAGGGAGAGGGGGCAGGGCTGGGATCCCCACCCAGCTCACCCGATCCCGTCTGACGACCGACTTGGTTGACCCCTGTTACATCCGACTCCCCAGACCCGCCCTGGGTAAGCGGTCAGGAAATGCTAGTCATCCTTGAGATTAGGATTACTGGATGGCCATGAGCCCCTCGCCCCCAGTCCAAAGCCCTCTCCAAGATTTCGACGTGAGGGGATTTCTTTCTCATGGTTCTCGTCTCCAACCTGCTCGGAGTCAAGTCAGGGGGGATGACTCAGCAGCCCCGGGGAGCACTGTCTCAGTTCCTTGGTGCATCTGCTGAGAGCAACACCCAGCCCCTTCCTCCATTACCAGGAAAAACCCATTCCCCCAGGGCATCTGTGGGTGTGCTCTAGATTTAGCAGAAGAAGGAATGTGGAAAAATGTTTACGCTGCACAATTCTGTATCGAATATTTGACATCCCTGTTTTAAAGCATCCTTTTCTCCCCAGCTCCACACTCTAAGAATTTTTTCTTGCTCAGTTTGCCTCTTGGGGCCCCCACCTCCCAAGGACCCAGCATCCTGCCCCCTGAGGGCCTCCACTCCCCTCCTCCCCATCCTATCTCTCCTCCAATGCCCCCCCCCACCCCCGTCTCTAGCCCGTTAGGGACCAGAATCCTGCTGCCTCCAGCCCTTAATCCCAAAATTTCCCACAGCGACACCCACCAAGGGACCTTCCAATTAACGAGAGCCACCCTCTTAGAGGGCAGTGCGGCCTTTGAGGGCCTCTTCATCACCTGGCACGGTGCCTGACGCCCGGTGGGCTCAGTGATGATAGCTACAATAACACGAGAAAATTCTTCCTCAGATTAAGCAGCAACCCAGTTGTTTTTTTTTCCTTTAATGATCCTAAAATATCAAAAGTCTCAAACCTTGAAAAGTTATCTTATCCAGAATTCCTCAATGAGACGTGACGGGCCAGCCCTCACTGTGGGGGACTGTCCTGTGCGTTGCAGGGCATCCAGAATGCCTGGCTGTCCCCCACTGCACCCCCACAGGACGCCGCCCCCATCTCTGTGACAAACTCAAATGCAACCCCACTTCCCAAGCTCCCATCTCTCCCTCACACACACCTGTACATACAAGCACGTGTGCGCACACACACACACACACGCACACACAGGGTGGAGAACTGTCCCTCTCATTTCACGTGAAGGGTAGCAGAGAGGCCACCCCACCATAGGCCGCTTTGGTCTATCGATTATTTTGGACTGTAGGTACTTGAAAAGCTGCAGATGCAGGAAACAGGATTTCTCTGAACTTCCCTCTTAGCCTAAAGACAGGTCCTCCTAAAGGACCTCAACTGTCGTAGATGGGGGGTGTGGGGGTGTTGACTCTGGACTCAGGAGAGGATCCTAGAAAGTGGATGCCACACGCAGACCCACAGAAAGAGCCTGTTCATCTTTCCTAAGAACCACTGCCTCCCCCCAGAGGCCTCCATCCCCCTCTATCCCTATTAAAATGGTGCTCAAGCCTGAATTCTAAGATGGGGGGTTACTCTTTCTGGAAATCTCCCCCATATCCACGAGGTATACGTGTTAATGAACTGCTGCTTGGTTTTCTCTTGTTACTCTTTCATCGCGGGGTCTCAGCTAATAGCTCAGAAGGGAAGAGGGAAAATTCTTTGTCCTCCCTGCCCCACAGGGGCTCGGGAGGTCCAGAGAGGCTGCGGCTATGTCGAGGTCACAGGGAAACTGAGGCAGGGACGCAGGGGTCGGGGGTGGGGGGCGGCCCAAGAGAACGACCCCCCTTACTCAGGCCTCGTTTCCTCGTGCTCCGGTCTCTGGGCACCCAATCCTTGGCCCTCCCTGGAAGGGCTTGGGGGTGGGGGCGGGGGTGCCAGGCGGACAGCAGCAGAAAACAAACCTCAGCATCTCATATTTTGAGGACTCACGGGTTCTGCCCGGATCCCAGTAAACCAGAAACATCTACGTCAAGTGAGGTTAGCATGGAGCTCTGCCTGAAAAAGGCTGAGCCAGCCAGACCTCACCCTGGCAGCTGTCCGGAGAGGCAGCGCCTTCCCAGACCCTGGCCCCCTCCACCCGGCAGCGGGGTCCCGTCTGTCCGCTGCTCCGGGACGGACAGTGGGGGACAGAACGGGGGATTTCCAGAATCTAAAAGCAGAACATGCCAGCAAGCTGTGGTTTCCAGACGCGAGGACCCACAGGCCAAGCACACAGCTCCAGTCCCGGCCAGAGACAGTGTTGGGGGGGGCGGGGGGGCGAGGGCAGGCCCAAGGAGAACCACGGGACCTTGATGCACCCCTCACTGTGCACAGAGCACCTCTACTCACACTCTGAGTGCTCCGAATGAATCCTGATGGCGACCCTGCCAGGTAACCCCCCGCATCCCCATTCCCCAGATGGGGGGATGGAGACTCGAAGGCAGGCCTGTCCCTCTCAGAGGCCCACAGATCTGCTGCTTGCTGTCTGTGTGACCCATGACGACATGCACCCGAATGGCTCTGGGCTTCAGTTTCTCCTTCAGGACGATGCCTGCCTCCAGGAGCTCCATGAGGCCAACTGAGGCACACGTTGTTTGCAGTAGGCCTGGCTCACAGCAGCTGCTGGAAAAAGAAAACCTAAAGCTATTGGAACCAGCAGGCTGAACAGGCTGGGCAGTGATGGAATCAAAAACACAACTCGAATTTTTGCGTCTCCCTCCCTCTTTAAGATGCTGTCCACGCGGGCGACGCCGGGTCAGAACAGCTTCTCCGCTGGGCCCGAGGCAAGGGCCGCCCTTCCGAGATAATCACGAGAAATGAGAATGCCCAGACCAAAGGAGAATTTTCTGGGCCAGGAATAGGGGCAGTAGTTAGCTTCTTCTCTCCCAACCGCCACATCCCAGGTCCAGGCTGCAGTTTCAACCCAGCCAGGGTCTGAGCTGCTGGGAAGGAAGAGTCAGAGGAAGGGACGGGCACTTGTCACCAGGCCGCTTCTGTGGGACGCTGTCCCCGGCCACAGCTGCCCTTCTGGGAATCTCACCTGTTCTTCTGAGGCTCCCACTCGGGCCAGCATTCTCCCTCTGCCTTCCCACCCCCACCCCATGAAGGCTCCTCCCCATAAACTCTCCCCTACCCCCAAGACCCCTCCCCTTTCCAGAAGATTCTCCTGGGCAGGTAGTGGAAGGGCTGCAGGTCGGCTCTCCAGGCCCACAGAGGCTTCAGGAAACACCTTCTGGGAGGAGGGTCACTCATCCCTGACTCAGTGACCCCTTCTCTGACAGAGGCTCCTTTCTCCAGTTCCTGTGACCCCCAGCTTCAGGGACTGCATGCCAAGCCCCCCTCAGCCGGTTCACTAAGGCCCCCCGTTTATACCCCAGACCCCATACGACAAAACCTTTCTTCAAAGACATTTCTCACAAATCTTCTCTCCCTTTCTCTTTTCTCAATGTTTAATATTTAAGGGTCAGGGTGTTCTCTGCTAGTCTTTCTTTCTTTCTTTCTTTCTTTCTTTCTTTCTTTCTTTCTTTCACATTTTATTTATTTGAGGGGGGGGGGGCACAAGCAGGGGGGAAGGACAGAGGAAGAGAGAGAAGCAGACTCCCCACTGAGCAGGGAGGCCGATGCGATGCGGAACTCGAACCCAGGACCCCGGGATCATGACCTGAGCCCAAGGCAGACACTTAACCGACTGAGCCACCCGGGCGCCCCTCTCTGCCAGTTCCGTGCAAATTCTATATTGAGTGACCTCGCGCAGGCCTCCTGGGCTCCGATAGCTATTGTGGAAAGAGGCACGAGCAGTGCCACTCGAGCACCATTCGCTTCCACTCTGGCCGGGGAAGGTGCAGGACTGAAGGGAACCCAGCACTGTGGGGAGGGAAAGTTTATCTCCTTTTTTTTTTTTTTTTTTTTGTAGTAGCAGGTGGTAAGATTTTTAAATCCTATTTTATATGGATACAGGAATATAATACATGTTCATAGCAGAAAATTCAAACAAACGTAAAGAAAGATAATGAGAACCACCTACGAGTCCAGCCACAGGGACAAAGGCTATAAAAATATCAAGTCTTGTGCTAAAGGTCCCAGAGGGAGAGGGGGAGAGGGCTGGGGCTGTAGGACCAGAGAGAAAGGAAGACAGGGAGGGGTGAGGAGGGGAAGGGAGGCTGAACCTCAAACACACTCCACTCCCCCATCACCCCCACCCCTCAGGGAAGCATCGGAGAGGCCTGAAAGGCCCACATCCCCCGCCGGTGTGGACAGAGAGGAGAGGAGGGAGCCCCAGAATGACTGTTCCTGAATTTCCCACTGGTCCCAGTGGACCAGGGTCTGAGTCAGACCTAAGGTCATTGTAAACACTGAGACAGATGTGACATTTCTTACATGTCTGAGTTTGTGGTTGCCTATCTGAACCTCCGGCTCTCTCTCTCTCTCTCTCTAATAATTTTTGGAAATTGTGGTCTGTGTGGATTATAGCACATACGGCAGCTAGACCATGTACCCAGTGTTATCCCAGTAATGGATCATGAGCACGCTCTTCTGTCGCTGAAGACGCAATTAATTAATTTTCTGAGATATAATTTACATAACAAAAAGATCACCATTTAACATAAAATTCAAGGGGGGCCTGGGGGCTCAGCAGATAGGGCTTGTGACTCTTGATGTCAGGGTTGTGAGTTCGAGTCCCACATCACGGGTAGAATTTACTTTAAAACATTTTTTCTTTAAATAATAAAGGGTACAGGGATGCCTGGGTGGCTCAGCGGTTGAGCATCTGCCTTTGGCCCAGGGCGTGATCCTGGAGACCCGGGGATCGAGTCCCGCATCGGGCTCCCTGCACGGAGCCTGCTTCTCCCTCTGCCTGTGTCTCTGCCTCTCTCTCTGTGTCTCTCATGAATAAATAAATAAAATCTTTAATAATAATAATAATAAAGGGTACAATTCAGTGGCTTTTGGTATATTCACTAAGTTGGACAGCCAGCACTACCATCTAATTCCAAAACATGGCCATCTTCCCCCAAAAAAACCAGAAACTATAGCAGTCAGCCCCAATTCTTCGCTCTCCCTCCGTCCTGACCACCACCCATCTACTTTCCATCTGTGGATTGGCCATTCCGCTTAGTCACATCAGTGGAGTCCTGCCTGGCTTCTTTCCCTTAGCATGTTCGCAAGGCTCGGCCACATCACCGCATGTCTGTTGGCGGAGTATCGTTCCACTGTGTGGATTTACCATGTTCTGCTTTTTTTTTTTTTTTAAGATTTTATTTATTTATTTATTCATGAGAGACACACACATAGAGAGAGAGAGGCAGAGACACAGGCAGAGGGAGAAGCAGGCTCCATGCACGAAGCCTGATGTGGGACTTGATCCCAGGGCTCTGGGATCACGCCCTGAGCCAAAGGCAGATGCTCAACCACTGAGCCCCCCAGGCGTCCCACCATGTGCTGCTTATGGCCTCGTTAGCTGATTGACATTTGGGCTGGTCCCCCCTTTCGGGATACTGTGAAGGATGCTGCTACGAACGTTCGCCTGTGAGTGTTGGTGTGGACAAATGTTTTCATTTCTCTTCGCCATATACCTAGGGGTTGAACTGCTGGGTCACATGGTTATTCTATGTTTAGCTCTTTGAGAAGCTGCCACACTGGTTTCCACAAGCGGCCACACCAGGTTACGTTCCCATCAGCAATGTTTGAGAATTCCAATTTCTCCACATCCTCACCAACACTGCTTATTTCCCCTCACCACCACCCCCTTTTTTTAAAATTATAGCCATTCTAGTTGAGTGCGAAGTAGTATCTCATTATGGTTTTGATCTGTATTTCCCTAATGACTAACGATGTTGGGTACGAATATGCTTTAAAACAGTGATTTCAGCGACCATGTCGATGCCGTGGAAGATTCCTAAATGTATTTTTCACTGACTGTGCTTGAATATTCACGTTGTGAATATTCATTTTCCTAATTCACTCATACATATAAGCCTTTGTATGCTGTAATGATCTCTGCTCAACTTCATTCATTCATCATTCATTCCTTCATTCCTTCAGCAGCTGTTACTAGGCCAGGCCTACTGCAGGTGCTCCTGCAGGGCACCGAACTCAACAGGACCGATCCCTGCCTTCCTGGAGCTTAGGTCTAGTGATTTAGTAAACAGCCCTGCAGGAAGTCTATCATTAGGAAGCCTGAGGAGTATGATTAAGGAAAAAAACAGGGGGGCACATGCAAGAGGAGAGACAGGCCAGGCCAGGCCTGAGGAGGATTTAGCCAGTGGCAGGGTGCAGGCAGAGAAGAGCATTCCACTTTTTAAAAGATTTATATATGTATGTTTTTTTGGTGGGGGGGAGAGAGAGAGGGAGAGAGAGAGAGAGAGAGAGAGAGAGAGAGAGAAAGAGAGCATGCACAGCAGGGGGAGGGGCAGACAGAGGGGGAAGCAGGCTCCCCGCTGTTGGGATCATGACCCCAGCTGAAGGCAGATGGCCAAACAACTGAGCCACCAGGTGCCCCAGGGTTTTATTTTTTTAGAGATTTTATTCCTAAGTAATCTCCCCGCCCAACACGGGGCTCGAACTCATGACCCTGAGATCAAGATTCGGGTGCCCCACCAACTGAGCCAGCCGGGTGCCCCAAGAAGAGCATTCTAGATAGAAAAGGCTCTGCTTATTTCAGGAACTAACAGAAGACCCGAGTGACCGGGTGGGCGTGAGGAGAGGGGGCTGGGGGGGCAGGTGGAGCCTGGAAGAGGAGGGAGAATGGGCCTCTGATGCACAGGCAGCTGCAGGATGGCTAGATCTGCAGACGATTGTTTCCTTTTCAATGTGTCATTTAAAAGAGCAAAGGCGAGGGGCACCTAGCTGGCTTGGTCAGGAGAGCATGCGGCTCCTGATCTCGGGATTGTGAGGCTGAACCCCATGTGGGGTGTGGGGATCACTTTAAAATAAAACCTTTAAATCTTTTTTGAAAATAAACTACCGGGGGGCGCCTGGGTGGCTCAGTCAGTTAAGCATCTGACTCTTGATTTGGGCTCAGGTCGTGATCTCAGGGTCATGAGATCGAGCCCCGTGTCAGGCTCTCCTCTGGGCGAGGAGCTTGCTTAAAATTCTCTCTCTGCCTCTGCTCCTTCCATTCATGCACACGCTCTCTCTCTCTCAAAAAAAAAAAAAAAAAAAAGGAGAGGTGACAAGAAGGAAGGAGTAGGGGAGAAAGGATGATTTCGGAAGACCGCAGGGATTCTTGCGTGTGCGTGAGCAGCCACCAGGTACAGGTACGCAGTCCCTTCCATCACCTGCCGGGTCCCATCTGAGGCCAACACATGCCCCCGGCCCTACACGGTTTGATCCTCCCACAGTGGCCAGAGCTGCCCGGACCAAAGTGGGTGCTTGAAGTTGGCTGGTGGCCTGAGAAGAGGCCTGTATGATTTAATAAGAAAGTAAACATTTGCTCTTTGTTCCTGGTTCCTGGCAGGGAGGTCTGAAATCCCTTGGAGTTTATTGTCTTTTGTATGCTAATGCGGTGACTTGGAGGGGCGGGGGGGGGGGGGGGGGGGGGGGGGCTGGGTAGGTTCAGGATGGGGCTGGCTGTTCCCACGGCCACTCCAACCCCCTGGGAGGGGACGGAGGCTGGAGGTGGAATTCAATCACCCATGGCCAGGGATTAAATCTGTTCTGCCTACATAACGAAACTCCTATAACCGCCCCTAGCAGGGTTTGGAGATGTCTGGGTGGGTGAGTGAGAGCTCACTGGGAGAGTGACGGGCCTGGAGAGGGCAGGAAACCATGCCACCCCACCACCAACCCCCATATTCCATCCTATGCATCTCTTCCCACTGCCCTGTGAGTTGCATCCTGTCTCATAAACCCCAATAATAAGTAGAGCATATTCCTGAGTTTTGTGAGTCATTTCGGCAAACAATGGAAACTGAAAGGGGGATAGTGGGAACCCCCGAATTCATAGCCAGTTGGTCAGGAGTACAGGTGGCTCGTGGGACTGGGGACTGTGGGGTCTGCACTATCTCCTGGGGTTAGCGTCACAACTGACCGAGGTGTCGGACACCCCGATGGTGACCCCGATGGTGTCAAAGATTCAGAGCCCATGGACAGGAGTTCATTCAGTCCGTCCAATCCCGTCCTGGTCCGGGCCTTCCAAGCCTCCCAAGCCCTCTCTTTGGGGAGCACTGAGTGTAAGTTGAGAGTGACTACGGAGCTGAGAGATCTGGGAAGGGAGGCAGAGGGCTTGAGCTCACAGGAGCCCTGGGCTGCAGAAACCAGGGGGCCGGGGGTGCAGAGGCCACAAAGGAAGAGAAGCCCTGAGACAGACAGGCCAGACCAGGGGGCTGGGGCGCCAGTGGCAGGTGGAGGACGCCGTAGAGGGACTGAGCAGCCTTCACGGGCTGATGCTACAGAAGGATCCTGGAGAAGACCAGTACTCGGCTCTCCAGTTCTCCACGGGCCCAGCTGCAGGGGAGCGTCTGTTTTCCTGATTTCCCCACGAATCCCACTTGCTGGAAGTGACCTGGCTGTGTCTCTGCTCCTCACACGCATCTCGTGTTCCAGGCACAGGGGCCTGGGCCCAGCTCAAGAATCCGAGGCCCCATTTTGCAGAGGAGGAGCTTGGAAGTGGGAGAGAGCTCCGTAGAAAGGCACTGGAAATCCTCAGCCTGAATGATGGGGCAGCTATTGAGAACAGGGGTGCTGGGGGTGGGGGGGAGGGGGGATGCATGGGGAAGGTAATGAGAGCCGCTCAGATCCAGCCAGAAAGCCCAGATCTGACTCTGAATCCCCGTAGGACCCTGAGCAGATCTTGTACCCTCTCCGTACAGTTTTCCACCTGTGAAAGTTGCTGACTTCTACATCCCGTCCCAGCGAGAATATACGGCGAATCCAGAATATGAGAGGTGAGAATCATTTTTCAAATAAAAACAACCCTGAGGGCACCTGGTGGCTCAGGCGGTTGAACATCCTCCTTCAGCTCAGATCATGATCCCAGGGTCCTGGGATCAAGCCCCACATGTAGCCCCCAGCTCAGCGGGGAGCCTGCTTCTCCCTCTCTCTGCCTGCCACTCCCACTCCCTTTGCTTGTGCTCAGTCAAATAAATAAATAAAATCTTTAAAACAAAAAAAAGCCCTGGAATCTTAAAAATCCAATAAGCCAACAAATATTGTCATGAATTATTTAAGGAACACAGCATCAAAAAATGTAAGACGATCACTACAATTTTATTTTTACAGCCTGAAAAAATTCTGCAACGAAAACCTGTGTAAGACCAGGATATTTGAAAGCCGGGCTCCAAGCGCTGGTGGGAGGAGAGAGGCCATGTGTGCTGGTGAATGTCCGTGTCTACACCGAGAGGGCACTTCCACCCTAAGATGGCAAGAGCCCTCGGTTTAAATCCCTCAACAGCCCAGGATGTCAGAAGACTCCAAGATCCTAAAAGCGCTCCAGATTTCAACATTCCAAAGATTAGAACGGTTCCAAGATTTCAAGATTTCTGAAGATCCTGATCCACGTTTCCAAGATGCTCAAAGTTCCAAAGTCTCAACTTCCCAAATTCTAAAAGCTCCCCCCGAATGCACTTTGGGCCCATATGGGATCTGGCCTGAGGACCTGGAGAGGAGTAGGGCCACCACCTTCACCTCCTGCTCCTTTTGCAGCCAGTGGCTGTGGCCACACCGTCTGGGCATGGGTATCCCTGAGGGTCAGAGGAGGGGCCGCGTTTTCCGGGCTCAGAGTGGTCTCCATCGTAAGTTGGACCTTGGTCCTTCCCCATGTCCCTCTGAGCCCTTGCTGGTCTTCATGCCTCTCGGAGTCCCTGATCCTTCCCTAGGAAAGGACAGCGTTGGTTGGGGCCCCCGGGCCCCCAAGTCCCCTGCTCTCAGCTGCTCAAGCAGTAGGAACCCAAAACAAGGATTTTAGCAGGGCAGTGGCATGGCCTGGCCTGACTCCCTTTGGGGGTCTGAGGTCCCAGCCTAGCACTTACTGTCTCCCACCCTGCCAGCTGCACCCAGGTCACACCCCCAAGGATGTCAGTGCTTGGCTCCTGCCCTAGAAGGAAGATGCTTGGAGGGTCTCGTTGGCGGCCAGCTGGTGGGCACCCCAAGATTGTCACCCACCAGGCTTCCTGGTGGCTTGGACCTGCTGCCCTGCCTCTGCCTCGTGCCCTATTGGGGCGTCTCTGACCCAACTTCACCTCTGGTTCTGCTGCTCCCTGAACTGGACCCTCATTTCTGTCCCTGATCTTCAGGACATGCCCACACCTGTGGGTCTCAGGGAGAGAAGAAAAGCTCAGGCCAGCCTCTGGCCCCAGCCAGGACCCCTCCCAGGGGGCTGTTGCTTGGCCACAGCAGCCCTCCCCAAGGGAAGAGCTTGGGGAGAGGACACAGATCCAGAGCCCTGAGCTGATGATATCCCCCCTCCCCTTACCCCCTTACCCCTCCCCCCCCACCGCCCCCCATGTCTGGAAACTTAGATTTTCTCCACATAAAAGGGGGTTTTCAATCTTGCCTCACCTCACGAAGGGGTAGGGGAATTGGGCTCCGGGCCTGTTAAAGGACCCCTCCACGCACTGCACCCCTCCCCTCCTGCACCCAATCCACCCCCACCCCGGGGTGAGTCTCCCCTGAGACTCTGAGCACAGAAGGGCGGGCGCTGAGGCCCAGGGGTGCAGAGCCAGCGGCTCGGGTTTACACAAACACTAATTGTGAGTCCTGAATGGCCCTCCCTGGCTCCATTCATGAAAGTGATTATTTTTAGCTCCGGACTGGCCTCCTGCTGTCCCAGTGGGGGCGGCCAGGCCGTGTGTCATGTCTGAGTGATCACGGACTCACTCTGCCCAGGAAACGGGCCCACGGGCCCAGCTGCCGGGTGTCAGGGCAGCCACGGCGCGGGTGTGCAGGAGGGAAGCCGCTCGGAGCCGCGCTGGGGATTTGCTAGTGTCAGGCCCGTTCTGACCGCACGTGCATCGGCTTATTGAATCCTCCCGACAAGAGAAGACGGGGTCATTATTTGTCCCCATTTTATAGGTGAGGAAATGAAGGCCGGAGCCGTTAATGTAACAGACTTGAGCCCACGCGGTGCAGCAGGTGGAGCAGGGGGCCGAAGCCGGGGAGTCAGCTCCGGAGTCCCTGCTCTCTCTGCTCACTGAGACTCTGGACCCTGGCGGGGGGGCGGGGGGACAGTCAGCTGGGCCCTCCCCTTCTGGCTCCAGAGCCCGGGCCCTCTGTCAGCCCACAGAGCTCTCTGGGATCCGGGCCAACCTTCCTTTGGGCGTGAGGAAGCGGAGTCCAAGGTCATGGAGCCAGGTGGCCAGGATCCTCAGGCCGGGACTCTTCCCTCTGGATGATTCCGTGGGACCTGTTCATCTTGCAGCTGCAACCTCCTCGGCCTCTCCCTGGCTCCAGAGCTCAGCACTCACCGCTCCTGAGAGCAAGGAGCCTGGGTTCTGGAAGCAGATCCGAAGCCCTGCTCCTGCCTTGCTGTGTGACCTTGGGGAAGTCACCTCACCCCGTGAGCCTGTTTCCTCCCGTAAAATGGGAGTGACTGGGTTACCTCCGTAAGACTTCGTGGAGGGTATAAATTGCCTGGGGAGTCAATAAAGGTGGATTTCCTGATCTTGGGCTTTTCAAACCATTATTTAATCTTCTCTGTGAATGAGACGCAGAGTGTTCCCCTGCCCAGGGCTACTTCTAGAAATGGAAGACGGTGGAATTGTAGACACTGTGACCAGCTTCTGGGGGGACATTTGGAGCCAATTACGCCGTGCTGGCATCTGCTCTGTCCTCAGATTCCCAGCTGATGAGAATGTGTCCGAAGAGAGAGGAAGCCCGGCCTGCCAGGCTCTCAGCAGAAGCCCCCAGAGCTCAGGTGCAGCTTAGCCACATCCCCTCCGGGTGACCTTGGGTCAGCCTCGCCACCTCCGGGGGTCTCAGTCTGCCAAACGTAGAGAGAGGCCAGGGCTCTTCCAGGGCTTTCATTGCCCCGATTTTCTGTGACTTGACTAGGGTAAGCCCCTTCCTCCGGGACTCGGGACACTTGTGTTGCCACCCCCACCCCACCACCATCAGCACCACACACCCTGCCCTGCATCTCTGCTCAGGAGGCTCCCCGGCCTAGTTTCCAGGCGCTCTGGGCTTGCCCATGACCCCCTGAGGGCAGCAACTCATGGCAATCTCAGCCTTTTAGTCACACGGCCTGCAAGTTAGCTCCCCACGGGTGACTTTTTCCAGTTCGGAGTCCCAGTTGCAAATTTCCTGGCCAGAAAAATCCAATTGGCCCACGTGAGAGCTGGGTCCTGTGTCAGGGGCTGGAGGTGGAGCGGTTTCTGCAAGAACAGGGTGGGGAGGGGAGGAAATGAAAGCATCTCTAATTCAGAAGCAAAACGAATCCACCTGGGATGTAAATTAGTTATGTGGAAAATTGTATCTGCAAGAATTTCTCACTTATCCAGAAAATTATCAGGGGCCTTGGGGACTGGGCTTCAAATGAGACCAAAGCTACCCTCTATTCCTGGCTGCCAAGAGAAAAGCCAGAAGTCTATGCCCTTAACTCACGGGAGGATCTTCTCCTCTGTTGCTTATTAACTCCCAAGAGACAAATAATTCTACCACGCCTGGCGACCGGTTTTCCACGAGAGGGCGTCGTCGTGAGAGCGGTAAGAAGTCATTGCCCGTGTGCTGTGAGGCAGAAATAGTTCAAAACAAAATCATTAAAGCAAAACAAACCTTTTAAAAGCAAACACAGGGATGGAGCATCTTGGAGGGCATTCAGTGCCCGGGCACGGTGACCACGCAGCGTACGCGTCCCTGAAAGCATTGTGCCTTCAAGAGGCGAAGCTCCCAGGGAGTAAAATTATGTTCCCTGACCCCCGTTTCAGGTGGTATAAATAGGTAGCACATAGTGAAAGACTTCCATTTCATATAAAAAGACTTTTTTTTTTTTTTTTTTTTTTAGTTTTTCACAGAAGGAATCGACCTCATCTGGAAAATGCATTCTTGCGGAATAAAGCAGTTATAAATGATGTATGACTATACAAGGGTTTACAAGCCAATCCAACAAAAATAATAAATGGCACAATTTTGAAACCAAACTCTATAACTAGCAGCTAGAGTTTCATCGCTGTAGGACTCAAGTGCTTTACCAGTGACTTCAGCGGGATTGAGGACCATGGGGACCCTGCCAGGAGCTTGAAAGCAGATAATTTTCAGGAGCCGTGCCCAGTCCCGACCCACCGCCTAATCGGACCCCTCCCCTCCGCTGAGACCCTCACGCTTGGGGGTGGGGGCGGGTAGGGAGACCCCGAAGAACCCTAGTGTGTTCAAACTTGAGACCAGGAGGGGAAATGTGGGCTTCCAAAGGCAGGGGGTCCCCAAAGCTAAGTACACTGAAATCACTGGGAAGCTCGTTCAGGAGTCGGGGACATGCGTTTCAAGCGCTTTCCTGCAGGGATTCTGATCGTGCGGTCCGTGGGCCGCGTGTGCAGACACGCTGCTCCTCCCGCTTCGCGGGTGGGGAAATCGAGGCTCAGAAAGGCTGAGGGCCGTGGCTCCAAGTCACACAGCAAGTCAGGAGCTGAGCTGGCCTCTGGCCTGTCCAGGGCTTCTTGCCACCAAATTCCGCCTGCCCACGGACTGCCTCCCGGGGCCGCTGACATTCCAAGAAACCTTGTAACAGGAAAGGAAATGTCAGCCGTGCCTGTTCCGATGTTCGGGCTCCCATCGTGACTCCAGGTTCCACCAGACGCAGCCCTCGAGCCGGGCCGCCAAGCTCTGTGAGCCTGGTTTTTCCAGATGGGCTCGGGGATGGGATTACAAAAACCAGCATTTATTTTTATTTCCCCAAGAAAATAAAACAGCAGTTTTGCTCCAAGAAAAGTGGTCAGAGGAAGCAGTGTTCCCAGCCAGGAGGAGGTCCTGGCCCCTGGCCAGCCCCTCGCAGCCCCTCCAGGGCCGCCTCGGCAGCCCAGGGTTGGGGGGTGCTGACACGGAGTCGGGTCTCAGACCAAGCACCGTCGGGCTTCGGGTTCAGGAACCTTCTGCTGCCCGCTGCGGTGGCTCCAGGGCTCGGGGACTGGGGGGATACTTTCTTCCTGGGGACCTGAGGCTTATTTTCCAGCCTCTCCTATGCAACCCCCCCCCCCAGAAAAAAAAGTCTAAAAATTATAGAGGGTGGTGGGTAATGCAAGTGCTGCCGGGGTCCAACCATGGCACTGGTTCTGCAGAGAGGGGGGGTTTTGCTCTCTCCTGGGGCGGGAGGGGACATCTGGTAATAGCTGGGTATGTTTTTTGGTTGTCACAAATCAAGGGAAGTGTTACTGTCACCTAGTGGGTAGAGGCCAGGGCCCTGCTGAACATTCCCCATGGCGCAGGACAGCCCCACAACAAAGCCCTCTCGCCCCAAATGTCAATAGCACTGAGGTTGGGAGACCCTGAACTATGGGCTGTGGGCCCGGGATGTTAGCAGTCGGGGTGTCGAGTCCAGCATTTTTCCTCTAAATCCTGTGCAAGCCTGGGGCAGGCCCTGCCCTCTCTGGGCCTCAGACTCCTATCTGCCCCCAGAGGAGGAGGGGCTCCTCTCTGGGGCCCCCTCTGCACCTTAGATGTGTCTGTCAGAGCATTTGGGGGGGCGGTGCCTACCCAGTCCCCCACGTCTAAGGAGGGATGGTCAGCTCTCGAGAACCCCTCCCCCACAGCGCAATATCTGGGACTCCTGCTCCACCAGGAACGGAAAAACCATTATCTGCAGATGACATCACTTTGCAAAAATGCAAGCTGGTGGTTGCTGAGCAGAACTCAGGGAAGGGGCGGGAAGGAAGGGCTCAGGGCGCACCAGGCAGGACGGTGGCGTCCAGCACCTGTGGGCGCCTCAGGACAGCCCAGGACAAGCCACCCCGCTTCTCTGCGCTGCAGTGAGAGCCCAAGGCCACGGGACTCTTCCGGGTCACGTCTCAGAGGGTCCGGGCTGCAGATGCACACAGGGAGGCCCTCCAGGCACAGGGGGTGCGGGGGTGGGGGTGGGGGCTGGAAGGAGGGGCAGCCACTCCGCCCAACTGAGCCACACTGAGACCACTGGTGCCACCAAAGAGCCTGAAGACAGAGTCTCCTCCCAGAAGGCTGGTCCCGTGTCTCAGCCCCCAACCCAGGGTTTTTCTTGGTCTGGAGTCTGGAGGAGCATCCTGAACCTGCAGAGACCGGGCGCCTGCTGTAATGGGTGCGTGAGAATGATCCCTACCCTAGCATCTTTGGGCCTGTGCTGTGCGCTCCTGGGAAGCAGGGGTCCGGTGAGTGACAGCGCAGGCTCAGTGACCGTGGGGTCCCCAGCCACCTGGGAGACGGGCCTCCATTTCTCCTTCTGAACAGTGAGAAGCTTGGGTCACAGGGTCTGCGGGGTCCCTCTCAGCTTTAGAGTCTGGTGGCCCCAGGAGCAGGTGACAATCAGCCAAGGAAGGTTGGAGACTCAGGTAGGGGCAGAGCTCAGCAGAGCCAAGGGCCGGTTCCCTCCCCTGCCCCAAACCCCACTAAGAACAAAATCACCAGCGAACCTGGTTGCTTCCTCAATGCAACAGGAAGGGGGAGAAGGAGGCAGATCAGCCTGGCCAAGTTCAAGGGAGGGCCCGGCATGGTGGCTGCAGGACCCTTCCTGGGCTGCTCGAGCACTGCCCACCGCCAGGAGACGGTGCGGCCCGTGGTTAGAATATTCAGGCTGGCATCACCTAGGCCAGGGTTCAGATCGCAGTCCGGTGATCTTCAAGCTGTGTGGAATTTGACTCAGTTTCCTCAACTACAATATGGAGTTGGGGACAGACACCTCTCTTGGGGGATCCGTTTGCCCTGCACCTTCCCCCCCCCACCACCACCACCTGCCGATTCACCTCTCCCTGCCCCGCTGCCCAGGAGGCTGACCCCACCCAGGCTGGAGGTCCGAGGGTGCCAGGAGGAGAGAGAGGTGAGGAGGCTCCCACACGCCCTCAGCCTGGCCATAGGTCTGGGGGTGGCGGGGTCACCACCCCTGTCAGGCAGCCCCTAGGCCACAGCTCCTGCTCCGGTGGGTTCTGGTAGCACAGTGCCCACCTTTCGCCCCCTTCCAGCTGACAAGTGCTTACAGCTGCCTGCTGTCACTCGCTGCAGAGTCATCACCCCCTATTGGGTCCTTAACCCCTCACCATGCTGGAGTGAAAAGTCCTCTCCGCAATCTGCCAAGATGATACAGAGACGCCCAGCAAGAGCACAAAAAGGTGTTTCACGTCACTTCTCGTGAGAGAATGTGCATCGAAGCCACAGTCAGGTGCAGTTCATACCCGTTAGGAAGGCCAGGATCCAAAAAACAAAAACAAAAAAAAACAAAAACAACAAAAAGCCCAGGAAATACCAAGTGCCGGTGAGGATGCAGAGAAACTGGAAGCCTTGTGCCCCGTCACTGGGAGTGCAAGCTGGTGCAGCCCTTATGGGAAACAGTTCGGAGGGTCCTCAGAAAATTAAAAATAGAGCTACCCTGTGATCCAGCAGTCCCACCCCTGGGTACTGAAGGCAGGGTATCCAGGGGATATTCGTGCACCCCCGTTCACAGCAGCATTATTTGCAAAAGCCAGGACGACGTGGGAGCAGCCCGAGCATCCGTAAATGGAGGAACCAATAGGCACGATGCGGTGCCCGCACACAGGGCATATTATCCAGTTTTAAAAAGGAAGGACGTTCCGACGCCTGCTATGTGAATCTCGAAATAAGCCAATCACAAGAAGACAGACGGGGTCTGGACTCCACTTACCCGAGGCACCTGGGGTGGGCAAAGTCCTAGAGATGGAGCGACGGCTGCTGGGGAGGGAGGAGGGGGGACGGGGACTCTTTGCTTAATGGGCACACAGTTTCAATTTTGCAAGATAGAAAGTTCTGGGTATCCATTGCACAACAGTGTGAATACACTTAACACTATTGAGCCATACACTTAAAAACTGATTACCAGGATGAGAAAAAAAGCCTCATCGAATTTAAGTAATTTAAGCCTCATCAAGTTTAAGTAAATGCAGTTGACTGTATGTTAACAATACCTCAGAAGAGCTATTTTTTAAAATCTCTTTATTACACTTTTCACAAAAACCTGTGGTGCCCAAACTTGTCAATACGCTAGGATCTTCTGGGATCTTTTAAAAATTTCAAAGCCCGGGACACCTGGGTGGCTCAGTGGGTCAAGCGTCTGCCTTTGGCTCAGGTTATGATCCCGGGGCCCTGGGATCGAGGCCTGCATCGGGCTCCCTGCTCGGCGGGGAACCTGCTCCTCCCTCTCCCTCTGATGCTCCCCCTCCTTGCGCTCTCTCTCAAATAAATTAAATCTTTAAATCAAAATTAAAAATTTCAGACGTCCAAGCCAACATCCCAGACCAATGAAATCACAAACACCAGAGTTGGGTGCCCCCAGGCACTCCTCGTGTCTGACACCCTCTGAATCCTTTGATTAGGCCCTGTGCTCCTCAGGAGTCTGCATCATTAACTATTTCCCAGGTTTTTCGTGAAGACAGAAAGCGAGAATGAACGCAAAGCATTTAGCACAGCTACCAGTCCTTACTGCTTGATAAAATGCACTGAAAGCATCACATCATCGGCTTTATTATTATTAGATTATTCTTTACATCATCATCATTACTCCTCTGATTGCCGTGGATCTCCGAGAAGCCCCAGAGGAGGTGAGAGGGGTATCAGGCCGAACTCTAAACACAGGAAGGCTCTCGGCAGGTAGGAGGGGTCCAGGCAGAGGCAGAGAAAAGTGGGGATTTCAGGGTGGCTGGGAGGTTTGGGAACAAGACTATGTGGACCCCAGAGTCAAGAAGAGGGTATTGCCACAATGCCAGGAGGCACCTGCCTCTAGGGGCTGCTGCCGCCGGCAGCTGGCATCACTCAGGGGCTCCAAAAAATACTAGGGACATCTAGGGCCAATGGGAGAGTTGGCCCAGGAAGCAGCATCGCCTGCAGCGTGTGCACGCACGCACACACACCCCATAAGGACTTTCAGCTCGTCTGCCACCGTGGGGCCCCTTCTAATTTTTCATGGGTCCCAAACCACTCTTGGCAGCCCCAACAGCCGTAAGGTACCTCCTGACCATCACCTCATTGAGCTCCAGGAGTCCGCCCTGGTGTCCAATCACCTTGCTGGGCTCGGCAGGGGATGGGGAGCAGCCTGCAGGCAGCCAGGCCTCCCTCGGTGGCTGCATTGATCCTGGAGAGGGTCAGCGGGCCACGGCGCTGGCGTGGCCTGAAGAGGAGGCATCTCTCCAGGACAGGGAAGGACTTGGGCTGGGGAGGCTCTGGCCCAGCCTGGATTTTTCTCCGCCGCCGCCCCCCCAAGCCAGCCAGCCCACGGACACTTCCTGGCCCCCCGCTGTGTGGCCCTCAGGACCTCAGATCCCATGATGGTTGGAGGGAGCAGGGGGTGACAGGAGGGAGAGGATCCTGTGGCACAGTGGCCCCAGGCAGGCAGACAAGGCTCAGACCCCAGCTCTCCCCTGTACGTGCTGTAGGTGTTGGGGAAAGTCGACTCCCCCCTCGGGCCTTGGTTTTGTCTTCTGTGAACGGGTGACAAACCCATCCTCACGGGTTCCTCGGGGGAATGAGACAGGACGACATGAGGGTCCCCATTAGCCATCCTGAAGACCCTTCCCCAGGAGGGAGGAACAGGCCTCACCTGCTTCTCACCTGCAGCAGGGCTGAGGGTGGCTCCGGCTCCCTGCGTCCGGAGGCCAGTCCCAGCGGGCTCTCCAAACCACAAATCCACACCAGGAAGCCCTCCTCCAGAGCCTGGGTGCCCACCCGACTGGCTGTTGGCGTGCTGGGTGACAGAGGGCGGTCCCTTCCCCATCTGTCATCGGGGCCTCACGAGTCAGCCAGAACTGGACTAACAGAGAAAGGGAAAAACCTCATGGCTCCATTTTGCAGGTGGGAAAGTAGAAGCCTGGGAAGGCCAGTGATCCATTCGAGGACCCAGGGTTCCAGAGCAGGATCAGAACTAGAAGCCAGATCTTTGGACTCCAAATCCCTCCCTCTTCTCCACTCCCCTCCAGAGGGGCCTGTGCCATGGGGTGAAGTCAGGATGCCAGAAGTCCAGTTAGAAGACGAGCCTCATCTTTAAGGGCCTCCCTCATAAAAACCTAAGCTCCACCCAGACAACTAGACTTCCCTCCAAATACCCTCCAAGCAGCCCGCCTCTAGGCAAGTGGCCCCTCTGCTCAAGCCCCTCCCACGGCTCCCTGTCACGCAGAACATCACACCCGGCCTCCAGGGTCCCAGTCTACCTCCCCAAGCTGCTCTCTCTGTGTCCCCACACCTTGGCCTTGCATCCTGGTCATCACACAGCAACCACTGTCCCCATCCCCAGGCCTCTGCTGCAGCCGGTCCCTCCTCCTGGATAGAACACCCCTCCGCGTCTCCTTCCTTTAAAGCAATCCAAAGGTCCCCTGCTCCGGGAAGCCCTCCCGTTCCCCACGTCGGACGGACGTGGCCTGTCCCTCCTCTGGGCCACCAGAGGACTCCCTCCTTTTGGCTCTGGGTACCTCGGGTGCCCGTCTGTGTCCCCCAGGGGGTGAGGAGCACCTGGGGGCAGGATCCAAGTCACAGACAACACCCGCCTCTGGTCACCTTGTCATCCTCTCACCAAGAATTGAACGGAGGGCTAAGTGATGCCCAGCCCGAGCCCACACGGGGTACGAATGGACCGGGGACTCCTCGGCACCCATCTGGGACACGGCCCCAGGGCGGAGGCGGCGGGAGGCTGGGCCCCGCGCCCGGACACAGGGCTCACCCGCCTCCCGCGGCTGTTTCTGTTTTCCTTCTCTCCGGGCGCACGCTGCGGGGGCCTTCGGAGCCACAGCTGGTTTTTATTGCATCAAGGCTCAAAAAAGGTCCAGGCATATTTTTAGAGAGAAGGGGGAAAAAGAATATTTTCTTCCCTGACCCAACACGAGGGCTCGCTCCAATTTTCCATCTGCTCTGCCTTCTGGGTGGGGCTGACCGGGAAGTTTCTCTGCGGGGGGATCCTCGGGCCGTGGGCTCGGAGATAGGGCAGGGCGGAGGCTGCCCGGCCCGACGCCCGCGTCCCCCGACACACGCCCCAACACAATTACACACGCGCACGCACGCACCCTCGGGCCTGGGGAGTGAAGACGGGGGAGCCCACCCAGGCCCCCAGAGCTCTGGTGCGGGCAGCGTGCCCACTGGGGTGCCCACATCCACGCGACCCGGCCGCTCTCTGGGACCGGAATAAAGAAGGTGGTGGGTGGTCTTTGATTATCCCAAGACACCGTGGGGCTGAATGAAAGGCCAAACCATTTCTGAGCATCATTGAACCCAGAGAGCGTTTGTTGAAATGGATTTTCTCAATCAAAAGAGGCTACATGGGGGCGCCTGGGTGGCTCAGGTCGTGATCTCAGGGTCCTGGGATCGAGTCCCACATCTGGCTCCCTGCTCAGCAAGGAGTCTGCATCTCCTTCTCCCTCTGCCCTCCCCACCATCACGCTCGCTGGCTCACTCTCAAATAAATAATTTCTAAAAAATATGCTAAATATACTAGAGTTCTGCAGGTATGTGTATGAATCTGTGATATGTACGACTACGGCCTGTGCGCGTGACGGGCGCGGTGCGGTATGTGTATATAGACTGTGTATGTGCGCTGTGCGTGCTCGTAGGATGTGTTGTGGTGCGTCTGTGTGATATGCTTGATGCGTGCTCTGAATAGGGTGCGGGGGTGTGTGCGTGTGTGTGCGTTGTGTGTTTGATACACGTGTGTGTGTAGTGTGGGTATTTGACGTGTGCTGTGTGTGGATGCTGTAATCAGGCCAGAAGCATATCTGCAAGGGGACCTATGTTGGGGAGAGGGTCCCTGTTTCTCCCCCACCCGGCACAAGATCCAAAACGACACCTTTAGAGACATTTCCAGGGCAGTTTGTTGGGGGGAAAACACAACAGGGGAGAGAGCCAGCTGCAGGGAAGGAGACCATTCGACAGAGCAGCACCCCACCAGACCCTGCCCTGAGCGTCAGAACTAGGCTTTGCCTCTGGTGACCCCCAGTCTTAAAATCCCCCACGCAAAGGGTCACAGGCAGCAAAGCTGAAGTTCAGAGAAGCATGTGGCCCAGTGTTACCCGCAGAGCAGGAGCCAGAGCCTAGCCCCGGCCCCTCCCCACAGTGGACGGGCCTTCAGTGCCGTGGAGCCAGCAAGCAAATCCCAGGGATGGCGTCCGGAGCTGGCACCCAGGGGCCCGCGCTCTCCACAAACGTGGCCTCGCTCCTCTCTCACACCCACCCAGTGCTGGGGCATCACTGCCCCCCATTTTATCAGAGGAGAAACAGGTTCAGAGGGGAGATGGAGGTGAAGGCAGGCGCCTGGCAGCCACAAGGAGAGGAGAAGTCTCTGGAGCCAGGAGGACAGCCCCTTGGCTTTGGGGATCAGGCCGGGAAGTGAGGGGGGCAGTTGCAGGCCCGCAGGGTTTAGCTCCATGACGGGCCTGCCCAGAGGCAGCCAGCGGGGCAGGCGTGGACGGAGTTGACCTAGCGCGTGGGCCTTCCTCCTGCCCAGCTCTCCATCCGTCCCCACGTCCCCACCCGGAGCCTCCGGCAGGCCGGGCGCCCTCTCACCCATGTTCCCCTCTATCCTCAGGCACAGAGGTGCTAGAGGCTCATCCCTACTTGCCCTACCCGGCAAGGGCAGGGCCGCAGGGATCTTCTTGGGAGCCAGGCTCTTGAGATAGAAGGACCCGGAGTCAAGGCCTTTCTAGTCCAGGGGCCTCGGGCAAGTCCTCCTCCCTCCCTGAGCCCCGGTTTCCTCGTGCGGTAAATGGGGTGCTTGGGGGACCGTGGGTGGGTATGGAGGCACCTGACCCAGGCAGGCGCCGGGCAGGCGCGGATGGCCGCGTGTCCTGGTCGCGTCCCCGGCTGCACTGGTCAGCGTGGGCTACCGGCGGGGCCAGGCTGGCTCACAGGGCCCTCGTGGCCCAGCGGAAGCTGCAGGGGAGAAAGAAACAGCAGCTCGTGGAAAGCCACCGTCAAACCCTCCTTGGAGTACGCGGGCCATCCATCAAGATGCCAGCCCGAAACCACACCGACCGTCCAGGCTGGAGTGGCCCTGGGGGGTGTCCCCGCGACCTCTCGGCTGCCTTTCGCTGGTCCTGTTCACCACTCCACGTCCACCCCTCTCCAGGCCTCAGGGCCTCGTCAAAGCCATTGGGCCCGTCCCTCCCTGGGTCATGTCACTTGACCACCACCGCTCCAAGCCTCTCCTGTCTCCCCGTCGTCATGACGTCTGTAGTCACACCTTGGGCAGGCCAGCACCCCCTCTGCTCTCTCCTGCACCTTTTCGCCTGTCACACCAGCCAGTCACCTACGGGAAGAACTTAGCTGGGGATCTGGCAGCTGGGAGACAGCTCAGCAAGGGGGGGGTTCAGAGTCTGCAACCCCCAGACGTAGGTCCTCGCAGGCTCCTTTGCCTGGAACGCCTTTGCCCCCCGCTGGCATCTCCGATGCACACCTAAAAGATGCGCCTTAGTCCTGGGGTGCCTGGGTGGCACGGTCGGTTAAGTGTCCAACTTTTGGTTTAGGCTGGAGCCGTGATCTCAGTGTTGTGAGATCAAGCCCCGTGCCGAGCTCCGCACTCAGCACAGAGTCTGCTTGGGATTCTCTGTCCCCTCTTTCGCTGCCCCCTCACTGTGCTTGTGTGCTCGCTCTCTCTCCAATAAATAAATAAATCTTAAAAAAAAAAAAAGACCCACCTTAGTTTTCACTTCCTCCAGGAAGCCTTCCCTGATGCTCGCCCTGAGAGGCCAGCGTACGTGACTCCTTCCCAAGCACAGCGGTCTGGCGTCCCCACAGCCTCCTGTTATTTCTGTCCTGTGTGATAAGATAGGACAGCCTGGCACGTCCTCCCCGAGCGCAGGTGCACTTGGGCAGAGCTTCCGTCCTCAGGGGTCCTCCTTGCTCTCTGCCCTCACAGCCGCCCTCCTCCCCTGCGGCCCACCGGGCTCCAGCCCTGCAACACCCCGCCCCACCGCCCCCTTATCCCAAAGGCCTGGCGCTGTGGGGTTCTTTGAAGAGCAGGGTATACTAGTGTCACGGAGATGGCCCATGCGCCGAGGCCAGTGCACAGGACAAGTGGCCATTCGGAGGCAGCGCAACTCCTGCGAATTTGTCAACCATCCCTGACCCCAGAGCATCCCTAACCCGCTGGGATGGGAGAGGGCCCTGACCGCTGAGAGCCTTCTGGAAACTCCTCCCTCTCTGAGCCCCTCCCCTTTCTCCTGCTCCTTGGAGACGTCCATCTGGCCATCTGTCTGGCCAGCTCCTTGGAGACTCCTGGAGGGGCCTCACCTGAGCCAGATTCACTCTGTGCTGTTACGCAAAGCAGCTGCTGTCAGTTGTTTTAAAGAGCCATTGTTCTGGGCTGAATTGTGTCTCCACCCCCAGATGCTTCTCTTTTCTTTTCTTTTCTTTTCTTTTCTTTTCTTTTCTTTTCTTTTCTTTTTTCTTTTCTTTTCTTTTCTTCTCTTTTTTTAAGATTTTATTTATTTATTTTAGAGAAAGCGTGCACAAGCATGCAAGCATGCGGCAGGGAGTATGGAGGGAGGAGCAGGCTCCCTGCCCTGCAGGATGGGGATCCCAGGACCCCAGGACCACAACCCAAGCTGAAGGCAGATGCTTACCAGGCTGAGCCACCCAGGTGTCCCCCACACCCCCAAATTCTTATATTGAAATCCTAACCCCCAGGTCCCAGAATGCGAGTGTATGTGAGACAGGGCCTCTGAGGAGGCTATTAAGTTAAAACGAAGTCTTTAGGGTCATCCTAATCCAATGGGACCGGTGTCCCTATAGGACGGGGAGACACGCACAGGAGGACGATGACACGGGCCCCCAGGAGAAGGTGGCGCCTGCAATCAGGGAGAGGGGGCTCAGGAGAAACCACGGAGCCTCATCTCGGACTTGCAGCCTCGTCACCAGCGCGGACGAGGTTTCCGGGTCTGCGGTGCTCAGGTCCCGCGGCCCGGGGAGGCAGCCCCGCTGCTGTCCTGCGTGTCCCTCGTTGCGCTGCCATCACCCATTCATGGGCCTGCAGCTCCTTTCACACTGAACTCCCTGGAGGCGCTGAGCACCCTTCAGAGCTGCAAACCCACCGCACCCCGAGAAGTTCGGAGAGCATTTCCTGGGTGAACAGCTTGTGGGGTGAACAGAACTTGGGTTCATGGCTCTCTAAATCATCCAAGGCTAGAAAGGAGGGAGGCCTGACCACTCATGACCCCTCTCCATCTGCGGAGCACCACCCCGCTTGGCCTCTGGTCCTACCCAGAGAGAAAGGCCGTCCCCATTGTACAGATGAGTAAATCGAGGCCCAGAGAAGGCAAGTGATGTGCCCGAGGTGGTTCACGGAGTCAGAGACATCAGGAAGCAGAGCGCAAAGCCCACGAGTCCCAGGGAGGACCTGCGAGGGGCTAGCGGGGGACCCGAAAGCTCTGCAGGGTCCTGCCCACTGGACGGAGACAGAGAGGACCTGGGTCCAAGTCCTGACTGTGCCTCTTGCTTGCCATGTGAGCCGGGGCCTCAGTTTCCACATCTGTACAATGAGGCTGATAAATATGAGGCAGCACCTGTGGTGCTTAGCTCGGGGTCTGGCCCTGCAGAAGGGCCTGAGACGTGTTGAGCTGTGGCCGCTGAGAACAGTCTTCTGGAGCAGCTCAGCTGGCCCAGCACCTGGCCCCACAGGAAGTCTGACAAAGGCCTCTCAATAGAATCCCTTCCTGCCTGGGGATCGTCAGCATGGGGGACAGGGAGGGGGGTGGGTGGCAGGCAACTTCTGTTCTCCCAGCCTGGAGCACTGCTCCTGGTCCCCAACACACACACACACACACACACACACACACACACACACACACACACACACGCTGTCACTTGCCCTCCACGGGGCCTCACAGGGCTCAGGGCTGGATAAGGCTCAATGGCCCATTGTTCTCCCTCCAGGCCCAAAGCAGGCCCAGCCTGCCGGGAACCAGCAGCTGAAAATAGTCCCACCGGAGTGTTGGGGTCCAGCTGCTTATCTCAGCCCAGGGCTCAGGAGCTGCCCCCCTCTTCCTGGCCACTACTCTGGGCCAAGTCCAGCTTGGCCAGCTCCCAGATACCCTCAGGGGAGAGTCCAAACTCACACCCGCAAACTATTTAGTGGAAAATTCGAGGCCAGTTATAATCCCCTGAGGGCAGGCCCTCGGTGCAGATTTTCAGACTTAGCCTGTGGTTGGTCCAGAGGAAAAATCCTGGAAGAACAGGCCATGACTGGCAAAGCAAGAAGAGACAGGGAAACGTAGTCTAGGTCGCAGGAACCACAAGAAGCAGAGGGATGAGGGATGAGGGATGAGGGAGGAGGGATGAGGGATGAAGCTGAGCAATACAATGAGAGGCTGGAGGAAGCGAGCCTTCAAGGGAAGCAGGGTCGGGAATGCCAGGGCAGCTTTCCTGACCTTCAGGGCGACTGTTGCCTGGGGCAGGTCCATGGTTGCCCTCACTTCCAGGGCTTCCTCTGAGATCCCCCAAGGAGTTGGAGCAGTCCTGAAGGAGGAGCCGGGGGCGTTTGGCACTCCCCTCCAGACCTGAGATGGGGGCTGCTCATCAGAGACCCGCGAGGCAGACCCCAGGGGCTCTGGTCCCAGGGGCTCTGGCCATGGGCTGTGTTGGCCACAGGCAGCCTACAGACATTCAGCTGTTGGCCTTCAAGTTGCTCCTCTGCATTGGACCCTGGGCTGGATGCTGGGGACCCAGACAGCTGCTCGGTTCCAGCCTTTGAGGGTCTCACAGTCCAGAAGAGACAAAGGGCAACTCCAGGACTGAGTCGCCTGAGCAGTGTGTGGGGACAGCTCAGAGGAGGGTTCTCCTCCCAGCTTGGGACATCAGCAAAGGGTGCCTGGAGGATGTACCCTCCCTCTGAGCTGAGTCTTGAAGGTTAAGGAGCTGGCCAGGTGAAGAGGTAGCAGGAAAGCCATGAGAACAACCTGTACAAAGGCTCTGGGGTGCACCTGGGTGGGGGCGGGGGACACAGGGCAGAGGCAGGCGGTGGGGACCAGAGTTCATCCTTCTCTGAATTCCCCGTGACACAGACGCAGTTCACACCAACAGAAAGGCTGGCGAAGGAAACATTTGGAAAAACGGGAATAAACCAAATTGAGTAGATTAAGTCCCATTTTTGGAGCTCACTTCTACAGTCTGGGAGTTTGATCACTGGTTATTCTGTAAGGAAGGTCTTCTATCATTTCCACATTGAGGGTTTGATTTATAAGTTGTGCTTAAGGTGAGTGTACCTGTATCACACGGACAACATCCGAAAGCACCTGCTGGGAGGGTCCAGTCAGGCAGACTGGATTTCTGGATTCCAGAAAGGCCCCGCCTGCCCGGGCCTGTGGGTACTGACAGCCCAGAGTGAAGAACTTAGTTGGGTGAAATAGACCCCAAAGGTGAGCTCCCAAGGCCTCTGTGATGGCCCCACCGGTCCCCATTCTTCACCTTTCCCAGCACCCACTCCCTTTGCCATCTGAGTTTGCAGCTCTGCCTGCTGGACGTAGACCATCCTTCCACGTGGGGCGCAGCCATGTGACTTATCTTGGCCAATGCGCTGTCATCACTTGTCCCTCGTTTCAAACGGAGGCTTAAAATACACTTACATCTAAAAGAAAAACACCAGGGGCGCCTGGGTGGCTCAGGTCATGATCCTGGGGTCCTGGGATGGAGCCCTGCTCTACTGGGAGCCTGCTTCTCCCTCTCCCTCTGTCTGCTGCTCTCCATGCTTGTGCTTGCATGCTCATGTGCATGTTCTCTCTCTCTCTGTCAAATAAACAAAATCTTTTAAAAAATAAAGGAAAAAAATAAAATAAAAACACCAATTCTGGGGCACCTGGATAGCTCAGGGGTTGAGCGTCTGCCTTTGACTCAGGTCGTGATCCCGGGGTCCTGGGATCAAGTTCACATGGGGCTCTCTGCGAGGAGCCTGCTTCTCCCTCTGCCTCTGTCTGCCTCTCTCTGTGTGTTTCTCATGAATAAATAAATAAAGTCTGTAAAAAAATAAAAAAAGAAAGAAAGAAAGAAAGAAAAGAAAAACACCAATTCTATACAATCTGTCTCAGAAAATAGAAGAGGAGGGGGCACTTCCCAATTCATTTTAGCAAACCAGTATGACCTTGATAACAAAACCAAAGACAGTAGAAGAAAGAAAAAACACAGATAGTACTCATGTATATGAAACACAAATCCTTAACAGAATATTAGCAAAGAGAATTCAGCAACATATTAAAAAATTATATACCATTTTCAGATAAAGTTTATTTCAGGGATGCAAGATGGGTTTGATACTTGAAAATCAGTCCATGTAATCCACCATATTCACAGGCTAATCAAGAAAATTTGTATGGTCATACCCATTGAAGCAAACAAGTTGTTTTTTTTTAAGATTTTTAATTTTTTCATTCATGAGAGACACAGAGACATAGGCAGAGGAAGAAGCAGGGAGCCTCCTTCCTCATAGAGAACCTGATGTGGAC
Organism: Vulpes lagopus; assembly: GCF_018345385.1. Taxonomy (NCBI): domain Eukaryota; kingdom Metazoa; phylum Chordata; class Mammalia; order Carnivora; family Canidae; genus Vulpes; species Vulpes lagopus. The sequence continues at coordinate 64,840,149 of NC_054830.1, forward strand.
TCGATCCTAGGACCCCGGGATCACACCCTGACCAAAGGCAGATGCCCAACCACTGAGCCACCCAGGCATCACTGAAGCAAAAAAAAAGTTTTTAACAAAATTCAACACCCACCCATGGGAAAAATTTTCAGAAGATTAGGAATAGAGAGCAATTTGTGTGTAAATAAGCAAACTTCCTCTATAAACGTATGTAAATATATATATATATATACACATGCTATGTAAATAAAATAGCTTAGTAAATAGCATTTACAAAACACTGACAGCTAATAACATTCTTTAGTTTTTTTTTTTAAGATTTTATTTATTTATTCATGAGAGACACTGAGAGAGAGAGAGAGAGAGAGACAGAGACAGAGACACAGGCAGAGGGAGAAGCAGGCTCCATGCAGGAAGCCCGATGTGGGACTCGATCCTGGGACTCCAGGATCACACCCCGGGCCGAAGGCAGCACTAGACCGCTGAGCCACCCGGGCTGCCCTCATCCTTTAGTTTTTAGTGAAAGTCTTGCCCAGCAGCAAGACAAGAATGGTAAATAAATGACATTACAGATGAGAAAAACAAAAAACAAAACAAAACCTGTACCTATTTGCAGATGACATGATTGTGCAGAAAAATCCAAGGCATCTACAAAAAACCTCTCTGAACTATTGACTTCAACAAGGTCATGAGCTACAAGATCAACGTACAAGAATCCACTGCATTCCAATGTGCATGCAATGAACATGGAAACTGAAACTTTTATTATTTACAATCACTAAAAGAAGAATGAAATGCTTGGGTTTAAATCTAATGAAATGGGATTTATATGCTGGAAACTACAATGTGCTAACAAAAGAAATCAAAGCAGATCTAAATAAATGGAGAGACACGGCAGGCTTGTGAATGGGAATATTCCACGTTGTAAAGATCCCAGTTACCCACAAATTGAAATATAGGCTTAATGCAATTACTATCAAGATCTCAGGAAGACTTTTTGTAGACAAGGCAAGATTATCCTAAAATATATATAGAAAGGCAAAGGAACTCGAAGAGGTATAACAATTTTGAATAAATAAATAAAATGAGAAAATAGCTCCACTTATTTCAAGACTTGTTATATAGCTACAGTAATCAAGACCGTGTGGCATTGGTGGAGGGACAGGGACACAGATGAATGAAACAGAATAGAGAATCGAGAGATGGACCCATAGGGACGCCTGGGTGGCTCAGCGGTTGAGCATCTGCCTTCGGCTCAGGGTGTGATCCCGGAGTCCTGGAACCAAGTCCTGTGTCGGGCTCCTTGCATGGAGCCTGCTTCTCCCTCTGCCTGTGTCTCTGCCTCTCTCTGTGTGTCTCTAATGAATTAAGTAAATAAACTCTTTAAAAGCAAAAAAAAAAAGGACCCATAGAAGTATAGCCAACCTATTTTTTTTTAAGATTTTATTTATTTATTCATGAGAGACACAGAGGGGGCGGGGGGCAGAGACACAGGCAGAGGAAGAAGCAGGCTCCATGCAGGGAGCCCGACGTGGGACTCGATCCCAGGTCTCCAGGATCACGCCCTGGGCCAAAGGCGGTGTTAAACCGCTAAGCCACCTGGGCTGCCCTAGCCAACCTATTTTTGCAAAAGCACGAAAGCAATCCAATGATAACACTTTACACCCATGGCTGAAATAAAAAAGGCATTATAACAAGCGTTCAGTAAAAATGTGCAGAGATTAGAGCCCTCACTGCTGGTGGGAAAGTCAACGGTGCAGCTTGAAACACGGTTCCTGAAAAGGTTAAGCATATAGGGTTTGTTTATGACTTGGCAATTTGTTTGCAACTCTACACCTAGGTGTACACCCAGGAGGACTGAAAACATATGTCCACACAAAAACTTGCACGTGGATGTTCATAGCAGCCCTATTCCTAATCACCAAAAAGCAGAAATGACTCAAAGGCCCATCAACTGCTGAATGGATAAAGACCATGTGGTCTATTACATGGTACATGGGATGGATACGATGGACTACTAGCAGGCAGGACAAAGAAAGGAAGGACCGAGCCTTCGCTCTCACATGATGAACCTTGAAAATGTTATGCTAAGTGAAACAAGCCACTTTTCTGTCTTTTCCAGACAGAAAAGATCACATGTTGTATGATTTCATTTACATGAAATGTCCAGAATACGCAAATTGTAGAGACAGAAAGTAGATTAGTGGTTGCCCGAAGCTGGGAAGGTAGGGATAGAGAGGGGGGCGGGTGACCACTAATAGGTAGGGAGACTTTTGAGGGGGTGATGAAAACGTTCTAAAATTGATTGTGGTGATGGTTGTACAGCTCCATGAAAATACTAAAAAAACCATCGGGCTGTGCACTTTAAATAGGTAGATTAAACCACGTGTGGTTACATGTCAATAAAGCTGGGGTTTTTCAAAAACAATTCAGTAGATGAAGGATCGTCTTTTCGACAAATGGTGCTAAAGCAATGGACATCCTTGTGCCCAAACAAAAACAAAAACAAATAAACAAACAAACAAAAAAAAAGAGAAACCCAAGAATCTCAATTTCAACCTCACATCTTCCACAAGAATTTAATGGGAGGAAAAGAAAAGAATTTAATGGGGGGATTAAGATATAAGACACTATAAAATGTGTAGGAGAAAATCTTTAGACCTAGGGATTGGTGAGAAGTTCTGAGACATAACACCCAAAGCACCATCTAAAAGCAAAAAGAGGGAAACCACCACCCAAACAACAAAACGAAATAAAGAAAATGGGAAAAGGGGGTACTCGGAGGAGCATGCGATGCTTGATCTCGGGGTTGTGAATTCAAGCCCCACAACAGGTGTAGAGATTATTTAAAAATTAAAAAACTCTAGGGCAGCCTGGGTGGCTCAGCGGTTTAGCACCTCTTGCAGCCCAGGGCCTGATCCTGGAGACCCGGGATCGAGTCCCATGTCGGGTTCCCTGCATGAAGCCTGCTTCTCCCTCTGCCTGTGTCTCTGCCTCTCTCTCTCTGTGCCTCTCATAAATAAATAAATAAAATCTTTAAAAATAAAAATAGAAAACTTAAAACAAATCTTAAAAAGTGATACATTGATCTTGATCAACATTTAAAAAAAAAAAAAAAAGCCTTTGCTTTGCAAAAGATGCATTAGGAGCATGAAAAGACAAGTTGCAGCCGCAGAGAAATGATCTGCAAACCACCTACGTGACCAAGGATGTCTTCATAGGGTGCATCAAGTGCTCTTGAACTCAAAACAGGAAAAAAGCAAATGCTCTAAGGAGAAAGTGAGCCAAAGGCAGGAGGCCACATTTCACCAGAGGGTGTATACAGACAGAGGACGAGTACACGAGAGGATGCCCAATATCCCTACTCATTAGGGAGGTAGCACATGAAAACCTGGCGAGATCTCACCGCGCACCTAGTGGAACAGCCACAGTGAACAACGTGGGGGCGGCATTCAATGCTCCCAAGAGGCAGAGAAACTGGCTCTCTCACCGGGTGGCAGTTCCTTACAAACGACACCTGCATTTACCGTACACCCAGCACTTGCACTCCTGAACGCTTATCCCGGAGAAGTGAAAACTTGTGTCCACGCAAAACTCTCTACATGACGCCTGTAGCAGCTCTACAGGGAACTGGAAACAACCGAAACGCCCAACAAGTGAATGGGTAAACCAGCCGCGGCCCATCTACACCGCGGAACACCACTCCGCAAGAAACACGATCGAACTCTTGGCACACGCAGCAACTTGGATGGATCTCAAGGGCATTACGATGAGCAAAGAAAGACAATCTCGAAAGGTCACGTAGTGCATGCTTCCATTTATACGACATTCTTAAAATGACAAAATTATAGAGCCGGAGAGCAGATTAGTGGTTGCTGGGGGTGAGGGTTGGGGGGGCGGGGGGGATGGGCGTGACGGTAGAAGAGGATCCGGGGAGATCTTTGTGGTGACACAGTTCTGTTGCCAGTTCCATAGCGGTTCCACCATCTACACACGCGACAAAATAGCGCAGGAACGCACAGTGTCCCAGTGTCACGTCCTGGCTTTGAGGCTGTACTCTCGACTGGGGAAGGTACAGCCACTGACGGAAGTCCATGAAGGCTACGTGGGGGGCACCTCTTGGCAGTTTCCTGTGAACACCTAATTTTTGCAAAATGAAAAATTATTAAAAAGAAAACCCAAACCACTTGCATCTCAGTGAGACGCCTGCCCCAGAGGTGCTGACCCTTCCGGCCGGCGGATGTGGGCCCAGGCAGGGAGCTCAGGCAGGGAGGGCCTGGGCAGCTCGCACGACCCCGGTCGCGGGCCCCGTTATGACCCTTTCTTTCTGGCTGAGGACCTGGTGGCTCTGAGACATGGACTCGTCCACGGTCGCACAGCGAGTCAGCGTCGGAGCCAGAGCCCGGGCCTGCCAGCATCCTCGTCACCGTCCTCCACGGCCTTGCGGTACAGATTCTGGGGATCGAGCCAGTTCCTGCGGCAGGAGCACTTCGGAGGGAGCAGCGAATACAACCTAAGGTGCGGGGCCCCTGGGGGCTCAGTGGTCCAGCGTCTGCCTTGGGCTCAGGGCGTGACCCTGGGGTCCTGGGATCAAGTCCCCCATCGGGCTCCTGCGTGGAGCCTGCTTCTCCCTCTGCCTGTGTCTCTGCTTCTCTCTGTGTCTCTTATGAATAAATAATTAAAATCTTAAAAAAAAAAGGTATCAGTGTCAGATGGCTCCTCTGACTTGGAATACCCTCCACCCATTTTTCAGATGGGCCAGCGAGGCCCAGTGAGGGAAGGGTCTTGCCACAAAGTAGCAGCAGAAACAGACCCTGGGGGTGAATTTCCTTCCCCGCAAGTGCAGGGACCCTCAGCTCCGCCTTTGACGCAGAGCTCGGTGCCTAGAGGGGCTGCTCTGGCCTGTGTGTGTGTGTGTGTGTGTGTGTGTGTGTGGCAGGGGTGCGGACCTCAGGGGAACGAGTATGTGAATAGCCAGCACATCCTTCTGCACTTGGGCCTGGCAGGGGGACACGGGGTGCTGTGTCTGAGGGTCATGAACCCACGGGGACCCCAAGGCAGGTGGCAAGTAGACGGCTCCCTCCAGGCATCTGGGGAAGTTGTTAAACCCTTTTTTTAGTCCTAACAACACACACACACACACACACACACCCTATGCAGACACACCTGGCCTGGATCCAGCCCCTCACATCACACCAGGCACCATGCGCCCCTTCGGAAGGTCCTCAGACAGAAAGCAAGCTCGGTTCCCCTTGTTTTCCAGAAGAAACCAGCAAGAGAGCGGAGGGTCTCGTACCAAGTCACGCGCAGGTTTGGGACCATCTGAGGGAAGGCAGCTGCCTGACAGCGCGGGTGCTATTCAGTTGCCCCAAAACAGTAAGCAGGCCTCTGCGGAGCCCACTGAGGCCCAGGGCCCAATCCCACCCTCTTGGGGCCCCACCCCCCACCCTTGTCCTTGGGGCACTGGTGGCCTTGTCCTAGAGACTGGCCAAGCGGCCGATGCGGGGGCAGCTTCCTCCTGCGCAGCTGCTTGCTTGGCCTGACCTCACCTCTTGGATGCTCAGTGGTAGCCCCGGGCCTCCCTCCGCCTGCGCCTCCGTGGGGCGCCCCCTCCGTGGCTGGTCCTGTGCTGAGGGTTACACAGATTCGTTATCTCACCGAGTCCCCGTGAGACCGGCAGGTGGGATTGTTATACCCATTGTATAGACAACACCACCGAGGCTCGGAAAAGTAAGGCAATTTATCCACAGCTCCACGGAGAACTGTGATTCAGCCCAGGGCCAGGTATCTCCACACGTGAGGCCCACGACCTTCGTGAGAAAAGTCCTATCCTGGGGCACCTGGGTGGCTCAGGTCGTCGTGGTCCTGGGTCCGGGTGAAGGAGCCTGCTTCTCCCTCTGCCTGTGTCTCTGCCGCTCTCTCTCTGTGTCTCTCATGGATCAATAAATAAAATCTTTAAAAAAAAAAAAAAGAAAAGAAAAGCTGTGTCCTGGAGACAAGGAGAACCTGTGCTCCCCACTAACTCCCTCTGACCGGCTGGAGGTGATGCTGCCCGGACGTTAGGGATTCGGGACCCAGTCTGGGCTCAGCCACAACATACTCTCCCATTTTCCCTGACCGTGAACTTTCTCACTTATAAAAGGAAAACAGCACTGAGCACTGCCCAGGCCGGCCGCGGGGACGGGGAGCTAAGGCACGGATGCCCCTGGCGTGGGTCCCCCAAGCCGCGGGCCCCCCAAGCCCCACTCTCCTCCATGCTGAGCAGGCCTGGACCCGCCCTGAAGCTCTTCCTCACCCCCTCTCTCCTGCGACCCAAGGATCCCAAGGACGGGGCTACCCTGGCCGCAGGGGGCCCAGGTACCCCCTTCCCTCCTGCCTGGCCCTGCCAGGGAGAGGCGAGGCAGAGCCAGATGTTTCACAGATGTCAGCAACACAACAGCTCCAGAGCACTTGTCGGAGGCCCAGGGTGTGTTGCCTGAGGGCCGGGGAGCTAAGGGAGCGGCTGGGGCAGAGGGGTGAACCAGGGAGCCTGTCTAGAGTAGGATGGCAGCGAGAGTGACCTGGGGGGGACAGGAGGGTAAGGACCAGAGGAGCAAAGCAGAGACATGGGGGTGGGGAGTGCCCAGGAGTTTGGGGAGGGTGGGGGGAGCAGAGAGGAGTGAAACTGGAGAACCAGGGAGCCTGTAGGGGGCCTATCTGGGCAGGGGGCCTGCTGACCTGCCCCCTCATGCCACCCCACCCCGGGATCCTGACTTCACAGGGCTCAAGAACTCTAGAACCCTCGGAAACTCCCAGGCCCTGCTGGGCTGCCGTGGGAGATCTCGAGCTGCAAGAGATCTTGCAAGAGATGCAAGCAGGGGGATCCCTGGGTGGTGCAGGGGTTTAGCGCCTGCCTTTGGACCAGGGCGCGATCCTGGAGACCCGGGATCGAATCCCACGTCGGGCTCCCGGTGCATGGAGCCTGCTTCTCCCTCTGCCTGTGTCTCTGCCTCTCTCTCTCTCTCTCTCTCTGTGTGACTATCATAAATAAATTAAAAAAAAAAAAAAAAAAAGAGATGCAAGCAGGAACCCAAGCACGCGAGTCAGCAGCTTAGACCCCGTGGTCTCTTCCAGGCTGGAGGGTCCGGGGGGCCGTGTCCGCCCCAGGCCGGGCCAAGAGGCCGAGAGCGTGAGGGACCCACGCGACCGGCCCACAACGAGGCGGATGAAGCTCGGCCGGGCAGGCCAAGGCCCAGCGCCCTCCCACTGGCATCCACCCGGGAGCCGCGGCCGTGCCCTCTCCCCTTCCCACCCTTCACTCCGTGTCTGCAGGCTGACCCAGCTGCTCCGAGCCAGGCTGACCGGCAGCCGTGCGGCGCGGGCTGTGGCTGACGCTCCCCGGAACAGGCCGGCTTTGCCCTCCAGCTCAACGTTCCTGGAAGGACAGCGATCCGGGGTCTGAGCCTGAAGGCTCCCTGGCCGCCCTGATCAGGGCAGGGCCCGGGCCTGACAACGCCGGAGGAGCTCTCACCTCCCTGTGACCCTCAATAACGATGTCACCAGCAGCAGCTTGCAACGAAGGAGCACATCCCTGCGCCAGGCACTGGGCTGACCTCACTTGGTCCCGCAAGCTCTTGGATAGGTGCCAATGTGCATGACTTACAGATGGTAAAACTGAGGCAAAGATGATTTTTTTTTTCAAAGACTGAGAGCTGGTAGTTAGCCATGGAGCCGGGGCCTGGGCCTTTCACCTCCCCGAAGGGCTGCTTGCCTCCCTATGCCTCAGTCTTCCCATCTGTAGGCTGGGAAGGGGCCTGGACACAACGACCTCGCAGCCCTCACATCCCACACTGACCAGCCTGGGACTGCCAGACAGACAGCAAGGGGTCTGGTCCCTCCAAGCATGTTGAAAAAAAAAAAAGTCGGGAGCAGCTCAGATGTGGTATAGGTGACAGTAGTGAGGCCTGAGCGGGGAGGGCACTACGCAAGGTCCCGGGGGAGCCCAGGCAGGGCCCAGGGCGAGGAGGATGCAGGCACCTTTCCAGTCTGCTCTCCAGCTGCTCAGCGTCGCCAAAGCTGCTCGGGGCCAAGGGACCCAGTGTGAGTAATGGAAACCAGGCAGTGGGGCCTTCCGAAATGGGAATTCCATCTGCCTGACTTTGCTCTGCGGGACTTTGGTTTCCGTGGCAACAGGGGGTGGGAAGGCCGAGGGCTTGGCCCCAGGCTATGTCCCTGGAACCTGAAGGGGAAGGTGAGCCTCTGGGGCCCGGTGTCTCCTCCAAGTGGAAGACACCTCAGGGAGGCCGGGCCTCCAGTCCTGACCTCCCTCCGGCCCTGCCACTAGCCCTGTTTTGGGAGGAACAGGAGGGCTATTGTGCTCCCCTCGGGGTCTGTTTTCCCAGCTGTCAGGTTCCCAATCGCAGGCCTGGATGACACCCTTGCTCTGAATGGATGACCCCACTCCAGGCCATGCTCGAGCCCCAGCCCCCAGGCCGCAGCAGGCTGCAGGAGGGGGCACCGGGGGCCCCCACTCCAGGCCGTGCCCGAGCCCCAGCCCCCAGCAGGCTGTAGGAGGGGGCGCCAGGGGCCAGCCTTGGCATCAGCTTGGCCTGGGTTCCAGGCTCTTCTCTCATCGCCTCCGAGCAAGTGGTGCAAGGCCTCCAGTGAAATGCGGCTTTGGGACACACCTTGCCTAAATTTGCACCTCTTGTTAGGTGCAGAGTGGGAAGCCTTCCAGGGAGACGGAGGGATTCTCTGTAAGCCCCACGCCTTGCCACCTGCCCACATATCCCTTCTGCCCTAAAGGTGTCCACGGACCTGTCCATCTGCAGCCGTTGCCCTGCCTGAGACGCTGGCCTCCTCCACCTCAGCCAACCAGCCTTAGTTCCACTAGAATCCCAGGGTATGGTGGCCAAGCTAGGCCTCCATCCTGTGGCAAGCAGAGGACAGCAATCCGGAGTACAGGCGCTATGGCTGGGCTTTGGCAGAACCCGGTCTTTGCCACTCGCCAGCCGTATGACCTTGGACAAGTCACCTTACCTGCCCATGCTTCACTGTCCCCATCTGTGAAAAGGGCCTAACCCCCACCTCCCAGGCTGTGGAGAAGGCGAGACGGTAGATGGACAAGGATGCCTAGCCCGGGGAAGCGGTCAGTGAGCTGCAAGCCCCAGGGCACTGTGTCTGTGGCTCTGGGGTGGGAGGCGGGTGATGGCGAGAGAGGAGAAGCCAGACTGACCCCAGCCCCCCGAGTCCCAGTCACCCTGGGAAAGCTCAAGACCCAGGAACACATGAACGAGAAATAACACAGGCCTTTTATTTGCTCCAGAACTTGGCTGCTGTGTGGTCCAAGGGTGCCATGCTTTCCCAGAGCCCCTGAGGGGCACTTCCCTCAGTTGGGGGGGGGGGGGTGCTGGATCTCTGTGCGAGCTCCCACGGAAGCACCCACCCCCCGCCAGGCCGCATGAGTCCAGAAGGCCCAGCTGCCCACCGCTGGTGCCTGGGACCAGCAACTCCCCTGAAACTGGAAAGTGGTGTCCACCTTCTCGGCGAGGTGGGTTTTCACAAGGCGTTGGTTAAAATATTGCACTTGTAAATTAGGAAAACCGATGAGGCAAAAATTTCCTATAACAGGACGACGTGCCAAGCATCCGACTACTATTTAAATAAATAAAACTCAAGGCGGGGTCAGAGTGGCGAGCCCCAGTGGCCTCCCCCGGGAGATCCCTGGAGCCCACAGCCAGGCCCCCTGCCCCATCAGCCAGTTCTTTAAGGAACTTGGTCAATGCTGAGTCTACGCAGCACAGAGCAGCAGCTCCAGGTCTGGCTCAGCCAGGGCCCCTGACCTGCCGGGGCCCTCGGGCCCCCTCGTACCGGGGCAGTGGGGACCCAACGGGGCCAGTCCTTCTGCTCCTCCGGTGGCCTGGGCCTCTCTCGGTCCAGGCCTCTCATCCGAATGTCCGTCTGTCCATCCGGAGACACAGCCTCCGGGGGCTTGTTTGCCCCCTCCGTCGCAGAGGGAGAGAGGCAGGTGGGAAGGGGGCCCAGCCCGCCTGGTGTGAACACGGGGCTTGACCCTGGCAGCCCCTAAAGTGGGGGACTCATCTTCTTCTGGTTAATGAGGTCCAGGTAGAGGTCAGAGCGGAGGAAGCGTGGATACGAGTCTTTTTCCATGAGCCCGAAGATGCGCTTCTGCGCCAGATCGAAGCAGCCCCGGGTGACACTCTGCAGGTTGTCCTTGGTGTGCTCTCGGGTGTAGGAGTCCAGGTTTACCTGTGGAAGGGAGGGCAGCACAGTGAGGTCCACCTGCAGGGGGCCGACCCCGGGGCGGGGGCCCAGGAACGGGCCGTCCCCAGCCTGTCACCTCCGAGCCCCTCTGCTCCACGTCTTAAGTCTCAGAGTGGAGGCCCTCGGGTCAGTGGCCCAAGTCCTGGCCGGGTCGCTCACTGTAGGGCTGGTAGCTTATAGGGCCTGAAAAAACCTCTAAGGTCACACTGCCTGGTTGGAATCCCGGCGGCGCCGTGCCTAGGCCCAGGACCCTGAGCACATCGCGCGAGTGCTCCGAGGCCCGCCTGTCCTGTCCGCGGGCTAGGAGGAGTGGTGTACCCCTCCAAGAGTGGCAGAGACAAGCAAGGTCATCCACGGGAAACACAGACCGAGCAGATCAACAGATCACCCGCTGCGACTTTGCCCACAGTACCCGACACTCAGTAAGCACTCGATGGATGTTAGCTCCTCTGACCTCAGCAGACACTGTCGCCTTTTTTTTTTTTTTAAGATTTTATTTATTTATGCATGAGACACAGAGAGAGAGAGAGGCAGAGACACAGGCAGAGGGAGGGAGCCTGACGTGGGACTCGATCCCGGGTCTCCAGGATCACGCCCTGGGCCAAAGGCAGGTGCTAAACCGCTGAGCCACCCGGGGATCCTCCTGTCGCCTCGTTTTTAAAGTGAAGATAATATTGAACCCATTTTACAGGTTGTCATGAGGATCAAATAAAAGAGTTCACACATAAAGGGCTCAGCAGGCGCCTGGCACAGAGCGCCCGACAGCGGCCTTTCTGATTTGTTACCAATGGAGATCTGTCCTTCCTGTCCCCTTCCTGAGCTCCTCGAGGCCACTGAGAGGCCACGGGTGTGGGCTGAGGGGCCTGAGGCCTTACCTCCTTGCACGCCTGGATGGCGATATACTCAGCAAAGATCTTCTTGGCCTTGGCCGCCATCTTGGACTGTGACTTGACCTTCTTGAAGTCCTCACATGCCAGCCAGAATTCCAGGTTCTCCTCGCTAAACTCGGTGCGAAGGAAGGCCTGGAACACGGCTAACCCATCTGTGGTGAGAAGCCCAGGCCCGGGGTGAGGAGCAGAACCAGCCCCTCCTGCCCTCTGGGCCCCCCGGCCTCCCCTCGGGGGTCTCTTAGGGTGCAGATGCTGGGAGCTCGGTAGGGTAACCACTTCCAAGAGCCAGGAGCCCCGGCATGTGGCCCCGGCCCTGCCGCTGCCTCGTGGGCCTTGGCCACGTCTCTCCCCGGTCTGTGCCTCAGTTCCCCCATCTGTAAAGTGGGGCTCACGAGCCAGTTCCTGGAGCCCTGCCCATGAGCTGCGGGCACCCTTGGCCCGTGTAAGGCCTCGGTCCCTGGAAATGTTTATCCTTCTTCTGGGAATCCGGGCCTGAGCGCACAGGTCGCGGCGGCCTCCTGCGGGCTGGGCCAGCTCCCGTGGACGGGGAGGGGCTGGCAGGAGCCGGCTCCAAGGCCAGCCCAAGGGCCCGGCCTCTCCCCACAGCGGGGGCCCCGGACTGGCACCCAGGAAAGAGGGAAGGCCACTGTCCGGAGAGGCGGAAGGGGGAGAGGGAGGGAGATGACACCCGGAGGGGAGCGGGGAGCAGGCCGGCTGGCCCCCACTTACATTTGTGAAGCAGCAGCTTCTCCAAGGACTCACCCCACTTGAGGGCTTCCTCTGAGGTGGGCCTGGGGGACGAGGGAAGGGGCGCAGTGAGGCACGGGGAGGGGGTGACCGGGGCTGGGGGGCCTGTTAGCTGCCCCTGGCCCTGGGCGGTGGCCGAGCCCAGCTGGGGAGCCCACCCCCCTTCCCTGGGCCCGCATCACTTCGGGCTCCCACCTCTGCCCCTGCCTGGCCGGCCTCCCCCGCAGCCGGTCCCTGTCCCCCCCCCCCCCCCCCCCCCGCCTGCAGGGTACCAGGCTCCGTCAGAGACAGAGGAGCTGGACCCAGCCCAACCCCCCTCTCCACTTAGCGCCCCACCAGCCCCGCTCCCCTGGGGACCCCGGGGTGCAGACCCGACCTACTTGAATGACTTGACCATTTTGTCAGCCTTGCCCGCCGGCTGGGCCCCGGGAGACTCGTTCCTCCGCCTGAAGATGCCCAGCTTGTTCTTCATGTCCTTGGCCCTGGGGGCGGAAGCAGAGAACGGGGTCAGCGGGCGGCCGGCGCGGACCAGGGTGGCACCTACTGGGTGCCCGGGCCGGGCGCCGGGCGGGAGGCACCTACTCCTTCATCGTGTGCCGCCGCTGCAGGTTCCCGTTGCGGGTGAGGTACATGCCTCGGAGCATCTCCGCGGGGCCCCGCCTCGGCCCGGGCGGCCTGCAGGGAGCACCCCCAAGGCTCGGGCTCCCCACCCGCAGGCACGACGGTGCGAGCGCTCGCTCGCGGGGATCCCAGCCGCCGACTGGGCTCCGGGCCGGGCTGGGACTCAGACAGGAGGAGCCAGGAAATGGGAGGGCCCAGGACGGGAGCGGAAAAAAAAATATCCCTCCTGGCCAACCCTGGGAGGGAGCCCGTGAAAGGGGCATGTGTCTGCAAGGGGCGGCCTCTGGGGCCCCCGGCAAAGAGCCAGACCCAGTTATTTGTGACCGGCCTCCCCGTTGCCATGGCAGCGCCGGGGGAAGGAGGAGAAAACAAGTCAGCAAATTGCTGGGAGGGAGGGAGGGAGTGGGGGGACCCTGCCCACCAGGGTGGCAGGACTGGCTATTTTTAGCCAGGAATCATTTTTAGCCTTGCCACGCCCCCCAGGAGGCCCGATTCAGCCCCGGGCAAAGCTGCTGGCAAGGAAGGGGTTAAACGCCCCAGGCTCAAGTTTGTGTGTGTGTGTGTGGGGGGGCTCCTCCTCCTCCTCGGTCGCTAGACCCCCCACCCTGGGCACCTCCAGGGGAACAGCCCAGGCTCCCGGGCCTCAGCCTCGGCCGCTGGCTTTCGGTACAAGCATCCGCGAAGACGCAGGGTGTCCCCAAAGTCTGAGTACGGTTTCAAAGCTCAGACAACTTCAGAAGTACAAATCCTACAAACTTTCAAAAAACGTCGTTTGGAATTTTAATTATGGAAATTTCTTTTTAAATGCACATGTAGTTTTGTGATTTTTGAACCATCATTTTTTTTTTAATTTTGATTTTTGGTTTCTGTTCTGATGAAAGATAAAAAATGCTGACCGGAACCAAGTCACGATAAAAAATGTATTGGCAAAATCATTTTTTGTGGGTTTTTTTTTAAGATTTATTTATTTATGATAGACACAGAGAGAGAGAGAGAGAGAGAGGCAGAGACACAGGAGGAGGGAGAAGCAGGCTCCATGCCGGAGCCTGACTCGGGACTCGATCCTGGGAATCCAGGATTGTGCCCTGGGCCAAAGGCAGGCGCTAAACCGCTGAGCCATCCAGGGATTCCCCCCCAACCCCGTTTTTTTGTTTTTTGTTTTTTGCCAATTCGCAAAGCTAAGTAAGTGTAAAAGAAACGTAAATAATGCAACTGCAAGCGGGTGTTTGTAAGTTTGTGGTATTTGCACTTCTGAAGTCATTGAAGCTGAAAGTGGCATTAAGACCTATAGGACACCCTGGGTAAGTAGGTAAGGGAGGTGGTGCCCTGTGGAGGTTAAGTGTGGGCTCCGGAGCCTCAGAGCCTCAGGGACAAATCCCAACCCCAGCAGGTACCAACTGTGTGCTCTTTGTCAAGTTACCTAACCTCTCAGCACGTCAGGTTTTCTCATCCATCAGTGATGGGGACCCTGCTCTTGCAAGTCCAAGCCAATGAGCTAAGGCCAAGGAGTCCAGGGCCTGGCAGTCCTCTCGGTGAGGATGGGGGCCCTTAGAGCGCCCCGGGGTGACTAGAATGCCAGCATTCGACTTCCTGGAGCATAGTGGTCTGACTGGAAGGCAGAGCGCAGAGCCCCACCCCCCCATCCGTGTTCCCACGTGGGTCCAGAAGCCAGAACAGGGAGCCACAAGCAGAAGCTAAAGGAGCACTTTCCTCCAACCAGAGCCATGAAGAGATGGAATGAGTGGCCTCTGGGGAACAGACTCTCATCACTCAGAGGCTACCTGGCCGGGCTGCTGTGAACCTCCCTCAGAGTGCTTTGCACTGAACTTCAAATATAACGGCTCTGGGGAAAAATATATACACATGTATATCGATATTTCTAGAGCCAGCACGCCAGGTCTCAGATCCCCACTCTGCCACGTACTTGCTGTATGACCCTCGGACAAGTAACTTCTTTTTGCTTCAATTTGCTCATTGGTCAAACAGAGTAAGTGAGAAAAAAAGGAAATATGAAATAGAAATAATGGTAAAGATTAAGTTAGATCATATAACAGTGCCTGGCACAATAAATATTAGTTATTTTTGTTACCCTAGAGCCTAAGAGTCCTTGACAAAGCTTTTAAGAATGTGAGCCTCAGGGTGCCTGGGTGGCTCAGTAGGTTAAGTGTCTGCCTTCTGCTCAGGTCATGATCACGGGGTCCTGGGATGGAGCCCCGGCATCAGGCTCCCTGCTCAGTGGGGAGTCTGCTTCTCCCTCTCCTGCTCCCCCTGCTTGTGTTCTCTCTCTCTCTCTGTCAAATAAATAAAATATTTAAAAACATTAAAAAAAAAAAAAAAAAGGTGAGCTTCAGGCCTTCAAAAGGCAGCACCCACCAGGAAGAGAGGCTAGAGTCAGTGGACCGGGCCGGGACAGCCTGGCACGGCAGATGCTGGCCCTCCACGGCCCTCCACCGCCCCACCCCTGGGAGCGGCACCCCCAGTGGCTTTGGTGACACTGGGACCCAACGGTTGGTACACAGAGCTATTTTTGGTGCATTTCACCTTCCCTAGAAGGGCGTGATTGCTCCTGGCTGCAGAGTGAGAGAAGCCTACCGTTGCCACAGGAAGCTGGAGAGGGCAGAGGAGCCGGGAAGAAAGTTTCTAGGGTAGTGGACGCCAGCCAAAGTAGAGGCCAAGGAAGTGGCTGCAGGAGGCATCTGGGAAGATGCCTGTCCTCCTCCCCCAGGCCCAACTGGTAGGTGATGATGAGCACTAGGGGACCCAGGGGGCACACCACCACGTGCCCCAGGGCCTCCTCTCCATCCCCCCCACCTCCACCACCCAGTCTCCAGGGCCTTGGGCCTCGGTGTCCAAGGAGACCCAAGGAGAAGCCCCACACACACCCTGTTGATTTAATGGGTACGGCTCACAAACCTCCAAAACGGCAGTGTAAAGCCCGGGAGTGCGGCCTGCAGGCTGGGGAGCAAGGGCCAGGCTACCTGGACCAGCAGCGCCACCTCCTGGCAGTGCCCCCGGCGGGGAGAAGGGGGAATCCCGAGGACTGCTGTCTGTCCTCTCTCAGAGGGAGCAAAAAGCACTTGTCAGGGTCACTCAGCCACTGCCCAGCTGGGCCGGGGCCAGGACGACCTGGCTGCCTGCCTCCGCGTGGTTCCCTGGGGCTTCCAGGTACTGAGTCAGCAGGCGGCCTCACTCTGCGTGTGTGCTGAGGCCAGTGCCGGACGCTCAGGACCCCGGTGACCCCCTTCCCCGGGGCCGCTGGCCAGTCTTAAGGTCTTGCTGTGGACTGGCGTCTCTCTAGGGCAGGACTGGGCACGGCTCCTTCTCCCCACCTGTACCCCCAGAGGAGAGACAAGCCCAGGGATGGAGGAGGGAGAGAGGCTTGGAAAGAAGTCTCCCTGACTGCAAGGTTGAGGATCATGGATCTTTGCAACGTACAGGTTTTTGCTCTTTCTCTTCCGAGAGGCTTCATCATCATCCCCAACTGTGTCAGCCCCGCTCATCTGTGGAAGGAAGATAGACACGTTATGGTCTGGGCAGCCGACGGCTGCTGGCTGAGCAGAGAGGCTCAGGGAGCCAAGGGCTCCTCCAACCGCCCCACTCCTCTCCTGCCAAGCTCCTACCCTCAGGTGAGGGACAGGGAGACCCATTTCTGGGAACAGTCCACCAAGTGTGGCTGACAGATGCTCCAGCTAGAGGGGTCTCCTCCTGATGCAACTCGGAGCCCAGTTTGCAAGGGAGAAGCCAGAGACACAATCCTGATGGCAGGGCCGGAGTCACAGCCCTGATGGCAGGGCCAGAGTCACAGCCCTTAATCGTTGCGGGCAGTAGGGCAGACGGGAGAGCGGGGCTACAGGACGGGCTCCGCAGAGTGACTCGGCCAATCACTGTCCCTCTGTGAGCCTCCATTTCTTAATTTCAAAATCGAGATCATAATGGCCAACTCAGGCTTGTGAGGTTTGGCAGAGGCCTGGGATCGGTCAGCAGCTGGGCTTTCTGCCCAGTGCCCCCAGGGTAATATCTAAACCCCGTGACACGATACACAGGGTCTGCCATCAGATCTGGGCAGAAAGTTGCATTTTTTTTTTTAAGATTTTATTTACTTATTCATGAGACACACACACACACACACACACACACACACACACACACACACACACAGGCAGAGGGAGAAGCAGGCTCCATGCAGGGAGCCCGACGTGGGACTCGTTCCTGGGACGCCAGGATCACGCCCTGGGCTGAAGGCGGCGCTAAACCACTGAGCCACCCTGGGCTGCCCAGAAAGTTGCATTTTAACACCAGTTACAACTCCTTTCGTTACCTCTCCAGCCTGACCCCTGCTCCAGCACCCTCCTGCCCTCCAGCCAAATGGGACGTCTTTGCCTGACCTCCCCCCTCACCTCAGGCCTTTCCACAGGCTACACCTTCCACCAGGGATGCTTTTGTTACCCTCCCATCTCCCTGGACTCCCAAGACCCAGCCTCAGGAAAGACCTCGCCCTTGGGTATGCCACCGAAATGCCTCATGGCCTAGGGAGCACTCCCAGAGCCCTAGGCCAAGGCTGTGCCCCTTCACCCTTTGTGAGGTCCGCACCACCTTTGAAAAGGCTTTTCCTCAGTCTCTCCCCTGGGCTTGACTGTGAGTTCTCAAGAGCAAGGCCTCTGTCTGCCTGGGTCACCTTCATGGGGCCTGGCACATGTTAGAAGCTCAACAAACACTTGTCAAATGAAGAATGAATCAAAGAGGGAAAGCAGGGGACACCTGGGTGGCTCAGTGGTTGAGTGTCTGCCTTTGGCTTGGGTGGTCCTGAGATCAAATCCTGTGTCAGGCTCCCCACAGGAGAAGCAGGGAGCCTGCTTCTCCCTCTGCCTGTGTCTCTGCCTCTCTCTTTGTGTCTCTCATGAATGAATAAATAAAATCTTAAAAAAAAAAAAAAAAAAGAGGGAAAGCAGATGGGGAACAAGGCTTGAGGTCCTCACTGTCTGAATCTAGGCTTCAGCTCTATCCCCCTTGCTCTCCTGCGGCCACAGACTGCACCTCCCCACCTCCTTGGCCCTCCCCTTTGCCTGTGCCTCCTCCCCTTCCCTGGATGCCCTCTCTCCTCCTCCCCCCAGCCTGCCACACCTCTCCTCCAGGCGGCTCCAGATTCCCACCATCTCTACCAGAGCTGTCTGCGGTTTCCCTGCCCAGCTGGTGCTTGTCCATCTTTCTCCAGCCCAAACCCAAGGCCCCGCCAGGGCCACCCTAGAACAGGGGCCCAGGAAATGCCCCGAGATGGGGGAGGAACTAGAGCTCAGAGCAGGCCGGGCATGGACACTATGTCCCCAGACAAGACAAAATACCACCCCGTGTGGATCTCAGCTCAGACTCCCCATGAGCCCCACCCTGGGCCGTGGATTCCTCATTCGTAAAATAAAAATGGGCTCGTTCTTAAAGTGTTCCGAATTTGGGGAGAGAAGTGGCCTTACTGCAGTGATAGCCAGCAGGGGGAGGGACTAGCCAACGTGGAATGCCCATCGTGGAAGGGTGGATGGATGGAGGGAGGGGGGAATCATACTTTCCTTTATGGAGCTCATACTATAGCCCAGACCCCGGAATGGGCACTATCCAGAGACTGTCTCATTCATCTTCAGAATAAGTCCACAAAGCAAACAGAGGTTCAGAGAAGTCAAGTCACCTGCCCAAAGATACCCAGCGCTGAAGTGGCAGGTCGGTGTGCATTTAAGACCCGAGTTTCTCCACCAGAGGATGCTGCTACTCAAAGGTAAGGATGGTGCACACTTTGAATGTTTTCAGTAAAAGACTCGGGGGGAAGTGCCACCTCCTTCCTGAGAGGACTGCCCCGCCGGGGTTGTAAACACGCGTGTGTACGTGCACACACAGGCATACACCCATCCATGGTGTGTGATTCCAGAGCTCGGCTTTGCAGGAAGCAGGTACTGATCCTAGTTCCACTGGCTCTGGAGGGGCTTCTTGGCCTCTCAGCATCAGCTTCTTTAGCTACAGCAGAGCCGGGGTGACAGTCCCCTGGCTGTTGGAGGAGTCACCGCGCCCTCGGGAGCAGGGCTGTTCACTGCCCCGGAGTCTTACTGCTGTGGCCTCCCGGTGCACACGGGCTGCACTCACGCTGGCCTGGCGAGGCCGTGCCCGGAGCCCCCACCCGTGGGAAAGGGCCACGGGCGCTGGGCTTCCTCCCATTCTAACCTCGGCTTCCGTACTTTATCGAGCCCACACAATGGGCCTGGGGGCCACTCCCGCCCCGCCCGCACCCCCAGCCTCTGCACTGCTCTGCTGGGAAATGGGCTCTTCCTTCCACTGCTGGGGCAGGGGTGGGGGGGGTGGGGGGAGGGGGGGTGTCATCTTCAGCAGGGACCAGCCCACAGCCACCAGCCTGCTAGCTCAGGCCCTGGGAGTTGACCCCCAGAGCAGCTGGGGGGACCCAGCTGGGGGAGGGGGCGCTGCGGGCCAGAGAGGAAACTGAGCCAGAGAGTCAGGGTCTGATTCCCAGCCCCGCAGTGGGCCCCAAGGCTCCCCTCTCTGGGAGCCATGGCAAGGCCTGCCCCGGGCCCAGCACACAAAAGGCCGCTCCTTCCCAGCTGCTCCCCGCTGCCTTGCTACTCTACAGGGCCCTCCCTGCTGAAAGGGGAATCGAGGGGAGCCTGGAGCCACCAGCCCTCCCGTGGTCACTCCGCGCAGGAATCCCTGGGGCCTGCCCAGCCCCCACCCGGCCGCTCCAGGCCTGGGAGCTCCCCGCCTCCTGGAATAATAACTATAATTCTTACTGCAATTATAACTATAATGATAGTTGTGGTTAAGAGTGGCAATTCCTCACTGCCCGGATTTGAATCCTACCTCGGTGACTTATTAGCTGATTGACTTCAGCCGGGTCACAACCTCTCCCTCTCTCTCTGCCTCGGTATCTGTATCTGTAAAACTGGCATAATAACTGGACCGGCCTCACAGGGGCGGGGTGCGAATTAACTAAGCGAACACACGGGAAGTGCCTAGCATGGTGCCCGGTACGTGCAAGCGCCACGGTGCATGGTGCCAGTGTTTACTGAGCTCTCGCTACATGAAGGGCCTTAACCTACTTTACCTTGTTTATCTTTGCGACAGCCCTGAGAACGGCGTGTTGTCATTTGCCCCATTTTACAGTGGGGGAAACCGAGGCCCAGAGCGGTTCTGTAGCTTGCCGGGGCTCCACAAGCTGGCAAGTGGCAGAGACTTTCAGGCCTGGCCCACCCATGACTGGGGGGTCTCAGGAGCAGGAGCCTCGCCTGGCTGCTCTCGCTGACCTGGCCCAGCCTGGTGGACCCCACAGAACCTTGTGGTGGTGTCACATCTTGGGGCCGGAAGGCATCTTTGGGGTGTTCTTGTCTGGACCTCCGGCCCGGCGGGCAGCTTGGTGTGTGGCACCCAGTCCCTGCCCACGCCAGTCCCCGCAGGAGGCGGGGAGAAGGAAGCATGGCCAGGGAGGGCCCCAGCCTCTGTCTCCTCGCTGTCAAAGAATGACCTACGACCCTGGGCTAGGCCAGGCCGGGCTGAGGTGGAACCAAGTGGCAGCAAGCTAGGCCCAGACCCAAATTCGCTGGGGGGAGCCCCCCAGGAAAAGAGCAGATGCAGGGCTGCGGGGCCGCCAGGGGGCAGCCAGCGAGGCAGGGGTCGGGCAGCAGGGGGCACTGTGAGACAACGCAACTCGCAGGGAGCCCGGCCCAGGGGACGCCCCAGCTTCACCTTGGGTGGGGGAGAAGGTCTTCTCTCTGGACCTCAGGCAGCCCATTTGTAAAAGGACCATGGCAAGTGGACCATCTCCCCGATCTGTCTGGCTCAGACACTCCTACTCCCAGGAGAACTCACTCTGCACACAGGAGAGCAGGGTAACAGGTTGCAGCTTGGTAACGTAGGGACAGTGGCCCCTGGGACTGTCTCAGCTTAGCCACGCAGCAGCACAGAGACCAGCCCAGGACCTCACCAGCTCTGTCCCGCCCTCCTGGGTTTCACCCCTGCCACCGACACAGAGCTTTCCCCACACTGCCACCTTCTCAAAATCCTGGGGCAACTCCAGGAAGACCTAGCACTCCCCCTTTGTAAGAGAAAATGAAAGTTCAAAGAAAGACATAACGTGGCCAAGGTCTCAGGACCAGGAAGGAGGAGGCAAAGCTGAGATTTGAACCCAGGTCCGCCTGACTCCACCTGAAGACTTGGTCCCTCTCCTCTTCACCTCCTGCCTGGCACAGCCTGGAAACAGTGGCCGGTGGGCAGGCCCATGTTAGATGTTAGAAAGCCAGGCCCATGCCAGGCCCCGGGCAGGTAGATGGAAGTCACGGGGGAACCCGCTGCCTCCCCGCCAGCTGCCAGCCCCCCAGACCCTGTCCCTCACCAGTCTGCAGTTGCAGACTCAGTCTGGGCCAGAGCCAGGGAGGACTGGGCAGGGTGAGGCCAGGCCTGGCTCCAGCATCACTTGCTGTGTGCGGAGGCTCAGGCTCCCCGCTGGAGGCCAAGGTGTCCTGCCCTGCCCCAGCGCCGCACGGTCCAGAAAAGGGACCTGGAGGCACCGTGAATGTTGGCCTGCTACCACTCTGCTGCTCTCCTCGTCGTCAGCAACACGATTCCCATTTACGGAGCACCCACCGAGTGCTGAGTACCAGGCACTGCCCGAAACAGCCCACCAGCGTCAGGCTATTTGGTTTTCCCCTACAGAGGATACCCCTTTCGCTGATGAAAAACTGAGGCTCAAGAAAGAGCAAGGACTTGCCCGAGGCCCCCTGCCAGGGAGGGATGGCACGCGACCAGGGGCTCACCCAGCCTTGACCTCAAGGGCAGGGTTCTTAGTGAAGCCGGCTGGCTGGAGCGAGCAGGATATACACGATGATGGACTGGAAGCCGGGTAAGTGGAAACCATGGACGCACAGCCTCTGAGGCCCCTGCCAACTCTGTCGCTCAAGTCCAAGAAAGGAAACAAGAGGCCAAACAGGGATGGGGGGGATGCCAGCAAAAACCTCGGGCTCCCAGAGGAGGAGGCTGAAACAGGACAGAGTTGGTCCAGGCCTGCTGGACTCCGAAACAGAAGTATCTGCCCCCAAATGGAAGCTCAGATCAGCTGGTCTGGGGGAACTGAAGGGCTTGCGTGAATGTGCGTGAATCTATCTGTAAATAAATATTTGTATTTTTATTGGGGGGGTGGGGTGTGGAATCGAGAGCAGGAGGCCCGGAGGGTGGTGAGGCCTGGGACCTGGGTGCCCTCCAGAGATGAGTGGCCAGGCCTGGTCTGAGTGAGCCTGAGGCCTCATCTGGGTAGAACAGAGTTCTGGACTCTCTCCTGTGGAAGCTGCATCAAGAAATGGCTCAAGACGGAGATAATCAAACTATGGGGAACAGCACAGCCCCCAGGGGGCTTGTTTAAGATGCAGGATCTGGGTACCACCTGCTGGCAATTCTGATTCTGGGAGTCTGGAGTTGGAGACTTAGAAATCTATATATTAGGGTCCCCTGGGTGGCTCAGTGGTTGAGCGTCTGCCTTGGGCTCAGGGAGGGACCCCAGGGTCCTGGGATGGAGTCTCGCGTCGGGCTCCCTGCATGGAGCCTGCTTCTCCCTCTGCCTGTGCCTCTGCCTCTCTCTCTGTCTGTGTCTCTCATGAATGAATAAAAAAGATCTTTAAAAGAAAAAGGAAATCTATATATATAACAACCTCCTCCTGGTGATTGTGGAGCACATCAAAGTTAGAACCACACGTGTTTGTGGACGAGGAAATGGAGAGCCAGTCCCGGTTCCTTTGGGATTCAGTTCTGATTTCTGGGGCTGCGGTTTAAGACCCTTTCCTAGGGCTCCCGACCTGGCCTTCCAGTCCAAACACCTTGCAGCAGCGTCCTCCCAAGTGCTAAGTCAGCCCCATTGCTAGTGGCCGAGGCTTAGAAGGCTTCTGAAGCCACGGCCCAGCTCAGTGGGGAGATGTGTTGGGATCCGCTGGTCATGTCTGCCGGGGGCGCTGCCGGGATGGCAGCATGAGTGCCATGTGTCTGCCACCCTCGTGTCTCAGGAATCCCCTGCTCTAGCCAAAGTGGCTTCTACGGAGAGTCGGTCCAGGCCACTTTCACAGAATACCCGTCTCATCCTCTCTCTAGTCTAAACCTGCTCAACCATCAAGGCCGAGCCGAGGGGCATCTTGCTCTGGAAGCTTTCCCCAATGGCCCTAGGCCCTGACATCCTTCCTCCCTGAACTCCCAGGTCTCTGCCCTCCGTGGAGCCCCCCACCCCCACCCCCACCTGCCTAGCCTCACAGCATTGTCGTGACGCCCTGTGCCGTGCTGGCTGCTAGCACCTCAAAAGCATCCACCAGCACCTGCGCCAACATCACTGGGCAATGGGCTCTTCTGACTCATCCTCAACCACCCTGGGACCTGAGTCTAATGAATCTCTGCTTTTCACAGAAGGACACTCAGGCTCAGGAGGTGAGTGACTCACCCAAGGCCACACAGTACATGGGGGACAAGAGCCCAGGCTCAAGCTGGCTAATGGGCTTCAGGGCCAGCGTGCACTCTTTCCACTGTGGGGCCACCCTCCCGACCCAGGCAGATAACTCATCCCTCACAAGCTGAGGTCGGCCTCACACATTCCTGCAGCCCTGCAGATGCAGAGCACAGGGCCTGGCACACGGCAGGAAATCAATAAACACTTATTCATCTATTTATAAATATTTGTTAGAGGCAAATAGCATGGTGGTGAAGAGCCCCAGCCCTGGAGCCAGAACCTAACTCTGGTGCAGACATTTATAAACTATGCGGCCTGGTGTAAGTGAGATAACCCTGGAGTGCCTCAGTTTCCTCATCTGTAGGGAGCAGCAACAGCATCCGCTCCGTAGAGCTGTTGTAAGCATTAGTGAGGTCGGTGAAATTGCTTAGAATTGGGGCACCTGGGTAGTGCTGTCGGTTGAGCGTCTGACTCTTTTGATGTAGGCTCAGGTCAGGATCTCGGGGTCCTGAGATCGAGCTTTGTGTGGGGCATGGTGCCTGCTAACAACTCTGCTCCCTCTCCCTCTGCTCCTCCTCCCCACCATTTGTGCACTCTTTCAAAAAATAATAAAATAAAATAAAATAAATTGCTTAGCATAAAGCCAGCACAGGGTAAATGTGTGCTGTCATTGTTGGCTGACGGACTTCTGGTCTGACTAGGCCTGGGCCTAGTCTAATTGTTCTACTACGGGACACAGCTCTCCAGCCCACGTCTCAGGCCGTTTGGATCCAAGCACGTGACGTCCTGGGCGAGGCCACACCTGCTCTATTTTCGGTGGGGACCCCCCACTGCCCCCGAGTCCCAAGGAGCTGTAAGAACACAGCATAGGGAGTCACGGAGTCATGGGTGTAGGTCCAGGTGCAGGGTGTAGGTGTAGGCGGCCTCCTCGGTCCCTCTCTGCCTCAGTGGTATCCTCTGTCAAATGGGTAGAAGGCTCCGGGGAAGGCTGAGAGGCACGCGGGGTGGGACGGTGGTGCGCCTCCCCCGCAGCTCCCTCCTCCCCACCTCCTCACTCAGGACCCCCTCCCACCCACCCTCGGCCTTCTTACCTTCCTGTGTCCTGTGAAAAAGAGGGAGAGGTGGTGCATGGAGCCACCGTTGCGGCCCAGTTCCTTCTTGAGGGTGCGGGGCGAAGGCATGGCCCAGGTGGACGCGGCGCCCTCCCCGTCCGAGCAGTGCAGGGTGGTGTCGGAGGCGAAGCAGGGCCCGCGGGCTTCCTGCAGCAGGCTGCCCTCGCTGTGCGTCCGGCGCCGCAGGGAGTTCTGCACCCGCAGGGAGAGGCCGCCCTCGGCCTGGCCCCCCTCGATCATGCTGCTGCGCTTGGCCTCGCGGCGCTCTCCGTAGTTGTCATCACTTGTGTCGTCCTCCTCCTCCTCCTCCTCGTCCCCCTCGTCCTCCTCAGCCTCCTCGGCGTCCTCCTCCTCCTCGGCCGGGCTGCCCCCCTCCGCCCCGGCCTTCTGGCTGTAGGCGCTGTCCAGCCGGACCTCGGGGATCACGAAGGTTGGCCTGGGGGCCACAGGCGGGTCCCCGGAGGCTGCTGGTGGGTCCCCAGAGCTTGCGGTCTCCTCAGCCGGTGGGGAGACCTGGCTGGGGGGCACGTCTTGACTGGGGGCAAGCTCCTGAGCAGAGGCATCCTGGGTGACAGGGAGGTCTTGGCTGGGAGGGGGCTCTTGCCCAGCGGGAAGGTCCTGGCAGGGAGGGAGGGCCAGGGCTGCGGGGGGTTCCTGGCATGGTGGGGAGTCCTTGCTTGGCGAGGGCTCCTGGCCTGGAGGAGGTTCCTTGCAGGAAGGTGAGTCTTTGCTGGACAGTGATTCTTGGCCAGGAGAAGGCTCTTCACCGGAAGAGGAGTCCTTGTTGGGGGGTATGTCTTGTCCTGAAGGAGGCTCCTGGCCAGGAGAGGGGTCCTTGCTGGGCGGGGGGTCCTCGGCACCCAGCCCCTTCCCCTCCTCCAAGGGCATCTCTCGCTTCTCATCTGCCTCTGGCTCAAACATCTGGGAAACAAGAGGCAAACAAGAAAGCTTCAGAACAGGAGGCTGCGAGATGCTAGGCACGGTGCATGAGCCGGCAACACAGAGGCTGAACCCCACACCTGACTCCCCGCAGTCTGAAAGCTGAAGCACCGGACAGAAACAGAAAGCCCCTCTGGCTTAGCTGTCCACGGGTTCCCACCCTTATCTTCTCCCTTGAATTTTATGTCCGCTCCATCAAAAGCGTGGTTGGTCATTTAGGGGAAGAAGAAGTAACCGCTATTATCTGGCTCCTATTGCACGCCGGGGCCACGCCAAGTTAAACACTCCTCTTGTGTGATCTTCCCAGCAGCCCTCCAAGGGAGGTGTCGTGGTGTCTCTGCGAGTAAAAGGGGAGCCCGGCAGTCTCTGCCCTCATGAACCAGAACCAAACCAAGTCCCAAGCCAGAGCAGTCACAAAGTGATAGGACTTTGGACCTGGCCAAAAAAAAAAAATCATATTCAAACAAGAACTTGCTCTGAATATTTAAGTCTCTCTTTGAAGCTAGCAAAATGGAATGAAACCAGAACTTCGAAATATTGGCCACAACTTAGACTACGCAGATGTCACAGGCACATGAGGGGACCTCACGGAGGGATCATCCACCCGGTGGTTCCTCTAAACTGAGTTTGGAGGAAACTCAGGAGTTCCACACAGTAAAGAAAACATTTCCTGCCTGACACACAGCCCTCAGGACCCCTGGCGTTATTGCTGGATTCCTACAGGCCTCATTTGCAAAGGGGAAGATGGTGCTCTTGGTGGAGCCTGAAGGGCAGCTCGCTCAGAGAGAGTCGGGAGCAATCAGCAGTGTTGGGCCGCATGGGGGGACTAGGGGGGACGTGAGGGGGATGTGGGAGAGATGTGGGGGACGTAGGTCTCACGCCTGGGCTGGGCCCCTCATCGCACCCAAGGTCTTGGAATGCTGGAGTGGAAACTATCTGGAGTCTGGGCTTCGCCCATCAAGAGGCCGTGGCCATCTAGAACTAATGAAGGGGAAAGTGGCCACACATCCCTGGGGACCGTACAGATCGATGGGAACGTGCACGTGCACAGGGACACACACGGACCCTGGCTGAGAATCTGAGAGGTAAGCAGTCCCAGAACATAGGTTACGAGCCCTTGTTGTAGAGACCATTAAGTCCGTTTGATGGATGACAGCTGAGCGCAGAGCAGCGACTCTTCACTACTGCCCCGCTGCCCGGCGCCGAAAGGCTAGGCCCAGAGCCGAGGGGTCTTTTCAGTGCTGGGGAGGCTGTGACGGTGAAGCCCCAGCCAGGCTCCTGTCTGGGGGGTCAGGGCCCAGCCAGGGCTCCAGGCAGCCCGTGCATCAGGTCTGTCCCATCAGGTCTGTCCCACGTGCATCAGGGGCCCTCTGGCATCTGTGCGGTGTGGGGAAGAGCCACCGCCTGGGAGCATGAGAGTGAAAGGGGAACTCCCTCCCTGCACCGCCCCCCCCCAGAGGATGGCTGAGCCAGGCCAGGGGAGGGCCTCTGAGGACTCTGGGATGATCTCTCTGGCCAGTGCTTGGTTCTCAGGCACAGCCGAAGACAGGTGATCACCCACATGGACTCCCTGCCCTGTAGGTCATACCCACAGGTGGGAGACGGCTCCACCCTGGGGACCCCTCACACCTCACAGCCTCAGCCCTTGAAATGTCCATGATCCCAAATCAGAGAGGGAGGCTGAGGCCCAGAGAGGGACAGGAGCCAAGGGCAATTCACACAGCAGGGGGCCGGGGCAAGCCAGTCACTGAACCCTCGGGGTCTCAAGGTCCCCACCCATTACATGAGACAACATGCACAAGTGACAGACCAGGAGAACACAGCATTGAAGTATAATTGAAGTATAAGGCTCTTTTTTTTTTTTTTTTTTTTTTAAAGTCGGCTCTACGCCCAAAGTGGGGCTTGGACCCATGATCCCAGGAGGAAGAGTCCCACGGTCTACCGACCAGACCGAGCCAGCCAGGCTCCCCGAAAATCCAAAGCTCTTGAATGGGCTGCTGGTGGTGGTGGTGGCCGCTGTGGCGACTGGAACAATGGGTCCAGAGGGCACTGCTGAAGTCACAAGCCTCCAACCGCGGCACATCTTTCCCAGGGGCCCCTGGAGGCCAGCTCGGCCAAATACCCAGAGCCAAAGTTGGTGACTGGGATGGGGGCCTCTCAATCCACAAATCCCATGTCGAAACTAAGGGCTGAGTCTTAGCCCCATTAGACTGTTCCCAGGGACAGAGAAAGCTCTCTCCAGAGAGGACGACAGGGCCCAGCCCGGACAGTGACCCAGTGACCGGGACACACGCCCCAGAGCACCAGCACCAATCCGGGCTGGGCTGGGGAGAGACTGGGGTGAGCGGGGCCTCTGGCTCCTTCCTCCCAGGCCTGCTTCTGATCTCATTCCGGAGCAGGAGCAGCGCAGGCCCAGACCTCCGCTGTTCACCCCACCCGCCAGGGAGCACCTCCTCTAGGAAAACAAACAGCCAGCTCCCCGCTGCCCCACATTCAGTCCCCCGGGGCCACCCCCTCCCCAACCTGGAAGGACGGGGAGAAGGAAGCAGCAGAGAGAAGGAAGCAGCAGCGGTGCCCTCAGGGCCTGGCACCACCCACTGCGTGGCCCTGAGTGGGGGGAGCAGGCCTCAGTTCCCCTTTCCTAGGGGTTGGGGGTGGGGCCCGCCTGTCCCAGCGGTGACTGAGCCTGAGCCTGCCACCCCCTCGCGAAAGCGCAGCCACAGACCCAAAACCAGAAATGCAAGTCAGTCAGCCTCCGCCAATCCTGCCCCAAACTGAGGCCAAACCAAACAAAGCCAGGAGGGGAAGTGCGCTGTCCCCAGAGGCCTTCCCCCCACCCCCTCCCAGGCAGCAGGGAAACCACCCAGGACCCAAGGGCTCCCAGGGTGCCCAGGGATCAGGGGTGTCACTTTCCAGCTGTGCAACCCTGGCCAGCCTCCCAGCCTCTCGGTCCCCGTATCTCCTCACCTGGAGCAGGGCCATGATAGCACACCGATTCCCAGGACTCCCAGGACTATCCTGGGGGGTGGGGGTGGGGGGTCCATGGGCCCTGGCCATGGGAGAAGCATTTACTAACGTGGTAGCTATCAGTAGTCCAGTCTTATTTTACAGATGGGGAACCTGAGGTACTGGAAGCAAAGGGAATCACCTACAAAAAGAGGCTGATTCAGTATCCGTACTCATGCCTCCTGGCCAAGGGTGTCCCCTTGGATTCGCTGGGCCCTGGCATGCAAGTAGGGTGGGCCCAGGAGCCTAGAGGGAAGGGCGGAGGCCACGCACGACCTGGGGCCCCTCACCTGGGCCCCATACATACCTGGGCAGATACTGGCAAAGAAGGACCAGCCAGCGCTCTTTGGCTCTTCCCCATGGGGTGGGGTTTGTGTGGGTGCCCAGATGGGTTCCAAGGGGCCCTGCTCCTGGGAGAGCTGGGGTTGGGAGCACCTTGGGGGGAGGGGGCTTCTGGAGCAAATCAGGAAACCTCAGAAATCTGGGGGGGAGCAGTGGCAAGGGAAGGAATAAGGACAGGAAAAGAGATAAAGATGAGAGTATGTCACAATGGATGCCAGGCGTGGGATTGTCCTGTGAGGAACAGTGTAACAGGAGCAGGGCCCTTCTGGGTCAAAGCTGCTCTGGGCAGTGTGAGCAGGATGTGGGGGTGGGGAAGGACCACAGCGACACGCACGCACACTGACATACACGCATTTGTTCGGTCTCCGGGTACCGAGTGAAACCCTGAACCTGTCACACACAATCCCTGCCCCTCCATTGAGCAGAATAAAACCCAGGCTGGACCACTGGTCTTAACGCATGAGGTCTTAATGCTCTGACGGAGGAGGAGGTACAGGTGGCTGGTAACACTCAGTTAGCTTTGCAACAGGTTGGGGTGATAAGAATCCAGCCCCAGTGCCCTGGAGAGATGAGCCTGCTGGCCCAGGGCCTTGGGTCCGGAGTGCTCGGGCAGCTGCCCCCTTCCTGTGGGGAGTCTGTCTCTTTCTCATCCATCATTTCTTTGGCTTGGCTGGCGCAGTGTTAATTCTGTCCATGTCTTGCCTGCTAGAAGCACAGAGGAAATGAGCCAGGCCCTCTAAATGAAGCTGCTGTTTCAGATCTAATCAAATTCTGCCCCCAGTCCAATCCAGGGTTCAGACTAGGCCGGGAAGGGGTGGCAGGAAGGACTCCCAGATCATCTTCTGGGTCCCAGACTCCTCCTTCACTCCTACCAACCTGCTATTGGAGTTTGGGGTGGCAGTGGGCTGCTGGAAGTGACTGGCCCAATGTCACACAGCTACTAAATGTGGAACCAGGTCTCCTGACCCCCGAGTCAACCTGCAGCTCTCACCCTGAGATGACTCATCACATCCACCACAGATGCTGGGCTCTGCATCTGCCCTCAAAAACCACTTCCTGCATGGGGGGGAGGGGGTGTGAACTGGGATTTGCCTTTGTCTCTGGGTGGCCCTCACACAGCTAGCATTTTACAGATGGAGCACGGGACCTAAAGCCAGAAGCCTGCGCTGGAATCCGCGCTCCATCATTTGCTTGCTAGCTGTGTGTCAGGCTATCACTTCTGGTTTCCTCTGCCATGAAGTGAGGACACTTCCTACTTCCTGTTGCTGCTGCTGCCACCCCCCCCCCTGCTTCCAGAGGGCCGAGGGGACCAAGCCTGAGGAAGGGCAGGAAAGCGCTCTGCAAACTGGAAAGTGGCTGGAGAAAGGGAGAGGCTGTTAGAATCCTTGCCCAGCACCCGACCTCCAGGCTTGACTTCTGAGATGGGATCACCCCTTCCAGTCTGGCGTGCTCTGGGTTCCGGAGCAGCTCCCTGGCCTCTGGGTCCCCAGGGTGATGCTGCCTGGCCCCAGGTTCCCCAGGAACCTCAGCTGCCTGGCCAACACTTAGCTCCCCCGGCACAGCTTGGTCCAGCTCCTGGGCCTGATTTCTTGACCCCCAGGCTGGAGCCACCCCCTGCCTCTGCCCGCCAGCTCAGAGCCTCCGAGCCTCCGGGCTGTTGTCCTCCTCCCCTGCCCCCAATAGGACAGGTCTGACCCAGAACACGGGCGGGGACAGCACTTTACAGGGGGAGAGCTCTGGAGGCCGCTCCCCACCAACTGGCTGGGTGACCTCAGGTAGAGCCTTTATGAGCCTCTGTTCCATCAGCCATAACACGGGGTTCAGACCAGCCCCGCAGGGCGATGGCAGGGTGCTGAGCTGACATGCACCCAGAGCTGGGCACCACGTGGGCACTCCAACGGCAGCTGGCACCACCACAGCATGGCCCACCTGGACCTCTCCCTCCCTGGATCTCCTCCCACCGGAAAGGTGACCCCTCTTCCAGCAGGTCACGGGCCTCCGGGCCTGTCCCAGGCCCCCGCCTGTCTCGGTCCTCTGCACTCCTTGGGCACCTGTCCACTCCCGGGGCTACAGTCACCATCTGCGCCGTCTGGCCACCGCCCAGTCCACACTGCCAGCCCTGACCTGGCTCCTGAGTCTAGACCCCAGAGGCAAGTGTTCACCAAGTACTCAGGAGACGGCGCTGCCCCCAAACACTGTCCTTGGTTCTGTGGGTAAAACAGGAAACATGAAAGACACGATCCCTGCCCCGGCGGAGCTTCGAGGCCAGTGAGGAAGGATGGACACAAGCCACGACGTCGCCCACAGAAACACGTAGTGGATACAAAGCACAGCTGGTGATAGGCAGGAAAACCATAAGGTGCGGCGGGAGAGAACGCAGTAGCATGTGGGAAAGGCCACTCTGAGATGACACTGAGCCCCAGATCTGCTCGGTGGGCAGGGCAGCCAGCACACTGGTGGGACAGGGGGCATAGACAGGGACCCCGCTCTGCACATCCCGCCAGTGCCCTCAGCTCAATGTGCCCCAAGCTGAAAGCGAGCCCATCCATGATGCCACCACCAGCTGCCAAGCCAGGCAGCCGGGTATCATCTTCTCTCACTCTCTTCACTGCCACCAAGCCCCTCAACTCCAGCCGGTCACCAAAGCCTCCTGATTGTCCTTTGGAAAATCTGCAAAATCATTCCACTGGGGCAGGTGATGCCAAGTGTGGGGACTGGGGAACTCTACATACTTTCCTCTCGATCCCTAAAACTGCTCTAAAAACAAGGTTGATTAACTTAGAAACAAAACAATCTCTCCACTCCTTCCATCTCCACTCCTGCACCACCTCCCTCCAGACGCGGCCGTCATCTCCCATCAGTCATCACCTCCCAGGAATTGCCCCAGACTTCCCGGAGGCAGCTCAGGCCCCTCTGATGCCTTTTAGGCACATCTGACCCTGCCACTCCTCTGCCTCAAGCCCTGTCAAGACTCCCCAGTGCCCTCTCGGTGAAGTCCAAATTCTGTAGCCCTGAGAGGGTCTGGGTTCTGTCTCCCTTTGGCCTCACCTCTCAGCACTCCCCATCTTAAGTGTTTGATCTGGGATGAATGAATGAATGAATGAATGGGCAATCCAGTGACCACAGGACCACCTAGGCGCTCAGTACCTAAAGGGTGGCCCCCGAACCAGCAGGCGCAACAGCATCTGGAAGCCCACACGAAATATAAAATCTTAGCCTGCAATCCACAGCTTCTGGATCAGAGTCTGTACTTTACCAAGATTCCAAGAGATTAATTTGCACGTTAAAAATAGCACCGATCCAGACTATTGGTTCTCAAAAGAGAGGTACACTTTAGAATCACCGGTGGAGCATTTTAAAAATATCACTATCTGGGCCCAACTCCAGATCTTACTGGATAAGTTGCCCCAAGAGTAGGGCTAGCATCTCGGCTTTTTTCTGACTCCCCAGATAATTCTGGGGGGACAGCCCCAGTTAACGGATAAGGTGAGCGAGGCCCGGGGAGGGGAGGTGATGTGCCCAAGGTCATACAACAGAATCAGCACATGAATGCAGACCAGAACCTAGGGCAGCATGGACTGCAACACCCGGCACTCCCTCTCTAACGGGAAGCCCGGGAAGCCCGTGCAGAAGAGGCATGGCCTCAGCAGCCCCTGGTCCCCCACATAAGATGCTGGCAGGCTCGCTGGACTCCGCTACCTACACAGGCTTCCCATACACAGAGGCCCGAGGGCAGGAGAGACAGCAAGGAGCGATTTGAATGCAGATGGAAATTCTCCGTCCCTAAAGAATTCCACAACTACTCCGGGTCCATGGGGGACTCAGGAGGGCAACACATCACAGTGGGGAGCGTACTGTACCCATTGCCTGGAAGCAAAACTGAGGTGCAGAGGAGAGCAGCAGTTCTCCCAGTCCGCAAACCATGGGCACAAAGCCAAGACACGGGGAAGAAGAACCCACGAGGACTGAGAAGTGAGGAGATCCCTCTTCGAAGCTTCCCTACTCTTGGCACTGCCACCTGGGACAGCCAGAAGGACACGTCCTCAGGCCTGGTCTTGGGAGCTTCCCGGGCTGCCCCCCAACACCGTCCTGGATGCCCAACTTCTCGCCGGGCAGGGAAAGCAGCTCCCAAGGTGTGAGTTTCCAGGACCAAGCTCCCCTGTGACCGTCTTGCTAAGCCCCTCCTCTTGGGTCCCAGACACCCCTGCTCCAATGCACATGGGGGCCTGGACGGGGAGCCCCCACAACCCAAAGACCCCTTCCACTCCTCAGCAATCTTCTCTTCTGAAAGGCATGTAGGTGGAGGACAGGGCTGTCCCGGCTGCTTGCTGTCCCCGTTGGGACTGGAGCCTCAGTCAGGAGAGCACCAGGCCCCAGGGGCCTCTTCGGCCCGAACTCTGGGCTCTCTGCTCTCCTGCCAATGTCCCGCCTGGCCTGCTCTCATGGCCCTGGGCAGGCCCTGCTTTGGCTCATCAGGATGGTGTCCCTGGCTCACTTACTGCCCCCGCCAGCCCCCAGAGTTACTCAGCAAATATCTACAGAGCCCCAGCCACGCACCGGGGCCTGTGCAGGGCAAACAGTGACAAGACACCTTCCCTTCCCTGAAGGTGCTGGGCTATGGGACAGAGAACCAGGTGAAGGGCCCATGGCACCCTCCCACTACGCTCCCCCCTCTCAGGCGCCTGCGGAAGCACAGAGGCAGCAGGAAAGACAGGGATGGCTCCTGGAGGAGCTAATGGGGACAGGGATGGGCGAGGACACCCAGCCCAAAGCCAGAGACCGCACAGAACATTCAAGGAAGTACAGGTGGTTCCATGGAGCAGAAGCACGGGTGTGCTAAGGAATGTGGACTTCCCCCTGAGAGCAGTGTTTACGTGATGCTGTAGAGATAGGGAAGGTGGAGCCAGAGACGATGGAAACAGAAAACACTGATAAAGATGGTGAGGGGAGAGGAAGAGAGAAACGTGGATTGAGCGTCTCCCAGACACCAGGCACCGGGACAGATGGCCTCCACACACTCTCTCACCCCCAGTGACCCTGTACGGCCGGTACCACTGGCCCCCAGACTGGGACTGGGACTCAGAGGTAGAGCGACGTGCAAGAGCGACGTGCAAGATCACCAAGCAAGTGAGCCGAGGAGTCAAACTGAAACCACGGTTCAGCCTCAGCCGGTCTAAAGCCCTGCTCTTCCTGCGACCCTGTGGCCTCCTTTGCTGCGGCTGCAAGGCCTTTCCTCACCCCCTCCCTCCCTCCCTTCAAAAGACCTCACCTGGCACCCCTCTGGGCGTGGTGAGCTGGACCAGACGTGGGGGCCCCCTGGCTCAGACCCCAAACTGCTGGAGACGGAGGGGCAGGTGTCTGACTCACCCGGCGGGGGGTGGGACAGTAGGGAGTTGCATCCGGCTGGTGCCCTTCCCAAACCAACTGCCTCCAGGGACCCCTTCTGGTGCGGGAGAGCCAGAAGCGCGTGCCTTCTCTGTGACATTCAATGCTAGGTTGATCAAACAAACAAACAAAGAACCTCGGCCAAGCCCGGAGGAATCCCAGGCAAGGGCACAAATAGTACTGCGGTCATGAGACCAGGATTCGGAATCAGGCAGGCCTGGGGTTCAATCCCCCTTCCTAACCCTGTGGCTGAGTCAGTGTGACGCCTCCTGTGGGCAGGAGGCAGGGCCTGGTGCACAGCAGTGCTCGGCCCACTGGGCTGCCCACCCCCCCCACACACCACCACCGCTTGGCGCTCTCTCCCGGCAGGACCCAGGGACGAACCCAAAATCGAAGGCCTCACTCCAAGCAACAGTTCGGGGAACAGAGAGAGCCTGTGGGGTCGGGGGTGGTGGAGGGAAGCCTTATGCTGGGGAAGAACAGAGGTCTGGAGATAGACAAACCCGGGTTCGAATCCTGCCTGGGCCACTTCCTAGCTGGGTGCCCTTAACCTCTGGGCAGGCCGCTTACCCTGCCGAAGGTTCAATTTTTCTCATCTGTAAATGGCGGCGTCGGCAGGTAGCACGGACACCACAGCACTGCGGGAGGCACCCCCCTGAAGACGCCCGGCACATAGTAAGTGCTCAGTAAACATTTCCAGCTCCTGTAACCATGCTTACTACTGTCATCCGCGTCAACACCATCTGTCCCCTCCCCTGCATCGCACTCTGGGAGAGGACACTTGGCACATTCTGACAACAGCCCTCAGACAGGGGCTCTGCTATCTGTACATTTCAGGGGAAGACACTGAGGCCCGTACCAAAGGCCCTGGACGCAGGAGAGGCTGCTGAGCCTGCGCTCGGTCTCCCCCAGGCTGGGTCAGTCTGGCTCCCTGGGCCTAATTACTCCTCTCTCTAGGCCACGTCTTCCGGAGGACGACTGTCTAGCTCTGCATCTCAGCCAGCCTGGAGGAATCAGAGCCCACGGTACGGCCAGGTCTCCTTGTGGATACATCGAGGGCAGGAAAAACAGAAAGCACTCCCTCTCCAGGGAGGGATCCCAGCCTTTGTCTGGGTGCCCCGGTTCCTAAAATATTCTTCCTTCAGGGCCTGCAGTGCTGGGAACTGGGTGGGGAGTCAAGGTGGGAAGGCTCTTCCATCCAGGACACTAGACTGGATATCTGGCCATTGGGCTCAGCCATAACCCTGAGGCCACAGGTCACCTCTGAGGCCCCAGGCACGCTGCTACCTGCACCGCTGCCTCCCTGAAGCAGGCGCGCTCTCTGCTAAGGGGTGATGTTGAGGCTGGGGTCGGCTGGGTTTGCAGTCAGTTCCACAACCATCCTCCTGTCATGGGACTTCCTCTCATCCTCTCTTCCTTTCTCACAAGAACCTGGTTATGTTCTTCTCCCACTGAAAACCCTCCTATCCCTCTGGGGTAGTCCCAGCTCGTTACCCTGTGTGTTTTGTCCCCACCCACTGACCCCTTCACCCCCTACCCCCAACATGCCATTTCTCTCCCTTCCCCATTCCCACCCTCAGCCAGTCTAAACTATTTGTAGTTCCCCAAACACACTCTACCCTCAGGCACCCCTAAACCTCCGCTCACTGTACTTCCTACCTAGAACACCCTCCCCTCTCTCATCCACCGGGCGAACTCCTACTCATCCTTCCAAATTCAACTCACCCCCACGTGCATGGCCAGGTGATTTCTAACAAAGACGATGATCCCCTACAGTGAGAAAGGATGGTTTTCTAATTAATTGGGTAACCACCCCCGAGGAAAAGGAGTCTTGACTTCTACATCCGCCGTCCGTAAGAGTCTAGTTCAAGTGGATTTCTGACCTAAATATGAAATGTAAAAGAATGGACCTTCTGGAAAAAAAAAAAAAAAAAAAAAAGAATGGACCTTCTGGAAGATGACGTAGGCACGCCCACAACTTTGTAAGAGGCAGGATTCCACCAGCACTCTCTGACAGGCTGGACTGTATCAAGAACTTGCACTCTTCAGAGGATAACCCTCCCCAAAAGGGTAGAAAGGCCAGACCCAGAGTGGGAGGAGATGTTTGCAATGTGTATACCCCACAGTGGAAACATACTCGGAATATTTTTTAAGCTCCCACAAACCCATAAGAAAAAGGCAGACAACCCCAGGGGAAAACTGGAGGGAGACGCTTGAACAGGCCCTTCACCACGAGGCGGGAAACAGTCAACACAGGGGAAAGGTCTCGAACCTCCTTAGTCACCAAGGGAATGCAAATGAAACCCACATTTAGTTATCACCATATCTAACACCAGCAGCGCTGGTGAGGAGAGGGAGTAACAGAAGCTCCCGTACGCAGCTCGCAGGGAGGGTAGTGGTGTCAGACTTGGGAAAATTAGATGATAGTATCTACTAAGGCTAATTATATACCACTTTATGACTCAGCAATTGTAAACCTTACGTATTTACCCACCAGCAAAGTACGTACAGCCCATCAAGAGACATCTACGAGACTATTCATAGCGGCGTGCTTCATTATAACCTCCAACTGGCAACAGCCCAAATGTTCAACAGCGGGATGGATGAATTGCACCATATTCACACGACGAACCACCCCGGTGAGAACAAGCAAAACAAAACTTCCTACAATAACGTTGACAAATCTCATCATCAAAATGTGGGCCGGAAGAAGTCGGTGTGAAATGAGTACACGCTCAGTGATCCCGGGTATACCAAGTTCAAAATCAGGCAAGGCCGCCGATCAAGGAGAGGGGTCAGGACGGGGCGGTGGTGACTAAGAGGGTGTGCGGGGGTATTTCCGGGGGTAGGAGCATGTTCTACATCTTGACCTGGGGAGTTTGTCCACCTCGTGAAAACCCATCAGCCGTATGGTTCTAATCTTTCTCTAAGTATGTTGCATTTCACTGAGAAGTTTATGTAAAAGACAAACAAAACCCCTCATCCCAGGGCCCACCCCCGCCTCCTTCCATCATGAGCCCTTCCCTGCGTGGCACACCTGCACATCTCCGATGGCACCTGCCAACCCCCCCCCTACACAAAAGCCGCTGCATCACCTCCCATTTCCAGGACGACAACACTGTGTCAGACCCCGTGCTGAGCACTTGGCCTACATCGCCTCGTTCGGTAGCCACCGAGAGGTGAGGTGCTAGTTGGCACTCAGCGGCTGCCATGACTCAACGTCAATGCACCTGGAGCACTTCATGCACACACATCTCACTGAACCTGGTGAGGCTGGGCCATTGCTTCAAGAGAGGGAGGCAAGGGGAGGTTCAGTTCTTGCCCAAGGGCACACAGCTGTAAAGCGGGAGAGCCCGTTCTCCAGTCCAGAGCCCACGCACTCACCCAAAACACACCAGGGAGCCTTGCCTGGGATTAGAAAGAACAGTACCTGGACACACACAGGTGCTTTCTATGGCCGGGCAGGAATCATGTCTACACTACAGAAGGGTGGGCAGACAGGGTGGGACAGTGGCTCCTTTGATGGACAGGCATCTGTGCACCCAGACTCGGCCTCACCTCTTGCAGGAAGCTTTGCTGAGGCTCCCAGGCTGGGTTGGAAACTTCCCCAGGGATCCCCCTCCCTGGGTCTCCCCATCAGAGCTGTGCTGTTACCAACCATCACATGCCCATCTTTACCCCTGGATTAAAGATCGGGCCCTTTGCGTCTATCTGTACCTCCAGGGCCTGGCCAGTGCATGGGACATGGCAGGTAGTTAACACCTGTGGAAGGAAGGGAGGGAGGCAGGGAGCAGACAGAGAGGGCAAGTTTAGGGCCACTACTGAGATCAACTGGGAACTCCGTCAGTCAAGGTCTGAGCAGTGAAGACGTCAGTGTCCCAGATGGGCTGCGGGTGCGACCCCTACCTAGGGAGCCACACGGCCACATGCCCGCTTCCATTGCACGGCCCGCCCCCTGGCTGCCCTAGCCTTGGCCCTAGGTCGTGGCTAGCTGTTTGGCTCACAGCAGCTCTGCCCGGCTTCTTCCGGGACACGTGACCCCCAGGCCTCCGCAAACCCCAGGCCTCCGGCGCCCTGCCCTGAGTGCCTGAGTTCTGCTAGTAGCCCGAGCAGGCGAACCCCACCAAGAGGTAATTGAGGACACCACAGAAAGCCCTGGCTACGTGGGGAAAAGACTGCCCAATTCCAAATGACTTACTACCCCCCCGGCCTTTCTAAGTTGGGAGCCGCTGACAGTCCTCCGGCAGCAGCCAGATCTGTGCAGTGCCAGGTGCAAGCAGGCCGGCCCATGGCAGGCAGGGAGAGGGGACAAGCCCTCGGCCATCTGGAACAGTGAGCAAACCTGGCAGTTCTCCATACATCTGGAGCGATGACCGAGCCCCACTGCCAGAGAAAGAGAATATCCTGGGACCACCCCCCTGCTCTCTCCTCTGTGCCTAGAGGCCCTGATCTCCCAAGTGGGTCATGGCCCCAGCACCCCTGTCCCCAGTCCTGCCCTACTGCCACCTTGATCTCAGGTGCCTGGGCGCAGCTGGCTGAGCCGGGGAAGGTGGCAGCTCCCTGGGGCTGAGCCCAGCTGGCCTGCTGTGAGTGGCTCCAGCCTCTCTGGGCTTAGCAGGCTGAGCCATAAGCAGCCTTGT
Organism: Vulpes lagopus; assembly: GCF_018345385.1. NCBI lineage: Eukaryota > Metazoa > Chordata > Mammalia > Carnivora > Canidae > Vulpes > Vulpes lagopus. Next base: position 64,878,538 of record NC_054830.1, read on the forward strand.
TTATCCCTGGGAGGAATGACGGTTTTCCCTGAGCAATGACATCTTGGAAACAGCCTAGCTCCACAAACACCAACAAACCTCCCAGCCCTGGCCTGGGCCCCAGCGTGCAGAAGGCCTCTGACCAAAAGTCCCTGAATAACAGGTTAGGGGCTGCTTCCCCGCTGGGCCAGCCTGGCCTTGGCTAGTGACTTGCAGAACCCAGGATGAGAAAAGGGTCTACAAAGAACTGGATCCCTGCAAGGGACCTGGTCCAGTTCCTGGTTGCGCCAAAGGGGAAACAGCCAGAAAAAGAGAAAAAAAAAAAAAAAAGCACATTTGCCTGAGATGATCCAGTGAGTAGGAGCTAGAACGTGCCTCAGTCTCTGGCCTGTTGGCCAAGCAAGCAAGGGCTTTCTCTACTGCACACGGTTTTTTAGAGGAGAGCCAGGCTCTAGCTGGTAAGCCAGGGGGCTCTAGAAAGCAATGTGTCACTGGGGAGTCCAATAAAGGGGGAACACCAGAACGAAAGCCAGGTTCTCTGAGTCATCCAGTTGGTGCGACAAAGAGAGATTTGGGCTGGGAAACTGGAGAGCTGGGTTCTCATCCCCACTTGGCTGCTGAGTTGAATGTAACTTCAGGCAAGGCCTTCCTCGCCTATCTGTCCAGAAGGCAAATGGACTCAGCCATCTCCAGGGCCTTGGGTAGATAAACGGGAAGAAGCTCTACGGGCCTCCAGGACCCCAGCTGAGCATAGGTACTCCCTCCTTGACCGTGCCTCTTATGGGCAAGCGAGGCAGAGGAGAAGCGAGGGGCTGAGGAGCAGCCCCACACGAAAGCCCAGATCCACCTCTGTGGTTGGCAGCATCCCAAGGGGACCCCAGCTGGGCCCCAGGCCACTGTGGTCTGTGCAAAGGACCGTAGACATCACATTCAAAGCAGCCAGGGCTGCCCCTTCCGCCCTCCATGGCCCAGGCCATGGCGTGAACACCACCCAGCCCAGCATGACCCCCGACGAGGCCCTCCCGTGACCTCAGACAGGTTGAGGCCAAGCTTCTCCCTGCTTCACCTCCTGTCAAATCCCACCCCCAACTTATTGGCCCTACAGGAGCAAAATAGCTCCATGGCCCCACACAGAAACTAGGGCTCCTCCAAAGGGACATCTAACCAGGCCCTCGTGTTGATAGAGCCCACTCTCTGCCACGCAGAGCTAGGACATGGGCAGAAAGAGCTGACTTGGACATCAGTGCGTGTGCTCAAGGAAAGCCCATCCTCGCCCTTTCCCATGATGTCCTGGGTCCCAGGTGAGGCCTCTGTGACCCAGAGACAAATAAGGCCTGGATCCCACGTAAATAAGACAGGAAGCAACCGCCCTGGGTGCCGCCTCCAATGGACGGACAGACAGGTTCCTACAGGAGTATTTGCTCTAGTTGTCGAAGTCCGGGTTCTCCAGGATTAAGACCTGCAAAGAAATGGGCTTTCCAGGCAGCGGGAACATGTGCAAAGGCCAGCAAGCTGGGGCGGGGGGCAGGGTGATTTCATTGATACCAAGAACCATCTGCAGCCCCATCAAGGATTTCTGGTTCAAGACCCTGGAGGCTTCCCAGCAGGGGGTCCCTTGCCTCAGCTGCCTCCATCTTCCCCATCCCCACCCCCCCCACCCCCCCACCCCCCCCCCCGGCCGCCACAGATGCCAGGCTGGGCCTGAAGCACGCCCTGTTGTGGAACTTGGCTCCCTGTAGGGCCCGCCCTGGGCTAAGCCATGCCACATGGTAGGGCTGGGGAAGAAGGGAGGTGCCCCTTGGCTGGGCATAAAGGACTCAAGGGGCCCTGGTGGAAACTTTGACGATGGCCTCAGGGCCCTGGCTGGGCTCTCCAGGCGCTGGTGGGCAGGCACTGCAGCTCCTTCCTTCCAAGAGATATGCCCCCTCCAGCCACCTCCACAGAGAAGCCAGATAGGCCCCGGCCATACCCCTGAGGGCAGCAGGGTGTGGAAAGTTTTCAGTGAGGGGCCTGGTGGCCCTGTACTTAAGTAGGCATCTCAAGCCAGGAGCACCAGATTCAGAGCCGAACTACGTTAGCTCAGGGCCCGTAATGGCACCCATGGGTCCCGTGCTCCCTGCTCCGGGAAGCAGAAGTCTTCCATCCTGGTCCTGGTCAGACACCTGCTCTGTGGACACGGCCCCTCCCAATCTGGACCACGGCTCTTCCCCAGCCCTGAGGTCCCTCGGACACCTTGGGACAAGAGTAGAGGCGTGGGGCTTCCTGATAAAGGGATTGACCTCTGTCCCCTCACAGTGGTTAGCTCTGCGGGGGTGAGCAGGTCCCTAACAATTACCCCCCTCCCTCCAGTTCTCAACCGGAGACAAGGGAGCAGGTGCAGGACTTTTCTCAAGGGGCTCAGGATGCTCCTGAGGCAGAGCATCCCTCTTGCACTTCCTGTGGACGTTTCAGCAGAAATCTCTCAAACTGGAGGCAGCCCCCCCACACTGAGGGCTGCCCCCCACCCCGTCCCGCCCCAGACCACCTCCTTCCCTGGCACAGAACCAGGCAAGATCGGCCAATCCCTGGTGCCTGGGCACAGTCAGCATCCCTGACGTGGTCACCAACGCGGCTGGCTGAAGGCTCCCTTCCCGTGCAGTGTCCCAACTTAGGGTCACCGAGCATTCCTTTCTCCCAGAAGGAAGACCTGGCGGACCAGCCTAGGAGCGGGAAGCGGCACACAGCGGTGGCGTGCCCCTAGCCCCGCGGGGTCCCCCACCTTGAGACGGCCGGACCAACAGACAGACAGACAGACAAAGATGCACACACGCGGAGCTGCCTCAGAGCAGCACACACGCGGCCGAGCTGCTACATGCCTGTCCATGGCTGCCCTGGGGAAGGAACAATAGCAACGGGGCACTGGCCTGGCCAAGAGCCCCCCTCCTGCCGCACCGTCCCGGCCCCGGCCCGGCACCTACCCGCGCTCCTGCAGGGACCCGAGCCCGCGGCCACCGCGCCGCTCCCGCCGCTCCCGCCGCTCCCGCCGCTCCCGCCGCTCCCGCCGCTCCCGCCGCCCGGGCTGCACCGGCTCCTGCACCGGCTCCTCCCGCGGGCGGCGGGCATGGGGCGGGCGGTGGCAGCTCCTGGCCGCCGGGCGAGGCAAGCGGCTCCTTCCCCAGACAGAGCTCCTTTGTGTCCGCAGAGCTATTTATGGACTTACCCAAGTTCCCCCGGGGAGCGGGACCTGCTGGGAGAAGCAGAACCAAATGACCAGGTTCCACCTCCCACATCTAGGTAGCGTTTTCAAAACCCTTGCATCACTCGCTCCTCCTCCTCCTCCTCCCTCTCCTCCTCCTCCTCCTCCTCCTCCTCCTTCTCCTCCTCCTCCTCCTCCTCTCCAAACACACACCCTGTCCAGCAGGCTGCTGCCGCAGCTTGGGATTTCTTTCTTCCATTAAAGAAAACTCGGATTCCCCAAGCCACTTCCCCGCCCCCCCCCCGCACCCCGAGGAGGAAGAGTGGGGTGTCTCAGGAAGTGTCCTGTCCTCGGGCAGCGGGTCCTTCAGCCTGCGACGAGCCCGGGCTCCGGGGCCGCACGCTCACACTCACACTCACACTCACACTCACACGCACGGGCCCTGGCTCCCCTGGACCCGCCCCCTGGGGCCTGGGCTGGCCCCTCGAGTGCCGCTCCTGGAGGGGAGAGGCACCCATCGCTGACGGTGGCAGCCGCTGACACTGGGATCCCCCAGGCAGAGCACCCCACGGGCATGCTGAGGGGTCCCCGCCTCTCCCGCCGCTGGGGCGGTGCAAGGCCACTCCCAGCAGGATGGAGCCAATCGCCCAGGCTTCCCGGCACACCCCCACCCCCACCCCCAGCCCCCGCTCACACCCCAGTAGGCGGCTGCAATTTAACGGAGGGTCCTGGAGCCAACGTGCTGCTGACTCGGAGAATGTTACCGCCTCGGGATGGGGGAGCAGCTGGCTGCTTCAGATCAGCGCCCAGCAGCACCATCCAGCGTGGCCGGAGCTTAGCTTTGTGTGTCAAACTCTGGAGAGAAGGCATGGGACTTCCTCCCCCACAATGTGACCACTGGGAGGAGCACATTACAACAGCTCAAGAGTTAGGGCGACATGTGAAGGAGACATCCATGCCTCACAGAGGGACCATGGGGAGCAGAGTAGAGAGCCCCGAGCTAGGAGGCAAGAGCCCCCAGATCCCGTTCCAGCCCCAGCACTGATGGGCTGGGTATCACTGGTCAAGTCCCTGCCCACCCCTGAGCCTTGGTTCTCTCATCTATAGAATGGGGCTGACGACTCTTGACCTGCCCACCTGTGGGATCCAGAGAGAATTCAAGGGTCCCATGCCAGGCATTATTCCCAGGACTTGGCCTTCGGTAACTCACGTGATCCTCACCAGCACCTTGTGAGGCAGGGGCTGTTCTTACCCTACTCGTAGATGGAGAATCTCAGGTACAGGATGATAGTGGAAGTTGCCCAAAGGCACACAGCTAGTTGGCTGTGAAGCCAGGAGTGGAGACCAGTCGGGCCAACTCTAGGGTGCCTGCCCCTAAGCCCTACGAAGCCCACTGCTGCAGGAAGCTGCTTGGCCAGCACCAAGCTGTCTGATGTCGTGGCCAACCGCAGTTGGTTGTCTGATGTCAACAAATGCACTCGTGTTGTGCCTGGGGCCCACGCTAGGGGTGCCCCCCCCAAGGCAGCTCCAACCTGAAACTGCTTATGACCAGAATGGCAGGCACACACGGGCTCCGTCTGTCTCTTTCCCACCTCACCCTGCAATGGCCCCCGGGACTGAAGTGCTGTCCTGTGCCTCTTACTCTCCCTGTGTTAGTCTCAGTGTCTCTGAATGTCTATCTCCGCCCATCTCCTTGCCCGTGTCTGGCTCTATTCCTGTCTTATCTCACACATACAAGCACACGCACACTTGCAGGTAGAAGAAAACATCCCATAGCAGGGTCGACTTGGAACAGCCCTCATCTGAGCAGGTCATTTACAAATTCCAATCAATACTTTGTCTTGTCGCTGGGGGCAGAGCCATGGCAGTCCTGGCAGGGCCCAGGAATCTTCCAGATTGGAAGATTGTTATCCTGCAGGCTCCTGGGAAGCAGGACCCACCCCATCCTGGGAAGCTAAGAAGGTGAGTCTCAAGGGAGTCCAGTATCAATGGGGCTGCCCAATTTCCACTAGGGCTGAATTCCCGGTGCTTGGGATAAGACTGCTTAGGGTGAAGAGCTTGAATGGGGGGTTCCTTAACACAGGAGGAGCCCCCGAGTTTCAGCTGGGTCTTCCCCTCTCAATCAACAAATAGTTCTGGAGCACCAACCACACGCCAGGCTGTGTGCTGGGCCCTCGGGATGCAGTAGAGAATTGGCAGCCCCGAGCCCTGTACGCACAAAGCTTCGCAGGGACACACACCAGCCACACAGCCAGACTCGTGAGTCCGTAATTAGACACCGTGCCGTGATGGGCAGAGCCGCTCCGCCAACCCAGGGAGCGGGGTCCAGGACAGACACAGAGTGAGCTCGTCAATGCTCTGGACCACGAGGGTAATGAGGAAAGGGCCCAGCAGTCCCATGCCCAGAGACCCAGGAGCCTGCCAGACCAGGTAAGGGGGCCCACGCAGCCACTGCCCTCTGCCTCCCCGTAGCCGCAGACACAATCAGCCAAGCCGGCGGGCCTCCCCGTGGGTAGCCTGGGGCAGGAGGGGGATTCACGGAGACTCAGGCTACCTCAGCCAGAAGGGCCCTGGGAGGCCTTCCACGGCTGTTTCCCATTTATAGACAGTAAAACTGAGGCTCAGAGACGGAAAGTGACTTTCCCAAGGAAACAGAGCAACAGAGTGGCAGGGCTGGGACCAGGGATTGCTCACTCCCGGTCCAGTGCTCCTTCCACTACACCTCAGTGCTCCTCAGACCTACCTACACGATGGTGCTGTTCAGCACAGGAGGACCTGGGATCCAGAGAACGGGGAGGTCTCGGTGGCCCACAGGCCATGGGGATCGGCACGTAGGCACTCAAGTCCTGCGCCCCATTTACTGATCCCCATATTTCATTTAAGAGACATTCATTTGACACTTCCTGTCAGAGCACTTCCCAATTATTGACTCATTAAACCCTCACAGCCCTATTGGATATGATGTTTAATGTCCCCACTTGACAAATGAATAAACAGAAGCAGAGGGATTAGGATACTTCCTCAAGGTCACACACCAGTAAGTGCTGAGCTATGGGCCAAGCCCAGTCGACCCTGCACCGTGCCCTGCACCCCTGCGCAGGGCAGCCCCGTGCAACAGACGAGCCCCCCAGCTAGGTGCGAAGCTGGCTGGCTTTACTGCCCAATCAGGCAGGCAAACTTCTCACTGTTCAGATAGGCTGGCAGCCGCTCCCAGGGCTGGGACCTGTGAGGGTCAGCAGGAAGCCAGTGTGTATATGTACCTGCCGTTTCCGGGGGGGGGGGGTGGGCAGCACCCCTAGCCAAAGCCCAAGGCTCCAGAAAGGCCCTTAGGCAATTCGGCAGCAGCAGGATACAGGCCAGGCAGCTGGGCAGGCCAGTGCCCTGAAGCTGTAGCATGGCAACGCATCCTCAAGGAAAAGAGGGCACTTGCCAAAGGCTACTTAATAAGTTTCCCCGTCCTGCCTTCCGATCCAAAGTCCACTGGGATTTTGTTCTGGGTTGGGGAGGAGGGAGATGCCGCTATGGCAGAAACTGGGCACAAGCCAGGGAGAGGTGTGGTCCCAGGAATTCCAGAGCATATGACAGACTAAGACCACCGCAGTCCCCACTAGCAGCTGCTCCGGCTTTCATTCTCCCTGGAACATTCCCCCTGGAGAATGAAAGAGTCAGGTCTGTGCTTGGGTGTCAGGGCAGTGAAAGCCTGGGCCAGGGTATGCTGGCTCGATCCTCTACAGAGCCCTGCTCCTGCCCCATCCTGCTAGAAGAGAATGACAAGCCTGGGCGGCCTCAGGAGACTATAGAATTATCTGCACACCCTCACCCCAGCCCGAGCTTTAAATCTGCTAACCCACTTAGGAATTTCTGGGCCTTTACTCAGTGAGTCTCACATCCCCGGTTTAGAGGTCTATGGGTTGCGTTCAGAAAGGCCTCGCCACAGAAGAGTCAGCCAAGACACATTTATCTGTTATTTCGATAAACACTGAACCCCTACATGTGCTGGAGCCTGTGCTTGGGGCTATGGACACAGGCAGGCAGGGAAGCAGCCCCCTCCCAGAGATCTGAGCTGGAGAGTGAGCATTGCTGACCCTGGCGCTGACGCTGCAGGCAGGAACTGTCCTGCCGTGTTCTGGCCTCTGTGACCCTGATGCCAGGGTAAGGGACTTGCTCTCCCACTGCTTGCTAAGAGCACGTACCTGGCTCTTCCTGGTGGCACTAGCCTTGTTCTTGGGGCACGTGCTACAAGTGGTAAGGTGGGGCAGGTCACAGCAGGTATTCCTCAAGTTCCAGTTCATGGGGGATTCTGCAGAACCCAGGTGAGTTCCTTCCTCCTTAGTGGCCTCAGCTTTCCATCCCTAAAACGAGGCCAGAGAGGGGTGTCCAGGGGGCCCAGCCCAGCTCCCCTGCCCTTTTCAGAGACCAGTCCCAGGACCCTCCGGGCTCTCTCACGAAAGGAATGAGTTCAGCCCGTGGAATTCAGAAAGAGCACAGGCTTGGGAGTAAAAAAAAAAAAAAAAAAAAAAAAAAAAAAAAAAAAACCTGAATGTGAGTTACCTTGGGCAAGTTTTTAATATCTCTGAGTCTCAGCTTCCTCATCTGTAAAATAGGGCTATTACCATGTGCCTCACTGCGCCCAGTGGAGGACCAAATGAGGTGGTGCAGGCAAAGTACCCAGCACACAGCCAAGTGTGTGAGGACAAGTAAGTAGCAGCACCATGGCTACTGTGTCGTCATTGCTGTGGCCATCCTCTGAAAAGGACAGAATTCACCTGGAGAGGGCTGATGTGAAGAGTCAAATGTGAAAGTATCTGCTGAGCACAACAGAGGAGCAGGGCCTAACATGGTACCTGGCATGTACTCAGAGCTGACAGTCGTTCCCATTTATTGAGCAACAGGTCCACCTTACAGAGGGGGAGACTAAGGTACGGAAAGGTCCCATGGCAGAAACAATGGCCCCAAGGCCGATGCTCTTCACCTGTGCGCTCTGCCCCCAAGTCCTTCTTGCCATCTTCCTCTGCCTCAGCAGCTTCAGGCATCAAGGGCAATTCCCAATCTGCTCCCGGGAGCTCAATCTCCCAACCATAGCGAGGAGAAACCCACGTGTGGTGAAAGCCAGACCAGATGTCCACCTGCAGAGCTGAGCCCGAGAACTCTCCCTGGCTGGCTTCTGCCTCCAACCTGGGCAGGCACACATCGCTGACGCCTCGGTAGCAGCAGCCTGACCTGAAGCAGCTGCAGAGGTATGGGGTGGCCAAGGGCCAAGACCATCTGCCTTCCTGGCTGCAGTTCACCTAGCCACATGCAGGCCAAAGATTTCAGGCTTTGGAGAGCAATCCTCAATTCACAGCGCTTGTGCCAGCTCTGGGGTCAGGCAGGGTCCCGACTTACCGAGTTCCTGGCTGGCATTCAGCACAGAGCCACCAACCCAGATATGTGGAGGCCGGCCCTGTGACCTTGGCTGCTAGATACAGCACCTCCTGAGTCTACTCACTGCTCGGACTGCTGGGCTTGGGCCCACCACAAAAGAGGGTCAGCAGAGGAAAGACGGGACTGAGATGCTGGCTTTGCTGCTGTCTTCTGTGAGACCTAGGGCGAGGCCAATCTGCTCTCTGGGCCTCAACTTCCCTGTTTCTAAAATGGGCCCTGGGATCTGACTAGGTCAGTGCTACTCAATGTGGTCTGCAGAATCGCGCAGATCCGCAAACTTCTTGTTGCTGCTTTGCCACGCAGTGAGCAGCAAAATCAAAAGTTTGGAAAGTTTTGTAGCCATTTGACATCTCCATGATACCCAAGCGCAAGACCAGTGGACTGCTCTTACTGAATAGGGCACAAGGCTGGTTCAGGTGTTAGCACTCCAGATGAGAAATCACGGTAGTGTGAGTTTTACGAAAGCATAAGGCCCTTTACCACAGGTGGTTTAAGAAGCCCTGATCTGAAGGTTCTTGTTTCCATGAGAACCCACTACGGAGGCCTCCATCACAGGACCTGCACCTGCAGTGGGATTCATGAACCTGTCACCCAAACTGTCCCCTCTCCACTGCTGCTGCCTTAGAAAATGTCACCACCATTCACCTGTTTGCCTGAGCCAATAGAAGCTGAAAGAGCTTATCTGGTCAGTACCAGGAAAAACCACCAAGGAGAACAAACAGCTAGAAATGATCTGGTGACATTTCTAAATTCCAAAGAATGGAAAGAGAAATCCTGCTTGTTTCCATAAAGAAACTTTAAAGGATCAACTGAGTACGGCACTTCTTACAACACTAAATGCTGGAATGCCAGAGCGTCGCTCTCAAGTTTCTGGAGAAGAAGGAGTGCTAGCCTAGAGTTCTCTACTTAGAGAAAGGATGACTCAAACATGAGGGCAAATATTTTCAGACTTAGAAAGACTAACTGTGCCACCCACAGACCCTTTCTGGAAAAATTACTCAAGAGAGCTCTCCAGAAAAAAAATGAATCCAAGTCAAGGAGTCAAGAACGAGATGGTGTGGTGTCTGAGAGACGGGAAAGCAATGAAGTCAGAAACATTTTTACACTTAACCACTGATACCATAATTGAGGAGTTAAATGCAATTTAAATAAATGACTCTTAAAACATAACAGGACTAATGTCTGAAAACGATAATAATCAGAAACTAAAATTCCAGATGATTTCAACCATCCCTGGGAGGCACAGAGGAAAGCAAAGAGAAGTATAGGTTAGCTGACACATTCACTAATGGGTAGTCGGAGGTGAGGATAAACTATTCTAGATCTGGTGTCATGCCTGATATTGAAATATGTTTATGGAAAAGGTAAGGGTAAAACCTCTGGCAGACTAGAATTCCGGGGTAGAATTTCAGAGGAAATTTTGCGGAATAATGGGAAGGCAGCCTGGGGATGTATACTACTACTGCTACCATATAGCTGTAATTAAGTCTTAACCTGCTGTAGGAATAGACATATTAATGAGGAGGAGGGGGTAAAACTTAAAAAATAAACCATACTGTTTTGGGGGGGGGTGAATATTATATAATCCTGTGGCAAATACCACAACCCCAAAGGTAAAAAAAAAAAAAAAAAAAACTTTAAAAATTTATAGATACCATTAGTCATCAGAAAAATGCAATTCAAAACCACAGCAAGATACTACTTCAAACCCACTAGGATGGTGTTGGGTTTTAAAACGGGAAAATAACAGTGTTATCCGAGAGGATGCGGAGAAATTGGAACCCTCATACACTGATGCTGGGGACATAAAACCATGTAGTCCCTTTGGGTAATAGTCTAGCGGGTCCTCCGAAGGTTAAACATAAAGCTGCCATTTGATCCAGGGGTTCTAGTGCTAGGTGTATGTTCAAGAGAAGTGAATACATATGTCCACACAAAAACTTGCACGCAAGCATTTATGGCAGCATTATTCAAAGTAGCTAAAAGGTAGAAAGAACTCAAACGTTCATCAACAGGTGACCAGACAAATAAAATGTGGTATATCCAGGGATCCATCCATGCATCCATGAAATATGATTCAGCCACAGAGAGAAATGAAGTACCGGCACATTCTATAACATGGATGGACCCTGAAAACATGACGCTGAGTGAAAGAAACAGCCACAAAGGCCAAATATTATAGGATTCCATCTATAGGAATTGTCCACAATAGGCAAACCTATAGAAGCAGAAAATGTCTCAGTGGTTGCCTTGGGTTGAAGGAGATGGGGGGTGGGGGTGACCGCTACAGGGTATGGTTTCTTTTGCAGATTCTAATATTGATTGTGGTGATTATTGCACAAGTCTGTGAATATATCACATTGAATTATGTATTTTGAATAAAGGCATTCTATGACACAAAAATAATATCTCAACAAGCTGCTACCAAAACAACTTATAGACAAGACTATCTATCAATCTGAGACATCTGTAGTTTTAAGCAATAATAAAAAATAAAATATCCTTATTAGGGGATACCTGGGTGGCTGAGCAGTTTAGTGCCTGCCTTTAGCCCGGGGTGTGGTCCTGGAGTCCCGGGGTCAAGTCCCGCATCGGGCTCCCTGTGTGGAGCCTACTCCTCCCTCTGCTTGTGTCTCTGCCTCTCTCTCTGTATCTTTCATGAATATATAAGTGAATAAAATCATTTTTAAAAATCCTTATTATATAAAGAGCTCTTGTCAACTAACAATTAAACTGTAAGTAGCCCAATTTAAAAAATGTACAAAAGACTGGAACAAACGACTCACAAAATAGGCAACATAAGTGACTAAAAGGCAAATAAGTAAATATTTAACATCTCTAGTAATCAGAGATGCCCGGGTGGCTCAGCGGTTGAGCATCTGCCTTCGGCCCAGGGCGTGATCCTGAAGTCCCGGGATCGAGTCCCACATCGGGCTCCCTCCAGCGAGGCTGCTTCTCCCTCTGCCTGTGTCTCTGCCTCACTCTCTGTGTCTCTCATGAATAAATAAATAAAATCTTAAAAAGAAAAAAAGATCCTCTCTTTCCCTGCCTGTCCCTTTCCCTGCTCCTCTCTAAAAAAATTTAAAAATAATAAATGGCTCAGTTGGTTAAATGTCTGCCTTCAGCTCAAGTCATGGTCTCATGGGTCCTGGAATGGAGCCCCATGTTGGGCTCCCTGCTCAGTGGGGAGTCTGCTTCTCCCCATGCTCATGTTCTCTTTCTCAAATAAATAAATCTTTTTTAAAATATAAATAAATAAATAAACAAACAAACCTTGGTTTCAGCTCAGGTCATGATCTCAGGGTCTGGAGATCAAGCTGTGCATCGGGCTCCATGCTTAGTGCAGAGCCTACTTGAGACTCTCTCTCTCCCCCTGCCCCTCCCCCTGCTTGTGCATGCATGTGCGCTCTCTGTCTCTCTCTCCCTCTCTCTCTCTCTCTCAAATAAATAAATAAAATCTTTAAAGTACTGACCATAAATCAGTACAACCATTCCAGGGAGTCATTTAACAATAGGTATCAGGAAACTTTTTTACAAATACACACCTTCTGCTTGGAAATGCTACTACCTGGAATTTATTCTTTTTTTTTTTAAGATTTTATTTATTTATTCATGAGAGACAGAGGCAGAGACACAGGCAGAGGGAGAAGCAGGCTCCATGCAGGAAACCCAACACGGGACTTGATCCTGGGTCTCCAGGATCACACCCTGGGCTGAAGGCAGTGCCAAACCACTGAGCTACCGGGGCTGCCCCCTTGGAATTTATTCTAAAAAAAAAAAATATTCATTTATTCAACAAATATTTGTGGAGGGTCAAACATGTACACTGGATGATGCTGGGGATACCAAGATATGCCTATAACAATTTTTATCGTAGGTTTTTGTAACAGTGAAAAATTGGAGAGGCACCTGGGTGGCTCAGTTGGGTGAGCCCCTGTCTCTTTGTTTCAGCTCAGGTCGTGATCTTATGGGTCATGAGATTGAGCCTGTATAGGACCCCTTGCTCAGTGGGGAGTCTGCTTGAGATTCCCTCCCTGTGCTCCTCCCATTCATGCACACACGTTCTTTCTCTGTCTCTGTCTCTCTCTCTCAAATAAATAAAATCTTTAAGAAAGGGAAAAGAAAAATTGGCAACTACGCAAATGTCGAACTACTGGAGATTATTTAGATAAAACTATTTCGCCTACACAATGAAATACTCCCCAGGTGCTGTAGAAGAATATTTATTGACATGGAAACATGAATACACTACATTGCTGAATGGAAAAAAACAAGTGAGAAAGTTGTGTGCACCAGTAACCCAATTTGCAAAGTAGATATATGTGTGTATAAACAAATGCCTGACAGGATCACCCCAAAATGTTAACAGTGGTTATCTCTGGGTGTTGCGATTAAGAGTGAACTTCATGTCCTTCTTCTGGTTCAACCGTATTCAATGTTTTCTTCATAATAAAATACAAATCACTTTTGCAACAACATGACAAAAGTCACCTGCATTTAAAAAACAAACCGACAAACGTCTGCCATGCCTCCACTGGTAGAAGCCCCAAGAAGGAGGGTTGCAGGAAGTCAAGCCTGTGTTCATGCTTGATCTAGCGATGACAGCTAGCAGTGCTGAGTACCTCCTACATTCCAGGCACTTTGCACAGCCCAAGAATCCGGTGGGATAGGGGTCCTCATCTCATTTGACAGATGCTAGGTGGCCCACTACTAACAGCCCAGCTAGGGAGAAGCAGAGCTGAGGTTTGAACCCAGGCCCCTGCCTCTACCTTAGCTGGGTCTCCTTGTTCCTGAGAAGGGTAGAGAAAGGTCCTGAGCTAGTAGGCCCTCTGTCCTGTAGGCCTTTGTCCTCCGTCCCTGCAGACAGTCCAGAAGGCGACAGAAGAGCAAGTTAGCAAGGGTGGGGACGCCGGCAAAGGGAAGGCGTGGCGCTGGAAGGCCCACTGGCAGAGGTCAGGGCTTGGGGCAGACTAGCCGGTGCTCCTCGCCTGCTGGGCGACTCTCAGGAAGCCCAACCACATCCGGCCCCAGGAGTTCCCAGGCTCTGTGCACGCCCAGAGGCAGTGAGAGAAAACCTCACAGACTGCAGCTGCCCTGCTGAGCAGCAGGGGGAAAAGAGTCTGCCAGCGGGGACCTCCTCCCTGGGCTCATCGACTGCTCGCCAGTCCTTTCCCCTCCTGGGGCCTAGTAGGGCCTCCTCTTCTGTGTGAGGACGGGGTGTGAGGGTTGATGGCTCCAGGACCCTCCCAGATCTCAATCCTCTCAACCTGCGGCTCTTCCTCACATAGGGCCTGGCAGGAAGAGGAAGGGGGTGAGGCGCCCCACCCAGCTCCCAAAGGAGCCCCCTCCTCTTCCCCTCAGCTCCATTCCCACCACTATTTTTAGAACAGAGCACAGGGAGCATCTCCACCATGCTCGGAGCTCCAGGTAAAACAGCAGCCCCATTCATTCTGCTCGGGCAGGAACACCGCAGGAATTTATAGACCAGCCAGCCGACTAGACGACCTCCCCCTACGCCATTAGCCAGGCCATTTCTCACTAGTTCCATTACAGCCCCAAGTGGTGACTTAATTTTTCCTAATGACAACACAGTGAGCTGAGTGAGACAAGGAGAGCATCTCTAGGACATCTGTGCCCCTCCCCACCCCCAACCTGGTCGACTCCTCAAAAGTCACTGAGGAGGAACACTGGCCTAGAAACGAAAGGCTTGGGCCCCACTTCCAGTTCTAGCACCAACTGCTTGGCTCTTGGCCAACTTCTTGCCTCTCTTTTGGTCTTGGTTTCTATAAATCAGCTTGTTCGTCAACTGATCTTGGTGTGGGAAGAGGGAGGCTTTTCAGCTCCACGTTCAAAGGTTCAATGGTTCTATCAAAATTCTAGTCATTCATAAAATATTCATCGGCTTTGGGGTATGTGTTGAGCTGTGTTCTCAAAGTCCATCTGAGAGTTGATTATGGATCTCAGAACGCATTCTCCCACTGAAAACTGTGTTATAAGTGGTGGTCGGCTTCTTAGGCTAGCCTACTTAACCCTTAATGTTCTTCCACAAGGAGCAACAGCCAAACACTATCAGAGGAAGCCACTCACATTTAAAAGACACTGTTGGTAGAAAATTTACCTGGAGCAGTGCTTGTATGAAAGAAGATACACATTAAAGGCAATAAGAAGAAGTCAGTGGTGACTTCTGGGGCGGAATCTAAAAGAGATTTCTGATCACACGAGAAATGAAAGGCCCCGCATTTTGGTTACCATAAATTCCACTTGAAAGTTAGCCTCAGGCCATGGGCCCTTTCCCAGTTGGAAAGGTTGAAAGAACATAAGTGCCCACATATATATGTGAAGTTCAAACAAAACAGTCGGTGAGTAGAAAGGAGGAAAGAAGAGGGGAGGATTTGGGCTTGGAAAGCTCCTTGTACTGGTTTCCCAGGGCCCAGTCCGGAAGGAGGCACCTTGGGGTGGGGAGGAGTCAGGAGTGTGCTTATAATTTGTGTACCCATGACAGGGATCCCTTCCTGTACAAGATCCGTAAGTATCCTTATGTGTCTCGAGTACATGGTGAATACTAACCACATACAGCATTTGCATATATTCACAGCACGTACATCTTGTTTCAAAGTGAAGACCAGAACGTCTGTTTTCTTTCTTCCTTTAACCTGCTTGCTATCAGGGTCCCGAGGCTTTGAAGATGATTCCTGGAGCTCATCTAGACTCAACTGCCTCATTTTTCTTGGTAAAGAAACCGATGATCAGAGAGATAAAGTAATTTGCCCAAAGTCACACAGTACGTTACCAATAACATCAGGATTCAAACCAAGATCCTCAGAATCCTGCTCTGGTTTTCTCCGAGGGCAAGGGGTTCAGTGAGAGGGAAGCTCCACACACCTGGGGAAGTGAACCATGGGAGCAGCTCTGGTCAGTTCTCCTTTGCCTCTGAGGATGCCAGGAGTCAGCACGGAACACGGTAGTACCCATGACCCTGAAATCAGCCTGGCCAGATTGCTTACTAAACCAGGTGGGGTTCCGGGCTCTGGTCTCACCAAGTGGAGCGCAAGAGACAAAGCTCTCAGCCAAGACAGTCAGGAGACTTAACTTGGCCACTAACAGTGTCCCATGACCATGGCCAGCTCACGTCCCTTGAGACTCAGTCTCCTCATTTAAGTTCTAGAACACAAGAGGCTTGAACTGTATGACCCAAATCAATTCCACGATATCCCCTGAGCATGTACGAAGGACGGGGCAGTAACAGAATAAGAAATCGATATGACTGCCACTGGCTCCCAAAGAACTCACAGTCTTGCAGATGAGACATATCTGCTTAACACACCGTGCTAAAGATGAACAAAATACCACGGGAACACAGAGAAGGAAGCGATGACTTCTGAGACATGCCCGAGATCGGTGTCTCAGGAGAGGGGCCAGGCTTTAAAGGTTGAGGATTGTGCCGACAGGGACAGCAGAGGAGGGCAGGCCACCTCTGGGAGGACGGCTAAAACATGAATGTGCACAGGGAGTTTGGAGAAGGGTTGAAATAATCCAGTGTGGCTGGGCTGCAGCCCCAAAGCAGGAGCATGGTGCACCCAGGGAGAGGCTTGAGAACCAAGAGGAGACCTGGGCTTTATTCTCACAATAGCCTCCCACATGGTCTGGAAGCAGCTTGGACGATCTGTGATTGTCAGAAGGCAGCAGTACAGAGCAATCCAAAGCAGGTGCTCGGCAGCTGGGCCGCCAGGTTCCGATCCTAGTTACCCCAGCTGTGTGACCTTGGGCAAGTTTCTTAATTTCTCTAAGATGCAGTATCTTTGTCTAAGTTGACTGTAAGGAGAGTAGGTGTGTAATGGGGATAATGAACCTCATGAGGGCCGGAGTGAGGATTAAAGAGACAATAGATAGAGGTCACGGTGTAAGGGCTCATCGAACCACCTAGAGTTATTATTCTACCCTTTTAAGGTACCAAGGACCTGGGAACAACTGCAGGGTGGTGGCCTGGTTCAGAGAAAGGCTTGAGGGAAGATAAGGTCAAGACAGGATGGAGGGTAAGGTTGCCCTGTCTTCGTTAAGAGCTAAAACAAAAACAGCACCATGGCTCAGGTGAAGAGCGAGGTGGTGACGTGGGCAGTCTGTCCAGAGGCAGACGGGCAGCAAGCAGGGCTGGGGAGAAGGCTGGAGACACAGGAAGACAGGTGAGCCTCTTCAGGAAAAGCCTGCTTTCCGGGGGGATATCTGAAATCCAGCCCAGTTGACTCCCAGTTACTTGGGGTTGAGAGTTGGAACTAGTCAATTAACAAAATCTGGGCCCAGAATGCAGTGTGGACTCTCTCCCTGCCCTTGATGGGGCTCGGGTCAAGGGCTCAGGTCCTAAACCTATAGCTGTCCCTTTCTGCCTCTGGCCACAGCCCCATTGCTGCTGGGTACCCAACTCTGTGTCTGCGGGCCAGTCCTCTGGAAGGCCAGACTCGAGAGGGGAAGGGGCATAAGCCCACCACCCTGGTGCCCCCTGAGAGCCAGTCTCCCTTGCCCTTCACATCAAATCTGGTGTGAAGCTCTTGAGCTATTCTGGGCTACCCCTCAGACATATGAACTCTGGAAGCTTTCTTCACTATGTGGAAAATTAGACATCTCATTCATTTGTCCTAACGCATCTCCTCTAGAGCTTAAAGGGCCACGGCTTCTACATGCAGGATATCATCCACCTGCTTCTTCCAGAAGGAGATTACTGACTTCTCGGCTTCCATCCCATTTGCATCTGGGAAGAGCAGTGGGTTAGGTGGAAAGGCTTCGGCTTGAAGATTAGTTCAGCCTCTTACTAGCTGTGTGACCTTGGATAGGTCATTTCATTTCTCTGAGTCTCAGTCCCTTTCACCTGTACCCAGAGGCTGCTGGAGGCCTGGGGATCCCGGCTGCCATCCCCGGAAGGCTCTGCTGTCCCTGTGGGGAACCCTTGCCCAGACTGCCTCCGCCCTCACTCTGCAGACCCCACTGGGTGCCGTGTGTGAGAAGTGAGGGCTTTGGTCTCAGAACTTATGAAAACATTTTAAATAAAGAATTTAAATAAGCAAACGAACAAGACCTACATAAAGAAATGTCATTATTTCCAGCAGGTCCCAGCTCGCCAGCAGAGACCGGGCATGGCTACTTAAAGGAGAGAGAGAGTTTCAAAAGACCCAGCGCCTGAGACCTAAGAAAACACGGGATCAGAGGGTGTGAGGGGAACTGAAAGGATCACTTTGTATTCAAATCGCACAGATGGCCTTTTCAACAATCAGTGGTGTGCTCCCGTCCTCCTGGCTCCCAGGCCCCAGACACCAAACCAAGACAATTAGGCCATCAGGAAAGAGACCATTGTGTAAGGCTTCTTAGCATGATTTATGTGGAGGGCGGGGCCCAGCATGTTTCCCGTGATTATGACTCTCAGATGCAGCTTCCAGAGCGTGTCCATCATCCTGGAGGCACTGGGACCTGCAGAGCAGCGGCCACCCCGTCATATTTCATCTCCTCGGGCCCGTGGAGCCAAATTAATTGTTTCATCGATTTGAGAGGCAGAGATGCAGCGGCACTGTGGCTCGCCACGGTCCCCAGTGAGATGGGCTCCCGGCGAGGAGATGCCCCAGAAGCCGATGTCCGCTCCTCCCGGCAGCCAGCCCAGGACCCCAGCAAGGAGCACCACTCGAGTGGGCAGCTTGTCAGGACGAGCTGGGAGGAAAGCCCTGTCCCCGGGGCCCGATGTCGTGTTCTGATGCTCTATTTCCCTGTGGCCAGAGCTCCTGTCCTCCGCACCTGTCTGGTGGGCGGACTGGGTCACCGCGTCCTGCAGAATCAAGCTTGCTGCCTTCCCAGACAGGCGATTGTCCTGGGCCCCACATCCCCCTTAATGTCATTTCATAAGGGAGTCCAATGAAATCAAAGTGCAGCTTCCTGTCTGGGCAGACGCGGCTGCTCCACCCCTCGGAATGATCCCTGCAGGCTGAGTCCGGGCCCGCGGACACCATGTAGCCCTCGCCCCCCGCCGCAAGCGAGCTGCAGGCCGAGCCTGTCCCCCTGCTGGGCTGGGGCATCAGCTTGGTCACCGGCAGATACATTCCGTCCCCTGTTCTGATCCTGCCTAAATGGGAGGTGAGGGACGTATTCTCTTCTGGGCCATCCTTCTTGGAGTTCAAGTGACCACAGCAGGTGAGCAACCTCCTCAGACGTAAGAGCCCTCCCTAATGACATTGAGAAGGTTTTACAGGACATGATGCAGAGACCATCCAAGGTCCAGGGGCTTCTCTGGCCTGAGCCATCATCTCTCTAGCCTCTTGGAGCCCCTTTTTCTACACAAGTGACCATGGTCCTACACATATCTTTTGTGTTCGAGCTCTATTACTCAGACCTGTGACCTCTGGCTTCCCTCCTTCTAGGTCTTGGCAGTTAGAGAAGGGTATGAGAGCTGTCCAACCCCGGGTTCCAGGTGGTGAGCAGGCTGGGCTCTCATCACTGTCCCCCAATAGGTCTTCCTTTAGCTGAGCCACACCTAGCCCCCGCCCCTGAACCGTGGGACCTCGGAAGCAAGCAGACCTAATCAGCTTCCAGAGAGCTGTGTCGCAGCTTCCTGTCCAGCCATTCAGCACAGGATGGAGACTGCACGGCAACCCCTGCCAAGGCCTGGGGGCTGTGAACTTTCCCACCTGGGCCAGGTGAAGGCCCCGTGGCTCCCAATTTCTAGGGTCCTTCCTAGAACTCAGCCCTCGTGCCTACCCAGGCCTGGCTGGGAGGAGGCTCTGTAAGGAAGGCTCTAGTGCTCATGTGCATCACTGAGAGAACAAGACAGAGTGGAAGAGACACTGGGGCCGGGAGCTGCGGGGCGGGGGGGAGGGGGTGGTGTCAGGGAACTCTCTCTTCTCATCCCAGAGCCTCCACCGTATCCCAGGATCTGGAAATCCACATGTTTACCTCTCCAACCACTATCTGGGACAGGCCATCACTGGCCCTCACCTGGAAGACTGGAGGGACCCCCCTCACTGACCTCTTCACACCCACTTGGGTGCCACCTTGGGCTCTCTGATCTTCTAGAAATGTACCTGAGACTGACTCCCTTTCTCAAAAGCCTTCAGTGGCTTCCCACTGTATCTAGAATGACACCAGCGAAACATTAACCACCGCGGCCCTGCATGATCTGGCCCCAACCCAGCTGGTCGGCCTCCACGCTCAGCACTGGCCACACCGGCCTGGCTTTTGTCGGCCCCAGCATGGCAAGCTCTTTCCCATCTCAAGTTCTCTCCACAGGATGTTCTACTGGCCTGGAACACTCCTTCCAAAATCCCTGACTGGCTCCTTTCTGGCCTGCAGGTCTTGACTTCAAAGGGATGATATTCCCTGCCCAACCCCCTAGCCCCGCTCCCCACAGCAACCTAAATCATATTCTCTCTTAAAGGAATCCTTTTCTTCATCAGCTTGTAATCATGTGTGTGTACGTGTACGTGTTGCGTGTGTGTTGGTGTTGAGCTATTTAACGCTCACTCTCCTACTAGAACTGAAATCATGACAAGAGTGGAGGCCATGTCCACCTCATTCTCCACAGAATCCCTAGCTCCTAGCCCAGAGCCTGGCACAAAGTAGATGCCCCCCCGCCCCACCCCTTCAAAATATCTGCTGCATGAAGGAAGGAAGGAAGGAATGAGAACAGATGAAGAAGTGATTGAGTGGGGACATCCTCTGGCAGTGGAGGCCGAGGCCATGGTTCTCCGTCAGGGCTGACCTCTGCCAACCTCTCCCGCTGCCCCCAAGGCAGGCACTGGAGTCATGGGAAGCCCAGATACTATTTCTTCTCCTTTTTCCTTGTAGGGAGAAAGTTTGAGTCTTCTCCATGTGGGACTTTCTGATGCCAGTCTGCACGTGCCCACAGGGCCGCTCGTACCACTGTGGTCCTTCTGATGCCAGTCCACACACACCCGTGGGGCCACTGCCTTCAGGTGACCCTAGGCCCACCATCTTGGTCCTCCGCTTTGGGTCCAGTTGAGGTGAGGTTACTGTGTGGTAGGGGATGCCCAACAAAGGGTTAAGTTGCCAGAAGCAGAGTCCCGCCCTTGGGTTTGCTCAGCCAATCAGAGTCTGTCCTGATGAGGTAAAGCTTCTATCCTGGGTAGCATTGGTTGAGTTGGCCGGCCCCATCTCCTGCTGGAGAGAGCCATAAGGGTGGAGTTTCTGTGGAACCAGACAGAACTGGAATTAGCTCGCTGTCTACTCTGGCCGGGGCTGCCTGACTCCAGGACCTGTCCCTGTTCCTTTCTACGGAGCTCGGACAGACCCTGGCACCTCCGGGGCCCCGCCTCTAGCTGACCAGTGGAGATGACAAGGCGTCACTTGTGGGAGAAGTCTCAGAGCCAGAGCAGACACAGGAGGCCTCAGTTTCCCTGCCTGGGCCCCGGAATACAGCAGGTGGTTACCAGGCAGTGACATGGAGCGGTCATCCCATGTGCTCAGAGCAGCAGCATTCAGCTTCAACAAGCAAGGCCACTAGATGAATCTTCCTATATAAACATAGCTTTGAAACGGTAACAAGAGCAGCTAGTTCATGGAGTTCTTCTTGTGCACACATGACCTGAGTTTAATCGTCAGGAGAACCCTGTCAATCCAGCCACTTTACTGATGAAAACACCTGAGTCTCAGCCAGGCTCGCTGCCTCACCTGAGCTCACAGAGTGCCAAGACTTTACACCTCCCATACCACTCGCCGTATTACTTGTGAGCAATCTGTTGGCATATCTGTCTCACCACTGGACTGCGATCTCGCAAGGGAAGAGTGTGGCCGATCCATCTGTGCATTCCCACCGTGGAGTCCAGGGTGCACCCAGAGAACAGAGCAGTTACCTGCTGCCCTGCGTTTCCTCTCATACGCCTGGTGGCTGTCGGAAGCCTACTCTCCTCAGGCTTCCCGTGGCCCAGGCCAGCGCTGTGCGTGTAGTGGGGGCTCGGGGGCAGGTTCAGAGAGTGGACGATGAATGTGCAGCCCAGACCACTCTGGACCTCACTGGACCGCTCTTAGGACCCAACAGGCACAGCCTTTAAAGCATGGAGTGCCATTCCTAGTCACCTCTGCCCAATTAACAGAGTTCCGGGAAGCCTCGGTGGCTCAGCAGTTGAGCATCTGCCTTCAGCTCAGGGCGTGATCCCGGGGGTCCTGGGATCAAGTCCCACATCCACCTCCCTGCGAGGAGCCTGCTTCTCCCTCTGTCTGTGTCTCTCATGAATAAATTAAATAAATAAATAAATAAATAAATAAATAAATAAATAAGAGTTCCATAGGACAGGTCTCATCCATCTCTGCGACCCCAAAGAACCTAACCTAGTGTCTGGCACAGAGCAGGCATTTATTATGTATATTTGAATAACCAAAATAACATGCAACCGTTTGTCCCTACTGGCTTAGAATCTCAGCAGCCACAGGCGGGACTACCCGGGAGTTATTATTCTACAGTAGAAGCATGCCAGCACACCCCGTGGCCGGGAGTCGAGTAAAAGCTATCCCAGGCAGAAGAAAGGTAGGTTCCCTCCAGGAATAGATGCTGAAGCAATGGGCAGAGTTCTGATGAGAAAGAAGGGTGTGGTGAGTGGAAGGAAGCTGGGTCATTCACTCCTACAGAGAGAGGGAGAGCTTACACAGGCTGACTCAGGGCAGCTCAGAGTGAGCTGAGAAAGGCAACGGAGCTCCCAGAGAAGGGGTGTGGGCTGGACGCTGCCTGCCTCGTTGTGTCTGCACTACCACAGCTGGAGCCCGCCCCCCCCAGCAGCCCCCAGGCACCCCAAGACAGCACCGAAAGCCTGTGACTGCCCCACCCCTGAGAGGAGACCCAAGGACCTGGCCCCTACAGGCTGTAGAGTTCACAGGCAACCAAGTCATGCGGAAATCATCCAGAGACTGCATGACCCAAGGCCCTCCATGATAATCTTCCATGGTGAACTTTCAGGAAGATCTCAAAGTTCAAAGAGCAAGAAAGGGCCAGCTGACCTATGCACGAGTGGGACTGCTGAGGAAGCAGCTGCCAGAGGTCACACGGCAGGTAGTGGCACACCTGCCTCTCTTGTTCTTCGAATCCATCTTCTCCGACCTCCCTCTACCTTTTCCAACAAGCATTTCATGTTCCCATTTATGTTTTGCAAATTTGGAAAGAACTTTGCAACCCTTGAGAGGTGTGAGGGTCCCCCATTCCAAGGTTATCGGCAGACGCTACTGAACAGGGTTGAGAAAGGGCGGCATGGGACTTTGGGGAGTAGCCTTGCAAGCCCCTCTTTCCCCAGAGAGGCATCTGAGTTAGGGCAGGGAACAGCCTGGGCAAAGGTTTCCCTCATGCAGCAGAAGGCGGAGCATTCTCAGAAAGAACAAAGAAAAGGCATTAAAAAAAAAAAAAAAAAGGCATGCTACTCAGTCTGGACAAATCAATCAAGTGAGACTTTCTGCTCACTTGAACAAGACGCTGGGGCCTGAGCTTTGCCTGGCCTTCCCTCTTCTCTCTCCCTGGAAGTCAGCAACCTTAGCAGAATGGCTGTGGCCCCACCCTCGGCAAGGTCCTTCATGGTCACCTCTGAGGCTGCCAGGACCCGGAGGAGCTGCGTGCAGGTGTGGGTTGGCTGGATGGCCACCAGGCCAAGTTGCTAAGGATGCGAAAGCCCTCCTGGAGCTCCATGGGACTGGAGAAAATCATAGTTACCAGAAAGTCTCTCGGGGAGCTTTTTGTAAATGACCAGGAGGACTAAGCCACTAAGACTCCTTAAGTGGGTACGGTGGGGGTTAGGGGTGGGGGAGGTTGGGCTTGAGACCCCAAGGGGCCTCCGGGCCGAACAAAAGATGGTTACGTAACTGCCTTCTAAGGAAGGTGGGCCAGTGGGGTGTGCAGGACGGCAGCAGGGTCGGGTTCTCAGGCAAGGAGGCAGTTCTGAAGTTGTCCCCATGCTTTAACCTCCTCCCACCCAACACACAGCTGCTCCATTAAAAACACACGTGTAAAGCGTTTTGATTTGAAGAGGTGTCTGTGGCCAGCCCAGGGTGCCCATGGGTCTTGGCATGGCCCTGAAGCCAGGCCCCAGCCGCTAGGGCCCTTCCGGTGTCAGCCAGCCACATCCACAGCCTGCAGGGCCCAGAGCCTGTCTCAGAAACTCAGACTCTCTTCAGTCGCTCAAAGTGTCCTCCCAACTGAAGATGGAGAGATCGCCCGAGGCGCTGAGAGGATGTTGGCAGCACACTTCAGAGCCTGCAAACTCTGAAGTTGAAGCAGAAAGAATTCTCCCCCCCCCAGACTAGAAGGAGCTAAGGCCAATAACGTAAGAAAGCTGGGTGGGGGTGGGGCATGAGTTCAGCCATGGATCCTCCCAGGGACTGCCCCAGCGAAGGGAATGGCCTGGTTTCTGACTGTGACCAAGCCAAGCAGCCTACAGCCTCCGCCACCGGTCTGTGTTCATAGAAGAACCTGGAGATAGGAAGGTAGCGACAAGGAGCGGGGGCAGAGGTGGGGCAGTGCACTCCCCACCACTGTGGTTGAGCGCCTGCTGCATACCAGGCACTGTGCCGTGAGCTGTGTATGCACCATCTCATTTGACTCTCCCGGCAGCCCTTTGGAGGAGGAACTGTTGTTCCCAGATGAGGACACCAAAGCACTGAGTAGTAGAACGACTTGCCCAAGGTCACACCGCCAGTCAGCAGTAGACTGTGATTCGAAGTCCATGCTCTTCCCACTATCCTCCCTCCACAAAGTTACTCTTGCCCCCTGCCAAGTATAAAACAAAATAATTTCCACATCTGAGATTCCAGAATTCTCAGATCATCATTCCCTTCCTTAGGGGATAGCTGGGGAGCTGCTGTCCCCCATGGCCGCTCCAGAGGCTGCCAGAAATCTCCTGCCTTAGCAGGCCTGTCCCCACAGCCCCCATATGCCCGCTGAACGCACAGGGGAGAAGAAATAGGGCAGCCAGTCTACCGGCTGCCACGCACTTTCATTCATCCTCTCCCCCTGAGCCAGCAGACCAACCACTCAGATCCTTACGCAGCCAACCAGACCAAATCCCCAAATGGCCAACACTCTCACCAAAGAGAAGTCACCTGCGTGACTCACAAATGGGAACTACAACTGTGCCTTGTGGTTGGCATGGAGCCGACAAAGGGCAAGGCTGTGATCTGGCTCCCATCCCCTCCACGGGCACCAGGCCAGCTGAGGGGCGCCTATCCCAGGTCAGCCTCTGCTGGGAGGCCCTAATCTTCCCTGATGCTCTGCTGGCCAGCCCCCAGTCCCCAGCAAACTCCACTTGGGTCCACTTGGCCATGGCCTGCATCAAACTAGACAGCTTCTGACGCAGATACCTCCTCCCAAAGATGCCTGCCCTCGGCCAGTGTTAAACACCAGTGTGCTCCCCCTGGGCACGACATGCCAGGCAGCAGCAGGCCAACCCAAATGAGACCTGGCCATAGGCAAGCCATCGAACAGAGCCGAGAACAGATGGCCATGCCCCATCAGGCTCTGTCACTCCACCTGAGCAACGCAAAACCGACTCTGTAGACCCAGTGAGATGCCAAAGGGGAGAGACATTCAAGCACAGGCGTCCCTGCCGAGAGCTTGCTGCTCAGAATCAAGTCCTAAGCTGAAGCTGGTCCCAAGCTCAAATCAGAGCCTTGAGGGTCGAGGCTGGCCGAGGGGAAGCCAGGCAGCCAGGGCTGCGGCCACCGGTGAGGCCCTTACCTTGCTCTCCAGGGGCGAAGCGGCCAGCTGTTGCTGCTTGGCGATGTTCTCCGACAGGCACCAGCACACTCTCTTCTTCTGCTCCTGCGAGTGCGCTTCCAAAGTGAATAAGCACTCTGCCTTCTGACGTCAGGGAAAACAGAGAAAAGGATGGTCAGGGCTGCTCCCTGGTTCAGGGGGCTCCCAGGCCCCAGCCCATCCCTGGGCTCCAGAGGGTGAGGCTGCAGCAGGGAGGGGAGGGCCCACTAAAAGCCACAAATGCACACTAATCCCCAGTGACATCGAGGCAGCCAGAGGAGCAGGGAAGCTGGTTCGGGGGCCAGCTGGAGAGGGAGCGGTGTGCCCGCGGGATGGGGGGAAGGGCGGGAGGCGTTGGTTCCCAACACAGTGGAGGCCTGTGGAGAGCCACAGGACAGAAATGGTGAGGTCACCCCCGGGGACAGGCAGCACAAGGCAGCAGCTGGGGGAGCACAGGGGAACCCAGAGGGCCAAGGTCTCCAGGCCTCTGACGCTCTGTGGAGCCCGGACCCCCCTCCCACTCACACAGCACCCCCTCCTCCACTTCGGTGCAAGATCTGATCACAAGGGCAAGGTTAGATGGGCAGGTGGACAGACGTACCAACAGAACTCAGACAGAAACTCAGGTCCCTTGAGAAAGTCTTTGGCAGGTGCAGTCATGTGGCCCCTACGGCCGTACTAGTGCCTGGCATGGGAGCCGGGGGCGCCCCAGGGCTCCTCAGCTCCGACAAGTGCAATGACAGACTCCAGCTGTCATTCCAATCTCATCTTGCCATGTAACCTTGTTAAGTGCAGGCTCGTCCCCCCAACTAGACTAGAAAGTCCTTCCAGAAAGGCCTTTTCCATCTGGGCCCAGCACGGTGCATGGCCAGTGATGGCCTCGGTAAGCTCTGGCTCCCGGAGGGACTTCGGGATGAGGTCAAAGGCAGGCTGGCTTTGGTACAAGCACCAGGGTGCTGCCTGCTGAGACCCAGGGAGGGGGGCCCCCCTGGGGCAGGGGTGGGGATGGGGGTAGCTGGACCATGCTGGGGGGAGGGGAGGGGGGGGCAGTCCACACGCCCAGAGCGATCATCCACTCTAGAACACTCTGGTCAGGGGACTGCAGGCTCTTTCTGACTCCACTGGAATTTGATTATAACCTCACAGGGCTGCGATTACATGAGCTCTGCCGGGGAGCTGAGAGCATGGGCTGGATGGCTTGGAACAGAGAAAAGGGCAGTGTTTCTATGCAGTCCTTGTTCCTCGGACTTCTACTGCAGTCGTTCTCGGAGGTCCACAGCTAGGAGGAAGTGGCAAGGATTGAATGAATCCCAGCCTTGCCACTTCCTAGCTGTGGACCTCAGGAAAGCCTGTCAGATGCCAATGGTAATGACATCACCCCCTCTCGGTGCTCGTGAGTGAGCAGGGAAGTCATGAGAACAGTCCGAGGCCTCGACAGAGAGCAGCTACTGTTGTTATTACTCAGTCCTTTGCTCACTTAATAAATATTTACTGAGAGCCTGCTACATGTCAGAGGCTGTACTAGGTCGTGGGGGGGTAAGAAGCAAGTAAGAGACACGGAGCCCTGGCCCTCAGGTTGGGGCAGAGACCATAAACCATTGAACAATGGAATAATATCATTACCAATTGTGAAAAGGCCAAAAGGGAGAGGTTCTGCTTGAGCCTGGTGGTCAGAGAAGGCCTCTCTGCAGGGGTGGCATTCGGGTGAAGGCCTGAACTATATAGGCCGGCGAGGCAACTGCTTGGGAGAAACTGTTCCAGGCAGAAGGAACAGCACATGCAATGGCTCTGAGCTGGGATGGCTACCAGCATCTTCGACTAGCATGCAGGGACGTTTACCCAACCCTTCAGGGTGGGGTCGGCTCCCATGCTAAGTGTTCCCAGCATGCCAGCCGTTCCTTCCTGCCCCAAAGTGCTCAGGCGCTGGTCTTCCTAAAAGCATCAGAGAGGGAAGAAATCGCCACCCCTTGGCTTCAGAGAACTGGGCAGATGTGGTGAGTCAATTGTCCCACTTAACAACAGATCCCCTCCACTTCTCAGAACTGCCCCCCCAACCCCCAGTCTGCTGCAGGGAAAGGACAAGCCCAGCAAAGAAGACCCCAGGATTCCCCAGAGGGAAGCCAGCTAGGGCAGGACGTGTCTCACCATGTTCCCCGGCCAGGTGAGGGGTGAGGCAAGGACCATGGACCCTTCCAGCCTAGACAGGCCATCTCTCCACAAAGCTGGCCCTGCCTCGACCTAGCGTTTTGGGCTTCAGCACATCCCTTAACCTCCCAGAGCCAAACCTCTTCTTCTCTTTCTGTTCCAAAGCAGGAACTCTGCCTTAATAACAATTCATTTTCTCTAATTATCAGTTTTAAAGAGCGCTTTCCTTTTTTTTTTTTTTTAAAGAGCACTTTCCTATCCATGCTCTCATTTAGATCTCGACAATCTCATGAAGAGGTAGGAAGGGCTTAGACGGTTGCTCCCAAAAGCAAGGAAGGGGAAAACCATGGCTCAGAGTGGCTAAGGGCCTCCTCCAACTCTTATTGCCAGCAAGTTCCAGAAGCAAGACTCAAAGCCTTGGAGAAACACCCGCTGAGATTTCATCCCCCAAACCTGAGAGGCCCCTAGGAGGCCTGCTGAGTCACTGCCCCCTGGCAGGAATGCTCCCCCTTGCAGACTGGGCCCAGAAGCAACCAGAGCACGAAAGCCTTCAAAGATCCCTGCCAGCCAGTGGGTCTCAGAGCAGCTGCAGAGCTCACTGGTAACTTTTTGTACTACTCTACACTGCTCTGAGCTCCAGGATCCTGTGCCTTTTTACAGAAGTGCAGGAAAGCCTCCCCTCAAAGTGAGAGGGCTGCTGGCAAACTCATCTTGAGTCACCCCCCCCCCACATGCCATACCCCACACAGTGCTAAGTACTTCACCAGGGGGGTCTCAGTACTTCCAATAGCCTTGCAAGGTAAAGGCTGTGATTATCTCCATTTTACTGACAACCACAAGAACCACTTCCTCTTCCTTGCCCTGTAGATAATCTCTTTTTAGAAAATCGTGTTTCTCCCTGCCTGGGATGGTGACCATATGACCTATCTCAGCGTAGAGTTCAGGGCTGAGTCTCTGGCTCTGAGAGCTTGAAGCTGAAAGCCCCATAATGCTAGAGAATCCAGAAGCCTTCTGAGGCACCAAAGACCTAAACCCAGGCCTGGCCCCAGGGGCCAGGGGTTGGCTGTCTTAGATGGGCAAACATGTTGAGGAGGCCCTTGCTCCCAAGGCTCCTTTCTAGGAGCTTTAGAGGTTGATCTGGTCAAGAGAGAAAGCCTAGAACCAACTTCCTCCAGGGTAGCTGAATTCCCATTTGTATACATCTGTCAAATCAAGGACCTATTGCCTGCCTGGCTGCCCTGCATATGAACAGTCTCTCTTAATCCCGAGTGATCTAACTCATTGGTTTCAATGCCGTTGCACACCATGCCCTCACATACCAGGACCCAGGGTCGAGGCCATAAGCATCCTTAAAGGCATCCTCATGTAACTCACTCAGAGAAGGGGCCTCCTGATGGAGCACTGGGCCTGGATTTCTGCATTCAAACATGAGCATCCTCAAATCCAGCCAGAAACCTGGGTGCTCCCGGCCTCTGTAAAACCCCTGTCTTGGGCAACCCGGGTGGCTCAGTGGTTTAGTGCCACCTTAGGCCCAGGGCCTGATCCTGGAGACCCGGGATCGAGTCCCATGTCAGGCTCCCTGCATGGAGCCTGCTTCTCCCTCTGCCTGTGTCTCTGCCTCTCTCTCTCTCTCTCTCTCTCTGTGTGTGTGTGTGCGCGCGCGCGTGTATCTCTCATGAATGAATAAATAAAATCTTAAAAAAAAAACCTGTCTTGCCATATCTCCTTGTTCTTGAATTAGTATTATCTTTGTAGGAACTAAAACCCCTCCTGCTACTGTTTGTTCACTTGCCTTGACAAACATCCTCTCATTTAAGTCTAATGACTTTATGACACAGGTAGGAAGGAAAGGCACAGCCTTTCATTTTTCAGATGAGAATACTGAGGCTTGGAGAGGGTAAGTCAGCGGCCCCGGGAGACCTCAGGAAAGGAGATTCAGAGTCTGTCCCCTGCCTCCCCTAGAGCCTGCAGTCTTACCGCGTTTGTGTAACTCTGTATGTACATTACAAGGAACATGAGATATTCCTCTTAGCTTTCTTTTTAAAAGGTCAATAAATCACTGGTGATGTCTCTAATGGAGAATAAATGAATATGAAAAGCTCTCCCCCTGTTATGAAGCTGACAATAACAATAACTACCATTTATGGAGCACTCACCCTGTGCCAGGCTCTGTGCTAAGTGCCTTGACCAGGGTATCTTATTGAATCTCATTTAATCATTACAACAGCCCTGCCAGGTAGGCCCCATCAGCCTTGTTTCAGAGAGGAGTACATGACTGGCCCAGATCACTCAGTTAGGAAATGGCAGAGCCATGATTCAAGTCTAGGTCTTCCTAACCCCAAAGCTCAGATTCTCAAATTAATGGAGCCAGGATCAGATCCCAAGAGAATGGTTCTTGACCGACATGCCGTTTGTCCCAGTGACCTTGGTGTTCCCAAGTCAGTAGGAGGCTGTGTCTGTCCCACAGGTTTGCAGGGGCTGAGGAATACCTGTCCAGGAAAATAGAGACTCCAGGGCCGAGGACTACTTAGGACAATCCCACCCAGCACCTACTGCTAGGAAACAACCAAAGCTGCTGCCCACCCACCCCCTCCCCAGGCAATGGAGGCTTTTGGAATGCAGTAGAAAACCTCTCAAACTCCTGACTCTCTTGCCCCAGTTTCTTTTCTGGGTGCTTCCTGAATGTTAGACAATGAAGATAAACCACTTGTCAGAAGGTCCAGTGACAATGTGAGTTTGGGGTTCCCCGTGGGATCCAAAGGCATCGTGTCGAGCCTATGTGGGGCTACAGAGCAAGCAGGCATCCTGTCTTCCCGTTACAGACGTGCCTCTCACAACAGCCTCCTAGGAGAAAAGAGGCTTCTGGCTGCCTGTGAGCTCTGATCTCCAGCCCCTCTGGATCAGAACTCCTGGCACTTTAACTGAAATAAAAGGCCCTGAATCAATATCCCTTCATCAATCTTTGGAGAGCTAGGCGGTCACAGTTCCCTGGAAGCCAATAAGCAGAAGTGCTTTTCTCTGGACAAAACAAACCAGCCTGGCAGGAAGCTCTCCTAGCATTAAAGAACCTGGAGCTTCATTTCAGGCCCTGCCAGGGAGAGCTGGAATCCAGAGGGGTGAGACTGAGGGGCCAGTGCTCTGACTTTTCCCAGCCTCGTTCACAGCTGCTAGGCTGGTGGCTGGGCTCTGTGGAACCGACTACCCATGGGCTCTGAAGCACCTCTGCCAGCTACTTCCTGTGCCTGGTGGAATGTGCCGACCAGGGGAAGACATCCAATGCCTTCCTGGGCCTTGGGTTGCCATTCTAGGCAGTCAAGGTCCTCAGTTCAGATCCGACAATGTCCACTGCCCTTTAAAATGCTCTGCCCTCCCATGAAGCTAACTGGCCAACTCCGCCTTCTCCCCCAGGCATCTGTTCAGCCAAGGGGACTCTCTCGAAGGCCTGAACCCCTTTTCATAGCCAGGAACTAAAGGGATGATTTTTAATCGTAAGCGACATACACACTCTTTCTCCAAAGGGTACCTTCCTCTTGGCCAGCGAGTATAGACCATGCCCTGCCCACAGCCTCTTGTCCCACCAGACGGGCTGGTGTGTCCAGGACTTTTAGATGGAACAGACTTAAGTAGAAGCAGAGGCTGGGAACGGGTCTAACGAATCCTTGCTTAAAATGGATACTGCCCCTGCTCCTATTAGCAGAGACATGAGACTGGGAATAGAAATTTGGCTGAAAATTCAAGGGTTTCTATGGCTCCGTAGCAATCAACGTTTTCATCACCACAGACTTCTGTGATTAAAGCCCTGGTCTGATGATATTTTATCTCCCAAAGTATATCAAGCAGTAAGTTGTCTGCCTGCTTTTGTTCAGCAAAGGCATAGCACCGCCCATACGTGCTTCTGAGCAGACTGAGATAACCAGGAATACCAATCACACGGAGTGGGCATCATTCCAGCCCCAAAGCGCAGACACTCAATGTTTCCTTTAGCCTGCATTAGCTGGCCCAGGTAAACGTGCAATTACATCCGTGCCCTTTAAAACGCTGACAAGATTCTGCGAGAGGGGTCATGGGTGGTACTTCCTGGAAAAAGAGGGAGAAAGAGGCAGGCACAAGAACCAGGGCAAATCTCCAGAAGCAAGGCTACCAACCAAGTAAAGAAAATGATGCATAGCTGTCAGGCCACAGCCTCACTCTGACCCCTGCAGGTGCTGGAGACCAGAGGGTCCTAAGTGGGGGATCACAATGTCCTTCTGTCCCCTCGGGGCATTTCTTTTTTTTTTTTTTTTTTTAAGATTTTCTATATTTATTTGACAGAGCGAGAGAGCACCAGCAGGGGGAACGGCAGAGGGAGAGGGAGAAGCAGGCTCCTCGCTAAGCAGGGAGCCCGATGTGGGGCTCGATCCCAGGACCCTGGGATCACGACTAGCAGAAGAAAGATGCTTCACCGACTAAGCCACCCAGGTACCCCCCTTCTAGGCACTTCTGTGCCCACTGCTCTTCCACGCAGAGGTGAGAGACACTGAGGTAGGGACTCCTGTCCCCATTCTAGGGCAGGAAACCCCCCAGGACCACGGTATGAGATGACATGGAGCCTGGCACTAGAACCCAGGACTAGACACAGACCAATGTCTTCCCACTAGCACCAGGCCACAGACCTCTCTCTTCAGATCCAGAGGCAAGGACTCACCTCTGCTAGGTACAGCACACAGAATTTCAGGTCTTCTGAAGAACCTTGGAGGAAAGAAAATATAAGACTTGCATTAGAGTCGGCAACACAGTCTAAGCAGCTATAGTACTGCCAGCTGCCTCGCCCAGAAGCCCGTGTGCAGTACCTTCCAGAAAAAGAGGAAGAAGGAGGCAGGCACAGGGGACAGGGAAATCTCTGGAGGGAAACCCACTTAGGAACTAAGCAGATGGAGGCACAGCAGTAAGGGCTTTACCCACAGGTCTGCATCACCCCAGGGATGCTGCAGTCCCACTCCCTTGACAGGTAGCCAGGAACACCTCTGGGCACAGGTCCAGGGAGCTGTCACCTGCCTCAGAAGGCTTCGGTCTTTCCATGCTCCCTGCCATGAGGGACACGGAGGGACATAGAGGCAGCACACATTTGGGTTTTCCTTGAAATGCTCCCAATTGCCTTCGCCATTTCAAGGTTCAACAAGGGGCCACTTACTTGCTGGATGGACCTAGGAATGTGTGGGCTGTGCAGCGAGATCCCCAGTCATGGGCTGGATGTTGCCCGCAGATGGCCTCCCAGCCTGGGCCCAGCCTCTCAGTGTGTTTTCCTAGAGCCCCAATTTCCAATCCCAAATTGCCCACCCTCCACTTCTCCACCTGGGAGGCAGCTGGGAGGAACTGTCGGGCTCCCCACGCCTCCAGCAGAGGGGCTAAGGCAGAGAACCTACAGACGACCCATCTGGTTCCAGCGCTTCAGAAACACTAAGACCAAGAGGTGACCCCTGGCTGCTGGGGAAGGCTCCTTGGAGGAGGATCCTCTTGAACTTCAATGCAAGATGGGAAGAAGGACACTCTGGGAGGTGGGAACAGCACTGGTAAAGGCACGGACGTGCAGAAGCACAAGCTGTGGTTCAAGGGATAGCAAGTGTGAGGAAGAAGCCCTGCCCCTTCCCTGACCATTGCGGGCTGCTCCTCGGAACCTGGCATCACTCCCCACCGGGGCATTCTTCGGGGCACAGACCAGGGATGGTTAGCAATTTCCTGAATTTCAAGCAATTGACCTCACTGGGCAGGTAGTCATTTTTGAGAGAAACAACCATACCACATGTATAACAACACACACTTACAGTGCCATGTACCGACCGCTGTGCCACCTGCTGTCCATGCAGAAGCTCAACCCTTGCAACAACCCCCAGGACGCAGGGGCCACTAGCATCCATGATTCGTGTGGGGAAAACTGAGGCTCAACACACATTTGAATCGAAGAAGTTGTCCGATAAACCAAAGTGGGTTGCAAAGCAAAGCTGATCAGGTAACAGAGATAGTGGGGCAAGCCAACTCCTAAGAAAAGCAGTGAGTGAAGGCCCTCGTGTGGGTGAAGACCAGGCCCCCCTGCAGCAAGCATATGGGCAGTTCCCTAGGTCCAGGGGTGCCAGC
Organism: Vulpes lagopus; assembly: GCF_018345385.1. Classification (NCBI taxonomy): domain Eukaryota; kingdom Metazoa; phylum Chordata; class Mammalia; order Carnivora; family Canidae; genus Vulpes; species Vulpes lagopus. Next base: position 64,912,089 of record NC_054830.1, read on the forward strand.
AAGAGCCAGAGAAAAATAGTCCAATAGTCCAACGGGGGGGGGGGGGGCAGGGGAGTTCACTCTGGACTCAGAAGAAATCCTGCTACTTCTCCTCACCTAAAGGAGGGTCGGGACATAGAGGGCCCCCCTAGGAAGTTCATCATGTTTAAGAAACCTCCCATTTGGAAACTTCCACCAATTATTTGCCTTGCTGAGGGTGGAGACAAGGGGAGGTGGTTTCTTTTGTTTAAGAAAACATTCTGGATGCCTCCTTGGCTTTCCAGAAGCAGATCTTAGTGCCAAGGGAGAAACAAAAAGATCTATGTAAGAAAATAACAGAAATGTGGGTTTTAGAAGCTGGCAGTGAGAGAAAAGAAGGCTCCAGATGGGAGGGGAAAGCCAAGGAGATGGGAGCCTCGGGGAGACAGGAGGCCGAGAGATTGGGGGAGGCTCAGCCTACGACATATTCCCAATGGCAGGGGGTGGTTGACGGCTGCTTGACAACTTCCTGGGCTGTGACACCCCCTGCCACCACCCTCCTACATTACCCCAAACCTTCCCTGAAGTCTGTTCCACATCACAGCCTTGTGCTGGCAGCGCTTTGAGAGAAGGATGGAATGGGGGCAGCGCTCAGCATGGCTCAGAGCCTCAACAAGGGACAGCAAGCCCCCGGAGCCCAGGGTGCCAGGAAGGAGGCGTAGCCGCGGAAAAGTGGTGGCTGACCCAGGAGAGCCACCTCACCCCGTCAGAAACCCTTCTGGGACATTAGACCGGGCCCTGGGCTTTCCAGAGTGTGGAGAAGTACAAAGAAAAGAGACCTGGAGGCAGCACACATTTGAGTTTTCCATCTAATACTCCAGCTACCTTCATCATTTTGAAATTCCACCGCAAGTCACTGGCTCCTGGGTAAACCCTGCTTCCCACCAAGGACTGTGGGCCGTGCAGAGAGAGGTCCAGAGGCCCAGAGATGGCTTCGTCACTCGAGTCTGATCCCTGTCATGTTCCCAGAGCCCTCTCAAGCCTGGTCTGAGATCCCAAACTCAGCCATTCGCCCAGCACTCCCTATGCTTGCGTGACAAAGCCAAGAGGGGTGCTGTTTCCATTTTCCAGTTGCAGAAACTGAGACCCAGGGAGAGAAAACAATTTGTATAGGCATGCAGTAAGTGAGGGGTGGAGCTGAGATTCGAACCCAGGCCGGCTGCCTCTGAAGCCCAAGTTCCAACCAGTGCGTCTCATTTCTGCTCCCCCTGCCCTGCACCCCTTTACTTCTCTGCATCCCACCAGACTCTGCACTCCTACTCCAGAGGTGGGAATGTGTCTCTCCCCCTGCTATGGCCTTGGAGGCAGCTGGCACTGAGGTGAGCTTGGAGGATGTGCTCAGCAAATGTCAGCTGACTAAATTTAACTCCAAGTGTTCCAGCAGCTGGAACCCTAAGCAGCTGAGTTCCCGAGACTGGGTACCTGGCTCCCTCGTGGTAGATGGAGAGCCCAAGAATCAGCTGGACATTTCCAGGCCATCCTAAGAGAACAGAGCAGGCCAGGAAGACACACTGTGGACGGGATGCTGGCCCCTGGGAGAGAGAAATATAAAGACCAGCAAAGCCAGTGGGTGGCAGAGACAGGAAGAGGCCACAATGGGCCCTGGATGACCAGAGATGTCCCAATTGTTAGCACCAACTCTCCGCCTGTTCCCATTATGCTGCCATTCAGACCTGCTGTAGTTTGGGGATGCTGGGGAGGAGGGCAGGCGAGGTTTACGTGGCCACCACCAGCTGGGAGCCCTGGAGAAGTGTGCCCCAGCCCCTGAGCTGCACAGCACTTCTAGTCTCCTCGTCGCTCATGCATTCATTCAGCCAACAGACATTCACTGGGCACTCACAATGCTCTGTACCTCGTGCTAGGCCCTAGGAGGATGCTTGGCCAGCAGAGCTAAGCTCCATTCAGGCAAGTCACACACGGCAGTCATTGCTCCCTGGGTGGCATAGGGTCCCCCCTGCTGGGAAAAGCCCTTGTCAGCCCCAGCCCGCAGGAAAGGCAGGGTGTGCTCCTTATTACCATCTTCTTTGCCCCAAACTGAACTTTCTATGCATGTTGACACACCTGGGAGGCACGAGCAACATTAATCAGAGGCCATTCTGTCAATAGAAGCTCCCGCCGAGGCCCCAGATGGATCTCTTAAAAGCCTCACTCAGGCCCTCGCTGCTGCAGTGGGAGATGGGCTGGAGGCCAGGTGCCGGGACTCAGGACCCTGGGACTCAGGACCCTGGGTCCCACAGCCCCAACTCCAACTGCAGGAGAAGGGGACACTGGATTTCTGTGAGCCCCGGGAACCACAAGCCTGTCTCAGGGGAGTGGAGGCAGGGG